>NW_023601433.1:16128140-17328140 GCF_014898055.3 Talpa occidentalis
AGTTTTTATCAATTTTGTTCATCTTATTTTTAAAGATTTATTTTTATTTCTACAAGAACTGGGCTACAAGCCAGAGGTGTGGGAGGGTGAGAGGATTCACCAGAGACAGAGTGGGGAGCAGAACAGACAGATTTACTGAAATACACTGCTGAGGGGAGCAGCGGTCAAGACAGGAGAGGTCTGCTGCGCCCTGTGGGTATCTCCTTGGCTGGCTGGGAATCGAACCTGCACCGCAGAGGCTGCGGACAACTTCACAGCACTGTGCTCAACCCAATGCACCACCGGGGAGGCCCAATTTTGTTCATCTTTTTGAAGAATCAGATTGGACTTGTTGATTTTTTTCAGTCTTCCATTCTCTATGCTTATCGCTGCTAAAATCATTATTTCTTTTCTTCCTGCAACTTTTGGTTGAGTTGGTTCCTTTTTCTAGTTCCTTAAGATGGAAAGTGGGTTATTGATTTAAAGTCTTTCTTCTTTTTAATGGAAGTTTTTTACTGCTAGAAACTTCCCTCTTAGTATTACTTTCACTGAATCTAATATTTCTATATATAGTGCTTTAATTTGCATTCTTTCTCTCACCCTTTCTTTGTTTAAGGGTGGGGTGTTTAATTTTCACCTGTTTATGGATTCTCCAGTTTTCCTTCTCATGCTATAGTCAGAGCAGGTATTTGCTATGTATGGTTTCATCTTTATTTTTTTAGTCTTTTTTTTTAATAGAGGCATGTTTTATTTATTTATTTATTTGCTTGTTTGTTTGTTTGTTTTGTTTATACATGCACTGGGTACAGTCAGAAGTGCAGGAGGGTGAGAGAATTCACCAGAGCCAGAGCGGGGAGCAGAGCAGGCAGAAGGACCGAAGTACACTGCTGAGGGGAGCAGCGGGCGGCAGGAGAGGTCTGCGCGCCATGTGGGACCCTCCTCTGGTGGCCGGGGAGCAGCCGGGGATCGAACCGGCGCCGGAGAGGCTGCGGGCAGCTTCGCAACCCAGCGCTCAACCGCTGCGCCACCGGGGAGGCCCTCATCCTTATTTTTTTAAGACTTGTTTTGTGCTCTTACATGTAGTCTATCTTGAAGAATGTTCCTTGGAATTTGAGAAGAATGAGTAATCCATTGTTGTGTGTAGAATTTTCTGCATGTCTGTTAGATGCAATTACTCTGCAGTGTCGTCACATCTCACTCTCCTTGATCTTATGACTGGTTGCTCAGCCCATCACTGAAAGTGAGGTATTGACGTATCCTGCTATTTATGTTGCTGTCTATTTTTTCCTTTAACTCTGTCAGTGTTTCTTTTATATATGTGTGTGAAATATCTTTATCATTTTGAATGTCCTGTCTTAGAGTTCATTGATTATTTCTTCCAATTGGTCATAAAGTGTTGAGTCCCTCTAGTGTATTTTTCAATCTAGTGATTGTATTCTTCAGCTTCCAGAATTTATTTTTCCCCCTAATTTCTGTCTCTCTTATGAAAGCTCATTTTGTTCAAGCATCATTTTCCAGATGTTGTTTAGTTGTCTGTATGCTCCCTTGATTCATTGTGCATCATATGGTTATTTTGAATTCTTTGTCTAGTAAGTCAAATATTTATGTTTCTTTAGGGTCAGCTTCTAGACATTTAATTTGTTCCTTTGGTTGGATTGTGTTTCTTTTATGCCTTATTATCTTCTGTGAGATTTGGGCATTTGAAAAAATTAGCTATTTCTCCCAGTCTTTGATGTTTGGTTTTGTGCAGGAAGGACATTTACCTATCTTCCTGCAATCTATGAAGTCTTTCCAGAGGATGAATCCTTTTGGGCTTGTATGTGTAATCTTATCAGGTTTGCCGGTCTCTATTCAGGAGCTCCCCCTGGTGTCTGTCTACTGTACTGAGCCTTCTCTGGTGCTGTCACAAGCCACAGTACAGGAGCTCCCCTCTTAATATCTTGTCTGTGCTGCTGCAGACTTTGCTGATAGACCAAACCGTATTGATAACTTTTGTTCTCATTAGCTCACAACATGGTGCTGCCTACCTGCAAGTTAGATTCAGGCAAGACAAAAGCCAATGCCTCAGACAATTCCCCCCAAAAATCAGGGTATGGGGTAAATGTTCCACTCTTCTTTTTTCCTCCCCTGAGAGAAGTCCAGGGGCTGGGAGTTTTCTCTTGTTGGGAAATTGTGCTGTTCTGGGATAGGGCCTCTGCTGAATGCATGAATTTTCCCACTGGGAAAATTCCATAATGTTCACTTCCAGTTTGCCTGTGGTGAAGGGACCTCATAACTGGCTTTTGGATTTTTCACAACAATTAAATTGATCCATGTATTGTTATTAAGTTGATCGCTCTGAGGGGGAAGGATTTCTGGGCATCCTATTCTTCCAGTTTTGAACTTTAATGGTATCTGTCAAATACTAGGCCTCTCATACCACTCTCAATCCCTTAGTTGTTTAAAGATTTAATGCAGTTGGTAATGACAGTTCTGTTGGTGAATGCAGCCTGATATTCCCAGTCAGACAGTAGAAAGAGAAGAAATGATCATGAAGGGAGTTGTTAAAATTTATCTTTCCTATTATAGTTAATAGAGTTAATGGTTGGAAAGAAAACTTACTTCAAACATTCAATTTGCAGAAGGAGAAAATGAGCTTCCGGAAATTTAAATTACTTTAATAAGGTCATATGGCTAGTTCAGAGTCAGATATGTAAGATTATGAGACTTCACAGATGCCTATCTCTATTCTCTTAGGTTCTTACCACCAAATACTTTCAAGATACAGAAATTGAAGTGTGAGTTTTGAGCACCTACCAGTCAGAACTCTGAAGGATTTTTGGTTCTAGACTTTAACTCCTCTGCTCTTTTCAGCCTTTTGAGAATTTGAATTCTCAAGCTTTCTTCTTTAGCAGTAAATTTTTGTATGTGTGTATTTAAATGCAAACTTTCACTGTTTACCTTTGTCTTACTTTCAGGTGGGATCCACAGTGAACCTTTGATAAGTTTATCTTGATCTTTGTCAACTCTTGATGGTCCTCTTGAGATCACATACTGAAAAGATGATTGAGAAAGAAATGAAGACTTTGTAATTGACAGCCATAATCCTGAGATCAGTGCAGATGTGATTAGTTAGAGATCTTATAATTGAATGTCTGAACCAAGTTAATTGGCCAGATAGAAATCCTAACTGAGCTGAGATGGGACTTTATCATTTCAATACCCCAACACTAAGATGTGACAAATATTTTTGCATGGACCTGGGGTCTTGGCAAAACTGTTAGATTAATCAAGAATCAAAAAAGTTTAGGGGCCTCCCCGGTGGTGCAGCAGGTTGAGCACAGTACTGTGAAGCTGTCTGTAGCCTCTGCAGCGTGGGTTCAATTCCTGGCCGGCCAGAAATATACCCACATGGTGCAGCAGACCTCTCCTGCTCCCCTCAGTAGTGTTTTTGGTGGTCTGCCTGTACTCCCCACTCAGTCTCTTGTGAATCCTCTTACCCTCCCACGCTTCTGGCCTGTACCCCAGTTCTTACATAAATACATAAATCTTAAAAAATGTTTATGAACCTCTTACCCAGTTCCTTTTATCCACCCCCTGTAACCTAGAATACTCCAAACTAGAGAAAAACATCTCCACTAAGATAGTATGGATGGGCTTAATCTAAACCTCAGAGAAAGATTACTTGCATTTTAATAAATGTCTGGGCTAATTATTTGCAGTGATGTTGTTGATGATGATGATGATGATAATACTGAACTCCCATTGAAGTAATTCTGTAGAGTTCCTTTTGGTCTCTTTACCAAAGTGATGTCTAACCTGGGTATTTTGCTTTGGGGGAGGCTGCATAATCTTGGGTGAGTGACCTCATTTACATTTTAACTTCCTATCTATAAAATGGCAGTGGAAATGGTATAACATACAGAGTAAATGAAATGTACTTATTATAGTGCCATTTAATAAATGTTAAGTGAGCATCAGCAGACGTAGGGGTGGTGGTGCTTAAAGGCAAGTTGGCAGTGGAGTGGAGCAGTGCATCATCCTTCCCAGTGGGACTCTTTGTTAAGTTAAAGGAAAGAGGCTCTAAGCCACAGGGGTTTAATGACAGATGAGCCCCACTCCCTTTCCCAAAGGCAAGGCAAACCAGAAAGGGGGTTCCTGGAAATTGGAAGATCCTCTTCTTTAACTCTCACAGACATGAGTTGGTGTTATTTGTTCCCCTTTTTCTGTTCATTTGCTGATACATAAATATTTCTATAATTGCATTGACATTTTCATGAAAAAATAGAAGTTCAAGTGACCAGTATGACCTTTAGACATATTATCTGAAAGTCACTAAATCCACATTTTGTCATTCTTTTCTGTGCCCAGAACACCCATAGCTGTACACGTACTGAGCACCTGCTATTGACTTCACAGCAGTGTAATAGCCCTTCCACCCCATCCTGAGTTAGGTTCTATAATCAACACCTCTGACATGTAGGGGTCCCGGGGCACCAAGGGGCAGAAACTTCAAGATTACAGAATTATTCAGCAGCAGTGTGCTCCACTCAGTTACCACGTCTGCTCCATGTTCCTTGGTTTCTCCATTTCTCATTCCTACTGCTGCCTGATGGAGGCCGGCTTACTGGGGGCTGGTTGCCTTTCCTGGCCAGTTCTGAGACCTGGACCCTTACTCCACTCCAGTTTCCTTCTTGTTAACACTTACTGGTGCCAAAGTTCAGTTCTTCTAATACTCCACCTGCTCTATTTCTGGCCTTGTCTCTTTCTTCCCTGTTTATGAATTAATATGAAGTGTTCATTTGCTCTCCCAATGTCACTGTCAAACTTATTCCTCTTCCACGGAGTCAGTATGCTTTCTTGTGTAACAGGTGACTATTTTCAAGAGTATCCTCATGTTGAATAATCTTTTATCAGTTCTTTGCCTACTTAACTGTTGGATTAGCCTGTAGTTGTCATCAGCTTGTGGGGAATATAGAAAAGTTATTCTTTTTTTGTTTACATTTGCAATCTTGTATGCATATTTAACATGTAAAATATAAGTAAACATAATAATTTAAAACCACAATTTTCAGGAAGCACAGTTGTGTACTACTCAGTGACTACATCCTGCATGCCAAGAATCATGCCAGATGCTATGGAAAGGGGTGAGGGTGACTCACACAGACCCTGCTCTCCAATGGCCAGTCCTTACTGGTAGTCAAGGATGTCCATGAGCATGTTCAATAAAAACCACATGTTTTTATAAAACTACATATTTTTTTCTTTCTTTTTTAAAATATTTTATTTTATATAATTCTTACATCGCTTTTCATTTTTTGCACAATGTATGCATTTTCATTTTGGTTATATTCCCCATACAATTGCACCTCCCCCTTATTTTTACCCTAATCCTTCCTCTCCCCGCCCCTCCCCGCCCCTGTAGTGTGTCTTTGGTTTATAGTTGCTTGTTGATTTTGATTTTTACTTTGTATTTATTAGTCTTTTTCCTGGTCCCTTATTTAAGTTTTCTAAATTCCTGCTATGAGTGAGACCATCCGGTACTTTTCTTTTTCTTTCTGACTTATTTCACTGAGCATGATCCCTTCTAGCTCCATCCATGTTGCTGCAAACTGCGTGTGTTTATCTTTTTTGATAGCTGAGTTATATTCCATTGTGTATATGTACCACATCTTCTTGATCCAGTCATCTATTTTTGGGCATTTGGGTTGTTTCCATAGCTTAGCTATTGTAAATAGTGCTGCTATAAACATAGGGGTGCAGGTGCCCTTTGGAATTAATGTTTCTGTGTCCTTTGGGTAAATACCTAGGAGTGGAATTGCTGGATCATATGGAAGCTCTATCTTTAGTAGGTCCAGAAATCTCCACACAACTCTCCATCGTGGTTGGACCAGTTTGCACTCCTACCAGCAATGCAGGAGGGTTCCTTTTTCTCTACAACCTCACCAACATTTGTTGTTGCTAGTTTTTTTTTTATTTTTTTAATATGTGCCATTCTCACTGGCATAAGATGGTATCTCATAGTAGTTTTGATTTGCATTTCCCTGTTTGCAAGTGATATTGAACATTTTCTCATATGCCTGTTGGCCATTTACATTTCCTCTTTGAGAAGTTTCTTTTTAGCTCTTCTGCCCATTTTTTGACTGGATTATTTTTGTTTCTGTTGAGTTTCATCAGCTCTTTGTAGATTTTTGTGATCAGTCCTTTATCATCAGTGTTGTGTGCAAAAATTTTCTCCCAGTCGGTGGGGTTTCTCTTTGTTTTGGTCATTGTCTCTTTTGCTGTGTAGAAGCTCTTTAATTTGATATAATCCCAGCTGTTTATCTTTGCCTTCACTATCACTGCTTTGGGTGATGTGTTTCAAACTATACTACAAAGCCATAATCATCAAAACTGCATGGTATTGGAACAAGAACAGACACACAGACCAATGGAAATAAATAGAAAATCCAGAAATAAACCCACAGATTTATGGTCAACGAATTTTTGACAAAGGAGCAAAGAATATACACTGGAGCAAAGAAAGCTTATTCAATAAATGGTGCTGGGAAAACTGGGTCACTACACTCAAAAGAATGAAGCTTGACTACTGCCTCACACCGTGTACAAAAACCAACTCAAAATGGATTAAAGATCTAGACATAAGACCTGAAACTATAAAATACATGGAAGGAAATATAGGTGAAACACTTCATGACATGCACCTCAAAAACTACATATTTTTAAAATAAAAACAATAAATAAAATAACAAAAAACAATAACAAACTGCATGTTTTTATAAAAACTATTGCTTTTCATAAAAACTGCATGTTTTATTATACAGATTATGTACAGACCTTTCACTTCCTTGGTTAAATTTATTCTTATTTTATTGCTTTTTGATGCTATTGTGAATGGGATAGTCTTTTCCCCCTAATTTCTTTTTCAGATGTTTCATTATTATTATAAAGGGATTACCATCAGTTGGTTTTATATCCTACAACTTCAGTGAAGTTGTTGATTAGTTCCAACCATTCTTTTGGTTGACTCTTTGGAATTTTCTCTACATAAGATGATATCATTAGCAAATAATGACAGTTTCACCTCTGTCTTTCTAGTTTGGATGCCTCTTATTCCTTTGTCATGTCTGAATACTCCAGTTAGGACTTGCAGTAGTGTACTGAATACAAGCAGTGAGAGAGGGCATCCTGTCTTGTTCCAGTTTTTCTCTTTTGAGTATATATTAGCTGTGGGCTTCAAGTCTTTGAATTATAAACCTTGACCTGCCTGTGGTTGGTCAGTCTCTTTTCTGGGTACTACTATCAGAGTCTATTTCCTGAATGTTCCTTTTACTTTAGCATGATTCTGCTTAAAATAACACTGACTTAAAACAGTAAATTTCCCCAGCTTTTGTGCACATTCATACATGTAGATGTGTGTACATTCCAAGCTTTTATCTCTATAAACCTTTATTATTGCAACTTAATATTCATTTGATACTTCCTACTTCAAGTTTTAAAGCTTTATGTCTACAAGTGCTTTTTATTTGATGAGATTAAAAGCTCTGTATGTCTGAAGTCTAATAAACTCCTTGAAACAACCAGAAAAATCTCTTGCTAAAAGTTGATTGTCAACTGACTATCTTACACAGCCTTTTGTGTGACATCACCAAAGGTTATGTAGTGTTTGGAGATAGGGCATTTGTTGAATCCAATTAAGTTGAAGAAAGTTGCTACTTAACTATTCATAGTGGTCAGTTTAAAGCTTAATGTAAAATGAAGAATATTCTTTCTTTAAAGGTTTATTTATTTATGCATATAAGAGCTGGGATACAGGCCAGAGATGTAAGGAACTGAGAGGATTCACCAGAGACAGAGTGGGGAACAGAACAGGCAGACTGACTGAAGTACACTGCTGCAGGGAACAGTGGGCGAGACAGGAGAGGTCTGCTTCTGTTTTGCCAGGTGGGTTTCTCCCTGGCTGGCCGGGGATCAAACTTGTGCTGCAGAGGCTGCGGACAGCTTCACAGTGCGGTGCTCAACCCCTTGTGCCACCAGGGAGGCCCAAGAGTATTCTTTTTATGTATGCCCAGTGCATACCTAGAACTGCCTTGGGGTGTATTCCAAAATTCAATAGCTAGCTCTCTGAGGCTAGTATAACTTAGTTGTACTGACAGATGTTAGGGGAATTGGCTCAAGTGTATAATCATTGTTTTCTTTTTCTTGGAGGGCTAGGAGAAGCATGGCACAGGCTACAGACTGCTGGGTACTTAATCACAAGGGACAGTGAGCTCAGAAGTACCACAAATCATTCCAAAAGTCCAGTGCAAAAGTCCATTCGTAAGTGATTAGCTATTAAGCAAAACTGAAGGAACCTCATTGAAATAATTGCAGATACATATACTCTTGTTTCCATAGAAACAATCCATTTCACATCCAGTGGTTACAAAGTCTTGTTCATGTTCCTCCAGGGCAGAGATATTCTAAGTTGGTGCTGTCCTGTTCTTTCTCACCTGTGGATGCTGAGTTCAGGGGGGCGCCTCTCTTCCAAAGGACATTTGCCCAAGGCTCGGGGGTTGACCTTGGCAATCTGATTACCGGTATCTCTCAGTTCTGTTGCTGATATTGAAAAAGAACTGGCTTTCTTTCAGGCTAAATGAGTCCATTTTACCACTGATGTACAATGTTAGAAGTTACAGTTTCTATTTGTATAAATTTTATGCCCTCATAATTGAAACCACAATTCCCTGACTTACTGAAATGTTATACTTTGGGGAGGTATAGGAGTTTTAAGTCTATGATAAATATCTGTGTCTCGAAGTCACAGTAGCAACAATAGCAGCAATAAACAATATTTTTTATTCTCCTTGGGTGTATATACTCTCCAAATCTTTGTTCTGAGTTGCATTGCTTCAGAACAATACCTTGGAGGCCATGGAGTAAACAATGTGAGCCCATCTCTGATATTGCTCATCAATTGGGTTTATCTTTATAACAAAACTTTGACATTAAATTACTTAAGCAGTCTCTTATATTTTATCTTTTTATATCTGCTGGATAATCAGGTTGACTTATGTTGTAATGCATCTTTGTAGTCATCTGTCACTGGCAACTTGAAATATATAAATGTGCTATTTTCCTGGAACTTATTAAATACAAGTAAGATTCTCTCATTCTTTAAAAATCTTACAAAGGTAAACAGGCAGGGTTTGGATTAACACTACAAGGCAAATCCCAAAAAAATCTGCCCCTTTCTGATAAATCTTGGAGGTGTTAGTGTTTGAGTCATTCAGCGTTGAATAATGCTTTCCTTTGTCTCTCCAGCAGCATATTAACATACATGTATTTTTCTCCACAGTAAAACCAACTGTAATTGATGTCGACATCTATGTTAACAGCATTGGTCCTGTGTCATCAATAAACATGGTAAGAAATCATTTTCTTTTCTGATCTGACAGCCTTTACATAGATCAGTTCTTGTTTGCATTCGCCTTCTTGTGGATTTCTGCTCGTGATTTATCATGCAGGTTTAAGACTCATAATTGACATCCTAAATCTGCAGCATTTATAGATAGTTTAAATGTTGAACATGGCAAAAAATCAAGAACTAGAGTATGACACTAGCAGTGAGACATTGCTCTAATGATTAAAAGTTTTTAGCACCCCTATCATTGCACACACATATTAATATTTACTGCATGTAGAGTTCAGCTGAGATTATTTGCAATTATGCAGTTGTTGGCTATATTGGAACCCTAAGGGAGAATGTAAATGACAACTTTTTGACTTTTAATACCTTTTGTTGATCTCCAAGAGGTCTGCCTTATTGTGCTTCTTGAGAAAGGATGTGAAATTACCCAGATTATGCTTCTGGCTTCAGATTCAACTCTGAGGGTAAATAAACTGCTTTTTATTTTTAATAAACTGCTTTTTATTTTAATAGGAGAAAGTGTGGGATGAAACAGTTATATTTTCAAGGTGGAATATTTCTAGACGTAATTTTCGCATTATGAGAGAAGGCTTTCCCAGTTTCTTTGTGTGTGGTTATTAGGCAAGTGTTGGTGTGTTGGTGGGATACCTTGATGTGACATGTGCCATCAGGGGTGGCAGAAGACAGCTGCCTCCCCGCATTGGGTGGGTAGTCGACCAGGACAGGCACTTGCATTGCAGACCCCATGATGGTGTCAGGAGGCCCCACCCCCAGGGCTTTCTTTGTACTCCCCACTGCACATTAGCTTCTGGGTTTGGAGATGCATGATGCTGAGGGTGAGAACTGCCAAATGTCTATTTAGATGCTTTCCTTTCATTGCAGTGCTGTGTGAATGGAAAGAATACCCCCCACCTCCCAGTCCAATCAGTAGCACAATTGTTTCTTTTCATTGCCAGTTTTATAAAGTGTTCATTTTTTCTCTGGTGGTATAAAAGTTCCGAGTAAGGGAAAATTATTTTTATAGGTACTACAGTTTTTAAAAAAAAAATCCTCATAAACCAAAGATAGGGCATTGGAAAAGAGGTGAAATAGATTACAGAGAGTTCACTTTATGCCACCTATGGGCTGTGGATCATAAAATGTAAATGGTAAATGCAACATCTCCTTCTCCTGATAAATGACTATAAAGTCTGCAGCACAAACTTGCTGGCTGCTAGTTTATTTGTTTCTTATTCTGGAGTTCCATTTTTCTCCCTATCTGTTGCATAACACTGGATTCCACACCTTTATGTCTAACACTAATTTATGTTTCACGCCCAAAGAAAAAAGTGTCTCCATAGATATATAGTAACAAACTTATTTTGGGAACAGGTGCTTGCATTTTTTATCTGGGGATTTTCATGAACTCCAATAACTTTGAGATCTATTTTGTGTCTAGTTAAGCTCTGCTTTGGAATTGATGGGGATTGCTGCCTAGAAATCCTAAATTGCAGAGGAGGAAGCTGAGTAAGTGACAGTCTCTCAGGAGGTGATAAGGACTGCTAATGGCAACAATCTCTGGGATAGACTTTCTTATGAGGTTTTTTTTTTCCATCTGAAACTTGACTCATAGGCAAGAGTTTGCCAGGCAGGGCAGTGTGGGAAAGTGGACCAAGGCAGGACAACAGTGTGACCTGATGGGGGGATGAGGGCTAATATGCTGTGCCAGGCCAGGGGGGTGGGTGCTCTGGGAGCAAGCTCAGACCTGCTGGGGGCTGGGGCTTTGCAGTCTCCATGAGGAGTTAGCCTTCCTCTTGAGGTTTGTCCTAAAGAGATTCTGATGTTTGGGAAGCATGCAAACTCACTTCCCTCTGAGATATGTACAGGTCATACTTCACGAAATTTGTTGAGATCCCACAAGATATCTACCAGATCTCCTTTCTCCCTTTTAAAGAGAAGTAAACTGCATGCGGTAGACCTGATATGCATAATGGAATACTACTCAGCTATAAAAAAAGATGAAATCCTGCCATTTACAACATCATGTATGAACCTAAAAGGTATTATGCATAGTGAAGTAAATCAGATGAGAAAGACAAACAAGTAGATTTTACTCATATGTGATATATAGAGAAAACAAACAAACAAATGAACTATAGTCCGATTTGGGGTTACCAGGCGGGCAATTTGGGTAAAAGGAGTCCTTTGTATGGTGAAGGATGGAACTGCATTTGTAGTGGTGAACTTAATGGAGTCCACACAGATGTTGATTTGTAATGATACACACCCGAAATATACAGTATAGTGAAATGTAAATTCTATAAAATATATTAAATAAATAGAATTGTTAACTCTGACCCTCTATCAAGGGGTAAGTGTCCGAGGTATTAGAAGACCTCCAAACCAGAGGTGAGTCCTGAGGCAGATACAATTAAGTTGTTGGTGTTAGATTTTTAACAACAGTTCATGAGAACTGCCTGTTCTGTTCCCGTCTCTGTCTCTGGTGAATCCTCTCACCCTCCCATGCATCTGGCCTGTGCCCGGTTCTTGCATAAAAAAAAATAAATAAATCTTAAAAAAATAAATAAAAGCAGTGCCTCTGAATATCTTCAACATTCTAAATAACCAGAGGAATGAATGCCCAACACCATCGAGCTAGGTCTCAAAGGCTTCAGAGGCAGAAGCTTCCAAGTCATTTCTTTCTTTTTTTTTAATTTAAACTTTTTTAAAGGATAAACTTTTCAGGGAAGTTTTAGTGCACAGAAAAATTGAGAGGAAGGTAGAGAGATTTCCCATACACATCTGGCCCCCATTATGAACATCGCCACTGGAGAGGTACACTCGTTACAATGAATAAACCTAGATTGTCACATCTTTATCCCCCTAAATTCACATATGGGCTTGTTCTTAATGTTGTACCCCTTCTGGGTCTGGACAAATGTATGGAAATAAGTGTCCACCATTATCATATACAGTTTAGCTTTCCTGCCCTGAATATCCTCTATGCTGAGCTGCTTCTTGAAGGATGAGTGTTTCTCACCTTTGCCTGCCAAACACTTTGCTTGGAAGTCTAAATGAGAAAGGGTTTCTTCTCACACTATTAATACATCATATAATCTATTTTTCCTGTCTACGAAATACCGCTCCACAGTTTCAGAAGAATGCTAAGTGCTTCAAACTGGACTTCATGAAAACTGCAAGCAATTTAAAAATAGAGAAATTACCGCATCAGTGGGAATTGGGGCTTGTTGGCAGTAATAATAAAAAGAAGATGAGAAAACAAAAGCAGTCAGATTAGAGAATTTATTATAGACAAAAGACACAACCTAGAGATGTGTGCAGGATTTAGGAATGCAAATCTGGTTTGGTCTTTTGACCATAAAGCTAAAACTTGTTACAAGTGATGTTGGCCTCACCTCCAAATATTCATTTTAAACTATCAACAAAATAGAGAGAAAAATGACAATTTCTTTTTTCTCCTCCTCCTTCCCTCCCTACCATTTTTCTGCTTCTTATATTGATACAATTGATACTGAAGATTCAGCCTCAGACATTCTCCGTGATGAATAAAAATGATGCTGCATTTCAGTTGCTAAACAGATTGATTTTCATTGTCTTGTTTATGCTTTTTCTAGCTATTGAGGAGATTAGACATGGTTTGGATGGGTGGAGGAGACTCTTCTTTTACACAGTTTTTATCACATCCTCTATCTTTGCCATTTTGCAACTCATCTCAGTGTGCAGGGTTCCTTATAGAAATGGTGGTGATTTGTTCCAGGATCTTGGGAACTTCATGGAGGGGGGCTTTTAAGTTTATTTCTGAGAATGTTCACTTGAAGCCTCCTTTTAGAAAAGGAACAAAGACAACTATTGCTTTGATATCTATCCTATTGACCTCAGCTCATTGATCTTTACTAGATCACAGTGGTGAAAATGGTGCCCTCTTCCAACTATTTGTGATGAGTAAGGTGAATCTCATGGAGATGGGGATCCCAGAGCCATGTTTCTACCTGCTCCCCATGGAGTTTTTGTAGTCAATAGGGAAATGCAGCTGTAGAGCTATAGCTCTAATCTGGAAGCAGAGAAATGAGATGAAAAGGACTCAAGGTGAGTCTACGGTTAGGATTGCTTTTCCTTCAGAAAATTATTAGGTAGGGGCCTCCCTGGTACTGCAAGGGGTTGTCTCAGCACTATGAAGCTATCTGCAGCCTCTGCAGCAAGAGTTTGATCCCCAGCCAGGGAGCTGACCCACAAGGCGCAGCAGAACTCTCCTGTCTTGCCCGCTGCTCCCCTCAGCAGTGTATTTCAGTCAGTCTGCCTGTTCCGCTTCCCACTCTGTCTCTGGTGAATCCTCTCACTACTCCCCCTGCAATTCTGGCCTGTACCCCAGTTCTTGCAAGCATAAATAAATAGATATTTTTTAAAAAGAAAATTATTAAGTAGACTTTATCAGAGCAATTTAATTTTTCTCCCAAGTTTATAGACAAAACTGACATAGGACATTATCTAAGTTTAATGTATACAGTTGGGTGAATGATATAAGTATATATTGAGAAACAATCACTACTATAATGTTAGTTAACACATCCATCACCTTTTATGGCTACCATTTTTGTGTGTGTGCAGTAAGAAATTTTAAGGTTTACTCTCTTAGTAATGTCAGGATACAAGGTAAATCATCCTTTATCCCTCTGAGTTCTAGGCTGGCAAGTTATCAAATATAAGACATATCAATAAGAGAAAAAGTAAAAATAATAATAATAACAGCTATACCTACTGTGTATAGGGGAAAGACTCAGCATGACAGCTTCAGATGTCACTGTTACAGGGCAGGGAGAGGGGCACCCCAAGCCCCACAAACCTGTCTACTCTAAATGGGTTTTGCCATCACTGCATCAACACAAAACACATGAGATTTTAGTGGGAAGGAACTTTAATACAATTAGGAAACAATACAGAAAAGACAAAGAATCTAGTTTCTAAATCAAGCACCCAAAGTTACCCGTCCCATCATGGGTAAAAGTCCACCCAAACAGGATTGGCCCAGAGCAAGGCCCCAAAGCCTGCCACAAGTCTAAAGCATCTTCCAGTGGGGACCCACAGAAAAGGATCAGAAACACCCAGACAAGTCTGGAAGGAAAAGAGCAAAATCAAAATCAAGACACAAACCGCCATTGTAACCTTCCCACAGGTCTCTCACCCACATCTATGTCACCCAGTCCACGACCAAAAGGCAAGTGCAGTTTCTTCATGTGTCTCTCGGCTCCATGTGCCTCCTCCAGGACTCCTTCTGGCTCCATCCTGCTTCCTTCCTTCCTCAGTCTCCTCTGCAGCTTCTTCTCCCCCTGCTCAGCTCCACTCTCCCTTGGGTGGGGCAGGGAACCTGGAACCTCCCCCTTTCCTGGGGACCACCTTGTTACAATCCCCCCATCCCCCCAACACACACACACCTCCTGTGTGCAGGGGAAAGAGCCAGCATGACGGGGTAACTCCTCTGCACAGCTTCAGATGCCACCTTCAATAGTTTAGCTAAAACAGGAGTACCTTGGAGGTTTGGGGAAGCTGGTAAAGGGGAGATCAGCTAGGGATTTAACCAGTGGAAGACAGACTTAAGTTCTGCCTTCTCCATTAAAAAGGAGATAAGGAGGTTAGGTGTTCCTGGGAGAGGCCCTTCCACAGAGAAGTTTACATATACATGACAAAGCAACCTCCTCCCTGCCTTCACAGTCTCTCCCATTATTAAATCAGCCTTTTGTCAACAAGACATATTTTGGGCCCCCCTACAGTATCTGGCCACTTTCAGGTGCACAATACAGGCTGTTAACTATAGTTACCAGGCTTGCATCATCTTATAACTGGAAGTTGGTACCCTTTGCCAACCACCCTCGCCTTGACCCTCTGTAACCACCAATGTACTCTCTATTTCTATGACTTAGGATTGTTAAGATTCCACATGTAAGGTCTTACAGTATTTGCCTTTCTCTTTCTAACTTATTTCACATAGCATAATTTCAAGTTTACAGAACACTGGACAGAAGCCATAAAATTCTCATATCTCTTCAAACGCGTACACACACACACACACACACACACACACACACACACCCCTCCTATTAACATGGTGCAACAATGTGGTGCACATGTTACAAGTGATGAAAGACTACCAATGCATTATTGTTAACTGAAGCACACAGTGTACATTAGGGCTGCCTCCTGAGTTCTATGGCATTATCTGGACACTAAGCTTCACCTTTTATTAGGTGGGGCAGGAAACAGGGAGTCTCCCCTTTTATGAAGATGCCCCTGTTATAGTAAGTGCCCTTGAGCCCAACAACCACATCTGATTTTGATCCCCTTAATTGCCAATTCAGACACCCTGATCAGTATTTGTCAGATGAATGAATTAGTAACATTGTCTTCATCTTCTGACTCCACATACACTCAGTATTTTTATGTACTAATGTGAATACACACACATGCTACATAGCCACACACTTTGTCATGCCTTTAGGATATAATTTTGTTATTAGATCCAATTATCTTGCTTGAATAATATTAGCTAATACTTACACAGCACATCTGTTGCAAGAATTGAATCCTGACAGTAAACCCGTGCGCCATTGATAGTATCACACAAACTTATGTCTACTGGAGCTAAGGCTTAGGACTCTCATGCCGTGTCCTAAAGGCCATCCATCTGGAAGATACTAGAAACTCCGCTTAGACAGCCACAGCTCAAATATAAGCCAGTGTATTTAAAATTTATACTACATGTCCTCTTTGTACACGTGTGTGTGTGTGTGTGTGTGTGTGTGTGTGTGTGTGTGTGTGTCTGGGAACTTTTTGCCATTTATAAAAATTGTCATTATACATGCTGCCTGGGCATTCATGTCTATTGTGAGTGTGAATGTGGACTTTTCAGCAATATAGAACTCTGATATCTGCAACAATAATAAAACATCTTTCCCTTGTGAACTGTAATCTTACACACTAACTCCTTTGAATGTATGAATACCTTTTCTCTTTCATCTTGAACTTTTCTGTTGGATATTTCACAATCGAGATCGCTTATTCTTCACAATATGGGCTACATTATGTGCCTCTGAAAGGAGCACCATTTTTAATGTTGCATAGAAAAGCCTTTTCTATCCCCTGGAAGGGAAGGTCATTGGATCAGGCCTCCCTATTAGAAGATCTGAAGAAACTCCCCACCTTGCCTCAGTGAGGTTCCCAAGGGCTTTGCACAGGTCTGGCTTCCTCGAGAGAAGGAAGCAGGTGCACTTTACTGGGCCCAGGTAGGCACCTGGGGTGGGGGTGGGGTGTGGGAGCACAGGTGTGTCATGCCAAGTGAGGGGCCAACACAGGCTTCTCAGGTCCTTGATGACACACATTTTTCAGAGAAATCCACCTGGTAGCATTGTGGAGGATCGGGTGGGATTGGTGAGGTGGAATTGTGGAGGCACGGGGGGACTGTTGTGTAGGTCCAGGGGGAGAAATGGTGAGTCCCAGACCTGCAGTATGGTAGTGGGCTTTAGAGAAGTTTGTGGACTGAGAAATGTGACTTTCAAGACATGATGATGGACAGCATGTGGGCATTAAGGGTGGGGAAAAGTCAAGGTGACTCCCGGCCAACAGAGTCCGTTAATCTAGTAAATGCCCGCAAGCACTTGCCAGAGCCCAAGCTGGGCCACACGGTGCTGCAGAGCAGGAACCTGGCCCCCGGTGTGCCCAACATCACCATTCCTGCTCTAGTTCCTATCTGTGGACAGAGTATGAAGAAATTAAATGCCTGCCACGACCCCTTCCTTGCATGACAGGAGAGGGAACTTAAATGTGAGCGCTCCTAGGGGCCAGGTCACAGGGCACTTTGTAGAACACAGCGAGGGCTTTAGATTTTATTCTAGACTCATGAGAAAACCTAGAGAAGGTGCTAAATAGGTAACTGATGTGATGTAGTTTATGTGTCAAAAATAACACTATCCCCTGGCCATGCAGAGAGTTCAAAGCCAGTTTTATGTCCCAGTTCCCTGGAGGCAGCAGACAGCATCTATAGTCCTGTCTGGATTGAATTGTGCCCCCCCCCCTCCCCGCCAACACAACACACACAAGGTGTCAAGTTCAGATGTTGACGTCTTTTCCCCTAGTGCATTAGATTGTGACTGTATTTGGAAATGGAGCATTGCAGGCGTGCCGGGTGGGTCTGGAGGATATCATACTAGGCCTTGTCCAGTAAGTCTGGTGTCACTGGTAAAAAGGGGACATGAGGTGTGCCTCCCTGGTGGCGCAAGGGGTTAAGACGCAGCCTATGAAGCTGTCTGCAGCCACTGCAGCATGAGTTCGATCCCCAGGCAGGGAACTACCCACATGGTGCAGCAGACCTCTCCTGACTAGCCTGCTGCTCCCCTCAGCAGTGTATTTCAGTCAATCTGCATGTTCTGTTCCCCACTCTGTCTCTTGTGAATCCTCTCACCCCCACACCTCTGGCCTGTACCCCAGCTCTTATATAATAAGAACATCTTTAAAAAAGGTGGGGGGGCAGACATGAGGCAACAGACACATACAAAGGGAAATGCCACAAGGAGGTAAAAACAAAGTCACAAGTCAGGGGACACTGGGGACTGACAGTGAAGAAGCCTGGGAGAGACCACAGAGCAGATCCCCACAGTCCCCAAAAGGGCCAACCTTGCCAGCACTCGGTCTTGGACTTGCAGTCCAGAGCTGGCAGACAGTGTTTTTCTGTTGTTTGAGCCTCTCATTTGTGGTACTTTGTTGGGGCAGCCCTCACTGACTCACAGAGTCCTCCTCAGGCTTTGCAGCTTCTGTCCACTTATAAGAGAGTGTCATGGGCTGACTGCTGGTGGCAGCTCCTCCTTCCCGCCCCCTCCCTGCTTTCACAGCACTGAGGGGCCACAGCAGAACTCTGAGGGCCCAAGGGAGTATCTGGGCTCCCCTCTTTGGACAGCTGTCCTCCTGGTGAGGTTCTGTTTCATAGGGATCACCGTCCCACTCAGAAATCAAGCACGTGAGACCCATGTGCAGAGAGTGAAGCAGGTGGGACTTGCATGCAAGGTCAGTCCTAGGAGTGGGGGTGACTCTTCTGGAATCCCCCCTGCTGAAAAGCCAGACTGTTCAAGGCTCAGAAGCTTCAGTAGCTGGAACCAGCCTAGCAACTATTCTGCCTCATGGGCAGGAGGGAGGCTCTCCAGGTGGGCATGTGGGGTGTTGGTTGGGGTTGGGACACAGGACATCCCAAAGCCCAGAGGGAGGGAAACAGGAGGGAGAACAGCAGCGCTGCTTGCTTTCAGCTCTGTCTCCTGTGCTACTCACAAGTCCCCCAGGGCAAGGATGTTTGCTCCCCTGTCACCCCCAGCCTAGCACAGAGGTATGACTCAGAGAATAGAGAAGTAGAGTCAATGAGTAGGGAGGTGTGGCCGAGGGAAGGAAGGAACGGAACCATCTGAGTGCCCCCTGAGCAGAATGGGGTGAGGGGATATTAGGAGTGAGGGCTCTGGAGGAGCCTTTGAGCATCTTGTTTAGGAATACACCTCGGTGATGAGCAACCACCACCCCCCCTGCCCCAGGCATAAGATACCAGACACCTGTGTAGACTGAAAGTGCACACCTTTATCCTTCAAATTTAAGTTCAAAACACCAAGGATCACAACCTGCTTCTCATCTTTGTGCCTCTTCTCACCCCTGTGCCTGTGGGAGGCTGGCTTGTGTTGGTGCTGTGTGTTCCTAGCCAGATAGGTCTGTGTGAACAGATTGGAGGCGGGGGGACACCACAGGCACAATACAGAAGAAAATGAGAACTGTGCTCATCTGTGGTTCTGTCCAGATGCCATTCAGTCCATTCAAGCTCCTGGAATGACTTCGGTTTCTGGAGGAGATGCTGCCATTCAGAAGCTCAGTGAAATGGCATTTCCTCTGGAGCTACAAGGGACTGCTGCCCTTCCTAAGCCTCTGCTATTCTCACAACCTTATTTTCATAGAAATGACTATGAGCATCATTTAAAATGAACTATACTGGAAGTGAATTCCATTGTGCATTGGGGATTTTCCTGGAGTTTACAGAAGCCCCAAGCAGTGTCAGCACCGTGGTGCCATCTGCAAGCCTTGCTTCCCCATCATGATCTCTCCACCAAGATCTTATCACTCAGACCCAGACATGCTTCGGTGGCGAAGGAACAGCACAAGCAAGGACTGCAGCCATTAATGTGGGGTTCTCCATCTTGGAGGTCCTGGTCCCATCACAGATGTGTCCACTGCTGCAGGGCTGTCACTGTTCTGTCCCCGAGCTGACCACTGTCAACACCACCTGCCCCCTCCCCTGCTTTATCTGGCCCTGTTTAGTGAGTGATACTACATGGCCTGCACCACAGAGGCTGCACCAAACATGTCAGTAATGTCCCCATTTGAGAAATGGCCTGCTTTCCCCAGTATTGGGGTGTGAGAGGCACAATGGTATGGTCATTCAGGAGCCAAGGGTGCCCCCAAGGACTGAGGTGCCTAGAAACTGCTCTTTTTTGTCCCTTATGATTTTCTGGGATTCTGGGCACATAGAATTGATTATTAAATGTGTTCAGGTTTATGCAATTCAGTTGTAAGAAAATAATTTTCAAATTGGAAAGGATGTAATAAATATTGGAATTAATTCAACTCTGAAATTAAAAAGAAGTTGTTTGTTTTTAATTACAAGTCTGCTAATCCTGGCCAATCCTGATTCTTGGATCCTGAAAAAGTTTGTCACTGTGAGCAGGAAGCCAAGATCCATGATACTTCAGAAAGTATGGAAAGTAAGACAGATGCTGAGAGGCTAAGGATGGGCAAATATTCCCTTACTTTTCAAAAAGGAAAATAAGGGAAATCCAGCTTTGGTGATTCCTAATCATGCTTCAATAAGGGAAATCCAGCTTTGGTGATTCCTAATCATGCTTCTCGTATAGTCAGTCTGTCTTAAGGACCTGCCCACTGGAAGTGCCTCCTCTGGAAGCCAGTAGGTTCACTCCAATGTTCTTTCTGAAAAGAAATCACTGAGGATGGATGCAAGGGTGCCACCTAGGGCTGCCTTTTGCAGACACATTGGAATTCTTGTGTTGAAAAAAAGGATGGGTAGGGGGTATAGACGATCTTTAATGTAAAGACACACCTGCCAGTGGGGACCACCCTTGCTGCCAGTCCCCGGGGCCCCCAGATCCCTCCTGCTATCAGCACTGTGTATAGGAAGTTACTGCACCAGGCCGGAAGCTGAATCCAGTGACCTCCAGTTCCCCAAAAGTGACAAAGCTAGGCAAAAAATCAAAAGTTGTTGGGCCTCCCTGGTGGTGCAAGGGTTTAAGCCTTAGCACTATGAAGCTATCAGCTGCCGCTGCAGCACGAGTTCAGTCCCCCTGCCTGGGAGCTGACCCACATGGCACAGCAGACCTCTCCTGTCTCGCCTTCTGCTCCCCTCAGCAATGTATTTCAGTCAGTCTGCATGTTCTGCTCCCCACTCTGTCTCTGGTGAATCCTCTCACCTGCCCCCCCACTTCTGGCCTACACCCCAGTTCTTGTATGAATAAATAAATAAAAATAAATCTTCAAAAGGAGTCCCTCACAGCATCCACATTTTGTACCTTCAACCCTCAAATCAGTCTTCTCTGTCAACTCTGAACAGAGCTCACTGTTTAATAACTGTGCTTTGATCTGCCAGGAGAGCAAGGATTCTTCTGTAGTCAGCTTCTTCAGCCTTTTATGAGGCAGAACCAGATTCCCAATGCTTGTTTTAAAATAAACAACGGAAGTCATAGGATGAATTGCTGACCTTCAGATCTGTCTCCAAGGGGATCACCATTAATGATGCATCATGAGCCACAGAAGCTTAAAATCACCCCCAAATCCAACCATGGGGTTCCCCTAGACTTGTTGAGCCACTAACCTCAGAAAATCACTTCTTGTTTTATCTCTATGGGAGGCTGTTCCTGTTTGAGTACTTTGCTTCTTTCTCCTGCTAGCTTCTGCTGTCCTTACGAGGTAGTTCAGTTTGGTTCCCCCTGTTACCTCTGCCAAGCCTTGGCTTTTCTCCTGCAGCTGTCTCACAGCCCTTAGTGTTGCTCGCGACAGCAGAGGCCTGCTGACCCTGTTAATATGGGGCACATGTCCTGGAGGTGGGGGACACGGGGGGCCAGCTGGTCCACCTCCATTGGCTGAGCTCACTGCTCTGGGGTCACTAGGCACCCCAGGCTGGACGATCCAGACTGCACAATCCACACTGCCTGCCACTTCTTTGTCCACTGAAGAGCCTTTGAAATTCTGCAGAGGAAAGAACTAGAACAAAGCAAATGGCTGGGGCATGGAGGCAGGCAGTGGCATCTGGGCCCCTCCCAGGTCACTGGGGGCACCCTGTGGAGACTGTAGTGGGCAGGGATGGAGGGGTGGGGAAAAGAAATGGGCACAGAGATTTTCTGCTCTCTTCCAAAGCCACCACCCTGGGGTTGGATGAGCCTATGACACAAAGGGGAAATTTAATTTCATAATCCCAAAGAAACTCTTTTAAAACTTTCTACCAACAGTTAATTTGGCAATGATTAGCTATCACTCACCTTTTGTTTCTAGACTCTAATCTGCCCTATTCTTCTCTGTCATAATACCCACGTCTAAAGATGAATGTGTCCTTGGAACTGTGCACGGAAATGAAAATGAATTGGAACTATCAAAGAAAGGAGTAAAATACTGTTCCCCCTTTTTTTGGTCTGAAAGTTAGAGATTTTGTGACAGATATTTGAATGAGGAAAACAATGAAGATGTAAGCGCTTGAAAGGAATTTGCATGAGATCAGAAAGTGACCCTGTGAATTCCTGTTCTCTTTCTTTCTCTTTCTGAAGTCAGCCAGCCAACCTTCTGTGAGTAGGGCTGTCCTGACCAAATCGGCAACAAGACCCCATCTCTGTGGGGAGCTGGCCTTTCCAGAAGCCTTGGAAGTTGAAAACTCTTCTGACAGCCAAGGCTGCATCCATATTTGTGGACCCTTTTACTGAAAAATCATCTCTCTCGCCCCCCTCCCTCTCTCTAAAAGACAGGAAACCAAACTGGAGAGAGAGAACTTCAAATGCAATATGCAGTATACACAATGCTCCTTAGTTTAAAATTTCAGTCAGTTGAGCATTTTTTGTGCTCAAAAAAATGTATTTTTTTTTCAGCCTAACCTTCAGGCTTGAGGTATGACTATTAGCACATGGCCTGTGGTACCCAGGACCTCAAACTCTTATGGCTGTATGCTCTAAAGGGATTGCCATCCATTCCATGAAGACAAAGGAAGACTCTTAGTGTGAACAATCTTTAATAGAATTAGTATGTATAGAGAGGGATGAGAAGACAGAACATTCCTAATAATAGTTCCCCAACAAAACACCCCAAATTACCCATCCCTTCATGGGAAAATGATCAGCAAAACGTGGTCGGCCTGAAGCACAGCCACTGAGCCCAAAAGTTTGCCAAAAGTCTACAGCACATTATAGTGGGGAATAGCAAGAGGGGGGACAAGGCAGGCCCCAGGAAACTGGGACAAAAGGAACAAAAGAAAAGTATAAATCAAGATAATGGCTGCCATTGTCTGCCAAGGACAGCCCTCCCATGTGTCTCTCACCTACATGTCTCTTCCAAGTCCTGCAGTTCTTTCCTCCACATACCTCTCCCCACCCCTAGAGTCCCTGGGTACAAGAAAAGCAAGAGCCCCTGAGCCCACCTGCCTTCTGTGTTAGAGCTTCCCTGGGGCCATTCAGCCCACCCCTGCCCCACACCCGCCCCCCAGCTCCCAGTAGCTAGTCCAAAGCAGGGCATGTCCATGGAGGTAGGGAACATGGTACCTCCCCTAACATGACTTCCTCCTAGGTCTCATGTGGTTATTTAGTAATTAATCCTTCTCACTGAATTCTTCTCAGAACTTCCCAACTTGTCCAGCTAAATAAGCTCAGTTACCATATTGTTAGCAAGATGGTAAACAGGCTAATCAAGTCAGAATCATCTTTGATCTTGTGTCTTTCCCTTTCCTGAGTACCTTGTCTCCAGGTGCTGGCTAGATGGGTGGATCATCTAGCCACAAAGTATGAGCTCTGAACTTACCTCTGTACCTACAGGAAGGCCACGTGAGGGAAGAACTGGCTTTAGCCCTGGGACTTCTTTTATTTTTTTTGTAAGATTTATTTATTTATGAATACAAGAACTGGGGTACAGGCCAGAGGTATGGGCTGGGAGTGAAAGGATTCAACAGAGACAGTGTGGGGAGCAGAATGGGCAGATCTACTGAAATACACTGCTGAAGAGAGCAGCGGGTAAAACAGGAGAAGCCTGCCGTGTCATGTGGTCAGCTCCCTGGCCGGGGATCGAACTCATGCTGCAGCGGCTACAGACAGTTTCACAGTGTATGTCTTAACCCCTTATACCACCAGGGAAGCCCCAGCCCAGGGACTTGTGCAGGGAGAGGTCCCTCAGTCCCTCTGGCGTTGTCCTGGTCCTTGAAGGGTATAAGAACTACTCTAATATTGATGAAGGAAGGATGCTAGCCTCAAAATATCCCTGTCCTAGATGCAAGGCAGGTCTCCTGCTGGGGGCTTGTTGTGTGATGTTTAATTACTTGAAAGGAAATGGAGGCAGACAGCCAAAGCTCACCCCAGTGAATGAGGTTCTCTGAAGAGCAGGTCTGTGTGTGAGGACAGTTTTCTGGTGGCTGATTATGATGCAAAGGATTGCCCTTGTGGCCCCCCTGTGACCTCCCCTCTCACCTGCTGACAGAAGACTACATTACTCATTGCTTTTCACCTGGACTTGAGAATTTCAGCAGAGTTGCAGGACTGCCCCCTCCTTTCCCCACCCAAATCCTTACGCAGAATCCAAATTTATAAAATAGATGAAGGTTGGAGTTTCTCTGGTACAAGTAGGAGGAGGGAGCCATGACACCCGGCACCCTCCCAGCACCTCAGGGAACCACCCATTTCCCAGGGCCCATGGAGCCCTTCCTGTAGATGCAGGACACAGAAGACATGGCTGCCTACTCATCTTCTAGAATGAGCACAGTGAGCTGACTTGCCCTTTGCTGAAGACCTTTTGGAGGAGCACTATTGTCCCTCTTGTGTGGTTGTGTGACAGCAGCTGACATCTTCTCTGGGTGCACCCCTGGCTCGCCCCTTCCCTTCTTCCACACTTGGCACAGCTCCAGGCTTGCTGTTTGGCACTGCAGGAGTCTCCCTGGGCTGTGAACTCCCAGCTGCTCCCCAGGGCTGCTTGTTCACATCCTCTTAGTGGCTCTCGATGCTTCTGGGCTTAACCCCAAACTCCTGGCCGTGGGTACCAGGCTTTCACAAGGCTGGTCCTTCAGCTACTGCATTTGCCACAGGCAGGGAGGTTGGCTTCTCTTTGTCTGTATAACCTTTCTTCCACTTCCGAAGGCTTTCACTATCATGCAAGCTGAGTCTCGGGTGTGGCCTCAGAACCCCATTTAGACATGTGTTAGACAGTCAGCTGACAGCATCTCCACTTTCTCTCTGTAGGTTTTGTGTGTTGCCCTTGGTTACAGTGTCAACAGCAGGAGTCCTGCACTGGCATCACCTGCCACTGGCTCAGTGATTGACCCTTAAAAGATGCCCAAGAATTTTCAAAAGAAAGCTCCACACTCCATGAAGTTTGTCAATATTTCCTTCCTTCACTGCACAATGGATCCCTCTACCTGATTTTCCCACTCCACTCCCCCCCTTCCTTTTGGTAGGCACTAATTTGCTCTTCTAAAAGTCTACTTTTGTTTTATTTGGTTCACGCACTTGTTTGGTTTCTCCATATGGCACATCTGAGTGAAATCACATGGTGCTTGTCTTTCTCTATCTGATTTTGTTTTGTGTAAACAAAATCCCCTCTGGGCCCATCCTTGTTGTTGCAAATGGCAGAGTCTCGTGTTTTCTTTTTGTCTATCTGAGTAGTGTTCCATTCCGTCTTCTTTATTCCATTGTCTGTCCATGCTCTCTTAGGTTGTTTTAACGTGTGGCTATTTCAACAGTGCTGCAAGAAACGTGGTGGGCATATATCTCTTTGAGTTAGTGTTTTTGTATTTTTTAGGTAAATACCCAGGAGTGGAATAAATGGATCTTTTGGGATTTCTATGTTTAGCTTTTTGAGGAATCTCCATACAGCTTTCCATAGTGGTTACACCAGTGTACAGTCCCATCGGTGGGGCATGAGAGGTCGCTTCTCTTGACATCCTCATTGATGCTTGTGATTTCTTGCCTCTTGTGTAACAGAAACAGGCACGTTTTTGTGCGCTAATCTGGAAGTGATACCCATTAAAACCACCTGATTCTCTTCTCTTTATCACTAGTTCTAACCACAGGAAAAGGAAGAATTTCCTCAAGGGCTGGGGTGCCAGGAGGGGCAGATATTTGGGAGTTGTTTTAGAAACTGATGACCCCACACCTGTTTGGTTCCAGTCACTGTGCTTGGAACAAGTCTAGACCTGGTCTCTGACACTCAGGTGATGGAGCTGAGAACACATGGTAATCATGAACTAGATTATTATCCAAGTAGAAATGAGTTATTCAAAGAAATGTATGAGAAGCTTTGAAGGAGTGTTATAAGGGAGACTGACCTAGATCAGAGCTCATCAGAGGATTCCTAGAGGAACTTTGAGAGCTGAAGGGATGACTGTTACCCAGGTGAGAGGGAGGGAGGCTTGGAGACACAGAGTTACTGCAGAGACCTCCAGCTGGCACTGCATGGCACACCCCAGACACTCCAAGAAAGAAAGACAGACAAATGTGGATTTAAACATGGGGTGCAATAGTGTCTACTGCAAGATAAACTATCTAGAATGAAGGAAATGATATATGCTTTGGCAACAATCAATTTAAGCAGCTTTTGGCTAGAGCACAAACTGTAAATCTACTAAAATTACTGGGTATTGGGGGCATCAATAGTCATACCATTTTTATTTTATTTTTTTTTTACAAGGGAACTGTATAAGTTTATTGCACTAGTATATATCGTCATGGCCCCAATTACAGAGAAAGGATGACTTCACCAAAAAAGTCAGGCCATAAAGAGTTAACTTTTCTTTCTTTTTTTTTTAATTGTATTTTTATATTCCCCAAACAACTGCAACCACCTTATTTTGACCCCAATCCCTCCTTTCCCTGCCCCCCCATAGTGTGTCACTGGTTCATAGTTGTTTGTTGATTTTGACTTTTTCTTTCTTATGGTTATTCTTTTTCCTGGTCCCTTATTTAGGTTTTCTAGATTCCTTCTATGAGTGAGACCATCGGTATTTTTCTTTTTCTTTCTGGCTTATTTTGCTGAGCATGATCCCTTCCATCTCCATCCATGTTGCTGCAAATTGTATGTGTTTATCTTTTTAAGGCTGAGTAATATTCCACAATAACCAAAACAAAGAGAAACCCCACCGGCCAGGAGAAAATTTTTGCACACAACACTAATGATAAAGCACTGATCACAAAAATCTACAAAGAGCTGATGAGACTCAACAAAAACAAAGGAAATAATCCAGTCAAAAAATGGGCAGAAGAGCTAAAAAGAAACTTCTCTGAAGAGGAAATGCAAATGGCCAACAGGCATATGAAAAAATGTTCAACATCACTTGCAATCAGGGAAATGCAAATCAACACTACAATGAGATACCATCTCACACCAGTGAGAATAGTCATACCATTTTTAGTAGACTGAGGAACCTCCAGACAGCTTTCCTCAGTGGCTGGACCAGTTTGCCCTCCCACCAGCAATGTAGGAGAGTTCCTTTTTCATTTCATCCTCACCAACATTTTTTGTTGCTTGTTTTTTTTGATATGTGCCATTCTTACTGGTGTAAGGTGGTATCTCAATGTAGTTTTGATTTGCATTTCCCTGATGATAAGGGATGTTGAACATTTTTTCATATGCCTGTTGTCCATTTGCATTTCCTCTTTGGAGAAATGTTTTTTGAGTTCTTCTGCCCATTTCTTGAGTGGATTGTTTATTTTGTTTTTGTTGAGCCATGTGTGTTCTTTGTAAATCTTTGTGATCAGTCCCTTATCAGTTGAATGGAGTGCAAAGATTTTTTTCCCAATCAGTGGGGTGTCTCTCTGTTTTGGTTAATGTCTCTTTTGCTGTGCAGAAGCTTTTCAGTTTGATGTAATCCCAGGTGTTTATCTTTGCCTTCACTATCACTGCTTTGGGTGATGAGTTTTTAAAGATGTTTCTGAGATGTATGTCTTGTAGTGTTTTACCTATATTTTCTTCTATGTATTTTATGGTTTCAGGTCTTATGTCCAGTTCTTTTATCCATTTTGAGTTGATTTTTGTGTATGGTGAGAGGTAGTGGTCTAGTTTCATTTTTTTGCATGTGGTGGTCCAGTTTTCCCAGCACCATTTATTGAACAAACTGTCTGTGTTCCACTGCATATTCTTTGCTCCTTTACTAGGGATCTACCCAAAGGACACAAAAACAGTGATTCAAAAGAGCACCTGTACACGTATGTTTATTGCAGCACTATTTACAGTAGGTAAAACCTGGAAACAACCCACATGCCCAAAAATAGATGACTGGATCAAGAAGATGTGGCATATATGCACAATGGAATATTACTCAGCAATCAAAAAAGATAAACTCATGCCATTCACAGCAATGTGATGGAGCTAGAAGGAATTATGCTCAGTGAAATAAGCCAGAAGGAAAAAGAAAAATATTGGATGGTTTCACTTATAACAGGAATGTAGGGAAACCAAATAAGACATGAGTTAAAAAAAATAATAACAGTACAAAACACAAAAAGCAAAAACAGACACGTATAAACCAGAGACATACTGCAGGGAAGGAGGAGGGAGAGGGATCAGAGGGAGGGAGGGAGGAGCACAGAGGACAATGGTGATGGTGCACGGATGCCTTGGGGAAGGAAATTCTATGGGGACTCAATCTGAGGGGGTGGGGGGAAGCAAATATTGTTTAAAATTAAAAAAAATAAAAATTATAAAAAACAGAAAATACCTTAAAAAAAAAAAAAAAAGTCGGGCTTCCCCTGGTGGTGCAGCGGTTGAACGCTGGACTGCGAGGCTGCCCCCAGCCTCTGCAGCGCTGTTTCGTTCCCCGGCCGCCGGGGAGGGTCCCACCAAAAAAAAAAAAAAAAAGTCACACCACTTAGCTTTGTCAAAACCAGATGCACCTTCAGTGAAGAAGAGAAAAAGGAACTGCAGTCTACCAAGTTTCCAGTTTACCACACCTTCTCATTTTTGACCTTATAGAGGTCCCAAGAAGCCAGTCTTTCAGGTGTCTTTTCAGAGATTGAGAACCAAGTGTAGGGGCCTCCCTGGTGGCACAGAGGTTAAAGACACAGCCCCTACAGCATGAGTTCGATCCCCAGCCAGCCAGGGAGCAACCCACATGGCGCAGCAGACCTCTCCTGCCTCGCCCGCTGCTCCCCTCAGCAGTGTACTTCGGTCAATCTGCCTGTTCTGTTCCCCACTCTGGTGAATCCTCTCACCCCCCACATCTCTGTCCTGTACCCCTGCTCTTGTATGCATAAATAAATAAATCTTAAAAAAAAAAAGAGAACCAAGTGCAATTTGACAGTGGACTGACACCAGTGCTGGTTCTGTCCAGTGTGTCTCCTGCAGGGAAGCCTCCTCTTCACTTTGCAATAAAACTGACTTCCCACCAACAGGCCATTTAATTTTAAAAGCTCCAAGAAACTCTGATGAACTTTGGAGCAGTTTCTGACCCCTCATCTGCACATGGTCCTTATGTTTGCTGTGTTAAAGGGGGGTGGTGGGTGTTGACCTGAGAACCGTTGGGTTCCAAGTTGAGAGCAGTAACCAGAGGCAGACACCCTTTTAAATTATTTCTACTTCCTCTTTGTCTCCCGGGCTCATTCCTGCATTTGCCTGCAATGTGCAAACCGCCTTGAAACTTCTTTTGCTGTGGTTCAAATCTCTCTGGGGTCTATCTCCTGCACCTCCATGTACCCAGCTCTCTTTCCTCTCCAGTTTGTGCAGCTCTGTGTTACAAGAGCTGATTCTTCTTCCTTCTTTGGCTGAACCTTCTTACTTTTGCTCTTTAATGTATTAATAGCAAAGTCTTTGAACTTCAATTTTGTAGTCACTGCATGTTTGTGTTTCATTGTGAGTGGATATGGGGGTTATGTTTTTGAGACGGAAATTAGGTACATGCTTTTAAAATATTATTCCAGTCTGGGAGTGGAAGAGAACAGCCATTATACTTTTGTCTTCCTGCCCTCCCCTTTTGGACTTACAGTGTAATCAGGCACATCTGCAGCTCCTAAACACTTAGAATAATTTGATGTCTTGGAGCAAAATTGTATCCAAACAAAACTGTAACTGTTACTATTCTTATATATCTTTCCTGTTTTATCTATATTGTTATTTATTGGAAATCTTTCTGTAGTGACTCTTTAATACTCTGAGACCACGTAAGATGACATAAGATCGTGTTTGTTGTAGAACCATATGGCATCAGTTGCTTATTCAACTAGTTGTTGCATAATTTCTCATGCTGGCTTCCTTGCCAGAGATAAACCAGGGAGCTACCCACATGGCGCAGCAGACCTCTCCTGACTCGCCCGCTGCTCCCCTCAGCAGTGTATTTCAGTCAATCTGCCTGTTCTGTTCCACACTCTATCTCTGGTGAATCCTCTTTCCTCCCACACCTCTGGCCTGTACCCCAGTTCTTGTAAGCATGAATAAATAAATCTTAAAAAAAACCCCAAGATATTGCGTGTTGTTAGGTGCCTGGACTCTGAAGGACATTGTGAACCAATGGTCCTATGTTCTGAGAGACTATCTAGTAATGTGGTTCTTACATCACCTACATCAGTAAGGGATAAGTACTCTGGGGGCCGCTTTTATATAGGGGATACATAACCGTCTCATGGTTGTGGGGATTATCTGTAGGCCCCTTGAAGAACAGAGCCCCACCCCCTTCACTGAATCCTTACACACTGGTTTTCATCTCAGTGAACTAACTGTGCCCCTGCCTGGCTTACGGGGAGCCTGAGGGCATGTCATCATTAACTCTACAAATCAGATATGTGCTCCTCTTTCTCGGCCGTCATGGCTGTTGTGCATGAACAGGTTCAGCTAACAGACGATGCCTGTTCCCTCCATATTATTGTTCCATTTACTGAATAAGGAAAATGGAATTGTCAAGACTTGAGACAGATTGGGCAATGTGCTGTTTTAAGTTTTTCCAATGTATATTTTGTGAGCATCCTTAATAAAACACTTTTTAGCTGCTGAGAGTCATGTTCAGGCTGTGTTTTAAAAGAAATAAGCTGAAAATAATACCATCTTTGCTATGGGGCAGCTGCCAATGTTGCTGGTCTGGGAGAGGGAGCAAGGATCTATTTCTGGGCTAGAGATGGAGGCAAGACGGAGCGCCTCCATCTAGGAGACAACATTTAATTGTCCTCTTTATCTTTATTTGGACCTATTAGGTTTTAATCAGAGGTCATTTTGCTAAATGTTTTGAGCCTGGATAAGAATTTAATTTGTGCAACAACTGAATTACAGAAAATGAGAGAATCAGATAAACAGGGGTCCAAGCAAATGAATTGATAATAGCTCACCAAGTGATAACACAGTTGGTGAGGGACACCCTGGGAGGGCCCTTCTGGCTCAGGGAGGGCATGGGAGGGCTTTGGTCTGCAGAAAATGGGGACTCAGCTTCAGCAGGGGGGAGCCTTTGGCCAGGGCCCTGCAGAGGCACCCTCATTGGGCTGCATGAGGGTCCCCCTGTCCCTAGAAGAAGGGGGGTTTAGCCTCTCCTGTGCTCATTACTCTGCTGAATGCCCACAGACCCAGTTTCTCTCTTCCTGATAGGGGCCTGTCCACATGATTTGGGCCTTTGGGCTTAGACCAGGTAAACATCAGTACCTCTGGGTGCCACTATAATGATGGGAGCAGACCTCAAGGGCTGCCCCTAGAGAGGGCTATGTTCAGAAAGGCCACAGGCAGTTAGCCTGGCCTCCTGGGCATCTGCTTTGAGGCAGGGGGTTCCTCAGGCCCAGGGGGCCCGTAAGCACTGTCCTTCTCCAAGAACTGCAGGCAGTCACTGCATCCTGCTTCCTCAGCTGCTCCTTCCAATCCTCCAGGCAGTAAACATGAGGTGTCTGAAGAAAACATTCAGGTTTTAAGCTCTTGAGGCTGTCGTTCGTGTTAACACCTTAGAGCTGTAAAATAACATCAGTGGGCTTCCCAAGAGCAATCATCGTAATTCTCCTTTGAAAACAAAGATGTCCTCCTCCCAGATAACCATTTGGAAGTCTCCTTAAATTTAAATATCCCCCAAGACATGTGGGTGTTAAAATCCTGTCACTGCGGTGAGCCTTGAGTGTGCAGCCAGGTCCTGGTTCCTCTGAGACACCGGAGCTCGCAGGCTGAGTATGGCCGGCGAGACTCTGTGTCCACACCTTCCCTGAGGGCCTCCTCCTCACCCCTCCATCCACAGCCAGGCCAGTCCCACTCAGCACGTGAACTGACTTCCCTCGTATTTATAGGATGCTGTCATCACCAGCTCAACAGCTTTGCTGAAATGGCCCTTTCACATCAAGCTGGCCTGACCCCCATCTCCCTCTATTTCACTTCAAGACACTGGGATTCTCCTGGTACAGCCAGCCCCTGACTGTCCTGCTCCAGCCTGGGGCCACCCCACACCACATCCCACCAGCCTGGGCTCCTAACACCTCCCCCCTGCACACAACACGTTTGAGAAAGTCTGCACTGAGCAGAGAAGGGCTGTGGCTGTGAGAGCTCAGGAGCTGGGGAGCGAGGGCCAGCTGCCTTCCCTGGAGGTCGGCCTGAGCAAGCATCCTGAGCTGTACCAGGGCCTGTGATTCCAGGGCCGCACATCCTGTTCCTGTCTTGACAGCCCTAATCATTCTGACAAGGCTCCCTGCATTTTCATTTTGCACTGGGCCCACAAGTCATGTAGACAACCTCGTCTCTGGGGAATATTTACCCTCGAATTGTGCCTCCTCATTGGATGTAGTTACACAGCCTGTCATCTCACAAATAATTCACATGTGCAGACTCCTAGGCCATTCAACAACTTCCATTGTCTTCTAGGAGGACCTGCCAACCTTCCGCTGCTCACATTGTATTGGTGTCTTCCAATTTCTGATCTTAAGAGTTTCTAACTTAGCAGCTCACTTCCTTCCGAGGAGCCTGACTGTCACTCAACTGACTTGAGGGCCAACGGTGATTGAGAGCCTCAGCCCCATCGGGGTCATGGGCTAAGGCAAGTCTAGGCTTGTACTGTGCGTCTCATTTCCCAGGTTTGAAAAGTGGACACAGTAAAATGTTCTTCAATTTGGAATCGCACCAGATAATGCATGTAGGTTCCTTTTTCAGTTTAGGAATAGCTACTCCCTTAAAGAAGAGAAAGTAAAATGCATGGATGAATATCAATGGCTCCAGGAAGAGAGGAGGTTGTGAGTAGGTGTCACAGTTGGGAAATTTGGGGAGCAGTGGGAGGAAGGGGACATGGATTCTGGGGCTCTGTCCTGTGCCACCAGACATTGAGTGCCCTCCCCCAGCCTCCGCCTTTCACTCATTAAACCCTATTATAGACAGGTCAATTGTGGGTTAATGAGATGATTTCTCCAAGCACCTGCACTGTTCCCTGACATATGTTAAGTAACCCCATGATAAGTGAACTCCTCTCTCCTATTCTGAGATGTCTTCCCAAAAGCAAACATGAAGCCAGAGTCTTCCTGCAGAGGAAGAATTTTTAAATGTAATTGGTGGTACATCTGTTGCTTCTGTGGATATGAACTCTTAAGTGAGACTAAGTCTCTATAACAGACATGGACTCAAATAGCATCCACTGTGCTTGGATGACACACAAGGAGATTAGCTTTAGAAAAAAAAACCCACAATATTTTGCTTCCTGCATGGAAGAAAGCATTTGCATTCTCCTTATGCTGCTCCTTCAGCTGGAACTCTGATCCCTCATCCCCTTGGATCTGCGGGTAGACTTAACATCAGCCTCAGGAATTCCAGCCAGCACCTGCAGGCTCACCTGCCTCCTGGGGCATGAGGTCGTCCACGCTTCTGCCACCCCAAGCTCCTTGGAGAAGAAGCTTCATTCCATCCTCCTTCTGTTGTTTTTAGATAAAGCACCATCTCAGGCTGGACCTTAGGAGGACCTATGGATTTTACTGTCATTAGAAGTGTAACAAGACAAGGAGAGCTAGGTTTGGTCAGATAAGTAAACAAAGTAATAAAGATGCCATTGAATTAAAGCTCAAAGATTCTGACTTACTCAGGTTGGTTATTTTCACACTTAAGTGGTTTATTTGCAAACTGATGACAAAACATTTTTTTAGGTTTCAAAGTATGATCATGATGTTTTATTAACTATTCATTTTAACAAATTATAAATTAATTTATCATTATTATGGAAGTATAACCCACTATAGTAATAAATATTAATACTTGTTACTATGTTATGTATTATTGTATTATGAATAGCTATATATAATTCATTTGTTTACAATATAATGTTTAATATTGTGGTCCTACTTTTCTAAATATGGTACTTTCTTCATTCATGTGACAAAGGGAAGAGATTTGTCGCTTATGGAGAGTAAAAGAAAAATGAGTGAAATATTGTTAAATTTCAGGCTTCCCCTGGTGGCGCAGAGGTTGAGCGCTGGGCTGCGAGGCTGCCCGCAGCCTCTGCAGCGCCGGTTCGTTCCCCGGCTGCCGGTGAGGGTCCCACAAAAAAAAAAAAAGAAAGAAATATTGTTAAATTTCTATTTCAGGCTGTTGATCTCCTCTAGCATAGAACTGCTGCCTAAAGTCTAGGTATAACCAGATGCATTTAGGAACTAGGACACTATCCATAAATCTGTGTATTTAGTATATGTCCATATTCAGTTGTTTTCTCTCTATCCCCTAAGTTTTATGGACTTGCATTCCAAAGCTGGGAAATCCGGAGGCAAGAACTGGGGTACAGGCCAGAGATGTGGGTGGTGAGAGGATTCACCAGAGACAGAGTGGGAAGAAGAATGGGCAGACTGACTAAAATACACTGCTGAGGGGAGCAGTGGGCCAGACAGGAGAGGTCTGCTGCGCCATGTAGGTCACCTTCCTGGCCTGGCTGGGGATCGAACTCTTGCTGCAGGGGCTGTGGATAGCTTCATAGTGCTGCGTCTCAAGCCCTTGTGCCACCAGGGAGGCCTGTGAAGTTTATATTTTATTGACATTATGTCCTCCAAAATTACATGTCCAGACATCTATCCAAAGAACAAACCATAGTGAATTGGCCTTTTTTTTTTAAATAATGAATTAAGAATTAAGTGTCTGTAATTTAGCCTTATTTTCTTTACTGATAGGGAAAAGCACATGAAGAATGTCCTGTCTGGGAGGAATGATGGTTTATTGCCTTGTCCTACTCTCATGAAACTCCTGCATATCTCCCAGGGCAAGAGTTAATTGATCGAGACACCTCCCGCTGTCTGGAGGGGAAACTTCTCACTTCCTTGCCTCCTACACACACAGGTCACGAGGAAGGTCTCTGCGTCAGATTCTGGGGCCTCATTGTTCTGTGATCCAAATATGGTGCATAAAGCTGGTGAATCGCAGAAACGTTCAGCGTGTCCTGTGATGTGTCATCTGTCCACTGCCCTCTGAAGAAATCATCCTAATGCCCCAAAGGCTTCTTGATGGCAGAGCCACTTCCTTTTTATTGCTTCCAGAAGACAGGAAATCTAATACTTACAAAAAAACAAATGGGCAAAAAGATTTAGCAGACAGATTAGCCAGTGATTTTTAAAAAAATCGAATGTACTTCATTGCTAACTGTTTTAAAATTACAGGTAAAACCGGTCATTTGCGGAAATGATAAATTGTAAAACCAGCTTACCATGCTGGTGGGTGTAAGACCCTAAGAGGGAAACAGATAATACTGGGAAAATTGAAAAAGTGGTCAGAGAATTTCCTCCAGATGAGATGTCAGAGCCACATTCTTGTTTTAGATTTTCCCGAACCCCACCATAGCATCATCCTCTGTAAACAGGAAACCAGTAGACACACAAGAGGGAAAGTGGATGGATGAGGTTTTTCTTTCCATTAGATTTGTCCTATTTATTCTGCAATAAATGAAACTTGTTTGTACATTAGATTTTCAAGGATGCTTCTAGCACATTATTCTGAAGTCCTTCACTGACTCCTAAATCCCAAGACTGATCTAGAAAAAGCAACAGCACATCACCCAGATTCAGTGTATACAACAACTCAGGTCTTCCAAAGAAGCATCATAAAAATACTGCCCATTTCTCCCTCTCCCAAGAGTCCACAGCTTTCTCCACTTATTTCAAAGTTTGAGATTCCATAGACAGAGCCAAGCATAGACAGATGGACAAATATCCATTATCTAGATGGAAAAGTGAAACCCTGCACCACTGGTCAGAGACCAAACGCTGACCGTCTCTTGAAGCACTCGACTTAGTTTTGTTTTTTTTTTTTTTTTTGGTTACCAGGATTTCAGCTGGTCTTCCCAAAGGCAGTTCTTCCTTCCTATCTGGGGTCACATGGATGTCATCCGCTTTCTCTGCCCCACTGTGATGGAGAACTTCAACAAAAATGTTTTCTAATTAGACATTTTTCACAACCCTGGAAAAGACAAGTCATCAGGCACAGGGGTTTAGGGAATAAACCATTTCTGCACTTGTACTTCCTGTTGAAAATGTTTTATGAATCCCCTTACTAAGAAGGCTTCCACACCCATGTTTAGGTATGCCTTTGGTCTTTAGTAGAAATGGCAAGTGAAAACTAAGGTCTGAAACCTAGTGAAAGAACTCCAGAGGATGTCTGCACATTGCACATCTGTAGGACTGCATAGTCTTGAAAGATCTGAGCTGCCTTGAAAGACCTCCAAAATTACATGTCCGGACATCAATCCAAAGAACAAACCATAGTGAACTGACCTCCTTTTTTTTTTTTTAAATAATGAATTAAGAATTAAGTGTCTGTCATTTAGCCTTATTTCCTTTACTGATAGGGAAAAGCACATGAAGAATGTCCTGTCTGGGAGGAATGATGGTTTATTGCCTTGTCCTACTCTCGTGAAACTCCTGTTTACCTCCCAGGGCAAGAGTTAATTGATCGATCGAGACACCTCCCGCTGTCTGGAGGGGAAAAGGAGTGGTGAGTGGCAAAGGACTTAAGTGAGGGTGGTCGTGGGCACCCAGTAATCCCCAGCGCTCCCTCTGTGTGTGCTCTTTATCCTGTGCGCTGCATGGGTAATATGGTGCCGTTTGAAAGGAATCTTCACCCTGTACTTATTCTCTGGAAGCTTACCATGCTGGTGGGTGTAAGACAGTATAGTTCAGGATGTTTTCCATTTAATCTGAATGAGGAAAAGTCAGGTCTACTTGCCTAAAAGAAGCCCTAGGGACTCCCACATAAAAAAGAAGTGTGCATATACTTAGAATGATAGCCACTACCCCACTTTCCATCACAACCTTTGCTCTGCCTGCAACAAGGGCATCCAGACTTGTTGCCTGGCCTGAGAACACAGGAGATCCCCTGAGGCTATTTGTTTGCCCAGCCTCAGGGTGAACCTTGGGGACATTTCACAAAGCTGATTTCTGCAGTTGGATAGCAGTTGGCGAGTGTGTTCCTCTGCTCCATCTGCAAAGACAGCCTTTGAATTTCAAGTCTGATCTCATTGAAATTCTACGATGACTCATGATGATAAGACAACAGGCCACACAGATCTTAAATATGCTGACTTCTCCCGGGAAGTCCAGATCTTGAGGTTTACCCAGGATCTGAAGTGGGAGCAGATGGTGGCAGAGTCCACACTCCAGCTCTCTGCAGAGTTGTCTCAGCTCCATGGAATAGCAGATGGCAGGATCTTACTGAGTAATTGTGGATGAGGGGACAGTTTTTGAGTCTGCTTTTCATTTGAAATTCTAGTTGCACGCTTTGGGGTGAAGAACTCGGCAGACTTCTGAATCATCTGAATTTTCAATTTTACTAAGTTCTGAGAAACCCATTGAACAGGAAATGAAATGAATCCTAAATTTTCTGGCTACCCATCAGTTTGTGGTCACCGTTTTGATCTGCTGCAATCTGTAGAGACGTTTTTAAAAAACCAAGATGCCCTTATTCCATCTTGTAGACAATTGGTGAAACTGACTGAGGAGGTACACTCTCTGAATGTGTCCTGTAGCTTTTAAGACTAATTTAGTCCTTTAGATTGCTGTGTATTCACTGACTTAATCAAAATTGACAAGTGATTAGCACCAACTCTATAATATACCATTTTGTATGAAGTAAAATTGTTTTTTAACTGCTTTTTTATTGCTACAGTACATATTTTCTCTACCCCTTCCCCATCTTATTGCAACATAATTGACACAAAATGCTCTATAAGTTTAAGGCAGACAAGGTGTTGATTTAATTCATTTGTAAATTGCAAAAATTATTACCAGCATAACTTTGACTAAGGCCTTTGTTCCATCACATAGTTACCATTTAACAAATTTTCAAAAAAGCTCTTAGGCAAAATGCAACCAATAAAATCCACCGGGAAGCCTATGCACAAATGAATTTTGGATTCTGTAGCCACTATTAAATTAATTCTAGACCTTCATTTGTTGGTTTGGGGAACACTGAACTGCTGTAACAAGAGATTCCAAAAAATTCGGTGACTTGAGGAGCACAGAAATTTCTCATGGAGGCATCTCTAAGGTGACCATGCAGGCTGGTTGCTGCTCTGCCCTGTCATCCCGGGTAGCAGGCCAACTGACAGTACCTTCTGTCATTTCCTCCTATGAATGTGGAGTGTTGAGGATGCTTCCCACCTCTGTCACTTTCCCCTGGGAGAGGGCTGAAGTCCTAGGCCACAGCCAGCTGCAAGAGGTTCTGTGAAACAGGCTCCTGGCTGACCAGCACCTTCCACCCACACACCTACTATTACAGAAAAAGTGGAGAGTAGATCTTGGCCAGCAAATAACATCTTTACCACTGTGGGTTTCATTTATAGGCAAAGTCCAAGTTACAAGAATAGTATGCTGACCTGTAATTGGCAATACTGGAATAATTCTTAACCTTTACTCCAATGTGAACATGTAATTTGTTAACTGTGGAGTTGGGGTGTGTATTTCCAAATCAAGTTTTTATTGTGGTTTTATAATAAGTTCTGAACTCGGGCTCCTGCTGCAGTTTCTTCCACCATCCCCACTCACCGTGAATCGTCCCACTGTGTAGAGCAGTGCACTTGCCTTGCAGGGCTGAGTCCTTGTCTTGTCTCTCTTGGCAGTGTGTTCCACAGTTCTAAAAGCTATAAGGCTGTCTTGATGCAAGTATGATTCTATTCAGACCCTCCAGGAACTATTTAAAATGTGATATAAATGGGGGGTTCACATAAACCCTATATCCTCCTTGGCTGTACTAAGATGTTAGCTAGATGTCTATTCTCATGCTGCATCCTGAAGTGAAAGCTAAAATTCTGTCCAGTCAATCATTGCATAGCATTTTTTTCTCCCTGTCAGCGAAGCTGAAAGCAGAAGAAGCTTGACAAATAGACTTACATGTGCAAGGGAGGGGACATGTGTTCCAAGACTGTAGCCTTGAGATGGTATGAAGATAAATTATGCAAAATGAAAGGAGTTGCCTCCATATGGGTAGCTGTCAGTCTGACTGATAACGACACAGGTTTTGTACTGAGATGCAGTTAGGTTGCTGTGCCACTAGGTGGCACCACAGAGGATATAAATGTCTGCACCAATCAAAGGGCCTCACTCTGCTTAAGTAGCTGTTACTTCATGGCAGCAAAACTTGGTGGTTCCCAGTAAGTCTGTGGAGTCAAAGTTTGCTGGAGAAAAAATTGTTCATCCTTTTAAAATATATGTGAACAAAATTGTATTAATTACAACCTTTTATCAATATTATAAAAGTAAATGCTAATTGACAGTGCATTGTGGTTATAATAAACCGAGAGGTGGAGAATAGTGAAATGACATCATTTTGAGATGCGCACTTTAATTTGCATGATATTAAAGCAACTTTTAAATCTAGTTGGTTTTTAAAATTTCCAGCATTGAACCATTTATGGTCATGAATTTCCATGAGAGGAGAGACTAAGACTCGTGAACCTTCTTCAGATATATACTGTCTTTTGTTTGCTTCCAGAGGGGGCAGGTGGTTGCCTTTGGCAGCGCAGTCCTCTTGCTGGGGACCCCAGGGCAGGGCTGAAGCTCGCCTTGTGGGCGGGCTCTCTTTAGTCACGGTGGGTTTTTCTGGAGCTGCTTTTCCCCACACAGGCTGCCCTGCAGGTTCCTGGAACTTACAGACAGCACCATCACCACATGTCCCAAAGCAGTCCCTGCCTACAAGCGCTTAACTCAGTTTCAGAAGGTCCTGAGATTTCTAGAACATCTGTGTGTTAAGGAGCAATGCAATGAAATAAATTCTGGAGAATTGCTGTGTTAGTGTGAGGTGGGAGGAGGTGATACCAGATCCCTCCTAGGAGTCCTGCCCCACAGAACATGGAGTAGGGAGGTGGCAGGCACCCATGGGTGCCCTGAAGGCACCAGGCTGAGGGTGGGAGGAAAGGGGACTGGTGCTTTGCCCTCTCCACTCTGTCAGCATCACTGATTGCACTGTGTGGTTATAAATAGACTGACCTCCTAAAAATTCCCTCCTCTCCTAAGAGACTTGGCACCTTACTCTTTGCAAGTTTTTATATTTCTCTTTTCATCTCCTCCAGCAATTCTGACTATAGTTCCCACTATAGTTCCTACTGCTTTTCCTCTGTGATCCTAATAGAACTTTGAGTTTCTAGGGAAGTCACTGCATGCCATCAAATATCCATAGTTTACTTACTAAGGTGATGGGCAGTGCTCAGTGCAGTTCAAGTGAGTGAGTCGTAAGTAAAGCGTTGTACGTTTAGTTGATGAAGTCATGATGCAAAGTAGGACTATATGAGGACGGGCCACATGCTCTGTTCTTCCATGTTTAGTATGTTCCTCTCCCAGCAAAGGGAAGTAACATACAGACATGTGTCCACCCTGGCAAGAAACAACGTGGAGATGGATTGAGCCTTTTGCTGAGTTTTCACCAAGCACATGTTCCTGTGTTGCTGGTGCAGTGAGCTCCCTGGCTTCATCAGGGAAGCCTGTGGCCAGTCACAACAAAAGGCCGTGCTGTTGGGGGTCATTCCCTAGCCTGGGCTGGGGGGATGCTGAACTCCAGCCCTCTAGCTCATTGGGTTTTAGTAAGTCTGTGATAGCAAAGTCATGTGCCATTGAGTAGCTCCCTTTTGTTTAGGTTAAAATTAAATGTCAGATTTTACCCTTTTTTTAAAAGATTTATTTATTTATTTATACAAGCACTGGGTACAGTCAGAAGCACAGAAGGGTGAGAGAATTCACCAGAGCCAGAGCGGGGAACAGAACAGGCAGACTGATGAAATACACTGCTGAGGGGAGCAGCAGCCGCAGCAGGAGAGGTCTGTCGGGCCCTCGCCAGCAGCCAGGGATCGAACTGGTTTTGCAGAGGCTGCGGGCAGCTTCTGGCAGCTTCGCAGCCCAGTGCTCAACCTCTGCACCACTAGGGGAGGTCCAGATTTTACCATTTTGTTTGAAAACTGTTAAGCTGTATGAAACCTTCAGCTGAATGAAAACCATTTTGCTCATGTCCCCCCCAGTTTGGCCCATGCTCTTACTAGTCCTGTTTACATATGCTTATGAGGCGCAGCCCAACATTTCAGCACCAGTTTCAGAGAAAGTGTTAGGACTGACTTATGGAATCTGGTCTTCCTGTCTTCTGTCTTCCTGCCTTCCCCTGCCCGAAAGGAAAAAAAAAAGGAAAAAAATGATTCCCTTGCCGTCTATAACTCTAGCTCTGACCCCAGCTTAGTCGATAACCTTGAGCAAATTGCTTTCCAGCAGCAAGCCCGCCTTAAAGGGTAACCAGGACCTGGTGAAGCCTCAGAGCCAATCCTTTCCTCCGAATAGGAAGTGTCCCTGAGACGTATTGCCCACCCGCTCTGCCTCCTCCTGGTCAGGAGGAGACACCTGTGTATTTGTACCACATCTTCTTGATCCAGTCATCTGTCTGCCTGCTTTTTTAATGCTTCTATCCACTGACTCCTGGGGTCTTGCAGAATAAACCTAACCCTCCAGCCACAGGCTTCTTTAGCATGTTTTTTTTTAAGGATTTATTTATTTATGCATACAAGAGCTGGGGTACAGGACAGAGGTGTTGGGGGGTGGTGAGAGGATTCACAAGAGACAGAGTGGGGAACAAAAAAGGCAGACTGACTGAAATACACTGCTGAGGGGAGCAGCGGGCAAGACAGGAGAGGTCTGCTGCACCATGTGGGTAGCTCCCTGACCTGGGATTGAACTCATGCTGCAGTGGCTGCGGATAGTTTCATAGGTTGTGTCTTAACCCCTTGCGCCACCAGGGCATGTTTTAGAGGCAGCTATCATGTTCTGAGTCTCCCTGTCCCAGGAGTTCACGTGATGGAGGGTCTCCCTTGCCCCCACTGCCTCGTCTGGATGTGTGGGGGTTGTCTCAGTTTGAGGACCCCCAGGCTTGGGCCCTTCTAGTAGAAAGAGCAGTCCAGAGCCACAGGAGAGGAGGTGCCACACTGCCGTGCTGGCCTCTGTGTGCCTGTTCACCCAGTGTCCAGCTCTGACCTGGCTGCTTGGAAGAGTCTGGGAATACCTCAGACTTTAGCTTCAGAGCAGGAATCTGTGTTTTGATAAGACCTAGATAGTTTACTCAGCTGTTTTAGGCTTTTTTGTAGGCCACATGATGTGTTCAGTTAGTGTTTATTAACTAATGGTAAGTTAATATTGATTGAATTGAACAGGATTTTTTAAAAAAGAAGCAGTAAACCCTAACAGGGATTTGTAAGGTAAGTGGGTCCAGCTGAACTATAGCTGCAATCCCTTTCAGCACTGACACCTGCTGGTGTCACTCAGTAGAAGAGTCTGCATTTGCTACTTCTTGCATTCCAAGTCATATGTTGCGCTCTGAAATGTAAACAGCAGGTGGTGCATTACTCCCCAACCCCACACACCCCAGCATGCAGGACAAGTTCACAGGACCATATATATACCTTTCAACTACTCACTTGCCTAAGTGCAACTGACCTGTTGCAAAATAAAGGCACCTTTGGAACCATAGACTAATAGGAACTTAATAATAATAATAATAATAATAATAATAATAATAATAATAATTAGAAGGTTTGTATGTAACATCAGTGTGAGTGGCACAACCATGACAATATTTTGATGTCTTAAGGGTATACTTTTCCTGATGCGAAATCCAAATACTCAGATGCCTTTGGGAAACCTCATGTGGCTTCAGAGGCAGTCCACTATCTGGGCTTTCCGGGGCAGTCCACTATCTGAGCCTTGCAGCTCAGCCTCATTGCCTTCCTGTGAGCACTGGCAGAGAGCCCCGCACCTGACCTCAGGAGATGCAGGCTGACTCGGAGTTTGGGGTGATGTTCCAAAATGGACCGACCACCTGCTCACCTCCTGCTCTGCACCCTTTCTCCTTTGCATCTTCTTTCCCAGCAGGGGCAGCATTTGGGGGTTGATGTGAAACCCACATGTGCTGTCCTTCGCTATTCTCTAGGAACTCAAAATCATTTTGACAGGTAAGAGCCCCTGTCTGCCCTGATCAGAAAAATGATCATCCAAACTGCTGACTTTGGAGAAAGAGAACATCAGTTTAAAGTACTTACTTCAAGATGCAAAAGATGTCTTGGGTTTCTGGAGAAAAAGTGCTGTTTCTGGAGAAAAAGGACACAAGGGAACATTCCCCACCCCCCAGGGGTTGTGTTTTGGGCTGGACAAGTAATCCAAACAGCATCCGATGGGTTCAAAGGGGAAAAATAATCAACTTAATAACATAGGTATGGGGAACATACATGGTTGTAAATTCTGAAGCGTAATGGAGGAGACCAGGAATACTTCTGTGTTTGTCCTGGAGTGTCAAGGTGCTTTGTAGACCATAGGGAGGGGGTGGAAGCCACATCATCAAGGAGGGGGGAGCTTCACATGACAAACTTGTACTTGTATGGATGACTTTTTTTTCACATTTCATGGAAAATACTTTTTTTTTTGTTTTAGGGCTTATAGGTTTTAGATTCACACTCTATAAGTTTATTTTTTCAAACTATTAGTTCATGCTCAGGACCCTCAAATTTGCACACTCTAATGAGGTCCAGTCAGCTGTGCAAACAAAGGAGACTCTTAGTATTAAAGAAAGTTAGTAGAATTAGTGTGCATAGATGGAGACTAGAAGAAAGGATAATAGTTTCTCTATAAAATATCCGAAGTTACCCATCCTCTCATGGGTAAATATCCAGCCAAAAAGGGTTGACCCCCCAGCAAGGCCACCAAGGCCTAAAAGTTTGCTGTAAGTCTAAAACGCCTTCTGGTGGGGAACCACAGAAAGGGTGTGAATGGGGCAAGTCTGAGACAAAAGGAGAAAAATCAAAGGACAAATCAGGATAACAAGGCTGCCATTGTCAGCTTCCCCATAGGTCTCTCCCACGTGTCCCTTCGAAGTGTTTCTACGATCTCTCTTCATGCCTCCTCCAAGTCCCCCAGGTCCCTGGGGCAAGTCCAAAGCCGAGAAGCAAGCGGGACCTTCTCCCCATGTCTCCCAGAGCCCACCTGCCTTCCGTGTTTCATCCGTCACCTGGCCGCTCACCTGCACCCCCCCCACACACACACCATTGCAGTAGGTCTTTGCTCCTGTGCCTGGACTGGGGCTTTTCACTCCTGAGTGGAGACTGGTGTCATCAAAACCTGCTCCTGGACATCATCCCTGTTTCTGGAAACATGAAATGATATGAAACTGTTTCACTGTTCGGGAAGAATTGGAGGTGAAGTTCTAGGGATGTGTGAGGTTTCCTCAGATGGTCAGCGATGTTTATTTGTGAGAGGGACCCAGAGAGCCAGTTTCTCTCCCTTATCACCCCAAATGCTGGCATGTGTAGCAGACGGATCTCTCCTCCCATGGGTTTGACCAGCAGTTTTCCATGGAAACTGGGAGTCAACTCAAACAATGTTTCTATGATTTTGGTTGTTTTGATAAAAAAAGTGTGATTGAAGATTTCTGTTTCCAGAGAGGTAACGAGAATAGAGAGGGGCAGAGAACAGAACTTAGCTGTCAGCTGAGCCGTGACCAGGTCATGGCCAGAATGCAACACGCCAGGTCACAGTGCTTCACAAACTACTTTTTCAGAAATAGTAGAAAAATAACCTGAGCTTGCTTTCATCTTTTATATCCCCTGGAATCCCCTGTGGGCAATTTAACTAGACATCTCCAGTACCATGTGGACTACCCCCTTTTAGACAGTCAAAATCCTGGTCAATATAGGCATGTCAGCTTGGATTTGTACTTTTGAGAGGAAAAGCATCCTCTGTGGGAAGATAGCATTTACCACCTCTGCATATTCTCTGAAAATGACTGATTTTGCGGGATTGTTGCTCCATGAAAATAAATAAAGTGGCACTGGCTGAAATAAATAAAGTGGCACTGGCTGTTGGCAAGAATTAAAAATTAAGTTTCTGGAAAAATCCCCTAGTCTTTTAAATTTGTGATATTTCAGACTTCCCTCTTTCCTAACCCCTGATAAAGCTGACAGTTCTAACTTTGGTATTCAGACATTCACATCAGCCTTGCTAAATACTCTCTATGATTTGTATTATCAGTGTTAGGTAGTCCGTCCTTTTATTGGGGCACAATGGAAATCATCCTGTAGTCCTCTGGGTTCTTCTAGGCTGCAAATAATCAAACAAGCACGAGATAAACTGATAAGAGATGAAGCCATAGAGAAGTTCAATAATATGCATGCCTCCTGAATTTGTAAAGAGACCCATGACTGAATTACTCCCCCAAGTGGCTTTAGACTCCATCTTAAACAGTTTAGATAAGAAAAGGAGGTTTGGGGGAAGAAAAGGGAATTCAGTTAGGGTGTTTACTGAGGAAGGGACAGTCAACATAGGTATGCAGATCTCACTCTGCCTAGGTTAGGGCTTCCTGAGGGAGGACCTTACAGAGGAAAGTCTACAGATAAAGATCAAAAACAACATCCTGCGGGCCTCCCCGGTGGCTCAGCGGTTGAGCACTGGGTTGCGAAGCTGCCCGCAGCCTCTGCAACGCTGGTTCGATTCCCGGCCGCTCCCCGGCCTCCAGAGGAGGGTCCCACATGGCTCACAGACCTCTCCTGCCACGCCCGCTGCTCCCCTCAGCAGTGTACTTCAGTCCTTCTGCCTGCTCTGCTCCCCGCTGTGGCTCTGGTGAATTCTCTCACCTTCCTACGCTTCTGACTGTACCCAGTGCTTGTATAAATAAATAAATTAATTAAAAAAAAACCAATTTCCTGCAGTGTGACCTGGCTGCCAGTGGGGGGGGGGATGTGCGGGGGGGCGGGGTGGAGGTGGGGGAGAGGTTGACCAGGGTGGCCTCCTTAGTCCTCACCACACCTAGGTCCTACCCCTCTGCTCATACCCACTTTGAGGTTTAAAGGTTTCCCCTGTTTTTGATAAGAATTTGTTTCACTGTGTCTTCCACAAAGATAGAAATAAGAGTTTGGGGGGTTTTTTGTTGTTGGGAAAAAGTTGTCTTTCCACAACTTCCTCAGATTCCCTCACATGAAATCTCTTGCTAAAAAGATTTATTTTGAGGATGGCAGATGTTTGCTTCTCTACACTTTTCTGCATATTCCTGAAGTCACGGGGGGCCTTTGGTTCTGTGTCTGACTTTCAGAGCTAGAGTGTTGTTTGAACTCTGTTCTGGAAGACAGAGGCTCAAACCTCAGACAAGAAAATGCACCTCACCAACATTTTGGGGTGTGCTTATGATGAGCTGTGCATACATGTGTTATGCAGTGACTCCTGAAATTGAAGAAGTCACAGCATGAAGCAGGAATATTTGGGGGAGACTTAAAGCCTCCTGAAGCACTTTCAGAAAAGACAAGCATTGACAACACTTGAATGGAAAGAACCTCAATTTCTTGATTATTTTAAAATGTGTTTTTGAGTCTGAAGCTAAATCAACTTGAAGCATTTGCATTTTCCTTCAAAGACTTCTAAATAACTACTCTACCTGTTTTCCACAAGCAAAGAAAAAACTTCATAAATTACTATCTGTTGAAAAGTGTCAGTCCCCTTCTCCTGGTCTTTTTTTCATTCCCCAATTCACTAATCTTGAACGTTTGTGAAGTTGAATTTCAAATGCAGCAAACTCGGCTCACTTAAAGCTTAATGTTATTTGATTCAGTGATAGAGCATCTTTGTAATGAATTTTTTTCAACAACAGTGACAAAACCCTCTCTATCTTTGTGGAAGACAGAATGAAACAAATTCTTGTGGAAAAAAAATGAAAGAACAGTAAACCTCAGAGTGGGTGTGACCAGAGGGGCAGCACCCAGGTGCAGTGAGGACTAGGGAGGCCACCCTGGGTCCCTCTTCCCCCTCCCCCCAGCCACACTGCAGAAGCCTGTTCAAAGAACACTCCAGAAACCAGAGGCAAATGCTTTACAGTGCTTCTCCAGGATCCCCTGCTGACAAAACTTACTTACTGCCTGTTGACCAAGGAAACATGTTTATGGAGCAGGTAGCAAAGGGTAAGTTCAGAACTGAGAAGTAATAAATTGATAACTGACACAATGTCCAGTTTCCTCACGTGATCCACCGTGGGTTGTGATAAATAAGCAGTGAAATCACAACAGGGCAAGTTGAGCTCAAAGGGTGACTGCTCAGTCACCCCTTCAAAAGGAAAGAGGATATTTAATAAACAGCACTGTAGTAGGGTGTGTCATTTCATCAGCCTCCCCAATCTCTTACCCTAATAGCATCTGTGACTCTCCTGGGAGTGGTGACCCCCAAAGGTCTGCTTCCCACATTCCCACTTTCCAGAAAGCACACAGCTCAGGCATTGTTGCAGAAACCCCTGTCTTTAAGTAGGACGTTGTGTTCCCCTGGCAAATGGGACTTCAAGTCCCAAGGTAAAGAAATGACTGAGAGGAGGCATACGTACCATGAATCGGATCAGTTTCCTTTTGTTCTTGTTCTCATGAGCTTACAGTCAGTTTCGTGTCTTGGATGTTACAGGGACAACTAAGTGGATATGGTGTGGCTGTGAGCCCGGGGTCTACTTTCAGAACCCATGACCAATGAGATGTTTTTAACTTGTCATACTTCTGGATTTTGGTACTTGTCATTTCTCCAAGCTCTGGTGTCAATTTGGGATGAGACACTTATCCTAGACTTTGATGGCAAAGTAGAGAGATCATCATCACATCAAAGATAGGTGACCTCCCTCCCTCTGTAGCTGGGTCACAGGGAAAAGCCTCTCCAGGTCTCTTGTCTTGGTTGCTGCCTCCACAAAATGAATGAATTGCTTTATAAAGCTCTAAAATATCATGTGCTTTTCTAACTCTACTGTGCATCAAAGTACAGTGTGTTAGAGTGATGAGTGCATATACAACCATCTCTTCCCTTTTCTGTCTCTGCACATATTTGTGTCTGAGTGTGTTTATATGTAATTATGAAGAGAATACTGGGAAAATATAGACTGAATGTTAACCAGAGTTATTCTAGGAGGTAGTATCTTGGATGATTTCTTTCTGCATACATTACCACATCTTTTAAATGTTGCACAATCTGAATGCATCCTGGTTGTAATCTGGAAAAGGGACTCTTATTTAGGAGTAACAGTCACCTCATTGTCTTGTAGAGGAAATGCCACTGTCACACATGGGAACAATGAAATGCCTTGGTAATCCACACTCACTAGAGGTGTGGGAACAGAGCTCAGGACAGCACTGGTGGATCTATTCTCTCATTGAGTGCTCTTCTGTCTGCTGGACAGAGATTGTCTTCAAACATCCACAATGTTCTGGCCACATTGGTATGTCCACTGTTTGAGGACCTTAAGATTTGACTTCCCAAGAGAAGCAGGAAGAATTGAGTTAGACAAAAGAGAGAGTTTGTGAGTTGGGAAGACAAGAAAGCAAGGTGAAAGATGGTGGGGGTGCCGAGTCCCTGGAGGGAGATAGTGGCCAGTTGAAAGGGGTGTATGTCCAGTTTCCCCTTTTACCACCTCCTCTGAAAAACAAAACATTTCCCCAACATTTCCAATGCAGCCCAAACCTTGCTCTGTATTCAACCCAGTGTGAAAAGAGACAGAAGATCGATTTGGGATTTTGCCTCCCTTTGGTAAGACATCACTGCATTGCTGTGGCATTGGGGCTATTCTGGAACAGTATCAAGTGTTTGTGACCATCTGTCAAGGTGTGAATGTGTTTTTCATCATTGAGAGTGGCTGGCCACATAGGATCTGTCACCCTGTCACACTTCCTTCTTCTATTCCATCAGACTTCATCTTACAGTGTAAGTGAAACCTGTTTTAAAAACCAGTCTCATGGAAGGATGGAAACACAGTGGACTGTGGTGGGAGACTAGGGGTGAGTCCGTGGTGGGGGTGCACAACAGTGGTGATACTTGATTGGGAGGTTCTAATGTTATTTCAATTTAAAAAATGAAGAAATTTCTTTGAAAAGGAGTCTTGTGAATAAAAGTTTCACATCAATATCACTTTCACTGCATATTTGTGTTGGGAATTGCAACTAACAGGCACAGCCTTGGGTCAGTTGCTATCCTTGTCTTTTCTTGTCTTAGAGATTGAAGTAGTAAATTTGATAAAGATTGAAGGCTCGTCATAATGGATATAACTTCAGAAACTGGAGACTGTTTCTGGTTGGCCATAGCAAGCTGTGACTCTAGAGGTTTCTTGGGAAGCCAGGAATGGAGTGACCTGGGAGGCTGTGTTTACTTAGTAAATAAGAATCCTCAAATTAAGACACTGAAGTAAATGTCTCACCGATAAATGGTCACATTTTATTCCAACTTTAGAAAAGGAGAACTACCCAATTACAGTTCTTTGTGTTCAAACATAGCCTCTCCAAGTCTCCCATTGACTGGCTGAAACTAGCTTCACTTTACAAATGCAAATAAGCTTCATGGCCCTGTCCCCAATCCTGACCTCCCCACGGCACTGGAAGAATCAGCTTCGCTGCTGCATTCTGATTTTTCCTCCATCAGAATAACTTGAAAGATGCATGATCATGCATTTACTGTCTGTGTTGTTTTTCAAACTCTAGGCACCCTTGTATCCTAGGCAACCATTTGGAGCAGAGATAATCCAAAGCTGGAGGTCTTCTGTGTGTTTCCCTCACAACTCCCAGTCCAGACTAGTAGTAACTATCTTAGAATGATCACTCTGACCTTTTTGGGTTGAAGTTGCCAGTAACCAGTGGCATTTGGAGGCACTGCCTTGGACTGAAAGGTCAAAGAGGGACTCCACTTCCATCCTTTTATCTCCTGTACTCTCACCTCCCTTATTTTCTCTTAGTCTAGTCTCCTTGGACAGAATTGTGTGGAGGTGGTTACATAATTGCCAACACCCCAATCTCTGCCTTTTGACTTTGCTGGTGAATATATTGATGAATCTACAAATGTGAGTGTTCTTAATTAGGGAAGCCTGTTTACCAGTCCTGGTGTGGTGCTGGAGCTTGATTTATCTTTGATGTTCAGTACGAAGTCCAAAAACATGATTGCTCTTCATTAACTGGGCAGTCTGCAAACTGCAGGGATGCCAGGACAAACACATTAAACATGGCTAGTATCTCTCGCTGTGGATTTAGCATGGTGAGACTGGGCCTTTTCTCTCCCAGTGATGAAGCAATACCCACTCTAATTCTGTGAAGACCTTTTGTTCTCGAGATGCCAAAATTCTCATTTTTGCAGTTGAATTTGGATATTTACTCTGAATTTTGGTTAAGATGTTAGCTGTCTTATAGTGTATCTTGGAACTTAAACTTTTTTACCCCAGGAGTTTTAGAAGAGCAGTCACTCTCCTCTTTCATAATTTTGGAAACAAGGTAATATAGTCTTGATACCTCCTCTCAGGCTGTATCAATTCATGCAAATGAAACCCTGCAGTCTCCCCAGCCTTCGGGCATGAACAGAAAGTCTGGGTCATGTCTAGTAAATCAAGACTAGATTGAAAACAGATGCAAAGCTGGCTCTCGGTTCACTCAAGAGTTGTTTTTCTCATCCCACCCTTAGAAATGAGAACCTGTTACAATGCCCCATCTCCAATCATTGGAACGACAACTCTCTACCTCTCTCTCTGTCTGGGTCCCAGACAAGCCTTCTCATGATCTGAAGACTCTTATGTGCAAGAAGGGACATTATTTGTTTTTCATTTCTAAATGGAACTCCTCTCTGCAGCCACACTCAATTTTCTAGTATTGTCAAGTAGATTAAGTGCTTTCAGCATCTTACCACCTTCCCTTTGAAGTACCTTCTTATTCTTAGAAGCTCATTCATAATCACTCAGGTATTCACCTTAGTCTAGGACTCTACAAGGTACTTAAAGAAATCCATGATATCACCCCCAGAAGACATGCTTTTTAGTCCCCAGGGTGAGTTTTTCCCTGTAGAGTGTAAAAGGTTGGCTCCTTGTGGATGGTTAACCATCTCTTCAACACTATACCCACTGGCCACCAGAAAATCAGGTTCATCCTATTTGGGGAATGTAGATCAAACATATTCTCCACTGTCCTAAGCAGACAGTCTCATCCCTGCCAGAGACTGCATCCTGTTCAGTGTCCAAGATGTTTTGATCAGTCTGTCCAATTTGCATGTCCAGGGACTAATAAACCATGAGCCGTCTGGCTCCATGCACACCCATCCAATACCACCAATGTGGAAACAGAGACAGAATTATCTCATAAAAGCTGGAGAAGAGAAGAAAGGGGGTGCACACAACCTTCAGAAATCTGGTCCTGTGAAGATATGCAACAGCTCTGCTCTGGAAGAGGGGGATGCTCCTGGCCCTGCTCTCCCTTTTGGAGGCTGTGCCTCATTTATGAGACTACACTACCTGAAGCCAGGTAGGCATCAGCAGGGTGCCTTCCTTGAAGTGCAATTTGCCTCTGCTTAGTGTAGTTTTGTTGAAATCATGTGAAACAAGCTTGGTTTAAAGACAACACTGTCATATAATTGGTTATGAATTGCCGAGTCACTATGTTCAGAATGATTACATTTTTTATTGTTTTTTTTATTAAGATAAACATTGTATTAGTGTCAGGTGTACAATATAATCATTAAATATATGTAAATATTGTGAAATGATCACAGTAAGTCTAATTATTATCCATCAGCACACATTGTCACACTTTTTTCTTGCGATGAGAACTTTGGGAGCTACTCTTTTAGCAACTTTGTAAAACTTCCCTCTTTTATTTTTTTAAAGATTTATTTATTTAATTTATTCATACAAGAACTCCAGATGTGCGGGAGGGTGAGAGGATTCACCAGAGAGAGAGCGGGATGACAGAACAGACAGACTGACTGAAATACACTGCTGAGGGGAGCAGCCGGCGAGACAGGAAAGGTCTGCTGCGCCATGTAGGTAACTCCCTTGCCGGCCAGGATCGAACCTGCACTGCAGAGGCTGCAGTTTCACAGTGCTGCACTTTACCACCTGCGCCACCAGGGAGGCCCTTGCTCTTTTATTAAAGAAAACACCTCAAAATATTCAGTGAGATACGTTTATTTTAATTGTATTTTTAAAGCATATTGAAACTTTGCAAACAAGTACATATCACTGGCAAATGATTACATGTTCACACTTTACTTGAGTGAGTTTCACTGGATTCTCAAGGGAAAAGTGAATCGTGTTTGCTTTGGTGATTCAGAACCATGGACAGTGCCCACCACATACCAGAAGCTCAACGCTCCTTTGTAGAAAATATGAGTTATATAACTCATTGCCGGCCTAGCACAATAATAAAGGCAGCTCTCAGGAGATGAAAAATTCCGGCATCCTCCAAAGGACTGTTTCTATGATGTTTGTTTAAGAAAACCATTCTCCTCTAAGTAATTCATTGAACCTGAAAGAGACAATTCAAAACACAGAAGGCAAACTAGAAAATGTTCAAAGTTATAAAGTTTGGGATATTTTTAGTCACATAATAAGGGTATGTGATTTTTGCTCTTCAGAGTATTAACAATCTTTTTGTTGAGGAAGAGCTTCATTTCCTATGGGAGCACCAAGTTGACTTCTTGGTAGAGGTGGTATTTATGCTAGGATGATTAGTCCTTTGTCAAACAACGAGAAGGTATGAAGGGCTCCAGGTTAGAAGAGCCATATGACATGTGGAATTGCTTCCCAGCCACAACTGTGTCTGGTTGACCTACTAGCCACTTCAAGAATAAAATGAAACTCATGGAGTGGAAATGCTTGTAGTGTTTATTCAGCTGTGGCTTTCTGTCCTGTATGTCACAGTTATTTTTATTTTTGTGGGCTTCCTCACAGTCCTAAGCATGCTATTCCTTAACTCCTAAATGCCTATCTTTCAGACTGTTAAGCACTTTCCCATCTGCTTGGTTTCACAGGAGTGCTGGCACCATATTGCTTTGTTTTCATTGATTTGCTGCGTGTCAGAATTGGATGGGTCTTATAGACAATCTCACCCAGCCCTTCTGTGGGAGGCTAAAAATGGCTCCTAAAAGATATGCACATCAAATTTCTGGGACTTCTGCTGTATTTGTGAAAAAGGATGAAGTCAACAAAGTTGAAATCAGACTATCCTGAATTATCTGGTGACTGCTGCAAAATCCAATGACAAGTGTCCTTATAAAAAAAGAGGCTGAGGGAGAGATTTTGTGACAGACAGAAGAGGAGAAGTTGTGTGAAATTGGAGGCAGGAATAGAGTGATATGGCCACAAGCAGCTTGATGTGGCAGCCACCGGAAGCTGCAAGAGGCAGGGACGGATTCTCCCCAAGAGCCACTGGAGAGAGGATGGCTCTGCCAATTCTTTGATTTCAAATTTCTGGCCTTCAGAACTGTGAAATAAAACAATCCTGTTGTTTTAAGCCAACAGGTTTATGGTCTTTTGTTGTGACATCCTTGGGAATTAATACATCTTTCTGATTGACAATGAAATTAATCAGAGAATTCAGGAAACCTGCTCTGACACCAGATAGCCCTCTCGCAGCCCATGCATAGCCCTGTTGATTTTGATTCTGTAATTCTGCAGGGTTTCATACCTGTCAAATTTTGTTCCTCTGCCTTTTTCCAAAACCGTCATCTGGTGAGGCCAAGCAGTGGGCAGTATTAATAAGATAGCAGATATTAGTGGAGCAGCATCATCCAGAGACACAGTCCCTCACCAGAGCTCTGCATGTCCAACTGTCCTGGGCAGTCACTGTTTTACACCATTTGTGGGGCACATTTCATTAGCCATGATGTTCCCACTGTGCTAGCATCTCTCTGCTTCCCATGGGCTTTCTTCTAATGATAATTAGGATTAAAAGACCCCCATGCACCCCAGGGCTCATGTAGCCACACACTGGCTTGTCAGGTTCATTCCAGCCCTGCTGCATTTTCCAGAGCAGCTGGACTCTCATTCTCTCATTATTTTTTTCTATTCTGTTCTATTCTGGGGTGCATTAATTTTAGAAATGCCAAGACAAATGGGGACTAATTTGCAAATGCCCCTTATGGCTTAATTGATTGTTTCCTGTGCTGACCTTTGTGGAAAAGTGGCAGCTAGAAGGAAAATGAACATCCTCTGCCTGTCCTCCGCAAGGCTTCTTCCCTGTCTCCCTCTCACTTTCCTGAATATTTTGAGGAAATTGGGTAAAGATGAAAGAAACCATTTCCATTTCCCGAATGGCCAATGATTTTTCCAGGCTTAGTAATGGTCAGCTGATCAATCCTCTTATTCACTGTAGATAGCTCTGGAAATCAAAGGGAGGGCGTTTTCTCGCTTGTCCTAACCAGTGTTTAAGGCTGAGACCTTAAGGGACTGGGGTCACTCTGGGGGCAGTTTTGAGCCTCACAGCAGCCTCACAAACATTCCTGTGGTGAACCTGGCAGCAGCAGCCATGCCTCTGCCCACACAGGCTGCTCCTGGCCCCTCAGCTCAGCATTTAGCTTGGGTCATGTCCAACCCTTGAACATTGCCGCGTTAGTATTTCAGGGGTGCTGAGTGTACAGACTGGATTTTCCTGTGCGATGGTTCACTTTGTGTCAACTTGAGCTGGCCATCGATGCCTAGATATTTGGTCAATCATTATTCTAGGCATGTCTGTGAGGGTGTTTTTGGATGAGATTAAAATTTAAATCCATAGACTGAATTTAAGAAGATTGCCCTCCCTCTGTGGGGCCGTATCCAATCAGTTGAAGGCCTGACCAAAACAAAACGTCTGACTTCCTTCCAAGTAAGAAAACTCTTCCTGCTGGTGGCTTCCAAACTGGGACATAGACATTTGTCCTGCCTTCAGATTCAAATTGAAGCATCAGGTCTTGCTGCCTTGGACCCGTTCCCTCCAGGGGAGAATGACCCCGGTGTTTCTGCTGTCCTCATACCCTGTACTCACGCTGGAAGCACACCATCAGCATTCCTGGGTCTCCACCTTGCCTCCTCACCCTGCAGGTCTTGGAACTTTCCTATTTCCATAATGCCATGAGCAAATTTCTTGTAATAGACATGACTGTATATACGTCCTGTTGGTTCTGTATCTCTGTAGAACCCTGAATAATACACCTTGTGCCACTATCATTTAGGGTTTTGATTACCTACTTATTCTCACAATATTTCTAATATTGGGAAGCCACAATCTTAGCTCATCTTTATGCTACAGAGAAATCCAATTTACAGAAAGAAAAATGCACCCTAACCATAGTGTGTTAAGAAATCTGTAGAAGTAAAATAAAACTAGAATTCCTGCCACGATATGTTGGTGGCATGAAGACTCAAGGTAGAGAAGTGCTGCTTCTGGAGAATGGAACTTTGGACATCACTGGATTATTTTTTTATTTAAATTTTATTTTTATATTCCCCATACAATTACAACCCCCTTATTTTGACCCCAAACCTTCCTTTCCCCGCCCACCACACTCCATAGAGTGTCTCTGGTTCATAGTTGTTTGTTGATTTTGATATTTTCTTTCTTATAGTTATTCTTTTTCCTGGTCCCCTATTTAAGTTTTCTGGATTCCTGCTATGAGTGAGACCATCCGGTATTTTTATTTTTCTTTCTGGCTTATTTTGCTGAGCATGATCCCTTCCAGCTCCATCCATGTTGCTGCAAATTGCATGTGTTTATCTTTTTTGATTGCTGAGTAATATTCCGTGGTGTATATGTACCACATCTTCTTGATCCAGTCATCTATTTTTGGGCATTTGGGTTGTTTCCAAAGCTTAGCTATTGTAAATAGACAACACTGTATTATTGATACAGGATGCTGATGTGACAGAAGCTTAGATTGCAAATTTGAAATTAGAAGCCCCCAAAAATGCTAGCTGCATGGAGATGGGACTAGGTTTTACTTATTTGGATGTTTGGTTGAGGGCTTTCCTTCCTTGCACAGGCTGCCTTGGTTTGGGAAGCTGATACAGTATAACAAACATTCGCAGAGAGTTGCTGTTTCTGTAACTATTGCACTTTTGTAAAAACCTCATTTCAAATTCATCTAATATCATGCTCATATTGATTCTTAAATAAAAATAAAGGTATAAACAATCCAGGTTGAAGGGGCCTCACCACGTCCTCCACTCTCTCAGCAAGTGTTAAGAGCCATTTTCTCAGAGGCTACTGACCACACTCACCCTCCTCACTGACACTGTCAAACACAGACATCTTGAGGGGCAAGATACCCTAACAGTGGCCAGGGGCATCAGTGTCCTCACTCCAGGTTTGCATTTTCCTTTTGCCTCTTGGCCAAAGCCCTCAACATTTCTGATCTTTAATTTTCTTTTCTGTGCACATGAGCTAATTTATACCGACCTCGCATGTGGTCATGAGAATTCAATGAGAAAATGTGTGTGAACACTTAACACAGTGCATGGCAGGTCAAGTGTGATCAATATACAGAGTAGATGATACTGCTGCTCAACTAATCTGCATTTTATTATAGGTTTATGTATGAAGATGAGTTTTTATTCCATGCAAGGATTTTTCTTTAAAGTATACTCATTGACCAAGACTGCATTCACTAGCATTCTTTGTCCCTCATCACTGTGCCTTATAAGAACCCTCAGAGCATGTGTGGATCAGAGATTGACCCTCAGAGGGATGTTGCAGCACATCCTGTGAGATGCTCCTTGGCTCTGTGGCCCTAGAGAAATGGAAAGGTTGTCAGCACTGAGTGATTGGGCAGGATCGATGCCCCCCACCCCCATCCTGTACAATGCCAATGGGATGTGCATCCCAGAACTGGAGTCTGTCCCTGTAACTAACCCATCTGCTCATAGCCAACCCCACTCTCTTGGGGAGACATACTTCAAATGTTCGTAGCTTGATGCATGAGTATTAGATTTTTAATATCATATTTAAAAGGCTCTTGAAGCTATATTTGCTGTTGTGACAAATCCCTCCAGTGGCTATTAACTGAGTACATTTCATTGAATTGAGTTTTAATCCTCTGTGAGAGTTATCTGGGGATCTAGAATTGCTTAAGTTATAGCCTTTATATGAACATATCCTGGTGGATTTTTCACTGTGCAGCAAGGCAGTCACACCCCATTACAAATAAGTTATCTAGTTGCCATTATGAGAGGTCCTGCCCTACTCACCAAATGAAGATTCCCTGTGTCCAATTCTACCCAAGGTATGTCCAGATATGACCATTATTCCTGCACCCAGGTTCTCCCTGGGATGTGGGGAACGATCCTGTCTCCTCCCTCACTTGGCCAATGGTTTCAAGCACAAAAGACCCTAGAAAACCAGTCACAGTACATTTGACCTTAGAATTGAAAACTTGCACAATTCTCCAATGAATTTAAACTATTATCCTGCTTCAGTAAAAGGAAATGAAGTTTCAAGTATAAATTACAACCAGGGAAGAAATAATACAGATACCTTGAGTGTTTAACTTTTCATTAATCTGGGAAAATGCAGGAACTCGAATGACATCCATTAGAATTTTTCTAAAGAATCCAAATTTCAAAAATGAATTTTCAAAAAATAAAACAAAAAAGTCTTCTGTAAGCAAGGTTTCAGAACAGAAATGCTGTCCTAAGAAAAATCATGATGAATGGTGAACCCAAGCATGACATTAAAGAGCAGTCCCCCCAAATCACTACTGCTGGGCTGGGCCTGCTTCTGCCCCTGCCATATCACAAAGAATTTAAGATCAAGGGCAAACCACAGCTGTTAAGTGGTTGTCAGAAAATGTGATTTATGTGCAAAGGAAAAGTAAAGAGAGTTTATTTAGCTTACACACAGAAGGATGAGAAATAACTTTCAGAAACCTGAAAAAATAAAAAAACAATTAGAGACCAGCCTTGAAAATTCCCTGAGCAGACAAAACCACTTTAATCATGACTACAAAGCTTAATTTAGCTTACTTTAAGAGAGTAAAACCTAATGAGTCATTTTTTGTTTGTTTGTTTATGCCTCTGGAAGTCACAAGCAAAACTATCTCCCAAGGTTAATAGGAGGTAACACTCACCAATTCTCTATCATTTAAGAAAATACTTGTAATCTAACCAATCACTGAAGAATAAGCAATCACCACCTTTTGCTATCCAGGCTGCTTTGTGATGACATACCTGTGAACTTCTTGTTTGCATTTACATGCTCTTGGTTTGCAAACTGTCATTTTGGTGTGGATAAAACAAACTTTTACTCATTGCTACTTTAGTGATTCACTGGTTTGACTTTGGCTATTTCTGAACTTTTGGCAATGAGACTCCTCTTAAAGTCCCCTGCAATAAAAGCCTCCATAGACTCCTGGCTGGGTGAACAGGAATTTTGTAGAGCTTGAAGGAGCTCCCTGCAGTATCTGTTCCCACCACTGGGCTCCTGCAGCTGGTCCACCATAGTTCTGCTGAGCTCTGAATGTCTTGCCTTCTGTAGAGTTCTCCATGCTAAAGGTTTTTCTTCAGTAACCACTTTATGTGTGTGTGTGTGTTTGTGTTTGGGAAAAACTTTGTGTGTGCCTGCGTTGTCATTTAGGTTTTATCATTATAGTTTATAATATAGGAAATAAACCAACCTAAACTATATAAAAAATATTTTTTCATGTTTTTAATGATAACTTTTAAGCTGGGCTTGTTAGCATAACACAAATGAAGCAGGGAAATATAAACGAGAGTTTTCATTACTAAAATAGTGCTTGCAGGCAAGCAAGCAAACCCCCATCAACAAAGACTAAGATCATTCATAAATGAAGCTATGTGACTACATAAAAATTTTAGTCATCTCTACTGACAGGTGGCAAAATGGAATTACTGGGAAATAAGTATCATTCACTATTTTTCAAGAAGATTTCATCATTTCCAAATGCATTCAGTTCAATGCAAAAACCAAACAAGCATGATCTCAGAACGGGGAGTCTTTGTCCCCAACACATGTCAAAGTCTACATACGAATTCTCACCAAACAGTGTCACAAAGCCCCAGGTCTGTTTACAGTCTCATCTGACTTATGTGAGGATCAGGGGGGCTTGAATAATCCTTGAATGCCATTTAAGTCAATGTTTGCTGTCTTAGATGTCTTCACTATATTTACTCAATAGGTTTCATTGTTTTGCATGGTGTGAAGGTAATCTGATGGTCTTTCTCAGTTGATGTCACAAATTCATTTATGAGTTACTTGTGCAATATACAGCCCAGATGCAAAGTGGCTGTGCAGGAGAGACTGCTGCCAGTGGTTTCTGGTCTGAGGGTATAGTGGAGAGACTCAACTTCTGCTCCCATCCCAACTCAAGGACCTTTGGTCCCAGTAGGACCACATCTTATTGTCTAACTCAGTCCCTGTCTTGCTTCTTGAAACTGAGACCTGTTCATGTAAACGGACCTCATAGGATTGCTTGTTCTTTCCAAAGCCAAATACTGTGTTGCCCTTGAGCCTTTCTAGCTCGTCCCAGGTGTCTGAAATTTCTGGCATTTGTGTCCTACAACTTTTGTTGCAACCTCTTTTTAAAATTTCTTAGTTTCCCAGGCATGTTTCTCATTTTCTGAATAGGAAGAAATTCGGGGAAGGACCTGAGTGTCTGTGTCTAGCATACCTCCAGTTTGGGAAAGGGTGTCTGCTCTGTGCTGACTCTGCTAGGACAATGGCATGTAATAGATCACCTCAGTTTTTACCCCAAGAGCTTTTGTAGTGAGAAAAAGCAGACACTTAGAAGACACAAGTCATTCTACAACCGTGAAGATGAATATGGGGAAAGTTAGGTTCTCCTGGGGTTGCTTGATGCCAAAGTGAGGGAGCCTTTCAGAAAGTTTAAGATACACCTGATAAGTGGCTCATCAGTCAATCAGTTAATTATGTTTGTTTTAGGTCATGAAAACTCAAGAATGAGCTAAGAAATGTGGGTACAACATGAACAGAAAGTCCTCAGTTTTATGGAGCAGACACTAAACTAGTTTCAACTGGACTCAACAAGTGACTATATTCATCCATGTGAATACGCAAAGCTGGGGTGTGGGGAGCTACCCCCTCTGAAGAGCCCCTTCCTGAGCAAATAGGACTAGCATAAAAAGCAATTCTTATTCTAATTCTTGCTCTTGTTTTCTAATTGTCTGACTCCTGGGCATTGGGAGCCTCTTTCACAGGAAAGAGTGTCTCTAATCTCAGCAGTTCATGCAAGTGGTTTATGTCAGAATCTGTTGAGAACCACTTCAAGGTTATTGCATACTCTGTGGGTGCCTTTCTGAAGGAGAGCAGGAAGTGCGACATAAGAGGGCACATAGGGACTTATTTCCAGGATGACATGAGTGGTCTCTCAATCACATGATCCTGAGGACCCAGAAGGATGAGCAGGAGATGAGTGAAGTGCACCCTCAGGGGTATCTAATCTCTTGGCAGTAGTTATCTGTCATTTTTTGCATTAAATAATTTTTAAATCTGTTCTAAAAATAATTGATTGCCTTTTACACAAAGTTAATAGATTTGCCATATTATAATTAATTGATGCAAAGCATTGTATTGTACAGACACAAAGTTTGCTTTCTAACCAGTGTGTTACTGATTTTCTCTAAAAAATCAGTTGAAATAAAGTATTTTTATACATTCACCCTTACATTCTTGTGGGAATATTTTTATGGAATATATGTCTACAAATGCAGTTACTGTTTTGCATAGTTATCGCCAAATTTTACTTGAAGAGTTTTAAAAAATTTATCTCAAATGCCATCATCAATGGTATAGTAGGTTAATTTCTTCTCCTATCACAAGAAATAATACTATCCATTTTAACATACAAATTGCTAATCAAATGATTAGTAACAATCTCCTGATTTATGATAGGGAGAGTATGGGTCAAGTAGCACACTTCCTTTCTAGAACTTCTGGTACCATGTTGAATGGAAGTTGTGAAAGCAGGCATCCTTGATTTGTTCTTTTTTTATTATAAATTTTATTTTTATATTCCCCATACAATTGCAACCCCCTTATTTTGACCCCAATCCCTCCCCGCCCCGCCCCCCCACCCCCCATAGAGTGTCTCTGGTTCATAGTTGTTTGTTGATTTTGATTTTTACTTTCTTATAGTTATTCTTTTTCCTGGTCCCTTATTTAAGTTTTCTAGATTCCTGCTATGAGTGAGACCATCCGATATTTTTCTTTTTCTTTCTGGCTTATTTCGCTGAGCATGATCCCTTCCAGCGCCATCCATGTTGCTGCAAATTGCATGTGTTTATCTTTTTTGAATGCTGAGTAATATTCCATGGTGTATATGTACCACATCTTCTTGATCCAGTCATCTACTTTTGGGCATTTGGGTTGTTTCCAAAGCTTAGCTATTGTAAACAGTGCTGCTATAAACATAGGGGTGCAGGTGTTCTTTGGAATTGATGTTTCTGTGTCCTTTGGGTAAATACCTAGTAGTGGAATTGCTGGATCATATATGAGGGTGTGGAGAAAAAGGAACTTTCCTGCACTGTTGGTGGGAGTGCAAACTGGTCCAACCACTATGGAGAGCTGTGTGGAAATTTCTTGACCTACTAAACATAGAGCTTGCTTTGTTCTTAATACCAGAGAAAATGCTTTCAGTCTTTCAATGTTGAGAATGAGGTTTATTGTGGGATTTTCATATATGTTGTGGTACTGTTTTTTTTTTAAAGATTTATTTATTTATGCATACGAGAACTGTGGTACAGGGAGAGGTGAAGAGGGTGAGGGGATTCATGAGAGACAGTGTGGGGAGCAGAATAGGCAGACTGACTGGAATACACTGCTGAGGGGAGCAATGGGCAAGTCAGGAGAGGTCTGCTTGGCCACGTGGGTAGCTCCCTGGCCGGCCCGGGGATAGAACTTGTGCTGCAGAGGCTGCCAATAGCTTCATAGTGCGGTGCTTAACCCCTTGCGCCACCAAGGAGGCCCAGTTTTTTTTTTTTTTTATTCATGAAAGTGTGTTGAATTCTGTTGAATGCTTTTTCTGCATCAACTGATATGATTGATTGTGTTGTTTCCCCTTCATTCTGCTAATGTATCACATTGATCATTTTTTTTTTGTATTTTGAGCCATCCTATCAGTAGTTACTTTAAATGCAACTGAATTAAACATTTTAAATCAAAGAGATAGTACTTCACCCATTCTGCCAATCTCTTTGCTAGGAGGTACTTAGTTCTGTCATATTGCTATTTGTTTTCTCTATACTTTGCTGCTCTTTTGTCCCTACTTTTATGTTTATTTCCTACTTTTATGTTTAGTTGATTTTTTTTGTAGTGAATGTTTAAATTCCTTTCTCATTTTCTTTTGTGTATGTTCTAAAGCTATTCTCTATGTAGTTACCATGGTGATTACATTTAGCACCCTCAAATTATAACACTATTTTGAATTTATATCGGATTAACTTCAATAGCATAAAACAACTCTGCTCCTTTACATTCTGTCCCCATCCCTTTTGGTTGTTGATGCCACAAATTACATACTTATATATTTTGTGCCTGAAAACATAAACTATTAGCCTTTTAGATATATTGATCTCTTATAGTTTGTAGGAAACAGGATTTGTAGTTACTGCTCAAAGGAACAGTAGTACTAACTTATAGACTAATACTGCTTTTTTTCTTTTCCTAAAATGCAATAATTTATTTTTTTTAAGAGAATTTTTTTAAAGATTTATTTATTTATTTATACAAGCACTGGGTCAGAAGCGCGGGAGGGTGAGAGAATTCACCAGAGTAAGAGCGGGGAGCAGAACAGGCAGACGGATGAAGTACACTGCTGAGGGGAGCAGCGGGCGGCAGGAGAGGTCTGTCGCGCCATGTGGGACCCTTGCCGTTGGCTGGGGATCGAACCGGCGCTGCAGAGGTTGCGGGAAGCTTCGCAGCCCAGCTCTCAACCGCTGTGCCACCAGGGGAGTCCTGCAATAATTTCTTAAGGTATTTAGAAAACAAAAGTGCAGTAACATATCAGTTGCAACAATTCTAGCTTCCATAAATGTCCATGTATTTACCTTTATTAAGATCTTTTCTTCTCCATACTGTCTATGTTGTTTCAACTTACTTTCTTGTGTCCTTTCATTTCACCTTGCAGGACTTCATTGAGCATTTCTTGCAAGCAGATCCAGAGGCCATGAACTCTTCGTTTGTATTTATCTAGGAATGTTTTCATTTCTCTTCACATTCCGGGTTTAGTTTAGGTACAATTGACAAATAACACTGTATTAATTTTAGGTGCATTCTCCCTCACTTTTTTTTTTTTTTAATTTTTTTTTTTAATTTTTTTTTTTTTTTTAAGATTTATTTATTTGTTTATACAAGCACTGGGCACAGTCAGAAGTGTGGGAGGGTGAGAGAATTCACCAGAGCCAGAGCGGGGAGCAGAGCAGGCAGAAGGACCGAAGTACACTGCTGAGGGGAGCAGCGGGCGGCAGGAGAGGTCTGCGTGCCATGCGGGACCCTCCTCCGGTGGCCGGGGAGCAGCCGGGGATCGAACCGGCACTGCAGAGTCCGCGGACAGCTTCGCAACCCAGAGCCCAACCGCTGCGCCACCGGGGAAGCCCCTCCCTCACTTTTGATGTACAATTTTGTTGAATAGAGAATTCTTGGTTGGCAGTTTTGTTTTTTTTTTTTTTTTTAACACCTAAATATATTGACACACTGCCTTCTGGCCTCCAAATCTTTTAATGAACAATCTGTTGATAATTTCATTGAGGATTCACATCTCTTTTTGTCACTTTCAATATTCTCTATTGTTTTCTTTTTTTTATAATGTGTTTCAGTATGAGTCTCTTTGACCTTATCTTAGAGTTCATTGAGCTTTTTCTTGTTTATGCCTTTGAAAAATATGGGAGGAGGGAAGGACATTGTGTCTTCATACATTTTCTCTGTGCCTCTCTCTTGGTCTCTCTGTCTCCTTCTGGGACTCCTACAATTGGTCTATTTGATGATGTCTCAAAGGTCCCTTAGACTCTGTTAAAATATATATTCTGGATATGAGGTGCTTATCAAAATCTTGAGTTGCAAATATTTTCTTCCATTCTCTGTCTTATTTTTTCGCTGTCTTGAGAATGTCCTTTGATACACAAAAGTTTTTCATTTTGATGGAGCCAATTATGTGTATATATATATATATATATATATTTCTTTTGTTGCTTTTGATGTTCTATCTTAAATATAACATTGTCAAATGCAAATCATATAACCATACTCAAATGCAAAATCATGAAGATTTATTTCTATGTTTTCTCCTGAAAGTTTGATAGTCACAGCTCTTAAATTTAGGTTTCTGACACATTTTGAATTAATTTTTGTATATTGTATGCAGTAAGGAACCAGCTTTGTCTTTTCACATGTGTGTAACCAATGCTCTCAGCCCCATTTATTGAACACTGTGCTTTTCCTATTGAATGTCTTAATGTACTTATTAAAAATCAAACATAGAAATGTGGTCTTATTTCTGGATGCACAATTCTATTATTTTTATCCATATATCTGATCTTTTGCCAGTACTGTGCTCTTTTGATTACTGAACTTTGTAGCAAATTTTGAAATCAGGAAGTATAAGACCTATCTTCCAATGTTTACTTTTTTTAATACAAGGTTGTTTTGGAAATGGGGGGGGGGTGGTCCCTATGAATTTAAGGATCAGAATTTCCATTTTTTTGCAAAAAAAAAAAGACCCTTGTGATTTTAGTAGGGATTACATTGAATCCATAAATTGTTTTAGGTAGTACTGCTACCTTAACATTAAGTGTTCTAATACATGAACAAGGGTTGCCTTTCTGTATTTTTGTGTGTTTTCTTTAATTTCAGCACAGTTTTTGTAGCTTTCTATGTGTAAAATTTGCATTTCCTTGGCTAGATTTGTTCCTAAGGTTTTGTTTTTTTTTTCTAATGCTTTTGTAAGTTATTTTCTTAATTTCCTGTTCAGATTGTTTACTCAGTACAGAAATACTAATTTTTTTAAAGATTTATTTATTTATGCATACAAGAGCTGGGGTACAGGCCAGAGATGCAGAGGTCGGGGGGGTGGTGAGAGGATTCACCAGAGACAGATTGGCAGAATAGGCAGATTGACTGAAATACACTGCTGAGGGGACCAGCGGGCGAGTCAGGAGAGGTCTGCTCCGCCATGTGGGTTGCTCTCTGGCTGGCCAGGGATCGAACTCCTGCTGCAGAGGCTGCGGATTGCTTCATAGTGCAGTGCTTAACCCCTTGCACCACCAGGGAGGCCCCGAGAAATACTAATTTTTGATGAGTTGATCTTTGTTCCTGCAAAACTGTAGAAATTGTCTATTATCTCTTTGTGTATGTGTGTGTGTATTCTTTAGCATTTTCTACATGTGAGATGTCATCTGCATGAAAAGTAATTTTTCCTTTCCAGTGTGGATGCTTTTTCTTACTTTTCCTGCTTAATTGATCTGAATAGTATTTCTAGAATTCTGGAATTCTGTTGAAGGAGCGAAAGTGAACATCCTTGATCTTAGTGGGTTCCTGATCTCAGGGAGAAAACTTTCAGTCTTTCATCATTGAATATGATGTTAGCTGTTGGCTTTTCATATATGCCTTTTATAATTTTAGGGAAGTGCTCTTCTATTTCTAGTTTATTATTTTTTACCATTCAAAGGTGCTGCATTTTGTCCATTACTTTTGCTATATTAATTGATATGGATCACGTAGATCTTTTTCTTCATTCTATTAATGAGTTGTATTACATTGATTTTTGTGTGTTGAACCACTGTTGCATTCCTGTGATAATTCCCTCTTGGTCATGTATATAATCCCTTTATATGCTACTGCATTCAATTTGCTAGTATTTTGTTGAGGATTTTTACATATATAATCATAAGGGATATCACTCTGTAGTTTCCTTTTTCTTATGATGTCTTTATCTAGCTTTGTAATGATGACCTTATAAAATAAGTCAGGAAGTATTCCTTCCTCTTCTATTATGGGAAGAGTTTGGAAAGGATTAATGTTAATTCTTCTTTAAATATTAGACAGAACTCACCAGTGAAGCCATCTGATCCTAGGCTTTTCTTTGCTGGAAGGTTTTCATTACTGATTCAACCTCTTTATTTGATATAGATCTAATAAGATTTTCTATTTCCTTTGTGAATCAGTTCCTTGAATCAGTTCTCTAGGGAAACTCCTGCCAGGTCAAAACTAATAAACATAATTTCCTGGTATCAAGGTTCCCTTTGCTCTCTCAGAACCAGGTGCCCACACAAGGATCTAGGGTATAGTCTTCAAGATGGATATTGCCCAGGGTAGGAGAGTCAGCCAATAAGTTAAATGCCACATGGTCTCCCACCTTGTCTTAGTGCACCGTCTGATTCAGCAGCCACTTGGTCACTATAAACCTTACATTGATTGGCTTTGAGAGTTCTGATAAGGATGATGCTGACATTTTTTGCCAAGTTTTTGTTTCTTGAGAGAGACACTCCGGAGTTCTCTACTCCAGTTTTGCTGATGGCAATACTATAAGTAAACTTAATACACAGTGTCTACTTTTTCAAAAGTCAAGCCTTCTCATCTGTCACTTTAAACACTGTCATTATTGTCTTACATGGACTCTGTTGAAAGTCTGCTGTTGCATCTATGCACCCATTGCTTGAATCCTGGTCACATGCTATCACCAAATAAACCAGATGTTTTGTCCTCATGTGACTTAATTTACCACCTTTTCATTTCATCGATGACAGTAAGGGGGAATATTTAGGAACATTGTCCCTTGGATTTAAGTCTTGTAAAGAATATTTTTGTGTTTGTGCAAGTTCTCAATATATGTGAAAGCGTAACATGGAATGCCTTTCTCATTTGATTTCTGTTATCACATCTTTCCAAGATTTGAGTTTTCCATGGTCCTGTCTTCGGCTTTCTCCTTCTGCTTTCTGAGACTGCATTCTGTCTCAATGTGCCTGGTGGTGACAGTTGCTACTAACCTGGAGCTGAAGTGTGAGGATCCAAAACACGCTCACTTCATGATTTTTCCTGTTTTTGCCAACCAGAAGATGATGTCCTGGCAACTCAGCATAGTGCTTACCTGTGCACCCTGGGCTGGTTGTGCTAAATCTCCGAAGATTTAATGCTGATGAAAACAGCAGAAAGGCTTGTTGAAAAAGACATGTGCTTTATTAACTATCTGTTTCCTTTGTGTACAAGTTGGATTAATACATTTTTCAGAACAGAAAGAGACCCTTGAGATTATCTTTCAGTGTCTTTGTTTTATAGATCAGGGAACAGAATTCACTAAAATCCATCAGTAAGCATATCCCTCCTTAGGATATGCTGCACCACACATATCTCTGCTGCACCACACAGTAGCTAGCTATACCTTTATCTAGATCTTTATCCTTTTCCATGGGTTTTCACTATGCTGAGTCTGGTAGCTGTATTTGCAGATACCGTTGGGCTTCTTCCTCTCCTAATGTCTTCTTGTATCTTTCTCTTGTCCTGGGAATCCTGCTAGTATTCATTACTCTAGATCTGTGGCAGTTGGTATGAATGAAATATCTCTGCAGGAGAGGTGGCTAACCCAGAGCATCAGTGTCTGAAGCAGTGGGCTTGGCATTTGGGACTGAAACAGACTCTGCAGTGAAAAGAGACAAAAGAAAGGCAAGTGCCTCCAAGTTGGTGAACCAGAGGCAGAGGGGCATTGAGAAAGCTCAGCCAGGGAACTCTTGTGAAATCCTGGCTCTGGCACTTATATCTCTGTGACTTTGGGTGGACAACTTATATGATCTGCCTCTCAGTTTCCCCATCTGCATGATAGGAATGATAATAGAAAAGATTATCAAGAAAATATAGTATAGAAGGAACTTAGGACCATGCGATCAAGGATTCTGTATTAGCCATTATTCATTTGCCATTACTATTTGTAAACACATTTTATTTTATTTTTTAAAGATTTATTTATGTGTATAAGAACTGGGGTACAGGCCAGAGGTGTGGGGGATGAGAGGACTCACCAGAGCCAGAGCAGGGAACAGAACAGGCAGACTGACTGAAATAAACTGCTGAGGGGAGCAGCTGGGGAGACAGGAGAGGTCTGCTGTGCCATGTGGGTCAGCTCTCTGGTCGGCCAGGGATCGAACTCATGCTACAGAGGCTGTGGATAGCTTCACAGTGCAGTTCTTAACCCATTGTGCCACCAGGGAGGCTGCCTGTAAATACATTTTAAACACTGAAACTCCAAGGTGGATTTAGGGATTCTTCTTTTCAGCATGGACAAAGTCCAGGCCTGTGTATTTTTTCTCTCTTTGTTGTTGAATCTCTTATTGGGTATACAGAAAGATTACAGGTGCTAATTGAGACCCAGAATGTTTTTGTGAAAATTAAAAGGACTTATAGAGTTTTTGTTATAAGATACCATGGTAGGCAATTTTGGCAACAATGCTTGAGTACCCCAAATAAAAAGCCTATATTCCATAATACGTAGACTCAAAAGTCAGAGAAGGGACTCCAAGTGCAATCAAAACTATTGCACCTTTTAAGTGTCGAGGTCCCTTCAGTGTGTTAGTATGTTCATTCATTTCTTCAGCAGGGAGCTAGCAGAATGCAATGGCTCAGTTTTTGGCCAGGTTACCTGATTCCAAGGCTAATGCCATGGGTATATTTATATGTGCAGATAAACATACAACACATGAAACTATGTATATACACACAGTCTTCTCTGATAACTAATTAAACTTCTGGGATTAAGAACCACTCCAAAATACAGCTACCTGGTAGCCCACTGTCCCACTGCTACATACTTTCTTACCATAGATGTGAGGGAAGATAAGCTTTCTCATTTGAAATTGGAAATGATTTTTTTTTTTTTTTTTTTTTTTTTGGTGAGGCCTCAAACTCACTTTAACTATTTGGTGATGGATATGCTGGGATGTGGTGATTTCTGATGGTGGAATCCCTTCCTTCTGGAATCAGATGTGCTTGTCTCTCATGACAATTTGCAAAACCTTCCCCGAGTCCTCTTAACCAAGTGTATTCTAATCGCTGACTAACAGAGGTACCAATGCACAGTATCATCAACCCCCACCCCACTCTCTCTTCCACTAAATTTAGGCTTTTCCCTTAGATGCTGTGTTTCGTGGGGAGAGTGTTTGGGAATTAGGTCCGCAGAGGGGTATCTCCAGCGCTTGCTTGCCCTGAGCAGGGATCCCAACCCCTGCACTTTCCACAGCTGCCTCCTGGCCCAAGGGCAGCACTCCTTAAGGGAATCCAGAGCAGAGGCACCAGAGAGGCTGAGCATTCCCCTGGCTCTCTGCTCTCCTGCCTCCTCTTCATACCACCCTCCTGCGTGGTGCCTCCCAGGAAGGCGGGGAGGGGGTAGCTCCCTCCCCTATGTGTCCAAGACAGCTCTTCAATTTCCAGCATCTCAGCTTGACCTGGATTATCACATCTGATAAACAGCTGGAAATGCTCCAATTCATCCCATACAGTTCCCAGCAAAATGCACAGAATCAGCTCCCACAATATCATGACAAATTGTTCTTTCAGGACAGTCACAGGAGATGCTATCACAGAGAGCAGAGTCTAGTTCCCACGTGTTTTATCCTCATATTTATCATTCAAGTTAACAAATATTTATTGAGCACAGTATGTAGAAACCTTGAGGTTGGTATTGCCCAAGACTCCACTGAGACTACTCAGAGAAAGTGCCGGTCCTTCAGAGTATTCTGTCTGGGAAGCAGACAAAGGTGCACGCAGGTATCTGGTGAACAGATGAGGTACTTTGCCTCTATTGTATTTTGGAGATAAAGGAAAATTTGGGTCTTTCAGCAGAGAGGTGACAGGTTGGTGCCCTCCTTTATTTGTGCTCATGGTTCCTGTGTCCTTGGACTTTAAAGATAGAGCTACCGGGCTGAAGACTCCCCTGTGTTGAAACAAGACTGATCTTGAGCAGGCAACTCTAGACAAGGCCTCAAACTAGAGCCAGCATCTGCCTGCTCGTTGTCAGGGCTCAGCGCACACATTTCATCTCTGAGCTCTGGGAAGGACAAAGAAGCATGCACTACTAATTTCTCTTAGTAAATCTATTTTTCAAATCTGGAACTACTTTCTAAAGAGTTAATAAAGTTGAACTGAGTCAGAAAAAAAATCTTTTTGTGTTTTTTCTGCCTTTCTGTAGCTGTACTGTGTTGGTCTCTATATTAAAACCATTGTGAACCAAATGCTGGTGTAGGACTTGTATCAGCCCTTCCCTGCATTCTGTGCTCAGCAGGCAGGCACTTAGCAACTCCCACCTGCTGCCTGGCACACAAGAAAGGTTCACTAGCAGGCCTGGTACGGGGGGCCTTGGACTGAGGGGGAGAAAGTGGTCTGGGGCAAGAGGTGTGCACTAGTGGGAAACATGTGTCCTTGGAACTTAGGAGGAGGGACCCATCCCCTGGACCATAGCCACAAGGGTGGAAAGGGGAACAAAGCAAGAACATCTTCCCTCAGATATCACTTGCTTCATTCATAATTTTTTCTGAGGCATAAAAAATTTTAGGCTGTCACTTTCAGCTTCCTTTCTCTCCTTCCCTCCTTCTTCCCCCTCTTAAATCTTTCTTTCCTTAAGGCCTCCAGTTTTTTTTAAATATTTTATTTCATAGAATTCTTACATCATTTTTCATCTTTGCACAATGTATGCATTTTCATTTTGGTTATATACCCCATACAATTGCACCCCCCCTTATTTTGACTCTAGTTCTTCCTCTCCCCGCCTCTTCCTCCTCTGCCCCCGCCCCATCCATGTTGCTGCACATTGCATGTGCATGTGTTTACCTTTTTGATTGCTGAGTAATATTCCATTGTGTATATGTACCACATCTTCTTGATCCAGTCATCTATTTTGGGGGCATTTGGGCTGTTTCCAAAGCTTAGCTATTGTAAACAGTGCTGCTATAAACATAGGGGTGCAGGTGCTCTTTGGAATTGATGTTTCTGTGTCCTTTGGGTAAATACCTAGGAGTGGAATTGCTGGATCATATGGAAGCTCTATGTTTAGTAGGTCAAGAAATCTCCACACAGCTGTCCATAGTGGTTGGACCAGTTTGCACTCCCACCAGCAGTGCAGGAGAGTTCTTCCAGTTTTAATTACAATATTTTCTAAACTGACTGTTCACCCTAGAATAGTGATGCCCAACTAGGGCAATTTTACTGAAAGAGATTGATGGTTGCCAGAGGTGGGGTTGGAGGAGATGAGATTGGGTGGTCAAAAGAACAAACTTCCAGTTATAAATAATTCCTGGGATAGAGTAAAAAACCTGGTGGCTATAGTTAATAATGCTGTATTATATATTTGATAAAAGAGAATAGATGTTAAAAGCTTTCATCACCAGAAAAAGTTTTATAACTGTATGTGGTGGGGGATATTAACTAGGGTTATGGTGGCGATTTCACAATATATACAAATATTGAATCATTATGTTGAACCCCTGAAACTAATACAGTGTTATAAGTCAATTATATCTCAATAAAAATTAATTTAAAGAAAGAGATCGACAGAGACCAGGTTAGTCATCACCATCACCATCATCACCACCATCACCATTATCACCATCACCACCATCACCATCATCATCATCACCACCATCATCACCACTGTCACCATCACCATCATCATCATCACTGCCATCATCACCACCATCACCATCACCATTACCATCATCATTAACATCATCATCACTGCCATCATCACCACCATCACCATCACCATTACCATCATCATTAACATCATCACCACTATCACCATCACCACCATCACCATCACCTTCACCATCGTCACCATCACCATCATCACCACCATCACCACCATCACCATCATCATCATTACCATCACCACCATCACCATTACTATCATCACCACCATCATAGTCACCATCATCAACTATGAAACAGGGGGTTTCACTTGGTGGGGACATTATTACTTAAAGTCTATTTGGTCCTATTATGGAATATTTTTCTGAAGACCATTCTATGGCCACATAACTGTGAACGAGCTGTGTTCTCCACTGTGTGCTTCAGGAATGTGACATGATGGATTGAATTACAGAATTGTCACCATGTTAAATGATGAGCTCACTTCCTTCAGTAAAAGTGCTAACAGGGAATATGTCTTCATACTCATTAGTGTGTGTGATCGTTAATATCTGATTTCTTGGCATAAATATATAACCTGGGTGTGTGATTGTGCTTTTTTCCCACAGTCCTCCCAAGGACACTATATATTAAACATTAACCCTGTCTCAAATATTGAAAGTCCCAGGAAGAACAAACAGAACTGTCACAATAGAAATGATCCAGCATGATTTCCAGTTAAAATTACCTAAAATTGTCTATGGATTGTTCTCCTTTGAAAGTCTTACACCTTGGTTTGGCAGAGCATTCAGAGTTGTGAATTATGAAATAATTATTTGTCGTTGTATATGAAAAACACCTCCTATGTTTCTCTTTCACTCACACGCGATTTCCAACCTCACACCACTTCTGACACTAGGTGTGCAGTTTTCTAACACTCTTTGACGCTGTTTGCTGTGTGATCTTCATTGTCCATCTGATTAATGCATCACTTAATAATGGCATATGTTCCGAGAAACACATCTTTTGACAATTTATTTTATGAATGCCTTAGCTTGTAACGGCACGAAACTCGATGGTGTGTCTACTACTCACCTAGGCTGTGTGGTATAGCCTGCAGGGATCATTTTCATATATTCAGGTTGTTGTTGTATAAAACATCCTTAAGGGAAGCATGACTGTGTACATAATGGTGCTCCAATCTCAGGCAGTTGCAGGCCGACCAGAGGCCTTGCCTCATCTCTAACATGCTAATCTATAACCACATTTGCCCTGCACTGAAAATTCACCCCTTGGTGTTAGCAAAGTCATGTTCATGCTATTTAATGCTTGAAAGTCCTTTACTGTCTAAGCCTCAAGTCAAAGACTTCTGCTCAGGTCTAAAGTAGTTACTTCTGCACCAGGCCCTGAGATGCCTCATAACAGGGCCCCAAAGGATGGCAGGGGGAGGCCCTGAAGCAGGAGAGAGTCCCAAGTGCTGGGACCACCTTACCAATATGTAGACAGGGAGCCTGGAGAATAGAAAAGCAAAAGGAATAGCTTCCCCTTTCCTTCTAAATCTTTCTCTATTTGCTTTTATAAATTATAAAAATTTCACACATGCTTTGTAACAAACATACAATACAGTACAACAATGTATTCAAAACAGTTACCTCCCTTTTCTGTTCTCGGTTCTCTCCCACCCACCTGAGGTGACCAAAATCAGTAGCTTGGGGTATGTCCACCCACAGAATTCTCCTGGCTCTTACAATGCATTCAAGTATAGACTATATGCCTTCTAAATGACTACATTTTAAATGGTCTTTTGACATGCCTGTCTCTTACAGTGAGGGCTTTCTTTAATATTCCTAGGAAAATAAATAAGCACTTGTTTTAAAGAACAAAGGCTAACTCAGCCCAAACCCCATGAAACTGCTGCTCAGTATGTAAATTACTAAGTCCAAGCAGTTTCCGCAAGCCATATGTGCATATAGAGGTCACAGAAAATGAAATGCCCCTTGCTGTATGGTGTTAGGGAAGGAAAACTCATATTCTTAATGAAATGTGAAGTCACATGAAAATAACCCTTGTTAGCTCCCACTTGACAAATGTTCAGCTATTTGTTCTTCCTCAAACCAATGATATCAGTAAGTTTCCTTCTATATGACATATCTTTTTCTAATTTTTGCTCATGGCACTTGACTGAATCAAACATAATAGCAAGGATAGACTAAATCTAACTGGCCAGCACTGTTGTCTTCCAGAAGCTTCCAGCAAAAGAGGAAAGGTCAGGGATCTCTTGGCCAAGTTCCATACCCTGGTGAGAGAGTAGGTGGGTCTGACCCAGAGAATTCCTGGCAACTCTTCGTGTGCAGGGCAGCCAAGTCCATTTCTCAGAGTGAGACTCCCTCGCAGTTCTCACCAATTGGAGAAAGCTTGGGAATTAAAGTTGTGGAGTCCATGCCATCTCAAATTGGCTTAAAGCCAGGCCTGTGTTTTTAACATTTTCCATAAGCATATTAGCAGGACCATCTGTTAATTTTAATTTAGGTGGGGTCTCTCAGCACAACGAGATTTTTATCTGCCCTTGCCTTTCACAAGTATGCTTATCAGTGTCTCTGTAGCCATGGTTACTTTTTGATTGATGACTTAAATCACTCTTTCAATTACCCCCACCCCTTGGTTAATCAGGGTCATTATAATACATAAAAAACTGTGTATTCAAAACATTTCATTGTATAGAATATGAGGTAATGGAATGACCACAGTCCAGTGTGTCCATCTAACTGGACCAAGGCAGGGGCAAGGAGAGGTGTTCTGGCTGTGATCTGGTGAAGGTTTGATGCACATGCACTTGAAGGAGGTAATTCTTTTTTTTTTTTAAGATTTATTTATTTATACAAGAGCTGGGGTACAGGCCAGAGATGCTGGAGGGTGAGAGGATTCACCAGAGACAGAGGGGGGAGCAGAACAGCAGATGACCGATAGCACTACTGAGGGGAGCAGCGGGCGAGACAGGAGAGGTCTGCCGTGCCAGGTGGATATCTCCCTGGCCGGCTGGAAATCGAATCTGTGCTGCAGAGGCTGTGGACAGCTTCACAGTGCTGCGTTCAACCTGCTGCACCACCAGGGAGGCCCAATAGGTATATTCTTGAGCAGATTATTTAGGTATATATTATTTAGATATAAAGAGTCACATTCTTAATATATTTCTAGCAGATACATGTAAGCCTAGTGTCTTAATTAGCTAATCATTTGAGCCTTACACCCAGGAATTCTGTTTTCTCCCTTCAGAAATGGGTCTCTTTGGGTGATCATTTCCAGAAGAAACTAGTTCTATCAAAATTAGAAGTCTGATTTAGAATGTAACATTCTACACAAATGAAAAATGTTTAACAGCAGCAGGGAGTATGATAGTCTATAAAGATAAACTTCTTCTTATCAACTCTTTGATTGCCTCTATACCCTGAGGTGCAGTTTGTAAAGAAAAGACTAGATAAATGCTTGATTTCCACCCCCCTTTATTTACTAGTTGGGAGGATATGGGAGAAAGAGCTCATTATTTTGCAAAGATGACCAATATATTTTAAAAATCTCTCTCTAAAGGCCTGGGATAAACATAGCTGATATAGTTCAATCCTCTGTACTTTTTCAGATTGTCTTTAACAGGGAGAAGATATTGAAATTCCCTCCTAACTCCTTTGGATATACTTTCCGTGTCTCTAATAGATTATTTGCATTCTGTTCTAACAAGATATTCCAGGCTTATCTTGTACATTTCCTGCCTTGAACCTAAAATGACTGTTTCTTCAAGGAACCCTGCTTCCCTTTAGAGCCAATTAATATTTAGAGACCACTGTGCGCATTCCAGTGGTACTCATTGCTACTGGATTGAACAGCATTTTAGTGGAGTAATCTAAGAAATATGTATATATTTAAAAAAAAACTGAAATACAGCATGATTTCACACTGAAACTTTAAATTCAAATTGGAACTATGTGATTCTGCTTTACTTCATCAATCTTATTTACTGCATATTCTCTGTTCAATGAGAATCCCAATTGAGATTCCCAATTCCCTAACTTAATGCTTCATTTGCTTTGTTCCATAACAAACAGATAACATTCCCAGCATAATAAGAATAACACTAAAAGTAGTGCATTTCCCTGGGTCCACTGTTGCACTGTTTCTCCAAAATACAAGTTTTGATTTAAGAAATAGTCATAAGAACTGAGTGCACATGAATAAGAAATTCTGCTATAAGTTTCCAGGAGAGTTTTCATTGATGCATAAAGATAATAACATACAATGGAAACTAGAAGTAAAGTGAATTGAGTAGCTAAGGTAAGGTACAAGTTTATTGAAGGGATAAGACAATTTTTACCCCAAAGGCTTATTTCCCCATGGAAATGTACCATTACACTGAACTTACAGGTGTAATTAGTATTTATAGGCTTGATTGCAAAGAAATTTATTAACCTTATTACATGGCATGTGTTTCTAAACAGTTCTTATTGGTCCTTTGAAATCCAGAAATATTAATTTTTAGATAAATGTTGGAAACATCCATAATGCTAAAATGTGTCCCTAATTTACTTTCATATCATCACAGCCATGACATACTTAAAAACTAAAAATGAAATTAATAGAAATAGTAAACTTGCTCGGTAGTTCTTTTTTGTTTGTCGTTAGCTATTGTTTCACTAATAGTGGTAGTGAGACAAGATTTCAATTGCCAAGAGACCTCTCAAGACTAAAATAACCATGCCTTCAAAGCTACAGCTTGTGGCAGGAAGGGTTCAAGGCCCCCAGGGGGCCAGAAAGGGAGCCCCCTCTGGAAACACGAATTCTCTCAGATCAAGGATCACTGACACATGCACAGAACACTTGGATCCAGAGAGCCCCAATTCAGTCTTGGTCAGGATATTTTATATCCTACTGATCTCCTGGGCAAATTCCTATCATACAGCCACCCTGAAAAGCAGATATTTCTGGTGCACTCACCTTTACCAGGTATGATACATCAGTGCCACTGTTATCAATAAGCAATGTGGGAAAGTGGGGGTAAAGCACCCAGAACACCACAGATTATGCTTACGATTAGCATTGTCAACTGCCATGGTCCATGGCTTCGCTGGTGTCAGTGCCTTTAAAGTAGAAGTCTTATTTCAGCACAACTGCTCAGCTTGTTCTGGGCCAGCTGGAACCAACCCTCCGTGACTACCTTTGATTTTCATGCTTTTCCAACATAGTATTTGCAATCAGTATCTCCAAAATTCTTTCAGGCTTTCATCAACAGCAAAGCTTTCAAAGTTCCCAATTTTCAAACCAAGGCAGTTACATATAATTTTTTTTTGTTTTTGTTCGACCCGGGGATCGAACTGGCGCTGCAGAGGCTGTGGGCAGCCTCGCAACCCAGCGCTCAACCGCTGCACCACCAGGGGAGGCCCAATTACATACAAAATTTAATGTAAGATTGGGTGGTGATCTGGCCGCCTTCATTTCCTCCTTTACAGGAAACAATAACAACTCTGTAATTGTCTGTTGATATTTTTTTTCCCAGATATAGGCCTGGGATATGTCTTTTTCTTTAAACTAATAATGTAACTTGGTAAACACTTTATTAAGTAGGATTACAGTAAAATTTTTGTAATCTGAAACAAGAAAAGGATTCACAAAAAAGTAGACAATGAAAAGCCAATTTAAAATTTACTCTACCACCAAGTGTGTCATTTTTGAAAGGCAGCAGAAACAGTTATCAAAACAGTTCTAAGGACAGAACCACTCCACTGCACCTGCTCACACAAAGACCTTCTTGGTTCTCGGGGCATCAGGTCTATTCCAGAGTCTTTAGGTTGGAAGGTCCTGTGCCCCATGGCAAGGTGTGCTCTGGTCAGTTTCACCACCGCCTCATATTCTGAGCTCTCAGAAGCATCAGTAAGACCTGTCTTTCACTGACTTTGAAGAGCAGCGTATGGGGACTCCCTGGTGCTGCAAGGGGTTAAGTTGCAGCACAATGAAACTATCCATAGCCACTGCAGCTTGGCACATGTTCCATCCCCAGCCAGCCAGGGAGCTACCCACATGGTGCAGCAGACCTCCCCTGTCTCGCCTGCTGCTCCCTCAATCCCCTTAGTAGTGTATTTCAGTCAGTCTGCTTATTCTGTTCCCTACTCTGTCTCAGGTGAATCCTCTCCCCACTCCTGCATCTCTGGCCTGTACCCCAGCTCTTGTATGAGTAAATAAATAAATCTTTAAAATAAATAAATAAATAAAATTTAAAAAAATAGAATAGCAGAGTAAGTGGGTATGTTTTAGTGGAAATAAAGGTAGAAGTAGAAAGAGAAATATGGGGTTGGGGGGAGAGAGAGAGACTGGGAATGAAAGATTTAAACTTCATTGAGTTCTTAAAAAAACAGAAATATTTACTCTTCATTTTATCGAGCACCATACGGCGATTAAAGAAGGGTGGATTCTAGTGTAATAATATCAGTACTACTGGCATTTCTGCTACTCGGACTTCTCTCTTTACTAAGGGGAGGAGGAGACAGGAGAGAAAAGGAAGGGGGTAGGAGGAAAGACAAGGAGGAGGTCGGGTCTAAATAAAACTTCCATCATGTGTAAGCTCTCTTAAGTGCTTTACAAATCCATGTAATCTTCACAACAGCTCTGTAATGTAATTAATAAATCGCCTTGATTATTTAGATAAGCAAATCAAGGCAGTAGGAAACAGCAATGGCTCAAGGTCACTAAGCTAACAGGGGAGACAGATTTTAGATGAAGACGTTTTGAAATTACAGCACAGCCTTATTTCTTGCCTTGAACTCCCTTTGTTCTTTGAAATCTCATTTCATTGAAGTATTTCCCTTGAATCTTCACTCCCCCTGAAAGTGTTACATATGTAAATTTCTTTCTTCTCCCTATGAAATGAGACCTGCATTCCAGCTTGGAGTCTGCTTCCCTGAATCAGAGCAATATTTAGGATTTCTTAGATGAAATATTAATGGTCCTCAGAGAAGTGCTTTCTCTCTTCATTTTCCAAATCAGTCATAGTCTTCCACAGGCCCATAACATGGTCTCCTATTCCATTTGGAGTGGGGTTGGCATTTCCAAGAGGGATCAAATGATTCCAGAACCATCTGAATCATTGAGTGTTTTCACACATACTCAAGCTGAAACCATTACAGAGACTTATTTGCAACTTTCCAGGGGTGAGATGTTCCTTGCTTCAAAGCGTCATTTCCATTTTAGAGCTGCTTAGAAAATTCTTCATGTGGGACTGGCCTTCCTTCTCTGTAACTTCTATCCAATAAAATTGACTCAGGGTAAGCTTGCTTCTAACTAGTCCTGCTGGAGGTATAACAGGGATCAAAACTCTGAGCTTGTGAATGTCATCCTGCATGAACCCCACCCCTGCTGTCTTCATGGACTCCATCCTATCTCCACACCCTCCACACTCCCAGCAGACCATGAATTTGACTACGTAAATAGAAGTCCCCTGGGAACTAGGGGTAGCATTAAGCAACCATGCTTGGCATATAACTGCACACATCTGGACTCAGCTTCTCTTGCCTTTCTGGTTTGCAGCCTGGTGCCTCAGCTCAGACGGTATTACTGGTAGGATGTATCAACCAACTAATCTTACCTCTCTCTTCCTCTCTAACTCCTTCCTCCCTCTCTCATTTCTCTTGAAAATAAACCTTTTTTATAAAATTTTCTCTGCATGCCTTTTTTAGGGTCTTGTCCTGAGTTCTTAAAATCTGTGTGAATACTCATGATCACCCTGTATCCCGGGACTGCCCTGTAATGGTCCTTTAATAAATAGGAAATATGTGAATGATAATAGTAATAACAATAATCACAAATACTAAGTGCTTCTCTAAGCTATGCAAATGTGTTAACACATTTCTTCATGAAAACCATCTTGAGGTTAATAATATTATCTTTATTTTACAAATAAGAAAACTTAAGTATAAACAGAGTAAATAAAAAATGCAAGTGTAGGAGCCCAATTAAAGCCCAAATAGTCTGGCTTCTGTCTCTTTATACTTAACCACTGCAGGGGGAGAAAAACTTACCCTTGACCATCGGTGGCTATTTTGAAGATGAAACTGACAAAAAAGAAATATTAACAGGTGAGACAGTACAAATTTATTTAAGTTTTACATGATATAAGAACCTTCATAATGAAAGGAAAATTTGAAAATGATAAGTCTGAGTGTTGTTTTTTTAAAGATTTATTTATTTATTTATACAAGCACTGGGTACAGTCGGAAGCACGGGTGGGCGAGAGAATTCACCAGAGCCAGAGCGGGGAACAGAACAGGCAGACTGACAAAATACACTGCTGAGGGAGCAGCGGGTGCAGCAAGAGAGGTCTGTTGCACCATGTGGGACCCTCGCCGGTGGCCAGGGATCAAACCAGCACTGCAGAGGCTGTGGGCAGCTTCACAACCCAGCGCTCAACCACTGCGCCACCAGGGGAGGCCCAAGTCTGAGTGTTTTTATGTGAGGTTTGATCATGGAAAGATGATAGAATAAGGTATGAGTTAGCATAGTTGCTGGGGGATACTTAGCAAGGCCTGTTCTGATTCTGCTGTGTCCCTTTGTCTTTGAAAGCAAGGATGAGCCTTTCCTCCAGGTAAAGTGATGGCACCTCTTGCATGAGTATTTTATGAACTTCTCTAGGAGAAGGTCAGGAAGTTCTTCCTATAACCCCCTTCACCTTGCAATATTCAGTGTGCCAAGGTACCTTCCTTTGGAGCATTGTGTCTTACACCCTACCAGCAGTAATGTTATTGCCATTACATATTCTGTTATCCATTAGAACACTTCATTATTCCCAACTGTTTCTAATGATTTTAGTTTATAAATCATTCATTCACTCCATCCATAATGTGGTTAATTAGTAAACACAAGAGTGTCAGCCATGTATTAGGCACCCTGCAGTCATGCTGGGTCTACTGTTCAGAATTGAACATCCTTCTCCAAGGTCTGGAGGTGAGAAGGAACGGGGCTTGTATATGTGTGTTGTATTAATATGCTAAATGTAGGGACAGTGATGGCATCAACTAAAATGGCATTCCTTTCCCATTCACAAAGAATGGACAGGTAGAACAGGTTGAAGAAGCTTTTTCACTTAGGCTGCCATTTATATCCCAGTTTATCTGTGGATAGTCTGTACTTTTCAACCTAAATTGAGAGTTCTTAATTTAATCTTAGAAATTTGTGTATCAGCACCTCCCTGGTGGTGCAGGCGGTTGAGCACAGCGCTGTGAAACTGTCCGCAGCCTCTGCAGCCCGGGTTCTACCCCACCCAGCTGGCAAGATTCCCACATGGTGTGGCAGACCTCTTCTGTCTCGCCCGCTGCTCCCCTCAGCAGTGTGTTTCAGTCAATCTGCCTGTTTTGCTCCCTGCTCTGTCTCTGGTGAATACTCTTTCTCTCCTTCACATCTGGCCTGTACCCCGGTTCTTGTATGCATGAATAAATAACTCTTAAAAAAATGAAAACATTATTAAAAAAAGAAAAACTTGTATATCAGATTTTTCTGCATCATTCTGAATTTTTGAGTCTGTGTTTGTTCTTTTATCTAACTTACTGGTTTTCCCTCCAAACATGTCATTTGTGAATTTAGCTTCTTGACATTCATTTGAAGTTATTAATTCTAGTTTGTAAAAAAAAAAAAAAATGGTACCAGAGAAGACACCCAGGCATGCCAGGATATCACCTGTATCTAAAATATCATCCATACATTCATTTAACATATAACTGCATCTAGTTTTGTTCTAAGTGTTAGTTGGTGAATCACCTAGTCCTTACATAATCTATCTCTAAAGCTAATTATCTTAGCTGAAGTGTCATCTGAAGTGTCATTATCTGGACCACACTGGTCCAGTCCTTGTAAAAATGACTACATAAATATTTACCAAGTGTGATAGTAAAATCCAGAGATAGGTCTCAATCAACCTCCTGATTCACTAGTCAGGAAATGAAGCTTTAAAAATTAACCCTGCATGTGCTCTGATGGGATTTATTTGTTTCCAATATGTGTTTTGAACTCTCAGCCTGAAACTTTATAATTTTGGCAAAAATTGGTGTGAGGGTTAATGGAATACAGCAGGTGTTATAAGTCACTTGTTCATGACAATTGTTCATGAATTTATATGAACAATATGAATTGTGAAAATATGATGTTTGTATGTGGTTTGTTCAGTTTGCACAGTTTCAAATGTGTACCAACTGATCATGTTTTAGTTGCTTAAAACAACACATATTTGTGTTTTTTTAAGATTTATTTATTTATGCATACCAGAACTGGGGTACAGACCAGATGTGCGGGGGGTGAAAGGATTCACCAGAGACAGAGCAGGGAACAGAACAGGCAGACTGACTGAAATACACTGCTGAGGGGAACAGCAGCTGAGAAGGAGAGGTCTGCTGTGCCATGTGGGTAGCTCACTGGCTGGGGATCGAACTTGTACTGCAGAGGCTGTAGATACCTTCATAGGTTGCATCTTAACCCCTTGTGATGTCAGTTTCTATAGGACAAGACTCTGGGCATGACTTAACCCACCCTCTAGTTAGGGTCTAGTAAGGCTGTATTTAAGATGCCATCTGACTGTGTTCTCATCTGGAGACTCACTTGGAGAAGAATCAGCTTCTCAGATCACTCAGGTTGCTTATAGAATCCACATTCTTGTGGTTGTAGGTCCAAAGGACACAGGTGCTAGAGGAACTGAGCAGTATCACAAAGCAAGTTGTTTGTCATCAAAGCAAGTTGTCATTGTTTCACAGTTGTTTCACATGGACTTGCCCTGCGTGACTGGTCACTGCATTTATCAACAAGGAGAGTCTCTAGAGTGAGTCTACTAGCAAGACAGTTTCGCACATTGTCAAGGAATCCCAGGAATGAATCTCATCACCTTGTCATGTTTTCTTGGTTAGAAGCAAGTCATAGGTGCTGTTTACACTCAGAAGAAGGAGAGTAAAGAGAGGTGTGAACACCACAAGGTGAGGATCATGGAGAAGGGTATGAACTCAGACAGTTTGAGTTCATGCTATTATTACACTGAATCCTAACATGAACTTTATGATCTGATTTGCCTTGGCTACATAATATAGATACAAGCATTTTTAAAGATTTATTTATTTATTTTATACAAGAACTGGGGTACAGGCCAGATGTGCAGAGGGTGAGAGAATCCACCAGAGATAGAGTGGGAAACAGAACAGGCAGACTAACAAAATACACTGCTGAGGGGAGCAGTGGGCATGACCCAAGAGGTCTGCGGTGCCATGTGGGACCCTCGCCAGCTGGCCAGGATTGAACCCGGGCTGCAGAGGCTGCAGACAGCTTCACAGCGTGGTACTCAACTGCCTGCGCCACCAGGGGAGGCCCAATACAAGCATTTATGTGTCAGACAGTACTGAGTGCTTCATACTTAGTATTATATGTAGTGATGAGAACATGCCTGTGAAATAAGATAAATTATTTTACCATGTAATTTTAGAGGTTAGAAATTAAGGCACTGGAAGGTGATATAACTTGTTCAAGGGCCCACAGCTAGAGACGGGTTCAGACTCACCATTTGCATTGCTAACCCATTGTTTTGGAGTGTGCAGAGAAAATTGCTTATCCTTAGGACCCTGCTCTGCATTTGGCTAAAAAAAAAATGTAAAGTAGAGGGAGAGAATAACAAAGTAACTTCACTTCCAAGAAAGCCCTCTCTGACAGCAAGAAGACCTGGATATGCAGGACTCAAGGCTATGCTACTTATGGGGCTGATCTGAATCTATGGCCTGCACAAGTAGTGTCTCCAGGCTTTGGTTCCAAAATGTGTTTGGAACAGCTTCACAGCTACATAAAGTAGATAAAAAGCTCATGATTATGCCTGGAGCTTAGTAATGCTGCATACCTGCTACACCTCACCAGTTTCATCAATTCTCCCTTTATTATTCATTTTGATATTTGGAAAATATGTTATTATGTTTATCATTAAAGCAAGCTATCATTGTTTCAGGAATGTTAGGGTGGTCCCAACACCAATCTAGTGCACTTCTATTCAATGGGGGCACACTTGGGCCTGGCTCACAGTGATGGCTTGCACTCAGAGCAGTTCCCTCTCTCCTTATAAATTTCATCTAAGAACTATCTTACACTTACATGTTGATTTTGCCCAAGAGAGCATCTGTGAAATATCCTTTTTTTTCTTTTTTGTCATGAAACTTCTCTGAATAAAAGAAGTGCTGATGTAATCATGACAGAAACAATAGATGAATTCTCATCCTCTTAGATACAGACATCTTTTTGGTGGTTGGGCATCTTAACAGGTTTTCTCTGCCAAAGCCTGTGGTACCAGCTATGTAGTCTTGGATGGGATGATAGTACAGTGGAAGAAATATAGATAACATAGCCAACCTCTGATATCCAACAACTTAGAGTCTAGTTGGGGAGAAAATTTTTCATGAAAATGATAACTTGAAGTTCAAAATTGTATGGATTAGTACCCAAAAGAGAGAGTGTAGGCAGAAAAGGAAGCCAAGATCACTGTGGGTTGACTAAGGTCAATGAAGGAGTTAGAGAAGGTGGCTTCTGATCCAGTTCCTTCCTCCCTTCCTTCCTTCCAAACAACCTTCCTTCCAGCCATCCATCCGTCCATCCATCCATCCATCCGTCCATCCATCCGTCCATCCATCCATCCATCCATCCTTCCATCCATCCGTCCATCCATCCATCCGTCCATCCATCCATCCATCCATCCATCCATCCATCCATCCACGCATCCATCCATCCATCCATCCAGACATTTGCTGAATACTCACTTGAACAGATCCTTACCTTCTGACTAATGTAAACCTGTCTAGGAAACTAGTATTTTAGTGAATGAATTAAAGCCTGGATTGCTAAAGATGGACTGTCCTGAGGTATTTGGGGGGTGGCAGTGAGGAGCCCACCTTTAGAGCAGTTTTATTTGCAGGAGTGGAATGTCCTGTGTTTTGGGAATAAATCAGAAGCTCAGTGACTCCTGCTGAAATAGTTTAGATGCTTTGGATGCTGTAAATCCATGTTTTTGCTCTTAAGCACATTTGTGGAATGGTGTCTTTGAAACAACTGTAAGAAATCTTATTTGCCTCATTGTGTCTAATTCATTGGGGCTTTATCAATGTGGTTCTGTCATTCCTGATTGATCACTATGAGCATTATTGAATTTGTAGTTCATTAAAAGAAAACCACACCCAGAAATGTGGTAGTGTCTCAGCTTCCAATAACTCTGTTTCATATACCAGCTCTGGCAAGGAGGAATGGAGTGGAGAGGCACAGGGAGCTCTGGTGGGGACAGTGATGTGTGCACTGAGTCCCCTCAGCCCACGGCACCAGCTCCTGGTCTCAGGCACTGTCTGCTGACAGTTTGCTCCCCTCTTGCCAAGTCCTGGAGGACTTGGTTCTTTTGGGGAAACATATATATTTGTGTGTGTGAGTGTGTGTGTGTGTGTAAATAAAACTATACTATAGCCTGTCCTTTCTTCTTTTTTAGCTGTGTTGCTGAGACCACCTATTTGATCCCTTATAATTACATTTTACTCTAATTATAACTACTGCTTTCTAAAAGTCTCCATTCTTGCTGATATGATTCTTAATGCTTGCTTACTAATGAGTGTAGTCTGGTTTCCCCCCAAGTGGTCATCAGACATTGACTTTTAATGAGGGCAGTCAGTTGCATTTCTAAAACAGCTTCATTTAATTATATTCCTTTTTTTTCCCAAAGAGCTTTGGTGTGAGGATGTGGCAAGCCACCCCCCCACCTTTTTTTTTTTTTTTTGCTGGAAAGGGAAAGAGCTGAAATCTGTCACTGATGGAGTCAACAGCCAATGTTGTGCAATGAAAGGTAATTCAAAGGTGGGTAAAGAAATAGCTTGTTAGTGCCTCCCCCGTGGCACAGCGGTTGAGCGCTGGGCTGCGAAGCTGCCTGCAGCCTCTGCAGCACCGGTTCGATCCCCAGCCACCGGCGAGGGTCCCACATGGCGCGCAGACCTCTCCTGCCGCCCGCTGCTCCCCTCAGCAGTGTGCTTTGATCCTTCTGCCTGTTCTGTTCCCTACTCTGGCTCTGGTGAATCCTCTCACCCTCCTGTGCTTCTGACTGTACCCAGTGCTTGTATAAATAAATAAATCTTTAAAAAAAAAAAAAAAGAAATAGCTTGTTAGCTGGAGTATTGTTCCCTGAGAGGGAGATTGTATCTCAAAATAAACCATGGTGAGGGGCAACCCTACCTGCGAGTACCACACAGCGGCAGAGCCCGCTCAGAACCACTGCAGTCAGCAATTGCAGCGCTCCTCCAACTAACTTGGTATGGAATGGCCCCAACAGATTGAGGGCAGATAATAATAAAACGTATCAGGAGCTCCAAAATGCCATGTTACAGGGAAAAGAAAGAACCACCATATGTGACACAACGGAGGTGATTAGAGACAGTTGGCACTGATTATAGTGGAAAAAAAAAAAAAAAAAAAGCTGCCTCCTCTTAGGTCAGATCCAGCGGGAGAATGAGAAGCAGAACCCCACAGTGTTACAGCAGCCAGCGGGGAGCCACAGACCAGGGAGTATCAAGTTGAAAGAACAGGCTGTTCATTTTACACTTTCTTCATTAAACACTTGACTTATGTTATCCTACTAGAGCTTCACAAATATTCCAGAGGTAAATATTGTCCCAATTGACAGATGAGTAATCTGGGGCTCAGAGGAGCTGGGTGACAGAGTTACCCAGCACCCAGACTAAGGTGGGATTCCCAAGCAGGTGATTAGGTGAATACACCTTAGCATTTAACTTCAAGATGCCTGGTGTAGACTTACATTTAGTCTTCAGCCTTTCATGCCCATGGTGGTAATTATCATGCTGTTCTCACTGTGCTTCTATGTCTCCACCTCCTGGTCACCTTCAGGATTGCACTTCCTGACAGGTGAGGTCAGGGATTTCCTGCAGCCTTGAAATGGTTGGCTGGTGAAAGGCCCTTCTCAGCTCTCTTGGCTTCTGCCCTGGTGAATTATCCCCACAGGGCAGAAAACCCCCAGTACAGTTGGCCCAGGGTTGTGTGCTGCCAACCCCCTAGATACAATGCTGGGTATAAGAAATAACATTTGCTTTTGTGTCACCCAAAGTGTGGGTTTGTCTTTGCCAGTTTAATCTTTGTCATGGTTTAATCTATCTATCCCTTTATGGCAGATTCAGAAATTGGTCATAGGCATACATGATGTGGTAATAAAAAGCCAGACATAAACAGAACTGGTTTGGGAGCTAACTGAATGACCAGGAAGCTGCTTTCCGGGACTTCTGGCATGCTGAAGTCATGGGGTGATGCAGCTTCAGTTCTGATGGCAATGACTGGAAGGCAGATAAGGTGCCGATAGGCCTTGTGGATAGAAACCAGGTTGTCAGTGGTAATATTTTGCTTGCATTGACTGCATTTGATAAGGCATTAACAGAAGATGATCTCAGAATGCAAGACCCTGAATTGACATCACAAATCCACAGACCTAGTGGCTGGGAAAAAGCAATTATTATTCAATTCCAAACTCTGAAGGATAAGATTAAGAAGCATCTTGATGAGTACAGATAGGTAACCACAGATTACCACAGATAGGTAACGAGCACCCAATCCAGAGGGCGGCTGTTACACATGTTGCCGAAACTGGCACACCATCCGCCCTTGAGCAGGCACAGGCACCCAGGCTCAGAAAAAGCTGCTACAATAGACACACGCCCACAGACCTGGACCCATGGGCCCAAACTGTCTGTGACTCTTGTCCACTTGTAACAAACCATTCAACTCCTACAAGCAGGACTAAATGATCTGTCCCCTCAGATGTTGGCACCCCTGATGGCGTAGGTGAGGACCAGTCACTGCCCCCTTGTCTCCCCATATTTCTTGCAGCTACTCAGTGGGTAGGAAACAAGGCAGGTCACTGCTTTTAGTTCTATGTCTCTGGATCAAGGGGAACTGCATTTGGGCCTTGGCACATGAAACAGAAAGGCTGGAGCTTTGGGCTGGATGCCCTGAATAGAAAGAAGTGTGTTTCCCCTGTGGAAGAAGAGTAAATTTAAAAACTTTTGCTCTCTCCCCTCAGTGGGATTGTATCAGTACCAAGATGGATATCACTGTCACATTTGATCATCAGTTGGAGACTCCTTAGGGCTCGATTTCCTTCTTCTCTGGGAAGCAACGTTCAATCTAGTGACCATTCCAGCAGCCAGGGCACCAGGGGGAGAGGGAGGGCGGTCAGCAGCAGTGACAGTGGGAGAACAGCAGGACACAGCTGGAGCTGCTGAGCTGTGGAGCAGGGCAGCCCCTCTGGAGTGCACTGAGGCCTGTCTGAATTCAAGATTTCCTACAAGTCATCTCCTTTTTTACAGAAATCATAACTTCTTCTGTAAATTCTAATCATTACAGTTTGAGGGAGAGTGAGAACTTGAAGATACTGGTGAAAAGAGTGCCAGAACTCCAACCCTTTCTTTGCACCTAGCCAATATGCACTTAGGCAGTACTCTTTGGTGACACCACCATTAATTTCCCCCCAATTTGTTAACTTAGTTTTCAAAAAAATAGTCATTCTTTTAAAAATTCTTATTTAATTTTTTAATTTACTTTTAAAAAATTCAACCTTGGAGTATTTGGACAACACACTACTCAGGAAGAACCAAGACCCTCAGGTGGGGGTTGGTGATGAGTGACGCTGATCCTAAGAGGGCTTGCTCCATCCTGCGAGCATATCGGTGCATAAGAGATTATGAAATAAAAAGCAACTTATGTGACTTAGATATGAAAGACAGTGATATTCACATCCATAATGATGTATAGAGGGAAGTTCCTCTTCCTTAGAATTCTCCCTTTCATTTAGGTTATACAATTTTTTGGTGTACAGTTTTTGATAGTACTTTTTTATCATCCTATTTATTTCAGCAAAATAAGTTATAATGTGTCCTATCATTGTTTTAGTTATTTGAGTTTAATCTATTTTTTCTTCATCAACCCAACTAAGGATTTATCAATCTTGCTGCTCATTCAAAGAACAAGATCTGGTTTTGTTGATTTTCTTTGTTTTTCTAGTCTCTATTCTAGTTTTCTTGCTCTACTCTTTGCTTTCACTCTTCTTTGAAGTTAGTTTATGTTTTTCAAAATATAAGGTTTGGTTGTTGATTTGAAACCTTTTTCCTTTTTTATTTTAACCACACTCAGCTCTCAATTTTCCTCTTAGCTTCCCTTTTGCCCATTCTGCAAGATTTTGTATGTGATATTTTCATTTTCATTAATCTCAAGACACTTTCAAATTTCACTGGTGATTTCTTTTATGGCCTGTTGTCTAAGAATGTGTTGCTTAATTTCTATGTATTTGTGAATTTTCCAGTATTCATTCTGGTTTTTTTTTTTTTGATTTCTCATTTCATTCCAATTGTGAGGTTTCTTCCCCCAAACTATAGAGAATAGAAAAGTGAATATGACCATACTTTAATCTTAATATGAAACTGGTTTTCTGTTAGGAAATGCTACCCTTCCAACATGAAAAATTAAGATGTTGTAAAATAATGGGTCCACTAACTTTTAGCATATATCCTGAATTAAAGCCTAAAAATGTCCAACTTCTTCACTGTGAAGCTCCTTTTGTTACAGACCACTTACTACTCATGGAAACTCCTGCTGCTATGGTGTGTTATGTCCCCAACTTCAGGGTCAAGAGTGAGTTCCTGCAGCACCAGGGGATCTTGGGGAAACCCATGGATTGTTTAGGTCTCAATTTTGTGCTGTGAATTTTCCAAATCCTCTCGGCACATTCGCACTCTGGAACATATTGATGAGTTGCTTCATGTCCATGAAGGCTGGTTGCTCTGCTCCTAAGTACACACAAAACTTCTGAAGCCCAGTACAAACCTCTTTGGGAGAGTTTTTTATTATTCCTCATGACAATGGAGGTTTTACTGATTAGGCAATTTATAATGAATTATTTGAATTTGTCACTTGCAACGTTGGGTGCAGATTGTTATGAGCTACAAACGCAATCAGCTCTTGCCTTGAGCATCGTCAATGGTTTCTGTTAACATAAATATCTGGATTGATGTTACAGGTTTACCAGATTTCATGTTTCTATTTGATCCCTATACCTCAGCAGCTTAAAAAGTTTTCACAGAGTACCAAACATTTGGAATTCTTTGAGCTACTTGCACTTTAAGTATTTAATTGCAGAAAATCAAGATTTCTTTACTTACGAACCAAAGGAACTATTAAACAGCACTCTTTGTTCCTGATTCTTTAAGCCTCTCTGTAATTAAATACTTAGCTGTTTACCTCCCACCACCTAAGAAAAAGCCAATTTCACATCTCCAAGCTTGTTCATAGGCATCAGAAAGAATTGTCTCACACCTCATTCATTTTATTCCTTAGGGGATTGCTAATGTAGGAAATGCCTTGGTGATAGCCAAGATGATTGACCTGAAACCAGAGTTGAAAATGTAAGTCATTGACTTATACAGAAAACTTAAGCCCCAGTTGCTGAGCACAGGATTTGTCCAAAAGATGCAACAGTCCTTGTCATTGAAGCACATCAGCTTGCTGTCATGCCCTAACCTCACCATATTAAAAGGGCAGCCAGGGTCCCAGGGGGAGAGTTCAGTTCTTTGTCCAGTTCTTTGCCAGGGGACCCCCTAAAGCTCCCTCTATTAGTAACACTCTTATCAAGATCACCACCACAATTACCATCTCTTCTACTTGAAGGTTAGTCTCTTCTACTTGACTTCTGGGACTTTGCAATGTGATACCCCAGACCAGATGCCCACTTCCTGTTCCAACTACAGATGCCCCCTCTGTCCCCACACTAGCCTCTGGCTTATTTCCACCTATGACTGTCCTTCTAACCCGCTTTTACAATGTCTTTCTCAGAATGACCAGGGGTACATATCATCTTATTTCTCCAAGCATATCTTAAGCTTCCTCCTCCAGGAAGCCACCCTGGACTTTTGCTATTAAATGTTAGTCTTGTTCTCCATGGAGCTCTTACTGCACTTGTATTTGGTGTTGTGCAATTAAAAACTTTTTCCAATGCAAATGGCTAATCAAAAGACAATTTACTACTAACAGACTCAAAACTTCCTTGAAGAGGTGATCAGTTTTAAAGCTTCCGTGTTTCACTTTCAAATCTCACAAGGTTGGTCCTCAATTGATTTTAAAAGAGATACAAATTTCCAGGAATTCATTAATGGTGTTCCAGCATTAGAGCTGATTTTCCAAAGTGTGATGAGAACAATTATCACCATGAGTGATAATATGGGACTTTCAGTGATCACATAAAACAAGGTCAGTAATTTCCTCTATTTTTTAAATTCTAAACTCTAATTATACTGATAAACAAATGTGTGTTTTCAGCTATGATGGAGAGAAATGATCAGTTGCATTTCTGCACAAGTAGGCAAAGATGCTACTTGTCTATCATGATAAATTTTACTAGTAAAGTGATTGACAGATGGTGTGTATGTGTGTTTAAATAATTTAAACAGTGAACTAACAACCAATCTTAATTAGGGAAAACATTAAATGACTTTGAGGATAACAGGATATGTGGCTAGATGCAGCATTGAATGAGTTATTACGAACTCCTTTCTTAAGCAGCTGTTCTATGTACTTGAAGACAGTCTGTTCTCCGAGCAAAGGAAGGTTCTGGGCACTATCTTAATTTGTCTAGCAGCCACTTCCTGTGGCCTGTCTACTATTTGATCTAGACATTCAAGAAGGATAATTTTGATGGAGCAGGTAAACCATGTCTTGAGCGTGCTAATTGTATGAACCAGGGAAAGTTCCATTAATTTTTCCAGCTCTTATTTAGGTTTTTTATAAGCAATAAAAGGGAGGAACAGCCGTGTTGTACCTGAGTCATTGCTCACCCCCTCAACCTCAGTTGCTCCTTCCTGTAACTGTGAGTCCTGAAGAGCTGACAGCACCTTGAGGGAGAAGAGAGGTGTCATCCACAACCACATAATGTCCTGAAACAAACAAACACAATTGCAGGCTCCATCTTTTCAGCATTGGTCATGCCATGTATATGTAAAGGATGTTAGGATCCCGAGGTGAATATGAATACAATGAATAAACATTTCACCCTTTTTAAGGCTCTGCAAACTTATATTTGGCAATAGAACTTTTGCATCAGGGAATCATTTAGAAGGATCTTACAACAGTGAAACTTTTGGAATTCAGTTCTGCAGTGACTATCAAGGAATATGAAATTGACATTTTATAAGCTTTGAAAGAGAAACTTTCAGGAGAAAGTTTTTTGACTGTGTTCTAGTGGTCCTGGGTAATATCTGAATAGTATCGAAAGCAGTTGTGAGGTAAAGTGTCAGTTTTAATTTTAGGGGTCAGGAAGTGGCTGTGCTAATTTGTTTCTTGTGTTTTACCAACTTCTATGAATAGGGTGGGGGATTAAGGTCATGATTTTAAAGGAATGGGCTCAGCCATGGATGACAGTGATCATCTCAGTCAAGTGAGCTTTTGAAATGTAATCATGAATTAGCTTCTTTGTGTTGTTATTAGGTGGAAATGGGTATAAATTCCTTTAAAAATAATGGAAATGGCATGTGCCAATTATGTTCTCTTGACTATAATTTCTTCAGTATATTCCCCATTTTGGAAAAGGTAAATTAATCCTAGTGTTGTCTAGTCCCTTCCTCCCCCCCACATCCAACTCAGTCCAAAGGCGACAAGGTCTCCTAATCACAGCACCAGGATTCTCTCAAGCCCAGACCTCCCCTCCTCACTGTCTTTCTTCCCGGGAGGGGAGGGGGGGGCGGGGGGGGGCGGACTGGGCTGCCTCCAGATTCTCCTCCTTCTGGACCACTTCTCTGAAAACATATGTAATGTGCAATGACTCCCACTTTTTTTATGGTAGTAACATTGGTTTGTAACACTGTATATGATTTAGGGAGTATATTTACTTGCCTCTTTCTCAAAGAAAGGCTTACTGCCCTCACAGGGCAGACCACATGCCCCATTACCTGAATCAGTCCTTAGACACCGGTTCATTCTCAAACACGTCCTGATGCCTGCAAACACAAACTTGTTTATCAAGAATCCCCATTGTCTTAGCACCCTGGACTTTGCCTGGGCAGCCTTTCTACCCCCAGATTCAGTGATCAACACCCCAGGAGGCCTTTTCTGAACTCTGGTCTCTTGCCCCAAGGTTGGTCTTTCGAAACTCTGTAGCATTTTATTATGCTGTTTTATCATAGCTGTCCTTGCCACCTATGCTGCTGCACTATACCATAAACTCTACAGAGCCCTTTCTAGGCCTATCTCCAATGATGGCACGTTGCCTAGAACAGTGTGTGCTAAATACGGGTTTGTGAACAAATGAATGATGCTTTCCCTGTAATAACAGAGCTTCAGGAAAGTCAAGAGAGAATTGTGTGTGACAAGCAAAGCCATTGATGAAAAAGCCTCCAAATAAATGCCAAGATGGAAGCATTCGAGTGAATCCAAGCAGACTGTGGAGTGAAGTAGCAGGAGACAAGAAAGGGGGGGTCACAGTGATGGAAGGGAGAGGAAGCCCAGGGTTCTGTCCTGGAAAGGGTACTCTTCCTGAGCAAAAATATACCAAGAGTTCATGTTTTGGAGCACTAAAGCAAAATTTCACTCAATTAAGTGACTCCAAATAGAATTCTGGATGATTTTAAGGGCAAATGAAGACAAGATTGAAGATTAAAAGAGAAAGCAATATTCAGTACCATGATATTTCTCTGTGCGTGAGGTCCCGCTGAAGAAGGATACATGGCGGTAGACACAGCACACTGATGTGAACTGTTGAAACCTCCACTTACGTAAGAACAAAGTCATGTGACTTCTCCTTTGACTTAATACCTACATCAGTATCCATTGAGTGTTAGAAACCCTAAACATTCTCTGCACGTTCTTCATTGATACCAAGCCTACTGTGAGATGTCCTGGGGTGAACACAGCTGCCAAGTTCTGAGACTCGCCATTGTGTAGTATCCACTCTGTTCTCTTTTTTCAGAGTTCAGTGGAGTTGATGTTCTATCTCTATTCACAGGGCTATGTGACCACTTTTAAGCACCTTTGGTTTTCCATATATAAAGCCACAGGTGTTCTGTGACAAAAGAGCCTGTGCCCAAGTTACATTTTGTCCTAGAGTTTCTCTCCGCTTTCTCAGTAGTGGCAGGGAGGGTGGTTTTGGTTTTGTTTTCTGCTTGTTGCTATGTGATTCCTGGGTCTGTGACAAAGTCCTTGTGCCCCAGTGAAAGGAAATTTGCAATAGTATGTTAAAAATTGCCTTTATTGGGCCTCCCCGGTGGCGCAGCGTTTGAGCGCTGGGTTGTGAAGCTGCCCGCGGCCTCTGCAGCGCTGGTTCGATTCCTGGCTGCTCCCCGGCCGCCGGAGGAGGGTCCCGTGTGGTGTGCAGACCTCTCCTGCCACCCGCTGCTCCCCTCAGCAGTGTGCTTTGGTCCTTCTGCCTGCTCTGCTCCCCGCTCTGGCTCTGGTGGGTTCTCTCGCCCTCCCGCGCTTCTGGCTGTGCCCAGTGCTTGTATAGATTAAAGTAAATAAAAAAAGAAAAGAAAAAAAAATAAACTATTAAAAACAATTTGCCTTTATTATTCTAAATTTCATCTTGTGTTTATTTAACTAGACTGTTAGTTTCCTTATATTAATTGTAAATACTTCAAAATGCAACCAAAAAGGGGCCTCCCTGGTGGCACAAGGGGTTAAGATGCAACCTATGAAGCTGTCCACAGCCTCTGCAGCATGAGTTCGATCCTGGCGGTCAGGGAGCTACCCACATGGTGCAGCAGACCTCTCCTGACTCACCCGCTGCTCCCCTCAGGAGTGTACTTGGGTCAATCTGCCTGTTCTGTTCCCCACTCTGTCTCTGATGAATCCTTTCACCCCCCACACCTCTGGCCTGTACCCCAGTTCTTGTATGCATAAATAAATAAATATTTTTAAAAATACAGCCAAAAAATCCTACCTCCCTTTTTATTTCTATTTGCTAGAGGTAGCCACTTTCAACTTTTTCAGTCATTTTTCCTGGTACTTATTATTTCCATGATTCAGAATAAATTCATGTTATGTTTCCTTGATGCAATTTTAGGCACAAACTGTTGACTTCCTGTGGTTCCTGAGGACTGTGAGTAATTCACAGCCCCAGTCCACAACCCCACCCTGTTTGTTTACTTCAATGAGGTAAACATAAAATAAAAGTTCTTATTCTTTTGACCATGTAAATGCTGTTCGGTCTTTGTCTAGTGTGTTGCAATTATATGTCCCTTCTCATCAAATTCTTTGCTTTTCCTTGGACATAAAAATTGATTTGTTTCTACTATAGTCTCAATTTTCTTGGAACATGTCACTAAATCTTCCATTACACTCCTACAATTTGTAAGAGCTTCTCAAGAGCTTTCCACACAGTCAGTTTTGTCTGGTGATTTATACCCCTCACCCTTCCACCTGGAGACCTCACCTTGTGCTTCCTACAGAAGCAGGAATGTTGCAAACTTGATGAACACCTGTTGCATTACAATCTTCCTTGGGCATCATCTGGAGAAGTTCACCTTTTTTTTTTTTTTTTTTTTTTTTTGGCATTGGACCCTCTTTATTCTGGATCCCAGGCCTTTTTTATCTTTGTGGAGCATAACTAATCCCTCGGGATTATGAAGATATTGCTCCATTGTCTTTCAGTTTTGCTTATTAAGGACCTCTATGCCATTCGGATTAATTATCCTTTGTAATGACTGTCTTCTCTCTGAAGACTTAAGGAACTCCCTTTCTCTTCCCATGTTCTGAAACTGCACTCTGATACAACTAGAAATGAATCTATATTCATGTACTATTTTAAGATTTTGAGAAAACTCTTCAATTGTGGGCAAGTTTTCCTTCTCTTCTGAATTTTTTCTCGTGATATTTAATCAATAATTTTACTGCCATATATTTTGGCCTCTTTCTGGAGCTTCCATTAACTAGACATTGTGTTAGAGCATGACCAGTGGATACTTAGAGACTCCAAACTGTTAAGGGGTACACACTCTGAAAGGGATTTGGCCACCCATGCACATAAAGGCAAAAGAAGCAGACTCTTACTGTGAAAGAGTTTTAGTAGAATTGGCACACATAAAGAGAGAGATAGTAGAAAGAATTTCAAATAACGTATTTCCAATCAAACTACAAAAATTACCCATTCCCTCATGGGCAAATGCTCAGCCAAACAGGGGCCACTGAAGCCCAAAAGCTGCCACAAGTCTAAGATACCTTCTGGTAAATAACCACAAGGAATGAATTAGGCAGATCCCAGAAAGCTGGGTCAGAAAGAGAGATTCAAAACTCAAAATACACCACTTAATCCAACCTGAAACTGAGATAATGGCTACTATTGTCTCTGCCAAAGACCCATGTGTCTTTCACTGACGTGTTTCTCCCAAGTATCTCTTTCAAATATCTCTACATGTTTCACCTCCACATGTCTCATCCAAGTCTCTGTGTGCAAGTCAAAACCAGAAAAGCAATAGAGTCGGGCCTCCTGCTATCAGAATACTTGGCTCCTTATACCTGACTACTCAGCTCCACCCCTAGTTGTATGTATGTGGGTAGAATGGGGATATGTAGACCAGAAAGCTTCACTGTAGGATTATTGGACAGTCTCCCATATTTTTCCATTGTGGTCCATATTTGTCAGCATTTGCTATATTGAGATTTTTGTTACTGTGTCTGTGGTTATCTATCCTTCCTTGGAACACGTATTGTGGAGTAGAATAGGGGTGGATGGATATAAGCTTAGCTTATGACACCTGACATACTTAGCCTTTGGGATTATAGAAAAAAGAAAACATTTTTGGAGATTCTTACTGTTGCTGTAAAAATAGTTCTAGTTTGTTATGCCCTAGCTCTCGTACATAGTGAGAATTAGATCTCTAACTACTTGTCTAGTTAATTGCTCTGATTTAAAAGGAAAATAAAATATTTTTTTATCTCCAAAAGTCAACCAAATAGTCATAGCTCAGACCAGATACTGCGTTACTCAGGTTCTAGAATACTGAAGTGTCTATATTCCTGTGTATTTACATTTCATGGAGGAATGAGCATTGGAGACATCCCTAAGACTCTCTGGCTCCTGGAGAGATTTTATTGTCATGCAAATAGTTGTATGGATTCAGATCCATTATATTTCCAAGGAGGCCTGCGAGGAAGAATGAGGGACAGCTACCACTTTCCAGTTCATAAGCAGAGAAAAATCATTGCTCCTGTCCTTCACCTATGAGGTATCCCTCTACTCTGATAGGACAGTTGACATGACTCTTATTATACCACTATAATAAGATACCATTATATCTAGGGATAATGCCTAGAGCAAAGGGGAAGGATACAGACATATTATTGGCTGTGAAATATTTAATAAGATATATGCCTCTGATCCTGAACAACATGTGTGCACATTCAGGATACAATTAATAAAAATATTTAAAACCCAATAGGGTCACTACAGCATGAGTCTACTTTCCTTTCTTTAAAACTTATTTTGTTCCAATCCACCTCTTTCATAAAGTTATGTTTACTCTTTCTGTATTCTGCTTAGTTCTCTTATCCATCCCATTACTTTATATGTCTTCATTTATTTGAAGGGGTTTTAAATATTTCTAGTTTTACTAAATATAGAGTATATAATTATATTTGTTTTCCTTTTTGAGGATTTTTTTTTTTTTTGGAAAAAGCGTGAGTGAAAAAGTTTTTACTTAACACCTAGATTTTATTTTATTTTTTCTAAAGATTTAGTTATTTATGCATACAAGAACTGGGGTATAGGCCAGAAGTTTTTTTTGGGGGGTGAGAGGATTCACCAGAGATGGAGTGGGGAACAGAACAGGCAGATTGATTGAAATACACTGCGGAGGGGAGCAGCGGGTGAGTCACCCTTGCCATGTGGGTGTCTCCCTGGCCAGGGATTAAACTCATGCTGCAGAGGCTGTGGACAGCTTTATAGGTTGCGTCTTAACCCCTTGTACCACCAGGGAGGGCCCAACATCTAGATTTTGAAGCTATCAGTCCTCTTCTTTTTAATTTGAACTTGTAATTAGCTTTTTGCAATTTGTTACTTCATAATGGAGTTTTACACAGTATGTTCATTTTATAAATAATATCCTTTTTCTATTTTTATTTGATAGTATTTGGTCATTTATTTCTTTATGTATTTTTCCCTGGTAAAATTAGTTTAAGATAAAAGTCACATCATGAACACTTCAAATGCTTCTGTTGTAAATTTTCATAACTAGATATTCAGTGTTTCAGATAAATCAGTTTTCCCTCCATGCTAGTCTCTCAATCAATTCATTCCATCTTGCATAACCTTTGAGAAGTATTATTGGGTTTCTTAAGAAAGGAAGCAACAGAATCTCCAGTTCAACCCTTCCCAAAGATTAGATCAGTCTAATGAATGCTTGTCAATTATTCTCAAAGGTTGAAATTATTTTATTTCTCAAATGAGAATTATACTAGAGAATTTTTCATGCTGATAGATAAGAAAAGGACAAATGATACAGTCACAATAAAAGAAAAGGTCAAGGTCACAGCAACATCTGAGATAATAGTATAGAGGACTAGGACTGTGTTTTTCTATGGACCTGAGAAATAACTGACATTCTAATTAATACTGGAAGGATGTTTTTAATTGAAATTTAGACATTTCAAATATTATGTTATGCAACTGCATCTTATTTAAACTTGTGTTTTAATAGAAGAGAGGTTGGGGCTTCAACTTCTTTTTTTGCAGGTGGCAGACATCTTTGTTCCCTACAAGGCATTCCTTGACACCTGAAGGCTGAGTGTCCTAATTCCTCCTGGGCAGGGGTGAGCTCTACCTCCCCAGTAGACCTCTATGGATGACACTTCACTGGTTGGAGAGGTAGGAGTGTCTGCTTCCCAGTGATCTTCAATCACCCCATTGGAAGGGGAAGCTCTTTACTTTCCAGTGGGATTGAATGCCCTGCCCCCCTACCACCACCTTAGTTGAGTATCGGGACACCTTATTCTACCCTGGCAAGCCTGGTCATCTTTGTTGGCATGAGTGGGGCTAAGTCACAGTGTCATATGTTGAGCAACTGTATTAAATTATAGAGCAATTAGTAATAATATTTATTGTTTTCCTAAGTTGCTCTTTGTTGGTCTTTCAGCTAGAGAGAGTAGACCTTTGTGGTATTCTTTATATTTTTGAGTTGTTGGATTCTTCATCTCCAAGTCTGGCATATATGAGGCAAAAAGACACCCCAGAGACATCACCCAGCCATTGTTTAGCCCTGTTGTCACAAGGGTTTACCTTCTTCTTCCCTCAGTCTTCTGTTTGCTGTACATAGAACATTAAAGGATTCCAGTTGTACCTCATGAGAGAAATACAAATAAGTATGTCTCTTGCAACTTCCCAGAAGTGGAAATCTCTAGGACAGATTTCTCATCAAGAAACATTTTTGGGTGGACTTGTTTCCCTGCTTTAACTGTACGTGACCAGCAGTCAGAATTTTGTACAATGATAGAACTATACGCATTTGGAAATGTGGGCAAAGATAAATGATACAGAATCTTTTCTATTACAGGTTTAAGTTGTTTGTCCATTAAGGGGTCCATACTTGATAAGTAATTGCATCCCCCCATTTTCTTACCTGCCTCTTTTTCATGTACAGAAGGCTGTTGTTTTACAATTACAGAAACTGTAGGAGATGAAGCTTCCTTTCCCAATCACCATTTTAGCAGAGAAAGATTCATTTATGAAGTGGAACAGAAGCATATGTTATTAGAAAAATGATTTGTACTTGTGGTTATGGGATACTGTACTATTAAAAAGTAAAAATAATCTTACTAATAAAATGTTTTTGTTGTACTTTGTAAATATAAAAATTCATTTAATTTTTGTATTATTTTTATTATTTAATTCATGTAAATATAAAATTCATTTACTGCATGCTTGCAGAGAAAGATGGAAAATTTTAAATTTTGGAGAAGAGAAGAAAGTGGTTTCACATACTTTTCCACTCTTGTTTGCATAAATAAATAAAACTAAATCTTTAAAAAAAAAGAAATATGGTTTGCAAAATAATGTGCCTTATCCAGGGTTAAAAGAAATCCTCACCCTTATGGCACTAAAATTTTTATTCCAATGTCATAGTTTTCCCCTGTGCCAATTAGTAACATATAAAATGTTTTTCAAGATTTGAAAACAGAAACTAAACTCACTGAATACAGAAAGTCAACAGTAGTTTTTCATTAGGCAGTTCAGTGGATTTAGAATAATAGATAGGAATTCCTTCAGGCTCATCTTTAATTTCCAGATTTATCACAACTCTTATATTCCCTCTTGTCTGTACCTCAGGGTCCCACATATTTTTATTGTTAGCATGAATTTGGAAAGCATTTGAGATACTGACTCCTGTGCTTAAGTAAATCTAGAGGTTGGAAGGTAGACAGAGAGGACCTGGGCTAAATTTCTAGTTGCCAGTGTGATGCTGGCTGAGTTATTCATCTTACCACATTTCTACTCCCTTACCTCTCAACTGTGGATAATGTTATTACCCGCTTGTAGTAGTAATAACTCCTGTAAAGGCAGGTGCCTGTATATTCGTCATCATAATTATGACTATTCTGAGCTATCACAATGTGCAAGGCAGAAAGCATATAGGATGTGCGCAGTGTCAGAATTTTCCTATTCCATTGTGGCTCCCAATTTCTTGCGCCAAGACTTCTCTTGCTGGATATAAATCACTACCTGCTGCCTCCCTCTGCATCCACCCACCCAGCTTGGTCTCCGGCTTTCCTGCATAGAGCCAGTGGAGTTCTTAAGCTCTGAGCTCAGTGCTCCAGGAGTATCCACATCCACGTCTTGCAAGAAGGCTCTGGAACTCGGGTACAAAGCAGTGAAGCAGACCTGCAGGTCGTTCCTCCTGCTTGGTGAGTCAGGTGAGATTTGCAGATAGACAAGAGTTTCTGGACTGCCGGTGAAAAGGGAAGTACAGCTGTGAAGGAGTCCCGGGTGAAACGCCCACATGAAAAATGATGTGGTTAGGTTTGGGGTAAATACACACAAGGGCAGAGAGAGAGAGGAGGAAGAGGAATATACTTAAGCCCATGAATTAGGCACAGAGGAGCTGTGCAGCGATGGGAGAGGGATCCCACAGGGACACTGGATTCACATTCTTGTCATTGGGTGCTGAGCACGTGTTAATCAGAACCCAACACATCATGCACCCAGGAGGCCTTGAAGAAGTCAGTGTGCTGAAGTCTTGCTATTTCACCTTATTCCGTGTTCTCTTCAATGTGATTGTTCACTTGCTTTCAAATTATACCTACATATACTGTTTAAATGAGCTTATATTGCCCAATTACAGCAGTAATAAAAAGAAATTACACTGCTCACACTCATTTCCATAAGGATTCTTTTTTTAATTTAATTTATTTTATTTTATATATTTTTACAACATTTTTCATTTTTGTACAATGTATGCATTTTCATCCCATAAGGAGTCTAAGTGTAATGTATTATTTTATTCTCACCCTGGACCTGCACTGAATTGCCTCCTAAAGTATGGGCCAGAGGCTTGAATAAACCATTATTTATCTATTAAAAATTTAATAACAAAAAAATGGCATTCCTGTCAGGTATGAAAATAAAAAGGAAAATAACTTCCATTATTTCCCTGATAAACTGTGTCACTTGGGGAATACCTCCCTCATGAGATGAAAATATATTACTGCTAAAATTTTTCACATGTAGAAATACCACATGAATATTAATTTCTTTTGATAATGCTCTTTCATTTTTCTCAGGTTTGAACAGCATTGTCCTCATAATTTGCGTGTCTGTCCCCCCTCCACCCCCACGCTGCCCACCTGTTCCCACCACGGGTCACTTAGTAATGAAGTTGTGGGAGCTTTTCTCTCCAAACTTCTAAATTTGCTAATACATCTACTAGGACTTTTTTCCATTTTTTCTTCTTCTCCTCCTTCCCTCCCCTCTTCTTTCACCCCCGCCCCTTTTCTCCTTGTCTTCATTTAAAAATGTATTTTCAGACCTCCTCGGTGGTGCAGCGGTTGAGCACTGGGTTGTGAAGCTGCCCACAGCCTCTGCAGTGCCGGTTCGATCCCCGGCCTCCGGGTGAGGGTCCCACATGGCGCGCAGACCTCTCCTGCCGCGCCCGCTGCTCCCCTCAGCAGTGTACCTCAGTCCTTCTGCCTGTTCTGCTCCCTGCTCTGGCTCTGGTGAATTCTCTCACCCTCCCGCGCTTCTGACTGTACCCAGTGCTTGTGTAAATAAATAAATAAATCTTAAAAAAAAAAATCACTGTTGGTGTCCATTGTATGGGCTTGGACAGATTTATTAAAAATGTATTTTCATTAATGGAATTTAATTTTCATAACTTAAAGAATAAAATAATACTGAAAGACTTAAAAAATAAAAATAGAACTACCTCATGCTTCACCCTGCCTGACTTGGGTCCACTTTCCATTCTTCAAGGTGACTTTTCTGTTATTTACCTTCACATTCCTGGTCATATGAAAACTTCTGGATTAGTCATGGTGAGACAGTACATACTGATGCCTATGGAGAAGGCTAGAATTTAGTTCACTTTCTCTATCTTCCCCTGGGTACTGCTCAGTCCTCATTCTCCCAAAACAATGCAAAGCACAACTTGATTTAATACATACTCCCTGATGCCAATGATATAGTCATGTAATTACTGAATTCTGCAGAGTGTTCTTTTGAGGGGAGGGGATGTGTAAATTGTTTGTCCAGTAGGTAATTGCTTCCTTTCAAAAAAAGTTAATGTGTTATATCCTAGCCCTGTTGTGTTTTGTCTTCGATTCTGACAGAGCCATAAAATCTCTCCTTGAGTCAAATGCTTCAGAAAGCCTTCTTGGTGATATACCTTGGGTGCTCTCCCTTCATCTGTTCACTCGACTGTCATCCCTCTTGGCTGTAGAGGGGACCTCTCTGCACACTCATCTCAGGGACCCCTTCTCATTTCTATGTTGATTTTCTCATCTACACATCAGGTCTTCTGAATCTTGGTCACTCTCTTTCCTTACATTGTCTGGGGACTTCCTGAGGAATGTTATTCAGAAGGTAACTTTTTGGAACATTGCAGATCTGAAAAGGTGTTTGTCTTCATTCCCCGGGCTTGGAAATAATTTCCTTTTGGAGTTGTGTAAGCATTGACTCATGCTAGGTAGAGTCTGGTGTTACTTCTGATGTGTCCTATACCATCCTTATGTGTTTTCATTTGATTGTTGCTGCTTCTTGCCCCAACCCTTTTACTTCCAGCCATAAGGTGCTTCTTGTTAATATTTCTACATCTTTTTCTTTAACTTATTAATTTTTCTAGATGGAAAATTATTTTAATCTGTTGCTTGGGTAGTTGCAAACCTGTGGACAAAATATTGGGAGCCAGTCAGCCAGTCAAGGAGAAGGGTGGGTGTCCTCACCTTTGTTTCTGTGCCACCCAATCTTGACTCAGCCTCCATGAGCAGGGAACCCCATCTTCTACTGGGATGGGGTGAGACATCAGCTCTCTGGCTTGGGATCTGGAGTTATGACTCCTCCTTCTGTTTTAGACCTATTGCAAGTTCTTGGTTAGAGATAAGTGGAACCTCCAAGTCTTAAGATGCTTTGAGATTCTTCCTGACAAGAACTGTGTTTGAAGATGTTACCTCACTTGCAACTTAACAAGCTGACTTACTGTAGTTTGGTGAATGCTGGTAGAAGACAGAATATGTTTGATCAGAGACAAAGGACTTTGTTCCTCATGTTTGTGTCTGTCCTGTTTGTCCCCCAAGCTCCATAAGGTGAGTGTGAAACAACCAAGAATTTATATCGCAGCTCAGGGACCTTGAACTTAGGAACCTCCATCCTTGTTAATGCCTTCCTACCTGTTTAATGATGTTTTTTTGCAGAAGAGTCCTTAATTTTAAGTTCAATCTGTCAGTTTGTTTTTTCATTTCTGCTTAGTGCTGTCTATGTTGTTTTTGAAAGATACTTGCCTAATCGAGGTCATGAACCTACTTTTTGTTTGTTTTCTTCTTAAAATTTGAATGTTTTAACTTTCACATCTAGGTCTTTAACCCACCTCAAGTGAATTTTTGTCTCTATTATGAAGTGAGAATCAAGCTTCTTCCCCTACTCCCAATACAATATCTAGCTATACAGGAACCCATCTTAAAGAGGACATAGAATCCTGTGACCTCTGGAGGTGCTATTGCATGTATATGTGACTCCTTTCATAAACTTAAGGATATGGAACCAAGTATAGTTGCCATTATTGTGTGTTTGCCTAAAGACGATTAGGCAATTTAAGCGAAACATAAAATTAAAGATATCTTCCCAGTCTTTAAGGTTATAAGCATATGCATAGAAATATGTTTCATACCTCTACTATTGTTTTATTTATAAAAATGGAAGAAAAAGTTATGCGGTAAAACTATTAAACTATCTCTCATGACTTGGTGGGTGTGTGATTTTGAATATTGCATGCAGCTATCATATTAGCTCCAAAATATTTGGCCATGCTGAGGGAAAATTAGGGGGCCTGGAGATTTGTAGTTCATGATATTATGGAATTTCCTCAGTGAGACATCATTGTGAGAAAAGAAGAACCCAGGAAAGGAAAAACATGACTTATTAACAAAACTTTGGTCAAGAGAAGTGAGGGGTGGTGCTGAGTGTGGTGTCTGGTTCCCCTTACCTCCACAATACCCAAGATGCTGGGGCTCAAACAGCTCTAATTTAGAACTTCTGAGACAAGGGTCTACACATAAGGGTGAAATTAATTCCTAATCACTGGCGTTACTGATCACCAGGCAGCTTTGGTCTTTTTCATTCATCTTTTTGAAAATAAATTGCAATCATTACAACATGTCACCCTTGCATATTTCACGTGTACTACCTAGGAACCAAAGCACTTCCCAGCACACCCTCAGTACCACTAAATCAAAGTTATTATTTAGTGTCAAATCTACAGTCAAAAATTTCCCAATTTCATCTAAACCATCTTTCATGCCTATGTTATTTTGATTCAAGAATCAAAGTTCACCCTTGACACTTACTAATTATTTCTCTTCTGATCTAGACTGGCATCTCCTTTTTGATTTGTTGTGTTTGTTGTGGCATTTGCTTTTCTGAAGATTCCAGACCTGATTGGATGCTAGGGGGTCCCACATTCTGCAATATGTGATTGCGCCATCATGATTACATTTATGTTGAACATGTTTTGGTAAAACATTTCATTGGTAAAATAATTTTACCTTAAACATTAAATAGTAAGTATTACATTTAATGCTGTGGTGAAGGAGAATCTTTGCATACTAATATGCAAGCATTCATTAGTACTCACCGACACTATTAGGGAGTGAGATTAACATGTGTGCATCTCCTTTGAGTGGCAAGTGATGCTCTCACATCAAATTGGCGTTGCCTTTGAAGTGTTTAGAAATTCAGCTCCAAAAGCAGATCGGTATTCAATCATTGATCAGAATTTCCTTCAAATTATTCTTATATTTCCTCTAAGAGATCCATGTGACAAATGTGTTTTCAATATTTTTACCCTCAATATTTGAAAAAAATAGAATATAAATTACGAAGTGACAGAAACTAATGGTAATTGGGATAAATCGCTGGGGATGTATAATTTCTTGTAATAGATCATTTTCTTTCCTGTTTGTCTGCTAGGGGCCAGATGGAGTGGGACTTCTTATTAGAGTCAGATGAGTGATGGTGTTTTATTTACAACCAGACTCTCGGTGTTGGAGGCGTTTGCAAGGTGATGTCATCTAGCATTTGGACTCTCTGCACCAACGGTATGGAGAGTTGTTCTCCCCTAAGCATGGCGACAGCCATTACCAAGGTCCTCTTGCCTCCTAACAAGTCATGACATCTTTGGCCATTGAAATACTGGATAATCCTTCGAGTTAAATTTCCCTTATTGTTTCTATATATCAGTTGAGGTTCAAGTTCTCGTAAACCTTTCTCTACCTTAAAACTCTCAAATATTTGAAGATAGCTCTGTGTTCTCAGAAAATGTCCTTCTCTGTTTTAAATATCCCATGCTCCCTCTGCCATTCTCTCTGTCCCATGTGTTTCCTTTCTGTGCTGTCTGGATATTCTCTTTTTAAAATGTGTGTTCCAGGCCTCTCTTCATCTCTCAGCCTCCAGCTCATACAGTAATGTGGCTTCACCATGTCTGTGCCAGGCATGATAACACCCAGGTGAGTGCTGGCCCCAGGGGGCTTGCACATCCCTGGGCAGAAGAGCCAACAAGCAGGTGTGCTCACTGCAGTGATGGCCCTGTGACCCAACTCCTGTCAACCCTCCGTGAAGGAGGAGACAGGTCACCAATCCCAGAGGAGAGAAAGACATGTCCTGTCTTGCATGAATGCAGTTTTCTGCAGATGGGTGAGGATGGCCTGAGCTCCGTGGGAGGAAATGCAAGAAAAAGGCATGAAAAACTTCAAGTGGGGAAGTGTAAGGTGCAGAAAGTGTGAGGAAAGGCAAGGTGCCAGGCCCAGTGGGCCTTTCCACTGTGGTTTGTATTCCATGTCTGACAAATGTGAAGCTTCCAGAATGAGTTTCAAGTTAGCATCGTACCAGGAGCAGACACACCTTCTAGAAAGATACCTGATAGAAAATACATTCATATATTCTCACCTATCCACCTATGCCATTGAACACTTTCTCAGCTAATATTCAGATATACCAGGAAGGAGAAAAATGCAAAATGAATTCTGTTCTCCTTTCTCCCCAACATCTTCATTTTTCTTATAGCACCTTAACTGATCACAAATAAAACATCACCACTACTCTCTTCTTACTGCTTTTGCTCTCTAAAAATCTTTTATAATGACCTAGTATGGGCACAGCAGACCTTTCCTGTCTTGCCCACTGCTCCCCTCAGCAGTGTATTTCCAGTCAGTCTGCCTGTTCTGTTCCCCACTCTGTCTCTGGTGAATCCTCTCACCCCCCACACCTCTGGCCTGCACCCCAGTTCTTGTATGTATAAATAAATAAATATTTTAAAAAATTAATAAAAATAAAATGACCTAGTGTGCAACAACACCTTCTCTGGGTTTTAGAGCCATTTGTTATTTTGAGTGGGAGGAAAAAAGGCACATCCATATCCCCTCCCATCATGAGTTTCTCCAGACACTGCAGGAACCCCCTCCTGTCAATACAGGCCACACCTATTCCTACCCAGCTCTCTGAGGCTCTGGCATTGGAATGGCAAAGCAGATAGCTCCCACTGTTTGCTGGAAAATAAAGATGCTCAACATATTATTACAAATAGATCATTTAAATAAAATGACAGCAAAGGAAAAGTCTACTATCCCTCAGGGTGAATGTCTCAACTTCTATTTGTCCGGGCTGGTTCAACAAAGAAAAAGCCCCACCTGTCTTAGCAGGCTGTATCACAGAGCTGCTAGTGTGAGTTTTCTAGCCTGAAATACTTCAAGTGTCTCCTTCCACATCCCCCAAGTCCATGGTCCAAGTTCGAAGGCTGAGAAGCAAGTGTGGCTTCTTCACACGTCTCTCTGCTCCATGTGCCTCCTCCAGGCCTCTTTCTCCATCTATCCTTCTAGTCTTCCTCAAGTCTTCTTCATTGCTCTCTCTTTGTTTCTTCTTCCTTTCCAGTCCATCGACCAGTCTTTTCTAGCTTCTAGGGCCCAGTTCCACCTTTTCTTAGGGTGGGGAAGGGAACCTGGAACCTCCCTTTTCCCTGGGGGCCTGTTACAGTTGGACTTGGCATTGTTTGCCATGACTTTTTTCTTTTTTAATCCTTTTTTAGCTCCTAGTGATTACAGTTTCCTTTTCTAAAGGCTAACCAATGACCAGGTAGTTATTTATTCCCAATGATTACAGTACCTTTTTTATTTATTTATTTTTTAATTTTATTTTTATATTCCCCATACAATTGCAACCCTCTTATTTTGACCCCAATCCCTCTTTTCCCCGCGCCCCCCCCCCACCAATAGTGTGTCTCTGGTTCATAGTTATTTGTTTTTTTTTTTTAAAGATTTATTTATTTATTTATTTTTTTTTTTTTTTTTGCCCCACCCTACTGAGGGTTTCGCAGGTCTCCCCTATTGTTGGCCCCATTTCTACCCTCCATCTTAGCTCTTCTCTTGGAAACATCTCCATCATTTCTGAAAACACTTTCACATCTCTGCTTTTGCTACCTGTATTCTTTCTCCTCTCTATCACTAATACTTGGAAACCTTGTCTCCCGTACTGGATTTCTAGACTGCCTTACCTCAAAGTAAATAGTTATCATTTGAGAAAGATTACAACAGAGTGGGGAAATGGAGAAGGATCTATTGGTGTGTAAGAAGGTCATTTGCTTCATTCTTTAGGCTTATTCATTTAGTCAATTCTTTCAGCAAAAATTTACTTAGCACCCACTTGTGATAAAGATTCAGACATGGAAAGATGCTTTGGCTCCTTTGGAGCTCACATGTGAGTCAGATATGTAAACAGAGAAGCTATGGAACAATCTGGGCTTTTTTTTATTTTTTTTTAAATAATAAATTTTATTTTTATATTCCCCATACAATTGCAGCCCCCCCATTCTGACCCCAATCCCTCCCCTCCCGCCCCCGCCCCCCTAAAAGTGTCTCTGGTTCATAGTTTTTTGTTGATTTTGATTTTCACTTTCTTATAGTTATTCATTTTCCTGGTCCCTTATTTAAGTTTTCTAGATTCCTGCTATGAGTGAGACCATCCGGTATTTTTCTTTTTCTTTTTGGCTTATTTCGCTGAGCATGATCCCTTCCAGCGCCATCCATGTGGCTGCAAATTGCATGTGTTTATCTTTTTTGAATGCTGAGTAATATTCCATGGTATATATGTACCACATCTTCTTGATCCAGTCATCTATTTTTGGGCATTTGGGTTGTTTCCAAAGCGTAGCTATTGTAAACAGTGCTGCTATAAACATAGGGGTGCAGGTATTCTTTGGAATTGATGTTTCTGTGTCCTTTGGGTAAATACCTAGGAGTGGAATTGCTGGATCATATGGAAGCTCTATGTTTAGTAGGTCCAGAAATCTCCACACAGCTCTCCACAGTGGTTGAACCAGTTTGCACTCCCACCACCAGTGCAGAAGAGTTCCTTTTTCTCCACAACCTCGCCAACATTTGTTGTTGCTAGTTTTTTTACTATGTGCCATTCTCACTGGTGTAAGATGGTATCTCATGGTAGTTTTGATTTGCATTTCCCTGATTACAAGTGATGTTGAACATTTTTTCATAAGCCTGTGGGCCATTTGCATTTCCTCTTCAGAGAAGTTTCTTTTTAGCTCTTCTGCCCATTTTTTGACTGGATTATTTTCTTTGTTGTTGTTGAGTCTCATCAGCTCTTTGCAGATTTTTGTGATCAGTCCTTTATCATTAGTGTTGGGTGCAAAAATGTTCTCCCAGTTGGTGGGGTTTCTCTTTGTTTTTGTTATTGTCTCTTTTGCTGTGCAGAAGCTCTTTAATTTGATGTAGTCCCAGCTGTTTATCTTTGCCTTCACTATCACTGCTTTGGGTGATGTGTCTGTAAAGATGTCTTTGATGTGCAAATCACGTAGTGTTTCGCCTATATTTCCTTCTATATATTTTATGGTTTCAGGTCTTATGTCTAGTTCTTTAATCCATTTTGAGTTGATTTTTGTGTATGGTGTGAGGTAGTGGTCAAGCTTCATTCTTTTGCATGTAGCGACCCAGTTTTCCCAGCACCATTTATTGAACAAACTTTCTTTGCTCCAATGCATAGTCTTTGCTCCTTTGTCAAAGATTAGTTGACCATAAATCTGTGGGTTGTTGATTTTGATTTTTTCTTTCTTATAATTATTCTTTTTTTCTGCTCCCTTATTTAGGTTTTCTAGATTCCTGCTATGGGTGAGACCATCCGGTATTTTTCTTTTTCTTTCTGGCTTATTTCGCTGAGCATGATCCCTTCCAGCTCCATCCATGTTGCTGCAAATTGCATGTGTTTATCTTGTTTATCTTCTTTGAATGCTGAGTAATATTCCATTGTGAGTAATATTCCACATCTTCTTGATCCAGTCATCTATTTTTGGGCATTTGGGTTGTTTCCATAGCTTAGCTATTGTAAATAGTGCTTCTATAAACTTAGGGGTGCAGGTGCCCTTTGGAATTAATGTTTCTGTGTCCTTTGGGTAAATGCAAAGGAGTGGAATTGCTGAATCATATGGAAGCTCTATCTTTACTAGGTTGAGGAATCTCCACACAGCTCTCCATAGTGGTTGGAACAGTTTGCACTCCCACCAGCAGTGCAGGAGAGTTCCTTTTTCTCCACAACCTCGCCAACATTTGTTGTTGCTAGTTTTTTTAATATGTGCCATTCTCACTGGTGTTGATTTTCATTTCCCTGATTACAAGTGATGTTGAGCATTTTTTTCATATGCCTGTTGGCCATTTGTATTTTCTCTTTGGAGAAGTTTGTTTTTAGCTCTTCTGCCCATTTTTTGGCTGGATTATTTTCTATATAGTATCTTTTTTAAAGGCTTATCAATGACCAGGTAGTTATTTTTTCTCACCTTTGAGGAGAGATTGGCAGATTTATCAGTCTTACCCAAACCTATCATTTCCCTTTTATGAAAATCATGATAGTGTGTTCTAGTTCCCTCTATTCTACAACCCCTGTAACTCTGTGCGCTTCCAGCAGTTTTACAATTGTATTAATACAGGAGGTCATTCTCCTGAACCTGAAAATTTAAACCTAGCTGTAATAACTATATGTTACTTTTCACAGTTCAAGCCTCCTGGAGTCCATTTTAGTGTTTCCATTTAGTGTTGCTATTAGTGCTCTGAGGCTCTCACGGCTTCTAAGGCTCATTGAAGACTACCATCATCTCCTGATCCAAGATTCTCCTCCTCTGGTGCCCCCCTCCCATTGCTTTTCTAGGTTCCACTTAGATTTAACATTTATCATTATCTTTGATTTCTATTTTTATATCCAAGCTAGTTCTAAGGTCCACTAATCTTATCTAGCAGCTGTGCCCTCCTTTTAAACCCCTGAGTTTAATTCAAGTTCCATTGCTCTTGCCTGGGGCATTCCAAATGTCTCTGGCCTTGCCCCTTGTCTCTTATTCCATAGATGCCACACGCTGCTGCAGATTCAGTTTGCTGAAACACTGATTTTGTACTGGAGTTTTCCTTTCCAAAAGCTTTCAAAGACTTCCCAATTTTTTATGGCATCAAGCCCTCTTGTCTTGCCATTTTTGGCCCAAGTGCACTAAATGCACATGAAACTCTTCATTCTGTCATCCACTTAACATTTTTCAGGTTGCAGTTAGACTGATGTTTATATTGTGATTCAGTTGTGACCTTTATTTTTCTGCTGTCATCCTGCTGATCAACCTTGTTTATTGCTTCCGTCCAGAAAACCAAGCCAAACTGGGAAAGCCTATGTGAAGGAGGCAGCAAAGAATTTGGGTTCAGCCCAGACACCACCCTGAAACTCATTTTCCTCATCAACAGAATGGAAATAGCAATTACCAAAATTAATAGGACTGTAAAGAGTAACTGAGCATCCCAACAGTATTACCAAAATAAACACTTACTTCATAAATACCTGAGCCTGTCTGATTGATAAGTTTAACTTAACCCTAACGATTCTCAGTTATCTTGTTGAGAAGAGGTAAGAGGTTGTATTAACTAGTTGTATTGTTGTTCTCAAGTGGTAGACAGGCTTTAGAACATTTTAGATTCATGGTTGAAACCCCTCTACTAAAATGTCTCCAGAACTGATATGCCAAGCACACCAGAACAAGTGTCCTGAAGATGAGGGACACAGTTTCAAAGTCAGGTTTGGAATGGAAACTCAGCTTGCCACAGCCTCACACAATGACCCAAAGAAAGTCAGTTCTACTAGTTACAGGAGACTGATTGCCATGTCATCTTAGCACGATGCTTAGCAATTAAACAGAAGTATTTTAGACAATGATCTGAAAAAGAATAATCAGAACCCAGAACTATCACTTTCCACTTAAACAAACTTAAATCGCTTTACCTCCTTCAACTTTACTTTTCTTTCATGTAATGATCTAAAGAATAATGCCCATCAGAGTGCCAAGGCATAATTGGTTCTCAGTAAATGCTACTGAAAGCTATATTATTAAAAATAATAAGAACAGTATACATAAGGGCCCTAAAAGAATGGGTGTGTAGTAAACAATAAATATGCATTTGTCATCATCATCATCATCAAATTCCTGTCTTCATTCTGCCGTTTCCAATTCCAAAATTATCCCTTTTGATAGAAAATATATAGGTAATATTTGAAATAACATTAAACTCAGGAAAGCGGAAACCTAATGGTTGGAGAGGGGCAGGTTGCTCTTTTCAGCTATTCCAAGGCTGGAGTTAATCAGGTATGTGGAAATTCTGGAGTTCAGTTTTTTTTTTTTTTTTTTTTTACTCTGTTTGTGTGTGTGTGTGTGTGTGTGTGTGTGTGTGATGTTCTTTGGGCTTACTTTTGAAGATTAAAGGACATGGTTTCCTTGGGATGACTCTCCTACCAGGTGTTCCTTTACTGTTTTTCAGAGAGAAAATAGGTAAAGTCATGAGAAATACCTGGATAGTTACTGGGGATGTCAGAGCAATAAGACCACTTGAAAGTTTTTTAATACCATTGTCTCAAGGAGGCACCATGTGACAAGAGCATTTTTTGCAAATTTCTAGAATTTTCCAAAGGTCTAAGTAATTCCTCTTTATCTTTATTGTGCTGTGTGATCACACCTCACGCCCTCCCAGTCCCTGCCCTACCGTCCACAAGTATTTCCAGTCTCATTCTTATTTTTCCCTGGGTAACTCTTCATCTTAAACAGTATCTTTAACTCTTGTTTCCCTACTTATTTTTTGCCTTCCTTCTCCTCTTGCTTTTAAATATTAGTATGTAAATTTGAATATTATTTTAAGTGCCCTCATTTAACCTTATTACCTTTTTGAAGGTCATGTCTCCAAATAGTCACTTTAAGGTTTTTGGAAGTTCAACATGTAAATTAGCAGGGGGTGGGAGGCAGGGCAAAAATCACTAATAACAATTACTGCACTGATTTTGTGGGTATTAAGTTCATTTCCCTGGAATATAATTGCTGGATCATATGGAAATACATGTTTAGTTTTTTAAAAAAGTGTCAAACTTTTTCTAGAGGACAATATACTCCCACTGTTGCAGAAATAAATTCTAGCTTTTTACCCAGGCAGAGGAAGAACAAGCGGTACTTCAGGAATGGTGAGGTCAGGAGAAATTTTATTACTCATGCATGAGGTCCCAGACCTGGGTAGCCCCGTAAAGTCTGAGCACCCATTTAAAGACCAAGAGTTCCTTTTATACATAACTGTGTCCATATCTGTTCCATGGATAACATCGTTTTTCAGCAGGCACAACCATTTACGGCAAGGTCCCCAGACAAGGGTGGCAAGGCAGGGGGGAAAGATGCAGGCATTTGGGGATGGCCTTGGAGAAAGGTACCAGCTTGGCCGGCTGCCCGACTTTGTAGATAAGAGTGCTGAGGCCCTGGCGATGAATCTTGAAGGGGAAGGAGTTGTAAGTAAGCAAACATGTTAATTATGCCTGCACTGGAATGTTCATTGCACCTGGATTGGAAGTTCTGCTGGAATCTTTATTATATTCATTTGCTCAATAATATATTTTCTCATCACCACCAGCAATGTAGGAGAGAGCTTGTTTCTCCACATCCTTACAAGCATTTTCACTGTGTTTTATTGTAGACAATCTACTTGGTGTGCAGTGACAACTCATTTTGGTCTTAATTTGCATTTCCCTAATGATTTGTAATGTTGGACATCCCGTGCTTATTTGCCATTCAAAAATCTTTTAGGGGGCTTCCCTGGTGGTGCAGCGGTTGAGCGCTGGGTTGCGAAGCTGCCCGGAGCCTCTGCGGCACCGGTTCGATCCCCGGCTGCTCCCCGGCCACCGGAGGAGGGTCCCACATGGTGCGCAGACCTCTCCTGCCGCCCGCTGCTCCCCTCAGCTGTGTACTTCGGTCCTTCTGCCTGCTCTGCTCCCCGCTCTGGCTCTGGTGAATTCTCTCACCCTCCCGCGCTTCTGACTGTACCCAGTGCATGTAGAAACAAACAAAGAAACAAACAAACAAATAAATAAATAAAACATGCCTCTAAAAAAAAATCTTTTAGGGTAAAATGTTTCTTCTGTTGCTCTACCCTTTTTCTGAAAGGAGTGTTTTAAGTGCCTATCTGTTTTGCAATTTGAAATATTGAGTGACAGCATTGGACACATGTTTCCTAACATGCCATTCCTTCAGCAGGAAGCTGGCCTCCTGGTGGTGACACACAGCATCGTAAGGGGCCGAAGTATGCCTGTTGCTGTCCTGGTCAGAATCTTTTTTTCCATAAATTAAAAGGAAATGTATGCTTTTCAGAGTAGTTTTCATAGATGCATGCTTTTGAGAGTAGTTTTCATAGATGATATTTCAGGCATTCCTTACATGACTCCGGAAATATCAGTTGAACAGCCAAAAGGGAAAAGAGAAGTCAGTTGATTAAGAACCAGAAGTCAAGTGAGCACAGGCACCAAATTCCCCAGCCTTGTTTGAGACTTATCAGGAAATTGCCCACAAACTAAGTCACTTTTTCCTTGCTACTTGTGAAGGTAATCTTCCACCAGACCCAGTAACAATCTTTCACCAGACCCAGTAGCAGTTAGAATGCAGCAATAACTCATATAAATTCATAGAGCATTCTAATTTTCAATCATTTTTAAAAGTTATATTTTTGTGTTATTTCATATTTGTCTGTGCAACATTGCATAAAAGAGTGAGTTCAGTACCAATGCTATAATCTTTTGATTCAGTGTGGCATTCTTTTGTTTATTTTTTCATTAGCATAGCAATTATTATTTTCCCTTTAAAACACTGTTATAAAAAGGCTTATATTCACCAGGTGGCTAGTGATATGCTTTACAGAAATGTGGAAATGAGTTCTGAGTTACTTGTTTTTTGTTTCCATCTGACTAAGCAGCTTGAGGTCAGATTTTTGTCCTGTGTAGTGTTTTGTTTCCTGTCCTCTGAGCAGTGCATCATTCATAGAACAGGGCCTACTGACAGTGGTGAGAATATTTAAAAATTTTTCTCTCAAATGGAGAAGGAAAGAGAAGCTAAGACATGACAATAAATAAAAAAGAAATACTGATAATGCATGACAGACTAATAGGATAAAAAGGTAGAGATGGTTCCAAACAAAAATAAATTTAAAATGTAAATAGATTCAAAATTCCCCCGGTACTGGAAAACAGCTTAGATGTAAAAAACAAATGCAAATATTTGCTGTTGAAGATTGACAAATAAAAGCATCAGGGAAAGCAGAAGTTACAAAAAAAGACTGGGAAAAAAAAAAAAAAAACATGGTAAATGCTAACTCAAGAAAGCTGGAGCATCTATGTTAATTTCAGGTAAGATGAACTTTAAGGCTAAAAAAGGCAAGGATTTTTCAAGCTTTTAATCCTTTGATCTCTCTCTCTCACTCCTGCTATGTTGATGTTACTTACATTTTAGTTATTTATATCATGAATATATTCTCTCTCTCATCTTTTCTGTTTTTTACCTGTTTTACAGGTGGGCTATCTTTCCACCATTCTATGTATTTCCCTAAGTACCTAATCCCTCATCCAAATGTTATGGTCAATATGGGTCTTTTCTATGATGCATCTCTGTGGCTATTACATACCACAAGCCATTTTTCAAGCACTTATTCATCTGAGAGTTTAGCTGGATATAAAATTTTGAACTCTAGGTCACTTTCTTTTGAATTCCTTTAAAATATGTATTGAAAATACTACCCAGATGTGTTTTTATGTCCAGTGTTACTTTTGGAAAATGTAATGTCTTTCTGACTCATTTACTGTCTGTGTGCTCTTTTTCTCTAGAAATGTTTAGAATTTTTCCATTGTTTCGTCTATTCAGACTTTTCTCTTTGAGTACAGTCAGTAAGAGTCATTCATCCATTTCTTTTTGTTGCACTTTGGAGTGGACAAAATGTCTTGTTGGTTAGATCCCATCTGTTTTTTTAAGTGCTGGGGACAGACACCTGCACTAAAGTTTGGATTACTCAGGTGAGGGTCACCACATTTGTCTCAATCAGCAATGAGCAAAAGATGACTCAGCAAAAGAATGAAGACTGAAAAGAACTATATGAACTAAAAAATCAAATGAACCAAAAAAGACAGCATTTAAAATTTATAAAATTATTATATGACCTTAACAGATCATTTAACAGGTCAGTGAAGTTGAAGACAAAATAGTAGAAATTATCTGGGCTAAACTATTGAAGGAAAAGTGCTGTAAGAATGAGCAACACCTCAGTGACCTGCGAGACAATGTCAAGTAGTCTCAAGTATGTATAATAATAGCATGTATAATAGCATGTATGTATAATAGCAGCTTCAGAAGGAGAAGAGAGAGAGAAGTTAGGGGAAGATATTTGAACAATTAATGACTGAACATTATCTTAACTTAGTGGAAAATGTAAATCCATAGAACAAAGAAGTTTAGCCAACCCTAAGGAGAAAATTCACACCTATGAATATCATATTCAGATTGCTGAAATAAAAAATAAAGAAAAAATCTGAAAAGCAACTAGAGGAGAAAATAGCACCACACATAGAGAATATTGTTTAAAATATGCTGATGTCTCATCTGAAAGATGCAAGCCGAAAAAAAATGGGATGACATCTTTAAAATATTTATGAGTAAGAGAGAGAGAGTTTTCTGTGTTCAAGGACAATAGCTTCAAAATGAAGATGAAAAATAGATATTATATGTCTAATGAGAGACAGAATTCACCACCAGCAGAGGTGTAGAGTAAGGAATAAAAATTAAAAGAATTTCTTCAAACTGAAGGAAAGTTACACTGAATGGAAACTGGGGTCTACTGAATAGCTCAGATAAAAGTAAATATGTGAGTAGATTTAAAAGATTTTTCAGTGTACCATCGACTTTACAAAATATATGGAAATAATGAGACAAAAATACAAAAGAAGGCCTCCCTGGTGGCACAGCGGGTTGAGAGCAGTGCTGTAAAGCTGTCCGCAGCCCCTACAGAGCCGGTTCGATTCCCAGCCGGCCAGAGACATACCCACATGGCATGGCAGACCTCTCCTGCCTCGCCTGCTGCTCCCCTCAGCAGTGTCTTCGGTCCATCTGCCTGTTCTGTTCCCTGCTCTCTCTGGTGAATTCTCTTACCCTCCCGCACCTCTGGCTTGTACTTCAGCTCTTGTATAAAAAAAAAGTAAATCTTTAAATAAAAATAATTCAAAGGAAAAGAGTACTTGAAAGCATTTACTCTTTTAAGTTTCTTATACCAAGCAATTTATATTTATATAAAATATATGCAATATGTAAATTGTATATAAAAATATATAAATATACAGATAGATATATTAAAATAATGTAGAGATTGATTGATTAAAAGACACTATTATAAACTGTAGCATTTCCATTAAAAACTACATAGAAGTATAAATTAAAAGCAAGCAGAGGAGATCCAATGGAATGCCCAAAAAGCACTTAGTTGATCCAAAAGAAGACAGAAAAGAAAAATACAAGGATCAAAGGACAGATAGAACAAATAGAAAACACACAGCAAGAAAAAAGACAAAGAGAAGCATACTAATAGTCACATGAGATGTAAATAAACCAAGTAATCCAATTAATAATCCAATACAGTAGTTTTTCCGTGGCTATATTATTGCTCTTCATTATTTTTAAAGCATGACAGTGGAATCATGTAAAGAATGTGACAAATAAGCTATGTGTAAGAAATAGGATCTCAATTTTATTTTGTTAGCAAATTTTTTTCTAGTTGTCCTAAATGAGTGTTTAAAATGGGAAGACTGATGTGAAAAATGTGCCAATTATCAGTATATTATTTATGCTTTCCCCAAATAGATTTTGCATCTCTCAACTCAAGCAATTTCAAATTGCAAATATATAATTACTACTTTCAAGTCTGTCCCTTCTAGATTGGGCTTTTAGCTCTTGCTCTGTAGCTGACTCAGGCTGTCATTGGGATTGGTGACAGAGAAGTAGGGAGCAGTGCTTGGGGTGCGGATTTGGGATGGGGAGATGGACGAGGGGGTGAGGAGAGGGCGTGGGGAGAGGGGAGAGGGGGTGAGGAGTGGAGTGAGGGGGTGAGAAGAGAGTGTGGGTACACAAGTTATACCTCTCAGCCACGGGCTGGCTGCATTTGATGTAACAGCTGAGTTACCAAACATTTCTCCTGAAAATGTAGCCCCTATTTTGGTAGGATTGAGAAAGCAATACTTAAGAATTCACACCCCCTTTTAAGAAATAAAATCAATAAATTACAGCTTTGAGAACTTGTATTGAACATTAAATCATGAAACGCCTTCACTTATGTTTATTAATAAGTGTAGAATTCCCTGCCCCTGGACATTGTTTTTTCATGTGTGTGTGTGTGTAATACGTTACCTTTGTTGTCACCAGGCACTTTTCCTCTTTGTTTCTGTCTAGTGTTTGTATACACTCTTAGATGCATCACATAGATTTTAAGCCAACTGAAACCCACATGTCAGGTGCCTATTAAGGCAGACATAGTTATTCTGGAAACAGGAATTTCACTAAAAGGGATCTTGGCCTCCTGTGCCCACTGAGAAATGTGGACAAGCAAATCAAACATAGTGTGAAGGGCTGGGATGTCAGCACTGGGAACTGAGCTTCCCTCAGGCCTTTGGCCTTGCCCTGTGAAATTGCCACTGATTCCTTTGTCCTCAGCTTGATGCCTTTCTTGACATTAGGGTCTCACTGGAGGTCCTGGGGCCAACTTACTCCTCTTCCTTCTTTTGAAAGCTGTGGCTCAGAGGCACAGCTTGTATGAATTAGATTCTATAAAGAATCTGGTATAAACCCAGATCATTTTTTGCATCTTTCATTCTGAACTCCCCTTGGACACCCTCGTGTCTAACTTCATGGTGCAACAGGACCTGCGGTTCTGGAGGTTGACCTCTGCCGTGTCCCCTCATTTAGCTGATACCAGCAACAGACAAGCGCATGCCACCCCAAACCTCCAAGAGAGAGACCTGTCTGTTGAATCCACTTTAGCTGATGAAATAGGACTGTGAGCTCCACTATGCAGCTCCACCCCAGTCATTAGGGGCGCAGACACTTCCCTGCCCCCAGACTCAGACCTTCAGAGCAGAGTTGCTAATACACAGATGTTCTTATTGTCCAGTCTCTGACTCCTCCTCTTGGTAAGAGTAACCCCTGAGGCTGCAATGGCTGGGAAAAGTAAGCCTTCAGCCACCCTGAGTACCCCCTGTGGACAAGGCTCTGTCAGGCTGCCAGCAACGATTTGTACCCCCTCGTCATCTGGGTGGCCTGGATTCTGCTCACCCATGTGTAATACACCTAAAGAAATGCTCCTGCTTGCAGACCTCACACAGGAAGGAGGAGAGCAGCACCCCATCAAGCAGTTAGACTCATTTCTTGTGACAGAGGCATATAACACTCCATTCTAAAAGTCTATACTCATTTGCTGGCCCTAAAGTTGATATGTCAGGGTTTTCTTCTTGCTGCATTTTAACTACCTACTTCATTTTGAAATGTTCTGCATGCAATTCTCTTTATTGATGTAGGGAAATGTTGTATGCAGTTAGGGCCCCATTAGCTGTTCAGCAGGGAATTGTCTGCATTCTGGAAGTGCTGGAAAGATAACCCCAAATGCAAATGCCTTTATGGTCTCCTTGGCTATTTCAAGACATCTGTATATGGACTGGTAGAGTTTTATGAGAAAGAGAGTAGAGGGGGCAGGAAGGGCAGGAGGAAAAGGTGGAGGGAGTGTGTTTGGAGATTCCGACTAGCATTCCTTGCTTCAAATATCTGAAGACTGTAACTTTTCCCTGTAGTTAATTATAAGAATGTTTACTTGGGGACTTTTTCCTTGAGATAATATTTGTAAGAAAAATTTCTATGAAATGTTTAAAGTCATATAAAGCCAGAGAGAATAGTATAATGAGACCTGCATGTTCATTATCCAATTCAGTAATTATCAAGATTTTCCTAAACTTTTTGCCATTTTTTATGGTAAATATTCTAATGCAAATGCAAGCTTCTTATCATTTTTTCCACACATACCTTAGAACTCAATGCTGAAAAAATATGGACTTTTAAAAGAGACTAACAATGCCATTATACTACCAGCAAAATTCCCAGTACCTTTCAGATGCTCTGTAATGCCCAGTCTGCTTTCCAAGGATCTGACTGCTTTTTTAAAAAAAAAAAAAGATTTATTTAGTTATACAAGCACTGGGTACAGTCAGAAGCACAGGAGGGTGAGAGAATTAACCAGAGACAGAGTGGGGAACAGAACAGGTAGACTGATGAAACACACTGCTGAGGGGAACAGCAGGCATGGCAGGAGAGGTTTGCTGCGCCATGTGGGACCCTCGCCAGTGGCCGGGGATCGAACCTGCACTGCAGAGGCTGCGGGGAGCTTCGCAGCCCAGCACTCAACCACTGCACCACCAGGGGAGGCCCATGACTGCTTTGTTTAAAACAGAATCTGAACTCTGTCCAGTGCCCATCCACACTAATGCCCACATACCCTGTTGAGTGTCCTTCATTCCAAGCAGGACCTCCACCAGCTTGTTAATCTGTGGTATTGGTTTGTTGAAGAAATTTACCTCTTTCCTTCTCGTGGTGCCATTTAGCTTGTCCTCTTATCCTTCTTCTGCATGTCCTTTTGCATCACTTCAGGGACCATTTCTTCCACTTTCAATAGCTAGAGTTCTTCAGTATAAAACTACTTTCCCACCTCACTAGTTAGTGCTTGTTGGTTACTCAGAGAAACTGCTTCACAGTAAAGGGAGGATAAATCCTGAGATCTTTCCCCTTGATTGCCAGTTTGCAAAGGGGGTGATGCTCCAATTATCCCAGTGCTGTCCTGTGGCTGCTCTGCCCTCTCTCCTTTTCCCTCTCTTCGCCCCTTATAAATATCATTATAAACTCATATGTCCTTCTAGAGCCAATGCATTTTGATCCATTTTAGTTAATGGATTTGATTCTTGATTTGATTCTTTCCTATCATTGGTGAGCGGAAGCCCCTGCAAGTTGGCTCTGTCACTTTTAACCTGAATCTGCTCAGGCATCACAGGTTTCCCAGGATCTCTGTGTATGTTCCTTTCCCAAGTCCTCAAATCAGTTTTTCCTACGCTCTGTCACTGTAGAAAACACTATCCAGCCCCTATCAGTGGCCACTGCTCTTAGGTTATCATAGATGTTAGAGCTTTCTGCTGTTCAGAGCTTGCAAATCTAAAGTGTTTAAAGAAAGTAATCAGGACCAAGGTCAAGCTCTGTTTGCTGGTCTTCAACCAATTGCCCCTGGGTCTGGTGGGTCTCACCATTCCTCTGTCTCTCTGGGGTCAGCTGCCTCTGTATCCCTCCCAATCCGGGGGACCTACATGCCTCTGCCCAAGTGTTTTTGGCCATTACAGATTTCTGATGCTGTCTGGCCCGTCAGCCCCTCTGCAAGCTCCACTATCTGCACTTGCCTGCGGTTTGGAGCCTGCATGGATTGTTCCCAGTTCTGCCATCATTGCTCCCCTCCCCACCCCCATTGCCCTGGTTTCCACCTGGAGCCAGATTCTCCGCTGTGAGGGATGGTGATGTGGGGACAATTGATGGGGCCTCATGTGACCCCTAGCATCTTCCACCACTCAGTGCCCTGGAGCTGACCCTTGCAAGGCTCACTGAGATGAGTGATGTGACCATTACCTGTATTTTGGGGTTTGGGCCATTCTGTTACCACTTGTTTTTAAAGATACCGTCCATGGTTTTCTCATATGTTATCCTGCTGACCTGGTTGGCTTGCAGGAGGAATTTAGAAACACAGGAAGAATCAGCTACCCTGATTCCACTATCTGATAACTGTTAAAATTGAAATCAGTCTGTGCGTAGGTGGGAGCTGGACAGGAGGCTGTTGTGGTGACATTACAGACCCATTCCCAGTGGAGAGGCTAAAAACAAAGCAAATGCTGCAAACAGGCAAATGAGGCCTGGGTAGGTCAGCACCCTCAGGATTGTCCTAAAGAAGGGAGCCTTTATTCTCTTTCCATCACAATGCCTACTAACCTTTGCGCTAAGAATATACCAGCTGTTGCTTTAAACATTTCTAGTTCACCTCTATCTGCTGGTTACAAAGAAAGGAAGAAGCCATTGTTCCTTCCTCAGTAGGTGCACACCGGCAGCGTGGCCCATCAGACTGGTCTGGGGCAAATTATGCACAAAAAAAGCCTCTAGAGTCAGCAGTCTGGATTGCAAAGGTTGGTACTAGAACTTTTTCTGGCCTATGGAAATAAGTATGCTAGGAAAAAAAAAGATAACAGACCAGCAAAAATACAATTTGTAGCTCAGATTTGACTACCAAATCCCTTTCTTTTTAACTCTGAAATCAACCCCAGTCTATAGTAGAAGAATGCAGTGTGCTTACATGTAACAATGCATCTACGAATATGCTTCTTGAAGAAAGAGCTAGTAATCCCAACCTAACTTGACTACTCAGCCCTTGCATAGCTGTATTCTGAGAGTTCAGATCCACCTCATTCTAAATCTGTTCTCTGAAGGAACACAACTACAGAACAGGAGCTGCATGGGCTCCAGTGGCAATTAGCATCAGAAAGCTCCACAGGCTTAAGAAAGCTAATAATATCTATTCTTTAAAGATTCATTTTATGAACAATGTTTACTGAATAGCTTGGTGGTGTGCTAGGTCATGCTAGTTATGCCAAAAGGCCTTACAGTTAAGTTCCTGCCCTCAAGGAGAGAGGGTGTTGATAAATCATTGTAATAGAACGTGACAAGTATGGCAATTATGGAGTGGGAGGAAGCTAAGTAAAGGAGCAAATGCTCTTTGTGCTAAGAGTAATTCAGTTGTCACTTCAAGCAATTCTGGTTCAGTTCTAATGCTAAAAGATAAACTGAGGCACATTAAAATGTTCAAGAGCAAACATCAATTCAAATCGAGCAGCCCTGAACCAGAAGTGATTAGCACACCCACCAGGAAAGCAGGAGAGGTTTTAATAGACTCCAAAGCAAAGCAAGGAAATAATTTGATTGTCGAGGGCTTCAGCATTTTCCTTACTTGGGAAAGGGTAGTTGACTGTGTGTGACTGTTTTTTCTTAAATTTTGTTTCCTGGATATCCTCACATTTATAGGAATCGTCTCCAGCTTGGGTTTCAGCTTGCGTAAGTAGGCTACTGAGGTGTTACTGAAGCGAAAATATATTATTGAGCAAATGAATATAATAAAGATTCCAGCAGAACTTCCAGCCCAGGTGCACTGAACACTCCAACGCAGGCATCATCAAGTTTGCTTACTTACAGCTCCCTACCTTTCAAAATTCATGTCCAGGGCCTCAGCACTCTTGTCTACAAGGTTGGGCAGCCGGCCAAGCTGGTCTCTTTCTCCAAGGCCATCCCCAAATGCCTGCATCTTTCCCGCCTTGCCTTGCTCCCCTTGTCTAGGGACTTTGCCACAAATGGTTGTGCCTGCTGAAAAACAATGTTATCCATGTAACAGATATGGACACAGTTGTGTATAAAAGGAACCCTTGGTCTTTAAATGGGTGCTCAGACCTTACGGGGCTACCCAGGTCTGGGACCTCATGCATGAGTAATAAAGCTTCTCCTGACCTCACCATTCCTGAAGTACTGCTTGTTCTTCCCCTGCCTGGGTAAAAGGCTAGAATTTATTTCTACAACATTACAGCTACCCCAGACTAGTAGTCTCCTTGTTTAGTTACTTTAATACTAGTGATTGGCTTTGCCTTAGAAAGCCAGGACGTCTTCTTCAAAGAGGTGTGTAGCCTGTCTAGAGAGTTGTTTGGTAGAGAGCTGAGGGATATGGGAATGTCCAGCCTAGTTATGGTCAGTTCTCTGTGTGCTTTTTTACTGAAAGGAGAAAGAGCTTGGAAAATGCTGCGGTGACATACTGATTTTAATATGCCTGATATATATATATAAAATAGCAAGAGTATCCGTGACAGAGTCTAAGTTACAATTCTTGAATTAGTGGAGTACTGTGAGGAGAGTTGGCGGTGTGGCTTCATGTGTCACAGCTCCTCGAGTTTGCCTCATGTCTGTGGTTTGTTAGTAGTAGGTTGCCTCGTCACTTCTCCAACATGTATCTAATCTCTTTAAAAACTTTGTATGGTGTCCAAGAAGACTCACTTAAACAAACCAAGGAAAACGATACTTGGCATCTCCTAGATGGACGGAAAGTGATGCTAATAAGTATTAATGACTCAATATTTACCTTTGATTTTTTAAAAAATGCATCACACATACAAGTTAAAAGTCAGATGTTGTGAATTTCCTTTTCAGAAATCCAAATCAATGCCAGAATCAGAAATATGGCTTATTTTTATCAACAAAGCACCCTCCTTGCTGTTCTGAAGCATGTTCAGGTTAGGCACCTAACGATGCAGTGTCATCAATATTTCCCCCCTGACTGAGCAGGTTGCTTCAGTGTCCAATGTGTGACCACGTTAGTGCATTAGCCACGTTCACAACCAGGTGTGTTGCCCTTTTTATGTATTGTGGGTAACATTCCCTCCAGTTTTGTAATTACTTATTTTCAGTCTACTAACTTCTTTGCCTGGCAAATTCCTCTGAATTTTATGACGTAATTCTGATGGTTTTATGCTTAATCTGACTCTAAAAAATGTGTTTTTTTCAGTCTGCTATGGTATGAAAACTTTAAGCAAGAACTACCCACGTGAGCAGTTTCCAGTTTCAAAATGTCCAGAATTCATCCACTTCCAGAATGAAAGAAACATCACCCTTGGGGTCCCACTGTCTTTCAGGGGCCCACTTATCTTGTGTCTTCAGATGTTCAGTTTGGTTCTTTATTTACTGCTGTCTATTCTTTATTTTTCAGTGGTATGAATTTCAAATTAAAGTGGTGGTTAAAACAATCACTGGGTTGGGGACTCCCCTGGTGGTGCAGCAGTTGAGCGCTGGGCTGCGAAGCTGCCCGCAGCCTCTGCAGTGCTGGTTCGATCCCCAGCCCCCGGCGAAGGTCCCAAATGGCGCAGCAGACCTCCTCTGTCTTGCCCTCTGCTCCTCTCAGCAGTGTACTTCGTCAGTCTGCCTGCTCTGCTCTCCACTCAGACTCTGGTGAATTCTCTCACCCTCCCGCGCTTCTGGCTGTACCCAGTGCTTGTATAAATAAATAAATAAATCTTAAAAAAAAAAATCACTGGATATTTGGCAAAAGAAAGGGAAAGGCAGGGAAAGGGAAAGCATCCCTCTTCATCTTGTACATCTTGTATGCCTCAAGCCCTCTCTCCTCTTATTTTATCTCCCAGTTGCCAAATTATTCTCTTGGTTCACAGTAAGTTCATCAGCTCCTAATGTAAGTGAAGGCAGCTCTGAAGAGTCAGAGCACTTCTGTCTGGTAGTAGATTGTGCATTTATGTGGAAGTATAGACTGCCTGGTTAAGTATTTGTGGGTCCTCAGCTTTTCCCAGGAAATACTGGACTTGGTGCTTTGTTTTCATATCACAGAGCTCACTTGGGGATCAGCTAGCACTTGGAGGCCACAGAGGTAAACTGAGCATGTCCAATATGAACACATACTCTTTCCAATATGAGCACAAACCTCAGCACTCTCTAGGTAAAGGCTTGGGAACTATTGGTTAAAAGACTCAGTAGAGGGCCTCCCTGGTGGCGCAGGTGGTTGAGCGCAGTGCTGTGAAGCTGTCTGCAGCCTCTGCAGTGCCGTTTCAATTCCTGCCAGCGTTGGAGCAACTCTCATGGTGAACAGACCTCTTGCCCACTGCTCCCCTCAGCAGTGTATTTCAGTCAGTCTGCCTGTTCTGTTCCCCACGCTGTCTCTAGTGAATCCTCTCACCTTCCTGCGCATCTGGCCTGTACCCCTACTCTTGTATAAATAAAATAAAATCTTTAAAAAAAAGACTCAGTAGATTTACACATTTCAGCATCAACTGAGAATAGATGGACCAATGGCGTAAGTGACAGGGAGGAAAATGACAATGGACAAGAAGACCAACTGGAAAGTTCTTCCCGATGATTTGTTACCAGCTGGTTTTAGGTGGTACATTGCCATCCTCAGATGACCCAGTGTCTCACTAGGAATTCACTAAATTCCTTGCCTATCCTAGCTTGCATTTGTCTTCTCATGATTCACCCATCACCCTGTTCCCCTCAGCAAACCCCTACTTTCAAACTCTCAAAGTTAACTCAGTGTTCCATCCAAATCATCACTTACCCCATTAATTTTACCCCAATTGATCCCATTTCTAAGGTGAGCCTACATGTGTGACTGTGCTTGTGTGTACATGTTTTTGTGTTTGTTTTACCAGTGTCAAATTTAGGAATAACTGAGGAACAACACATTATTTTTTCATTTTCTTTTACAGTCAAATCAATGCCAGAATAAAAATACTACTTATTACTTTATTTGCTACATGGTCTTTTCTGGCACTAAATCCACTGGTTAATACTTTACTGCTAATGTTTTGTCATTATCAGTATATACACTTAATATATACTGATATATACTTGATATATACTTTACATGATCCCTGAAAATTGTCCATCTTTTATCTGGTTAGGGCCTGAGTCTTGGCCTAACCAAACTAACACACAATATTGTTTGGGTTTAGTATTTTAGAATTTTGCTCAGGCTGCCTCACAAAATATCATTGAGTATGTGTTTTAAACAACAGAAAATTATTTTCTGACAGTTCTGGTGCTTGAAAGCCAAAGATCAAGGTGCCAGCCAATTCAGTTTCTGGTGAGCGTTTTCTTTCCTCTTGCAGACAGCAGCCTTCTGTATGTGCCCTCATAGAAGTAGAGACTCAGAAGTAAGGACATTAATCCAAATGTATCAGGTCCCACTCTTACGACCTCATTTATCCTTAATTACCTCTAAAAGATCCTATTTCCAAATATAGCCACATTGGGGATTAGAGTTTCAACATAGGAGTTTGGGGGACACTATTGAGTCTACAGCAAAATTAAAAATTCCTCTCTCACTTTAAGTGTTACTTTTAGCTGTTAGATTGTCCTACTTACAAAAGCCCTAGTCTCAAGCTTCATGACATGAAATAGGACAGGAAGGGCCTAACTTGCTGAAAAGCCAGAATGAAATTCCTTCAGATATCACCATCAAATCTAATTATCTCCCAGCATTTCAGGATAGAGACATTGCAAGCAGACACCTGTCAGGGGAGCTGGTTTGCAAAGAGCAGCCTCTGTGTTATACAAGAAGGATCATGGAGAGCTGCACATGCAGATGAAAACTTGGGGGTATTGTCTTCTGTAGTGAGTATAGAATCAGAACACCAAGACTGTTCCTTGTAAAATCCCAAGATTCCTTCTTCCTAGACTTTATGCACTGGGAATGGAAAAGAAGATAGTCCTCTTGCCCATGCTTACTTTTGTTTACTGGATGATGACTTATATTAACTCAAATTTGGGGCAATATTTGTCTAACAGACATAACCTATCACATGTAGCTGGGAACTAACAACTGAGGAAGGCTTTGTTACAAGTGTGTGGTCACTCAAATCTATCATAGTGAAGGTATCAGGCAAAGGTTAGGACCAGAAACACAATATTCCATGATCTCTGTCTGGATGAACTTTTGTTTGTCCTATGTTCATGTTCCATTATGTAAACACAAAGCCATATGACGACATGTGTATCCTGGCCACATGTTTCTGGCAGCAACTCTTCCTTTTACTGTTATGTAGCAGATCAGTGACAAATTATTGTTCATTCACTTAACACATACTTATTAAGTGTCTGGTGTGTGTAAGCACCCCTCAGCTTTGGTAAACAACAGTGATACTGGGGCAAAAAATGAGGGGTGCTCATGGACCCCCAAACTGCTAAAGGGAGAAAACCAAAGTTGCCCATCCTAAGGGCTCATGCCACCCATGCACATAAAAACAACGTAATCAAAGAAAAAGAACAGGGTGTAAAAGGGCTTGAAAATCAGACTCAGAATTCAGCCATTCTTTTATGGGCAGAAGTTCAGCCAAATAGGCAGGTCCCAAAGCAGATAAGCCAAGGTCCAAGAGTCACCTGGATAATGAATCCACATCATCTTCTGGCAGGAAACACAAGCTAGAGGTTACGCAGAATACAAAGAGTTGGGAGAGGCAAGAACCAAAGTTCAACATACACTGTTCAAGCTGAATCTGCCATAAGATCAATATGGTGGCCACCACAGTCTCTCAAGAGAGTGAGATTGTGTTGCCTGATAAAGTGCTAACATCAGGGAAAAAAGAGAAAAAAGACCAGAAGTGTCAGCTCACATACTTCCATGCTTTTCCATTTCAACATGACCATGCAGCTCCTTCCTCCTTCCCAGCAGCTACCTGTTCAGGAAGTCTGGTTCCAGGCATGCTGGGAGCTGTAGTAATAGACACCAGTGATACTGGCAGCATGGAGTAGGGAAGATGGCAGGAGGTTTATATTAAGAACATTCACTAGCTCACAATTTGCTCCTCACTATTCCTCTAAACAGAAATGAAACAGAACTCTGATACTTACAAGTGATGGTTATAATATGTAGTTGAATGTAACTGTAAAATATATATTACCCCCACTGAGAGTTAGTAGTAAATAGAAATCAACAAAATTGAATGTAGAAACAGAGATCAGAATAACAGGAGTAAGCCAGAAAAAAGTGAAGACCTGAGGCACCCTCACACAGCTTCTCTGGGATGGTCCTTTGCTAATGTACCTTCTGCAGTTTCTCCTGCTAATTTTTTTTTACTGTAACCTCCATGCCAGAATGCATACTGGGGCTTGGGAAGGCAGGGATTACTGGAACCCAAGAAATTCACTGCCACAAACTAGTCTTGCTTGACTTGTTACTTATATGTATATTTATTCAAAATTACAGACTATAAAGCACCCTAGATCAGATAACAAGCACCCTAGATCACCCTAGATAACAAGACTTTAGTAGTCAAATACACTAATTATACAGGGTTTATCAGGCTCTACTGTTTGTCAAAAAAGTTGCTTATGAGCATGTGCCCAGGAATCAGACAGACCACATTCTGAATCTTGACCTACCGTATAAAAGCTGCTTGGTTTAAAGCCTGGAGACCCTGATTTCTACTCCTGGTCCCCACAGTGGGTCCCCCTGTGGTCCTGAGAGTTGAATGGGTTGACATGAAGAGGGCATTTAACTGAGAGGCTGGTATAGAAAAAAGTGCTTCCCAACACAGATGCTAACGAAAAATTTGTGTTGAAGTCAAGTGGCTCCTTGGACACCCAGCTGTGCCAGGCTGGATTTGCAACTGCTGGATATCAGAGGGGTCCTGCTGGGGCCAGGTGGCCTGCAGGCACCATGGCCTCATTAGCCGGATGTCCACTTGACCGAAATGAGCTGCTGCAGGCTCAGGCAGCTTAATGGGCAACTAGTGTTTACCCAGGAAACCTACAAAATCATCCTTTGATAACCCAGAATGTAATCTTCCAATGATGTTAAGCCAAAAAGAGCAAAAACAACAAGAAAATAAAACTTCCACTTCTATGGTTTATTTATAGTTTTCCATAAAGCGTGATCAATTCATCTGAGAGAGACAAGCCTCAGGTGGTGGTTTTCTCTATAAAGTCTTGATTTCTACTTTGTGAAATATTGTTATACAGATGACAATTTTTGTGTATTTTTTTCCTACCGACAAGCAGTAAAATGATCAGCTGGAGTTTTAAATGGATGACAAAGATGCTTCATTTTCTAAATATATATCTGATCATGTTGCTGTATCTCTGAACAATAAGATATAAAAATGTTAACTTATCCTCTTGGAGCCACAGAAAGAGAGGAAAGAAGAAAATTAAAATAAAGCAAAATGTTAAGCTTTGCAATTTGCATTTAGCTCCTGGCCATGAGGTGATGACAGTGGAGACATAGTGGTGGGCCCCAGGGAGCACTGCTGAGGAGAGGCAGAATCTTTGAAAGCTCACAGACTGAATCCCTACTCCCAAACACTATCCACTACTCTGCACATCTAATTAGCAAAAGTGTTATTTGGAAGAAGGTGAAGAGATGAATGAAATGGATCCAGTCCTTAAATTCTGAAGTATATATTTTTTCACACTTTCATTGAGATATAATTGGCATATATCAACCCAAATGAGGCAGAATTGCATAGTAAGGCAAAAAATTATTGAGAGTTGCAGAGATTATAATCCAGAAACAATTCCAAATGCTTTCAGATTGGGTTCCAGAGGCCTGGGTAAAGGGGTGGGGTTTATAAAGGCAAAAACTACTAGGGGACTTTCCAGTGTATGAGTTTCTAGTATATAAATTCCAGTAAGAATTTATGATTGGTAAAATTTCAATGTCATTCTTCAAAGAAATAGAACAATTATTGATGAAATTCACATGGAATCACAAAAAACCCCGAATAGCCAAAGCTCTCCTGAAAAAAAAAGAAGGGAATGGAGGCATCACACTCCCAGACTTCAAACTATACTACAAAGCCATAATCATCAAAACTGCATGGTATTGGAACAAGAACAGACATACAGACCAATGGAATCGAATAGAAAATCCAGAAATAAACCCACAGATTTATGGTCAACTAATCTTTGACAAAGGAGCAAAGACTATGCATTGGAGCAAAGAAAGTTTGTTCAATAAATGGTGCTGGGAAAACTGGGTCGCTACATGCAAAAGAATGAAGCTTGACCACTACCTCACACCACACACAAAAATCAACTCAAAATGGATTAAAGAACTAGACATAAGACCTGAAACCATAAAATATATAGAAGGAAATATAGGCGAAACACTACGTGATTTGCACATCAAAGACATCTTTACAGACACATCACCCAAAGCAGTGATATTGAAGGCGAAGATAAACAGCTGGGACTACATCAAATTAAAGAGCTTCTGCACAGCAAAGGAGACAATAACAAAAACAAAGAGAAACCCCACCAACTGGGAGAACATTTTTGCACCCAACACTAATGATAAAGGACTGATCACAAAAATCTGCAAAGAGCTGATGAGACTCAACAACAACAAAGAAAATAATCCAGTCAAAAAATGGGCAGAAGAGCTAAAAAGAAAATTCTCTGAAGAGGAAATGCAAATGGCCAACAGGCATATGAAAAAATGTTCAACATCACTTGTCATCAGGGAAATGCAAATCAAAACTACCATGAGATACCATCTTACACCAGTGAGAATGGCACATATTAAAAAAACTAGCAACAACAAATGTTGGCGAGGTTGTGGAGAAAAAGGAACTCTTCTGCACTGGTGGTGGGAGTGCAAACTGGTCCAACCACTGTGGAGAGCTGTGTGGAGATTTCTGGACCTACTAAACATAGAGCTTCCATATGATCCAGCAATTCCACTCCTAGGTATTTACCCAAAGGACACAGAAACATCAATTCCAAAGAATACCTGCACCCCTATGTTTATAGCAGCACTGTTTACAATAGCTAAGCTTTGGAAACAACCCAAATGCCCAAAAATAGATGACTGGATCAAGAAGATGTGGTACATATATACCATGGAATATTACTCAGCATTCAAAAAAGATAAACACATGCAATTTGCAGCAACATGGATGGCGCTGGAAGGGATCATGCTCAGCGAAATAAGCCAGAAAGAAAAAGAAAAATACCGAATGGTCTCACTCATAGCAGGAATCTAGAAAACTTAAATAAGGGACCAGGAAAATGAATAACTATAAGAAAGTGAAAATCAAAATCAAGAAAAAACTATGAACCAGAGACACTTTTAGGCGGGCGGGGGCGGGAGGGGAGGGATTGGGGTCAGAATGGGGGGGGGGCTGCAATTGTATGGGGAATATAAAAATAAAATTTATTATTTAAAAAAAAAATAAAAATGAACAATGATGTGAAAAATAAATAAACAAATAATAAACAAATAAATAAATAAATAAATAAATAAATAAATAAAAAAGAATTTATGATTGGTGCTGGCAAGTAAAGTCTTTATCTGGCTATGCAGGATTGGTTACTAAGCTAGTTCTTAAGTACCCAAGGCCCAAGAGTCAGAAGAATGAATCCAAGGCACCTTCAGGCAGAAAACACAAGTAAGAATATAATTGTCTTAGGTATTTCCTATACATACACTGATACATATAGGAACATCAGATGAGGTTATAGTTCAACCATCAAATATTTAAGAAACTCATGAGAAGGATTGTAAATTTTATTTGTATCTTTTTACTCATTCCCATGCTCTTCTTTCTTTTCTGAAGTTCCAACTCTTCTTTTATGATCATTTCTGTTTATTGTACCTCCTGAACTACCCATTAAGAAAAATTTGCTACTGATAAATTTGTTGAATTTTTCTTTGAGAACATTCTTATGGAAGTATTTTTGTGGATATAAGAATTCACAGTTGATGGTTCTTTTCTTCTAATACCTGAAAAATGGTGTAAAATTTCCTTCCACATCCATGGTTTTAGATGAGAAGTCTGTTGTCATTTACATTGGCATTTACCTCTATGTTCTGTTTTATTTCTTTCTGGAAACTTTCAAGATTTTTTTTCTTTTTCTTAGTTTTTACTAACATTATAACAATATGTCTGGGTATGGTTTTGTTTGAGTTTATTTTACTTAATATTTACTCAGCCTATTGAATCTGAAGGCTTATATCTTTCATCAAATTTTAGATGCTTTTGGTCAATAGTTCCTCCAATATTTTTTCAATTCATTCTCTCTTCCTCTGAGCCTCTAATGCTATTATCTCTAATTCCTCAGACTCTGCTGTTTTTTAAAACAGTATATTTTCCTTTTGTTGTTTAGATTGAAAACATTTTTAAAAATATGTCAGTTACACAGAGTCCATATTTTGGCATCTCAACTCTACTGTTGAACCCATTCAGTGAATTAAAAAAATTCTTTATTGTGTTTTACTATAATTTCCATTTATTCTGTTTTATTTATAATTATTCATAATTGCTTCTAAATATTTTTATGATGGCTATTGTTAAAACCATTATTGGATAATTTCAACATCTAATTAATCTTAGTGTTGACATATATCAATCATCTTTGTTCATACCTTTTGTGATTTTCTGCTATTTGGTATGATGAGTAATTTTCTATTGAAGCCTGAAATATTTTAATATTACTTTACAAGACTCTTGGGCCTATTTATTCCCCTTTAGCAACTATGCCTCTGAGGAGGGGTTATACAAAAGCCAGATGGGTATTATGTTTTGCTTCCCTTGCCACCACCAACAAAATTCCTTGCAAAAGCAAAGCACTGACCAAATGCTTCATTTTTTTTTTATAGAGGCATGTTGTATTATGTTTATTTATTTGTTTGTTTGTTTATACAAGTACTGGGTATAGTCAGAAGCGTGGGAGGGTGAGAGAATTCACCAGAGCCAGAGTGGGGAGCAGAGCAGGCAGAAGGACCGAGGTACACTGCTGAGGGGAGCAGTGAGCGGCAGGAGAGGTCTGCGCGCCATGTGGGACCCTTCTCCGGTGGCCGGGGAGCAGCCGGGGATCGAACCAGCGCTGCAGAGGCCGCGGGCAGCTTCACAACCCAGCGCTCAACCGCTGTGCCACTGGGGAGGCCCCTGACCAAATGCTTCATTTTATGTGGGTGGGTAGGGTTTCGGCTCTCTCCTGCTCCTGCTTATACATTCCTGCTCAGGTTTCTCGTCAGATTACCCTCTTCCCATAATCGACATCCTATTCTTACATCACTTATATAGACTCTTAACATTTAAGCTATTGCCAAACCATTGATTCCCCCTCCTCAGGTCTCCCAGAACCCCCTGTTCCTGCTGCCTGCCCCCAAACCCTATGTGTCCTGCCCAACTGCTGTCTGCTCAAACTCTTTGCACTAGTAGCTTCAGCCACAGCTAGTTCCCTGCTATCTCTCTTGCCATTTCTTTGCTCAAAGTGCTGCAGTATTTTCCTCCTGTCTATCAAATGGATGCATAACCTGCCCCCTCAACAATTAAGGGCTCCCATTTCTGAAATATGTTCCAACGTGCCTCTCTACCTTCTCTCTCCTTAAAGTGAAAAGTCTTACAGATCAGTATATTTGTAAGAGGACCTTCTGTTTGATTTAATGTCTGCCTGGTTACCCTATGCCAGGATCTGTGTAATATCCTAAAATGCATCATTTCATTTAGTACTCATAATAATCTAAGACACTCTACACACCCCATGCTCTGGAATCAGCCCTGGAAGCAAATCCCAGCTCAGTCCTGCTAGCCAGGGTCCTGACCTGCCTCACTGTAGCTCTTCATCTGTAGAGTCCAGGTATGCTCAGCATTGTAGTGAAGCTTAGAGGAGGTGATCGTGGGAGTGCTCAAGTGAGGCACTGAATACAGTAAGTTTTCAGTAAATGTTGCAACTGTTTTTTCTGGAATGGGAATGGTTGCCATTCTATAAAGTGAGGTTCAACAGGTGATAAGAATAGCCCAAGGACACGTAGCTATTAAGAGATAAAGGTGAGAATCTCTGCAGCTCCAGAAGCACAGCATGGGGAGAGGTGGATGGGGTGGTCCTTCTGGTTTGTCCAGGTACCTTCTTAGATGAAACGCCAGAAAAAATATCCAGTTAAAATTTGTTATACTCACTAGCTCCTTCTATCTCAAACAATTTTCATGAAGAAGCTTCACCTCTTTGCTTCTATTATGTGAGTAAGAAGTCATTGCTCAAGGAAAGGTTGTCCAGGAGAGTACTAATGGCACTTTCAGAGGCCCATTTCCTTCAATTGCTGCTTTCTTTAAATGTGTGTTTAGTTGCTATTTACCATAGTGTTGATGATGGGACAGCATTCTGTGCCCTGGAGGGAGTGACCCTCATAGGTGGTGTCTGCAGCAAATAGGAGCAGAAGGGAGTTCCAGGAGCTCAAGCTTGCAGTTGGTGTCCACTGGGGCACATATGAGTATACACAAAATATGAATTTATGGAAAATGTCTCAAAAGACAGGATTAAGAATAGACAAAGAGAAGCTCATTGGAGCAAAAGAAATGCATGTTGGCAAACCAGAATGCTTTGGTTTTTTGATGGAGTAGCCAAAATGGCAGCTATTATGCTAGCGTGGTCCTGGAGTTGATAAAGAACTTGCTGTAGATGTAGGTCAGTGCGATTCATTGGCTGAGATTGGCTATGTGTGCCTGTTGACAAGTTACCTGCACATGTAGTTCACGTGAAGCAGGTATGCTCTTCCCACTCACTATAAATCATGTATGAAATATGAAAATCATATATGGACAGCATGAGAAAAACTGTCTCAAAGCTCTTCGCTAAATACATGCTCCCTTTTGGGTATTTTACATGATATAAAATGAGAAAAATCACACATGTATTTGCTGCCTCTTTTTGCTTTGTGTCAGGTACTCCCCACATGGGGGGAGTAAGACACTCCCCTGAGCACAGCAAACATAGACCCAGCTTCAAGGAGCTACATTCTGGCATGTAAAGGAGCTACCCCTTTACCTCTTAGAAGAGGAGGATCCACTTTCTTGGAAAGTTCCAGAGAATAAATGCTTTAGGCTTTGTGACTATTAGGTCTCATTTGCCACTGCTCGTCGGTGTCCCAGTGAAACTTCAGTGACAGAGACAGTCTTGACCTAGGAGCTCTCTGTGCTGCCCTGGGCCAAGCCTACCCCTGCCCTCCAAGTCCTGACTGAGGGGCTCAAGCTTGACTTACTTGCTTTAACTGACCTCACCTGCATTTCTTTCTCCTTTCAGCTATCTCCAGCTCGCTAGCTCATCCATACTTTATTAAACACAGAGGACAGCATTTCCCACATCTGCGTAGCTTTCCAGCCATCTCTACCCATCTCCCCTGGAATAATTCCTGCCAATCCAAACAAAGACAAAGTGGAAAGGAGAAACAGTGTAAGACTTGGCTCCATGCCCTGTCCGTCACTTGACTAGCTGTATCTGCTTTGATTTCTAAAAGTGAGATTAAAAAGAAACTGTCCTCTGTCAAGTACCTGCAGTGTGCAGTGTTTGTAGACACGCAGTGGAGGGCAAGGCTGCGAGCCCTTAAATGTGGACAGGTCAGCAGACAATTAGACAAGCAGAGACCCAGCAGAGTGGAGCATGGAGAGGTCAGCTGACAGCTCTCAGCACACGAGGTCTCTGGAGTAGAGGGATTAAGCATCTACCTTGTGTGTGTGTGTGTGTGTGTGTGTGTTTAGGAGACAGACAGACAGACAGACAGAGACAAAGAGAGAACCAGAGACACAGAGACATTGAGAAGAGAGAAGGGGGGGTGGAGAGAGGGAGGAAGAAATAGGGAGGAAAAGAGAAATACAGAGGGAAAGAAGAAAACATTGGAAAAGGAAGGGCAAGAGATTAAGATAGTGACAAACACTTTTGATTATTTAAATAATTTAATTTAATAATTTAATATATAACAAGTAAATATGTAACAAATTTAATATATTAAAGTAAACTAATTTACTGCACTTTAATTTGAGTAATTTAGGTGAAGCATGAAGAGCGGAGGACCTGAGCAACAGGCAGAATGCCCTCTACCCCATGCTCCCTGCCCCCTGCTCCCTGCCCCGAATATGGATTGTAGTATTTTTAAATACTGGGACCCACTTTTTGTCTATATAAGCAACTTTGAACCTTTAAAGCCTGGAAATCTATGTCAGGGTTAACTCTTCCAAAGAGAAAAAGGTCCAGTAAAACTCCCTGGGCTCCACCCACATGCTGGGAACCTTCCTGGGGCCTGGGCATCCTCCCTGGTGAGCGGAGCTGGCCAGAGCTGCACGGGAGTCTCTCTCTGCAGACCCCGGGGATGGACACAGGAGCCCCCGGAATGAGGGTGAATGACTGAGGTGGATACTAATGGCTGCTAAAGCCAGAGAAAGCGTTCTTCCCTCTCTTCTCAGCCTCGCAAGCACCTGCCATTCCTTTTAAACTTTGAACTTTCCTCTCCTGGCTGCGGACCACACAGACGTCTATTTTATGTTCATCTACTTTATGCATATTACAAAAAATGAAAGAGTTTGGTAAGGAAGTATTGATGAGCACATTTTCCCCACTTGGAGACTTCCAACTTTCTGGTCCCCATCATTTCAGAGGGACCTGCCCTTCTTCTCCCAGTGGCTCCTCTAGCAGGAGAGTTGGGTGTGACCAAGCAAAATCCCCGGGATAACTCTGCCTCTAGATTCCCTGCTCGTAGTCACTGCATTACTACAGCAGAGAAGCCATGCCATGATTTATTATTGAACAACCTACAAACATTACTATAAAAGTGAGACAGTTCCACTATAGCTAGAAAATTCTTTACTACATGATAAACAAAACCTTTGATGTAAAGAGAAGGACTGCTTAGGAAACAAATAATACATGAAGCATAAAACCTCCCGTCCTAAAACCAAACACCTTCAGAGGGTTTATGTATTCCTACAGCAGAACTTGTCAATGTGTATCATTTTACAGAGTAGTTACCTTTGAAGGTTATTGTTCTGTATACACAGATATACTGGAAAAATGTATAGCATGACAACTGATGCTAAAATGTCTTTCCTCTTGTAGTTGAGTTGACAGTGTAATTTAAAATACTGAGTCCAAGCAGTTAAATATCCCCAAGCCGTCTTTGCTGAGTGATAAAAGTTAGTCCACACCTCTGCCCAAGTCTCTCCTGCTGTTTCATCTAGATTTTTCCTTTATGCTTGTTTGTGGGACTTACTCTATATTCTTGAATTCCCTGATTAAATACACATAATAACTCTGGGATTCTTGTTATCAGAAAACTGGGGATTGACTAGTTGAATGAAGTTGTCCATGGTGATATGAGTGGTAAGAACAGAGCAGGGACCTCACCCCTCTGTGACTATCCAACTGCATCCTTGTATCAACCACCAAGCAGGAATCAAGGACCTAGCTGCCCAAACCACCATCCTGAGCCTATTCTACTGGAGCTCCCTACCCATCTGACTCACTTAGGGATGAGTTGCGTGACAAACCTGTAAGCTGATTTGCATTTGCCACAATAGACCACCTTTGTAAGCTCCTGGAGGGCACACATCAGTGGCAAAGGTGAGACTTCTTATTGGGCTCAGACTATCCCTTCAATCTTGCTGCTCCATTTCCTTTAATAAATAGAACAGAAGGTTATGGGAACTATGCTCAAGGGATGAGAAGAAAATTGGTTTGTAAAAGGCAGTTTTTCTCAAACTAATGTCAAATCTAGAGAAAACAAACCCATCTCACTCTATACTCTCTGCCTTCTAAGGTCCTCGAGAGAATGAAAAGTAATTACAGAAGCAACATCCAGCTGAGGGAACCAGCAGGACTTAAAAGTGGCATAACTATATATACCAGTTGGAATCAAGGGCACTAGCATTGTTCCAGGTATTTTAGTATAGTTATGAGGCACTGGGATTAGCAAGTACCTAAAATTCTGGTTTAATTTCCTCAGTTTTCACCTCCTAAATAAATGATTTGTTAAAAATACGACTTTTTATATAGAAATACCCACTAAATATTTGGGAGAAAATAACTGGGACCCCAGTTATGGGATGAATTTCTTCTCAGAGGAAATATTTTTATATCATTGTTTCTGGTGAGATGCTATTTTCAGTTATCATAATTTTAAAGAAAATCCTCATAACTATTTTTAAAAATTGTGATGAAATTAACACTAAATAAATACAGAAATATTCTATATTCATGAATAGGAATACTCAATATTGTTAAAATATTGTCTTCCTAAACTCATCTCCAGATTCAATGCAATCCCAGTCAATAGCCCAGCAAGTTATTTTATGGATATCAATAGACTGATTCTAATGTTCATATGGAGAGGCAAAAAAAAAAAAAAAACAGAATAGCCACAGAATATTGAAGGAAAAGAACAAAGTTAGAGGGCTGACATTACCCAACTTCAAAAATTATTTTAGTAATTACTATAGTAATTAAGACAGCACGTTATTGGCAAAACAATAGACAAATTGTTCAGTGAAGTAGAATAAATAGTCCAGAAATGGACCCATGCAAATAGAGTCAACTGATCTTTGACCAAGGAGCAAAGGCAATAACAATGGAGAAAAATTAATCTTTCAACAAATGTGTTATAACAATTGGACATCCACATGTAAGAAAAAAAAAGTGAATCTAGACAGAGACCTCACAACACCCTCCACCAAAGTGAACTCAAAATGGACACAGAGATAAATCTAAAATATTAAACAATAAAATGACTTAAAATACAACATCAAAGGTATAACTGATGAGAGAAAGAATTGAAAAGTTGGACTTCATTAAAATTAAAAACTTAATTCTTTGAAACAAAGATTAAAGAATGAGAAAACAAACCACAGACTTGGAGAAAATATTTGCAAAATATCTAATAAACCACTATTATCCAAAATATACAAAGCTCTCTTAGAACTCAACAATAAAAAATCCAACAACCCTAACCAAAAATGAATGGTTCAAAGATCTTAACAGACACCTCACACCCAAAAAAACATTGTCTCAAATGTGGCAAATAATTATATGAAGATGTGTTGTACAACATATGTCATCAAAAAAATGCAAATTAAATTGATAGGGTACAGCTATACTCTTACAAGAATGATGAAATCGCAAACACTGAAAGCGCCAAATTTTGTAAAGATGTGGGGCAACAGGAACTTGCATTGTGGCTGGTGGGAATACAAAATAGTACAGTCACTTTGGAAGACAGTTTGTCATTTTCTCACAAAACTAAGCATATTTTTACATATGATCCAGCAGATGCACACCTTAGTATTTACCCAAAAGTATTTGAAAATATGTGCCATAGAAAAACGTGTGCCAAAAGTTGAGAGCAATCAAGATGGTCCTCAGTATGTGAATGGATATATAACCTGTGGTCTATCTGTTACTGGGCAACCCCAATATGAAACTGGTTGCCTGACTGTGGGTCCTCACCCACGCGCTTACAAGGGACTTACTACTGCAGGCACGCACAAAAGGTTAACAAAAGGTTTATCTGCAAGGGAAGGAGAATGAGGAAATGTACAACTCAGGAAGAAAAGAGAGAAATAAATTCTTAAATGTGTCCTACCTGTTCCACCAACCTGGAATCCCAAGTGACCCACCGAGACACAACCCTGCCTGAACACGAGCTGAGTGCCCCAGACCAGATCCCACTAACAAGGCTGGTTTTTATTGACAAAGAGAGAAAATGACTGCTCAACTCTGCCCTTAGGTCTTCGCAACTTCCCTTTGGGGATCATGGGATTTGTAGTTCCCAATGTCTTGATGGCGTGGTGGTGGCATCCACAAAGCCTGTATGGAATTCACTCAGGACATCCTTTCCCCCTAACATATCCAGATCATGGAATATTATTCAGTGCTGAAAAGAGATGAACTCTTCAGCCATAAAAGACAAGGAGAAAACTTAAATGTACAATGAATGAGAGAAGTTGGTCTGCAAAAGTCTCGGAACTTTCTGGGAGAGGTAAAACCATTGCGACAATGAAGACATCAGAGGTTGCTAGGAATTGGGTGAAGGTAGGGGAGAATGGATAGGATAGGAGGTGCACAGAGAATTTTGCGGATGGTGAGACTATTTTATATGACTTCATGTTGGTGAATACATTCATTACACATTTGTCATAGAATATACAGCACCAAGAGTGGACCCTATTGTAAATGATAGAGCTTGGATGATTGTAATATGTCGACACAGTTCAGTGGATTTTAACAAATGTACTATTCCAGTGGAAAATATTGGTAATGAGGGGGGCTGTGTATGAGTGGGGGCAGAAAGAACCTGGGAAACTGTCACTTCCTCTCAATTTTGCTGTGAACCTTAAACTGTTCTAAAAAAACAAATAGTCTTATCAATAAAAAAGAACATGTTGTGTACTTTCTAGGTAAATTAATTAGAAGATTAAATGCAAGCTCCTCAGCCCTTAGATTAGTTTCATTCAGTCCGAAATTTTTCCAAACAGATTTGACACTGAATCCAACTGAAACACAACTGCATGTTTTTGGTGGGAGGAATCTGATTTGTTTCAAGTGGCCTTTGAAACCCCAGTCACAGATACTGAGACCCCATTAGAGATGTACAAAGATTTTGCTCAGGCCCTGCAGACAAGGTACGAGGCCTCCACCTCCCTTGTGAGAAAGAATCAGTAAGAGAACTTCAGGGGGAGAGAGGCACCGACTCGCCTGCAGCATCTTCTAAAAACAAAATCAAAACATAAAGTCCATTCAGTAGGAAAAGCCTGGATTCTGCATTAGAGTTCGGTATATTTAACCACAGCTGTTAGTAACATCACTGGCACGGTGTGTAAATATATGCACCTTGGCAGCATAGTCAGTCTCAGTTTCTGTTTTGCATTTTTCCCATTTGCTTCATATTTTGTTGTCCTGGAAAAGTGCCAGTCTTCTAGCTAATTTTTACACTGTCTCACTTTTACTCAATGCCAGTAGTCCTTTCAAAAGAAGCAGTGGCTTTTTTAGGTAACCCTTTGCAAGGAGAGGTTGAGACTGCTGAAGAAGGAGGAGGGATCAGCAAAGTTGCTTGGCAGGTGATTCAGGAGCGGCTTGCTCTAGCAGTCTCTGAGCACCCTGACTTCTCTCTCCTCCTCAACCTCACTCTTGGACACTCTCTGACTTTGCTGCTCTTGCAAATGTGCTGCAGCTCCCCAGGTGACCTTAACAAGGCCTGACAGGACTCAGCATATTAGGAATGTGCGATGGACCCCACCCAGTGTCCTTTTCCAGAAAACTCTATAAGAATATAGATATAGCCTGAGATGGAATGATGCCCCCCACACCCCTGCCTTCTTTTCCACTCTTTGTCCCACTGGGGAAGGCAAGTCCTTCTCACACACTCCTTTACTTGGTACCTAGCAGGCAGGATTACAGAGAGAGAGGACAGAGTCGCTGCCGTTGACGCTTTCCTGCAGTGTGACTTGCTGCCAGCTTTGGTCCAGTTAAGGTCCTAAATCTAATCTTAACAGATTCTTCTAAACTCTTCCCACACACTGCGAGGCCCTCAGAACCCTTCATTATTATTAACTGGCAAAGACTCCTTGACTCTCCTTATCTGACCTCATATTATTAAACACGTTTGCAAAACCTGTAGGGGAGGCTTAGAGTCAGTCCATTTCTCAGGCATGAATCATGGTGGAGACCAGGCGGCTTGAATCACTTGGGTCAGGAGTCTGGACAGATGAGCGGTGGCAGTGCCCTTCTGCGAGGATAGTTGTGTTTTTCCAGCCCTGGCAATAGACTCCATTGAGCCATTTCCTATCTCTCTCCTGGCCCCTCTCTTGGGCAGATGGTGAATATCTGTGTGTCGTTATCTAGGATTAGTGGTGTGAATGAAAAATAATTCATAAATGAATATTTTTTTTTCTAGCTGAACTTTCTGGCCCCAGACGAGAGGAAAGTGTGGTCTTGGCCACATTTACATGCAGTTTAATGAGCTGAGGGAATTAGCTGAGATAAACTTTCTCCGTATCAAGGTGATTATCTCAAGATCTCTGCTTCACTGATACTCTTTTTTTAAAAAAAATATTTATGTATGGATACAAGAACTGGGGTACAGACCAGAGGTTGTGGGGGAGGGGGTTAGTGAGAGGAATCACCAGAGACAGAGTGGGGAGCAGAACAGGCAGACTGAAAGACACCGCTGAGGGGAGCAGCAGGTGAGACAGGAGAGATGTGGGTTGCTCCCTGGCCAGCCAGGGAACGAACTCGTGCTGCACAGGCTGCCGATTGCTTCCTAGTGCAGTGCTTAACCCCTTGTGCCACCAGGGAGCCCCCCTTCATTGATATTCTAATGTGGTGTTTTCTCATTTGCACCATGTCACAAATAAGACCTGGCAAAGCTGGTCATCCCACACAAGACAAAATGTCAGGGAGGCAGAGTCCCGGCTTTAGGACATCACAAGCCAAACATGGGTGTAGGCTCCCCACAAGTCTGGTGAAATTTAATGAGGCTGTGGAAATCAGTGAGAGATATTTACACAAAGATATGCTCACCAAGATTTGAAAGGAAAACAGAGAAGATCTGCAATAAGCAGAAACCTCTGCAGTCAGTGGAAACTAGAGGAGGTTCTAGGTCAGTCCTGCTCCCTGGGAGCTCAGGTGTCCTTCTGCAGCACTGGCTGGAATCCAAGGGGCCATTCAACAGCCCCTTTGACAACATGGGCCTACTGCTCTGGGTCAATCCCAGTGGCAAAAACTGGCCTATCACCGAGGACCAGCCCACTCTGTTCTGACACTTGCCTGCACTAGTATATTCTACTGACATCAAGGAGAATTCACCCCACATTTCCCCAGTGCACTCTGGAAGTCAATGGCTAGGCACTGATGGACATAGAACTTAGAGCAGGGCTCCTGTGTTGGGATCCACATCCTCTCTCTGCTGATGTTTTCTTCCCAGCTTAAAACCTGCTGCTGTTATTTAGCCCATTCATTTTGACTAAGGTCTGTTTGAGTGTCTCCTTGGCCATAGGTCATTATTCGTGGACTAGAAGTGAAGTCCAAGTGATCACAGCTCCGTATCTGTGGCTGGAGCCCCTTCCCGTGCCCCAGGGGCGGGCATTTTCTTCTTCTGAGACACTGCCATCAGCTTAGGCGTACCCACCACCAAGGCCCTGGGGGTCTCCAGTCCCACCCCAAGACCCCTTGGAATGGCCTTTTTTGGCTCTCCCCCTAGGCTCCAGAGGTGAAAGACTCTTCCTAGGCCAGCAGGCAGCCCTTAAGACCATGCTGCAGGCTGTGGCCACCCTGGTGGTGAAGAATTTTGCTCATTCACCGACGTTCTTATTGTGATGCTTGTGTACCCAGATGTGTTTTGTAACTACAAAGAGTCACAGGGATCACACTGTCACTCCCAGGTAAAGACTCTCCTACTAGGCACATGGGACACCAGAGAGGAGACCTATGAAGTGCTTTCCTTCAAGGGCCATCTATGGGACATTCTGTGCAGGCCAGTTGCTGCCCAGGCCACTTACAAGTATCACCTCCCAAAAGGCAGAGCCTCTCCCAGGGTGCTGATGGGAGGAGGGTGAGCTGCACTCCCAGTGCAGGGATGGAGTAGAGAGGAGGGCACGAGCCAGGGTGGAGTCTGAGTGCTTTGAAGCTGCTATTTGTACTTTGCAAATTTCATCATTCCCCCGGACAAGGATTTGTCTGGCTTCTTGGCATCCAGGGCATGCAGAGTTGCAATCCCACTTTTTCATCATGATGGATGATCCAAGTTTTCCTGTACACTTAGATTCACTGCTTAGGGTCCTGCAAGTTTAACTGATAAAAGGTAGAGCAATAGACTTCATAGACATAGGGCAGGCCTTTGTCTATGAAGACAAAATGAAGAGAAAATGCAAACCTCAAAGAGGCAGTCATAACTGAATTTTATATACCATTTTAATAGAGGATAATAAATTTGTGGAGCTGCGACAAGACAAAAGAGTTTTGAGCAACTGGAGGAGCTAAATTTCAAGAAGGTAAATATATGGGGAAACTAATGGAAGATGAGAGTTATTTAGTTATTGTAGGGCTCATCTTGGTATGAGATTTTCCTCTTCTTCATGGTCATAAAAATACCTAGGGAGAGGGAATTCATATCAGTGCCTTCATTTCTCAGAAGTTTCTACTCTGAGAAACTTCTTTCTGAGGAAGCTTCTTTCTAGATCTATTGATTCACAATGGCCTCACCTCAAAATAATCCATAGCCAAAGTGGTATTATTTGGGGCTGGCATATTCTGATCCCCTTCACTCAGCTAATGGATGGGTGACCTGACTAAGCCACCTTCCAAATGAGTCTTCATTTCTCTACTTCCACAGAAAGGTAAAGTTTCTACATCTCTTGTGACACAGAGAGAAAGCCAGCTACTATTATTTGAATACTAGGAATAATGAGCAATGAATACAAACCCTGGGTCTCTTCCTTCTTCAAAGGCTCTGGTCACACCAGGCCACTTCACTGCCACAGTGAACCTGTGTCCTGCTCTGACCTGGGCCTTCTCCCTTTGGCTGCAGCCCCATCACAAACTTCCTCCCCTGAGATTCTGGAATCGTTGTTGCCTATTTACCATTCTTCCTCTTAGATGTTAAGTCCCTTTAGAGACCACAGGGACCCAAGGGGACTGTGCCACATCCTTTTCCATTGCTCTATGCATGGGGAACATCTATCGGTTTTATCTACACAGAATTCCTGACTTTGGGTCGGATCTGGATTTCCATTTGCCCCAAGAGAGGGTGAAGGGTCCAAATTGGGCTGTTCCCTGTCCTCACTGTGAGTCACCTAAGGTCTGGGAAAGAAGCTTTTTCCATTTTGGTCTCTAAATTGTGGAACTTAGAATAGTTTCAGGGCCTCCCTGGTGGCGCAGGTGGTTGAGCGCAGCACTGTGAAGCTGTCTGCAGCCTCTGCAGCACAGGTTTGATCTGGGCCGGCCGGGGAGCTACCCACATGGCGCAGCAGACCTCTCCTGTCTTGCCCACTGCTCCCCTCAGCAGTGTATTTCAGTCAGTCTGCCTGTTCTGTTCCCCATTCTATCTCTGGTGAATCCTCTCACCCTCCTGCATATCTGGCCTATACCCCGGTTCTTGTATACATGAATAAATCTTAAAAAAGAGACAGTAGTTTCAGTGGCCCTGCCTACACCATCTGACATACAAGGCATTTGAATGTAGTTTGACTCCTGAGAGATGCAGAAATATGATTATTCTCCTCTGGTGACCTGTGGTTTTGGACAATTGCCATGCCCCACAGACACTGAAGAGGGAGAAGAATGTGAGACCAGTCAATCCATAGGACAATGTTCATACATGTTATATCTCAGTGACCATGTGGTTTAAAAAATACTTGAAGAAGTTATAAAACAACAATCAAACAAAAACAATGTAAAATAAGATTAAGGAAGTCACTCGGTGGACACTAATTTTTAGTTTTAAAGTACTCAGAAAATGAGTTTTTGATAAGTTATTGTCAAGGTGGCTTCTCGAGGACTCTGGGGACATAGAGAGTCCCTCTGTATGTAGATGAGGGGTGGGTCTCTTTCGCAGACTCATCCATCACGTCTTTGACTGAAATTACATTACCAGATGCCTCTGTAATGTTTTGCCTTATTACAATCAAGTAACTGTTTTCTAGACTCTAAATAGCTCTTCATAATTTCTCCTGTGTGCTTCTGGATAAATGTAGCCTGCTTTAGCTTAATAAAATGTTGCTTTCCTCTATTTCTTAGCTACTCAAAATTTGAGGTCAGCAAACTGACCTTGCCTGTCCAGATGGCAAATAAGCATGATGAAGATGCTATTTTATATCTTCTGTTTTGAGTAATGGCATGCACTAGGCATTTTTATGATTGCCCCCAAATGGGTTCCATGATTGAAATCCAGTTAGTTTGAGGATAGCAGGTGCTTTGGGTTTCCTGAGCTGGTTCAATATTCTTTTTAAACTCCTTTTTAATACTTTCTTTCTGCCTTTCAAATGCAGATTTCCTCATAGTTCTGGACTCAACTTTTCTCTCTTTTACCTCCTATTCTCTTCCTAGAGAACCTTAGTTAACCCTAAGAATCCCTGAACTGTTTTCTGCTTTTTGAGTGCCTCCCAAATCCATGAAATCAGACCCTCTTAATAAAATCTTTTCATATGGAATTTCTTTTCAGTCCCTCCTCATCAACAGTGAGAGGCAGTAGCCCTAGAGTTCCAAGCCAGATGCATAAGCTGGAACACCAGCTCCATGATGACTGGGGATGTCAGTCCAGGCAGAGTGCCCACCTGCAAAATGGGAGTAATGGAAGAACCACCTCTGCAGGGATGTTGAGGATCACACCAAAGTGTTTAGATAAACATCGAAGAGATAATTCATGCCAAACAAGTGTTAGCCATGATTATTGATGATATAATTACCAGATCCACTGCTTTTCTTGGATTTAATGCTGGCGCTTCCAGCAAAAGATCAAAAAGCAAAATCCTAATTCCTTAGAGTGAATCATGGAGGAGGTAGACTTTGGGATCCGGGGGTAGTTGAGTACAATATGGGTTCATGCTGCTGGAACATCATCACTCAGCATAAACAATGGGAATTTGGGGTGTCAAGTGACAGGAAGTACTTCCCGAAAAATAACAGGACCCCAACACTGAATGCGTTCAAGATCTTTAGGACCTTGACAAGTATAGGGATGAACTGGATTCTTGAATTCAATTAAAGGACCTCTGTGCTCTCTTACCACGATTAAGAGAGTGATGCGGCCTGGCTGCTGTGATGCTCTGAGGGCTGAAGTCATGCTCTTGGCAGTGACTGTGCTCTCCTGGGAATAGTTCCAGCTCCAGAGCACTCACAGAGGGCCTTACGTTAATTCCCCATAGTCTTACTTTAGATTCCTTGTCACACTTGGGCACCTCAAGCCCAGAGTGGAATTAATCACAATCCACTGATAGGCTTAAAAGATCTTCTGGCTTTTCTTCATTTGTTTGCCTCCTCTGGTTGATTCATATTTACTTTCTTGAGGATAGATTTGAAGCCATTGAAACCCATGGTTCATTCTTGTTAATGGCACAAAACGTGGAACTGTGAACAACTTAAAGATATATCTTTAATTTGTATCTTTATACAATTTCTTTTCAATCCAGTATTGACTAACAAAGTTCTCTTATATGCAGTTAGAATGTATGTTTTCATTTTGTGGACATATGGAGCAGTTTATTATTCAATATTTTTTTCTTACAAGAATAGGAAGAATTTTTTTTAAGATTCATAATCCTACTACCTTAACTCAGCCACTTTTAGGTTTAGTAAGACTGGATTGAATATTTAGTATTTGAAGTATTAGGTCATAGAGAGAAAGAGAGAGAGGTTATATCTTTAAATATATGTGCTTATATGTATATATGATTTTGCATACAGTCGGATAAATAGAAGAGAGAGAGAGAGAGAGAGAGAGAGAGAGACAGATAGAAGGATAGATAGATAGATAGACATAGATACATAGATACAAAGATGGATAGATAGATATTCTTCAGGATAAAGTTCGGTAGAATCCAGTGAGTGGCTGCCTACAAATCCACCTGGGTCATTTAGTCATTGCAGGACATGTAGATTACTCTCCTTTCCTTGTTACACAGCACTCCCATATGCAAACTTTTCTACACCTAGAACCATTTCCCTTAGGTAAATTCCCAGAATCTGACTGTGTTTAAAATTCGACATTTTGTAAGAGCTTCATTCTGCTCCCCTTTATTACCCTACCCCTACTGGAGCTGGGGTGTAGCATCAAGGACAGGATTCATGGAGAGTCACAGCTGTCTGCCCTGCCATTGGGGTCCCCACCACTCAGGGTGAAGGCTAACGATTAACATGTGCCTCCCTGACAGAAGGGGTTCGGTAGTGTCCTGTGTCTGCAACCATGTGGTGCTTCCTGTTTTCAGTAGCACTTAGAGGAATATAACAAAGGAAAAGTACATTTCAGTAACTTGTTAAATTCAAAACTGGACTTTAGTTTCTATAACTGAAAAATCATTTTCTTAGAAATGCTGAAATTTTGAGTCATGCTACCAGCCTTATTAGCTACCTAGGAAGTGATTTTCGGAGAAACAAAAAGTGCATCATTTGACCTGGCGCTGAGGCACCCTAGCATATGGGTGCTCCTCTGAGACTGACCCAGACTGTGGGGCAGCAGTGACCCCATGCTAGGGTCATTGCTGTCCCTCTGTGCCTCAGTTTCCATTCCTGAATGCAAATGAATTAGACTTCAGCAGTTTTTGATTGCAATGACCTTCTCTGTCCTGGCAAAGAACCACCGAAAAAAAAAACAATTTATGATAAGAATGTGTTCTTTTCTCCCATCTATTCCAGAGTTATAATTGACATAAAACTCTGTAATATCAAGGTATACAAAGTGTTCATTTTATACACTTACCTTTGGCAAAGTGATAACCTCCATGACATTAGCTAAGACCCCCATTATGTCACATGACAATTACCTTTTTTTGTGTGTGATAAAAACATTTAAGAACCACTCTCGTAATCACATTCAAGAACGCAAGACAGTATTATTAGCTAGAGTCACCAGGCTGTACATTTGATCCACAGATTCTATTCATCTTCAAGCCAGAAGTGTAACATCTCTCATTATCTCAACCCCCAGCCTCTGGGAGCCACCACCCTTCTCCCTGTTATGATGCAAGTGGATTCTAAGTTGTTCAGGATGGACAGAAAAGGTGAACAAGTAACAGACTAGATTGTTCCAAAGTTCCTACAGTGCTGCATTTGCTCATACTGTGAATTTAGCAGTGATTACAGTGTATTCCATGTGTCATCTTAGCACTCCTTCTGAGCTTCATGAAGCCTCCTTCTCCATTTGCAAAGCAAAGCATTTCACAGTCATCTCTGCAGGAAGCATCACTCCACACATAAGGTTCCTTCTTGAGGAGAGACACATTGTCTTCCATAGCCAGCCGTCCACCCGTGGCCTCTATGCCTGGGGCCGAGAGGGACCACTCTCCTCCTTAGGAGCCCTCACTTTACTCCACTGCTTTCGACCAAGGTTTCTCCATGGTAAAATCACCAGCACATGCATCTACTCATTTATAAGCAAATACTTTATTCTTCCTAATTTTATTGTCTTAAAACAATCACAGCTGTGCTTACACGCTTTTATACTTTTAAATAGAAACAATGGACAGATTTCAAAGGCCCCTTTGTTGCCCTTCCCCTGCCAGTGCCCACACCAAGAACTGGTTTTGGTTTTTGGGACACTGCCCTGTGGGTCACGAGTGCCAGCCCGCATCTGGAGAGGATGGGCAGTACAGGGAAGGGGCCGTGGCAAATGTGGCTGGGCTTGTGGGGGGCCAGCCTTTCCCCATGGCCCACTTCCTCAGTCTGAGACTTTACTTGGAGAGGAAAACTCATTGTAAAATCTCTGTTTTTTATTCCTGTCTGAGAAAGAATAAACTAAAGTGCCAAGCTGGCCAGTTGGCAAGATTCCTGCCACCCTTATAAACTGTGTCTACTCCAGAAGGATGAAGATTAAAGTCTGGGAACACTGGACGGTCTCACTAACACCAGTTTGTGGAGGATTCCTAGGCTCCAGTCCTAACACTCCAGAAACAAACATGGGTTTTATAGCCTCTCTAGTAAAAAGCATCTGGAACTACCAATTGCACTCGAGCAGCTGTGCTTTTCCTGCTCTGTGCCTCAGAGAAGCCATCCCTCAGAATGTGGCACTGAAGTGGCCTGAGGCTGGCAGAACTGGGTGTGGGGACCATGGGTACAGAGGGAGGTGCCAGAGGAGAGAACTCCCAGTGGCTCATAGAAGCCTGGAGCTTGTGACTAGGGCTGTTGCCTGATTTGGCTCTCCACTGGCAATTCAGACCACTTTTGTGAGTTTATTTTCTCTAGAAGTGGCCAGCAGGTGGGCACAGGCCCAGAGGTGACAGAGTAGATGCATTCAGTGTTGGGATGTGCTGATCACCATGAGGTTGAGAGCCTCAGGGAGAGGGGTTAAAGGCCTGAGCAGAGAGGGCCGGAAGGCAACTACCTTGGGGGAGGAGTAAGGACGGAGCCCCAGGGAAGAGGACAGGGCACTGCAAGGTGTGCAGGCCAGTGGGGATGCCTCCTGGGGCTGCTGTCAGAGCACAAGTGCAAGCTGCTCACTCAGATTTGAGGAACAGGGCTGGGACCAGAGGATCTCAGTGGATGAACTCTCAGGGACCCATGTACCCAGGGAGGATGGCAAGAGTCTTGTGTTCTTGGGAAACTCGATCCAGGTGGTGGAGAAATCAGGCTGCTCCCTGAAGGGGGTGAGAGTGCACTGGGTCTGTGCCCAATCTGGAGTGCCTCGGCCTGTGCTGGGCTGGCCTCTGGGAGCTGCAGAGGGTTCTGAGTGAGGACAGGAGAGGAGCATGATTTTGTGCAGATGGTGCTCCCTGCAGCACACTCGTGGACAACCATCTGGATGCTCAGCACTCTAGCTGGTGACTTCCCCTGCACAGGGATGCTGTGCAGGGACTCCGCTTCTATTTTTAGCTAATGTTTTCTACCAGAAAACGGTCTCAAGTTCATGTAGCTAAAAGGTACCATGCTTTTCCTGTCTACAGTCCTTTCCTCCACCTTAGGAGGGATGGGGAGAGAAAAACACTCACTGCATTCATGGCAGATGCCTTGATCACTTGACCCGCATACTCTAGTTTTATTTATCCCTTGGGGCATGTTGTCAGAAAAGAAGCCAAACCCAGGCCTCTGCCTTCCCAAGAAACTCTTAATCCTCCTCTAATTAATCATCAATCCTCCCCCCAAGGGAGGAAAGATAAAAAGAGAAGATAAAGAGAAGAAAAGAAAGGAAAAGAAAAGAAGGGGGAAAAGAATAATGTTCTACATAAATTGTAAAACACCCCAAAACCTATCAGGCAAATGCGGTAAGGGTTTCTTCACATTAACTTATATAGAAGTGTGTCAGCTTAACATTAAGATAACAAGTTTATCAACCTAATTATAAAAAGTAATTGTTCCATAACTAAGGAAGAGATAAAGGCAACCATGATAATCTCCTGTTATAGAAAAAAAATAAGTATTCAATTTTAAGGCAATTGTATCAAGTGTTTGTTAGTGTCTTATCTGCTCTCAAAAACTGGTACGGAGGCTGGGCCCCTTATTTTATGATTCCCACCTAAAAACCCTGCTTTCTCCACGAGAAACCATATGAAACTGCAGATTTTATTTTTTGCTGTTAATGAGGAATAAATACTTTTCATTCCCTTGAAATACATTTTTTACAATTTAACACAAGCTCAGAAGGATTAACTCCAGGAGCCTATCCACTGTGTTTTCACAGGTAAAAAGAACATGTTAGCACCCACTGTAATACAGAATTCTGAATTTGCTACACATCAAATCAAATCTGTAGAGTGAATCTGAGAGACATAATGATGGTGATGGCCTGAACTTGAACTGCAGATCAAACTATTTAGTTTATATACTCTTCAGTTCACTGCCAGATATTTTGATGGCCTTCTCCCTGTCACATGCCCAGAGGCTGAATTGGGTATTGCTTTTTTTTTTTTTTTTCATGAGTTTTTTTTTTTTTTTTTTTATATTCCCCATTCAATTACAACCCCCTTATTTTGACCCCAAGCCCTCCTTTCCCCAAGCCCCACCCCCCCCCATAGAGTGTCTCTGGTTCATAGTTGTTTGTTGCTTTTGATATTTTCTTTCTTATAGGTATTCTTTTCTCTGGTCCCTTATTTAAGTTTTCTAGATTCCTGCTATGAGTGAGGCCATCCGGTATTTTTCTTTTTCTTTCTGGCTTATTTCGCTGAGCATGATCCCTTCCAGCGCCATCCATGTTGCTACAAATTGCATGTGTTTATCTTTTTTGAATGCTGAGTAATATTCCATGGTATATATGTACCACATCTTCTTGATCCAGTCATCTATTTTTGGGCATTTAGGTTGTTTCCAAAGCTTAGCTATTGTAAACAGTGCTGCTATAAACATAGGGGTACAGGTGCTCTTTGGAATTGATGTTTCTGTGTCCTTTGGGTAAATACCTAGGAGTGGAATTGCTGGATCATATGGAAGCTCTATGTTTAGTAGGTCAAGAAATCCCAGCTCACCATAGTGGTTGGACCAGTTTGCACTTCCACCAACAGTGCAGGAGAGTTCCTTTTTCTCCACAACCTTGCCAACATTTGTTGTTGCTGGTTTTTTAATACGTGCCATTCTCACTGGTGTAAAATGGTATCTCATGGTAGTTTTGATTTGCATTTCCCTGATGACAAGTGATGTTGAACATTTTTTCATATGTCTGTTGGCCATTTGCATTTCCTCTTCAGAGAAGTTTCTTTTGAGCTCTTCTGCCCATTTTTTGACTGGATTATTTTCTTTGTTTTTGTTGAGTCTCGTCAGCTCTTTGTAGATTTTTGTGATCACTCCTTTATCATTAGTGTTGGGTGCAAAAATGTTCTTCCAGTCGGTGGGGTTTCTCTTTGTTTTTGTTATTGTCTCCTTTGCTGTGCAGAAGCTCTTTAATTTGATGTAGTCCCAGCTGTTTATCTTTGCCTTCACTATCACTGCTTTGGGTGATGTGTCTGTAAAGATGTCTTTGAGGTGCATATCATGGAGTGTTTCGCCTATATTTCCTTCTGTGTATTTTATGGTTTCAGGTCTTATGTCTAGTTCTTTAATCCATTTTGAGTTGATTTTTGTGTATGGTGTGAGGTAGTGGTCAAGCTTCATTCTTTTGCATGTAGCGACCCAGTTTTCCCAGCACCATTTATTGAACAAAGTTTCTTTGCTCCAATGCATAGTCTTTGCTCCTTTGTCAAAGATTAGTTGACCATAAATCTGTGGGTTTATTTCTGGATTTTCTATTCAGTTCCATTGGTCTGTGTGTCTGTTCTTGTTCCAATACCATGCAGTTTTGATGATTATGGCTTTGTAGTATAGTTTGAAGTCTGGAGTGTGATACCTCCATTCCCTTCTTTTTTTTTCAGGAGAGCTTTGGCTATTTGGGGTTTTTGGTGATTCCATATGAATTTCATCAATAATTGTTCTATTTCTTTGAAGAATGACATTGAAATTTTTATTGGAATAGCATTGAATCTGTAGATTGCTTTTGGTAGGATGGCCATTTTAATAATGTTTATTCTTCTAATCAATGAGCAGGGGATGTCTTTCCATTTCTTTGTGTCTTCTTCTATTTCTTTTAACAGTGTTTTATAGTTTTCTTTGTATAGGTCCTTTACATCTTTTGTTAGATTTATTCCCAAGTATTTGATTTTTTGTTTCGATAATAAAAGGGATTTTTTTTATTTCTTCTTCAGATTTATTGTTTGTGTATAGGAAGGCTACTGATTTTTGCATGTTGATTTTTATCCTGCAATTTTACTGAACTGATTGATGTGTTGAATTAGTTTTTCTGTGGAGTTTTTGGGTATATTATCACATCATCTGCAAATAGTGATAGTTTGACTTCTTCTTTTCCTATTTGGATTCTTTGTATGTCTTTCTCTTGTCTTATTGCTCTGGCTAGGACTTCCAGAATTATATTGAAAAGCAGTGGTGAGAGTGGAATCCTTGTCTTGTTCCAGATCTTAATGGAAATGCTTTCAGCTTTTCGCCATTGGGAATGATACTGGCTTTTGGCTTGTATATATGGCCTTTATGATGTTGAGGTATGTTCCTTGTATCCCAAGAATTTCAAGGGCTTTGATCATGAATGGGTGTTGCACTTTGTCACAAGCTTTCTCGGCATCTATGATATTATCATATGGTTTTTATATTTCTTTTTGTTGATGTGTTGGATAATGTTGATTGATTTTCACATGTTGAACCATCCTTGTGTTCCTGGAATGAATCCTACTTGGTCGTGGTGAATTATCTTATGGATACATTGTTGGATTCTGATAGCTAAAATTTTATTGAGGATTTTTGCATCAGTGTTCATTAGGGAGATTGGCCTGTAGTTTTCTTTTTTTGTGTTGTCCTTGTTCGGTTTTGGTATTAGTATAATGTTGGCTTCATAGACCATGTTTGGTATTATCCCTTCCTTCTCAATTTTTTGGAAGAGTTTGTAAAGGATAGGCACTAATTCATTTCTGAACGTTTTGTAGAATTCATTTGTAAATCCATCAGGTCCTGGGCTCTTGTTTTTGGGTAGGTTTTTGATTACCATTTCAATTTCGCTGCTTGTAATTGGTCTGTTTAGGTGTTCTATTTCTTCTTTATCAAGCTTTGGGTGATTGTAGAGTTGTAGGAATTTGTCCATCTCCTCTAGATTGTTGAACTTGTTTCCATATAACTGTTCATAGTAGTTTCTGATTATTCTTTTGATTTCAGCTGTGTCCATTGTGATTTCTCCTCTTTCATTTATGATCCTGTTTATTTGTATTTTCAACCTTTTTTTCCTTTGTGAGCCTGGCTAGGGGTTTGTCTATTTTATTGATTTTTTTGAAGAACCAGCTCTTGGTTTCATTGATCTTTTGGATTGTTTTCTTAGTTTCAATTTCATTTATTTATGCTTTGGATTTTATTATTTCTTTTCTTCTATCAGTTTTAGGGGTTTTTTGTTGTTGTTGTTCTTTTTCTAGTTCTTTGAGCTTCGAGATTAGGTTGTTTCTTTGAGTTCTTTCTTGTTTCATGATGTGAGCCCCTATTGCTATATATTTTCCTCTTATTACTGCTTTTGCTGCATCCCATACATTCAGGAAATTGGTGTCCTCCTTGTCATTCAATTCAAAGAATTTTTTAATTTCTTCTTTGATCTCCTCATTAGTCCAGTGGACTTCCAGTAGTGTGGTTTTCAATCTCCATGAGGTAGATTTCCTTGCCTTCTTTTTATGGTTTATTTCTAGTTTGATGCCTTCATGGTCAGAAAAGATGGTTGGTATGATTTCAATCTTGGTGTATCTGTTGATGTTTGTCTTGTGCCCCAGTATGTGATCGATCCTGGAGAATGATCCGCGTGCACTTGAGACAAATGTGTACTCAGAGTTTTTTGGGTTTAGTGTTCTATAGATGTCTGTTAAGCCCAAGTGCTCTAGATCTTTATTTAGAGTTTTAGTGTCTTTACTTATTTTTTGTCTCGTTGATCTATCCATTGTTGATAGTGGTGTGTTGAAGTCTCCCACTACGTATGTGTTTTCTCTGATATCTGTTTTCAAAGATGATAATAGTTGTCTGATATATTTTGGTGCTCCTTCGTTTGGTGAATATATGATAATGAGTGTTCTTTCTTCTTGAAGTATTGTCCCCTTGATCATAATGTAGTGACCATTGGGTCTCTTTTTACCTTTTGAGTTTGAAATCTGTTTTATCTGATATAAGCATAGCTGTTCCTGCTTTCTTTTTTGGTCCATTTGCTTGTAGGATTCTTTTCCATCCTTTAACTTTGAGTCTATTTTTATCTTTTGTAGCTAAATGTGTTTCCTGGAGACAGCAAAAGGTTGGGTTTTGTTTCTTAATCCAGCCTGCGACTCTGTGTTGTTTTATTGAAGAGTTTAGTCCATTTACATTTAGAGTTAGTATAGATATGTTAGCATCTGTATTTGCCATTTTGTTTGTCTTTCCTTTGATTTGATTTTGTTTATTTATTCTTTTACTAACTTTTTTTTTGGCCTTCTTTTGTTGTTATTCGTCCCTCTAAGGTTCTGACTTTAGGACTCCTTATAGTATTTTTTGGAGTGGGGGTTTAGTCGTAATGAAATTCCAGAGTTTCTGTTTATCTGGGAAGGTCCTTATTCTTTCTTCAGAGAGGAAGGAGAGCTTTGCGGGACAGAGTATTCTTTGGTTGGCATCTGTTTTCTTGGAGTCTATTGACTATGTCCCTCCACTCTCTCCTTGCCCGTAGTGTTTCTTCAGAGATGTCTGATGTCAGTCTGATTGGTTTTCCTTTGAATGTTATCTGTTTCTTCCCTCTTGTCAGCTTCATTTTTTTTTTTCTTGTCTTGGATTCTTGGGAGCTTTACTATTATGTGTCTTGCTGTATTTTTCCTTTCATCATGGAAGTTTGGTGTTCTTCTTGCTTCTTGTATATCAATTTTCAACTCCTTCTTCACATTTGGGAAGTTTTCTTCAATTATTTCCTTGAATATTTTCTCTGTTCCTACATCTCTCTCCTCTCCTGGGATTCCTATAACTCTTATATTTCCTTTCCTCATGGAGTCAGATAGTTCCCGAAGTCTTTCTTCGGTCTTTTTCCTTCTTATTTCTCTTTTCTTTTTTGTTTTTGTTCTTTTTATTTCTGTGTCTTCAAGAGTGCTTATTCATTCTTCCATTTCATCTATTCTGCTTTCATTGCTTTTCCCAGAGTTCTTTAGTGCCTCCATTAAATCTTTGATCTCCTGCATTTCTTTTACTTCCCTCTTTAGGGACTCAATTTCATTCTTCTGAGCGTTGTTTTCCTTAATGACTTCCATCAGTTTTTTCATCACGGCAATTTTAAATTCTTATTCTGCAAGGCTCAGAAGTTCTTCCAAGTCACCGTAGTTACAAGCTGGTGGGTGGTTTTTTTTTTTTTGTGGTGTGTCTTTTTTCTGAGGCATTGCTACTTTGCTTGTAGTTTTTCTTTTCCCTGCTGCCTGTCTTCTAATTTGCCTTATGTGTTGGGACACTGTGCCGCTGACTGTCTGGCATAGTTTGGTGTGTTCTTTCGGGAGTTTCAGAAACTGGCAATCCAAATGAGAAAAAAACTGTTATGCCAGAAGTCCAGTGAGGCAGTGGTACTTTGAGTATGTAAATGGTCACTGTCACAGAATCTCTCCTCCTTCTGTGTTTAGTTACAAAGGTGCATCTTGAAGTCCCACAGACTTCCTTGGAGGTGTGACAACTGGATTGCACTCTGGGTTCCAAATCTCTGGATCCTCCTCTGGGCTCCAACTTCCTGCCAGGTGGGACCAGGCTTGTGGGGGTCTTCAGCTCACCTCTGACTGCACAGGGAACCTTCTCCCTCTGGCTCCACAGGGAGCCTTCTGCCAGATTTAAGCAATCTTTATTGAAGAAAGGTCCCTATTCTAAAATGGCGATTCGGAGACAGGCACACTCTCCTGCACACTGGATCTGCCCTGCCGTGGGTGCCTGCTCCCCCTCTGGGCTTGGACTGCTGGTCAGAAGGGGCCTGGCTTGGGCAAACTTTCCAGCTTACCTCTGACTCCTCCAGGAGTCTTCTGCTGGTTTCAAGCAGTCTTTACTGAAGAATGGTCCCTATTCTAAAATGGCAATTCGGATATAGGCACACTCTTCCATGCACCCGGTCTGCCCCTGGCCGTGGGTGCCTGCTCCCTCTCTGGGCTCAGACTGCTGGCCAGAAGGGGCCTGGCCTGGGCAAACTTCCCAGCTCACCTCTGACTCCTCCGGGAGCCTTCTGCCAGTTTCAAGCAGTCTTTATTGAAGAATTGTCCCCGTTCTAAAAAGGGAATGCGGGTATGCACTCCCCTGCGAGCCCGGTGTGTCCTGACCTTGGGTGCCCACTCCCCCTCTGGGTTCGGACTGCTCACCTGAAGGGGTCTGGTGTGGGCGAATTTCCCAGCTCACCTCTGACTCCTCTGGGAGCCTTCTGCTGGTTTCAAGCAGTCTTTACTGAGGAAAGGTCCCTATTCTATGGGGTGTTGGTGATTTTTTTTCTGGTCGCTAGGTGGCGCCAGAGATCTCCTAGTGTCCGTGGGGAGCTGTTTTTTTTACCCCGTGGGACAGGGGAACAGAGCGGGAGTGGTCGGGAAAGCCTCAATGTCTTCTGGGGTGCTGTGTCTGCCTTGTGCCCCACCATCATGGGGATCCCATGCCCCAAATTTCGTGCCCCTGGTCTCAGTCCCAAAGCCCTCAGGTCCAGGACACGGGCTGTAGCCCAGTTCAGTGTACGCAGAAATGGCACTTTTTGCACCCCGCTCCTGTTGTCCGGGCGCCTGGTTTCTGATTACTCAGTGAGGGACATTCACCTCAGTAAGGGCCCCCGCGCATCTCCCCACAAGCCTAGGTCACAGGCTCAGGGACCTGGGCAGCCATGATCCGTGTATCCTTTTCAAGCATGCTGCTTTTCCGCACAAGCTTTCCAGCTGGCCTAGGGCTGTTTGTAGGTCTCCGGCAGTCTTTGTTTTTCTCTAATGGTGCCTGGAGCCGTTGGCTCAGCTCTGCAGCGAATCCTGCAGGGTTCTCCACAGCTCCAGTTCATGGGGTGTGGTGGCTGAAATAGTTCCTTTCCACTCACAGTCCCGCTTGATGCATAGTTTGTTCTTGTTCGTTGTTTTAGTTTTTTTGTTTTTTCCTCCTTCCTGTTGGTCAGAGAGTGCCAACTTTGTGGGTGGGGGAGGGTTCTGAGCTTTCCTCCCTTCTAGTCCTCTTTTATGGCAACTTTCTTCTTCGAGTAGTTTGCTGGAGTCGCCCGTTTATCTTCCATGTCCCAGTTCTCACTGGGACCTGCCACGTTTCCTCCCTATTAACTTTTTTTTAATGGGAGATCTTACTTGCAGTGTTTCCTCGCCGCCATGTTGATCCACCCCAGAACTGACTTGGGTATTGTTTTTTAATTGTCCATTTTTTTTCCTTCTAGAAATACTTGTGCTATATACAAAAGGAAAAATAGCCTTCTATAATTTGTGAACATTGGTACAACTTGCACATGATTTCTTCCAAACTCCATGCTGTTGTTTATTGGAGAAAAGGTTTCTCTGCTTCGTTTCACCCATTAACAATGAGAGAAATAATGACCCCAGACCTCTTTAAAAGAGCTACCATTTGAAAATGGGAAACTCTTCTATTGTGACCTTCTTATTTATTTATTTTTTGTATTTGGTATGAAGCTATTAAATGACTTAGTGTTGGAAATGTTTTTGAAGTGTCCTAAAAATAAATTTTACAAATGATAGACCTGAGCCACTGGTGCTGTTGCTGCCTGTCATTAGCTGCTGGCTGTAAAGTACTTTGCAGGAGGTGGGAAAGCAGCTTCAATCTGGGTCATTGTTTTGATCCTTTAGATTGTGAATGTAGTTTTAAAGGTGATTGGACCAAATTTCACACATTAACACATCTTTGTGTGTGTCTGTATGTTAGCATGCATGCTTGTTTCTTAATATTAAAGGGAATTCAAAAAATTGAGAATGCTTTCGTACACTTCAGCTTTCTACATGAAATAGTAAATATTGAAGTCTTAAGCCTAGGTTTTTGTTATGTACACACTAGTGCTGTTTATTTGTAGGAATAAACTAAGAATAAACTTTTAATGTTTTCCTGATATTTTACATTTTTCTGAACATTTAAAAATTCCATATTAAAAGATTCTGCATGTACAACACCATATGCTCAGCAGAATGATATGATAGTTAAATTAATGATAGATACTTTAATGAAATCAGCTGAGAATTTCTAAATGTCATTGCTATAATTCACAAATATGAGAATGAAAAACCCAAATGTGGTAACTTTGGGAGGGAAATATCTTTCAGAGAAGAAAGGCAGATTCTGGTTTAAATTGCTGGTTTAGAACTCACCAGAATGTCCTGGCTGCTAATGTGGAAAATAAGATCTGAACTTATTGTTATTTTCTTTTCTTATTAATTCATTTGTTTAATATGGTAACACATCTTTGTGTGTGCTTTGCTTGGTTGACAATTTAGACCAATTTAGAATATCTAAATTGTATTGACTCTTCCACAATTATATGAAGGAAAGTATGATCCAATTATCTAAACTTTACAAATTATTCTAAAATATTTTTTAACTTTACAAAGATTATTTCTATTTTATTAAGTGATCTAAATAATAGATGGGAAAACTAACTCCACTCATGTTTATCCAAGGTTCATAAGAGTTTCTCATATAAAAATCCAATTTTAATGGAAATAAATAATACAGCTAACTTCACGACAAATTCTATTAGGCTTCTTACAATTCAGATAAAAATAAGTTTTTAATATGTGAAAATGATCTATAAGAAGTAAAACAATTTTAGATTAATTTTCTCAGAGAAAATGGAAATATCAGATGCTTTATGATAATAATTGTTCTGTGTTAAATGGAGTAAAATCCAATTTCATTGCAGGAAACAATCTCATAACTCAGTCTAATTTTGAACTTGGAAACGGTATTTAACTACCTGGGATATGGATGGAGGGCAGATTCTTCAAACTTAAAATAACTGAGTAAAATAAAAGGGAATGAATGTGATTAATATTGAATTTGGTAGGTGCTTAAATTAACCCATTTTCTTCATGTGTCTTGCCTGAACTGCATGGAAGTGTGATGCAAGAAACCATCGTTTTATCTGAATCTACCTGGAGCCTCTGTCAGGGTGGAGAGAAAATATTCCTCTACTCTTCTGGATCTTTCTCAGACTGGGCAAAGCATCAAATTGACATCAGGCAGATTAGTAGGAGAAAAGAACAAATTTAGTTACATACATATGGATAATCAAAATAGGTATGGACTTTGAAGCCAGTGGGGCACAATGGGGGCACATATCCTGAGCTAAGGAATGGAATAGAGACTTAGGCTTCAAGGAGGGGAGCCTCACATAAGAACAGGATGACGAAGACCAGATGCTCTATAATTAGATGCTTGCCTGCCATATAGATAGGTTCTTCCAATAGAAAGGTTAATTCTGATGCAAATACTAATTCTACATAATACCCCCCAATTTTCATTTATCTAGTTAAGGGGTAGTAAAAGCTTCTCATAAGCCTGCATAGCTTCATACTAAACTAGTTGTTTAATATGTAAAATAATCCACATACTAGAGGGACTCGTTTTAGGGAGGCCTGTTCTGAGCATATTGGAGGGATGTTTATCCTTCTGATGCAGTGGTCTCAGCAGGGGCTGGTGTCAATCAAGAGAGACCATGTGGTGCCGGGCAGTACTTCAGAGGAAACACAGCCAGAAGCCAGCATACATCTGGGAGTATCAGTCTGTTTGGGTGATGCCTCGCACCACAGCAGCACCCCTTGGCCTGGAGTGGGAGAGATTGTGCCTGGACTCATGAGAGTAGTTATCATTTGTGCTTGAAGTTGTACCCTCACCCTGGGCTGGGGTGAGGACATGCTGGGTGATAGGTTATTTACCTTTTGCTTTATGACCATGCACCTGTGTGTTAGGTTTCCCTTTTCTCTAAATCCCTAGATGTTTTATTTAACTGAATTTTGTAAGCCAGAATACATAAGTGGAACAGTGTCCATATGGCAGCTCAGGCTGCTACAAGATACCATAGAGTGGGTATTTCATGACAGCTATTTACTTCTCACAGCCCTAGAGGCTGGAAGTCTGGGATCAGAGTGCCAGCATGGGAGGGGTCTAGCATGAACTCTCTTGGTTTGCAGGCACCATCTCACTTTGTCCTCACATAGCGAAGAAAGATCAAGTGTCTCTTCTTTCAAAGGGCACAAATCTCTTCTTTGGGCCCCCAGGCGATGGCCTTATCTAACCCTAATTGTGTGTAATTGTCCCACCTCTTAACATCATCATATTGGAAATAAAAGTTCAGTGTATTTGGGGAGGACATAATCATTTCCTACAGAGGAGTGCACATGAATAAGTGAAACTACTTCATTAACATTTTTCTACACATTACATCAACATCTTCTACAAGTGGGCCAGGATGTTGATAGAAAATCGAATTTTAATTCCCCCATTCAAGATTTCCATGTTTCATATAAATAGTAAAACTGTTAATGTACTATTATACATTCTATGTAAATTGTTTTATTGTATACACAATTTAGTATGTAAATCTATTTCAATTTACGATATGACTTTCCCCCTCTACATATTTTGAAACAAGCATTTGTAACTATGAGAAACACCTCTGGACCCAGAGATTTAGAGCACATTATTCCTACCCTTTTCCTCTTTTTTCGACCCCTAGTCTAAGAATAAAATTAATGAGACATAACATTCTACAATTATGTCAAAAAGGAAACCAAAAATTATTTAGAACTAGTTACTTATTCTGTCTACTCCTCACATTTGGTTAATGGTATAAATGTACTGAGAAAGCTCATTATTATATAAAGAAACAAGAAATGAAAACTCCAGGTTCTTCTAGAACCTACCAGAATGGAGCTTTTGCCACATCCTTCTCAAGGAAGATCCCCAACCCCAAGGCCATAGCAGAGTGCCCCCAGAACCCCAATTCCAGACCTGTCATTTCCTTGCTGTGTATCCTTTACACATGTGTTTACCTGCTCTGGTCTCATCTCACTTATAAAACAGGAATACATTTTTCTAGGGTGATTGTGAGAGTGAATACATGTAAGCACATTTAAAGTTCATTTCCCTGCCTGCTCTGAAACCAGCAGACTGTGTGGAATTGTCTTTGTCCTCCTTTTCCTCACATATGGACCCTGGGGAGGAGGGCATGCATCCTTGGTTGCATAACCCACTGTGTTCTGAGCCTTCCAGCCTCAGGGTCATGATGCTGGAATAATGTGCTCTAGAGTAATTTGAGTGCTTTCTAATTACTTACTTAATGTTTCTTTGAGAAGATTTTTCATTTGGTCAATTGTGAATCTTACATTGGCGTTTTTCAGCTTATCTTATTGATGAGTGAAATTCAGCACCATGGACAGAGGCTTCATTTGCAGGTCATAAAGATGAAGCAGAGTGACCAGATCCCCAATATGTTTGCTTCCAAGACCCTGAGAGAGGTTTCTGGACCCCAGCCAGCTTCTGGAATATGCAGGTCTCTTCAAGAGCAACATAAATCCAGCCCTCTCTATAATCCCACCACTAAGTGGCTGAGGTAACTCTGAGGGGAAGAGGGCACTGTTAGGTCAGTGGGGAGATGACAAGGAAGTATTGCTGTGATCTGACTCACTCTCCACATAGTCAAGGTTCCAGCCTGTTCTTCTAGCAGGGTGTGTGTTCTAATCCCCTCTCCTCACAGTGGCTCAGAACATGGACTTCTTGCTCCAGAGGATTCTAGTTGTTGCTACTCATGCAGGAACTAGTGGAAGTTCCAGATATTAATTTTTGTGTGATTTTGTTGTTTTTTATTGAGAAAATATTGGTTCAGGAAACAGTAAATTATTGAGGACAATGTGTTCACATATCAAGTCCAGACCATTTAGAACTAGTTTAAAATTATGAATAATTTTGGAAATATTAAGTCCTGTAATTCTCATTAACAAAATGTACCTAGAATCCACCTCTGCTTCTCTTTATATGGTGCTACCTTCATTTGAGTTCTGCTGATCTCTCTACAAAAGCATCATCTTTTGTAGCTTATTTTTATTTGTTTTTAATTTTTAATTTTATATATTTTTGCATCATATTTCATTTTTGTACAATGTATGCAGTTTCATCTCAGTTATTGTCCCCGTAAAATTCCCACCCCCCTTGTTTTGATCCTACTCCTTTCCCCTCCTCCCCCACAGTGTGTCTCTGGTTTAAAGTTGCCTGTTGCTTTTGATTTTTACTTTATTATAATTAGTCTTTTTCCTGATCCCTTATTTATGGTCTCACTCATAGCAGGAATTTAGTTCCAGATATTTTTGATGGTTTGGTTTGTTTGTTCTGTCTTAACTTATAAACATTTTATTTATTTATATTTTTAATAGTAAATTTTATTTTTATATTCCCCCATACAATTGCAAATGCCCCATTCTGACCCCAATCCCTCCCCTCCCGGCCTCCACCCCCCAAAAAGTGTCTCTGGTTCATAGTTTTTTGTTGATTTTGATTTTCACTTTCTTATAGTTATTCATTTTCCTGGTCCCTTATTTAAGTTTTCTAGATTCCTGCTATGAGTGAGACCATCCGGTATTTTTCTTTTTCTTTTTGGCTTATTTCGCTGAGCATGATCCCTTCCAGCGCCATCCATGTTGCTGCAAACTGCATGTGTTTATCTTTTTTGAATGCTGAGTAATATTCCATGGTGTATATGTACCATATCTTCTTGATCCAGTCATCTATTTTTGGGCATTTGGGCTGTTTCCAAAGCTTAGCTATTGTAAATAGTGCTGCTATAAACATAGGGGTGCAGGTTCTCTTTGGAATTAATGTTTCTGTGTCCTTTGGGTAAAGACCTAGGAATGGAATTGCTGGATCATATGGAAGCTCTATGTTTAGTAGATCCAGAAATCTCCACACAGCTCTCCATAGTGGTTGGACCAGTTTGCACTCCCACCAACAGTGTAAAAGGGTTCGTTTTTCTCCACAACCTCGCCAACATTTGTTGTTGCTAGTTTTTTTAATATGTGCCATTCTCACTGGTGTAAGATGGTATCTCATGGTAGTTTTGATTTGCATTTCCCTGATTACAAGTGATGTTGAACATTTTTTCATATGTCTGTTGGCCATTTGCATTTCCTCTTCAGAGAAGTTTCTTTTTAGTTCTTCTGCCCATTTTTTGACTGGGTTATTTTCTTTGTTGTTGCTGAGTCTCATCAGCTCTTTGCAGATTTTTGTGATCAGTCCTTTATCATTAGTGTTGGGTGCAAAAATGTTCTCCCAGTTGGTGGGGTTTCTCTTTGTTTTTGTTATTGTCTCTTTTGCTGTGCAGAAGCTCTTTAATTTGATGTAGTCCCAGCTGTTTATCTTTGTCTTCACTATCACTGCTTTGGGTGATGTGTCTGTAAAGATGTCTTTGATGTGCAAATCACGTAGTGTTTCGCCTATATTTCCTTCTATGTATTTTATGGTTTCAGGTCTTATGTCTAGTTCTTTAATCCATTTTGAGTTGATTTTTGTGTATGGTGTGAGGTAGTGGTCAAGCTTCATTCTTTTGCATGTAGCAACCCAGTTTTCCCAGCACCATTTATTGAACAAAGTTTCTTTGCTCCAATGCATAGTCTTTGCTCCTTTGTCAAAGATTAGTTGACCATAAATCTGTGGGTTTATTTCTGGATTTTCTATTCGATTCCATTGGTCTGTATGTCTGTTCTTGTTCCAATACCATGCAGTTTTGATGATTATGGCTTTGTAGTATAGTTTGAAGTCTGGGAGTGTGATGCCTCCATTTCCTTCTTTTTTTTCAGCAGAGCTTTGGCTATTCGGGGTTTTTGGTGATTCCATATGAATTTCATCAATAATTGTTCTATTTCTTTGAAGAATGACATTGAGATTTTTATTGGAATAGCATTGAATCTGTATATTGCTTTTGGTAGGATGGCCATTTTAATAATGTTTATTCTTCCAATCCATGAGCAGGGGATGTCTTTCCATTTCTTTGTGTCTTCTTCTATTTCTTTTAACAGTGTTTTATAGTTTTCTTTGTATAGGTCCTTTACCCCTTTTGTTAGATTTATTCCCAAATATTTGATTTTTTTTTTGTTTCGATAATAAAAGGGATGGTTTTTTTTGATTTCTTCTTCTTCAGATTTATTGTTTGTGTATAGGAAGGCTACTGACTTTTGTGTGTTGATTTTGTATCCTGCCACTTTACTGAATTGATTAATGAGTTGAATTAGTTTTTCTGTGGAGTTTTTGGGGTTCTCTATGTATATTATCATATTATCTGCAAATAGTGATAGTTTGACTTCTTCTTTTCCTATTTGGATTCCTTGTATGTCTTTCTCTTGTCTTATTGCTCTGGCTAGGACTTCCAGTATTATATTGAAAAGCAGTGGTGAGAGTGGACATCCTTGTCTTGTTCCAGATCTTAATGGAATTGCTTTAAGCTTTTCACCATTGAGGATGATACTGGCTGTTGGCTTGTCATAGATGGCCTTTATGATGTTGAGGTATGTTCCTTGTATCCCAAGAATTTCAAGGGCTTTGATCATGAATGGGTGTTGCACTTTGTCGAAAGCTTTCTCAGCATCTATTGATATTATCATATGGTTTTTATATTTCTTTTTGTTGATGTGTTTGATAACGTTGATTGATTTTCGGATGTTAAACCATCCTTGTGTCCCTGGAATGAATCCTACTTGGTCATGGTGAATTATCTTATGGATACATTGTTGGATTCTGATAGCTAAAATTTTATTGAGGATTTTTGCATCAGTGTTCATTAGGGAGATTGGCCTGTAGTTTTCCTTTTTTGTGTTGTCCTTGTTCGGTTTTGGTATTAGTGTAATGTTGGCTTCATAGACCGTGTTTGGTATTGTCCCTTCCTTCTCAATTTTTTGGAAGAGTTTGTGAAGGATAGGCACTAATTCGTCTCTGAATGTTTGGTAGAATTCATTTGTAAATCCATCAGGTCCTGGGCTTTTGTTTTTGGGGAGGTTTTGAATTACCATTTCGATTTCGCTGCTTTTAATTGGTCTGTTTAGGTGTTCTATTTCTTCTTTATCTAGCTTTGGGTGATTGTAGAGTTGTAGGAATTTGTCCATCTCCTCTAGATTGTTGAACTTGTTTCCATATAACTGTTCATAGTAGTTACTGATTATTCTTTTGATTTCTGCTGTGTCCGTTGTGATTTCTCCTCTTTCATTTATGATCCTGTGTATTTGTGCTTTCTCCCTTTTTTCCTTTGTGAGCCTGGCTAGGGGTTTGTCTATTTTATTGATTTTTTCAAAGAACCAGCTCTTGGTTTCATTGATCTTTTGGATTGTTTTCTTAGTTTCAATTTCATTTATTTCTGCTTTGGTTTTTTATTTCTTTTCTTCTACTGGTTTTGGGGTTTTTTTGTTGTTCTTTTTCTAGATCTCTGAGCTTCGAGATTAGGTTGTTTCTTTGAGTTCTTTCTTGTTTTTTGATGTGAGCTTCTATGGCTATATATTTTCCTCTTATTACTGCTTTTGCTGCATCCCATACATTTAGGATATTGGTGTCCTCCTTGTCATTCAATTCAAAGAATTTTTTAATTTCTTCTTTGATCTCCTCATTAGTCTAGTGGTCTTCCAGTAGTGTGGTTTTTAATCTCCATGAGGTAGGAAAGTTCCTTGCCTTCTTTTTATGGTTTATTTCTAGTTTGATGCCTTCATGGTCAGAAAAGATGGTTGGTATGATTTCAATCTTGGTGTATCTGTTGATGTTTGTCTTGTGCCCCAGTATGTGATAGATCCTGGAGAATGACCCATGTGCGCTTGAGAAAAATGTGTACTCCGTTTTTTTTTTGGGTTTAGTGTTCTATAGATGTCTGTTAAGCCCAAATGCTCTAGGTCCTTATTTAGAGCTTTAGTTTCTTTACTTATTTTTTGTCACGTTGATCTATCCATTGTTGATAGTGGTGTGTTGAAGTCTCCCACTACGTATGTGTTTTCTCTGATGTCTGTTTTCAGAGAGGACAACAGTTGTCTGATATATTTTGGTGCTCTTTCGTTTGGTGAATATATGATAATGAGTGTTATTTCTTCTTGAAGTATTGTCCCCTTGATCATAATGTAGTGACCATTTGGGTCTCTTTTTATTTTTTTTGAGTTTGAAGTCTGTTTTATCTGATATAAGTATAGCTGTTCCTGCTTTCTTTTTTGGTCCATTTGCTTGTAGGATTGTTTTCCATCCTTTAACTTTGAGCCTATTTTTATCTTTTGTAGCTAAATGTGTTTCCTGGAGACAGCAAAAGGTTGGGTTTTGTTTCTTAATCCAGCCTGCGACTCTGTGTTGTTTTATTGAAGAGTTTAGTCCATTTACATTTAGAGTTAGTATAGATATGTTAGCATCTGTATTTGCCATTTTGTTTGTCTTTCCTTTGATTTTGTTTATTTATTCTTTTACTAACTTTTTTTTTGGCCTTCTTTTGTTGTTATTCGTCCCTCTGAGGTTCTGGTTTTAGGATTCCTTGTAGTATTTTTTGGAGTGGGGGTTTAGTCGCAATGAAATTCCGGAGTTTCTCTTTGTCTGGGAAGGTCCTTATTCTTTCTTCATAGAGGAAGGAGAGCTTTGCGGGATAGAGTATTCTTGGTTGGCATCTGTTTTCTTGGAGTCTGTTGACTATGTCCCTCCACTCTCTCCTTGCCCATAGTGTTTCTTCAGAGAAGTCTGATGTCAGCCTGATTGGTTTTCCTTTGAATGTTATCTGTTTCTTCCCTCTTGTCAGCTTCATTATTTTTTCCTTGCCCTGGATTCTTGGGAGCTTTACTATTATGTGTCTTGCTGTATTTTTCCTTTCGTCATGGAAGTTTGGTGTTCTTCTTGCTTCTTGTATATCAACTTTCAGCTCCTTCTTCGCATTTGGGAAGTTCTCTTCAATTATCTCTTTGAATATTTTCTCTGTTCCTACATCTCTCTCCTCTCCTTCTGGAATTCCTATAACTCTTATATTGCCTTTCCTCATGGAGTCAGATAGTTCCCGAAGTCTTTCTTCGTTCTTTTTCCTTCGTACTTCTCTTTCCTTTTCTGTTTTGGTTCTTTTTATTTCTGTGTTTTCAAGAGTACTTATTCGTTCTTCCATTTCATCTATTCTGCTTTCATTGCTTTTCCCAGAGTTCTTTAGTTCCTCCATTAATTCTTTGATGTCTTGAATTGCTTTTACTTCCCTCTTTAGGGACTCAATTTCCTTCTTCTGATCATTGTTTTCCTTTATGACTTCTGTCACTTTTTTAATCATGGCAATTTTAAATTCTCTTTCTGGAAGGCTCAGAAGTTCTTCCAAGTTACTGTCATTGCAATCTGGAGGGTGTTTTTCTTTTTGTGGTGTGCTTCTTCCCTGAGGAGTTGTTAGGTTGCGTGTGGTTCTTCTACTCCCTACTGTCTGTTTTCTAATTTGTCGTATGCATTGGGACACTGTGTTGCTCGGACTGGCCGGCATCTTGGGTGAACTTCTCCGCTCCCCTCTGGCTCCTCCAGGAACCATCTCTGGTTTCTGGGGGAGCTTTTTGCTGGTTTTAGGCAGTCTTTACTGAAGAAATGTCCCTGTTCTAAAATGGCGAAGTGGGACGCAGTCCCTGCGCATCCCGTCTCAGGCACACTCTTCTGCGTGCCCGGTCTGCCCCGGACGTGGGTGCCTGTTCCCTCTGTGGGCTCAGACTGCTGGTTGGAAGGGGCCTGGCGTGGACTAACTTCCCAGCTGGCCACTGGGTCCTCCAGAAGCCTTCTGCCCTTTTCAAGAAGTCTTTTCTTAAGAAATTTCCGTTCTATGGGGTGTTAGTGACTTTTTTTCTGGTCGCTAGGTGGCGCCAGAGATCTCTCCTATTGTCCTTGGGGGGCTGTTTTTCAACCCCCCCACCCCCGTGGGACAGGGGACAGAGTGAAAATGGTAGGGTAAACCTCAACGGCTTTGGGGTGCTGTGTCTGCCTTGTGCCCCACCGTCGTGGAGAACCCACGCCCCGAATTTCATGCCCCGGGTCTCAGTTCCAAAGCCCTCAGGTCCAGGACGCGGGCTGTAGCCCAGTTCAGTGGCACGGGAATGGCGCCTTTTGCACCTGCTCCTGTGCTTGGGCGCCTGGTTCTTGCTTACTCAGTGAGGGACTTTCTCCCCCATGAGGGCCTCCGCTCGTCTTCCCGCAAGCCTAGATCGCAGGCGCGGGGACCTGGGCAGCCCAGATCCCGATCCGCGTTTGCTTTTCAAGCGCGCCAAGTGCGCCGCTTTTCCGCGCAAGCTTACCGGCCGGCCTGGGGCTGTGTGCGCCTCTCCAGAGTCTCTTTGTTCTTCTCTAATGGTGCCCAGAGCCGTTGGCTCACCGCCGCAGCGAATCCTGCAGGGTTCTCCACAGCTCCCGTTCACGGGGTGTGGTGGCTGCAATAGTTCCTTTCCACTCACAGTCCCGCTTGCTGCGTAGTTTGTTCTTGGTCGTTTTAGTGTGTTGTTTTCCTCCTCTCTGCGGGTCGGAGAGTGCCGCCTCTGTGGGCGGGGGAGGGGAGCAGGGTTCTGCGCTTTCCTCCCTTCTGGTCCTCTTTTATGGCCACTTTCTTCTTCAGGTAGTTTGCTGGAGTCGTCCATTTATCTTCCGTGTCCCAGTTCTCACTGGGACCTGCCGCTTTTCCTCCCTATTAACTTTTTTTAATGGGAGATCTTACTCGCAGCGTCTCCTCGCTGCCATGTTGCTCCTTATAAACATTTTAAATTTAATTGAAACTGCTTTCACGTTTGTTCAAAACAAAAAAAAAAAATATAAGACCCTCCAAATATTTTCAAAATTGATGCTCCAGAAGCTACCATATGACCTGGGAATTCCATCAAGGGATCTGCCCAAAGAATACAAAAACATTGATTCAAAAGAATACCTGTACACCTATGTTTATTGCAGCACTATTTATAATAGGTAAAACCTGGGAACAACCCAAATGCCCAAAAATAGATGACTGGATCAGGGAGATATGGTATATATACACAATGGAATATTATTCAGCAATCAAAAAAGATAAACTCATACCATCCACAGTAATGTGGATGGAACTAGAAGGAATTATGCTCAGTGAAATAAGCCAGAAGGGGCCTCCCCGGTGGCACAGCAATTGAGCGCTGGGTTGCGAAGCTGACCGCGACCTCTGCAGTGCAGGTTTGATCCCCGGCTGCTCCCCGGCCACCGGAGGAGGGTCCCACATGGCGCGCAGACCTCTCCTGCCGCCCGCTGCTCCCCTCAGCAGCGTACTTCGGTCCTTCTGCCTGCTCTGCTCCCCGCTCTGGCTCTGGTGAATTCTCTCACCCTCCCGCGCTTCTGTCTGTACCCAGTGCATGTATAAACAAAACAAACAAACAAATAAAATAAATAAATAAATAAAACATGCCTCTATAAAAAAAAAAAAAGAAAGAAAAGAAATAAGCCAGAAGGAAAAGGAAAAATATCGGATGGTTTCAATTATAGCAGAAATATAGGGGAACCAAATAAGACATCAGTGTAAAAAAATAATAACAGTACAAAACACAACAAAGCAAAAATGGACAATTATAAATCAGAGACATCCTGAAGGGGAGGAGGCAGGAGAGGGATTGGAGGGAGGGAAGGAGGAGCACAGGGGACTGAGTGATGGTGCATGGGTGCATTGGGGAAGGAAACTCTATGTGGACTACACCTGAGGGGGTGGGGGGAGGCAAATATTGTTTAAAAATGAAAAATGGGGCCTCCCTGGTGGTGCAGCGGTTGAGCGCTGGGTTGCGAAGCTGCCCGCGGCCTCTGCAGCGCCGGTTCGATCCCCGGCTGCTCCCCGGCCACCGGAGGAGGGTCCCACATGGCGCGCAGACCTCTCCTGCCGCCCGCTGCTCCCCTCAGCAGTGTACTTCGGTCCTTCTGCCTGCTCTGTTCCCCGCTCTGGCTCTGGTGAATTCTCTCACCCTCCCGCGCTTCTGACTGTACCCAGTGCATGTATAAACAAAACAAACAAACAAACAAATAAATAAATAAAACATGCCTCTATAAATAAAAAAAAAAAAAAAAAAAAAATGAAAAATGATGTAAAAAATAAATAAATATGAGCGATTAAAAAAATTGATGCTCCAGGAACAGGTCTAGTTATATACCTGATTTTGCACAGAGATGGGCCGACCTTTGAGAGACAGGGATGAGAACTCCAGGACCCATCAAACCTGCAGATTGCCTGAGATCACTGAGGCTGACCACCTGGTTATCTCTTGGTCACTGTGTGACTCAGAATATTTATGAAATTATGTACTTATCCTTATAAATTATTGCTCAATTTCTTTCATCAAACTGACATGGGTAAAGCTGAGGTGTGGGTGGCAATTTTATCTTCCTGGTGCTGGGTTTAAAAAATAAACCAATCTGTCTTTTTTACATTGACATAGTAAATGAGTTGTGGCAAGAAAATAGGACAGAGAAGAGGTTTTTATCTGTTCTCTGATAATTCAGATTAAAATCTATCATCAAGGAGAGAATAGGCCATTTGGCTCTTAGCACACAAAGATAGTACTGGATGATTGGATACTTGATTCCTTCGAAATAGAAAGTTCTGACAGCAATTCCTGTATTGCACATCCTCTGACATCTTAGTATTTCTATGGCGGTAAGAACTCCCCCTGGGATTATGTGGAAATTGTGGTAGTAGTCATGACTTTTCTTGACATTATTTTGTGACCTTTTTCATGGTGTCCCTTGCTCACATTTGTTGTCAATTGCTTCCAGCTTCCCTTGGACCACAGAAACATATGCTAGATTCAGGGTGGTATCCAGGCTATGTCAGGCATGCAATCTACAAAATGTGCCCCTACCTTAACAAAAGAAAGACAAATTTCATAAAACAAATGCCCACATGGACACCCTGATTTGACCCTGCAGGTTGTCAGAGGTAGCTGTTGGGAGTGAGGTCCTGTAGTGTTTGCTCACTGTACTAGTGGAAAATTCATGACTGCATAGAATTCAAATGGGCTCACTCAGCAGCTTGTCACCCTCTGTTTCCTCTCCACTTCAGCATGGTGAAATGTCCCTCACCATGAGCAGTGAGGTGACAAAACCATGACACAGTCACATCTCCCCAGCAGCAGGTGCTGCTGCTTACATCTGTTCTTTTAGAAAAGTCTATAAATAGAAGTTTTGAAGGTATTTGCAGCTATATTTTCCATAGCTTTGCTTTTCTCTCAACCACAATGCTGGCATGGCACTTTATACACCATCCTTAAAGTTTCATTCCTCTGCAAAATTGATGCTGGAGATTTAAGTCAAATTTAGTAATGAAAGGAAAGCCCTTTAACAGAAAGTTCCTTGACCCAAATCACTCAGCAAGTCTATGCTGACCTGTCATAAATCCAGAACCACTGTTTGACAGTGGAGGTGCCTCTGATTTGATTACAACAGGTCATGCCAGACCTCTGTTGCTCTGGATAAAAATACCCAGTCTGTCATAGGGCATGTTCTGTATACTTACTCTGCCTGGCTGCTGTATTAATGGCTCTGGAGAGTCTGGCCCCTTTTGCATTGATTCTAGACTAGGCCCTCACTTTGGCCACTGGGTCCTAAGCAAACCTAATGTGGACAGGGTCTTCATTCATACTGTGCACAGGAGACTGCCTTTTAGACCACCGCTGCCAGGCAAAGAAACTTACTTAAGCAGGTTCTCTAGAGTTTCTTTAGAGTTAATACCACACAAAGAGAAATATCCAGATCCTCTGGGGCTACATACCTGCCTCATTGAGCAGAGGGCTCAGAGGAGCCTGAATAAACTTGGGTTAAGGAGTCTTTGTCACTTATACTAATGTAAGGTGTCTTACCTTTGTGTTATTGCCACCATAGAGGCCAGAGTTCTTGAAGAACTTTTCTAGAGGTTTAGAAAGAAGGTGGAGAAGAAACACCTAAGAAGTAGATTGGATATTCCTTAAAGGATATTCCACCTAGGATATTCCACCTAGGTTTCCCAGGTGTTCAGATCATCCCAAGATGCTCAGCACAAGTCTCTCAAAGATCTGTCGCTTTGGCATATGGATTATCTCAAACTGAGGTCAATCAATACTGCAGTTTCAGGGGAAACTTTTACCACTCTCTTAACTTTCTAGAAAAATGAAAACTGGAAGTCTTACCCAGAATTATGGTTATTACCAGATACAGCATTTTTATGAGAAAACTGTCTGTATGGTAGAGATCATCAGCTCCCCATCAAGTCAATCCCCCGCCTCTCTTTTTAAAGCCCTACGGAAAATCTATCTGACCCTTTTGGGGAGTCCAGTCCAACAGGATTCATGAATCATTTGATTAAGTCAGTTATTGCAAATTGATATGCTTGGATATTTGTTACCTAATAGTATATGAGTAAATTTGTTGGGGTTTTTTTTCTACTTATCTGTTTTGTGTTAATTTGATTATGTGGCCAACCTGAGAAGAATCCAAAGGTGTAGGGGGAAAATTCCTCTCCTTTCCAACCTCATTTAATGTGAGTGAATTAAATGTAAATAGGAACATAGAATTCTAGATTTAAAAATGCAATAAGTGAATAATAGAGCCCTTTTCATCCAGTTTTGAGAATTATTCCCTTCATGGGATACACTTGGGACACTGATTTCAAAGTTCTAGGGAAAATTTAGGTGGGAAAAGGATGTCTATGGTATGAGTGATTTATTTATTTTTGCCTTTGTTTTAAATTTCTATTTTCCTTTTCATTTTCAAAAAAGGATGGGATGTTTTGGACAGAAGTTTGGTTGATGGTATCAGAACACAAAGTAAAATCCTGTACTCATCTGAGTTTATCTAGACTGACACATAATCAAATAAGCACCAGACATAAACAGAAGAGAAAAAAATTAAAAAGAAATTTAATAATAACATGTATGCATCCTGCATGCATGGAAGAGACTCAGCATAATGAGTAACTGACTCACAACCACTAGGCACCATCTTAAATAGCTTAACTAAGACAAGGGAAGTTGGGGAAAGAAAGGGGAAGTTCAACTAGGGAGTTTATCATTAGACAAAGGAATGCAATTTTATGTTCTGCCTTCTTCCAAAAAAGGAAGGAAAATAGGTTTTCCTAGGAGAGACACTAACAAAGAGACATTCACTTATAAATATCAACAGCAACTTCTACCCAGTACTCAGAGCCCCTCCGATGAAATAAACCTCTGGTTGAAAGAAGCATTTTGGGTTGACATATTTTTGCTTCCCTACAGTGGTACTTAGAATATTGGCTGAACATAATCTGCTCCCCAGTGCTCACAAGCTGACATTCCAAGTAAACCTTTCAGGTAACGTTTGGCTAGTTCCCTTCTGCTCCTTGTTCCCCATGGCCCTGTTATTTCTCTTCCCTGGCCACTGTCTGTTTCACCTTCAAAATTGTCTTCAGTTCACCAAGTGCTCCCTGAGGTTAAGTGTATTTGCAAGATGGTCCCATTTTATATGTATTTCAGTGTGCTCATTGAAACCTGTAAGAAGTATTCATCTTCTCTACATGTCCTCTCCCATTCTTTTGAACACAGGGTTTTCCATAGCATCATGGTTGTTAATAATAAAAAGTTAGTCACATCTTCTCTTTATGTGAAAAGATAAACATAATGTTTAGCAGCAAACAATTAGGATTAGTTGAAAAGCAATTAATCTGCCTCCTGTCTGCCTGTGTTCTCTCATAATGCCTTGGAGCTGTGCTTTCTTCTCAAAGGAGAACACAGGAATCAGAAATCAGAACTTGAGCTTTTGACAATGACTTCTATTAACAGGCAAATGGTTGATAAGAGATGAGGGCTGTGAAAGGACATTAAGAGGACTGAGCTCAGAGACTGAATCAGAGGTTCCATTGTTTGCATTACTATAGGTGGGAAATCAGCTGGGGCACTGCTCTTCTTGCTCGTTGGTTATCACTCATTGTTACAATGGAACTGCAAGGATTTAAATGTTTTAAGTTGTTGCAACTTTCAGGGTTTTTTTAGTTTGATTTATTTTTCACTAAACAATTCAAGAGGTTGAATTTGCTCATACCCCTTTACTTAGCACTCCAAACTACTGGCCAGTCAGCCTGCACTCTCTAGGGTTTATCATTCTTCTGTGGAATCTACTTTGCATCTCAAATGGTAACTAGCCATCTTGTTGTCTCCAGGCAAGCTGGTCAGTGATTTGCAGGAATCACATCATATTACATGTAGACCAAGTAATAGACTTTCATAAAGTTATTGTGCCCTAATGACTATCTCCACATATCTCTGTTGGTGAAAATCAACCAGTTTATTTGATGTATTCAAATTTAATGTCCTTAAGAAAATGTATAGCGTCCTCTTTCCCATTTCATTATATAGTTATAATACTTTTAGCCTAAATAGCTGAAGACAGATGCCATGGTTCATTCTGCAACAGGGTGGTCCCCAGGAAAGGGGGAGGTTCCCTGCCCCACCCAAGGGAGGGTGGAGCTGAGCAGAAAGAGGGAAAGCTGCAGAAGAGACTGAGGAAGGAAGCAGGATGGAGCAAGGAGACCTGGAGGAGGCGCATGGAGCCTAGAGACACGTGAAGAAACTGTGCTTGTCTTTTGGTCGTGGACCGAGTGACACAGATGTGGGTGAGACCCATGGGGAGGTGACAATGGCAGCTTTTATCTTGATGTTGATTTTGCTCTTTTCCTTCTGGGCTTGTCTGATTGTTTCTGACCCTTTGCTGTGGGTCCCCACTGGAAGGTGCTTTAGACTCATGGCAGGCTTTGGGGCCTTGCTCTGGGCCAATCCCATTTGGATGGACTTTTACCCACGAGGGGACGGGTAACTCTGGATGCTTCATTTAGAAACTAGACTCTTTGCCTTACCTGTATTGTTTCCTAGTTTTATTAAAGTTCCTTCCCATTAAAGTCTCCTATGTTTTGTGTTAATGCGGCGAATGGCAGAACCCATGTAGAATAGGCAGGTTTGCGGGGTTTGGGCTGACCCTCTCCCTGTCCTATAACAGATTAACTGAATTTTTAACTAAATAATGAGGATATGTAAAGTAAAGGTAATGATGCATCTCATTTAGACAAGCTCTGTAAGGAATAGGTGAGTTGTATGAGTGTGTTTTGTTTTTTAACCCTGTAGTCCATCAACTGTGCATGATGGTTGTAGACACTGTTATGGTTATTATATTTGGAGAAAGGGAAAGAAGGTAGGGAGAAAAGGAATAGAGAGTTGAGTCAGTTTGCTGAGTCAGGCTGATTATTTTTCACCTAGAAGTCTCATCCTTTTGCAGTTAGAGACAAGATGAGTCTACTTAATTCACAATAGGTTCCACATTACATTTTCTCCAGTATGCTTTTATATCAGGGAGAAGAGTTCCAGCTCAAGATGGGGATTAAAAGAGCTCTCTGTGTGGTAGAGTTTCAGGGTTTAATGTGGTACCTCTTTAAAAATATCTGTAAAACAGTCAACAAAGGCCTATTTTCGATTTGCTATTTCATAGGTAACAAAAAGACAATAATTTAGATTGAGAGCTTTCTAAAATTTTTAATTCAGGAGCTTTCCATTTCAAAAGATCCTTGTCTTGCCATTATATTAATAATCCAAGCAATGATGAACCAATAACGTATTTATATCTTAACCAAAGAAAGTGCAGAGTAAGCAGAGCTCACAGGATCCAGACAATTCACTCCCAATGAATAGTTTAAGAAAGAAAAGAGGTACTTGCTTTGGCAACACAATTGGAAAATTATACTAATTTGGAAATATACAGAGAAGATTAGCATGACCCTTCTGCAAGAGTGACATGCAAATTCTCAGAGTTCCATTTAAAAAAAAAAGGAAAGAGAAGAGTTTCATTATGAGGGACCCTGTTATGTTTCCAAACAGCTGTTCCAAAACACAGAGAATCACGTGTTTTCCCAATTGCAACAGAATGGGTTCACCCTTACAGATTCCATAAGTTGGAGCCACAGCCTATTCAGCTGACTACCTGATGTATAAGCGTATATGCATCTCCCCCGTAATGGAAACTGCAGAAACAAGCTATAAAACCCAAACATCTAAAAAAGTAAAAATTCCCCAGAGAACACAATAGGATACAAAGAGGGGTTTAAGGATAGACCTATTAATTTTTGACTCACCGCAGGGCATTTTGTTGCACATTTCTTCTAAACAGTGGAGACTGAAAAGGTCATGAAACCAAGCTCTTGGAACACAGAAGAACATGGAAGGATAAAACAAGCATGTTGATAGTTTCAGCTAAACCCTGGGTCTCTTGGTCAATCTCTCCTACAACAGATTGAAAAACAAATTTAATTTTGTAAGTAAGGAAAATCCAAAGATATGAAGTTTAAAATGGCAACCAGGTAATGGGACTACATATACCTTCCTGAGGTAAGGAAAAGGTTGGGGGTCTGGGAAAGGAAGGCAATTCAGTGGAACGCAGAGGAAATGTTTAAAAACCAGAAGTTGCCCTGTTCAGTAGATAAATTTCTTAGTTGGAAAGATATTTCAGGTGACATGTTTCTTCCAGCTACAGGCCTCCTTAAATGCAAATTTAGGCAGTGGAAGGGAAGAGGAACTCTTTCTGAATCTATTTTTTTTTTATAATCCTCATACCAAAGTGACACAATTTTGGGTCATGTATTCTACTTCCTTTAAATGTATGCATATGAGAAACCCAGGAAAACTGAGTAGCTCCCCATAATTGCCCAAAGCCATCATCTTATCTAACATTTTTAGCTAAAGACAAAAGGTGGGGGAGGAGGGGTACTAAGGAGAAGATCAGCAATGGCAGGTCACCAGGATGCATAGTAAACAAGAATATGATTGTTATGTAAGTTTCTACCTTCTTGGATGAGAGATAAGGAGATTTGGTCATCACTCTCCTCCCTGTACAGCAAGTAAGACACCCTTATAAATAAGAGATTTCCCTTATCAATGTAAATGTCCCCTACTCAATTTTCAGGACTTCTCCTTTGTCTGCTATTTCTTAAAAATAACCAGCAAAGTGGCTCCCGGGTGCCCTGGGCCCAAAAACTTGAATTCCAATCCTGTGGCCACTGAGCCAGTGCATTGGGGCCCTAGATAGTCTGTGTAACTTGCCTGAGGCCCGTTGGCCTGCACGTAAGTCGCCAAAATGACTAACACAAAGGGAAAGAGAAGAGGGACCCGCTATATGTTCTCTAGGCCTTTTAGAAAACATGGAGTTGTTCCTTTGGCCACATACATGCAAATCTATAAGAAAGGTGATATTGTTGACATCAAGGGGATGGGCATTGTTCAAAAAGGAATGCCCCACAAATGTTACCATGGCAAAACCGGAAGAGTCTATAATGTTACCCAGCATGCAGTTGGCATTGTTGTAAACAAGCAAGTAAAGGGCAAGATTCTTGCAAAGAGAATTAATGTTCGTATTGAGCACATTAAGCACTCTAAGAGCCGAGATAGCTTCCTGAAACGTGTGAAAGAAAATGATCAGAAGAAAAAGGAAGCCAAAGAGAAGGGTACTTGGGTTCAGCTGAAGCGCCAGCCTGCTCCACCTAGAGAAGCACACTTTGTGAGAACCAATGGGAAGGAGCCTGAGCTGCTAGAACCTATTCCCTATGAATTCATGGCATGATAGGATGATAGGTGTGCAAAAAGAAATAAAAGAGCTCTGGACTACAAAAAAAAAAAATAATAACCAGCCAAAAACATCTTTGTACCAAAAAGATAATGTTACCTTCAGTTTCCTATGTAAAATTCTCCAGGACTAGGAGGTGTTCAACAGTTTATTTCATCTGAAGATAAAGAAAAAAAAAAGCTTAATTGCTATATATTATGTGAAACCAGAGGGGGTTAGGATTGCTTCAAAAGCTTCTATATTATGCTCAGTGAAATAAGCCAGAAGGAAAAAAGAAAAATATCTCATGGTTTCACTTATAGCAGGAATATAGGGGAACCAAATAAGACATCAGTGTAAAAAAATAATAACAGTACAAAACACAACAAAGCAAAAACAGACAATCATAAATCAGAGACATCCTGCAGGGGAGGAGGCGGGAGAGGGATCAGAGGGAGAGAGGGAGGAGCACAGGGGACTGAGGTGATGGTGCACGGGTGCAGAGGGGAAGGAAACTCTTTGGGGACTACACCTGAGAGGTGGGGCACAGAAAACAAACTGTCGAAAAATGAGCAATGATGTAAAAAATAAATAAATAAATACTTATGTATTTATTATGATTATTAGTATCCTCATAGTGAAACAACCAAACACTAAAATTCTGAGTTTGAAGAAAATTTGTTTAATATTGATTCAAAAGCAGCATAAATTCTTTAGAAATAGAAGTACTTTAGGGCCTCCCCTGGTGGCACAGCGGTTGAGCGCTGGGCTGCAAAGCTGCCGACAGCCTTTGCAGCATCAGCTCGATCCCCGGCTGCTGGAGAGGTTCCCACATGGCGCGACAGACCTCTCCTGCTGCTCCCGCTGCTCCCCTCAGCAGTGTATTTCGTCAGTCTGCCTGTTCTGTTCCCTGCTCTGGCTCTGGTGAATTCTCTCACCCTCCTGCGCTTCTGACTGTACCCAGTGCTTGTGTAAATAAATAAAGAAATCTAAAAAAAAAAAAAGAAATAGAAGTACTTTATAAAATTTAAGACCACCTTTGTACTTTCTTAGACTTGTACATCTAAACATTTGTATGTTTTTTTAATGAAAAGTTGTGCTTTTCATTTGATTTGCTAATTTTAAACATTTCGGCTTTCAGTAGTGAAGTTTTTTAATAACGAACTTTGGCATTTGTCAAAACCATCAACCTGTATTAAAAGTTTATGAGGTCATCCATGTTGCTGCAAATTGCATGTGTTTATCTTTTTTGAATGCTGAGTAATATTCCATGGTATATATGTACCACATCTTCTTGATCCAGTCATCTATTTTTGGGCATTTGGGCTGTTTCCAAAGCTTAGCTATTGTAAATAGTGCTGCTATAAACATAGGGGTGCAGGTACTCTTTGGAATTGATGTTTCTGTGTCCTTTGGGTAAATACCTAGGAGTGGAATTGCTGGATCGTATGGAAGGGATCATGCTCAGTGAAATAAGCCAGAAAGAAAAAGAAAAATACCGGATGGTCTCACCCATAGCAGGAATCTAGAAAACTTAAATAAGAGACCAGGACAAAGAATAATTATAAGAAAGTAAAAGTCAAAATCAACAAACAACTATGAACCAGAGACACTCTATGGGGGGTGGGGGTTGGGGAAAGGAGGGATTGGGGTCAAAATAAGGGGGTTGCAATTGTATGGGGAATATAAAAATAAAATTTAAATTAAAAAAAATAAAATGATAAGCGTGTCAAAAAAAAAAAAGTTTATGAGGTCTTTTGTTACAGTCCTGACTGAGACATATAGCTCCTGCTTAGAAAACCAGACTCTGATCCACAGGAGTGTTTCCACAAAGGAAACCTTTTATTAACATGTGGCACCATCACTAGAGAATAGTGTTTAGTACACAAAGAAAGCATCTTCTCAATTAGCAAGTAAAGGAAGGTTATATAAGAAAGAAAGGAATTTGAGGACATGCAGGATGTGGGGAGAGTTTCTTCATTCTCAGGTCCAGGAAGGTACCAGATAGTCTAGGGGCAGTCACATGATTGCTTCTTTCTGGAATATTGATTGATGACTTTCTGGAATATTTGCTCTTTTCTTTATTATCAGTTTAAAATGACCAGTGGGTATTGATCAGGTACTGATTTTATCAGCATCCTTGGTTCAGGCCTGACCACTCTTTCAGAATTTATATATTTTATTAATAAAAATTCACCTAAGTTGAATAGAAATGCGTTTAGGTCTAAAAGATGAATAGTTTCCTCATCTGCTAAAATAAATTGATTTGTACAAGTTATCTAAAAATATCTTCTCAGATATTTTATAAACTAAAAATTGTCTTTAGTTCAATGATAAAATTTTCTTACATAAGAACTTCCATTGCTCCAAGCATTTACAGCAGTTATCTACAGTCTGTTAACATTATAAAGTAATACTAATTTATGTACCTGGAATTTCAGCTAATTGTACTGTGCTAAATTATCATATTGTTATATTAATAGTGACTGGTTATGCAATCCATGTTAAACTCTATAATTTACTATTGAAGCTTTGAAACTATAATGAATGTGTGCCATCAATTACTTAATGCTTTTGTAACTTAAGATTCAGAATGGTAGCCTGTACAGACCCACTGGGATTACCCACTTGTTTTATGATATTATCATCTTTGACTTTCAGATCCTGCTCTATTTTTATATATAAGATTGCTAAATAATTTAAAGTGTACCAGACACAGCTAATGACCTTGCTAACAAGGAGGTGAAAGAAGCTGGCAGGTCCCATAGAGCAAAGTAGCTGGTCATTGTGCACAGAGATGCTGAGAAGCAAGGTTAGGTTAGAAACAGCAGGCAGGCTCTTGTTCTCTACCTAGTGAGGGCATGGAGTTCTGCAGGAGATGATTTCCATCCTTGAGCCTGTGTTGTATGATTTAGGAATGTTAATCATTAATTAATACATTTAAAATCTTGTAACATTTTCTTAAAAAGTGCTCAAGGATTATGACTAATGTGTATTGACAAATGCTTTTTTATTATCTTTATTATCTTTTGAGCAAAATAAAAGTCTCAATAGACTTATCAAAGAGTTTATTAGATAATCAAAGTGAGGATTGGAATCTGGGAAGCATTCTTACAGCTTTTATTCTGTGAGAACTGTTCCAACATTATTAACTTTGAATTTAGTTTATAGACATAGAAACAGTGAATCACTGATGTCAAAAGTGTAACTTTTTAATGGGGGTCTTCTGGTTTTTGTATAGAGGCTTAGATCTTTTGATTTCTTAACTTATCTTAACCTGAGGCTATGTTCATGCTATCAAAGTTCAGAGGAGGGCAAATATTGAAGTTTTATTACTTCCCTGATTTATAAAGAATGCACTATGGAGAAGCAAAGGCTAAGTACCAATTATACTACTGTAAATGCCTAGGATTTTAATGGTGTTTGTTTAATGTTAGGTATTTGCTTAGGTGTTAGGATTAGTGGAGCTTCTTTGTTTTTTATTCATTTACTGTAGGGTTTGAAACTTCTATCAAATGCAATTTTTATAGAAAGCTTATAAAAATTGAGTTTTGTTTTTTTTTTAATTGAAGTTGGGGCAAAACTATGCCCTTCCGTCTCCATTGTTTGAGTATCAGGAAATTTCCCCCACTCCATCTGTGCTCTTTAAAGACTGGAAAGCCAAGTTAATATCAGACAGATTACTAGGAGAAAAGGCCAAAATTTAATAGTATTTAAACTTTATGGGAAATTTACATGGTTATAAATTCTAAAGAATAATGGAATAGACCATGGGTAATTACCCTGGAACATCACGGATAGAAGAGGAGACATTACATGGCCGACAAGGAAGGATGACCTCAGAATTACTCAGAGTAAGGATGGGAGTCTCAGGTAGAGGAGAGTTCACTAATAAACCTACAATTGAAAAGATACTTAAATACATTCTAGATGCTAGAAGGGGGAGCTCCTAGTGATTGCTTCTTCCTTTAGAAAAGGGAGGAGAAGGCAGGAGAAAAGCCCCTCCTCCAGGTTCCTAACTGCTCCAAGCCAAGCCAATCTGCATATTTGATGGCAGCCACCGTTGAGTCACACAGGGCCTCTAATTACCTCTAGTTCCCACATCAAGGTGACAGTAGGTTCACTTGTACACCTTGAGAAAAGCCTATTGACCCTTTTGGGAAGACCAACCCCACATTGCCACCCCTTGTCTCCCTTCCTATGAAGCCAGTAATCCCCCAAGTAATTCAGATACGCTGAGTATCTATAGGAAATGATGTGAAGATAGCTATATTTTTTTTTGCTTTTTTAAAAAAAATATTAATATGTTTTTTTTAATTTTATGGGTTTTTTTCATCATTTTTCGTTTTTGCACAATGCATGCATTTTCATCTTGGTTATAGTCCCCATACAATTCCCACCACCCTTGTTTTGATCCATCTAGAAAACCTAAATAAGGGACAAGGAAAAAGACTAATTATAATAAAGTAAACATCAAAATCAACAAGCAACTATAAACCAGAGACACAGTCTGGGGAGGGGGCGGGAGGAAGAAGGGAACAGGATGAATACAGCTATTTTAACATACAACAAAATAATTGAATTCTATCCTCCTGAAGAGACAACAATGAGTCAAAGTATCCATCCATATTATGATTTCCCTGAGGTCACAACAGTTTGAGGTCACAACCCAAGGCTTTTGTGTCAGTGAGTAGAATGTGAATAAAGGGGAAATCTTAACCTATTTCATACAATGAAAGTTAGTGATGATATCAGCTCTTTGGTTTCCTCCTATATACTTACCACCATAATTTGTCAAGTGTAAATACTTGGCAACATTTGCCAGAAATCTTCAAGACAGTAATAAATGGCTTATGATAATAACGACTTTATTTCCATCCTAGTACACTATTGTACACTATTGCTGTGTGTGATTGTCACGCCCCCCTGGAGCAGCAGGTGGGACTTTGTGGTTTTCAGCTCACCCTTGCATTTGACACACGCACCAGGTGCTTGATAACCATTTGGTCTGCATTGTAATTGAGAACGTTTGGGTGTTGCATCTAAACAGCTCACTTTTTGAAATCCACTTTTTAATATCCACTTAAACTTTCTCGTTCAGACACTATTGATTCTAGATTCACATGTACCACAATTCCAGTGCACAGTAAGCAGTCTGTGAGCATTCTAAATTAAACTGAGCATCTGCCTTGTCAAGGTGATGAATCAGAGCATGCCAGACTTCTCCCGATAGCCCCTTCGCCTGAAGAGAATGAAACAACAGATTGAGTTTTTGTTGTTGTTGTTTTTCTTCATAAAAGGTCCATTTTTTTAAAGATTTATTTTATTTATTTATGCATAAATAAAATGTATGGTGTAGGCCAGAGATGGGGGGTGGGAATGAGAGGATTCACCAGAGACAGAGTGGGCAACAGAACAGGCAGACCCACTGAAATACACTAAGGGGAGCAGTGGATGAGACAGGAGATGTCTGCTGCACCATGTAAGTCAGCTCCCTGGTTGGCTGGCCAGGGATCGAATCATGCTGCAGTGGCTCATGATAGCTTGATAGTGCTGAGACTTAACCCCTGCTCCACCAGGGAGATTCCCAAAAGGCCCAATTTTGAAAAGAGCTAAAACTGGATTCTATACCCCACTAGAAACCATGTATATCAATTAGGAATTAAGTGTGACTAATGGTAATGGAGACTCAACGTCAATGGCTTAAACATGCAAAAATTATTCTCTTAGAGGAAGTCTGGAGGTAGATAGTTCAGAACTGATTTAGTGACTTCATAAAACTGTCAGGGAGGGCCTCCCCTGGTGGTACAGCAGTTGAGCACTGGGTTGTGAAGCTGCCTGCAGCCTCTGCAGAGCTGGTTCGATCCCTGGCCGCCTGCGAGGGTCCCACATGGTGCGCAGACCTCTCCTGCCGCACCTGCTGCTCCCCTCAGCAGTGTATTTCATCCGTCTGCCTGTTCTGTTCCCCACTCTGGCTCTGGTGAATTCTCTCACCCTTCCGCGCTTCTGACTGTACCCAGTGCCTATATAAACAAACAAACAAACAAACAAACAAACAAACAAACAAGCAAACAAATCTTTTTTAAAAAATCAACTTGACCTTGTCTTTAAAAAAAAAAACGTTCAGGGACCCAGACTCTACCCGTTGGCTCCCCTCCATCCTGGGCTGCTCCCCAGCTTCAGACACAAGATGGGTGACTGGCCTAGACCAACTCTCCTCCCACTTTTCAGGCAACAGTGATGAGGAAGGATGTGAGGATAACTGATAGAAGTGTACACAATCTTGTGTAGCTGAAACCAGGCTGCAAATTAGGCAGGGAACGTTGCTCTACAAGCTGAACACATTTCCTAAGGTTCTCTTGTGGGGAAAGGAGGGGATAAGGGGTGTGGGCGGCACCTCTATGTCTCTGTGGTACTGTGACATTAGTTTAATTACTTTGAGCTTAGAATAGTCATTTTTAAATCTTTGGGTGTTTGTAATTAAGAAGGTTGTCCCCACTCAAATTATTAATTAACTACCGACAATCCAGTTAGGTCTTGCCTGAATGGTCCCAAATTTACATAGAAATTAAAATTTACTCACATTACTTTGCTTTGGCTTAAAAAAATAAGCTCTACATCTCATTTTTAATGAAGGGTTTTCCTGCTAATAATTCTCAATCGAGATAAAAATACTTCAAGAATTCAATGTATTTATCAAACCAATGCCCAAATTACTTTCTATTCAGTTGACACTGAGAGTTACTGTTTTGTTAGGTCTTGATTTGGATTAGCAGCAACTGCACTTGGGACCAGCACTTTCTAAGGACCAAACAAAATGTCTCAATGGAAAAAAATGCCTGGATGATGGGTATTTAAAGTAATAATTCTCTGTTTAATAGCTATGAGTTTATTCTCAATAATGAAAATTGAACAATCTTATTTTACTTTTCTCTCAGATAGTGTGGCAATACATATTAATTAGATTATAAATATTAACTAAGGGGATAAAAGAATCAATTAAGGAACTTAAGATTGATTTTTTATTTATTTATGACTATCTTCCTACTTCTTTTAAACATCCATAAAGAAATAACACTGCATCCAGATGAATCCAAGAAACAGGAGCTGGTGAGAATCTCCATAAATTAATGGGAACCTAAGCATTTTGAACTCTGCTAAGGATTATTGACTTTGGTAGCCAATCATGTCAATTTCAAAGATGTTTTCTGGATACCTACCAGATATACTTCCTTCATGACAAGGAATATTCATAATGCAATTCTCTTCTCATCATTAGAAGACTAAACACTCAATAAGAAGCAGAGTACATGCTTTTTGTTCAGATGTAAGAATGAAGATACTCTAATGCTACCATCATTAATACTGTGAAAACAGATAAGGCCACAGCTTGGCTTATCACAAACAAAGGCTCATATTTTTAGGGCTCTAGTGTCCTTGTTTATTTTTGTCTCGTTGATCTGTCCATTGGTGAGATTGGAATCAATATTCCTACTGCATATGTATTTTCTCTGATGTCTGTTTTCAGAGCTGATAATAATTGTCTGATATATTTTGCTGCTCCTTCATTTTGGTGAGTATATGTTGATGAGTGCTATAGCTTTCTGATGTATTATCCCCTTGATCATAATGTAGCATCCATCAATGTCTCTTTTTACCTTTTTCAGTTTGAAGTCTATTTTATCTGATATAACCGTAGCTGTTCCTGCCTTCTTTTTTGGACCATTTGCTTATAGGATTGTTTTCCAACCTTTTACTTTCAGTTTATGTTGATATTTTGTAGTTAAATGTGTTTCCTGGAGACAGCAGAAGGTCGCATTTTGTTTTTTAATCCAGTCTGCTACTCTCTGTCCTTTTATTGATGAGTTCGATCCATTTATGTTTAGAGTTAATATTGATACATTGGCATCCATGTTTGCCATCTTTTTGTGATTCTATTCCTTAACTTATTCTCTTCTCCCTATTCATTCCTCTATTGGTTTTGGCTTTAGGGCCCCTTGTAATACTTTTGGAGTGGGGGTTAGAGGTAATGAATTTCTGGAGATTCTGTTGCACCCCTATATTTATTGCAGCACTATTTGCAATAAATAAAATATGGAAACAACCCAAATGCCCAAATATAGATGACCATATCAAGAAGATATGGTATATATATACACAATGAAATACTATTCAGCAATCAAAAAAGATAAACTCATGTCATTCACAGCAACATTAATGGAGCTGGAAGGGATTATGCTCAGTGAAATAAGCCAGAAGGAAAAAGAAAAAATATCAGATGGTTTCACTTGTAGGAGGAATATAGAGGAACCAAATGAAAAATCAGGAAGATAATAACTATAATGATAATAATAATAGCAAATAAACAAAATCAACAGGCAACTATAAATCAGAGACATTCTGCAAGGGATGGGGAGTGAGTAGGATCAAAACAGGGAAGAGGAGAGAAAGCACAAGGGACTATGGTGATGATGCATGGGTGAATTGGTGGTGGGAATTTTATGGGGACTACACCTGAGAGGAGAAGGCAAATATTGTACAAATGAACAATGATGTAAAACATATATAAATAATCCATCAATACTAACAAGGCTTGAAAACCATTCTCTCAAATATCAAGACAGAACATTTTAAGGAAGAAAAAGACCCCAGAGCATGGTTTTACCAATAAATGGAAAATTTTAGAATTTTGTATGCACATTTAGGGCAAGTATTCTAGAAGTTGTAATGTAGATTGTATTGAATACATACACAGGAGCTTACTATTTGATAAAAATTCATCTCTGAGAATATGGAATAAAGTAAGAATTTTCAGGGCCTCCCCTAGTGGCGCAGGCAGTTGAGCGCCACGCTGTGAAAGCTGTCCGCAGCCTCTGCAGCACCATTTCGCTCCCAGCCAGCATGCGAGGGTCCCACATGGCACGGTGACCTCTCCTGTCTCGCCTGCTGCTCCCCTCAGCAGTGTATTTCAGTCAGTCTGCCTGTTCTGTTCCCCACTCTGTCTCTGGTGAATCCTCTTATCCTCCCGTGCATCTGGCCTGTACCCCGGTTCTTGTATAAATAAATCTTTAAAAAAAAAAAGAATTTTCACTTAAATAATAGGATTTCCAGGAAAACTGGATTGCTGCACTCAGTGCTTATTAGCTGTTTTGTTTTCTTATATATTTTGGCTTTGTTGAACTGGAGATTGATAGATAGAGCTAAGAAAATTGGAAAGAAAAGCATTAAAAAATCGATGGTGTCTAAGTACAATTTCTGATTTCTATGGAGGAATATGAAAAAAAAAGCATCAGCCCTTAATCTGTTTAGAGATTAAGAGCATGAGGCTGTAGATATACTTAAAAAGAAAAGCTGGAAAAATAACATTGTTTATCCACCAAAAGAGTTTTGTGCATAAGGAGACTTGGCTCTGTACCAGGACCTGGGGAAATAAAAACAAAAGACAGATAGTCTCTGAGTTCTAGGAGCTCATGGTTTTCATGTGGAAACAAATACGTTAACAAATTCATTGAAACGTACAGTTTGTGCCATACAAGGTGTGATAGAGACCAGGGGATGCCCACTGCATTGAAGATAGAAGAACCACAGGAATTTTCTTGGGTGGACTGCTTAGGAGCAATTCTCCTGCAATTGCCTGAGACTCAGAGGATGGGCTAGCTATGGCTCATGGAATATCCAGAACTATTTAAATAACATGATAGTTGGTTCTCCCCAGTGGCGCAGCAGTTGAGCACTGGGCCGCAAGGCTACCGCAGCCTCTGCAGTGCTGGTTCTATCCCCGGCCGGCCAGTGAGGGTCCCACATGGCACGCAGACCTCTCCTGCCACTTCTGCTGCTCCCCTCAGCAGTGTATTTCATCAGTCTGCCCGTTCTGTTACCCGCTCTGGCTCTGGTGAATCCTCTCACCCTCCCGCGCTTCTGACTGTGCCCAGTGCTTGTATAGATAAATAAATAAATCTTAAAGGAAAAAAAAGTTTAAAAAAATAAAGAACATGATATTCTAATAGTTTTTATTTCAAAGGAAAGTGACTTTTTCTTTTTTTCTTGTTTTATATACCAGCGATAGTGTTTGCATATGTCTGTGCATGAGTGTGTTTTTAAAATTTTCATAGGCTCCTTGCTCTATCCTGAAGGAAGTAATTTAAATTTGGAGTCAGTTCCTTCCTTCCACACACACCCTATGATGGGGTCAGGCATTTGAGATGATAAAGCAGGACCCTCATCCTCTGTCCCAGGGGGTGTCATGGAGGGAGACACCTCAGTGTTCTGAGAGGGAAGAGTCCCACCAAGGAGGGTTGCCATTCTGTATTGTGTCCTGGAAATTTAGAAATCACTGGGTGGAGAGTGGGGCACAATGAGCCTGATTAGGGTCTTATAATGTGATGACTTGGGCACACATCAGGTAGAAGACAGCATGTGAAAAAGAGTATGAAAGCACAATCATTTGGAAATAACACATTTTTCCTCATCTGTGAAAGACCTCATGGGACAGTGTGGATTAAACAAAATAACTTTAATAATACAGTAATCCAATTGTCTATTACTTAACTCTCAATGGCCAGTATTACTAATATGCGAGCAGATATACTAATGAGATGTTGAAATTACTAAAAATCACTTAGCTAAAAATTAAAGTTTCCTTAAAATTCAAAATGCTGCCAGATTATGCCTTGGCTATTCAAGAACCTGATGTAATACAGTCTCTCTTTTCTTCTCTCTCTTTTACTTTAAAATAAATTTATCAATGTCAACAATTTAGGAAAAATTGAGTCTAAGATCATACGGCTCATGCTTTACGTGAAGAAAATGAGGATGGATGAATATAGCTAAGTCATTATATAATTTTATGATTAACTATTTTCTACATATATACTTACTCCATTTACAAATGGAGATCAGGGGTCCATATGCAAAATAAATGTATACCTCTAGCATAGGGTAGTTGTCATTCTGTAAGAGTTGGGTATCATTTGGCTCTAAGTATATGTCTTTAGTAGAATAAAATATTATCTATCAAGCTTTTAGGGAAACAACCTACCAAGCCTTTCTTAGCTCTTCTATTTTTAAATTAGCTTTCAGTAATATTACATTTGGGCAAATGATCTAAGTAAGGCAAGGCATAATTCTGGCTCAAAGCACTAAGATTCCGAATCTAGCAACTTCAGTTGCCTTGAATGAGACTAACAAAGACCTAATTAGATAAATATTGTGGTTATCATGATCTGATTATTAAGCAGCAATTTACAAAGGGCTGCCAGGAAAGAACATTTTTTCTTGTTTTATAAATATAGAAGGGCAGCAGTATAACAAAAGGAGTGTGACCTGAATATAAGATGGTGTGAAGTAACATTGTGATTTCCAAATGTTTTTCCTCCTTGGTGATTGAATTTTGTGCTTGTGTACACACATGCACACATAACTATATACACATAATGCTCCAGTCTTTCAAATTATCTCACATATGCTATTCTTCTCATGAGCCTTGGAATCATCGTTAAGCAAAACCCTCCACTATCCTCCTGCAATTCTCAGTCTTACTGTTCCTATCACTCCTGCCAGGCCCTGTTCTGCAGAGCTATTGCCTTAGCACATCTCGGGCCATGCCCACTGGTTGCATTTTCTCATCCCCAGCCTCCAAGAACAATGAGCTCTGGGACTTGACCTAGCATGGACTTGGCTGTGTTATCCTCTGTACCATTTCCAAATGCTCTGTGACACTGAAAAACCCAGACTCTCATTTTTACTGTGAGAGGTCTTGAAATATTACCCCAACCCTGCCATGAAAGAAAAAAAAATTGTGTATTTTAAGAGGAAGAAAATTACCCCTCGTGACTACACGTATGAGCACCATGAGAATCTGATGAGGAGAGAGCACACCATCATTTGTAGGCATTTCTTCTTTTCTCCTCCCACTGGCTATGCAGAACAGTTGTTCACATATTTGGAAAAGCAATTTCCACCTCCTTATTTTCTAACTCTTGGTTATCCATGTTGGAAGTGCCCCAGCTGGGTGTCCCCTGTCACCTGCAGCTCTGTCACCAGGCAACACTGCATCTCTAGATTCTCTTTCAATCTCGCTGTTTTAAAAAAAGATCCATTCTCCTAAGAGTAGGGCCCCAATACACCTATTCTGGTGAACTCCCGCTGTCATTCTTTGCAGGGTCTGGCGTGGTCTCTAGGTAGGTGGTCCAGCCACCTTCTGTTCCCCACCCAGTCCCACCTGCCACATGGTGAGAGCTAAATCAGCATTATGCAATGATTGGGCTAGTCCTCATCCCACTAATATCAACAGGCAAGGCAAAGAGCTAATGTATAACTCAAATTATAGCACACACATCCAAGAAAGAAAACAAGTATTTTCCAACATCTATTATATTGGTGCTTGTTAAATCCTGACTCAATTTCTAAATTGCCACATATGATTCTAGTCATGTGGATGGCACTAATAGCAAGTTAAAATGCTTAAATCTGTGATATGTAAAGAATTCCTTGTCCCAGTAATGACACCTAAAAACAGAAGAGTTTTAAGTGAGATGGGGAAAAAGGGAGAAAAGCTTTTCTAGCTCTTGGAAAAAGCAGCAGCCCTGTTTCATAGCCATTTAAGAGTGCATCTTTTATAGGTTGATCCATGGCAACTTTAAGATGGACAGACAAATCCCTGTTGTAGGTGTATATCCAGCTAGGGACATGTGATATATGAATTATAAGAAATATATAGTTTTATCAATGAAATAACCAAAAATATTTCTTATACATCTTCATCCACAGTTCTTGGCTCATAACTCCCAAAGGTCTTGGTATTTCCTAAGTGTTGAGTGTGATAAAAGTTTCTCTTATGTGAGTGAAATGACTCTTGGAAGACACATAAGAATGGAAACTGAGCCAACCAATTTGGAGGGTTGGAGCTTCTGGCCCTACCTCTCAGATCTTTGGGGAAGGGAGAGGGACTGGAGATTGAGTTCAATTGCCAGTGGTCAATGAGTTAATCATGTCTCTGTAATGAAGCCACCATAGAAGCTCCAGAGACTGGGGTCCAGATAGCTTCTATGCTGAACATGTGGAGATTTGGGAAGAATGGCATACCAGGTAGATGGTCCATAACCTGCCCTCTATGTCTCTTCCATCTGCCTGTTCCTGAGTTATATTCTTTGTAATAAGTGGGTGATCTGATGAGTAAATTGTTTTCTTATGTTCTGTGAGCTGCCCTAGCTGATTAATCAAACCTGAGAAGAGGGTCATAGGAATCTTGAATTTGTAGTCAATTGGTCATAGGTACAAATAACAGTCTGGGCTTGCAAGTGGCATGTGAAGTGGAGGGCAGTCTGCAGAGATTGACCCCTTAACCTGTGCAATCTGATGCTGTGTGTTGGTGGCTAGTACCAGAATTGAGTTGAATTGTAGGACACTTAGCTGGTGTCAACTTGTTGGTGTGGCCAAGTGTACACACCACACACACACACACACACACACACACACACACACACACCACATTAAATATGCACCCAGGAACATAAAGAGACAGCTTACTATTTGTCTGCAAGGAGCGATGAAGTAGAATTTAATTTAATGTTTGGGATAACTAGAGACAACACATAAGGGAGCATATTTGGGATATGTGACTAATAGGGTTGGGTTGTAAAAGTGATGGTGACTTCCCAAAGTCCTCAGGTAGACACATTTAGGAAGAAGGTGAGGCTGTTTCAATCTATTTGTCCTACAGGACAAATCCTATTTGTCCTCTAACTATTAAGGTTTCCAGGACTCATTTGTAATGCTTCTCAGAGGTGTCTTACTAATGTGTTCAAAAACAGACTTAGAGACCAGAACTAGAGAGCTCAATACAAAAGCAGGACTGAGGGACTTGGGTTAGCCACCAGTTACTAGATTTCTACTGCAAGCCCTGTAGGTGTATATCCAGCTAGGGACATGCTGGACACCTGCTCAGGACTTCACTGCACCTATCCCAAGACTCGTTATGAAGCTCTGGCCTCCTCCCACTGGGTCCCTGGAATCACAGGGCAGCAGCCAACTCTCTGCATCTACATTAGCACCTATAACCAACTCAGCCTGGCAGTGCAAACTCCATTACTGTCAGAAGTTCCCTACCAGGAAGCAAGATATAGCCTTTGAGTGCCTGTTAGTGTGAATTGAATGTAGGACCAGGCTTAACACGCAGAGTGAATGTTCTCAGCAGATAATGAAGAGACTGAAATCTGTGATTTTGGTGGACAGCAGTTAAATGACAAAGGCAGTTCATGTGAGCACAGAGGTGATGCATTAATTTTTTGCAGAATATGAAAAAACCAGTTTTCATCTTGCTCCCCACAATCAGAAGAAAATGCAATTTGATAGTCTGCAGGACCAATGACAGACATTTAGATGAGACCATCCCTACTGTATTGGTGAAACATAAACACTTTCTTAGATTTTTGGAGTACACAAGTGTCTCATTAAGTGGGCAGCTGCTTCCTCCTTGGAACATCTGTTCCATAAGGTTTCACATATGTACCCAAGGTGGAAATGAGGTGATGAAAGGAATAGGGTAGCCCCATGAGGACAGTGGGGTGAAAGATGCTAGGACCCCATGTGTGGATATGATGATAGGGCACCTACTTATGCTGGATTTTCTTGAAATATTGATATTAGTCAAGCTTCAGTACTAAATATTCAGTTATAACATAAAGGTGGACTTTTGCTTTGACCACCATCTGAGGTTAAATTGGAGTGTACCCAACCCCACATCATGGGGCATCAAGCCCCCCAGGATCAGAGCTCATACCCAGCAACTGTAGGCTAGTGAGATCGTCCTCAGGTATCTCTGCTGAAAGATGCTCACAGATTCTGAAGCTCATTTTGTTCATAGATTCTGCATGTCACCATAATTATGGAATCTGAAGCACAGACTTATACACACGTCTGATCCACCCACCTCAGCTTGCACCCTTACTGTTCACCCTGACTGGTTCGTTCCATCTTCCCCCAGATCTTCCTGGATTCCACCTCCCTCCATGAAGGGTCTGTTGAAGTGTCCTCCCATCAGAGAGGATTTCCCTTCCCACCTGCCTGCCAGAGACATTGTCCTGAATGATTTTATCACTAGACACACTATAGCTTCCCTTGTTTCCTTTGTCCCCAGTAGAATTGAGTGGAACTGCACCCAGGCACCTGCAACCTTGTGAAAGCGTGAGTTCAATAACATGTGTTGAATCTAAGAGTTGGTGTTTTAATCAAAGAATGTGACTTTAAAGAATATGCCCTGATTAATCATTCCAACCCTTTCAACCCAAGCTGCGAAACCTTTTACCAGATGCTGTGTGGGTGGGTGGCAAAAATAAATAAATGATGCTTCATTTAGCAAGTCATCCAGAAAGAAGTTTTCCGTGTAATTCTATTTGGTTTGTCAAAATAATGCCAAAGCTGAGCAGATTGGGTGTCAAGGGACAAGGAGGAGCTGGGAGCCACAAATGTAACACTCAGTTCAGAGTTCAAGACAGTAAAGATGTGGAAGCCCACGGGATTTGGGGGTTCCAGCACAGGCTGCTGGGGTGGGGGTGTCACCACATGCACACAGTTTCCTCATCTTTCTGTCCCTTTCTTTATCCTCTCTGCTCCTTCCACACACGTTTACTTCCCCCTGGTCTCCTCCCCAATACCTTCCTCGCTTCCATGGGTCTAGTTGGCCTCTGCTGAATTCAAGAACAGGCATGCCCGTGTCACCAGATGCCCTGGCACCTGGTGCACTCGGCCACACTCCCTGACCTTCTGTCCATGGGCGAGCATCTGTCTGCTTTCCCGGGAGTGGCTCATTGCCAATGCCTTGGCAGCTACACTCTGGTCACCTGTACACTCTGTTCACCTGTACACTTGTGCTGTCCAGTGCCACAGCCACTGGCCCCCTGAGACTATGTACATTAGTGACTAGTAAATAAGTTGGAGAGAAAGTGCCTTCTCAGAGACACCAGCCACATGTCAAGTTTTGCTTTGTCACATGTTCTATGTGGACACTTCTAACATTGCAGGACTTTCTTCTCTGGACAGTTTTATATTCTTCACTTCCAAGGTGACAATCAATGAGGATTCCTCTCAACAGCTGAAAGAAAGGGTGTTTATTTGGAGACAGTGCCACACCCTAACTTCTCACCCTCCTTGAGACAAAGAGAATAACCCTTTAATTCGTTTGTTTGTTTGCATTTTTGCTTTCTTTCAGTGGTGGTTTGATTTAAACAGTGCTATTTTTATTGAATATAAATAGTAACATTTGATTTGAAACTTATCGATAAAATTATGTTTTTTAAAAAAATGTAGCAGATTATTTAAAAGCACTGACATCATTTGAATTGACTTTTGTCATCCATTACTTGAGGATTTGTATGAGGTTTTGGCTTCTTCTAAGAAAGAATGTGCAGAGTCCCTTTATCTAGTGTGTAAATAGAGGCGATTCTGCGGGGGAGACCAAACCAGTGTGAACTGAGATGACGAGGACTCAGATGAAAAGTGTCGGAAGAAGAAATTTCCCCACCTCTGTGGGCTCTTCTTGGACTAGTCAAGTAATCAAATAACTATCAGGCAGATTAGTAGGAGAAAGAAATTAATTAGATATGTACAAGGAAGCTACATAGACATGTGGATTCTAAAAACAATGAGGCAAAATGGGGATATACATCCTGCACTAAGGAATGGGAGAGGGACCTGGGGCATCAAGGAAAGTGGCGAGGGGACTCACGTGAGAAGGTGACTCATATGGCAAAGAACAGATGCTCTATAACTAGATGTTTGTCCTGCCATTGAGACAGGTTCGTTATCGCCAGCACCTGCTTTGAGTTAACCTGGCCATGTGCCTTTAAGGACAGTGACATTTGCTTTTGTACTGAGATTTCTTTGTTTTGACTGAATCAGAGCTTGGATCCCAATACTGGCTTTGGTGCTCAGATGGTTTCCAGGTCATGTAATTGGGTTATTTGCTCAGCGCTTCACCATAGGCTTGGGGGCATACACATGCACACCGAATGAGTTAACCAGTTCTGGGGTATTCTTGATCTAGCTGTGGGGCTCCTGGGCCCACAAAACATGCATTTGTCAACTAGGGCTCCATCATTAGGAGGCATGGGAAAGGCAGAGTCCTCATGACATAGATTGCCCTATTTTCTAAATGGATAGGTTTGGGCATTTAGGAAAATAATTTGAGCTTTATTAAGAAAGCCCAGAGCAGCACTCTCCTGGGTGCAGGAGGGGCAGACAGAGGTGACTGCATCAGAGGCTCTGCCCCTCCTGGCCTGTCCTCTCCTGCCTCTGTGGGGATGGCTCAGCCTCTCCCTCCAGTGGTGCTCCCCACCCAGCTAGCCAGTTTGCCACTAGGCTTGTGATCACAGGAGAAAGTCCCACAGGGTGAAACTCTCAGGAGGATTTCCTGTCCCTATCTGCACTTAATTCCGTTTGCTGCCAGTTAGAAAATGCATTTTTTAAAAGGTTTATTCTATTTATTTATGCATACAAGAGCTGGGGTACAGGCCAGAGATGCAGGGGGTGAGAGGATTCACCAGAGACAGAGTGGGGAGCAGAACAGGCAGACTGACTGAAATACTCTGCTGAGGGGAGCAGCAAGAGAGGCAGGAGAGGTCTGCTGCGCCATGTGAGTCAGCTTCCTGGCCCAGGATCGAAAGAGTGCTGCAGATAGCTTCCTCGTGCTGATACTTAAACCCTTGCGACACTGGGAGGCCCCGGGAGTCACAGTTCCCAGGAGAAAGGAGAAACTCTGCTGTCCCTGACAGACTGGCTCTCTTGGGACTCACTCTGCTGCTGGCCTTTCTGTGCTGTCTTTTGGGATTTGGTGGAATGGAGAGGAATAATTCCCCTTCTTCCATGAACTCTGTTTGGGTTCTTTTATTTCAGCTTCTCCAGAGAGCTCAGTTTCGCTTTGGCAAGAGGGATAAATGACCGGCTGCTGATATTTTAAATTCCCTGCTTTAAATAGAGTCATTCTCAGAGTTTATGTCATTCTCCAACTGACTTTCTTCCCGATAATGAAAGAAGTGACCTAATCTAATGCTTGAAATTAATTTTCCAAATTACTGACTATAAGCACCTTGCTTTGAAGACTCTTCAGGTTTCCGAGGAGAACTTGTAATTTTTATACTTCTCAAATTCTTCTCATAACTGCAGGGATCATGCCCTGAGGTCACAGGTGATAATGCAATCCCCTGGGTTTCAGATGCCCCACACACCCACAGGTGCCCAAGGAAATAGTGGCAGGTGAGATCCAGGCTGGGCCATGGAAGTGCCAGGGAGAGAACAGCAGGGCTGGGCTTGGGAAGGGTCTCTCTGAAGGCCAAGTTCAAGCAGAGACCAGGTGAACAGGGGGATTTGCGCTAGTTGTGAGTGGCAGAGCCAAGAGGGAGTAAGTGCCTGAGGTAGGCAGGAGTCAGAATGTCGTGGACCCACCAGCAGATTGGGCAAGTGGAGCACATCATGTAGGAGAGTTCTTGAATGTTCTTTCTTAGTAAATTTCTGTGTCACTTTAATCCAAAATATATATACTTTTAGTTTAATTTAAGGATTTTCTCCATGGTGCTGCACTTTGTGGTGTGAAGACAGGAGAGAAACTAAAGGCAGGAGAAATCCTCCTGAACTCTTGGAGAGAGGTAGTTGGAAAGGGCAGTAGTGGGGAGGGGGGAAGGGTCAGGCCTGGCTGCTCTCTTGCACAGCTGCACACACCTGCCCAGCTGGCCCTGTTTCTTCCACCTGCACCAGGCACCCCCATAGCTGCTTCTGCCCTGATGCCCTGTTCCGGCCTTTGGTGGCTTGTTCAGGCCCAGCTTGTGTAGCAGGGAGTGGCCCTCCTCAGCCTCCTACCCACACAGGAGCTTGCTGCAAAGCTGCCTCTCTGCACCCCTCTCCTTCCTGGCTACTGTCCAGGTTGAACTGGGAGCAGGTGACTCTCCACCTGCATCGGCTCCTCCTCTGAACAAACCTTTGAGCAGCTGGAGCAGGAGTCTGCGGATTCATCCTCTGTCTTTTCCTCACTGAGCTGAGCTTCCTCCTCAGAAATGTCCTCTGAAATCAGGGGGCGGAGCTCTGGGCACCAGTGCACCACCGGGGTCTGCGTGGGCACCCTCATCTGACTCCTCCTTTCCTTCAGCTTCCTCTCCCATAGGTGAGATGCTCTCAGGGAAGCTAGAGCACAGCAGTGCTCCCTCAGAGATGTCAGGCCCCTCAGAACTTTGTTTGGCTTGTCAAAAACCCAAATAGCAAAATTAACCACCAGGTTAACAAAATAATCATTAGTAAGAGATTTTTGTGCCTATAAACAAGTATCTTGTGAACCAGGAGTTTTCAAAACCAAAACTGGTATGAGGCTTTGAGACGTGACATTCCAGGGTGGCCTGGAAGGTGGAGAATAATGGCAGTGGGGGGGGGGTGCAAGTAACCCCCTCAAGGATTGGCTATTACAGCAGGGGCTTCCAGACTTCCAGACGGCAAGACACTGGTTGGTTAAAAGTAGTTGTGTTATGCCATTTTTAGGAAGATGACTTAAGGTTTTGTTTTTGTTTTTTTTTTAATGATTACCAGAGGCATTTATTTATAAGAAATAACCAAAGCCAAGTTTCACTTCCGCTGATATAACATGATAGATTTAGTTTTTCTTATGTGGCTCAAATGGTTTTGTCTGCTCAAGGAATTTTAAGTGTGCTCTCCATTCTTTGTTCCTCTTTAACAGGCGTTTAGTTCCCTTATGTATTAAGCTGAACTCCCTGGGCTCTGGCGTGCCTCCTACTCACCATTTCAATTCAGACCTTATCCTTTTTTAAAAAGATTTATTTAATTATGCACACAAGAACTGGGGTACAGGGCAGAGGTGCAGGGCGGGGTGAGAGGATTCACCAGCGATAGAGTGGGGAACAGAATGGGCAGATCAACCGAAGTACACTGCTGAGGGGAACCGCAGGTGAGACAGGAGAGGTCTGCTGCACCGTGTGGGTAGCTCCCTGGCCGGGGATCCAACTCATGCTGTAGAGGCTGTGGATAGCTTCACAGTGCTGTGCTTAACCCCCTGCACCACCAGAGACCTTATTTTTAGGGATGGGGAAGGGGGCACGATTTTCAAACTGAAGCTTCCATTTCATTTTCATCCTTTTTTTTTTTTGGAAATGTAGTAATGACACCTCACTCTTTCAGATGCAAAGTAGTATTACCAGGAGTTGGGCTCCTCCAGTCAGCCCCACGCTGAAGGCGTGAAGCCCTGGGCCATGGGAATTGCTTGGTGACAGGGCCTCCCCGTGAGCCTGGCAGGGCAAGCTGGTCCAGGTCTGCGGCCTGCTAGGCGGTGACTCTGGGGCTACCCAGCACTGTTTCTCCAAAACTAGCTCGGAAGATGCCAAAATGCCTCAGAAATGGAAACAAATGTGGTATTTTTGATGGGTTGTCAGTGAGTGTGAAGACAGAACAATAGCCCTGCTTCCTCCACCAAATATACTTGCATGAATATGTTGTTAAAAGACAAAAGTACTCATGCCGCAGTGGCTGGCCTGTGCCCCAGTTCTTGTATGCATAAATAAATAAATCTTAAAAAAATAAGGACAAAAGGATCTTAGAAATGTGACTAAGGGCCAGAGGGGCAATGATCCTGGGTTGCTGAGTAAGGCCTTAGGTGATCTGGAAGATCCTTGTGAGACAGACTCAGGGGGTGGGAGAAGGTTTGAGGGTCCACGCAGAGTCTCTGGATGCAGGTGCAGGGACTAAGGTACAGATGACCTCTGGAAGCTGGAAAAAAAAATAAGAAACTCTCCCTCCTGGAGCCTTCAGAGGGTACACAGCCCTGCAGACTCATTTTAATCTTCTGTTCAACAAGATAATAAGTTTGTGGATTTTTTTAAGCTGAATTTGTGATAATTTGGTAATGTGGCAAAAACTTGGTAAGGAGTTAAAATTGATAATCAAAGCAACAATAAAAAACTAATACAAGAAGACAGTATTTTGTCCTAGATTAACTCTTTTTTACAAAATCCTATTTTCGGTTGGCCAGAATATATATTTTTAAAAATTATTTTTCCTGTAGAATATTTAGTATAGAATGTAAAAAAACTAAAGTAGGTATTTACTTCTCTCTCTATGCCATTTAGCTCAATTCAGTGTATGCTTTCTTATTTCAGTTAATAAATAAGATTTTATAGATCGAAAGGTAAAATGCTGTTTATAGATCAAAAAAGCAAGTTATTGTTAACTGTTTAAATAACAGACTTGCACTGTATATCCCACACTGTCTGTTTTGAAACACACTATTGTTTTATGTTCTGGAGTAAAGTGGGAGCTGGGGGTGGCCAGTCTGTCCAGAAGGAAATATCTGTGAAGGGAAATGTTCAATTTATCAGCACATCTAGGAGATGAACTGAGGGACTCTTGTTGAGCTTAGGTGCTAATAGAATTTGATATATCAATAGGCCTCTTTCAGTATCATAATAATGGTAATACCCAATGGAAATTCCATCAATGAAAGCATGCCCTTTTTTAAAAATTGAGATATAAGATGGTATCTCATTATAGTTTTGATTTGCATTTCCCCGATTACAAGTGATGTTGAACATTTTTTTCATATGCCTGTTGGCCATTTGCATTTCCTCATTGGAGAAGTTTCTTTTTAGCTCTTCTGCCCATTTTTTGACTGGATTAAAATACTGGATGGTCTCATTCATAGCAGGAATTTAGAAAACCTAAATAAGGGACCAGGAAAAAGACTAACCTATACAAAGTAAATATCAAAATCAACAAGCAACTATAAACCAGAGACACACTATGAGGGCAGGGGGGGGGGTGCCGGGATGAGGGGAGGAGGGAGTAGAATCAAAACAAGGGAGTGGGAATTGCATGGGGACTATAACCAAGATAAAAATGCATACATTGTGCAAAAATGAAAAATGATGTAAAAAATATATAAAATAAAATAAAAATGCTCAAAAAAAATTGAGATATAGTCAACATACAACATTGTGTGAGTTCTAGGCACACAACATGTTTACTTGACACATGTGGATATTGTGTGTGATCACCACCAAAGTGTGCACTAACACTTCATCCCTTCACGTAATTATTTCTCTTTTGTGATGGGAATAATTAGGATGTGGTCTCCTAGCAACTTTGAAGTTTATAATACATTATTGTTGACTATTATCAGTATGCTATGCATTAGATCTTCAGAACTTACTGATGTAGTAGTCACAAATTTGTACCTTTAAAATAGCATCTCACTAGTTCCTCCACCACCACCACCCCCATCCACCCCTGGTAATCACCATTCTCTTCTCTGTCTTTACGAGCTTAGCTATTTTGGATTCCACACATAAGTGAGATCATGCACTGAGATTTAACACAGTGCCCTCAAGCTCTCTCATGGCTGAATAACATTCCATTTTGTGTATACACACACATAAACACACATGCACAGGTGAGCACACACACACACCCCACATCTTTTTCTATTCATTCATTTCAACATCTTTTTCTATTCATTCAACAGGGTATCACAAGATAGTTATCTTCTGTATTTATTCAGCATTATTCATAATAGTCTAAGCATAGAAAACACCTGTGTCCCTCAAAGTACGACCTTTCAAAAAGCAGTTGCACCATCTACCTTTCCTATTTCTCTCTCCCCACTCCTCCCTCCAGTCTTCTGAATCAGTGTGTCCAAACCTGAGAAAGAGCTTTCTTTTTAGATCAGTGGCCCCTGGCAGCATGGGACAATTTCCCACAGATTCTGGGTCTGGGCATGGCTGAACACACCTTCTGGCCATGTCCTGAAGCACCACTCTGGGGCATACAGCATGGCTGACCCTTTCTGCAGTGGATACTGCTGTTCAAGTTTTCTCATCTTAGCATTCCTGAGCATCACAGTCCCTTAGAAGGTTTTGGCATCCTGACTCCTCCATCAGCCCCATAGTGCAGCTTTCATGCTGTTCGCCTCTCCCTTCTCTATTCTGAGAGATTCCTGGGCTCAGTGAATCCAGCAGAGCAGCTGTCTGCAGAGTCTTTGGTTTCTGTCTGTATGATCAATAGTTGACTTTCCTGAGTCTCCTTTGTCCCAAAGTCTTGGATCTATGCTTGCCTAAAATATGAAGACCCCTTTCTTTACTTCCCTGAGTTCAAAGGCAGGTGATCCTGCTCTTCAGTCTCCCAGACCTCCAAATCCATGGTCAGTGCTAAGAGTTGAGTTCAGAGAAGCCCCCAGGGGTTGGCTTGTCAGCAAGGAAATACAAAATTTGTGAAGATTGGGAGCTGAAGTAGAGGAAATTTCCTTTAAAAAAAAAACAATATAATAGGTGAGTAAATATGAGTGTCTGTAGGGACACACAAAGTACCCTTTATAAAGTCCAGAATGCAGGGTCATAGAAATTATAAGATGAGATCACAGAGCAAATAGAAGTGAAAATATCAAATAAATAATCTTAAAATTTTTCCATAGCTGAGAATTAGGAGTATTTTTATAGAGAGAGAAGATTAAATGCCAAGTACAATGACTAGAAAAATAGAAATCTGTATCTCAACCCCGGTGTGTAAACACCGGAACCCCAGGCAAAAGGTCTGCTGTGAATTAAAAAAGAAATAGGATGGGTTCAGAATCCTCATCAATTATACTGGATGCCTTCAAACAAAAGAAATTTTTTTGCAAAGATATGTTTAAACTTCTTGGGGAATATAATTTTGTGTTTTAATTTTCATACCCAGCACTCTTATCTATGATGTGGTTGAGTAAGTCTGCTAGGGTTGCCATAACTAATAGCACAGACTGGGTGACTTAAAACAGAAATTTATTATTTCACAATTATGGAGGCTAGAAGTCCAAGGTCAAGGTATTGGCAGGTTTGTTTTTTTCCTGAGGCCTATTACTGAATTCCAGTTGTCCACCTTTTTGTGTGTCCTTACAGGGCCTTTTCTCTGATTGCTCATCCCTGGTATCTCTCGCTCTCCTTATAAGGAGAACCAGTCCTATTCGATTATGACCCCACCCTACGGCCTCACTTAACCATAATTACTTCCTTGAAGGCCCTACTTCCAAATAAAATCACTTTGGTGACTAGGGCTGCAACACAATTTAATCTATAAAGTGTGATGGAGAAATAACTGTGTTTATGAATGTCAAGGAATCAAATAGTTTGCCTGTTTCCAGAAAAAGCTAAAATACACCAAATTTCAAAATGCTGGATTTAGGAAATAGGGATCCCAACATGGGAGATTAGAGACCCCTAAAGTGACATTGGAGGGGACTCCAGTGATAATGAACTAAAGTGGTGAAGGGACAAGTGGCGGGAGACCAGCACAAAGCAAGTCCGATTGGACAACACAGCATGGACCACAGCATAACAAGAAAAATGCCATATATAAACCAAAGATGTGCACAAAAAGAGCATACACTAAGACTGTACTTATCTCAGTGGTAAAAATGTTCACATTGTATAATTACAATAATGAGAATTATTTATGGATTTCCAGCTTTCAGATCAAGATGTAAACTTTGTGTTTACAGATGAGAGGACAGGATGGGCTGCTAGTTCAGTTTCTTCAGACATTTTAAACAAAGTCTTATCTCTAAATAAGAAATAGGTGGAAGTGGATGATTTAAAGTCACAAAGTGATCAATACAAGAATGAGTAATAGTCATGGAGTACACTGAGAGAATTGGTTTTCATATATTGGAGTCTCAAATTGATAAATCAATAAGCATTTTAGTGGCAAAAGCATTGTCTGGATAGCTGAAATTAACCACCAGGATATGAAAGAGTTGAGAGAATTAACTTCTCTCCCACCTCACTGCATGCCTTTGCTTAGGGAAGAGGGGTTTGTGCTGATGAAATGGGCAGTGTACACTATTCCCTATTACATGCCCTTCTATAATATTCCATTAAATAATTATATCAGGCCTCCCCGGTGGTGCAGTGGTTGAGTGCTGGGCTGCGAAGCAGACAGCGTCTGTTCGATCCCTGGCTGCCAGCAAGGGTCCCACATGGTGCGCAGACCTCTCCTGTCTCGCCCGCTGCTCCCCTCAGCAGTGTACTTCATCAGTCTCCCTGTTCAGCTCCCCACTCTGGCTCTGGTGAATTCTCTCACCCTCCTGTGCTTCTGACTATACCCAGTGCTTGTATAAATAAATAAATAAATCTTTAAAAATAAATAAATAATTATATCAAGTGCATGTAGTTCATGATATTTTAATTGGTAGAAACTTATGAGTAGAAACTATAGTTTCCTTCTTCTTTATATAATCCTTCCTTGGTATATTAACATCTGCAGGGGCATTTTCTTTTTTCTTTTTTAATATTTATTTTTTATTTACACAATAGCTGGGGTGCAGGCCAGAGGCGCGGGAGGGTAAGAGGACTCACCAGAACAGGGAACAGAACAGGCAGATGGACCTAAAGCACTGCTAAGGGGAGTGACGGGCAAAGCAGGACAGGTCTGCCCCACCAAGTGGGTATCTCCCTGGCTGGCTAGGACTCGAACTCGCACTGCAGAGGCTGTGTACAGCTTCATAGCACTGCGCTCAACCTGCTCACCAAGGAGGCCCATTGGGTGCTTTTAAACAGCAACATCCACACAGCACTTGTTTAGAAGAATGCTATTTTCAAAGCAAGGATGCAAGGGATGGAGAGACTATAATGACTCTTCATGATTCTTTTCTAGATCTCTGCACCCCCTTTTAAATCTGGTTCCTTTTTAGGATTTAGTTCTATGTTTAGGAAGATGTCACCTGGGTAACCCCTCCTTGCTTCCCCCCTTCATCTACACTTCTACCTGACTATTGATGAAGGTGATAAGTTTTAATCACATATCTGTTGTTCCTAATTATTTGAGGTGGAGTGAATGACTTCGCTGACTGAAGTATCATATTACACAATTTCTTATGATGACTCTATTGTAGACTCAAAAGACAGCTAAGTGACATACTAATAACTCAATTTAATAAATGTTCTCTTTAAAATGAGCAAATAATTTAGAGAAAATACAGAGTCCACTAAATTATATGTCTTTCCTCTATCCCTTCATTCTACCTAGTGCCATTTTCTATACAAAAGAAACATGTACTTCCTCCTTTTAAAATTAGCAAATAATTTTCAGAAAATATAGAGTCCACTAAATTATATGTCTTTCCTATCTTTTTTCATGATGCCTAGTGCTATTTTCTACACAAAAGAGACACCCATTTCCTCAATTGATTATTATATCGTTTGGCACAGGTGAGAGCTACTGGTTTGAGTCATCTGTGCTCCTCTCATCCCCTACATAGCCAAGGAAACATATTAAATGAATTCCTCTTTGGAAATGGACCCCTCAGAGCCTATTAACACCAAATTCAGGAACCATCGCAGCACAGAATGCCAGGAAAAGAGTGGTCATGATGAGGTTGACAGTGATCTTAAACTTCCCTGAAACCCCATAGCTGAGAAGTACACCCCAGAACTTACGTGGACAAAGGGAAGGGATTTAAATTCAGCACTGAGGGCCTCCCTGGTGGCGCAAGGGGTTAAGCACAGCTCTGTGAAGCTATCCGCAGTCACTGCAGCATGAGTTCGATCCCTGGCCAAGGAGCAACCCTCATGGTACAACAGACCTCTCCTGTCTCCCCGATGCTCCCTCAGCAGTGTATTTCAGTCAATCTGCCTGTTCTGCTCCCCACTCTGTCTCTGGTGAATCCTCTCATCCCCCACCCCGCTCTGCACATCTGTACCCAGTTCTTATATGCATATATAAATAAATCAATCTTAAAAAAAATAATTACAATGGTAACAAGTGCTGGCAAAGAGAAGCACAGCATGTGGTAAGAGTTCTCATCAAAACCTCCTGGTCCCGAAGGGTCCCTTGGCAAAGTAAATTTTGACAATCATGGCAGAAAAGTGACAGGACACTGTTGGACAAGGGAGGGACATATAGGAGGTAGCAGTAGAAGGAAGATCTAGAAGAGGGAGAATTGTAGACAGAGGTGCCTAGAGAAGCTGATAAAGACCAATAAGCCCACTGGTTAGAGAGGAAAGGTTGAGAACACTGCAGGAGAGACTGGGTGATGACTACCTGGGCCTTCCAGGACCAGATCCACTGTGGAGTTTGATTTTATGCCCAAAACCAGGGAACACAAAGGGGACTTTGAACAAGGGCTTTTCACGAATGAACATGCATTTTCAAAGGGCCATTTTGGTTCTGTCAGGAGAAAAGGTTTGAGCACTTTCATTCGAGTTACAAATTATTTTTCTTTTTTTTAAGATTTATTTATTTATTTATTTATTTATTTATTTATTTATTTATTTATTTATACAAGCACTGGGTACAGTCAGGAGGGTCCTTTCTGGTGACGCAAGGGGTTAAACACCACACTATAGAGCAATCTGCAGCCTCTGTAGCATGAGTTCGATTCCCAGCCGGCCAGGGAACAACCCACATGCTGCAGCAGACCTCTCCTGTCTCGCCCGCTGCTCCCCTCAGCAGTGTATTTCAGTAGATCCGCCTGTTCTGCTCCCCACTCTGTCTCTGGTGGATCCTTCCACCCCCTGCACCTCTGGCCTGTACCCCAGTTCTTGTACGCATGAATGGATAAATCTTAAAAAAAAAAAAAAAAAACTTATCACCAAACCCAAACGAATTAAGTTTTCTCCTATGTTTCATTCTAGAAGTTTTTGGGTTTTAGATTCATTTAAAGGTGACATTTGTATGTGATGTGAACTATGGATTGGAATTCGTTTTTTTTTTTTTTTTTTTTTTTTTGCATAATGCTATCTGATCTTTCTGCACCATTTGTTGAAAAGATTATCCACTGCATTATCTTTGCAAAAATCAGTATTCTATATGTGTGTGTCCATATTTGGTGCTCTCCTGTTGCATTTATCAATTTTTCTATTACACGCTCTAGATTACTACCACCTTAAGATGATTATTGAAATCTTAGATCTCAGTCCTACACTTTCCTTCTCTTTCAATGTTATGTTAGCTATTATAGGTGTTTTGTATTCCCTTATGGACTTTAGAAATAGTTTGTCAATTTCTAAAAATTATCCAACTGGATTTTCATTAGGAAGTCATCAAATCAATATGCATCAGAACGATCGACTGGAGGAGTTAACATCTTAATATTGAGTCTTCTGAGGCATCAATGTACTATATCTCATCATTTATTCAAGTCTCCTTTATTTTCTACAAAATAATACTTTGTAGTATTCAATGTATGGGTATTTCAGATTTATGACTATTCACTTCACATTTTGATGGTATTGTCAATGGCTTTGTTTTTTCGTTTGAATTTCTCATTATTATTGCTAGCATGTAAAGACACAATTCATTTTTGTACTTTGGTCTCATAGCCTACTATAGAAAAAAAAATCCTTAGATTTGTTATCTACAAATAACTATGCTTTTACTTCTTCTTGCTTCATCCGTATGTCTTCTATTTCCTTACTTGGGTGTATGTAATTGCACGTACTGGACACTCAAGCAGAAAGTTCTATAGAATTGGTGAGAGTAGCATCTAGTCTTCCAAAAGAGTAAGCTTAAGGCTAACTCAAGGACTTTTATAGCTGCTATTTACCTGATTAAGGAAGTTCTCTTCTATTTCTGGTTCACTGGGTGCTTTTTTTAAAATCAGAAATTGGGAGATGTGTACAAATTCTATTCCTGCATGTATTAGTATGATTATATTCATTTTTAGTGTGTTAGTGTGGTGAATGGGTATGTTAACTCAGTATCACATTCCCAGTTAAACACCACTTGATCATGCTACTTTCCATTTCTATGTTGTTGCATTCAACATTACTAAAAATGTGTTTGAAATTTTGCATCTATTTAAATGAGGAGTAGAACTGCAATTTTCTTTTCCTCTAATATCTTTTACTGCTTTTGAATCAGGGTAATCCTGGCCTCATATAATGAGTTGGAAAATATTCTCTCCTTTGCAGTTTTCTAGAAGGTATTATATAATTGGTATAAATCTAATATAGGAAACTATAGAATTGGTTTTACTTTCATTGATTTTTTTTTTCTGCTTACATGTGAATAATTTCATCAGTCAAGCCATGTGGAACTAGAATTCTTTTATAATGGGAAGGAGTCTAACTGAAAATTCTATTTAAATAGATATAGGGATATTCAGTTTGTCTATTCTTTCATAGCAATTTGGCAGTTTGTGTCTTTCAAGAAATTTTCCTGTTTTATCTAAGTATAAATTTAGCATAATAAAGTTGCTTGTAATCTTCTTTTATCCTTTTAATGTAAGAAGCATCTGTGGTGATGTTACCTCTCCCATTGTCGACACAGCTTATTTGTGTCTTGTCTCTTTCCTTATTAGTCTGGCTACAGATTTGTCAATTTTATTAATCTTAAGAACAAACATTTGATTTAATTTGTCTCCATTATTTTATATTTTATTCATTTTCACTTTGATCTGTATACATATAGATAAAGAAAGGAAATATCTATAGAGATACACATATTTACATATACATATATACATATTTACGTATCTTTGGAAATATTTTGCTATCATTTAAAAAATCTTAAATGATTGTTTTAAGACTGTACACTTTTAAGTTGCTATGGTAGGTAGCATAGGTAGGTTGCAAGCTGTGGAGCTGGGGTGAGTCCACTGCCAAGGTAAACTGTGCACACCAGGAAGGCGCGGTCTCTGCACCATCAGGGGGAAGTCAGGGACCCCCACAGCCATCCTCTGGACCAGAGAGAGGGAGGGCCCCCGAAACAGGCTCAGCAGAGAAATGCGCCCTGAGCAAAGTCACTACAGGCCTCCTGCACGCAGACTCCAGGAAAGCTCAGACTTTGCGCTATTGTTGGAAGGCAGGAACCCCACATCCCCTGTGGTAATGGAGAAAGGGAGGACTCCACAAAGGAAGCCAGGGAACCCAAGATCCCCTTATGGAAATGAATAATTATAGAGGGAGGGGTCTGCAGAGACAGCACCCACCAAAATACCCATAATAGCACTACCCTTGTGGAGTTCTGGCATAACGGCACTGAACGCCATCTTGCTGCCAGTTCCCAAAGTCCCAGGAGGGGCCACACCAAAGAGATGCCCACCAATACCAGCAGCACAGTTTCCCAACGCATAGGATGAATTAGAAGACAAACATCAGGGATCAGGGAGAAGAAATAATAGAAGCAACCAAGCAAACCCTCCAGGGAAGAACACACCAAAAAAGAAAACCAACCACTGGAACCCAACAACGAGGACAGGCTGGAAGAACTTCTCAGCCTGCCAGATAGAGAATTCAAAATCGCCGTGATTGATAAACTAAAAGAAGTCATAAAGGAAAAAAATGATATGAGAAATACATTGATAGTTGGTTTGGTACCCTCTTGGTAGTTTGACCATTTTACTGTTAGGTCATGTCTTTGTCCCAGGTAATTTTCTTTACCTGAAATCTTCTTTTATCTATGCTTTTTTTTTTTTTGATTGATGTTTAAATTATAGATCTTGAAAATACTGCACTTTTTCTGCTGGCTTCCATGTATCCAATCAGAAATCTGCTGTCATGTGAACTGCTGTTCACATACATAGTGTTCATTTCTCTCCAGCTTTTCAATATTTATCTTTGACTTTGGTTTTCAGAAATTGGATTAGTATATATTTTGGTCTGGTTTACATTGGATTTATCCTGTTTGAGGTTTGCTCAACTTCTTTAACCTGTAAGATAAAGTCTTTTGCCTAACTTAGGAAGTTTGCACTTTTTATAGTTTCATACTTTTAAAGTATATTTTCTGCCTTATTCTCTGTCTCCTCTGCTTTCTCACCTCTAATCACGTGAATGTCAAATCTTGTGCCCTAGTACCACATGTCTCCAAGGCACTGTACATTTTGTTTTACAATGTATTCTCTCTGTTATTCAGACTGGGTAATTTTTGTTGATCTGTCTTCAAGCTTGCTGATCCCTTTCACTATTATCTCTATTCCTGTATAATATTTTAATATTAGAGTAATTGTGTTTTTTAATTTAAACTTTAGTTCTACTTTTATTATTTTTTAAATTCATGTTCTTATATTTTTTCATTTGTTTCAATCATGTTCTTCATTTCTGACAGTAGCATCAAAATTGATAGTAACATCAAAAATCTTATCAAGTAATTTCAACCCCTTGCCATATGGTTGCTGTCTTCTGTTGTTTGTCTTTTCCAATTCAAGTTGAAATTTTCCTCATTTTTGGCATTATGAGTGATTTTCAGTTTTATCCTGGTCACTAATTATGTTTTGACACTTTTATGTTTTTTTTAAAGATTTATTTATTTATGCATACAAAAGCTGGGGTACAGGCCAGAGGTGTGGGGGGTGAGAGGGTTCACCAGAGACAGAGTGGAGAACAGAACAGGCAGACTGACTAAAATACACTCCTGAGGGGAGCAGCAGGCAAGACAGGAGAGGTCTGCTGCACCATGTGGGTAGCTCCCTGGCTGGGAGCTAGTGCTGTGGTGGCTGTGGATATATTCATAGGTTGCATCTTAAACCTTTGTGCCACCAGGGAGGCCCTATATTGACACTTTTATGAGTCCTCCACTGAAGCCATGATTCTGGCAAAGGGAGACACCAAATAGTTATGGATGGGTGACGGTGAGAGTCCAGGCTACCTTTTTGCCTCAGTGAGGTGAAGGGGAGCATTAAATGGCTGATTTGCAGTGGAAATCCAGGCTGCCCATTCAGTTTCCACCCTTATCATCCTGTTGGGGAGGCAGAGGGAATCCTACTGCTGGGTGAGGTCAAAACCTCTCCTGGCATTTGGAAAGTTAGGGTATTTTGTTGCAACCTAATATTTGTGTAGTATTAGAGATGGGGCATCAATATTTCCCTGGTGTTTCAATGGAGCAGGAAGTAGTTTTATTTATTATAAAAATATTTCTGTCTTGCTACACTCTCCCCTTTTCTTGTCTTTTAGCAAAAAGGAGTAGGCTTTTCTTGGGGTTGGTTTAGTCTGTGCCCATTGATATTTTCGGGTTTTTTTCCAATACCCTATTTGGGATATGTGAGGCTAAAAGGAAAGTAAGGAAACCCATCTCCTGTTATTTCTTAAGTCCTGGGAACTATAACTGACCTCTGTCTTCTTCTCTCTCTGAGACATATATTCATCCCAGGTTTTGGTTTCTTTATTTGTTGCCATACTTAGTAGCAGAGATAAAAATAAATAGGTCTATAAGTCTACTATATCTTGTCCAGAACTAAAAGGTTTCCTTCAATTCATTTTTGTGGTCTCAGCTAGTCAGAAGACAGACTGAGTGCTGAATAACCAATAGAAGCACAGCTTTTCTCTTACTTCTTGTTGGCAACTGGGGTTTATCATAAAAGGCCAGTTATGTTATTTAATGACATGGATTGCAGGAACGCGTATTTAGAGGCAAGCTTAGGACCTGCTTCTATGGGAATTATATTTGTTTGAAAAACTCTGATTTCATTTTTTAAAAAGATTTATTTATTTTATGCATACCAGAACTGGGGTACAGGCCAGAGGTGTGGAGGGTGAGAGGATTCACCAGAGACAGAGCAGGGAACAGAACAGCAGACTGACTGAAATACACTGCTGAGGGGAGCAGCGGGCAAGACAGGGGAGGTCTGCTGCATCATGTGGGTAGCTCCCTGGCTGGCCAGGGATTGAACTCATGCTGCAGTGTCTGCGGATTGCTTTATTGGCTGCGTCTTCACCCCTTGCACCACCAGGGAGGCCCTGATTTCATTTTTTTAAAGTCCCCAAATATTTGTCAGGTAACTCTTGAGGTTCAAAGCATGAAAAAAATAGAATTGTGGTTAATGTTGCTTGCCTGTCAGATATGATAAATAAGAAAAATAAGTTAAAGTTTCATCTATGTATTTAGGAACAGACATCAGGGCACTCTCTGTTTCCCTCTCTTTCTCCCTTCCCTTCCCCCCCCCCCAGTTCTCTTTTAAAAATATTTATTTATTTATTCCTACAAGAACTGGGGTACAGGCCACAGGTGCGGCAGGTGAGCAGATTCATCAGAGACAGAGTGGGGAGCAAAACAGGCAGACTAACTGAAATACACTGCTGAGGGGAGCAGTGGGCGAAACAGAAGAGGTCTGCTGTGCTATGTGGGTAGTTCCTTGGCCAGGGATCAAACTCATGCTGCAGAGGCTGCGGATAGCTTCAGTGCTGTGTCTTAACCCCTTGTGCCACCAGGGAGGCCCCCCACACACAGTTCTTAGTGCAAATGAAGCAGCAGTCTCACTATCTTTTTCTTGCTATAAGAACCTAGAACCCAGCAGAGCAGTAAGAGGAAAGCACTGCAGGCTCTTGGAAAAGTATGATCAATCTTCCTATATTCAGGATAATCAAGATTTGACTGGAGTTTCCATGGAGACAGAATAGCACTCATTACTAGTCTACAGATGCCAGATAATTTGACTGGTGATCTACAGAAAGGACTGTCTACTCCTTCCTCTGCCTTGCTACAATTCATAATAATAAAGCAAAATCACTTATGTTTTCAGTTCTAACAGCTTTTGAGAAGAGAGACTCCTCAGGAAGTCACATGTGTGTTTTTCCTCTATCGTAGGTGACTTTTCAACATGTCAAGAGTGGAGATGACATTTGCTTAGTGAAGAATCTCAAGGCTTTGTTGCACCTTCTGCATTTGATCTTTAAATTTCCCCTTATGATTTCTTTTCTCTGGTTATAATAGAAAGTGTTTCCAATAAGCTATAATGAACGATGGCCTGTGACTGCCTTAGAGAGTGTGTTATGAGTAAATGTCAGAGAAGATGAAACTTCTCCTTCCACCCTAGCTCAATAGATGTTTCATTCAAGAATGTTAGAGAAAGGGCCTCCCTGGTGGTGTAGTGGGTTGAGCGCAGTGCTGTGAAGCTGTCTTCAGCCTCTTGCAGTGCTGGTTTGATTCCCAGCTGGCCAGGGAGATTCCCACATGGCACGCAGACCTCTCCTGTCTCGTCCGCTGCTCCCCTCAGCAGTGTACTTCGGTCCTTCTGCCTGTTCTTCTCCCTGCTCTGTCTCTGGTGAATTCTCTCACCCTCCCGCGCCTCTGGCCTGTACCCCAATGCTTGTATAAATAAATAAACATTTAAAAAAAACTGAAGGGGCAACTTAAAAAAAAAAGAATGTTAGAGATGAGTGTGTTCTTCTAATGTGTTTTCTATAACATGGTAGCTCGAGATTTCTGAGTTTTCAGAGGTATGTTTGTGCGTGTGTGTGTGTGTGGTGTGGGGGTGTGTGTGTGTTACCTGTAATATTTAGAACAAACATTTATATCTTGTATTTCTCATTTACTGATAACTAATGTACTTTTTGTTCTAAATTTTAAATTCAATGTCTTTGAGAATTCAAAACATGATTCCAGATAAAAAATTTCAATAGGGGCCTCCCTGGTAGCTTAGGGGTTAACTCTCAGCACTATGACAGCTGCAGCCTGAGTTGGATCCCTGGCCAGGGAGCAACCCACATGGCGCAGCAGACCTCTCCTGTCTCACCCACTGCTGCCTTTAGCAGAGTATTTCAGTAAATCCACCTGTTCTGCTCCCCACTGTCTCTGGTGAATCACCTCAACTCCCACACCTCTAGCCTACACCCCAGTTCTTCTATGCACAAGTAAATAAGTAAATCTTTTTTAAAAAATTAAAAATTTCAATAAACTGACAAAACTCTTGTCAGGAAAATCTAGCCATTTTTCTGGTAGAAAAATGAGGTCCAGAGAAGTTCAGCGAGTTTTCCTCTTTCTGTTGTTGCTTAGAGAACCTGTGCTCTACTTCCCCTTGCACACCATATTACATGATCTCTTCCAGGGGGCCATTTCTGAATGTCCTTCCAGAACTAGGTATATAATAGGCAGCTAAAATGAACTAGGACTGTATTATAATGAACTCCATAGCCTTCTATTCTGCTGGTGGTGTTAGGGTGACCTATAATTGTCCAATAAGTGTTGTTGGTTGATAGGATTGTTCAGTTACTCTATGTTCATCACTTTTCTGCCTAGCAGTAGTATCACTTTTTGACAATGTGTTGTTGAAGCCCCAACTATGACTTTAGAATGGTCAGTTTAACTTTTCAGTCCTTCAGTTTTGCAGCTCTGTTGTCTGTTGCATGCATATTTCAGACCACTGCTTTCTTGATAGGTTGATCGTTTTTCCATTTATGTGCTATCTTATTTTGTTCCTGATAATTTACTTAGCTTTGAAATCTATTTTATCTATTATTGAATAGTGATTTCTTCAAAATCGATCTCATTCACTAGGATAAGCAGCTTAGTTTTTCATTCCTTCAAAGACATAGTGGTTCAGTTTTGCACTTCATGGGGCCCTAGTCAGACATGCCTGGGTTCCTGCAGGTCAGGAGAGAGGAACAGAGAAAAGCTGAGATAACAGAATAATAAAGAGTACCTGTATTCCTCACTCAAGGTAGTAACAGTATTGAGGATGGGATCTGGAGCTGGAAATCTTGTAAGAGAGGAACAAAAATAGAAAAATAAGAGGTATTATTCTTAGTGACTACAGATTAAATCCAGGCCTCAGGTGGTCTGAGAAAATATGGACTGAGTGAACAAATGAAGTAATTCTCAGATTAGCTTTTTCCTGTCTTGCCTTACACACACTTGTTCTCCTTAAGGACTGCTTGATATCTCTGATAGTTATATTTGTGATATATATATATATATATATATAAATGTTTTGATGTTAAATCATGGGTAAAATTAATTTCTTCAAGCTGACCAATAAGCAAACAGATTTTTTGACCATATTAATCAGGAATTCAAGCTTGACTTCCAGATATGAAAATCTAATAAAATACATGCTTTGTTCCATTTGGTAATTGCATTTTTGTACATGGGTGCTTCAAGAAAAATTTATTCAGTATTAATGAATCAAAGGTTAATGAATTTATGTTGCCTTCAGGAATCCAGATAAATTCATCATAAGTCGCTTTCTGTATTGTAAATTTTCAGTACTCACACTAAAAGTAGTAAAATGAATGACTGGCACTTCATAGATAGTTGATTGTCTTGTCACTGATCAATTAGTGAATTAGAGAATGACAGGCCTGAAAGAAGCCCTTGTGATTTCTTGTGCAGCCCCTAAGTTTATAGCAGAGAGACCAGTACCCCTGAGGGGAGCTAGCAAATAGTGAATGGACCAAGGCATCTTGGCCCTGCAAAATATCTCCTTGAAAAAATACAATGAGAAATTTTATTTATCTTTTATTTTGTGATTATTAATTCTTTAAAATAATATTTTTAACTATGTGCTAGAAAGTACCATTCTGTAGATGGGAAAACTGAAAAAATAATAGAAAAGGATAAAATGAACTGAATTCTGAAAGAAAGTATGAAAAAGTTATGAGGAGGGCAAAGAAGTTAAAGTATATTTTTCCTAGTAAAATTAAAGGGATATTATTGCCATCATAAATAAATAAATGATAAAATTTTAGCCTTTCTGCCTAGTAACCACATCAGTTTTTGACTGTAGCATGAACCATGAACCATGATTGTGGATTTGTCTGCTTATCCTTCCATTTATCCTCAGCCCTTTGGTTTTGCAGCTCTGTTGTTTGTTGCCTGCATATTTCAGCAATCCAATAAAATCTGTTTTTAATACTACTTACACCCTGAAAAGTTTGATTTTAATCCTGAAGGATAATGGGCTAGGCTGAACTCAGTCTATCAATGAACAACTTTTCAATTATTCTATCAGCAACTAAACTCAGAGCCAGTTTCTATGAGAAAATTCACACTATCTAATGACCATATCTCTTGAGTTTGAGAATCCTAATGATGTCTTTCTGCAAGTAACAGAAAATATTTTAATTCTGCCTCTGAAATACACTGATCCATGTATATTAGAAGTGACCTCTGTTAGGAGATTTATTGTACTAAGAATGGAATGAAAATCTTTGGTTAAGTATTATGTATGGGAAATTTTTGCAGAAAATGTGTTTAAATATCAATAAATATTGAATTTTTGAGTCAGCACAATCAGACTAAAGGACTTGATCAGCCAGACGGCCGTATTTGGGTCAATGCTATATTTGGATATGCAAACACTTCAGCATAGTTTTAGGATTATGATATTTATAAGACAAGGGAGGTTTGTGAAACTGGTGTAGACAACAAAAACTAATATTGTGATGGACAGGCTTCAAGTAAGGAGTTTACATTATCTTTTCACAGATTTGAATGCGTATTATGAAAGTGTTAAATCACATGGGCTACATGTATAAGTATCTCAGTTGTTATTAGCCCAGAGGATTACATTAGCAGATGAACTGCTGATTGAAATCTCTAGATACCTTACTCTCTTACTCTTGAACATTAAACTCCCATTAAATATATACAAATATGAGCTTTCAAGTGCATTTGAGTAGCTTTAAAAATTATGTATTCTTTCCTATGATATGCATTTATCAACTCATCTCACTTTTGGAGCAATCTACCCTTTTAAGTATTGGAATCTAAAAGTCTCTAAGTCTTTGTACATATTTATTTTATTTTTTTCTTTATTCTTCAACCTGGGTGATGTACTGATGAATCCACTGACATTTTTTCTATCATCTTAATATTCTGTTATGTCCTTCTTATGATGTACTTAACTCCCTGTATTGAATTCAGAGCATGGAAAACAATCTAACTATATTACAGATGTACCAAACAATCTGACTAAAATGGGTAGGGAAAACCTGATGACCTAACTAACTTTGTAAGTGAATAGAGGCTGTAAAATTAAAGACAGATAAACTATACATATGCACTGTAATGCATTTGATAAAGTTGTATCCTATGGAGGCATTGTTTATAATTCTTTTTTTTAAAGATTTATTTATTTATTTATTTATTTATTTATTTATTTATTTATTTATGCAAGCACTGGGTATAGTCAGAAGCGCGGGAGGGTGAGAGAATTCACCAGAGCCAGAACGGGGAGCAGAGCAGGCAGAAGGACCGAAGTACACTGCTGAGGGGAGCAGCGGGCGGCAGGAGAGGTCTGCACGCCATGTGGGACCCTCCTCCTCCTCCGGTGGCCGGGGAGCAGCCGGGGATCGAACCGGCGCCTCAGAGGCCGTGGGCAGCTTCGCACCCCAGTGTTCAACCGCTGCGCCACTGGGGAGGCCCGGCATTGTTTATAATTCTGATACCACTATATAACACACTGGAATTGAACAGTTAAGTCAATGAAGACAGGTGGAGGGAGTCAGGTTTCTTATGGTTGGAGTGAATTTACAGGTAAGTGAGGGGATAAGTCTATAGTGATCGGGAGCTGGTGATGACTAGCCTCAATATGGACTCATTTTAATAAAAATACACTAAAAATATTTCTGAATACATGCACTACATAGACAAGTCCACACACACATTTCCTTGCTCTGTCAGCTAAAAGTGCCTAGAAGAAGGGCATTCCAGTGACAACAGCATAAATAGAACCATCTCCAATGAAGGCTTGCAATGTGGCTGATTCCAGGGCTAGTGAAAGTAATATGTGAGTCTAGATTACCTTGCATTCCCAAAAAAGTGAGGAAGTTCTCTTAAAAGAGAAAAAAAAAACATTGATGCAGATTTGTCACAAATGCATAACAGCAAATGGAAAGAACTCCCCATGGCCAACACTGGAATAGTTGGAGCCAAAAAATGCATAAGCTAGAATTAGATTATAAACCAAAGTATAAAACAAATATCCATGAATCCATACTGATATAATATAATGACTGAATATATAGATGTGGAAAAGAGGCAATTCATCCTTACAGGACTGCAAATAATTTATGTAGCTATTCCTACCAGGAAGTGGGAGCTCAATCCTCCTAATCCCAGCTTGAATATAAGCTGGGCTTAATGATTTTATTCCAAAAAATAGAATGTGGAAAAAGGGCAGAAAATTAACTTTACAGAGGCAAAACCTGACAAACATGACCTCACCCACGTAATCAAAGTCATCAGCGGCAGTGGTGAGTCATGTTGATAACAGGTGCCCCGATATGAGGTGTTGAGAACAGCTCTCTTTGTCTGTGGTCTTTCTCCCCAAAATAATAACTCCAGCTAACCCTATGAGAAAACTTCAGATAAGTCACAATTAAAGGAAATTCCGCAAAATCTCTAAAGAATGCTACTAATAACTGTCAAGGTCACAAAAGCAAAGAATGTCTAAAACAGTCACAGCCAAGAAAAACCCAAGGAGACAGATGCTGAGAATGGTGGGGACCCTAGGTGGGTTCCTGGAGTAAGTAAAGATAATAAGTAAAAACTCCCAGTTGGTGGGGTTTCTCTTTGTTTTTGTTATTGTCTCTTTTGCTGTGCAGAAGCTCTTTAATTTGATGTAGTCCCAGCTGTTTATCTTTGCCTTCACTATCACTGCTTTGGGTGATGTGTCTGTAAAGATGTCTTTGATGTGCAAATCCCGTAGTGTTTCGCCTATATTTCCTTCTATGTATTTTATGGTTTCAGGTCTTATGTCTAGTTCTTTAATCCATTTTGAGTTGATTTTTGTGTATGGTGTGAGGTAGTGGTCAAGCTTCATTCTTTTGCATGTAGCGACCCAGTTTTCCCAGCACCATTTAACCCCACCAACTGGGAGAACATTTTTGCACCCAACACTAATGATAAAGGACTGATCACAAAAATCTGCAAAGAGCTGATGAGACTCAGCAACAACAAAGAAAATAATCCAGTCAAAAAATGGGCAGAAGAGCTAAAAAGAAACTTCTCTGAAGAGGAAATGCAAATGGCCAACAGGCATATGAAAAAATGTTCAACATCACTTGTAATCAGGGAAATGCAAATCAAAACTACCATGAGATACCATCTGACACCAGTGAGAATGGCACATATTAAAAAAACTAGCAACAACAAATGTTGGCGAGGGTGTGGAGAAAAAGGAACTCTTCTGCACTGTTGGTGGGAGTGCAAACTGGTCCAACCACTGTGGAGAGCTGTGTGGAGATTTCTGGACCTACTAAACATAGAGCTTCCATATGATCCAGCAATTCCACTCCTAGGTATTTACCCAAAGGACACAGAAACATCAATTCCAAAGAGCACCTGCACCCCTATGTTTATAGCAGCACTGTTTACAATAGCTAAGCTTTGGAAACAACCCAAATGCCCAAAAATAGATGACTGGATCAAGAAGATGTGGTACATATATACCATGGAATATTACTCAGCATTCAAAAAAGATAAACACATGCAATTTGCAGCAACATGGATGGCGCTGGAAGGGATCATGCTCAGCGAAATAAGCCAAAAAGAAAAAGAAAAATACCGGATGGTCTCACTCATAGCAGGAATCTAGAAAACTTAAATAAGGGACCAGGAAAATGAATATAAGAAAGTGAAAATCAAAATCAACAAAAAACTATGAACCAGAGACACTTTTTGGGGGGTGGGGGGCGGGAGGGGAAGGATTGGGGTCAGAATGGGGCGTTTGCAATTGTATGGGGGAATATAAAAATAAAATTTAATATTAAAAAAAAATAAAAAAATAAATTAGACTGTAAAAAAAAAAAAAAAAAAGATAATAAGTAAAAACTAAGGAACAAATATCAGTATGGACTTCAGTTAACAATGTGTCAATATTAGTTCATTAATTATAACAAGCAGGCCATCTAACATATAGTGTTAACAACAGGAAAAACTAGAGGCAAATTTCTAGTATAAATAGAAATTTATACTACCTTTGTAATTTTCCTATAAATCTAAAACTGACCTTAGGGCCTCCTTGGTGGCGCAAGGGGTTAAACTGCACTGTGAAGCAATCTGCAGGCTCTGCAGCACGGGTTTGATCCCCCGCTGGCCAGGGAGAAACCCACATGGCGTAGCAGACCTCTCCTGTCTTGCCTGCTGCTCCCCTTAGCAGTGTATTTCAGTCATTTTGCCTGTTTTGTTCCCTCTGTCTCTGGTGAATCCTCTCACCCCTGCATCTCTGGCCTGTAACCCCAGCTCTTGTATGCATAAATAGATAAATCTTTAAAAAAAATAAAACTGACCTTAAATTTTTAGAAATTAATAAAAGTAAATAATGAAACATGGAAATAAGCATTTACAATTTGTCGAACTGTACAGTGAAGTATAAGAGCCCAATAACAACAGAAGCCCTCTTATTTTCACATAACATTTTCCCCAGTAATCAAAGGAAGAATAATATTCACAAAGAATTTTATAGGTGTTTCGGATAGTGTGTGTGTGTGTGTGTGTGTGTGTGTATGTGTGTGTGTGTGTGTGTGTGTGGAGAGAGAGAGCGAGAGAGGTTTGCCAAGATGTTTCTACTAACATTTCCAAGATGTTTGGCAATCTTCCATAATGGACTAACTGATTATTCTAAACTTACACATAAAGAAATTTTGTTTATGTAGATTCATAGTTTAAGACTTTGGATTGTAGGATAAATATGACTTTCCATGTAAATTCAGGTATAACTTGCATTTTTAGGATGTTATCTTAACTTCATTTATGTTACGAATCTTAATGCTTTTCATGTTAATATCTGTGCTATGCTCACATAACATGTTACCTTAACCTTGGCTTTTGTGCTCAGCATCAATCATTAAAATCATTCCCTCCTATGATCTCTACCCGTATAATTGAATCCCAATGAAATCCATCAACACGGCAGGAGCTGGGCTTATTTTAAAACACCAGTTTCCATTTAAATTCAAGATGAAACACTGAATTATGCTGTCCATTTTAGAAGTTTCTTATTTAAAGGGAACAATCTACTCAAAAAGAATATCTATCTTTTAGTAATATTTCAAATTTTTGAAATCATTGAACTTCTTTAAAGTGAATTAAGGACTCAATAGACATCCTTGTTTGGTGGCAGAGTTAAAATTGTAACCTTACTTCATGCCACCACATACATACAGATCTAGTCACTGCTGGGTCAGCACTCCAAATGAGACAAGAAACTGTGCTCTTCCTTTTGTGCTATTTCCATTGTCTAATAAGTTTGTCTATGGATTAGAGAGAGAGCAGGTGTGGTGGCACCTCCCCAGGTAACTGACACTTTAAATGTTGTTGAAGCATTAGCACACTGACTTTAGGACAGCTTATCTGACCCTAATTGTTTCCTATACAATAATCCATGTCAATGAGCTAAAATAAGGACTGTGTCCTGGTGTGCAGAGAAGGGAGAGAAGCAACGATGTGAAAAGCAACTTCCTGCAAGGTGTTACCATAGCTACCAGGACGCAGACTATTTCTATAACAGCAGCAAACAAAGTGCTTCCAGATAAGGGACAAAGGGAAAAGAAATTGGGACTATTTCCATAGCAACAGTGAGATCTACTGATGTGGGTAGATTATACTTTTCTCTACCTAATAATATTGATACTAGTCATTAATAAATTTACAGCAGTAGAAATAAAGAAAACCCTGATCCTGAGCAAATGACTTAAAGGATAAGACACAGAACTGCATTCATTGAAAATTGTCACTTAAGGTCTAGGAATTTGGATGACTGACACTTATGGAAGCTAAGGGATCAGTGCCTGCTAGTAATCCAGCCATTTTTTTTTTTTCTGCCAAATTCAGAGAATATTCCCAAAACATAATTTTACCAAAGACTGTGTCAGGAGGAAGGGACAAGATATAAGTAGATATTAGAGAAGTGATATAAATAGAATTAAATTTATTGTGAGTGAAGGGAATTTGAATAGAATTTCAGCATTGAAGCACAAAGATTTTATAAAAAGGAGAAAGATATAATTGATTATGTAACATGAATGTGTTCATTGGGAATAAAAGCCAAAGGGAAAGAAGATAGAAGAGTAATCAGAGGGAAAAACTGGAGAACCGAGAGATACTTTGGGTTGTGTAAGCATGCTCAATTTGCAAATGAAGTGCTTGAAGCCAATATTCATGCACATATTTATTGAGTCTCTGCTATACACTGGATAACGTTTTGGGTACTTGGAGTACACCAGTGATTTACATGGACAAGAATTCCTGTCTTTGTGGAGCTACATTCTCAAGAGAAAATACCGACAATAAAAAATACAGACAATATAAAACAACTGTGTGTGTGCAGGGATGGGTTTACGATGACAAGTGCTATAAAATAAAGCCAAATGAGCAAGCTAGGGTGATTGAGGTGGGGTTGTAATTCAAAAATAGATGATCAGGATTGGCCTCATTGAATAAGCCACATGTGAGGGAGTTAGCCACCCTAAAGGATAGCATCCCAGTGAGAAAAGAAAACGGAGAGTCTTGACATATCACATGCCCAGACCATGGTAGGTCAGCACCAAAACCCAGTGCCCTGTCTTCTGTATCTCATTGTTTTCAAAATCCCCCATTTAAACAATTTTCCACCAGTATAATTTCCTGCTCAGTTGTTCTAATGCAGTGGTTCTCAGGGGATTGTCCTAGGACCAGCAACATCAATTAGCTGGGACATTAGCTCATTAGACATGCAGCTTCTCAGACTCCAGCCACAGGCATAAAAGGAAACACTCTAGGTGTGAGGTTCAATATTTTGTGTCTCAACAAGTCCCTGGAGTAATTCTGAGAGCTTCTTCTCCAAATACACTACCAGTTGTCTTCACTGACCTCCCTCACTTCTAACTCCAGGGGCTATAAAATTTTTCATAGTCCTAATTTATTCTACTATTCCATACCCCAGTTTGTTTGTTTTGTAAGAAGTAAACATTCAGCAGTAGTTATCCAGAATGGAGGCATCATTTTTTCCTATTTCATAATCAGAACCCACTGAAGACAGACTACATAGCCAAAGATGAAGACCTGGCCTGTTCAATAGTAAGAAATGACAAATGTAAGGACAGCCATGTTCTGGGATACCAATTCACCCCATATGGAAGAAATTTTGTGGGGAAGGATTCTCATTTATGGAGAATGAAAGATAATTTTCTAAGACCAATCTGAAGGCATAGTTCCTCTGGAGAGTGAGATCAAGTTTCACCCAAATGTAGGACAGAGTAGGCTTTAATTCAATTTCATTGTTTTTGTCTTACTTTCTACTACTTAATATTATAATCACACGCTTTCTCCTCACTTAGACTGGTCTAAAACCCTGCCATTCATTTTGAGGCTTTGAGCCATGTTGAACTTCACTATAATTTCTGTAAAACACTTCAAAAACAAGGATTGGACATCTGGTTCTGATAATGGTGAATAAAGTAGATCAGAACAATTTACCCACTAAAAATAATTACAAGACCTGAACAAAGTACAAAAATTCTGCTCAAAAACATGGGACATCTAACATCATGTTTATGAAAACTTTTGGAACAGAAGTTTAAGTGAAAAAATTTACTGCAGGTAAGTAAGCATTTTGGGCTGTATTGCCTTAAGCAGCATGTGCTAATTTTGGAAGAGGCTGCTGACAGGTTAAGATGCGGAGCAGACATTCTAGACAACCCTGCAGTAATTAGGGACAAAAATTAGATCCAGGGATCTCAAAGAGAGGATCTGTTGAAACCTGCAAAATTTGGGGAGCAATCCCCAAAGTTTACAGACAAGGAGAAAACTGGAATAGAAACAAATCCTCTAAATCCAATTCCTTAAAAGAGGAAAATGTAAGTGTTGGGAAGGAGTAAATACAGCTGTTGCTATTTGCAGATAATTAGGAAGGCAGATGGATCTTCTGGAATAGTGGAATGAGGAAATCAGCAGACCCTCTCTCTCTCTGACAAAACTGCCATTTAACTGTAGAAAATTATAAACACACACACATTAAAGTCTCTAGAGCTTGTGCTGAGTGCAGGCACCAAATCGAGAATCATTGATTCAAGATATACTTACTAAATCTCAGTAAGACCAGCAGGGGTCTGTGGCACTGGAGCTATGCCTGTCCCCTCACTGGCTTCCTTTTATGAAAGCTCTACTCTACGCACTGAACTCTGGGCAGTTGCAGCCAACAAGACAGGAAATCCCTCCACACCACTTACACACAGATCTCAGTCTAAAGCCACAGTTTCATTCTGGGATGGGCAGGTTGCTGACATCAAAAATAAAGGCAGTCCTTGCAGACAGAGGTGCAGAGATCTTCAACCTAATGGACACAACATTTACACCACTTCACAAGACCTTGGGTGGGGACGGTGGCCATCTGTTTCTCCTAGGATGCCTCTGCTCTATGAGCTAATGCTGGTGGGAGTAGTAACCTCCAGTTTTCAAGCTTGCACTTCCTGGTGAGGGAACTTCACCTTCCATGTGAGCCATGCCAGGGGTTACTGGGGCCCCCAGTATTCTTGGACTACCGTGTGTAGAGTAGGCTTTATTATGCAAGTAGGACTCGGTAGAGAAGGACCCTCTGCCCTATGGCTTGTACCTATTTAGAATAGAACTTTGCAAAACGAGCTTCAGGGATGGGAGTGATGATGAGACTTGCTTGTAAGAAATAAAGTTCATTCTTCAGGCTGTAGCAAGTGATCCTAGAAAGTGACAAGTCCACATAAAAATTGTCCACATGAAAAAAAGATAATTATATAATTATAACAGACAATATACTTGCATATTTCTTCTCTTAACAGATTTAAGAAGCAGTTCATAAAAATAATTGTGTGTAATTGCATTATTGTACTTATAGCACATAGAAATGTAATTACTTAATAATAATAGACAAAGATTATTGATACCAGATAGTGACTTGGATGCATAAGAAAAAATGAAAAGGATCAGAAATGAAAAGTAAAATGAATATAACACTCTATAAATATGAATATATATACTTGCTGCTTCTTTCAGCTTTCTAAAATGTAAAGGATTATATATAATAATAATTATAAGAATGTGTTGTTTTAGCTTATGTAAATGTAAGACATATAATTATAATAGCACAAAAAGTGAGGGAGTAAATGCAGCTATGTACGAATAAAGTTTCTATGTTTCACTGAAATAAGTTAGTATAAATATGTAATGTATTTTAATAAGTTAAGATGTATATTCTAAGACCAAAAAGACAATATCATTTTTAAATACAATTTAAAAATCACTATAGAAACTCAAATATTACATTAGAAAACATCTGCTTAATACAAAAGAGGTAAACAAATGAATATAAAAACATGAATGATATAAAACAAATGACAGATGTAAATTCAACCATATCAATTACGTAAATATGAATGAACTAAATAATCCAAAGCAGAGATTGTCAGATCAGATTAAAAAAAAAAAAAAGACCTACTGTACAATGCCCATAGAAGACATACATCCAATTCAAGTATGCAAGTAGACTGAAAGTAAAAATACAGAAAAAAATATACTGGGCAAATTCAAGAGCTGAAGTGGTTATGCTAATATCAGAAAAAAATGACTTTAAGAAAACAAATGTTATGGGAAAGAAATAGAAATATTATATAGTGATAAAAAGGTCAATCCGACAGGATTACAGACATGCATGGACCTAACAACAAAGTCACAAAGTCCCAGAAGCAAAAGCTGAAAGAACAGGAGGGAGAAATAGATAGACAATTCAACAATGATATTTGGAGACTTCAGTGCCACACTTTCAATAATGGGGAGAACAAATAAAGGGAAATCAACAAGAAAATGGAAGACTTAAACAGTATAAGCCAATAGTACCTAACAGTCATCTCTAGAACATTCATCCAGCAAGATCAAAGTGGACACTCTTCTCACATGCACATGAAACATTCTCCAGGAAAGACCACCTGCTAGGCCAAAAGACAAGTCTCAATGTATTTAAAAGCATTGAATTATGAATGTTAGGTCTTCAACCACAATGGAATTAAATAAGAAAGCAATAATTGTATACATATAAAATTCAATAAATACTTTTGAAAAAAATTTCTTGAGTTTTTCTTGGTTCCTGGCCATAAGGTCAATATTTCAAAGCCAACTGATTTCATCTACCAGCAAACAATCTGCTAACATTTAAATTTTTATAAAGATGCCATTTGTAAGTTGCTGTTGTAGTTTAGATAAGTTATGCATGGAACTGTGGAAATTCAAGATTGAATGACCATGCTGGGATACAATTTTGTGGTTTCTTATAAATTTAAATATGTTCTATAAAATGACCCAGCAGTCTATTTCTAGGTATTCAACTAGAAATGTGAGATTGTATTTCCACATAAAGACATGTAAAATAATATTTATAGACATATTCTTCACAATCCTTGAAACTGGGTAACAACCAAATGTCTTCAGTTAATGATGGATTTAAGTAAACTGTGGTATCCCTACAATGGGATAATATTTTTTAAAAAGGAATGATTCCCTCCCCCCCCCAACTCTTTGGGCTGTTTTTTTCTTTCCCTTTTTTTTTTTTGCCCAACCTTTCTTTTATTACTCTTTTTTTAATATTTTATTTTATATAACTCTTACATTGTTTTTCATTTTTGCACAATGTATTTTTGCATTTTCATTTTGGTTATATTCCCCATACAATTGCACCCCCCGCCTTATTTGACCCTAATCCTTCCTCTCCCCACCTCCCCTCCCCCCCGTAGTGTGTCTCTGGTTTATAGTTGCTTGTTGATTTAGATTTTTACTTTGTATTAATTCATCTTTTTCCTGGTCCCTTATTTAGGTTTTCTAAATTTCTGCTATGAGTGAGACATCCAGTATTTTTCTTTTTCTTTCTGACTTATTTCACTGAGCATGATCCCTTCTAGCTCCATCCATGTTGCTGCAAACTGCATGTGTTTATCTTTTTGATTGCTGAGTAATATTCCATTGTGTATATGTACCACATCTTCTTGATCCAGTCATCTATTTTTGGGCATTTGAGTTGTTTCCATAGCTTAGCTATTGTAAACAGTGCTGCTATAAACATAGGGGTGCAGGTGCCCTTTGGAATTGATGTTTCTGTGTCCTTTGGGTAAATACCTAGGAGTGGAATTGCTGGATCATATGGAAGCTCTATCTTTAGTAGGTCAAGAAATCTCCACACAGCTCTCCATAGTGGTTGGACCAGTTTGCACTCCCACCAGCAGTGCAAAGAGTTCCTTTTTCTCCACAACCTTGCCAACATTTGTTGTTGCTAGTTTTTTTAATATGTGCCATTCTCACTGGTGTCAGATGGTATCTCATGGTAGTTTTGATTTGCATTTCCCTGATTACAAGTGATGTTGAACATTTTTTCATATGCCTGTTGGCCATTTGCATTTCCTCTTTGAAGAAGTTTCTTTTTAGTTCTTCTGCCCATTTTTTTTTTTAAGATTTATTTATTTATTTATACAAGCACTGGGTACAGTCAGAAGCGCGGGAGGGTAAGAGAATTCACCAGAGCCAGAGCCGGGAGCAGAGCAGGCAGAAGGACCGAAGCACACTGCTGAGGGGAGCAGCGGGCGGCAGGAGAGGTCTGCGCGCCATGTGGGACCCTCCTCCGGTGGCCGGGGAGCAGCTGGGAATCGAACTGGCGCTGCAGAGGCTGCCAGCAGCTTTGCAACCCAGCACTCAACCGCTGCACCACCGGGGAGGCCCTCTTCTGCCCACTTTTTGACTGGATTATTTTCTTTGTTTTTGTTGAGTCTCATCAGCTCTTTGTATATTTTTGTGATCAGTCCTTCATCATTAGTGTTGTGTGCAAAAATTTTCTCCCAGTTGATGGGGTTTCTCTTTGTTTTTGTTATTGTCTCTTTTGCTGTGCAGAAGCTCTTTAATTTGATGTAGTCCCAGCTGTTTATCTTTGCCTTCACTATCACTGCTTTGAGTGATGTGTCTGTCTTTGAGGTGCACATCATGTAGTAATGAATTTTTTGATACATGTAACAATTTGGAAAGTTTCAAAGGTGTTCTGCTAAGTGAAAGAAGGCAAATTTAAAAGGTCTCATAACTTATGGGTTCATTTATATGCCATTCTCAAAAGATGAAATTATAGGAATAGAAAACTAATCAGGATTTACTGTATAATAATATAGAAGTAAAACATAAAAGACTGTTTCAATAGCATCAAAAATATCAAATACCTAGAAAATTTTTAACAAAAGATACATATCACCCTAGAAGTTAACTATTATCACATTGAGAGAGTTAAAAGAGACTTAAATAAATATCAGCATATTCTATATTCATGGACTGGAAAACTCTGTATTGGCAACAAGGCAGTTATGCATAAATTAATCTGTACAATCAATGCAATCTACCTAAATCACAGTGGCTTTTATTTTTATGAAATTTACAAGCTGATTCTAAAATGCGTATTATATACACATGACCAGGATATTTTTAAATCAAAAGAGCTAATTTGAAGTACTTGCTCCAATGGATATCAGTATTCACTAGAAAGCTACAATAACTAGATGGGTGGTATTTGTGCAAGGATACATGAATAGGTCTGTGGAACATATTTGATAGTCTCAAAAAAGGTCCAAATCTATATAGATATTATGACAAGCTTTGCATCACAGAGCAATGAGGAAAACTCAAGTTCTCAACCAGTAATGCTGGGATAATTGTATGTCCTTGTGAGAAGAAAAGAAAATTTATCTCTAACTCACACAAAAACCAATTCTGATGGACTATAGACTTAAGTATGAAAAGCAAAATAAGAAAACATCTGAACATAAATAAATGGAAATATCTCCATGTATTCAGAGATAGAAATAATTTAATAGGATTTTTAAAAAGCACTACCCATAAAGTGAATGACTGAGAAGTAAGATTTTATTAAAATTAAGAATGTCTTTTATCAAAAAGAATTACAAGAGGATGAAAAAGCAATCTACAAAGTGGTGTAGATCTATGCAGTACTTAAAGCTGACAATAGGGATCAGCATGCCGGGGTGGGGGGGTGATTTAAGAAACTGTTTCAAAATTGTGCCAAGTGCTTTCTTCAATGTGTCTAGATGAGTCACTGATTAAATATGCAATGCCTTTAGCATTTAGAGGAGTCAGAACACTTCTGAATAGGTTAAAATATACATATTAAGCACAAAACTACAGATCTGGAAGACTCGCTACAGTTCTTGAAATATCTTTCATGTGCAAGTAACTATTGCAGCGGGACGAGCTGGTTTTCAAATGTATTGGTGTGTTTGGAGACATTTCAAAAAAGTTAGAGTCTTGGGTAATTGGAAAATTGGAATCTGATTACCAAGTATTCTCATCTAAATCATTCATCCTCTTGCTCTATTGGTAACAAATACAAGCAATATTACTTTTATGCACAGAAATCCTTTTGTCCAATGAAATCTTGGGCTCTAAAATAATTTGGGTAATATTTACCATTTTAAAAAATGCATTCATTAAATAAATAACACCCGCAATCAATATGTTCTTAGATTTATATGATGATTTCTCGCAAATACACCTTTCATTTGACTTCTAAAATTCCTCAATATCTACTCCCCTTTTTGCAGTTCAAACTACTTCACCTGACTTCTTTGAAAATATCCAAATTCTGATTCTTGTAGTTGTCACATTCCACATTCTTAAACATCACCTATGAATGTTTGTCTAGTGCCCCTTGACAGCTTTGAATCATATTTTCCCTCATAATTATATTTTGTAAGTTACATTCGTTTATTCTGCTTTCTAATATATTGCTATTCTAATTTTTTTAAAGATTTATTTATTTATTTATACAAGCACTGGGTACAGTCAGAAGCACGGGAGGGTGAGAGGATTCACCAGAGCCAAAGTGGGGAGCAGAACAGGCAGACTGACAAAATACACTGGTGAGGGGAGCAGCGGGCGGCAGGAGAGGTCTGCGCGCCATGTGGGACCCTCTCCGGTGGCCGGGGATGGAACCGGCGCTGCAGAGGCTGCGGGCAGCTTCACAGCCCAGCTCTCAACTACTGTGCCACTAGGGGAGGCCCTATGCTAATTTATTTTATAAATAAATGTTAAAATAATTCAGCTATCTCAATCATTAAAATTAAGAGTATCTTTTATCAAAAAGATATCCTCTCCTCGCCTCCCCTCTTCGCGCCTCTTCTCTCCTCTCCGTGGGTGTCTCTTTGGATCCATTTTTGAGCTGAAAATTGAGAAAGCCATGAAATGTATCTCCTAAAGTTGATGGACAGATTAAAGAAACACTATTATCTGCCCTCTCAACTGCACTGACCCTGACCCCTCCCACTGTCGCATCCCAAGGGTGTGGGTCTTCCATGAGGCTTTCGAAGTGTCTATACCACCCTTCAACCCCACTGTAGGGACTGCTTTTCTAATCTGAAGGTGATGTCAACATTTTCTCCCCTGGATGACTGCCTGGCTCAGGCTAACCGAGTTTGTACTTGCCAATTCAAGTAGCAGCCTCATAGGACACGAGCGTGAGAGACTGCCTTTTTCTGTGTTGTGGGATCCCCGGCTCTCCTTGTTCTTAGGGCTGTTGTCTTGGTGCCCAGAGTTCCTGCTGGTCAAGCTAAACATACCGTCTGGCAGAGAACCTCTCACCCAGGACAGAGTCCTGGTATGAGGAATACACCAGGAAACCAGTATCTGTTGAAAACAGCAGGCAGGTATTATGGCCACATTAGCAAGATCAGCTAAAATACCTTACTTGTAAAGATTAGCAGTGAGTTAGGTAAGAAGAGGGAACAGAGATAGTAAGCTTTGATTAGCAGGAACTATGGAGCCCCTGCCCCAAGCAATAGCTCCTGATCATCCCACCCTAGCTTGCACCAGATGATGATGCAGCCCTGATATTGCATCCCCAAAAACATGTGCATTCCTTCATGTAGTTACCCATCTACTCTGAACCAGGTTCTAGACAACCATGAGACTTCCCTTGCGCGGGGGCTGCACCTTCTTGGTGTAGTCTCTCTAGGCTTCTCATTGCTCCACGTGGACTTGGGGTGATATTTCCCTCATCCCTCATCAGTTCCAACGTTGCTGCTCTGTGAGTCAGTGCTGTGTTAGGGACTGCTTATGCCAGTTTCTTTTCCATGGGTCCAGATTTATCCAGACTTCTTTCAGAGCTGCTTTGTGTTCACTGAGAAGCCCCACAAGCTCAGAGCTATTTAGACAGTTGGCAAGTCTAAGGACCTGCTATGCTCTGTCTAAATATTTAAAAAGGAATCCTTCAGTCTGAAGAAAAAATGAGACTAAACAATGAACTTCAACCTCCAGTGGTCACCAACTGTGACCCATTTCACGTTGGGATCAGCTGTAAAGCTGAGAATTTCGTATGAACTTAAATCATTTTCTCATACAGCAAATATTTGGGGTGCTAAAAAAGAGATTGAGAAGTTTCTTCATTAAATTATACATTTTTCCTGAGTTAGAGACTGTGGGCATGAAAAGAATTAAATGTTCTCATCAGAGAAGATCAAAGAAAGTGATATGGTGGGATACAGATGTTAGCTATGTTGACAGTCATTGTGCTGCTTTAAGAGAATCAAATCAACTGTTGCACCCCTTGAACTCATGCATGTTCATCAATTACCTAAATGGGGAGGGGGGGTTGCTGAGCATTTCCATACCCTTTGCTCAGGCACAATTAACATATCTTGCAATACACCTATCACCCACTATGTTAAAAAAGACAAAACTACCAAATCTGAAATCTTGACTTTTATGTCAGCTGTTAGGAGAAAGAGTCCAAGCCAATTCTTCAAGGGTAAAAAGCTAAATAAACACAAAATAAAAATCTTGCTCACATAAGCACCCTCAACAGCTTCTTTTACAAAGTATGACTAAACTGTTTTATATTCTATTTTCTTTTTTTGTAGTCTAACATTGTAAACTTTTGGGTGGTGGTCAGTACCTCTGAGCAATGCCCAAAGAGAAATTACTTTATCATTTTGGAAGGAACTCAGAGCAGGATCACTTGCAAACCAGTCGTTGTAAATATTAAAGTGGAACCCAGTAAAGAATTATAACTTTCTTCATGCACAGGAAAATCACATTGCTATTTTTCTTCACCTTCCACGATTACCTTCATAGGCCTTCATGTAAGGCAATGTCCCAATAGCGAAGATTTAAACTCCTCTTTAACGATGAAATTCCCCTAGGGTGCTGTTAGGAAAAAAAGAAAAATACTGTGTGCCCCACCTCCTTCCCAGGCAGTGACCTGGAAGCATGATGTGGGTTGTCTAAATGAGGTCCCAGAAGCTGAAAATTCTTTACATGTGGTTTAGAAATTCCCATTTGCCTCTTATGGTGATGATGCTCTGGGAATGTTGCTGAGGGGCTGAGGGGCGAGTCAAATCTTGATGTAATTCGCTAAATATTACTTTACCCAGAGGGATTTCTAATCTCTGTAATGCATCTCTTTCATAATGTATTTAGCTTTGCACAAGTGAAGGTGATTTCCTGGAATGCAGACTAGCACCAAAGGGCACATTCAACCTCCTGCCTCCTGCCTGAAGTCCCTAGGGGAAACATTTGAGATCATATTGGGCTCCAGCAAAGCTCACTGGCTAGGGATATATTGCCCACAGACAGGATGATGCTTCCTCTCTGTGAATCAGGGATGTTAATAGTGTCATGAAATTCAGCAGAGTGAGAGCATGTCAATTATTTGAAATAGGAATGTCCTTTATTAATTCTTCATTCTTCCATTTGGTTTTGTTATTTGGTAAAGGTAAAGAGAAACCTGTTAGGAAAAAATCCAATTTTTAGAAGTAACAGATAGCATTAAGCAGCATAATTTTTCTTCTGTTTTGTCAAAATGTTAGACATACTGCAATAATTCATGGTCTATTTAGGAATCATTAAGTCCTTCAGTTATTGAAACAAATTACGAGTGCAGCTCTTCACAAGCACCAGGACTTAAATTGGGGGAATTCTGCGCATGTTTTTACCTATTTCATTTATTAACATTTCAAACACATTAATTTCACAGCTATTTATGAATTATATAAAATGTTATTTCTTTTTACACAGACATTGTAGAATTATTTTTTTTCCTTCTACAGAAAGATGATTAATGCTGTTACAAAGAAAGTTTATGAGAAACATAAAAACATTTCTCCGTGGGTGGGAAATGTTTCTCCAACATTGAATCAAACGTAGCACAATAAAACATTCATACCACCTTATGCTTCTTGGATGGGAGCTTGTGATGGAATTTCAGAATAAACTAAAGCATGCGCCCCACAACCCTACTGCCCCTTCTTTTGCAATAAAGTGATGGGAGCAGCCTAATTAGTGCTTTCTGAATATTTCATGCAGAATTCAAACATATAAAAGTTGTTTCCAGTGGCAAAAGATGTGAATGGTCATTCTGTTGCCTCTTTATTGCAAAAGCCACAGGAATGAGTGAAACTAGACAACCTTTCATTGGTGAAAGGCTAACTATAGGCAGGAATATAAAAATATAAAAGGTTAGAGTTGGAAGGTCCTTACCATTAAAGGTGAAGGAGAGGACACTGTTTATCAACAGGATGATTGTGGAAGGACTTCTGCGTGGGGATCCATCTTCACATTTCATAGTTGTTCCTGCAACTAATGGTCAGATTTCACCTGCAGGAGCTGCTTTCAGTCACATGCTGGATGTTTGCTGGGGATATTTTCCCCTTGGCACAGTACTGGATGTTTGCTGGAGACACGGCCTGGCACAGCGCAGCAAATAGATGAAGAATGATGGATTAGTTAATAAAAGGAAGGATCTGGTCAGTTGAATGACCTATCTCAAGGTTTTTTGATTGGAATGGAAAGGAAAAGATGGAATTTGTTGAAAAGTATGGCACTCATTCCCTAATAATCGTAAGTTTATAATATCAAAAATATTGCAGAAACCTACAAAAGATGTGAAAACCTCTAACAATCAGCCTCTATACCTTCCTGACTATGGACCTCATGATAATCCTTTAAATTAAATAGAGGGGCCTCTCTGGTGGCGCAAGAGGTTAAAACGCAACCTATGAAGCTGTCCACAGCCACTGCAGCAGGAGTTCAATCCCCAGCCAGGGAGGTGCCCACATGGCACAGCAGACCTCTCCTGACTCACCCGCTGACCCGTTCAGTTGTGTATTTCAGTGAGTCTGCCTGTTCTATTCCCCACTCTGTCTCTGGTAAATCCTCTTACCACCCACACCTCTGGCCTGCATCCCAGTTCTTGTATGCATAAATAAATAAATCTTTTTTAAAAACAAAATAAAAAATAAATAAATAGAAGGGCCTCTGAGGTCCAGGCAACTGACATTTCTTTAGAGTTCATGGTGACATCTGGCCCATGCTAACATCCAACATCACAGCAAAGTCTTACTCTGGGTTGTAAACACTGGGATGACTTCCAGATACAGATGTAATTTGAGCCTCATCAGTCTTGTGTTGGAATCAGCATTTGGCTGGGGTGGCTATCAGTGTGCTAGTTTTGTTATTATTATTGAACTATAATTAATCGATGACAGGTTCTATAGGCATGCATTGCATAGTTTTTTGTTGCTTCTTCTTTTTGATTTGGGTTGTGTTGTTTGAGAAGACTCTTGATTATTATTATTATGTAAGCTAATACTTCTGGATCACCTGTTCTCTGCCAGACATTAATGGTTTTTCATGTGATCATTTCCTTTGTTCTTTATCATTGCATGAGGCGGTGGCCACTAACCATTTTAATTAGAGAATAGAAGCTCCACCACTCACAGCTTGGACTGGTGGATGCATCAGGGTGTACATCTATGTTCTGAATTATATTCTACTACCTCTTAACCCCTCATCACAATTTATGTGTTTGATACAACTTAAAATTTACAGAGCAAGTTCACATAATCATACTGGTAACTATATCGGTTATCACTTGTTAAATGTTTACCATGGTAAAGCAACCACTATATTAAGCATTAACTGGAGGGGAAGTGGGCAGGTGAGGATGTAAATATGGAAGAAAACCAAACTTTGGGCAAAGAAATTGAAGCAGGCAGAAAATTCACTAATAGAACTGCTTTGCCTCCTTTTGCTCTGTTTCAGGAATACCAAATTGATATATTTTTTGCTCAGACCTGGACCGACAGCCGACTTCGATTCAACAGCACAATGAAAATACTTACTTTAAACAGCAACATGGTGGGGTTGATATGGATTCCAGATACCATCTTCCGCAATTCTAAGACTGCAGAGGCTCACTGGATCACCACCCCCAATCAGCTCCTCAGAATATGGAATGATGGAAAAATCCTTTATACTTTAAGGTAAGATGCCAGAAGATCTTTAATTAGTGACCATCTGATTTTGGATTTAAAATTTGGATCATCATAGTGATTGGACCCTATTTTCATAGATAAGTTCTTCATTTCTTATGTTCGACGTGCTACAGCATTCTGAAAAAGTTTATCTAAATGCCATATATACAAATAATGGTGTACAAATGATCTGTATGAATATAAACTCATCCTTTCATCAGAATTCTTTTCTGCTGAAAGCTAACTGTGGAAATTATCTTTCATATGTTTGACCTACAAGTCCCATCAGCTATGAAAACAGATGTCTTGGAGTACTAATTAACAAATGCAATTATAGCCAAATTTGAGACTATGATGGGTAAAAAGAGCAGCGAGGGGTTTTCCCAGTGCATCTTCAATGGGAATGGCAGCTACCTTAGAATGAGTCCTCTTGGGGGCTGAAAGGTCCTGTCCTCAAAGAAACTCAGTATGAACTGACTCGTCCAAAGTCACCACTGGGAACTAGTGTTACCAGAGTTTGAACCTAAGGTCTATCTCAAAATTCTGACTAGGGTCTCTCTCAAAATTCTCTCCACTCGAGGGCCTCCCTGGTGGTGCAAGAGGTTAAGCACAGCACTATGAAGTTGTCTGCAGCCTCTGCAGCACGAGTCTGATCCCCGGCAGGCCAGGGAGCTACCTACATGGAGCAGCAGACCTCTCCTGTCTCTCCCGCTGCTCCCCTCAGCAGTGACTTTCAGTCAGTCTGTGTGTTCTGTTCCCCATTCTGTCTGGTGAATCTTCCCACCCCCCACACCTCTGGCCTATACTCCAGTTCATGTATGCATAAATAAATAAATCTTAAAAAAAAATTCTCTCCACTCAAATGGTCTGAGTCTAATGGAACACATATCTGCCACAGAGCATAGCAGCGTCCTGCACCCAAGCCAGACTTTCTGCTCTTTCAACCTAGAGTCAGGTCAGCAAGTGACCTCTCAGGAGCATGGGGTGGCCCTAGCCCTGAACTAACAGCCTCTCTCACCACCTTTTTGGCACTGTGGCTCCTGCCTTTGATCCTGATGAAAAAATCCTTTATACTTTAAGGTAAGATACCAGTAGATCTTTGGTTACTGACCATCTGATTTTGGATTTAAAATTTAGATCATCATAGTGATTGGACCCTTGGCACAGTACTGGATGCTCCTGCTGCTCCTTCTGCCTCAGGCCGGCCTGCTCCCTCACTTCACTCTCTTTTCATCTTCCCACTGCTGTAGCTTATCCACTCCCACAAATTTAAAAGCCATATTCATGCTGAGAATTCCCATATGCCTATTCCTACCCAGTACACCCAGCTTCTTGGATCCGCCTGCCTGCGTGCTCTCTTCCTGAAGGTCTAAAGAGCATTTCAGATCTAGCGTGCCTCAAGGGAAAGTGACTTCTCTAAATCCTTTGAGCCATGCCCCTGCATCCTCCCACTCCGTGAAAGCCCCTACTAGCCCTCGAGCTCTCCTCCTTCACCCTTAAGTCCAGTGTCATTAGCTCCTAACTGCAGGTGATTTCTGACAGTGAGGGGAAATCTGTAACTCATAGTGGTAAGCAAGTGTCCATAGCATAAATAAAGGCACAGATTAAAATAAAAATAAGCAGAAGATTATTTTTTAAAGTTTCAGGGAAACGAAACTTTTGTTGTTGGAGGAATAACTAAAACACCTACAATAGGGCCTCCCCTGGTGGCGCAGTGGTTGAGCACTGGACTGCGAAGCTGCCTGCAGCCTCTGCAGTACCGGTTCGATCCCCGGCCGCAGGCAAGGGTCCCACATGGCGCGCAGACCTCTCCTGCCATGCCCGCTGCTCCCCTCAGCAGTGTATTTTGTCAGTCTGCCTGTTCTGTTCCCCTCTCTGGCTCTGATGAATTCTCTCACCCCACACTTCTGACTGTACCCAGTGCTTGTATAAATAAAAAATAAAAAATAATAAAAAAAAACACCTACAACAGATAAACCTGCTGGTGACTTATGTTTAGAGAGCCAGAGTTTCTAGAGGTGTTTCCTCATCAACCCTAAGGGACTCTGAAGGAGACTCTGAGATAAAAGTGAGCCTCAGCAAGCCGGACTCAAGACATGGTCTTTGCTGGGATCCTTTATGGAAACTCCGAGGGCTGTCTTCTCTGGAAGGATGCAGTGAACACTTTCAGTACATCCACCACCTTCTTAGTGAAATGGAGTTGTCCAAATAGGAAATTCCCCCTACATGTGGATTAATTTGGAATTATACCTATTTACACAAACACACCACTTTCAAAATGGAGGAAGGACTTACTTTAAACAGATTAAACAAGGATGGCTAAAACTGCAGTTGTTTTTATATGTCTCTTCTGACTTGACTTGGGATTTCATTAGCTGAAATTCTCTCTGCTACCAATAGTTAAAGCAGAACAAAATAACACAACACAGAAGCAACTGAATGGTAGCACTGACTGGATGGTGCTGCTGCCAGCAGTGACTGCACGTGCTGTCCCCTCCCCCTGCCCCCACGGTGGTAAGGGACAGTCCCATCAAACTGCATGGGAACCTTACAAGGTTGTTACTGAGTGACCTCAGGGTGACATGTGGCTTTCCCACAGGCTCACCATCAATGCAGAGTGCCAGCTGCAGCTGCATAACTTCCCCATGGACGAGCACTCCTGCCCGCTGATCTTCTCCAGCTGTGAGTATCTCCTTGGGCACCCTGATGCCAAGGAATGTCCAGTCTGTGCTAATTTCTCACCAGTGGTCACAGGACTGATTAGAGCATCTAATTAGAGCATTAGAGAAAATACATACTGTCTGGAGATTGGACACCTGGGTATTTTCACTCTTTATTACATGGGACTCATGTTACAAAATAGGTAGTTCTGATTAGGCTGTGAGCAACTTATAAATTTTATAATATGGAAGGATTCAGGAATTAATGAATAACTGATTTGTCAATGACTCTTAGGCTAGTGAGCTGTGCATATTATTTGGAGTGTACAAAATTCTTTAGGAAATATTTTCAGGTTTAATATCATCTTCAAGCAAGGTAATTTATGTTCTAAATTGAAGAACTTTATTTAAAAATTGTCTCTTGGCACTACAGTAAGATATCATTTTTATAGTAGTCTACCTTCCAGTATTTTGCTTTTGACTGATAATATAGCTTAGAAGTCACTGTTTAAAAATTAATGCTACATTTAAGAATATACATATGTATATGTATGTACATATCCAATTTATTTGAACATTTATAGAGTACAATTTTTAAGTGGGATAAATATGGAAATTTAAGTGTAGAATTTATGATGGGCCATTTCCAGTGTATTGATCATAGGTACTAAAGTATGACTCATAAAAATTCAATTAACTTTATTGGCTTTCTTTATAAAAACATATTATAAAGTTTGTCATGGGACATGACAAACAAATGATGAAATCTCAGGCAGAAAGTTTTATGACTATCCTTCCTGGGCATTGTAATGAGAAGACAAACATGAGATAATGGACAGACACACTTTGTAATTCATTTTAAGTACAGAAAAAAACAAGATAGAAAATAAAAATTCACTGATCTCCTAGTTATGGGATAAGTATTCTTATGTGGAGATTAATTAGTTGACTCCAAATTTAATACACCTCAAAACACCTTAAATTTTCAAAGTCTATATAGCTGATGTCTAGGAATGTCTAGTAAACTTGCCTGTAGACTCACTTGGGCCTGCTGTTCTCTTTTAAATGATTTTAAAAGTCATATAACCATTCAAGTTGTCTAGCTTTTGTGAATCAGCTTGGCAGTGATGTATCTGTTTTTTCCTAGTGACTTGTCTACTTTCCTACTTCTTTGTCTTTGTGACCCCACCAGCCTATGTTGACCCTTCCAATCGTCTGATCGTCTGTTAGTTCTTCTATGGATTTTAAGATTTCAGTGGTTATTCTCACTATTAAAGACATTCTATTTCATTGCTTTTTTCTAATTTCACGCACAGTTTTGATAGTCTCTGACTTCTTCGCCATATTTCAAAGAAATCTATTTATTTATATTTCCTGAATACTCCAATATGTGGGCGCAATTTGCAGTTTCATTTTACTCTGTCTCCTGGTTATATTTCACTTTTCTGTTCAGTAACTTGTTATTTGAGCTCATGTTTCCTGGAAGTTATTCTGTGGGATTTCATTGAAGCTTGCATTGAGGGCAAGTTCTTCTAAGGAGGGTTTGCTGTGCCTCTACCTGGTGTTTCTGTTGCTTTAAATCAAAGTTCAGTTCTGGGTTCCTGGACCACACAGATGGTGTGAATTCTAATTATGTCTTTGTGATTTCAGACTGTGGTTTTAAATTCTTAGGAGAAATTTGAGAAATTTGTCACAAAGATAAATTTGGCGGAGGGAGAGGGAGTCTTCTCTGTTTTCGCCACAGCCTAAATTGCACGAAAATCTCCTTATTAGAAGAGTTTCTCCTGAGCTTACCAACTGAGGTTTACTTTCTTCCCTATAGAAGCAACTCAAGTGTCCATCAACAAATGAATGTGTGAGCAAAATGTGGTCAATAGGTATAATTGGGATATTATTTAAATTTAAAAAGGAATGAAATTCTGGCATGCTACAACATGGATGAAAGTTGAGGGCATAATACTAAATGAAATAAGTCCTCTCTTATACACACACACACACACACAATGTCTTTCACTGTTTTGAAGTACCAGCATTTGTCAAAAAAAAAAAAAAGAAGCAGAAAGATAATTGAAGTTGTCAAAGTCTGGAGTAGACATAATGTGGAGTGATAGTTTACTTTTGCAAGATGAAAAGTGTCCTGGAGATAGATGGTGGTGATAGTTTCTCAACAATAAGAATGTGATTACTATCACCAAGCTGTCCATTAAATATAATTAAGATAGTGCATTTTATGTTTTGTGTATTTTGATACAATAAAAATTGAAAAAAGTATGGTAACTAAAATAAAACATTCACAATAGAAACTCAATGGCAGATTTGAGCATGAAGAAGAAAGAATCAACACCCTTAAATATAGACCAAAGCACATTACAGAGCCCAAAGGACAAGAGATAAAAGAATGAAGAAAAATGGGGGCCTCCCTGGTGGTGCAGGCGGTTGAGCTCCACATTGTGAAGCTGTCCACGCCTCTGCAGCATGGGTTTGATCCCGGCTGGCCAACGAGAATCCCACATGGCACAGCAGACCTCTCCTCTCCCGCCCACTGCTCCCCTCAGCAGTGTATTTCATCAGTCTGCCTGTTCTGTTCCCCACTCTGTCTCTGGTGAATCCTCTCACCCTCCACACCTCTGGCCTACACTCCAGGTCTTGTATAAATAAATAAATCTTTAAAAAAAAAAAAGAATGAGGAAAAATGGAGACAGCACTGGAAACTGGTGGGACATCCTGAAACTTACTGACTTGTGCATAAGGGAAAACTCAGAAGGAATGCTGAGAGAAAGAAAGGGTAGGAAAAATATGTAACGACCATAAGTTACCAAAGTTTACAATGTGTATCTACGTATCCAGGAAACTTAATGAACCTCAAGTAGGATAAACTCAGAGCATTTTTCAAAGTCTTGAGCATCTCAGAGAGACCTATACTTAGATATAATCAAACTGTCTAAAGACAAAACAGCCAGGGAGAAACAAGATTAACACGTGATTTCTCATAAAAGGCCATGAAGGCCAGAAAGCAGTGGAATGACATATTTAAAGGCTGAAAGAAAACAGCTGTCATAAAATGATTCCATATACAGCTAATTTACTCTTCAAATCTGGGAAAGGAAAACATTTCCAGATAACCTAAAACAAAAAACTCACTGCTGACAGAGAAACTTCTTCTATAAGAAATACTATAGGAAGTCCTTCAAGCTGAAATGAAAAGACATGAGGCACTAAGACTAATATTATAAAAGAACAAAGTTTATTTAAATATGTTCTATTGAAATTGACAATATTAATTCATACTGGATTGTTTATATTAATTATAATACTCAAGATAGCTACAAAGAACATCATTTAAAAAAAAAGAAACAACAGCATGCTTAAAATTGTACACTAGAAAATATCTGTGTAACACCAAAAAAGGCTAGTAATGGAGGGCAGGAAGAGAAAAAAACATATAAAAGACATAGAAAACAAATGTTAAAATGTCACTTAACGGCCTCCCCGGTGGCGCAGCGGTTGAGCGCTGGGTTGCAAAGCTGCCCGCAGCCTCTGCAGCGCCGGTTCCTTCCCCGGCTGCTCCCCGGCCACCGGAGGAGGGTCCCACGTGGCGCCGCAGACCTCTTCTGCCACCCGCTGCTCCCCTCAGCAGTGTACCTCGGTCCTTCTGCCTGCTCTGCTCCCTGCTCTGGTTCTGGTGAATTCTCTCACCCTCCCATGCTTCTGACTGTACCCAGTGCTTGTATAAATAAATAAACAAGCAAACAAACAAACAAATTAATTAATTAATTAAAAAATAAAATAAAATGTCACTTAACCCCTGTCTCCTCAGCAATTACAATGAATGTAATTATACTCCAATTAAAAGTCAATGATTGACAGACTGTGTAAAAGACCATGACCATCCTATGTGCTGTATATGAGACTGAATTATAATTCACAGACACAAAAAATTTTTAATTAAAAGGATAAATGAGATATATCGTGTAAATAATAACCAAAAGAGAATGGCTATATCCGACAAAATATACTTCAAAATTATTATAAAAAAAACAAGGACATTATATATATATGGTAAAGTAGGTTGACACATGAAGAAATGTATATTAGCAATAATAAATACCCATGCACCTAATAAGAGAGAGTTAAAATACTTAAAGTAAAATTTGACTGACATGAAGGGAAAAATAGATAGCAAAAGTAGTAGGATATTTTCATATCCTACTTTCAAAAATGAATTGAAAAACTAAATAGGTCAACAATGAAATGGAAGACTTGAAAAAATCTTGAAAAAAATTAGATCTAATTCGACAGCTAAAGAACACTTCACTGAGCAACAGCAGAATATACATCTTTCTCATATGCATGTGCAATATTCTGAAATACAAGTCATCGTTAGGCCTTGAAATAGATACATAAATCTAACAGAGCTGAAATAAAATTGCTGGAAACAAAAATCAATATACAAATACCATTTGTGTTTCTACATAATAGGAATGAAAGAGCTACCATGGCATTCACAATCAAAAAGAATCATACTTAAGAATGAATTTATTTTTTTCTCAGTTTATTTTTTAAATATATTTTATTTTTTTCATTTAATTTTTAATTTTCTTACATCATTGTTCGGTTTTGTACAATATTTGGTTTCTACCCTCAGGTGTAGTACCCATAATTCTCACATTACCATGGCACCCGGAAACCATCACCCTAATCCCTTGTGTTCTTCTTTCTCCTATTTTTTTTTCTACTTTTCTGTTACAAGAATCAAAAAAAAAAACCCCTCCTTTTTCTTTTTTTTTTTAAAATAATAAATTTTATTTTTATATTCCCCCATACAATTGCAAAAGCCCCATTCTGACCCCAATCCTTCCCTTCCCGCCCCCCACCTCACAAAAAGTGTCTCTGGTTCATAGTTTTTTGTTGATTTTGATTTTCACTTTCTTATATTCATTTTCCTGGTCCCTTATTTAAGTTTTCTAGATTCCTGCTATGAGTGAGATCATCCGGTATTTTTCTTTTTCTTTTTGGCTTATTTCACTGAGCATGATCCCTTCCAGCGCCATCCATGTTGCTGCAAAATTGCATGTGTTTATCTTTTTTGAATGCTGAGTAATATTCCATGGTATATATGTACCACATCTTCTTGATCCAGTCATCTATTTTTGGGCATTTGGGTTGTTTCCAAAGCTTAGCTATTGTAAACAGTGCTGCTATAAACATAGGGGTGCAGGTGCTCTTTGGAACTGATGTTTCTGTGTCCTTTGGGTAAATACCTAGGAGTGGAATTGCTGGATCATATGGAAGCTCTATGTTTAGTAGGTCCAGAAATCTCCACACAGCTCTCCATAGTGGTTGGACCAGTTTGCACTCCCACCAACAGTGCAGAAGAGTTCCTTTTTCTCCACAACCTCGCCAACATTTGTTGTTGCTAGTTTTTTTAATATGTGCCATTCTCACTGGTGTGAGATGGTATCTCATGGTAGTTTTGATTTGCATTTCCCTGATTACAAGTGATGTTGAACATTTTTTCATATGTCTGTTGGCCATTTGCATTTCCTCTTCAGAGAAGTTTCTTTTTAGCTCTTCTGCCCATTTTTTGACTGGATTATTTTCTTTGTTGTTGCTGAGTCTCATCAGCTCTTTGCAGATTTTTGTGATCAGTCCTTTATCATTAGTGTTGGGTGCAAAAATGTTCTCCCAGTTGGTGGGGTTTCTCTTTGTTTTTGTTATTGTCTCTTTTGCTGTGCAGAAGCTCTTTAATTTGATGTAGTCCCAGCTGTTTATCTTTGCCTTCACTATCACTGCTTTGGGTGATGTGTCTGTAAAGATGTCTCTGATGTGCGAATCCCGTAGTGTTTCGCCTATATTTCCTTCTATGTATTTTATGGTTTCAGGTCTTATGTCTAGTTCTTTAATCCATTTTGAGTTGATTTTTGTGTATGGTGTGAGGTAGTGGTCAAGCTTCATTCTTTTGCATGTAGCGACCCAGTTTTCCCAGCACCATTTATTGAACAAACTTTCTTTGCTCCAATGCATAGTCTTTGCTCCTTTGTCAAAGATTAGTTGACCATAAATCTGTGGGTTTATTTCTGGATTTTCTATTCGATTCCATTGGTCTGTATGTCTGTTCTTGTTCCAATACCATGCAGTTTTGATGATTATGGCTTTGTAGTATAGTTTGAAGTCTGGGAGTGTGATGCCTCCATTTCCTTCTTTTTTTTTCAGTAGAGCTTTGGCTATTCGGGGTTTTTGGTGATTCCATATGAATTTCATCAATAATTGTTCTATTTCTTTGAAGAATGACATTGAAATTTTGATTGGAATAGCATTGAATCTGTATATTGCTTTTGGTAGGATGGCCATTTTAATGTTTATTCTTCCAATCCATGAGCAGGGGATGTCTTTCCATTTCTTTGTGTCTTCTTCTATTTCTTTTAACAGTGTTTTATAGTTTTCTTTGTATAGGTCCTTTACCTCTTTTGTTAGATTTATTCCCAAATATTTGATTTTTTTGTTTCAATAATAAAAGGGGTGGTTTTTTTGATTTCTTCTTCTTCAGATTTATTGTTTGTGTATAGGAAGGCTACTGACTTTTGCGTGTTGATTTTGTATCCTGCCACTTTACTGAATTGATTGATGAGTTGAATTAGTTTTTCTGTGGAGATTTTGGGGTTCTCTATGTATATTATCATATCATCTGCAAATAGTGATAGTTTGACTTCTTCTTTTCCTATTTGGATTCCTTGGATGTCTTTCTCTTGTCTTATTGCTCTGGCTAGGACTTCCAGTATTATATTGAAAAGCAGTGGTGAGAGTGAACATCCTTGTCTTGTTCCAGATCTTAATGGAATTGCTTTCAGCTTTTCACCATTGAGAATGATACTGGCTGTTGGCTTGTCATAGATGGCCTTTATGATGTTGAGGTATGTTCCTTGTATCCCAAGAATTTCAAGGGCTTTTATCATGAATGGGTGTTGCACTTTGTCGAAAGTTTTCTCAGCATCTATTGATATTATCATATGGTTTTTATATTTCTTTTTGTTGATGTGTTGGATAACGTTGATTGATTTTCTGATGTTAAACCATCCTTGTGTCCCTGGAATTAATCCAAGTTGGTCGTGGTGAATTATCTTATGGATACATTGTTGGATTCTGATAGCTAAAATTTTATTGAGGATTTTTGCATCAGTGTTCATTAGGGAGATTGGCCTGCAGTTTTCCTTTTTTGTGTTGTCCTTATTCGGTTTTGGTATTAGTGTAATATTGGCTTCATAGAACGTGTTTGGTATTGTCCCTTCCTTCTCAATTTTTTGGAAGAGTTTGTGAAGGATAGGCACTAATTCGTCTCTGAATGTTTGGTAGAATTCATTTGTAAATCCATCAGGTCCTGGGCTTTTGTTTTTGGGGAGGTTTTTGATTACCATTTCAATTTCGCTGCTTGTAATTGGTCTGTTTAGGTGTTCTATTTCTTCTTTATCTAGCTTTGGGTGATTGTAGAGTTGTAGGAATTTGTCCATCTCCTCTAGATTGTTGAACTTGTTTCCATATAACTGTTCATAGTAGTTACTGATTATTCTTTTTATTTCTGCTGTGTCCGTTGTGATTTCTCCTCTTTCATTTATGATCCTGTGTATTTGTGCTTTCTCCCTTTTTTCCTTTGTGAGCCTGGCTAGGGGTTTGTCTATTTTATTTATTTTTTCAAAGAACCAGCTCTTGGTTTCATTGATCTTTTGGATTGTTTTTTTAGTTTCAATTTCATTTATTGGTTTTTATTATTTCTTTTCTTCTACTGGTTTTGGGGTTTTTTTGTTGGTCTTTTTCTAGATCTTTGAGCTTCAAGATTAGGTTGTTTCTTTGAGTTCTTTCTTGTTTTTTGATGTGAGCTTCTATTGCTATATATTTTCCTCTTATTACTGCTTTTGCTGCATCCCATACATTTATTTAGGATATTGGTGTCCTCCTTGTCATTCAATTCAAAGAATTTTTTAATTTCTTCTTTGATCTCCTCGTTAGTCCAGTGGTCTTCCATTAGTGTGTTTTTTAATCTCCATGAGATAGGATAGTTCCTTGCCTTCTTTTTATGGTTTATTTCTAGTTTGATGCCTTCGTGGTCAGAAAAGATGGTTGGTATGATTTCAATCTTGGTGTATCTGTTGATGTTTGTCTTGTGCCCCAGTATGTGATCGATCCTGGAGAATGATCCGTGTGCGCTTGAGAAAAATGTGTACTCCGTTTTTTTGGGGTTAAGTGTTCTATAGATGTCTGTTAAGCCCAAGTGCTCTAGGTCCTTATTTAGAGCTTTAGTTTCTTTATTTATTTTTTGTCTTGTTGATCTATCCATTGTTGATAGTGGTGTGTTGAAGTCTCCCACTATGTATGTGTTTTCTCTGATGTCTGTTTTCAGAGAGGACAACAGTTGTCTGATACATTTTGGTGCTCTTTCGTTTGGTGAGTATATGTTAATGAGTGTTATTTTTTCTTCAAGTATTGTCCCCTTGATCATAATGTAGTGACCATTGGGGTCTCTTTTTATTTTTTTGAGTTTGAAGTCTGTTTTATCTGATATAAGTATAGCTGTTCCTGCTTTCTTTTTTGGCCCATTTGCTTGTAGGATTGTTTTCCATCCTTTGACTTTGAGCCTATTTTTATCTTTTGTAGCTAAATGTGTTTCCTGGAGACAGCAAAAGGTTGGGTTTTGTTTCTTAATCCAGGCTGCAACTCTGTGTCTTTTTATTGAAGAGTTTAGTCCATTTACATTTAGAGTTAATATTGATATGTTAGCATCTGTATTTGCCATTGTGTTTGTCTTTCCTTTGATTTTATTTATTTATTCTTTTAATAACTTTTTTTTTGGTCTTTTTTCGTTGTTATTCATCCCTCTGAGGTTCTGGCTTTAGGATTCCTTGTAGTATTTTTTGGAGTGGGGGTTTAGTCGCAATGAAATTCTGGAGTTTCTCTTTGTCTGGGAAGGTCCATATTCTTTCTTCATGGAGGAAAGAGAGCTTTGCGGGATAGAGTATTCTTGGTTGGCATCTGTTTTCTTGGAGTCTGTTGACTATGTCCCTCCACTCTCTCCTTGCCCGTAGTGTTTCTTCAGAGAAGTCTGATGTCAGCCTGATTGGTTTTCCTTTGAATGTTATCTGTTTCTTCCCTCTTGTCAGCTTCATTATTTTTTCCTTGTCCTGGATTCTTGGGAGCTTTACTATTATGTGTCTTGCTGTGTTTTTCCTTTCGTCGTGGAAGTTTGGTGTTCTTCTTGCTTCTTGTATATCAATTTTCAGCTCCTTCTTCGCATTTGGGAAGTTCTCTTCAATTATCTCCTGGAATATTTTCTCTGTTCCTACATCTCTCTCCTCTCCTTCTGGAATTCCTATAACTCTTATATTTCCTTTCCTCATGGAGTCAGCTAGTTCCCGGAGTCTTTCTTCATTCTTTTTCCTTCGTACTTCTCTTTCCTTTTCTGTTTTGGTTCTTTTTATTTCTGTGTCTTCAAGAGTACTTATTCGTTCTTCCATTTCATCTATTCTGCTTTCATTGCTTTTCCCAGAGTTCTTTAGTTCCTCCATTAATTCTTTGATCTCCTGCATTTCTTTTACTTCCCTCTTTAGGGACTCAATTTCATTCTTCTGACCATTGTTTTCCCTCTTTAGGGACTCAATTTCCTTCTTCTGATCTATCACTTTTTTAATCATGGCAATTTTAAATTCTCTTTCTGAAAGGCTCAGAAGTTCTTCCAAGTTGCTGTCATTGCAATCTGGGGAGTGGTTTTCTTTTTGTGGTGTGCTTCTTTCCTGAGGCGTTGTTAGGTTGCGTGTGGTTCTTCTACTCCCTACTGTCTGTTTTCTAATTTGTCGTATGCGTTGGGACACTGTGTTGCTCGTACTGGCTGGCATCTTGGGTGAACTTCTCCGCTCCCCTCTGGCTCCTGCAGGAGCCATCTCTGGCTTCTGGGGGAGCTTTCTGATGGTTTTAGGCAGTTTTTACTGAAGAAATGTCCCTGTTCTATAATGGCGAAGCGGGATGCAGTCCCTGCGCCTCCGGTCTCAGGCACACTCTTCTGTGTGCCCAGTCTGCCCCGGACGTGGGTGCCTGCTCCCTCTGTGGGCTCAGACTGCTGGTCGGAAGGGGCCTGGTGTGGGCTAACTTCCTGGCTGGCCACTGGGTCCTCCAGAAGCCTTCTGCCCTTCTCAAGCAGTCTTAAGAAATTTCCTGTTCTATGGGGTGTTAGTGACTTTTTTTTTCCTGGTCGCTAGGTGGCACCAGAGATCTCTCCTATTGTCCTTGGGGGGCTGTTTTTCGCCTCCCCCTACCCCGTGGGACAGGGAATAGAGCGGGAATGGTAGGGTAAGCCTCAACAGCTTTGGGGTGCTGTGTCTGCCTTGTGCCCCACCGTCGTGGAGAACCCACGCCCCGAGTTTTCGTGCCCCGGGTCTCAGTTCAAAGCCCTCAGGTCCAGGACGCGGGCTGTAGCCCAGTTCAGTGGTGCGGGAATGGCGCCTTTTGCACCCAGCTCCCGTGCCTGGGCGCCTGGTTCCTGCTCACTCAGGGAGGGACTTTCACCCCCGTGAGGGTCTCCGCGTCTCCCCGCAAGCCTAGGTCGCAGGCGCGGGGACCTGGGCAGCCTCGATCCAGGTCTGCATTTGCTTTTCAAGTGCGCCAAGCGCGCCCGCTTTCCCACGCAAGCTTACCGGCAGCCCGGGCTGTGTGTGCGTCTCCCGGGGTCTTTGTTCTACTCTAATGGCGCCCGGAGCCGTTCGCTCACCGCCGTGGCGGATCCTGCAGGGTTCTCCACAGCTCCCGTTCACGGGGTGTGGTGGCTGCAATAGTTCCTTTCCACTCCCAGTCCCGCTTGCTGCGTCGTTTGTTCTTGTGGGCCGTTTTGGTTTGTTGTTTTACTCCTCTCTGCGGGTGGGAGAGTGCCGCCTCTGTGGGCGGGGGAGGGGAGCAGGGTTCTGCGCTTTCCTCCCTTCTAGTCCTCTTTTATGGTAACTTTCTTCTTCAGGTAGTTTGCTGGAGTCGTCCGTTTATCTTCCGTGTCCCAGTTCTCACTGGGACCTGCCGCTTTTCCTCCCTATTCACTTTTTTTAATGGGAGATCTTACTCGCAGCATCTCGTCGCCGCCATGTTGCTCCTTAAGAATGAATTTAACAAAAGAAGATTGTGTACTGAAAACTCCAGAACATCGTTGAGAGAAAGAGAAGATTTATATAGAAAGGCAGATTAGAGAAAAACATCTGTATTCACGAACTGAAGAAAACACAAATCATATTTCTGATAAATGTCCAATATCCAGAATATACAAATATTTTTTATCAATCAACAGCTAAAAGACAAACCCAACATAAAAAATAAATAAAAGACATTGCTATAAACGAGATATTCAAACATTAAAGAAGCACATGAAAGATGCTCTACATAACTTCTGATTAGGTAAATGCAAATCAAAAAATCAGAGTTAGACGCTATCTCACCTACACTAGGATGGCATAATAACACTAGCTCTTGTAGGACACCAGAGCTTTTCATCCAATATCCAGTCTAGTGAGAAATGGCATCCGGAGCTAACATCAATTGTGCTCCACTTTACTCAGTCTCATGAGAAGTTTCTGCAAAGAAATGAGGATATGCTAACCTGTTGTTTTGCCAGGAAATTTACTCATCTACTCAAGAACAGTTACCTCACTTGTAACAAAGTAGCCTTCATTCCTACCCTTATAATTTCTGTGAGCTCCTCACTGTTGATATCCTCTGCTTCCTTCTGATATTGAGATCTGATGCCTCATTCCACATCTTTTAATATCTCAAACCTTTGTCATATCATATTACAAGGATATTGCTTTCTATTCCTGACTTATGACTTACTTGTAAATTTCTTTTATGAAGACAAATCAAAAGATATTTAGGATCCCAGAGAAATGGTCAATTCTGATCATCCTTTAATAATGTTTTCCACACTCTGGTCTGGTATAAGAGAAAGTTCTGTCTCTGTTTTTTCTTATCTAGTGCTCACAGTAACTCCAGAAACCTTTATTCTATCTAAGTATTGAGGTTTACTATTAGCTGTTCTTAGCCCTGCACCATCCTCTCCTATACCAGGGAGTTGGGGTTACAAACACATATGAACAAGGAACACTTAGACTATTTTAATGAATGGCTCAACTGTCACATGTATTTTTTTCTTCCTAAATGTAAAGTAGTCATGATTACTTGCTTAACTCCAGTAAATAGCAACCAACATTTTATTTCAGGCTCCACGAAACAACAGGGAATGGTAGGGAGTGTGGCAAAATACATACCGTTTCTGAGGCAACTACTTCTCCCATCTAAGAACTCGCCAGGCCTAAGCCTGCTTAGCATGCAGCATCTGATGAAACTGGATGTGTTCAGTGTGGTCTGGCCAGGGATTCAGCTGCTCCTCGAAGACATAAATCCTGCTTTGATGGAACACAGGACAGATTTCTCCAGATGTTTTTATTTTTTGAGATAAGCAAGAGATTTGAATTTTTATATGAAAGCTTCCACTATTTTTAAAAGTTCACAACAATTTCTTATAAAATTACATATATAATTAAAACACTTTGCAGGTTAAGGCTCAACTGGTCAAATAAAATAAGCCTATAAACTGGATTCAATCCAGGGGAAGTAGCATCATCTCTAAGTTAGTCTTCCTCTATATTACTTTTCTTTCAAACTATGTGATGTTTCCTCTGGGTAGCTTTGCATTCTCTTCATATCCAGTTTGACACATCTTGCTCTTCTTCGTCTATACATCTTAGTTCAACATTGTCAAATAGAAATATAATGTAAACTATAGATCTAATTGTGAATTTTCTGGGAGTCACATTTTAAAACGTTCAAAAGGGTGAAATTAACTTTGACACTATATTTTATTTAACATATTCTATCCAAATAGTGTCATCTTAACATGTAATCAATATGAAAAATTATTGAGATATTTTAATAAAATAGTAGGGGATTATTTCATACTAAGTCTTCAACATCCAGTGTATTATGTTATGCTAACAGCCATTTCAATTTGGAGTAGCCACATTTCACTTGCTTAATAACTTACCCACAGCTCTTTGCACCATTGTTGGCAAACATTCTTAGATGCTTCCAAGAGTCTTCAAACCACCTGCTTATCTCTTTTAAAACTGTGTGCTTTGTTTGATCACAGTTATGTTCTAGATTCCTCTTTCCCCAAATCTTGCTGTCTATTTACATCTTAGTTTTTATACAAACTCTGCAGACTTTACTTTCTCAGTTCTAGATTTTAAATCCAACCATGAGATTGGTCTTGAATAACTTAAAAAAAAAAAACCTTCAAAGTTTTGCAAATACACTTACCTGTGCATGGATGATCTAAATCTCATGTACAAAGAAATGTCTTATAATTATTTAAGTAGTTCTGAATCACCCAAATGCCTTTGCTAAGCCACTTTCTGTGCATTTACTATTGGGGATTCTTGCTGAAGGAGTGAAGAAAAATAGTGTAACAATATTTGAATGTGTGGTGTTCTCTGTGAGTACCGTGAAAACTGACATTTATACTTCGATTATGAGATAAGTGAATGGCTACTAGATATGGAGGGGTATTAAAAGTAAGATTTACTAGTCACATTGTTTTCCCTATCCTTGGGGAGATTGTGCCACTAATTCGCACAGCTGCACCCCACTGGTGACACTCCAGTAGGGTCAGCAGAGGGCTACACTCAAGGAAGTCCAGGGGGAGGATGGGCCCTGCCTGGCCCTGGGAAGTGTGAGCAGATGGCAGTGCCATGTGCTGATCTGGATCCTAATACGATAGGATTCAAATTGGATACTGATTGAGTGTGTTCTCATGGCTGCAGGATCTTGAGAGGGATGTTGACTTGGAAAAAGATCATAAGGCATTCTAAGAGCCTTGGCCCCAGGTGGGGGCTCAGAATCTGGAGGGGACTCCCCCTGCTTTTTGTGGTCAGCTGAGTCATATCCCCTCAAGACAGGAGGGTAGGTTGAACAAGATGGGAAGTCTGTACATGACTTTGTCGCTATTAGACTCCACCAACATCTGATTGGACAGGAGGAAGTAGAAACAAAGCATAAATGTTTATTTTTAGGAATCACTAATAGCTCCTTTCTTCCTGTGTGTGCAGCATGCAAAGTACAGCCCAGTGTATTCCATTCTAAATCTTTGTTGATGTGACCTGGAGAGGGAACTGACTACTCTTGGTTCATCCAAATGCTTCAGAAATGATATGCCTTAAAATAAGCTGAGTCACAGTGCTTGTTCCCTGTCTGCTGTCCAAGTGCATTAATGAGGCAGGCCTTCCGCCAGGAGGAGCATCCTGGCAGGTGGGGCTGCTCCCTATGCCTTTGCTTTGGCAGGAAAGGAGCCACACAGCTTCCTGATACTCCCTTTTCTCCATTGGAGGAGTTAATCACAAAATAGCAGATGCTGTGAGATGCAAGTAGAGGCTCTGTGTCCTCTGAAGCAAATGCTCAGGTGCGAGACTTTTCAAAGGAATTCTGTCTTCCAGGGCAGGTGTGATGGTTTATTTTATGTGTCAGTTTGGCTTGACTAAGAGATGCCCAGATGTCTAGTAAAACATTATTTCTGGGTGTGTCTATGAGGGTGTCACCAAAAGAGAATGGCGCTTGAGTCTGTAGGCTGAGTCAAGGAGATCGCCCTCACCAATGGGTGGGCGTGATCCAGTCTGTTGAAGAACCAGAATGAACAAAGAGGCAGAGGAAGGAGTAACTTGCACTCTACCTGGACTGGGACATTCATCTTCCCCTACCCTTGAACTTCAGCACTCCTGGCTCTCAGATCTTTGAACTTGAACTGAATTACACTTCTGGATTTCCTGGCTCTCCAGCTTTCAGATGAGACTCAGGCTCTCTAAATGCATTTACCAAGTCCTATAATAAATTTCCTCTTATCTATATTGTTGTCTATACCGCTGCCTATACCTACACCTGTATCTAACCTATTGGTTCTGTTTCTTTGAAGAGCCCTGATTAATATAGGGAAGAAAGTTCCCAGCCTACTATGTGTAGACTCCAAGGTTTCATATGCTCCATCATCCTAATTGAATCCACCTACTTTGGATGTAGTCTGAGGAAGTTATTTGGCTGTTTGGTTATTTGCTGTTGAATTGTGTGAGTTCTGTATATATTTTGCATATTAACCTTATATCAGAGAGATGGTTTGCATATATTTTATCCCATTTGGCAGGTTGCCTTTTCATTTTGTTGATTGTTTCCATTTCTATGCAGAAACATTGTAGTTTGATGTAGTCACAGTGCAGACCACACAGTGTCCTGACACAGTGGACTCCTAGAGGAGTCCAACACCAGGTGGAGGGAGGGAGGATGATGCAGTGGCAGGAGAGTCAGGAGGTGCTGGCGAAAGTGACCTCTCAAAGCCTCTCAGGGCGGTCCATACAGTGAGAAGACCTGTGCTCTTGCTGTCCTAGGTGGTGCAGCAAAAGACCTTACAAGTTTTCAAAGCTGGGTGCCATGGAGCACAGTGAGATCTGAGTCTCCGCAGAGGGTCTAGAGATGCTGCCTGCACATCCCAAACACAGAGCATCTGAAAATGAGCAAAGTGTCAGAAGGATCTGAAGTAAAACAGAAGCTCTCAGACCCCCTGCTCCCATGTCTCATGGCATAGATGTTTGCATAGTTTAACCTCCTTGAGCCTTCATTTCCTCCTCTGTGAAATGAAGCTAATAACCCCCATGATATCCATCTGTGAATTAAATGACAGGATATATTTGAGATGGGAGTTGCCTGCCCAGGACTCCCAGGTGGTTCGGTAGAAGTTATTTCTGTGAATAGCCCTGCAACTGCAGGTACTGTTGGGAGGGGGTTCCCACAGTGAGAGACCAAGAACTGGAAGCTAAGCTGCCTGGACTGGAATCCATATTGACTGCTCACTCACTATAGAACATCAAAGAACCTTCTTCACCTCTCTAAGCCTCCCTCTCTCCATCTACAAGGTGACAATGGCAGCAAGTTACATGGGTGGCAGGGACTGGAGGCACACCCTTTATAGATTCCTAGCTGATTTATCCAAGGATGTGCACTGATGGGGGTGGGGGGGCGTGGCAGTAGCAGCTGTGAGGGATATCTGCAGTTATCTGCAGTTTCTCTTTTGTTGTTCTGCTCCCCAAGGTTGCACCTCCATGACAGGCAGAATCTGCATGGAAAAGGTCTTCTAGGGAAGAGAAAATAGCTAAACTCTCACTAGTCAATCGTCATCCTGGACTTACTTTCACCAATTTAGAAAAATCTACCCACCAGTGCACACCCTTCTGTGCAAGGGTCACTTACAGACACCAGGCTCTGACTGTTAAAGATGAAACCAGGGGTGGAATGGACAGTCTTCCCTACCCAGATCTTATCAAAGGCGTGCTCACAGGACTTGTCCTTGTCAATGCAGTGCACTTTAGAAGTATAGAGAAATCAAAGTTTCAAACTGAGAACACAAAGAAATGTACGTTTCCAGCAGATGCTGGGAAACCCCAGAGTGCTGATGCTAATCTAGACCTCTTTGTGCTGGTGGGGGTCTACTATCACCCCGCATGATTTATAGAGCAACTTTTATTGAACTGCATCCCCATGGGGAAAGCCTCTGCATGCCAATTGTGCTGCCTACCTGCCAAGACCCCCCCCCCCACCTCCACCCACCACCAACCACTGCTCCTCATCTGCACCAAGGTCACAGACAGCCGATGTGAATACACCATGGTGTGCGGCAGCTCCTGCCCTAGCTCACAGCCACAGCACAAACAGATGTGAAGTAACTGCTGAAAGTTCTGGGTGTTACTGGAATTCTTGATCCATTAAAAGTAAATTCTGTAGAAATAACAAGGTCAGAAACCCTTCATGTTTCTTACATCTTGCAAAAAGCAAAAATTGAACTCAGTGGAGACAGAACCAAAGCTTCAGCAGCAGCAACTGTGAATCTAATCAGAAGGTCATCACCTCCTTGATTTACAATGGACAGACCGTTTCTATCTCATCCAATATAATCCCACAAGGGCTGTGGTACTCTTGGGTCAGACAAACAAACCCTGAGGAATCTACAAGAAAAACCATGCAAAGGGCCTCCCTGGTGGCGCAGGGGGTTGAGCGCAGTGCTGTGAAGCTGGCCACAGCCTCAGCAGCACAAGTTCAATACCTGGCCAGCCAGGAAGCTACCCACATGGCGCAGCAGACCTCTCTTGTCTCACACACTGCTCCCCTCAGCAGTGTTTTTGGTCTGTCTGCCTGTTCTGCTCCCCGCTCCTGCTCTGGTGAATCCTCTCAACCTCCCACACTTCTGGCCTGTACCCCAGTTCTTATATGCAAAAATTAATAAATCTTTTAAAAAGAAAAGGAAAACCATGCAAAGTAAAAACTACTTGGCTCTGAAGAAAAGGCTCCTCCTCTACATGTGTCTTAGTTCTGTTAAACATTTTAGTTCAATATTTTCTTCTTGAAACCTAGTTCTTAGGAACTGAGACTCAGGATTTCAGGCATTTCTGCTCCTGGGAAGTGTTTCCAAGGAGGAGAGGACAGAATGGCTGCAACACCACCCTGAGAAATGGATAGAAAGATTCAGATGCCTAAATAATCATTTAAACTCCCAACTGATTACCTAGTTTAACAACTCTATTGGGTATTTACTATCCAGTTCAGGATTTTTTGTTTTGTTATATTTCTCTATGTGTCTTTCCTAAAAGAATTTAATCAGAGTGATGGGGTTTATAGAGGGGGGAATCATTTACTGATCAATTTTATTTTTTTCATAAAAAAGTGTTATTAGTCTTTTAAAATTTCTGCCCCATCTATAATCTTGACAATCAGTATTATTGGGGGAGGGGGGTGTTCAAATAACTTCTTGAGTATTTTTGTGTGCTTTTGTGGTTTTATTTCATGCATGGATTCACTGAAATAAAGTTTAAAAACTTTAAAAATTTAAAAAAAAAGAACTGTGAACCATGCTGAGTGCCCTGCTGGGCCAGCCCCACCTGCTCAGACCTGTGCTTGGGGTGGGTGAGGGAAGTGGCAGCTCATGTTAAACATGGAACTCAATGCTACAACCTGGGAATCTTCCATTTTCTTCTCTCATGTGTGTTAGGCATGCTCCTTTAGAGAAAGGATGCAAGTGTTATAAACACTTAGGACCATCAGCCTATTTGACACTTTCCATCACCAAGGCCATTTCCTCCATAGCTTTCCCAGCTGGAGACACCCAGCGTGGAGAGGTGAGGTCATCTTCCCACTTTGCCTGAATAGCAAGGGTGAGTGCACTTTGAATCCAGCAGAATGACTGTTGAGTCTATGCTCCTGATGATTATTATCCCTATTATTTGTATTGTTATTGAGGACATTTGGAGCAAAAAGATACTCAGACCTCAAAATATGAGATGTATTTTGCAGTGCCATGGCTCTGCATCAGGAAACCATTCAAGATGAAAATTAAAAAAGAAATACACTCTGCTCTTTATCCTTGACACCTCTGTCAGCTATAGCTGCACCGGAGCTAGAGAAATTATTAGGGAAATATCACCACTGTTACAGCGATGTCGTGGTGTCTGAGAATGTTGGCTGATTTTTAGAGTTTTAAAAGGCAATGCTCCATTCTCCCAAGGTAATTAATTTGGAAGAGAGGTAAATGCCAGTTGATAAATCTCAGTGTCAGTGTGCCTGGGTCCTGTCACTGCAGATTTACAGCAGTCCCAGAACCACAGCTCATTCTCCCTCTGGGCTGACACCCCACCCAGCACCAAGTGGTGGGGGAGCAGTGACAGTCCCTCTTCTGTGTATCAGTTTCCTGTCAATATGCAGGGAAGCCCATTCTGACCCTTATTCCCACTTTCTACCTCCCTTTTTTGCAGATGAGAAAAACTGAGTCTTAGAGAAAGGATGCAAAGGTAGACAAAGTATGGTAGACCAGTGACAACAATGTGAACTCATCTCTCACTTCTCCAGGTTCACAGTTTTCCCTGCTACATCAGCCTTTATCCGGGCAGTTATTAGCTAAGGAGAACCAGTGTAAAGGTAAAAGACCCCTTGCAGGCATTCTACAAATATCTTCTCTGTCACCTTCATCTATGCCTCCTTGATGGATGATGGAAAACATGGATTTGTGGGTAAAATAAGTGACAACTTACTGCTCCCCTCCCCCTACACTTTCCAGAGAGAAAATGAAATAGAAAGTGCAGGTTCTCAGGACATTCTTAAGGAAAGGTTGCATCCTTCAGGGGAGAACCTGGTGTTTTTCACCAAAGCACTGTGGATGTCATTCATAAACAACTTATTAAATGGCACTGGGAACTCTTGAGGTTCTTTCCCCTCTACTTTGCCTTTGTTCCACTGAATGAACCAAAGGGGTGAGGTAAAAGGAACCTGCCTCCTGGATCCTGATCCAGAAGGTTATTCCTGAACCAGGTGAACCCTGAGCGCCAACTAGCATGCCTGCACCTGTGGCTGGGCTCTTAGGAAGCTTCACATTGTTCCCCTCTTGTCTCGGGGGTTGAAGCATATCTCAGCCAGGACTGGGGGTGGAGGACAGCTCCTGGATTGCTTGAGGAATAACCATGGCTGGCGTGCTCAGCAAGCACTAATAAAATATAGTCAGTTGTGAGTGCAGGATTTCTACCAAATTTATTTTGGAGAACCTGTTTGTCTATCATCATACTTCTCTTGTCCCTGGCTCTTGCCCTACCATGCTATTGCTTGGTGCCACTGGCTTATCTGACCATTTATGGATAGAAAAGAAAAGGAGGGGGAAATGTGGACTGTGTTCAGTATTCCATCATGTAGCAGAAATTCCCTGCACTTCATTCCACTTGTCGAGTGATTACCCGTTTAATCCTTGTAAGAGGTCAGAGAACACAGAAGACTGTAGACAGTGATGAGCGGAGACTGTCTAAGGGTGTGCTTTGTAGTTGCTGTCACAACATCGAAAGACGAAAACAAGAAGTCTGTAAACCAAATGATTCGCCCTTCCTGGGCCAATGAAGCCATAAAGTAATTGGGAAGAAAGTCTAACAGTATGTTCTGATGATAATTCTGCACACTTAGTATTTTCAAAAAATTTTGGCATTGTTGATTTTCAGAGGTTAGGGAGCACATCTTCTGTGGGCTTCTAAATGCCTATTCATAGTAGGTGCTTAATAGTTATTTATTCTGTAGAGATGGCTACCTAAGGTGAACTGTTCAAGAGGATGCAGTTCCTTGTGAGGAATGCTGCCTGACGAAGCAGGTCATCAGCGCATTAATGAGAACATGTACTGTTCCTGCTCAGGAACGCAATCCATCAGTACATCCTGAAACTGCATGGGATTTCTCTGTACCTCCTGCTCAATTTTTTCTGTGAACCTAAAACTGACCTTAAAAATATAGTCTATTGGGCCTCCCTGGTGGTGCAAGGGGTTGGAAAGCAACCTATGAGGCTGTCTGTGGCTGCTGCAGCATAAGTTCGATCCCTGGCCAAGGAGATACCCACATGGTGCAGCAGACCTCTCCTGCCTCGCCTGCTGCTCCCCTCAGCAGTATATTTCAGTAGATCTTCCTGTTCTGTTCCCCACTCTGTCTCTGGTGAATCCCTCACCCCCTGCACCTCTGCCCTGTATCCCAGTTCTTGTATGCATAGATAAATATATATATTTTTTATAAATATATAATATATATATTTATAAATATATATAGATATAGATATAGATAGATGGGGGAGAGGATCCAGGGAAGAACAAACAGGAAGCAGAACATCTTCCCAAGGCTTGCCCTGGGCCTTGCTGGCGTAGGACTAGAAGCTGCTCAGCAGAAGGCAGGGAAGACCTTTGCACTGAACTGGGTCACAGCTGTTTACAGCTGGCAGGAAAGCAGGGGGCACCTATCCAGAGGCCAAGTGGGTAAAAATGGTGTCTGGGATTTTGAAGCAGGAAATTACCCTTTGGCTACTGGTGACCAAGCTCAGTGGGAAGGGCCACAGAGGGAGTCAGGGCCCTAGGAGCTGCCAAGTGGGTGTGTGAGGGGTGTGGTGTCTGTGTAGCATGTTTCTTGATCCACCTTAGGAAGGGGAGTGGGGGAGGGAGAAGAAAAGGAGGGGACAGAAAAGGGAAGGAAAGAAGGCGGGAAGGAGGGGTGAACAGAAGGAAGGGGAGGTAGTGAGGAAAGGAGGGAAGGGTGGGAAGAGATGAGAGAGCAAGGGAGGGAGTTGTTATTTAAGTGCTCCTGCTGGAGACGTCTCCCCAAAGAGCAGACCTCCACCTTGACCCTTTCTCCACGTCTTTCCAGACTTCTGATCATCTTCCTGCAAACTCAGTTGTGTGATGCTACTGCTTTTCAGTTAGTTCCAATTTTTTCTCTTTGTAAGGATGGGTGTGATGACCTCCCAGCTCTTTTCATGTTTGGGTTGAACCCAGAAATCTCCTCAAATGCTCTTTTGGTTATAGTTAATGACTCAGAGTCAGAAACTTTCAAAGATGTGAAAGCTCATAATAATAAAAAAAAAATCAGAGTTAAATAAGTGTCACACACTCTATTCATTGTTGGAACCAGCAAGAATCTCAGTGCTGCTGCCATGAAGCACTCAAGGCGCTTGGTCCTTACCTTCAAAGATCAACAGGATGTCAAGAGAGTCCTACTCAACCAACAGGTAAAAATAGTACCATGCGTTTACTGAGCACTTACTATGTGTGAGATATTATTTTAACTGCTCTATTCATACATTAATAATTCATTTAACCCTTGGTGTGATGTGTGCTATATTGTTCTCTTTACCTGTCAGATATAGACAATGAGGCCCAAAGTGCTTCAGTAACTCACATGAGTCAAGATTCTAAAACAAGCTCCAGATCTTGACGCTCCATGCTCTATACTTTGTCTCTCTCCAGGTGCTATGTGCAGATAATGTGTCAATATGTAATAATGCAGACAGCAGTAAGGGAAGTAAAATTGCCTCTGTCATTTTAAGAGGGAGGAGATTACTCCCGTCTTGGAAAATTAAGGGAGAATTGGCATTTTATGTTCTAAAAGTTGGGATTTAATGGACAGTTATGGTGGCAGGAGTTTTTGGGAAGAAAGAAAATGATTAACGGTTCCAGAGACTTATAACAATGTGAGTGCAAACAAGGGAAGGAAGCTCAGGACGGAATGGGAGCAGGGAGATTTCAGCTATTTTCTGACAGCAAGATGTGAGCTGTGCAATTAGAATGAAGGCTCGCCTGAGTGATGAGAACAATCAGTGTGTCACAGAACACAGGTACAGCTCTAGTAAGAGGGAACAGGACAGAGAGACCAGTCAAATAGTTGTTCAACAGTTTTTTTAATTGATATTTTATTTTATATAATTCTTACATCATTTTTCATCTTTGCACAATGTATGCATTTTCATTTTGGTTATATTCCCCATACAATTGCACCCCCCCCCTTATTTTGACCCTAATCCTTCCTCTCCCCTTCCCTTCCCCCCACCCCGTAGTGTGTCTCTGGTTTATAGTTGCTTGTTGATTTTGATTTTTACTTTGTATTAATTTGTCTTTTTCCTGGTCCCTTATTTAAGTTTTCTAGATTCCTGCTATGAGTGAGACCATCCGGTATTTTGCTTTTTCTTTCTGACTTATTTCGCTGAGCATGATCCCTTCCAGCACCATCCATGTTGCTGCAAATTGCATGTGTTTATCTTTTTTGAATGCTGAGTAATATTCCATGGTGTATATGTACCACATCTTCTTGATCCAGTCATCTATTTTTAGGCATTTGGGTTGTTTCCAAAGCTTAGCTATTGTAAACAGTGCTGCTATAAACATAGGGGTGCAGGTGCCCTTTGGAATGAATGTTTCTGTGTCATTTTTGTAGAGAGTGAAGGTGGGAAGAATAAGCCAGAATTGACAGGGATTAGTGAGCCACAGATGTGACTTAAAGGGGGAGAAAGCAATCAGAAAGGACCCAAATTTGTGTGACTGGAGGAGAAAATAGAGGCCAAAGACCAAATAATATCTATAAAATAGCATTTAAAATGAGACAGGAGCCCTTAGAGGAGACCCCCTCAAATATTCCAGCCTTCTGGGTTGTTCTCATTATTTGGACTTGAACATACATTGAAGCTCAAATGTCCCCAAAATCAGAGAACAGAGGGAAACGGTGTTTGCCATAACTCTCTCTGAAGAGGGATTATGTCATTTCTCCAGAAGAGACCCACTTTTACTAAGGTTATACTCTAGGGGGAATTTATTTAACTCAGATACAGGGAACATTTAAAGTGACAAAGAATGGTGTCCTCAGCTCCACTGCCTGACAGGACATCCTGAATAGATGGATGGGTTCTTTAAATCTTCCGACTGAGGCTTGTGCTAACATACACATCTGTCTTTCTATCCTTGCATACCTTCCTGTGGGTATTTCTTTACTGTTTGGCTAGAATAACAGAATCTTGCTGCTTTTTGTGTCTGAAGAAAAGTTTTCCAGAGTTCACAGTCTATCAGGTTATTACAAAGAAGAATGGAGAGACCTTTAAAATCTGTATTTTGGGTAAAAATGCATTTCAGGGGAATGGTTGACCTGAACTCTCTCAGAAACATATTTTTCAGGATCCCCATAGAGTTGCAGACCATGTTTATGCTTTTGTTCATAACTGACTACATCCTCCAGTGTCCTAGATATTTTTTTTACTTTAGTGATAGTACAAAAAAGGACTTTCCATAGGTACTTATTTTTGGCAATTTAAAACATAGCCTAAAGGTTAGTGTGTTGGGGAAGCAACATGCCCCTTTGTACACAGAATAAACTCTTTTTGGAGAAATCACCATTTGTCACACATTTCTCTTTCTTAATCACTTTCTTGGCTATCATTTTAGCCTTTACACACACACATATATCAGAGACATTTAAAAGTTTCAAGCTTGAAGATGTCTTACAAATCATCCTGTCTGAGAGTTTCATTGGGTGCCTGAGAAACGAAGGTCCAGAGAGCTGTCCTGTGCTTCCCACAGATGCTCAACTGACTGGGGATGGGAAAACGTCTTCCAATTTCTTGTCCGTGGCTCTTTATACTGCTCAACTTTGGGAGGAATTTCAGGAGAAAAAGTCCAGAATCGATTCAACAATCTGCAGTTGTCTTTTTTGAAAAATTAATAAGTTATCAATAAGTAGAAATGCTCAGCATAGGTTGATACTAAAATGCTCAGGGCATGATCTACCTTCAAGAGTTTGCAATGTAGCCTGTGGGAGGGCAGACAAGATCAAGATAAGAGTGAGGTTACAAATTGATTAGAATGAATTTAGAAACCTGTTTGTTCCCTGTGTTCAAAGAACCAGGGGCGATCTGGGTCAGTACATCAGTGCCAAACCTAGGGGACAGTTGGGAGCAGAACTGCTGAGGAAGTTTCCAGAAGCCCCGTTAGAAGAGGAAAAGGACAACTTATTCATTCCATTGTCAGATAGTTTTGAGGACTTATACTGTGGCAGGACATCCTAAAGCAACTAATGTAACACCTCGATATTTTTTTTAAAGATTTATTTATTTATGATTACAAAAACTGGAGTACAGGCCAGAGGTGTCGGGGGGTGAGAGGATATTCACCAGAGACAGAGTGGGGAGCAGAACAGGCAGATCGACTGAAACATACTGCTGAGGGGAGCAGCGGGCAAGCCAGAAGAGGTCTGCTGCACCACGTGATTAGTTCCCTGGCCAGGGATCGAACACGTGCTGCAGTGGCTGCGGATAGCTTCATAGGTTGCATCTTAACCCCTTGTGGCACCAGGGAGGCCCAATTCTTGTCTTCAATCTAAACACTACCTTTCCTTCATTATCTACTTATGGTCTCAACTTTCAAAGGAAGATTCACCTGGACAAAACAGGCCACAATACACACAAGAAGCCCTAGACAAGGATATGTCCACTTACTGAAGAATCCTCGTCCTTAGAATTTACTTTAGGGGAATAAAGCATCAATGTCATATTTCAAAAAACACATGTCCATCTGAGCACTTCTCAAATCAATAAAGAGTATAACTAGCCCAAATATTCAATAATCTAAGTAAATCCTGGCATGACATACGAGAAGAACAGGGTGCTGAGGTTTGTAGGCACCCACATGGAAGGAACTTCCTGCCATAATGTTAACTGAGACACAAGTAGACAGAGCAGGGGTCCTGGGTGGAGTGGCTGTGTACAGACAGGTGTGAAATGAGGGACAGTTCAATGTTAATTGTAGACTCTAGGTGGTTACATGGGTATTCATTATAAAATCCTTTCAACTCTTTTGTGTGTTTGAAATCTTCACAATAAAATGTTACAAAAATAAATTATCCTTAAGAATGGGATATTTATAGACTTAAGGATTCCATAGTGATGCAACAAAGTGACAAGTAACACTTGCAGGCGAATCAGGAGGACCTTCATCACATTCAACTTCCTTCCACTCTCATCCTGACTTCCCTAACCCTGAGCCCTTGGTATACCTTCCCTTTCTGCCTATGAAACCTTTCCTGCGTGGACAGCCAAGCCCGGTCTTTCACTGGTACCCATAAAGTCAAACTAGGAACCACAAGAAATGTGTTTACTCACAGGAGTTATTCAGATGGCCATGAAGGGAGTCAGCACCCCTGGAGAGGCACCCCAAAACAACCAGCTCCCTGAATGCCAGGAGTGCTGAGACCGCATAAAGGGGAAGGAAAGTGAGGGGGGGTCAGAAATTCACACCTCCAGGTCCCAGGAGGAGCCCGGCAGTCTAGGTGAAAGGTCAAGGTGTGCGACTTTCCCTGCAGGGTGTTTTCTCAGCCATCAGCAGGTGTTTATTGCTGAGGCAATAAACCATCACCCCCAGAGAGAGCCAGAGAGTAGATTAGGGATGCAGCACAATCATTTTCCAAGTTCCCAGGAATAGAGGTGGAACCAATTAACAGTGTATCACAAGGATCAGTAGAGGGAAGAGCAAACAAAGGATGGTTAGAGTTTAGGGGAGGTTTTTTGGTTGCAAAATGGAGGGGATCTGACTACACTAGTGAATAATTAATCTCCTAAGAGCCACCAGGTCTCAATGGAATCTGCATTAGCAACCATGAAGTTCAAATGTGTTAATGGATGTAGTTTAATATACAAAAGTTCTAGTCTGTGGCCATACCAACACAGGAAAAGTTCACCATTAGGCAAAATTCTTTAAACTATTAAAGTGCCCCCCCATTCTTATTGATGTGGCTTATCTCTATCAATATCTACCATATTAGAAATTAAAACTAGGGCATTTAATATGTGCTTATATAAATTCATTGGAAAATAACAAAACAGGGTCTCCCCTGGTGACGCAGCAGTTGAGCATTAGGCTGCGAAGCTGCCTGCAGCCTCTGCAGTGCCAGTTCGATCCCCGGCCACAGGCAAGGGTCCCACATGGTGCGCAGACATCTCCCACCATGCCCGCTGCTCCCCTCAGCAGTGTGTCTTGTCAGTCTGCCTGTTCTGTTCCCCACTTGGCTCTGGTGAATTCTCTCACCGCCGCCCCCCCCCCGTGCTTCTGACTGTACCCAGTGCTTATATGAATAAATAAATAAATCTTAAAAAAAAAAAGAAAAATAACAAAACAGCCCACATCAGTAACATAGCTATATTATCCAAAATGAATTAATGAAAAGGGTGATATTGTTTTATTCTAGAAAATCTTTTTAATATCTGGCTTAATGAAAGCCAGATAATTTTCATACCTGTTTCTACAGTCAATCTTTGTAACACACAATGTTGATTGAAGAAAATCCAGTCTGAGACAGATTTGTAGTTCAAAAATGGATGAGAATTTTATTAGACTTTTCAGGTAATCATGGATATTCTTCTTTGATATCGCCTAAAATTTGACAAGTGGTAATTTCTCAGAATTTAATTACAGTGTGGAACCTGATACTATGTCAATGAACTCTGTTACTTTGCTGTTCATTTATCTTATATTTTGAATATACCCATTACCTATGCGTGATTTGTTACCATCACACATTAGTCCTTTGGAAAATATTAGTTCAGGGAGTTACGCACATTATCCAAATCGTAACACAGTATCATGAAGATCACACCTGTTAATATCTCACCAGTCTCATTAGAACAGTATTTAAGTGTTGGGTGGCTCAGGACGGCAGATGCATGCCTTCCAAAATTCTAATTTCCACTTGAAATTTCAAATTTTACTATTGGCAACAAATACTGTCAACTGTTTTCTTAGAAGTGACAGACTCCAATCATTCATTTGCAAGAAAATGTCTACCAAATCCCCAAGTCTGAAAATAACCATAATTTGTCGGCCAGTTGTTCTTATCAGTAAAAATGCTATTTCTTGAGAAAAGCTTTGCCCTTCAGAACCCTAGGTTTAAGGTTAACTGAAGATGAATATTGTGAATTTCTTCTTACTAGGAGTCTCTCTATTAGAGGTCTCCTTCCCAGCTCAAGGAAATGTTATTCCAATGTAAACCAACCTGAATGGAGATGGGACAGGAAGTAGACAGAAAAGGCTGCAGTCGGTAGCAGGGCAATCAGTAATTCCTGAGGGCAGGATAAGAAGTGACATTCCCTCTGTGTGCCTCCCCATGGGGAAGCTGGCCCTGTGCTAGCAGGTCTGCAAAGAGAAAGTCCTGAATAAATATGATTTATTCCTCATTCAAACACATATCACAAGACCCGACTGTGAATGAAATGTGCAATTAAAAAACAAGGTTTTTCGGTTTTGTTTTTCTTTTGAAGCACACAGAAATGTAAAGACTTTGTCTGTTGTGTGTTCTGGGAGCTTGTTTTGGTTTACAGTACCCCAAACCTCTGGGAAGGGCTCTGTTATCACTATGCAGAAGGCTGCTCTACCCCTGGGGCCCCAAATCAGTGTCTGTGCAGGGCTGTGCTTGGAAGGGCGACTCTCTTACATCCCAAAACTGCGCTGACACCTTCTGGTAGCTCGGGTGCATTGCAGGCTTCTTTTGTGGACTATGGAATTGGGGGTGAAGAAGCTGAGAGGTGAAGTGGGCACCAGGGAGAGGTATGTCTGCAAGAGGGAGACCCACAGACTCCTCATACCCACCCTGACCCCTGCTGAGGTCCCAGAGGCCTCGTGTAGGCAGCAGACCCCACTTCATGAAGGTGCCCCAAACACAGCATAATTTGCAATCACTCTCCCAGCTGGGACAACAGCCTCTTTGTGCTCCTCCGCCTCCTTCATAGTCAGATGCTGCTTTTTAAAAATGTTATGTAATCAAAAAATAAAAGGAATTAGATTTTGTTGTTACATTTCCCTCTCAGCCATTTTTTTTCAGTAAATTCAATTTTAATCAGATTTCAATATTTTCCACAGTAGCCTATAATTAAAACTTAATTTCCTGAGAAGAAATCTATTTATTTGGTGCTTTATTTTTGCAAGCAATCCAAATAAAACAAAAGCTAAGACAAACAATACACTTGCATATCAACCAAGATATTATAAATTTGTATTTGAAGCTGAAAGAAAAACATTTTCTATCTATCCCCCTGGTTGAAAACATAATAAAATATAAGATAAAAGGGAAAATATCTTTAAGGCTAGATGCACTCTGTATAGGTATTTCCCATATACATATTTTATAAACCTTTCTATGAAATTGCTAGGGGCAAATAACATGTTACATTTTCCAGATGTTTAATAGATAATTTCTGCTGTTTCTGTGCATGTTTATCTTAAGCTGCCATCCAGACCTTTCCATTCTGTAAGACAAGGTCAAACCCAAGGCTTATTAAGCCCGGGAAACCATTCCAAGATGATATGAATTTCTTTCTCAAACCTTCACGCTCTTTGACTTAGTCTGATAGAGATATTTTCATGTGTCTTCTTTAAAAAAAAAAAAGATTTATTTTATTTATGCATACAAGAGCTGGGGTGTAGGCCAGAGGTGCAAGGTTGGGTGAGAGGATTTGCTAGAGACAGAGCGGGGAGCAGAACAGACAGATTGACTGAAATACACTGCTGAGGGGAGCAGCGGGCGAGACAAGAGAGGTCTGCTGTGCCATGTGGGTCAACTCCTTGGCCAGGGATCGAACTCAGACTGCAGTGGTTGCCAATAGCTTCATGGTGCTGAAACTTAACCCCTTGTGCCACCAGGGAGGCCCCTGTTCTGTGTCTCATTTGTTCTGTTTTTCTTTTTTCATAAGCTCATCTGTTTTGTTCACTTTACCACATGTGTTCTGAATGCCGACCACACACTGGATCTGCCTCTACTACCTGGGGACAGAGGGCACCTGCCACCCTGTGAGAACTGGGACCTGGAACATTTCCAGACCTGCAGGTTGCAAATATTGAGGGGCTCCCAGACACTTCTAATCAGGAGGAGGTGACATTGGGGTGACAGCTGTATCAGTCTGGCTGGACAGACATGCTGCTCCAATGATTTTGGGGGAGAAGGGTGAGAAAAGACTTGGATCCAGTCCTGTTGCTTTTCCTCGGACAGCCTGGCTGGTAGCCCTGCCCTGCCTGACAGTACATTCCAAGAATGAATGTAAGGAGGACTTGAGGAATGAGGTCTAATGGGACACAAGTCCCCTCGCCTCCCACCACCACCTCTGTGAGAGCCCAGGCAAAGGGAACCAACATTTTGTCTGGATGCTAAACTATTCTGGACTCAACCTCATAGATCAATTGGAAAGTATTTTACCAGAGAAATAGCCACCTCAAAATGTGCACTTGCTTTGATGGGGATTTTCCAAAGGGAGATTTTATTAACATGAAACATCAGTGGTGAGTACTTCCTAATAGACAAACCATAGCCATCAGAGACCCCAGGAGAACCTCCAGTCAGGGCACATGACCTGGACGAGAACCACCACACCTTCCCCATGGCTGTGTCGACCGCTCATTGTCCCCCCAACCCAGTTACCCTATAAGCTCTGCCAGAGCAACTCTTTCTGCCGAAATTACACGCCCTTGCTGTGGAGATGACCCTGATGCCATCAAAGATTGTCTAGTGGTTGTAGAATCCCTCAGCTTATGGGCAGAGGAGCCCATGTTTCTTTGGCTCCCAGAGAAGTGTGTGGGATGCTCCCACCATTTTTGTGCCCATGATGCTTCCAGATGGTGTGTGTGGCCTTGCATCTGGCAACTCTGAATCAAGCTGCACAGTCACGTGTCATCTCTACCTCTCCTTAGTAGGTTGACCTTGGACAACTCATTCTAGGACTGACCAGAAGCCTTAGTCACCCCACTGGGAAAGAGAGATAAGTAACTTATCTCAATGGGACTGTGTGAGGGTAAATAGTCGCTTATGTAGCTGCTGTAGCACTGTGCTTGGCAGAGTAAATGCTAGAGCAAAGAGTGAGGGTAAGACCCTTGGTGGCTTGAGACTGTGGCCTCCCCTAGCTGCTTGGGGCACAGGAGAGCAGAGCCCTCTTATTGACCGGGGCTCCAGGGCTCTGCAGGTGCTCTTTCCCTAGAGTTGTGTATGATGTAGCCTGGCACACAGGAAGACTTTCCCCAGGGATCTCCCCTCCCCTCAGGACAGTCCATTTCTGAGTGGCAGCTGCTATGGTTTGTTTACCTAAATGGTGCCCTGGAGGTAAAGAGTCATACAAGGTCTTAGGATTCTGAGTTAACTAGTATTCAGGATGATGCAAATGCACTGAGACTAAGGACTAGGTGAATGCTTTCCCCAAACACCATTCTGTTCTGGAGGAAGGGTAGAAAGAACAGCCTTACTCTCCTGAATAAATGTCTATGATATTGAATTTAGCAATTACCATAGGAGTGAGCTGTTTGGTCTGCTTTTACCCTCATGAGCTCCCAAAAGGGGAGATAGAAGACCTTCTCCCAGAGAAGAACCCAGGGATTTTCCCAAGATGGGCCCAAGGACACGTCTTTAATGAAAATGATGTCAATGATGATGATGTCATCTTTACTGAAGATGATGAAGATGATGGTCAATAGACTAAGGATGAGAGGCAAGTGGTTCTTTCAGGCTATTCTGTTCTTCTGTAAATGTCACCACTTTCTGTTATGTTCCTGGACCTGGCTATCAGCTAAAGACAAGCTAACAGAGTAAGATGTGCCAATTAAGTTCATCAGATTTCCATTCATCTGAAATCTGAACATTTCTGAAATGACCGTTACGCTGTATCTTGAAGTATTAGGACTTACTTAGCTCATTCAGTAGCTCCTGTGAGGATTAGTCAAAAAAAATTATTTACTTTTGAGAAGTCACTTTTTAAAAATTAATACACACATGCATATTTTACACACACACACTGTCCTGGGTCTGTGCTCATCCATTCAATGATGATGACCATAAAGGTTAATCGGCCAGAATGATTACCTATTGGCTCACATGTTCTGTGTGTTAGATTGGATGCTCCTCTGAGCTATTGACTGTCTTTAAAGAGCTCAGATGTCTCAAGGAAAAGCAAAGTGGCAAAACAATGCCTTCTATTACCATTTCCCTTTATCAGGAAGAGCAGGAAACTGATGTCAAGCCAATGACAGATCTATATTGAAATGTAAAATCTCTTGCTTCCACCAAGAGAGAGTCTTTGTACAACACAAGTCCCCTGGTAGGATTTCCCATGAGATTCAGTCATGAAATTAAGGGGGGTGTTGAAGTTTGAGTCAGTGTGTGAGGAAGTCAAGTATGAAGATCAAAATGGTTGTGACCTTTTAATTCTGCAAGAACAGAAGTCCCCACAGGACTGGTTTTTGGCTAAGAAGGTATTGAAAACTGGTTAATGCCTCTTTCAATTGTCAGTCATTTCTTGTGGATTTATTTTTCAGTAAATGTTAACAGCCCTTTGATGTAGCATTTCTATCCACTATTTTGAAACATAAAAAATGACATATGATGAAAAATTTCCATTTGATGATTTCACCATAGAACAGGAAATGGAAGTTTTCCCAGGAGGACATTGCTCCTTTTGCCTACACATTGAAGTGCATGTCTTTTATTTAATGCCAGTTTCATGTTCTGCTCTCAGCCATTGTCACTGCTTCCAGCTAGCAAAGGGTTACCAGTCCAACTCAGTGATGAAGCCAGACACTGATATTACAAATGAACATCTCTCCAAACAGGGGCACACCAGAAACTGTCCAACTGCCAAACACAGCACTTGATTTTGCGGATTTACATGGACTAGAGAGTACATGTGAGCAAAACAAGTAATTATATGACTAAGCAACTATTTATGAAAGTCATATGACATTGTCTATTGTTACAAAATACAGAAACATTTGAAACAACTCCAGTTTTAAGACTTATAAGCTGGTACATAATTCATAAGCAGTTTCTATCCTACAGAGTTTTTTGTAATCTTTCTGGCCATGATCAAAGGCTGTCTCCATTTGAATAAAGAAGATCCCATGTCTCTATTATTTCAGGCTTTTCACAAGCACTGCCAAGGCACATTTCCACCCAGCTTGAAGAAGTCTCCCTTCTTCTTGAAAAATGAAATCTGTAGGAGCATGCTGAATTTCTCATGGTATAACTTCATGAGATTTCTGTGTGTTCATGCTTGAAAACTGTGGAAGAAGAGTGCCCCTTCTACCAGGAAGACCCACTCAGTAGGATTCCAGGGCCTCCCTGGTGGCGCAGGCAGTTGAGCACAACACTGTGAAGCTGTCTGCAGCCTCTGCAGTGCCGGTTCCTTCCCAGCCAGACGGCAAGATATCCACATGGCGCAGCAGACCTCTCCTGTCTCTCCCGCTGCTGCCATTCACAGTATGTTTCAGTCAGTCTGCCTGTTCTGCTCCCCACCTGTCTCTGGTGATTCCTCTCACTCTCCCGCACATTTGGCCTACACTCCGGTTCTTATATGCATAAATAAATACTCTTTTTTTAAAAAAGTAGGATTCCAAGTCCAGCAGAACAGACTGAGAAGTAGATGAGGATAGTCCTTTGATGAAGCTGTTGTATAAAAGCAGAAACACACAAGCTAGTAGAAAAAATAGATCATGGATGTCCTCTAGAGATATAGGGACAAAAAGCAGAGTGAGATTGCAAACCTGAGGTCGGTCATCACTAAGCAACAGTATGACAAGATGGGTCATGGTCTCTCTCTGGAGGTCGCTTGGGCTGAGAGCAATGGAGAAGAATTGGGAGCTTGTGGAGGTTGCGGGGGGGGGGGTCATTCTTCTAGCTGATGAGAACTCTGCAACAATGCTGTCAGGGCTGGACTGAGTGGAGGCTAGGACAAGAAGGAAGCAGTAGGGATCCAAATGACACCTCATGAAAGGGGAAGATGGGTGGGCTCCAGAGGCAATACGCATATTGGAAGCCTTGTGAGATAGGTTGGCCTGATTCTCCCACCCTCCAGAGCTTAGTCCTGATGCTGAGCAAATCTGAAGATTTTAGGTGGTTCTGTTTGAGGTCCTGAGCCATAGTTCACTCACTCATTAGGGAACAGTTGCCCCTCTTTGCCAGACACTGCTGTAGGAGCCGGGGAGGGAAAGCTGGAGAGGGCACAGCCCTGCCTCTCTCCCCTGGAGCAAGGATACTGTGCATTCTGAGCACCACAGTTGAGGATGGGCAAGCAATAGGGCCTGTGTCTTCAAGGACAGTCCTGTGCTCAGCAGTGACTGGCCTCGCTCTCTGACTTAACCCCACGATCAATTGGAGGAACAATCACAGTTTCCCTTTTCAACCAACCTCCCATCTCTAAGGGCTTTTTTCCCCTCTCCCTTTACCATTTATGTATCTACCCAGTCATTCAGTCAACTTCAATATGTAAGTTATCATTAATTATTCTAAATGTTATCAATTTTTAGAGTTCTGATGTACATTTCAAAGGAAGGAGCTGCACCAATGTGAGGAAAGGGATGAGAGAACAGAACTACCAGTATGGCAGCCCTGGGGCTTGGTCATCTCACCGAAATCTGACCTCATGGGCCACCTTAATACAAGGTGTGCTTTCGGGAGTCCTGCTGTTTGGACACACAGGTGTTGGGCCTGATGGGTACACTTATCGGGTCTAACTAACCAAAAATAGTTCTTCCTTTGGGAGAGCAGGGAACTAATCTTTGTACCAAAAAGACAAGGACAGAGGCAGAGAATTGCCTGTACATAAGCACAATAGGGACCTCAGTAAACATTTTAAGAACTGGATTTTTGTCATTAAGTTTGCATTATAAAAAAAAGTTCTTTCTGGTTTGATACATTTTAAGAGAAAAAATATAGGAATTAATAGCTTCCAATTAAAGGGATCCATTTTTGTCTCTAAAATTCAATTTGTGTGTCAGTCATATGAATAAAATAGTCATATGAATGAAGAGGATATGCCTCTTTGGGCATTAATACCTCATAGGACAAGATTGCCACTCTGTGCCCTGGGGTAAACACAGCTGGACTTCTGGTGATAGTGGCACTGAGATGTGACCTAGGCAACAGGTGCTCTGATGGCAGGAGGGAAAAAGATTTTCTCTTGGAGGACCTGGCACCTTGTGATATGTCTGTAAATGGAGATACTATCCAAATGTTATTTGGAAAGGCCTGCTCAGTTAAGATAAGAAAGTCGCACACAATTCCCTGCTGTGAGTAGATGAAGGTGCACTGACAGTGATTTCCTCGGTGACTCCCAAAGGCACTGGGGCTGGGAGGGGAGGGTGAGAGGGGAAGCATGGAATTTTCCAGAACTATTTTTTGTCAGCTTTTCTGGAGCTTGATTGACTTGGAGAAAAATTTTAAAAGATACCTTCTTATGACTTGATTACTCCATGATCATTTAGCACACCTTCAACTATTTACTAATCTACTCAAAGATAATCATAATATGGGAACATAAATAGCACAAAATAGAGTCTAGTACAGATGAAATGTGAAGGTTACACTGTGTAACATTACTGCAAACTCAATGTTATCACTTTTCTTGCCTTTCAATTTTGAATTAACTTCAAGATTACAAGAAGGTTGCAAGGTTAGGAAAAAGAATTTTTGTATGCCCTTCACTCATGGTCCCCAAATGTTGACATTTTACCACATTTAATTATTCTCTTTCTTTGCACATAAACACAGAGAGACAGACAGACAGACAGACAGACAGACCGACCTAAGACCATGAATCTAGCAAGCCTTATTTTCCTTCCTATCTTTTTATTCTCCTTTAATCTGAACTGGTTCTTCAGTCTTGTTAAGACACTGGCATGTTGTGGGTAGACCAGTTGTCTTATAGAGCAACCCTCCATTAGGGTCTTCATGATGTCTTTTCACAATTAGAATTGGGCTGTGCTTTTGTCAGGAACATCACAAAAGTGACAGTGGCAGTACCTCGTCTCAGGGACACATGACGCCCCCTCTCCCTGCCTGGTGTTAATTTTGATTACTTGTTAAGGCAGGTCACCAGATTTCCTCACTATAAGGTTATTGTTCTCCCTGTAATTAATGATTATATAAAGTGTGTCTGCCTAATATTCCAGTGAGGATGGAATTTTCAATCTGATTAAACAGAGCATCAGAGGCTCAGAAGCCATGTCACTTCTCTGAGTCTCATATTCTGCTGGGGCTGCTGCTCCAAGTCTCATGCCAAGGTTGAAGCTGCTTCCAGTTGACTCTGAAAGAAACGCACACACATATAAATAAGGTTTTATTATTGTATAGATTTATAAGACTTGATGTTATTGATCACATTTACTAAAATAACAGGGCTTGAGTTTTATAGGTCTAAATGGAAGGAGGTTTCCTTTTGAGGCAGTTTCTTTTAAAAGTATCAGAGAACCGAGCAACAGGGACAATGGAAACCTGTAGTGACCTCCTTTCCTTCTGCAGGCCATGGAAAGACGGCATGAAGCTCCTTTCAGATTTAGGTATCAGAACCCAAATCCAACTACAGGAACACTAGAATGGGACATAGTTATTTTTATGTTTAAATAGAGGACACAGATCCTTTACAATCATGACATGGCAGAATAACTGCAATTCATGGCATTCATGAAAGGAAAGAGCTATGGTCTCAGACCTCTAACTCCATGCTCTTTCCTAAATCCTATGTAGAAATATCTTCAGAACAGGATAAAATGGATCCCCTAGAATTCCAGAGTAAGAGAAACAAGAAAAATAAATTCCATTATCTTTATGATGCATGTAAACTTCATACAACATCATTGTCATTGATCCCTGTGCGCTGGAAACAGGCCTTAGTCTTGCCAATTAAATTTATGTCACCTCTGGTACAATGGCATCTCTTTCTGGCTTGGCTCTTTGCTTTGGGGTAAATACTCAGTTTTTCAGTTTCTTCTCTTAGCTCTCTTCCCTTGGCTAAGGTGATTCTGTGGACACCCAGGCCCTCAAGGGAGTGAGGTACACGAGGTCTTCATTCGTCTCTGTAACAATGGCCCCTTTCTTGCCCCATAACCAGACTTTTCCTGCATTCCCTACTTACCTGCAGGACTGCTGAACCTGGGGTCTGCTCTCAAGCCTGACACCCCACCCCTGCCAAGTTGACCCTCACCCTATCTGTACTTCCCACGACTCAGTAAATCTACTCTGCAGTCATTTGTGCACAGTGAGAAAAACAGGGAGAGAGAGAATGAGAATTGGCAAGAAGTTGTACTTTCAGTCAACCTTTGAAATGCTTCTAAGCAGTGGGAGTATGTAAATATTATGGCAAAATTGAATCATTTTATATACAATATATGTGACAACTTTGCTAAACTGTATGTGGCTGTCGATTACTTACAGTAATCCAGATGTAGGATAGGGAACACACTGCCATTTTTTCAGTCTCTCCACCTCAGTGGGCTACTTCCAGTTTCAGGAACCACCACCTCCTGAGGCCCAGGACGGCAGGGAATGAGAGGGAGGGAAAAACTGAGGGGGTGGGCCACTCAGCTTTAGGTATTTGAGAGAAGCTGTTTTTCTTTTCTTCACTGAATTCCTTCCACAGTGGAGTAGGGTCAGAATAAAAGGGCTTGGATTATAGTTTAAGTTTCAGGGAATGGAGCCAAAGAAATGCTGGCTACCTCTAAATGACACCTGGGTTTGTTTTTTTGTTTTGGTTTTTTTTTTGTTTTTAAGGATTTATTTATTTATTTATTTATTTATTTGTTTGTTTATTTATTTATTTATTTATACAAGCACTGGGTACAGTCAGAAGCGCAGGAGGGTGAGAGAATTCACCAGAGCCAGAGCGGGGAACAGAACAGACAGAGTGATGAAGTACACTGCTGAGGGGAGCAGGAGAGGTCTGCACACTGTGTGGGACCCTCGCCCAGTGGCCAGGGATCTAACTGGCGCTGCAGAGGCTGCGGGCAGCTTCGCAATCCAGCGCTCAACCGCTGCACCACCGAGGAGGCCCCGACGCCTGGGTGTTAAACTCATTCGTAAGGCTTTTCACCAGGAAGCTTGGTGAAGTGTGGGCAAAAGTATATGGACACACACTCACACACACACACACACACTCACACTCAGATAGTATACAAGCATCATTGTTCAAAGTTGTTGCCACAGAGTAAGTCCAGATATGAGGAATATGAAAAGGGCCTATGGGACTGTCCTCATAGAACCTCTGGTCTCATGGAGAAAACAATTATGTTTCTATAAGATTATTGTGTCATACAAATGATTACAATGACACTGACAATAGTAATGCTAGCTGACCAGAGTGTGTCCACATGGCCCCATGCTGCATAGTTACTCTCATTTAACCCTCACCACGCCACGCTTGGCTTCATTACCATTACCTCCAACTCTTCAAGATGCTGTTTCTCATCTTAGTCACATGGAGTCAAACCAAGGCATATTCTGACACATACCCCCTCAGCTACCAAAAATGATGAGAAATGCTAGAGAAGGAACAAATACAAATTCTTAGGAGTCTGGGAGGCTTTGCAGGAGAGACACTGAATAAATGGAGACCCAAGGAGTGTATAGTTCTCTGTGTTGATGAAGGCCAGTGTGATGAAAAGATTTGACATTTGTTAAAATAAGTTCTCTGCTAATGAAGCTCAAAGTTGAAGGTGCCCAGCATCTTGAAAAGATCCTAGGTATGAGAGGCACAGATAATAAATCATCTACATTTCCCAGGACTATTACTAGAATTGATGTTTTAGTTGATAGGATGAGCTGAAGGAGTAAGCAGTCAGCATCCAACCTGTCAAGCCTCCCAGGCAGAATGGAAGGACCTTGGAAGCTTCTCTGAAGAGTGAAGAGGAAGAGGGAACACCCCACCCCTGGCCTCACCTTATGAAGGAAGAGAACCAAACAGATTTCGTCAATACCCTTCTGAAAGGTTTTTCTTATGTACCATAACTTCACGGCTGGAGATCTATGTCCATTCACCAGAGATATCCCTGAAATCTCATCCAACTTTTAGGCAGAATAGCTGAATTATTTAGTGTGGAGATGGTACTATCTAGACTGGCTTTATCTATTGCTCCTCATTTTCTAGAACGATCATTCCCAACAAAGGTTTTTGGTCAATTTTCCTAATGCTACCTCTTAGAACCATTAATTGAAAGGTCTTTTTTTTAAATATATATATATTTATTTTGTTAATAGAAGTCAGAAGCCAATGCATTGAAAACAATGTGCTTAAAAGGAACTAAATATTGAGATACTTATCATCTCAGGCCTTCAGTGTCCACATCTTTTATTTTTTTAAAGATTTATTTATTTATACAAGAACCAGGGGACAGGCCAGATGTGCAGGAGGGTGAGAGGATTCACCAGAGACAGAGCGGGGAACAGAACAGGCAGACTAACGAAATACACTGCTGAGGGGAGCAGCGGGCCAGGCAGGAGAGGTCTGCCCTGCCATGCGGGCATCTCCGCAGCCGGCGGGGATTGAACCGGCACTGCAGAGGCTGCAGAGAGCGTCACAGCACTGCGCTCAACTGCCTGCACCACCAGGGAGGCCCTCCACATCTTTTAAATGGAAGCATTACCTGGGTGATCTCAGAGAATCCTTCAGCTTGAGCATTTAGAAGAAAATAGAGGGGATCCAAGGAGAACAAGCAGCATTCAGGTTTCCAGGAAAGAGTTGCCACCCAGTTGGCCAGCTAGCCCCTTACCCTGTTCCCACCACAGCCTGTAGCAAACATTCTGCCATTTTCCTTGCTTTGTTTTTGCTCTTGACATCAGATGATCTAAAATTGCTAGTATTCTACCTGTTTGAATAATCTCCAGATTGCTTGGCAAAGCATTCTGTCACTCCATTAGGATCTGAGCAGCAGAGCCTGGTACCACCCACTGTGCGCGGGCCAGCCAACAACATGCATTGGAGATGCGCCCTGTTTATGACCCAAAATCTCAGGAAAAGGAGCGGCGCTTCTGCTTCATTAACTGCTTGTTTAAAGCAATCTCATGGTATTTTCCTCATCAGTTACATTTCAGTGAAATAAGTCCACAATGAATTTCTAGTCCGCGGAAAATAACCAGGAATGGCAAAATGCAGTGGGCATGATGGCACATTACTCCCTTGCTATATTTGATAGAGCAAAGATCTGAGTTTCCCACACACAGAGAAGCTACCAGAGGCTACTAGAATTTGTGAACTGTTTTTCCATCAGTGTCAAAAAAAATGGGTGCAGGTATATGTGTGTAAGTTATCGATGCTTATGAACTTGTGACTGAGTGTGCTGTCCACAGCTACCACCTCCCAGCTCTCCTGTGTTCTTTCTCAATCTGAAGACAAAAAAAAAAAAAATGGGGAAAAATTATATGCTCAACTGTAATTCAACAATGAGCCAGAGGTATATCTGCAACGAGAACAAAGTTTTCACTGGGGGTCGTTAGGGGATTGTGATCCAGTATTCACCACTCAGGCAGTGCTAGTTAAGTGCTCTAATGTGGAGAGAAATACAGAGCTTAAATAAGCAGTAAACTAACAAAATTATTGGAAAGGAGAAAGAAAAATAAGCAAAAGGGAGGGATGCCTGCACGTTAGTGCAGTGATAGGTTGTCCTCTTGGAAGCACAGCTCTGATGCATTTCTCAATCTCTGGGAGTAAATAAACGGGTTCCTCAAATTCCAGGTGTCAGGATGCTGGCTTAATGAGGGTGACGTATGCAATTGTAGGTTGCAAGCAGCCAGGCATGGTCTGCATGCCCAAGTTCTAGTCCCCTCAGGCCGGGTCCCCTGAATCAATTTTGAACTAAGAAATCATGGAATTAAAATTGATAAATCAGGGGCCTCCCTGGAGGCGCAAGGGGTTAAGTCTCAGCACTATGAAGCTATCTGCAGCCACTGCAGCATGAGTTCAATCCCCGGCCAGGGAGGTGACCCACATGGCACAGCAGACCTCTCCTATTTCGCCCACTGTTCTCCTCAGCAGTGTATTTCAGTAGGTCCACCTGTTCTGCTCCCCACTCTGTCTCTGGTGAATCCTCTCACCCCCACCCCCGCACCTCTGGTCTACACCTCGGTTCTTGTATGTGTAAATAAGTAAATCTTTAAAAATAAATAAATAGATCTGATAAACCCATTTTCTCCATCTAGGAAATATTATGATCAACCTTGCCTAGGATATATACCTACCAAGGTAGTAAGGAATTTGAACTAAATGTTGCTAAGTTATAGTTTTTAAAAATTAGAAAGATGACTCTTACAGTAAAATGAACACATCAAATTTTTCAACCAACACATTAATAAACGAAATCAATAGCCTGCCAACACCATTTACCATACCTGTGAACTTTTCAGATATTTGAGTAGCGTGCCCCCAAACACCCAGGTTATATTTTAACAAGTCACCCCCTTTCCCTTACAAACCTTCCCCAAAGCACTCCATCTCCTCCTCAGTTCCCTGTGAGAGCTCCACAAGGCTCAAAGGTTGGGTCTTGATTAATTTTCCAGGACCTCCTGTTAGATAATGAGGCTTTTGATATCTATTGGAAGTGACTAATTATGACTAACAGATAATCAAGCATTTGGCATGAACAGTGCTAACCACTGAGAGAAAATTGTACTAGTGATGTAAACCTTATTTAGGGGTAGCTGAGGGCATGTTTATTATAACTATGACTCAGGTATGGATTCTGAAATGTCACGATTTATCATCAGGTCAGTGAACTAATATGGCATGCATTTTTTTTAGGTTTGTAATTTATTTATTTTTTAAATAAATTTTATTTTTATATTCCCCATACAATTGCAACCCCCTTATTTTGACCCCAATCCCTCCCCTCCCCGCCCCCCATAGAGTGTCTCTGGTTCATAGTTGTTTGTTGATTTTGATTTTCACTTTCTTATAGTTAGTCATTTTCCTGGTCCCTTATTTAAATTTTCTAGATTCCTGCTATGAGTGAGACCATCCGGTATTTTTCTTTTTCTTTCTGGCTTATTTCGCTGAGCATGATCCCTTCCAGCGCCATCCATGTTGCTGCAAATTGCATGTGTTTATCCTTTTTGAATGCTGAGTAATATTCCATGGTGTATATGTACCACATCTTCTTGATCCAGTCATCTATTTTTGGGCATTTGGATTGTTTCCAAAGCTTAGCTATTGTAAACAGTGCTGCTATAAACATAGGGGTGCAGGTGCTCTTTGGAATTGATGTTTCTGTGTCCTTTGGGTAAATACCTAGGAGTGGAATTGCTGGATCCTGTGGAAGCTCTATGTTTAGTAGATCCAGAAATCTCCACACAGCTCTCCATAGTGGTTGGACCAGTTTGCACTCCCACCAGCAGTGCAGGAGAGTTCCTTTTTCTCCACAACCTCGCCAACATTTGTTGTTGCTAGTTTTTTTAATATGTGCCATTCTCACTGGTGTAAGATGGTATCTCATGGTAGTTTTGATTTGCATTTCCCTGATGACAAGTGATGTTGAACATTTTTTCATATGCCTGTTGGCTATTTGCATTTCCTCTTCAGAGAAGTTTCTTTTTACTCTTCTGCCCATTTTTTAACAGGATTATTTTCTTTGTTGTTGAGTCTCATCAGCTCTTTGCAGATTTTTGTGATCAGTCCTTTATCATTAGTGTTGGGTGCAAAAATGTTCTCCCTGTGGGGTTTCTCTTTGTTTTTGTTATTGTCTCTTTTGCTGTGCAGAAGCTCTTTAATTTGATGTAGTCCCAGCTGTTTATCTTTGCCTTCACTATCACTACTTTGGGTGATGTGTCTGTAAAGATGTCTTTGATGTGCATATCACGTAGTGTTTCGCCTATATTTCCTTCTATGTATTTTATGGTTTCAGGTCTTACGTCTAGTTCTTTAATCCATTTTGAGTTGATTTTTGTGCATGGTGTGAAGTAGTGGTCAAGCTTCATTCTTTTGCATGTAGCGACCCAGTTTTCCCAGCACCATTTATTGAACAAACTTTCTTTGCTCCAATGCATATTCTTTGCTCCTTTGTCAAAGATTAGTTGACCATAAATCTGTGGGTTTATTTCTGGATTTTCTATTCGATTCCATTGGTCTGTGTGTATATGGCATGCATTTTTAAGGCTCACATTTGTTTATTTCTTATTCATGCTTTGACTTTGGATACATACTTATGAACCTTGAGAGACTGGTTTAGGGTAAAGTCTTAAAGTCATCCTCATATTTTCTGGGTATGTGTCAGAAATTGTGTGTGCATGTGCGTGTGTGTGGGGGAGGGGTTGTACACTTTCCCCTGATCTTTTCTGACTGCTTTTAAATGCCTTAATTTCCAAACAAATCTCATCCCAATTTCTGCTATGGGACCTGGGTGTTTTATTGTATTCCTCTGCTTATAATCCCTTGCCTTAGACATGCAAAAGTCTGCACCCGCCAAAGTTTTCACATTCCACTCCATCTGCCACAACGTTCCTTGACTGTCTATGTGACATCAAAGCCATGCCATCATTTCTTTCTTTCCTCCATGTCATGTGAGAAAGATACCAGTCCCTTAGGCAAGTAACAACACATCAGTGCAGTGCACTGCAAACAATTTCTATCTGCTCATTCCTTTTTTTATTTATTTTATTTTTTATATTTAATTTATTTATATATATATATATATATATATTACATCATTGTTCTTTTTTTTACAGTGTTTACTTTCTTTTCCCAGGTATAGTCCCCATAGAATTTCCACCACCAATGCACCCATGCACCATCACCATAGTCCCTTGTGCTCTTCCTGCCCTCATTTTGATCCCTCTCCCTCTCTCTCCCCTGTGGAATGTCTGATTTATTGTTGTCTATTTATTTTTGTTTTATTTTGTTGTGGCTTTTTATTCATATTATTTTCCCCTGATCCCTTATTTGGTTCCCCTATATTCCTCCAATAAGTGAAACCATCTGATATTTTTCTTTTTCCTTCTGGCTTCTTTCACTGAGCATAATTCCTTCTAGCTCCATTCATGTTGCTGCAAATGGCATGAGTTTATCTTTTTGATTCTTGAATAGTATTCCATTGTGTTATATATATATACCACATCTTCTTGATCCAGTCATCTATTTGGGGGCATTTGAGTTGTTTCCAAGTCTCTAATTCCGATCCCAACAAGGAAGGAGTTAGAAATTGAATCCTTCCTCAACCTTGCCACATTGGTGAAAGGTGGAATAAAGGTGAGGAAAAAAGCATGACATTGATTGATTCCTATTTTTTGAGTCCCTTTTTTGAGCACCTGGATTCATACGTAACTCTAATTTTGTCAGTAACACCATCCAAAATTTGATTTTATGATTCTACAGAAAAATAATCACTCACACCTACTCTGGATAGGTTTTCAGAGGATCCCAAATGCTAAAAAAAATGAAATTCATTTGGTTAAATGCTTAACATCCCATATTTTATTTCCATCTTTTTCTTTAGTAAATATAAAAAAGTCATAAAGAATATGCTGTGTATCCTCTTTTATGATTAAATTTAAAAGCATTGCAAAATGTGCAGGCATTAAGCAGCCTACAAAGTGTAAAATCTGTCATGAAGTTAAGGAAATAGGCAAATCATTATTTAATAACAAATAATATAATCTGTCTCTCTTCCTCTGCTAACTTTTTGTGTGCCAGGAATGTATTATAGAATGTATAAAAACTTAAATGTCAGTGTTGAAAGTATAAATCTCATGTGATGCTCCCAGTGAGACATTTGCTATTTTCAATGCTTTAACTTTAAAAAATCAAATACACATTTTGGTAAAATTAGATAGAAAAATACTGAGCAATAAATCATTTAATGAATAATGCTACACAAATAATAATACCTCAAACTGAGTTTGCTTTTTTAGTATGCAACCCCACTGAAAATTAGGAAAACAAATCATCAGTGGTTATTGTTAACCTTAGTTGCTCTCTAGAAATTAGATTTGACTTCGCAGGAAATAGATGATGAAATGTGAGCAGCTTGTGGTTTTTAATATTTTTAAGTTAAAATTGAACAAACTGAAAATAAAGCTTGATAGTGTTTCTCCTTTGAAGCACTAGGTTTCAAACTATTGATGTGATTTTACTTGTTTGAATGTGATAAACATGAACTTATTAGATTAGTAATTAGCAGCATGGACACAGTAGGGGGTCCAATAAATCCATGTGCTCAAAATGCAAGTGTAGTTCATGAAGGGGAGGTGTCCCCCATCATCATCCTTGTGCTGGCCTCAACGAGCCCTGGGGGTCTCCACCACTGCTGTCTGCACCCTGTCTCTGTTTGGGTCTTGATGTCCCACAATGAAACTGGTCGGAGCTAGAGGTCCACTTCATCTATGTCTGCAAGCTGTGCCAGGAAAGAGAGCACAAGAAGTCCTTTGCTGGACTTTTGACTGTCTATCTGAGAGATTTATTATGACTTTTATAAAATCTATAGTACTCACACCAAATGATTTGGGGTTTGTTTGGTTTCTTTTGTTTTTTAAGATTTATTTTTATTTATTTATGCATACACAAACTGGGGAGTAGGCCAGAGGTGTGAGGTGTGAGAATATTCACCAGAGACAGAGTGAGGAGCAGAACTGACATACACTGCTAAGGCGAGCAGTGGGAGAGATAGGGGAGGTCTACTGCACCATGTGGATTAGCTCCCTGGCCAGGAATCAAACTCCGGCCACAGCAACTGGCCATAGCTTGATAGCATGAGATTAACGCCTGTGCCACCAGGGACACCCTATACCAAATGATATGATCAGAAATCCCTCAGATAGCAAAGAGCACCAAACTCAGATTGGGGACCAAATGTTCCCACAACTTCTCAGCAGTCTTTATAAAAGAGAAAAATGTTTTCATGTCAATGGGCATTATTTTTAAATCATTGTTTAAATGTGCTCAGCTATTCATTTGCCAATGCTGTTCATTAGCCATGTACCTAGACCAAAATGGCCATAGGGGAAGTGAAGGGCAGGACACTGTCCAAGCCCTTGTTGTAGTAATATGTAGTGATAAAAACTGAGATCTGATGCAATAGTTAATTCCCAGTCCCGCTGCATTTGCCATGACATGTACCAGTGCTTTTTGATTTCTTTAAAATAAACTTTTTTTCATCTCCACAATTTTTTCTACAAATCTAAAACTGTCAAAATAAAGTCTAAAATCTGGAATCTTTTTTGATGAGCTTATTTAACTTAGCAATATGAATTTAAGATGCATCTATGCCTTTGTGAGTCTTGATAGCTCATTTTATTACTGAAATCTATTCTACTATATAGATGTACCATTGTTTATTGATCATCTATTGAAGGATATTTTGATTTCTTCCAATATTTGGCAAATGTGATTAAGATGCTGTAAGCATTTTAATGTTAGTTGCCTGCCTGATCTATCAATTACTGAGAGAGCGGTGTTAAAGTCTTCAACTGTCGTAGATATTTCTATTTATTTTAGTTTCAGTTATCAGTCTGTGCCTCGTTAACATTTATGTTAATCTGGCCAGGAGTTGTGCTGTTGTACGTGCCAGGAATTTGAAATTCCTGAAATGACTTTGACTTCCCTTTTTACACATTAGAAGTCAACCCTTAATATTTTAAGGTAATTTCCTTATTTCGCATCATTTTAAAAATAAAATATGTATATAATCCTATGATATTTACTCTTCATACCCATACAGTCTGCCTTTAAGCTACATTCACCCCTCCAGAGCTGAATGAGAAATGTCCACATTAGCAAACAGAAGAGGAAGAGTAGCACCATACAAATTTTCTGAATACATCATGTTCATCCATCAAACTTCTATATTTTTATGTGTACATATCAGCAGAACTTTACTCTTCATTTGGTTAAAAAGAAGATGGTCAGAATGTTCGTGAGGTTGGTCCAAAAGTTCTTAGATGAATGTACCCTTTGCTGCATCATTTCTCTCAAGGCATGTGGTCACCAAACCTTGCTGGAAAGCTTCTCCCATGTCAATAAAACCCAGTCCTTGACTTTGCTCTTACAATCAGACTTGTCAAAAGAGCTAAATGAATTTCTATTGATCCTCCAGCAAGCTTTCTGATTTTATTCAATATAAAAAGAACACCTTTAATTTCCTGGTGCAGTTGCAGATTTCATTTTCTTCTAGTGAATTCTTTGGTTGTGTCCTGTGACTTTTATGTGCTTTTGGCCTCATGCTCCTCATTGTTTCAGTCATTCCAGAGAAGCAGGTTGGTACATTCTGATACCCTCGCCATTAATGATGGGAGGATGTATTTAGTACAGCAGGGAAGGCATGCACATGAATTGTTCTAATAAACTATCAGCTTAGAAGAACAAATTTAAATTAATATGTGAAGTCATTATTTTCTGTATGCATTATTTGTCATGCTCAGAAATTAAAGAGAGACAAACCTAGATTTGTCGAGATAGAAAAATAAGAGACAAGGAGGAATTCTTTTTAACTTGAGACTATATTACCGATCTGGACTGAAATTTCACTGACTCTCCAGTTCATTAACTCTACTGCTGAAGGAATTGAGTAGTTTTATTGAAAACATTTTGGTTTACTTTGTCTGAATTTTTATTTGAACAGTCTGAATTCAAGGTTCATTCTCACTAGCTCTAATTTTATCCCATGGAGCAGAAAAGCAGGGACATAAAGGGGATAACTATGTTGTTAGTATTGATAATTATATAATGCTTTGGTTTTTTCAACTGAGAGAATGAGCAATATGCAGGAAATGAGATTTTCTGGGGAATATTATAAATACAAATACACCCACAATTGAATGACTCAACATTTTAGAAAAGTGATACTATCTCCTAAACTTAAATATATACCCATCCTATGATTGGGCCAGTCAATTCCTGGCATATATCCAAGAGAAATGAATATAAATGCCCACCAACAATGTTCAAGAATGTTCAGCATGGTTCATAAGACCACCAAATACTCATCAACAGAAGAATAGGAAAATGGTGGTGCATTTGTACAATTAAATACCCCTAAGCATAAAACAAAAAATGAGCTATTGATATATGCAACAGCAGGTGGATCTTCCAGATATTAAGAAGCCAGACACACAGAAAATGTGTATATTGATTATTCTAATTATATAAAGTTCAAGAATAGGAGAAAATAATTTATGATAATAAATTCAGTATTCCTACTGGAACTAGATAGCTAGATAGCACACAAGTATGATTCCAGGAAAGTCTTTTGTTTTCAATAAAAATATGCAGCACCCCAAATAATTTGGATCTTCCTGTTTACTTCCCATCTCAATAAAAATACTCTAAATTGGGCCTCCCCAGTGGTGCAGCAGCTGAGCGCTGGGCTGCGAAGCTGCCTGCAGCCTCTGCAGTGCCGGTTCGATCCCCAGCTGCCAGCGAGGGTCCCACATGGCACACAGGCTTCTCCTGCCATGCCTGCTGCTCCCCTCAGCAGTGTGCTTCATCAGTCTGCCTGTTCTGCTCCCCGCTCTGGCTCTGATGGATTCTCTCACCCTCCCATGCTTCTGACTGTACCCAGTGCTTGTATAAATAAATAAATAAATCTTTTTAAAAAATACTTTAAATTTCTACTATTGCTTAAATTTCAAAAGGCTAACCACCCAGTTGACTTTCTCTAAGGCTTCAACTTCTTTCCTTCAACAGCTTCTTTTTCAGATGTTATTATACAAATGAATTTCCCACATAATGCCATGTAGGGATTATATCAAATTTTCTTTATGTTAAGGAAGTTATTTGCTAAGTTCATCTCAAGTGCCCATTTTATGTTTTGGTTCTCAAAAAAATCATCACAAATATCCTATGCTGAACATTGCAATTCCATCCAACTATAAAGCAAATCTCCCATATTTGTCTTAGTAACAGTTTCCTAAAATCTTTAGCAATGTTTTCCAAGTTCAGTAATATTTACTGACAAACAAATGTAATTTAAATTGTTGCCAAATGTCTCATTCACCAGCCAATTTGTCAACTTTTTATACAGAAGCAGAATGAGTAAGCTTTCCAAACCAGCAGGGGGCATTTTATATTCTGTGAGGCCCCTTTGTGCAGCATATATTCATAGTCTGGATTCCTGGGGCTCTTCCTTCCCAAATGCCTCTCACTACAAGAAGGATGATGTCAACTATCCCCTTGATAGCTCTCTCTGAGTGTCTTCATGAAAGAAAAATTCAAACAGCACTCAAGATATATGGAGCAGTACTTTTATGGCCAGGTTTTAACAAAGCGAAAACCAAAAATTGGTTACACTAAAAGTGGGAGAAAGATAGTAGTGTCTGAATATATTTTTCAATGTTAAAAAAATTACATTGCTATATAATATATACATACAGTAAATGGCACAATCTTAGGTGGACAAGGTTGGCCATTTTCTCACATATAAGTATATATGCACACACAAATTATGGTTAGCACTGTGAAGGAGATATTTACTTATATTCACCTTGGTTTTTAAAAAAGAATTTGAGGGCCTTCCTGGTGGTGCAAGGGATTAAGCACCGCACTATGAAGCAATCTGCAGCCTCTGCAGCATGAGTTCCGGCCAGGGAGAAACCCACATGGCGAGGCAGACCTCTCCTGTCTCAACCACTTCTCCCCTCAGCAGTGTATTTTGGTCAGTCTGCCTGTTCTATTCCCCACTTTGTCTCTGGTGGATCCTCTCACCCCCTGCATCTCTAGCCTGTACCCCAGCTCTTGTATGCATAAATAAATAAATCTTTAAAAAAAAAAAAAGAATTTGAGAAGGGAGTCATGAAGACTTGCTGATTTCCTACCAGTATGGAATAGTGAAAAAATACAAGACAAAGTTCTAGGATTCAACGGAGTTTTGCCATTTATTTGGTGAGATCATTCTTTCTCTCTCTCTCTCTCTCTCTCTCTCTCTCACACACACACACACACACACACACACACACACACACATACACACACACACACTGACACATCAAAAATAGCACAATGGGAGGCACTGTATAATTAATATTTGATTTCAGAAAAGGACTTGCTGAGAGGCCAACGGGGATCTGACTGTTGAATATTTTAGATGATAGAACACAGAGGTCTTTGAACTACAGATAAATTCCTTGTGATGAGAGGTACATGAGAAGGGCAGTTCACATAGAGACATGATATAAGTGAGTTGGGAGCTGGCGTAAGAGTTCACGCACAGGCATGTTTGGACACTGTCTTCAACTTGAGCAGAACTTTGTCATCATCAAATCAATAGTGTATGAGTTTTAGTCCTAACATTGAAGACTTGAAATGGTGGGCCTTTCCTCTTACAAACCTGTATGAAACCTATGGAAATCTATATGAGGCATGTATTAAGCTAAAAGAATGACTTAGTCTCTGTTGAGCTAAAGTTTATTTTTTTTACCTCAAATTTTTTTACCTCAAATTTTTACCTCAAATTTACCTCAAAGTTTGTTTAGTCACAGCAAACTTTCTACAGGAGACTTCCTCTGAGTCCATTTAGAATCTATTCAAGAACCCTGCATGCAAGATTGAGTGACTGAACTAAAATCTGGTCAAATAAACCCATGTCAGTTCTGCCCATTGAAACAGGAGAAAAAGGGTCCTCCAGTTGCCATGGAGATAAACAAGCTTTTTTCTGCTGGACCTAAACCTGTGCTTAAGATGTTTAAGAATGGTTCCCAATACCTGCAGTTAATCAATATTCAAGCACTTTATTTAATTACATAGCAACAGTTTCTTTATAATCCCTTCATTTTCCCTAGACATACCTAGTAACCTTTGTACCAACCATAGTGCATTTTCAATTAATATATCGAAGGCACTGGGTTAAGCTTTAACATTTGTGGAAACCTTTGACTTGGAAGTATTTTTTTTATAAGCGATCACTCTGTGCTTAACGTCAGGACCCTTTGTGAAGGAAGGAGAGTATTTTGTTTTAGATTCAGCTTAAAGTATTATCTATTCTTGCTCTCCAAATGGCTGACATTGAGTGTTTGGTCCATTTTGTTAAAATGTCTTCAATTTTTTACCTCAAGACTATTAAAGTTATTTCCTCCAAGTGGAAGACAGCAGACTCAGATCTTCATAGAAAGACAGAAAAGGTCAGAGCTGAGTCAGAAATTAAATACTTCCATTTTACTAACTCGCTCTATGAGTACTCAGGCAAAGAACAGATTTGAACTTGCCTCTGGGTGAACTATAAGCAGTTTCATATATATATAATATATAATAGTTAATTAGGTAATTAAAACTGGCTTACATATTTTGTAATTACTGCATTATTTTTATTTTAATTTTTGTTCCGTATTTTCAAGATTACAAATAAAATTCACATTTTTACCACTTTGTAGCAAAGAATTGTCCAAGGCAAATGTCTACCTCTTAGATGCTGTTTCCCTTCTCTACTAAAGTCAGATGTTGAGAGTTTTCACACTTATTTCTCCTCTTAATTAGTAGTTTTTGGAACACTAAAATGCATAACCATCATAAATTTTGAAAGAGTCATTCAGGGTCTTCTTCCTTGAATTATATTATGGAGAAAATGTTACTTTAAATTTTTCCAATTTAATGTTTTTAACAAGATAGCTCACATTTATATTACCTTGAATTTGCACAGGAATCTGAAATTATTTAGGAATTTTTCAAGTACCTTTTCTACTTTAAAATACTGTACTAATGTAACTAAGATGCTGTCACACTTACCCATTGCTGAGACAATATTATTTGATGTTTTTGCATAATAAAAATTGATTAATTCATTTCATTCTCCTTCCAATCACCTGTCTGTTTACTTGTTTTAAATGGTAATTAGGAAGGCATTTGATTTTCTTAGAACTAAGTCATGTAGGGCAAACAAATACAGAATTTTAAGTAAGCAAATAACTTTATAATGTTCTTTATCGCTAGATAAGAATGTGCAGAGCTCTTTCAAAATAGTTATACATGGACTGTTACAAATTGGAAATGAGCTTATCAGACTGAGAAGAAATCAGTTGGCACAAAATAAAAACCCTTCTTTTCCTAAATTTTATTAGCAATGTCAATTTGCTCCAGTCAATGGTTGGTTCAGTATCATTTAGTGTCAGGAAGCAAGTATTGTGAGTAGTACCCAGTAAAGGTGAATGTTATCACAGGGTTGCCTCACACAACTACACAATCCAACACTGGTGACAAGGTGGACCTTTGTCTTTCATCTTATTAGAGCCTCATCCCCAAGGCAAAGCATGCCATCCAAAGGGAAATCAAAGATTTTCTTTCTCCAGATTTCCCAAATATAGAAGTGTGCTGGTTCACAGATTTTATTACTGCATGGAGTCCTGAGGTCCAAACCTACCAGGTTTATATATTTCTTTATCTGCCTAGAAACTCACATTGTGATTACTCCTCCAGAGGGAAAGTATACTGTCCCTGTGAGACACCCAGCAGGGGGTTGATGGGATTGTCACCTAAGTGAATTGTTGGCTGAAGGAATTCTGTTGCTGACAAACTGTTGAGTGGAAAAAAGAAAACATTGAAAAATAGTCATTGTGGAGACCTCTCAGTTATTTAATGGCATTCAAAATTTTGGTCCACATGGTCATTAGAGAGGAAAAATGCCTGCTCTTTGCAGAGCAGCTTATAATTTTTAAACAATAGGTTTTACTCAGAGCTACTATAGAAGTAGAGTTTATTTATCAAGATCTAATACTGTGGCTTGTGAGTAGGTATCAACTTGTTTTCAGATGAACAGCAAAAACAAAATTCTTGGACTCACTATGTTATAATACAACACATGGATCTAATCCTAGTTTTAAGGTGAAATCTTTCGTAGATGCTGCCTTTTCATTCGCACTACAATAAAAACATTCTAGAAACTTCCATTGCTGTTTTCCCAAGCCTGCAAAAATGATCAGCTTCTTTAACTTAGTCCAGATGATCTGATTGCTGTTGTTTAATCTTGTATAATGGTGCAGTTCACCTCCCATAGCTTCCTGCTGGCCATGTGGGGAGCTGGCAGACACTTCAGTGAAGCCCTGGGGACCTTTCTTTCTGGTTACCCTACTCCATTCTAGTAGCCTACTACTGACCTCTGTCCCTGAGTAAGGCACTTCCACCAGTCCTGGAAAATTCTGAATCTGTCCCTCTAAAGCAAAGTTTCTTTTCCCAGAATTCATGGAGCCTCCATCTCACAAATAAAAAATGAACAGAATTTGGAAAGATCTTTAAATTTGAGTAAGAACAAAAGTTTATCTTTATTTCCACTAATCTCTTTAATGAGTGGTTTTCTCAATAACCATCTCTTATTTTATTCCTTTAAAAATCTGATCATGGTGTCAAGGACCCCAAGGCACTAACAAAATTAAGTACTTTGTTTTTAACACATTTCATGAATACTTTCAAATCTCCTGGGTCTTTCCAGTCCGTGGAAATGTGAACTCTCTTGATCTGCATCACAGCCAACTTCTTTCTTTAAGTTTGTGGATATCTACATGGATATTTAAATTTCTCCCTGTTTCCAGATTCCATGTCTCATCTCATGACTTTCTTTTTTTTTTTTTAAAATAATAAATTTTATTTTTATATTCCCCCATACAACTGCACATGCCCCATTCTGACCCCAATCCCTCCCCTCCCGGCCCCCACCCCCCAAAAAGTGTCTCTGGTTCATAGTTTTTTGTTGATTTTGATTTTCACTTTCTTATAGTTATTCATTTTCCTGATCCCTTATTTAAGTTTTCTAGATTCCTGCTATGAGTGAGACCATCAGGTATTTTTCTTTTTCTTTTTGGCTTATTTCACTGAGCATGATCCCTTCCAGCGCCGTCCATGTTGCTGCAAATTGCATGTGTTTATCTTTTTTGAATGCTGAGTAATATTCCATGGTATATATGTACCACATCTTCTTGATCCAGTCATCTATTTTTGGGCATTTGGGCTGTTTCCAAAGCTTAGCTATTGTAAACAGTGCTGCTATAAACATAGGGGTGCAGGTCTTCTTTGGAATTGATGTTTCTGTGTCCTTTGGGTAAATACCTAGGAGTGGAATTGCTGGATCATATGGAAGCTCTATGTTTAGTAGGTCCAGAAATCTCCACACAGCTCTCCATAGTGGTTGGACCAGTTTGCATTCCCACCAACAGTGCAGGAGAGTTCCTTTTTCTCCACAACCTCGCCAACATTTGTTGTTGCTAGTTTTTTTAATATGTGCCATTCTCACTGGTGTAAGATGGTATCTCATGGTAGTTTTGATTTGCATTTCCCTGATTACAAGTGATGTTGAACATTTTTTCATATGTCTGTTGGCCATTTGCATTTCCTCTTCAGAGAAGTTTCTTTTTAGCTCTTCTGCCCATTTTTTGACTGGGTTATTTTCTTTGTTGTTGTTGAGTCTCATCAGCTCTTTGCAGATTTTTGTGATCAGTCCTTTATCATTAGTGTTGGGTGCAAAAATGTTCTCCCAGTTGGTGGGGTTTCTCTTTGTTTTTGTTATTGTCTCTTTTGCTGTGCAGAAGCTCTTTAATTTGATGTAGTCCCAGCTGTTTATCTTTGCCTTCACTATCACTGCTTTGGGTGATGTGTCTGTAAAGATGTCTTTGATATGCAAATCACATAGTGTTTCACCTATATTTCCTTCTATGTATTTTATGGTTTCAGGTCTTATGTCTAGTTCTTTAATCCATTTTGAGTTGATTTTTGTGTATGGTGTGAGGTAGTGGTCAAGCTTCATTCTTTTGCATGTAGCAACCCAGTTTTCCCAGCACCATTTATTGAACAAACTTTCTTTGCTCCAATGCATAGTCTTTGCTCCTTTGTCAAAGATTAGTTGACCATAAATCTGTGGGTTTATTTCTGGATTTTCTCATCTCATGACTTTCTAATCTTATTTCTCTATCTCTTTGTATCTCCCCCTCCTCATTACTCTAGTGGCCATCTCAGCACTGTCCAGCTGGACTCTGTATATGGACAACTTTCTAGAAGGAGGTGTGCAACTCCAATATTCATAGAGAATAATGTGAGAAACCATCAGTAATGAATTCAAAATCCCTTGCCCATCATTGTGTGTTTTTTTTAAGTGACTAAGTAAACAAAAGAGAAACTGAGCATTTTTTAAACTAAAGAATAAGAATGTGGGCCTCCCTGGTGGTGCAGGGGGTTAAGACACAACCTATGAAGTTGTCCGCAGAAACTTTCATGGCTCAGCAGACCTCTCCTGACTCGCCCGCTGCTCCCTTCAGCAGTGTATTTCAGTCAATCTGCCTGTTCTGTTCCCCACTCTGTCTATGGTGAATCCTCTCACCCCCCACACCTCTGGCCTGTACTCCAGCTCTTCTATGCATAAATAAATAAATCTTTTTTTTTAAAGTTATTGTTTAAAAAAAAAAGAATAAGAATGTGTCTTCTCTACAGGTTGTATTCATTCCCTTGAGTACCCAACAGATCTGTGTCTGCTTTAACTCAAACAGTTGGCCCCAAGCCCAAAAATGAAAAGGAAGAATTTTGACACTGTCAGAGATTTCAAAAAGTAGCTAGTAATCCTATAATTACATTGGTAATTTTATTTTAAATGATAATACAGAAAAAGGGCAATGCTTCAGGAAAAAAGAAAAAATACACAGTGGTGGAATGTCAGGCATTAATTTAAATGCTTACTATTGAGTTAATAATAATAAAACTCATCTGTCTTCTAATTTATATTCCAAGCCACCAAAGCAAAGAAACCTTGTAGATAGGGTGGAATTTCTGAGTCTGATAATGATAGAATATATTATTCATATATATATATATATCTCAAGACAAAGCTTTTAAAAAGTCTTTGAATATTTGGAGATCTAACTAGATATTAAAGACTTAAGGGGCTAAATTTAGAGAAAAGGAAAATTCAGAAAGATGGTCATTTGGGTCCAGTATTCTGCTATCAGTGTTGGCAATTTTTTAAGAAGTATCTGAGAGGATTCATAACAAAGGAGATCTTTTGACAGTTGAATCTAAGGACAAAATGAGTGTAAGCCCAACACTGGGTCAGCGGGGCAAATGCTCTCTAATTTGGATGCAATTCCCAAAGAAATGTATTCTAGGAACAAGGATAAGCCAGAGATAGTCTGTCCTGTCCAAGGTCTGAAACCTAGCACCAAATCATACCAAATCCTATAATCAAATTAATGGCCTCCAGTATGGTTGCATTCTAATTACCTTTCAAAGTTAAAATAAAGTACTCTTGTCTTTGACTTTGAATTTTGGTCACATTTTTTTAATTCAATGTCTGGAGTTAATACAAAAATGAACAGGCATAGAAGAAGAAACTATAGGATAGACAGCAAACCAAAGGAAAGCAGAAACTAGAAATAATTTCACAAAGGTTTTAGATAATTCAGTGATCAAGTAGACTGCCGGAGAGCTATCCTTATAATAATTAAAGAATTAAAATATAAAATACATCATTCCAAGCAAACTGAAACAATAGAAAGTAGATTCCAATATAATATATATATATATTATAACTGAAATCTAAGAACTCTGAAGAGAGAATTAGTGAAATAAACAAGTCAGAATAAAATGAGCAAAAATAAAATGTAGAAAACTAAAGAATAGAAAATACAGAAGCAAAGAAGAGACTAAGTAATGCAGTGAGAGTATATGTGCCCAGTGCTAAATATCCAACAGAAGAGAGAATGAAAATGAGTGAGAGAATATCTAAAGCAATAAAAACAGAAATTTCAAAACTTAGGAAAGACATCAAATCAAAAATTCAAAAATCCCTATGAACTCCAATCAGGATGAATAAGAAAGTGATTTTAAAATACTTAAACACAAGAGATAATCACTGGAAATCAGATCAAACAGAAAAATCTTTAAAACATCCAGAGTAAAAGCACTCATTTGCTTCAAAGTTGCAATCCTTAGATTGAGAGCTAACTTCTCAACTGAGAAGATGGATTTCAGAAGACAATGAAGTGGTCTTAGTATTATTTTTTTAAATAACTGAGAGCAGTGTCTAAAAGAAGACCTTGTCGCTGTACTTTAAAGTGTCTTCATCAAAAACATTTAAGTCCCTCTTTAGCACTTAGGTGGGGTCACACAGGAGAGCACCTTCAGCACAGCCTAAACACTCCTCAAAACTCATTTGAGATGCCAACCTTGAAACTGTCTCGTTGATCCTCTGATGACTGAGACCAATGGGATTGGCCACTTGGTTTGGCAACTTGAACCCAGATCACATCCATCTGGCCCTTGTCCCAATTTCTTTCCTTTAGGGTTACTACTTTGTAATTCTGAAATTATTTATAAAATATAAATATTAAAGGGTTTCTGCATTTTATCATCAGTGTTGGATTAAAGATTGATACAAGAAAAGCCAGTGCCAAGACAGGTGGGAAGGTAAAAAGTGAAGTTGTAACAACTGTGAGAGCCATTTGAACCATTCCTGAGAATCCCAGTGTGGCATGTTCTACTTCAGAGTGAATGCAGAGGCCAGTAGGATTTTCTCTTTATGGTCCCTGCTAGGTTTTAATTGATTTCTGACTTTCAGATGTCATTATGTCTACCCACTTTGACATAGTATAAGATAAATATGCAAATCAGCCAGGAAGCCAGAACCATCAATTTCCTTTTAGTTTTCTTTTTGAATAAATTTGACATGTGACATTTGGGAATTTAAGGTGTATAGTGTATTAAAAATTATAATATGTTTTCATTAAAGCAATATTTTTCATATTATATCATTACAATATTATTATCTACTTTCAAATACTGTGCATTAGGTCTTTGTGGCTTATTTACTACTCATCACAACCCTTAAACACCATAAATCTTATTCCCCTGCCCATCCTCTGGTACATGGTGACCACCATTTTACTCTCTGCCTTTTTTTTAATTTACAGGTTTGACTTTTTTAGATTCCAAATATAATGAAACCATCATTTTCTTTTCCAGCTTCTCTTGGTAATGCACCTTGAGATTAAACATGATTTTTCCCCCCATGCTCAAGCTCTGAGATATTCTAAGGTTCCACTAGTCATCTTGCATAATAGCTGTTATACAGTTTTTCAGAAATAACTCAACACATCAAGATGATTAAATGTATTTCCATGGAAACTTTTCTGCATCTGCCTTCCAACAGACCCTTGCTCTCTGCAGCACTGGGCAAGGTTTACCCTCCCCTTCTTCAAATTCACTTCTCCCTTGGATTCCTGATCAGCTGTCTGAATCATCTGTCACCCACTCCATTTCAGCTTCGCCTTTTCCTCCTTACCCCTTCCCCCAACCTCTCCACTTCCCTTCCTTTCCATGAGCTTCCTTTCCATGTGCCTCCACTGGGGAGCCCTTCCTTTCTTGGTGTGAACTTTCTCCAGAGCCATCTCACCCACCACTGTGGTGTTCCCAATGACTCCCTCTATGTCTGTGCATTCTATACACTCCACTCCTAGCCGACCTCTATGTCAACTGCAGATACCCTCCTCCCATCACCCGGAAATGCCCCATCCGTGCTTCCAGATGAACCATCCGCATGCCCGTCTTCCATTCTGCTCCATCTCTGCTTCTCATGGCCATGAGGATACCTTCTACACCTTTGCCCAGGTGATTAGCAAAGCTAGTGGATTTTACCTGGACACTTCTTTTTTTCTTCTGAGCAGAGAGTAAGTACTCTAGGTGTTCCACACCTAGAGATAGACAAGGCATGCAAAACTTTTGGAAGTTTTTTTTTTTTTTTAAGATTTATTTATTTATACAAGCTCTGGGTACAGTCAGAAGCACGGGAGGGTGAGAGAATTCACCAGAGCCAGAGTGGGGAGCAGAACAGGCAGACTGATGAAGTACACTGCTGATGGGGAGCAGTGGGAGCAGCAGGAGCAGCAGGAGAGGTCTGTGCACCATGTGGGACCTTCACCCAGTGGCCCAGGATTGAACCAGCGCTGCAGAGGCTGCGGGGAGCTTCGCAGCCCAGCGCTCAACAGCTGCGCCACCAGAGAGGCCCACTTTTCAAAGTTTAACCTTTTGTCATGTAGTTTTGTCTAAGGCCAATCTAACCTAAATCATGTAGTATCAACTTTTTAAAATTTTAATTTCATATGATTACTCTGAATGACATTTACTCATCTAGTTATTCATTTGTTCTATGAGGAAGGCATTAAGTAAGCATATAAAAAGTTCCAGGAACTATAGTAGGCCATTGGGTTAAATGATGTATCTCTTAAGGATATATACTAACCATCAAAAAGTGAACCATGGAGCCTTCCTCTGCCAGATGAGGCCTGAAGGGCTTTATGTCTGGCAAGACAGATGCATACATTTCAGTTAGGCCCTGTTTAACCATTGACTATCACTTGAACTAAAATATAGCCGCAGGCAATGTTTTATAATTTTTTTGAAGATTATTTGATAGTGGGACACAACACAATGACACCTGCCAAGGTGAAAGGCATTTTTATAAATTTCAGAGGCAAACAAGAGCAGGCTGCCAGGCAGGGCCAAATTGACCGAGGTTTGGAAAGGAAGTGAAAGGAGGGGATTATTCCTTGAACAGAGTAACAGCAAGCTGGAATTTGGGGGGTAACCCCTGCATGGAAAGTGGAATGGGGTCTCCTTTGTGGGCTCCTTGTAGACTGGCTAAATTTGAGTGGTCTTTCAGACTCCAGGTATGAGGATATCCCTACTTGTCTGGTAACTGGCCCTGGGGCCACTACGGCTGGTGCATAGTGGTTCTGAGTGTGAGTTCCTGATACGCAAGTGGTTGGAGTATAGACTTAATCAGCTGTACAAGAAGGGGAACTGATTGACCTATGGCCAGCACCCCAAATTTGAGCCAAGACAGCATTAAAAAAGAAAAACAAAGCTCTATCACAAGCAGGGGCTTTTTTTAAATCTAAGTTTTGCCTTTTTCATCTTAAATTACCTTGTGATATCTACAAGCTCCACAAGTCTCTGATCCCCCACCCCACCCCGCTAAAGCTGCACCATTTGACTCAGCAACCTTGAGAATGCAATAGATGTTTGTCTTTTAGGAGAGGTTTGAAGACTTACCTTTGTCTTCTGATACAGTGACCCCCCCACACACACACACACATTTGAAATCTTGTCAATGCACTTCTATCTTCTTCCACAGTTCTGAAATACAATGACCTCAGGGCTGCATCCCTGGTCCCTGGGGGACAGAATGATCTTTGCTAAGTAGTGATGTTTAGTTTCTGTCAACAAGTCTGTTGACTCAGCATCTGTATTTCAAGGCTCTGGTCTGCTTGCTATCTCCCAATTTTCATTCTAAATGTGATCATGCCACCCAGCTTCCAGCATAACCTTCACCCAGCTTCTGCAAATAGTGAGTAAAGATCGAAGTTGAGAAAGATTTACTGTTGTTCCCAACACTACTTATTTGACTATTGATGGCTATAGTCACTTCTCAGAATCAAGTTCTGCCTTGAAATGCAGAATTTCTTCCAGTAACAAATCAATAATTTAGAGAGAACTGTACCTAGTACCTTATACCAGATGAAGTTAGCAACTTGCTGTATATAGACTTGGGGGTAAGGGGAGTACTCTGCCTGTCTTCAAATCTCCCTTATAAGCCTTATTGGACTAAAATTTTTATCCAGTAGCACAGGCTGTGTAATTTTGAAAATAAGGAAAAAATCTAATTCAAACGGACCTAAAACACATCATATATTGTACTATAGAATAAAGCAAAAGCACTCCGTTTCTCCTCTATCATTCTCAAATGATCGGAGCTCAGTCTGTTTCTTTAGGCAGGTCAGGTAATTTTAGTCTCATCTGACAGATCTGGGGCTCAGAGAAGGTAGGAAACAATCAAAGGTTGAGGAATGGGGGATTAGCTGCCTCACTCCCAGGAGAGTGATCTCCAGAGTGAAGCACTTCATCATACCATCCCCAATTAACTTATCAAATTACTACTTTTTTTTTAAATGATGGTGTCCTTTTTTTTTTAAGATTTATTTATTTATACAAGCACTGGGTACAGTCAGAAGCATGGGAGGGTGAGAGAATTCACCAGAGCTAGAGCGGGGAGTAGAACAGGCAGACTGATGAAATACACTGCTGAGGGGAGCAGCGGGCACGGTAGGAGAGGTCTGTCGTGCCATGTGGTACCCTCGCCTGTGGCCGGGGATAGAACTGGCCCTGCAGACGCTGCGGGCAGCTTCGCAGCCCAGCGCTCAACCGCTGCGCCACCAGGGGAGGCCCTCAAATTACTACTTTCAGAATTAGAAAGCATAAAACCTAGAATCCTGAAAACGTGGGCACAGGGGGAATGCTGCTCTTCACAGGAGGGAGGAATGGAGAATCAGAAACAACCTGCCAATGTACCAGAAGGAAGCATGGAGCACAGCATGGAGGGGCTGGGCACGCAGGTGGCAGAGGGTGAGACCTGGGGAAGGCATAACACAGGCAGGAAGGAGTGAGTTTGATTATTCCCCATCCCATGTTTTAAACTTTATGCTTTGAAATCTGCATATTTCCATGTGATTGTCCCCCTATCTGCCCCAAAGGTGACATCCCAAAATAAAATGACTAAATCAGACAATATTGGTAATTAGACTACAAACTTTATTCAATGGTCACCATTTTTTAATTCACTCATTAATGTGTTTGCATAATTCTATACAAACTGATCACACAACTTGATCACACACAGAGAATGTTTATACTCTACTACCATCAAGATGTAAAACTTCTCCATCACATCATAGGAAATTTTCCCCACTACTCCTTTATAAGAGCACTGGCCCTGACAGCCAGCTCTGCCCGCTGGTGACCTTTGCTCTGCATCCATAATAGTCTTGTCATTTTGAGAAGTTTATATAAATGTTATCCTATGGTATGTAAACTACAGATCAATGAGGGGAGAATTAACATCATTACAATATCGAATCTTCCAATCCATCAACACTTACGTCTGTTCTTTAGATATTCTTTGATTTATTTCATTAACTCACCTTATTTCATGAAACATAGGTTATTGCATAAATCAATAGTTTGTTCCTTTTTATTATTGGATAACATTCCATTTTTTCCCTGTGCCCAATTTGATTCACCCATCCAAAAACATCTGAATTATTTCCAGTTTTATTGATATTATAAACAAACATGTTGGGAACAATTATTATGGATATTTGTACATAGATTTTTATAGAATGAAATTCCCAAGAATGTGCTTCTTGGGTCACTTTGGCAAATTCAACTTTACTTTAAAAAACAAAACTTTTATTTCCATGACAAAGTATACAATTCAATGGCTTTTAGTGTGTTTGCAGAGATGTGCCATGTTCACCAGTGTGTTATAAACATTTTCCATTATCTCACCTTCTGCTATCTCTCTTCTATCTTCATCTACTCTGTACCCCTCAGTGACCACTAAGTTGCTTTATGCATCTCTAGATTTGCTTATTCTCGGCTTCCATGTAAATAGACTCATAATATCTAGACTTTTGTGGCTCTCTTTCCTTGCTCAACTCTTTTGAGTTATATCCAACTCATAACCTATATCAGTACTTTGTTCTTTTTTTATAATTGAATAATATTCTATTATATAGATATACCACATTTTGTTTATCCATTCTTCTGTTGATGGATATTTAGGCTGTGTTCAGTTTCAGTTATTATGAATAATAATGGTCTAAATATTTGTATATGCCTTTACATGTGTACATGTTTTAATCTCTCTTCGGTATATACTTAGGAGCAAAATGACTGAATGGGTCATGTGATACCTCTATGTTTAATTATTTGAGGAACTGTCAAATTGTTTTCCAAGAGCAGCTGCATCATTTTATATTCCTATCAATAGTATATGAGGTTTCCAATAGCTCCACATCCTTGCTACTAGTTGTAATCAGCTCACTTTTTTATACTAGTCATCCTGGTTAGAGTTTCACTTATCTTACTTGCAATTCACTGATATTTCAGTTAAGATTTTTCTTTAAATTGTATATATTTTGGGCTACTATTTCTTCACATAATCTTGTTATCCCTTTCTCTTTTACATTTGGACTCTGATTATGCATTTATTAATATGCATAATGGCACCTCATAGGCCTCTGAAACTCTGTTCATTTTTTTCATTTCTTCTTTCTCTTCAAATTGGATAATCTCAGTAGACCTATCTTCAAGTTCACTGATTCTTTCTTCTGCAAGTTCAAATCTTCACTAATGCTTCTATGATTTCTCATGATAGTTTGTATATTTTAGGTCCAGAATTTCTATTTGGTGTTTTCTCTATATTTTTAAAATTATTTATATATCTTTATAAATATCCTCCATGTAATTTAATACATTTGACATGGTGTCCTTTAGTTTTTTGAACATGTTTATAATAACTGATTAAAAGTATTTTTCTAAAGAGATATTTGGCTCAGTCAGGAACAGTTTCTATGGACTTTTCCCTCCTATGTCTAGGCCTTATTTTGCTGTTACTTTACATTTCTTATGTTTTTGTAATTTAACGTGGCAACTCTAGATATCAGACTGCCCATAGATTGTTGTTGGTTCGGCAGCTGTTTGTTTAATGAATATTTTAGACTAATTCCATGAAATATGTATTAGATATCAAGTGCAGCCCATGAAGTCCCCACTTGGTTTGTGTAGAGGTCAATTAATCATTGTGAGACTTCCTTAATGCCTTGAACCAATAAGTATCCTAGCATTTGCTGAGCAGCTCTGTGAGTGTGTGTATATGTGCAGGCATGTGTGTGTATGTGTTGTTGAATACTTTTAATGCATTAGCAGACAGTTTACAACTCCTCACTAGCTTGCACAGAGCTTCAGGGAATCAAAGTCAGCCCGTGGTGAGACTTTAGGATCTTCTCAGGTCTGTGTTGGGCATGTGCACTATCCTGAACATTCACATGAGCTTCAATCCCCCAGGAATATGTCAGGGCTCTCTAAAATGCTGTATAAATATCTCATTTCCTGTATATTTTTAAAGATTTATTTATTTATGCATACAAGAACTGGGTGTAGACAAGAGGTGCAGGGGGTGAGAGGATTCACCAGAGAGAGTGGGGAACAGAACAGGCAGATCAACTGAAATACACTGCTGAGGGGAGCAGTGAGGGAAGCAGGAGAGGTCTGCTGCACCAAGTGGGTTAGCCCCCTTGCCGGAGAGGGATCGAACTTGTGCTGCAGTGGCCAGAGACAGCTTGACAATGCTGCGCCTTTAACCCCTGTCCCACCAGGGAGGCCCTTTCCTTTATTTTGCCAACTTCTTGTTTGCTTCAATTGGTATCACTGCCTCCAGCAACTGGTATGTTAAGCAACCGTAGCTAATAATTTTGGACAAACACTGTATGCATAGAGCTTTCTTGACTAATAAGTTCCAAGTCAGATATAAAAAGAGAGATCTGTGAGTAAGATTTTCCACAGACCTGCCAGGTAGTTTAAATAGGCCAGGTATTTCTCTCAGTCTCCTAACTCATTTTGCCCCATCTGCTTACTTAGATTGTTGGCATTCAGTCTCCATAGTTCCATGATGCTAAATTTCAAAGTTATGGATAGGAATTGGCCAAGTTAAAATGCCACTTGATTTGATTGTTACCAAGATTCAGCCCTTTAAAAAAAAAAAAAAAAAAAGCACTGCTGGATCAAGAAGATGTGGCATATATACACAATGGAATATTATTCAACAATCAAAAAAGATAAACTCATGCCATTCACAGCAATGTGGATGGAGCTAGAAGGAATTATGCTCAGTGAAATAAGCCAGAAGGAAAAAGAGAAATATCGGATGGTATCTCTTATAGCAGGAATATAGGGGAACCAAATAAGACATCAGTGCAAAAAAATAATAACAGAACAAAACACAACAAGGCAAAAACAGACAATTATAAATCAGAGACATCCTGCAGGGGAGGAGGCAGGAGAGGGATCAGAGGGACAGAGGGAGGAGCACAGGGGACTGAGGTGATGGTGCACGGGTGCATTGGGAAAGGAAATTCTATGGGGACTCAGTCTGAGAGGGTGGGGGGAAGCAAATATTGTTTAAAAATGAACAATGATGTAAAAAATAAAAATAATAAATAAATAATTTAAAATAAATAAAAATAAAATGCTTACAAACAAAAATAAAATACAATAAAATAAGCACTGTCTAGATTGTTGTGTACTTTTGGTTATTTTTTACAGTTCTGAAAATTTTTATTTTGAATGTTTGCAAGTATCCCATTTTTTTTTATGAAAATCAGAATTTTGGAATGTTTTACTCAGTCGTTGCAGGACTTCCCCACAACATTAAGCTTAACCTATCTGAGCCTCTATATTGAGAGTGGGTTTCCAATAGACAAAGTACAGTTAGTCATATGTGTCTGTGTTGAATCCAGTCAGATACTGCCTTTGAGCTGATATGTTTAGAACTTTCACATTTAAAGTTATTATTTTATTGGTTCATTAATATCTAACATTTCCAACAGTTTTTGATTCATTATATTTACTATTTTTTTCTTGTTAACTCTTCTTCTGCTTCCGTGGTCTTCAATGAGAATTTTGTGTCCTGTTTTTCTTCTCTCTAGTATGTTGTTTATATTTGTTTTTTCAGTTTTTAAGTGGTTACCATACAGCTAGCAATATCCATATTAAATTATCTAAGTTTACCTTCACATAAAATGGCAAAGATGTGATGCAGGTACTTACGAACAGAGCATTCCCAATTATTTATTCATGTTTCTTATACCATTGATTTCTAGTCATCCAAGATGTTGTTGTTGTTGTTGTTACTGTTATTAAACAGTTATCTTTTACATCAGTTGGAAATAAGAAAAATAAAACATTTTATTTCACCTTAATTTGCTACTTATCCAATGAATTCCATTTCCTTATGTTGATCTAATACTATCTTATTTCATTTTCCTTCTTCTTAAGAACTTCTTTTAACAGTTCTTACTGGACAAGTCTACTGACATTGTATTCTCTATTTTGTTTATCTGCAAGCATTTATTTCTCCTTTATTTTTCCAGCCATACAAAATTTTTAACTAAACTTTGTATTTTGAGATCATTGTAGATTCATATGCAGTTGTGTGAAATAATGCAGACTCTCCATGTGCATTTTGCCCATTTTCCCCAATAGTAGCATCTTGCTAAAGGATATCACAATATCCAAATCAGGATCATTTATATAGTGAAGATCCAGAACATTCTCATTCTTATAAGGATTCTTTTTGCTAACCTTTTTAAAGCCACGTTCATTTCCCTCATATCCTTGATCCCTGACAATCACTAATTTGTTCTGTTTCTGCAATTCTGTCATTCCTAAATTATATAAATGGTCTCTTATAGTATGTAACTATGATAGATTGGCTTCTTTTTCAGTCAGCATAATTCTCCATAATTCATCCAGACTGTTGCATGACTGTCCTTAATAAATGAGGCATATTTTTATCACATATTAGAAATCAGTGACCTAAATACAATAGGTAGGTGGGCACAATGAGGGAAACTGGGTGTTCTTTGAATTTCTCAAACACTTGAAAATGGAGGAGAAAGTGATCAGCTTTCGGCCATTTGTTGAGCATCTTATAGAGAGAAATTCTATAATGGTGGCTCGAGTTTGCTTTCAGCTTCTGTCAAGCACCAGCTCAGCCAAGGAGTGGGATTTTGTGTAATAATTCATTTCTTTGATGGAAAAAGCAAATATTACGAATTCACTTAAGAAAGTAAAAATTAAACTGTACTCGCTTCAATATTTATTACTCTAAATTCAATCTTGCATTTCCAGTTACAAATGATACATTTACTTTAAAAAAAAAAAAAGGCCTCACAGTAGGATAATCAGTTTTCGTTTACTGTTTATTACAAGTTGCTGTGAAAATGAATAAAATTAATTGCAAAGTTATTTTTAATGCTTTATCTAAATTGGTTTTGCATTTTTCCTTTCACGTCAAAGCAACCAACTAAAGTGATAAGATGGATAAATCTCTTGAGAACAAACAGCAAATGAGGCAATAAATAGATTACAAATCACAATTTATCCATTTTTTCAATGTTTAAAAAAAGGTTTTACAGATAATAATGTACCTTTACAGGAGACTCCTGCTTATAATAATTCATGTTTAAAGTCTTATCAGTGAGGTAATTACAACACCTGCCACATCATATGCTAATCCCACACACCTGAAAGATGTTATTAAGGCAAAGTATACATATATAGCAGAAGACCTTGACCAAAGTTAACAGTGAGTTCAGATAATTTATTGAAGCACAGAGATATTATAGAGGAATTTATAATTAATTTAAGAATGCACAGTTTATGGCAAAATATTTTTAAAAAGAGAAAGTAATTAGCATCCATGTGCTAATATGAGAAAGGAGCTCTCACCTGTACTTAATGTAGCACAAGCAGATCCTTATTCCAAGTTGTGGTTAGGGTTTAAATCACATTTGAGTAGAAAATGTAAATGCATGCTTTCATATGTAATTGGGCCCTTCTCTTTAAAAAAATGTATCCAGGGCCTCCCCGGTGGCGCAGCGGTTGAGCGCTGGGTTGCGAAGGTGCCTGCAGCCTCCGCGGCGCCGGTTCGATCCCCGGCGGCTCCCAGGCCACCGGAGGAGGGTCCCACATGGCGCGCAGACCTCTCCTGCCGCCCGCTGCTCCCCTCAGCAGTGTACTTCGGTCCTTCTGCCTGCTCTGCTCCCTGCTCTGGCTCTGGTGAATTCTCTCACCCTCCCGCACTTCTGACTGTACCCAGTGCATGTATAAACGAACAAACAAACAAATATAAATAAATAAAATAAAATGTCCCAAGTCTAGTGCCTCTTTAAAAAAATAAATAAAAATAAATTAAATAAATAAATAAATAAATAAATAAAAATAAAAAAATGCATTCAGATCAGTGTATATAGCTGTGGCTGATTTAAGCTGGAGAATTATAGGAGTTGAGAATGGTGGTCCCAGCTGCTGAAGCTTGCTGACAGAATAAAATTATTTCTTCATCCAATGCTATAATTTTGCACTTAATGCCTAACTAAAGATGCCCCCCCCCCATCTTTCTAACAATTATTTTTTGGAGTGGAAAGAAAAAATGAGATGCCAATTTTTTCATCTTCCTATTTTTCTCCCCAATATTTTTTGGTTAATTCATGTTCATGTTTAGAAGAAATGATTGAATAAAGTCTCTACCAGGCAACTATTAGTCTGATTTATTCTAGGAAATTAAATTCACACAGATAAAATGTGCAAGATGATTTCCCTTACAAATATTAATGAATCCTTTTTCTTAGTCATTATACATCTATGTCAGGGTCCTGTGAAATTCAATGACTCAATCATTGGCCAGGCAATCTGTACTGAAGAAAATAGTTTTGGTCAAGCATCTTAACATTTTCGGGGTAAGCATGCATCATAATTCCTTAAAAGCCAGCGATCTAAAGGTCTCATTTCTGTCTTTCTCCTGGGGATGTGTTCATATCTTTCTGGGTAAGGGATCTCCCTAATCTCTTTCTCCATCCCTGACTGGCATTACCTGGTCCTTTCTCCCAAACCTCCTGCCTCTCAGAACCTCTGTGGGCAGCCCACCCTCCACTCAATTTGGAAATGACTGTAGAGCACGGGGCTTCCTCTAAGCCAGGGCGCCTTTCAACTCTGGAGCAGGGCAAGTCTCCAGGACTGCGATGCCTTGAAGTGCAGGGTCCTGCCATTTATTGTAAACAGACAAAACAAATATGTAGAAACAGAGAACTCAAAGGAAACCTGGAGACGGGAAAGGAATCATCACGAATGGAAAACCTCTGCCCCTCCTCACGCTGCCCACACCTCCCTTCCCCAGGACCAATGGCAGCCCCTCCCCCACTGCTCCCCTCCTTCCCCTTGCCACAGAGCCACTGCCACACCAAATCTGCATGTGTCCTCACAGGGCCTTGGAGGCAATAATGAGGAGCAGTCTTGATGCTTGGCGAGTGTGAACGCAAACCCTGCCTTGGCCCTTTCTTCCTTGAATCTAGTTCTCTTATACAAAATGGGATCGGAAAGAGCATGATTCCTGGGCGTGATATCAGAGCAAGGGCCAGGCCCCTGGAATCTGCATCAGACTCCGCCTGGAATCAATGCACAGCAAGGACGCCTGGGATACCTTGGTAAGAAGACAAGACCCTTGACACCAGGGGGAAGGCTCAGCATGCATTGCAACCACTGAGCCATTGTACCCTGAGATGGTGTGCGCTGGCCCCAACTGAAGGTCAAGATCTTGAGCAAAAGTAACCCTCTCTGCTACAGAGCAGCACATGCTAATAGCAGGCGTGTCAAGTGCAGCAGCCCCTCCCTGCATGGAAAGCAGGTAGGAGGCCAGGAGAAGAGGGACCCCGCGCCCAAGGCTGGTTCCAGTGTGCAGCATCTCCAGGCTGCCTTGAGTGAGCTGGAAGATCATGCGGTTGCTCAGGGGTTCTCTGATCCAGCACAGGGAAGGTGGAAAGGGAAGGAAGATCTCCTGGGAACTAACTTCACATGCAGAGACAGAGAACATCAAGGCAGTGGTCCAGGGGAAAGGCACAGGCTGATGCAGGGATTTCCCTGACACTTTGCTCTGGGACTTGCCCACGCACCGTGACAAAGAGGGAGACACTTGAAAGCCACCAGAAGCATAAGAGCGCTCCCCCGGGGACAGAGCCCTGGTGGCCCATGACCATCTCTGCATGTGGCAGAGTCACCCCTGGTCACCAGGTGTCCTCTGGTAGTCCCTGCTGGGGACCACCATCGTTAGCCTCCCATCGGAATGGGCCCCAAAGAGTTCCTGCTCCCCATACACTCTTATAGGACTACATTGGAATTAGTGAGTAAACACATGAGTGATAATTTTTTAAAATAGGGGTTTTACCTAAAATAACAGAGTTTTACTTTTTCAAATTAGTGGGAAGACCTTCCAGAACAATTATGGCACACATTGCAGCAATCTTTAAAACTAAGTTTTGTTGCACTATCAATGTATGTTAAAAGAAGTCAAACCATTTAACTCACAAGTGAAAGGTGGCAGGCATGGATGTCACTACCCAGAGAAGCTGTTGCCATGACGACACAGGGCTTTCCCCAGCAGCCAGCTCCAACGCAGGTACCAGTGGATTATTGCAGAAGATACCTCAGTGGACAAGTATGTTGCACACAGAATTCCAGTTCTGAAAGCACAGACTCTGCCCTCTCAGTGCACACAGCTGTCAGTGTGTGTCCTTAGTTCTCCACCACAAGAATTTGGTGACTGATGTTCCTTGGAAATTAACAATGGTTCAATTAATCATGGGCTGATTTGCTTCCTGCTTAAATATGAGGTGCTTTTGTAAGGCCCTCATCACAATGGCCATGACTTCTTCATTCTCATTCAGATTGTGATGCTTGAACCACCCCCCACTTCCTGAGCTTCACGTCCAGCACCCACTGCGCTTCCACATCCACCCAACCTCAGCCTCTGCTTGATCTCTGCTCCTTCTAACTTTGGTTTCTCTGTCCTGTACTTTATTCCATTCAAGGTTTCTCAGTTGTCTAATAGAAACTATTTTTCTGGCAAACTGATGAAAGTTAAGGGATAAATGGTTAATCATGGACTCTGCATCCTGCTCTTTACCCTCACCTGCAGACCCAGAGACCCTGGCATTATAGTTCACTGTCACCAAGGGACAGAACCTCTAGGTGTGTCACTGAAAGCAAGGTAGCCAAGCAAGTACAGGAGTTATTAGGCTTCCCTTAACTCCTCTATAATAAAAAACCCCTTAATGTGAATAGTATGTATGCAACTTTGTCACTCCACTCACATACAGGCCGGATTCTTTATTATTTGCCCTAAAAGGGAAAATACACCTTTAAGGTAAGACTAGATGGCTGACAGCAAGATTTCTTTCCCACATCACAGTGCCTGATAAAAGAGGAGCTTTGATCACTGGAGTTTAGAATTGCAACATATCACGTTGCTTTTCTGACAAATAGCTTGGAAACTTGCTGACAACATTTTATAGGACAGACTTGAAGAACAAAGTTTCCATGATGTATTTAAAACCCTCCAAGAGTCATATATTTCAAGTGTTTGGTTTAAAAAAAATACAACTTGTGAAGATAACCTGTTTTTCAGTTAGCTTAAACATTGGGGTGTTACATTCTGGATATAATAGTTGAGGCTGTCAAGAATATCAAATGTGGTTTTCTTACCATTCTTCCTTGAAAAAACTTTCATTTTCAGAAAAGAAATAATAATATACCATTACAACGCAGTAAATCTATAGACAGCAGACCCATTCCTGTAATAGTCCCTGGAATATTCTGTTAGACTATTCCTTTACTCAAATCCTCTCTCAATTTTCTTCTGAATAACCCTCCAATTATATTATGCAGGTAAAATGAAAAGACATGATTTTTTAGATTGAAAAGTAAGATCAAACTCATTTTGAAAAGGCTGGAACAAATAGGAAAAATGCTTTTAAAAGTTGTGTTAAATAAATACATAAAATAAGAAGCAGTTGCTTGATCCCCTTCTTATTCTCTTTGCTCATTCAGACAAGTTAAGGAGACTCTATTTGTTCCACTTTACTTTATTTTTTATCTCAAATTTTTTATTTGAGTATATGTTGAATAGTATTTTGGATGGATTTGGATAAATAAAATGTCACTGAAATTAATTTCACCTCTTTTTTTCTTTTTGATGTTGCTGCAAGCAAATTTAAGTATATAGCTTGCATTTCTAAATTAGTAATTTTTTTATTTTTATATTCCCCATACAATTGCAACCCCGATTTTGACCCCAATCCCTCCTCCCCCCCCCCAAAGCAAATCAATGCAAATCCAAACTACAATGAGATACCATCTCACACCAGTGAGAATGGCACATGTTAAAAAAACTAGCAACAACAAATGTTGGCGAGGGCGTGGAGAAAAAGGAACTCTTGTGCACTGTTGGTGGGAGTGCAAACTGGTCCAACCACTATGGAGAGCTGTGTGGAGATTCCTCAACCTACTAAACATAGAACTTCCATATGATCCAGCAATACCCAAAGGACACAGAAACATTAATTCCAAAGAGCACCTGCACCCCTGTGTTTATAGCAGCACTGTTTACAATAGCTAAGCTTTGGAAACAACCCAAATGCCCAAAAATAGATGACTGGATCAAGAAGATGTGGTACATATACACCATGGAATATTACTCAGCAATCAAAAAAGATAAACACATGCAATTTGCAGCAACATGGATGGAGCTGGAAGGGATCATGCTCAGTGAAATAAGCCAGAAAGAAAAAGAAAAATACCAGATGGTCTCACTCATAGCAGGAATCTAGGAAACCTAAATATGGACCAGAAAAAAGAATAACTATAAGAAAGAAAAAAAATCAAAATCAACAAACAACTGTGAACCAGAGACACTCCACTTTATTACAGAACAGTAAAGAAAAGTCCACATGCCAGGTTCCAAAACTCTGCTGAGCGCCCCCTACAGGCACACACTCCATGCATCTGGCTCCCAGTGGACCCTGGAGGGACAGTGCTTGCTACAGAGTGGCTTGTCAACACCCTGTTGCAGGTCCCAACTCTCAATTCTGGTGAGAAAGAAAACCCACACTTGAAATAAGCTTCCTCAGGGCTAAGGAATAACTCCCAGAGGGGAAGAGGGTAGTGGTTACTATTTCGAGCCATCTTACAAAGTGCGGTGGTCCCCAGGCTTGGTTGTTTCATAAAGCCTGAAATCTATTTAGTGTCATCTGAGCAATTCCAAATTTGTTTCTAAATCAGTGTGAAGTGCAATTTTTAAAAATATCTTGTCTTATTATCTCCTCTTAGAGAACATAATTGCAATTGTATGATTGGTATGAAAATTTAGACACGGAATGGACTATTTTTAGTAGATTGGATATAACTTTGTTCTGGGTTTTTTTTTATCTTAGCCAATGTTTGGGACTTTGATTTGAAAAACAAATAAGGAAGCAGCTCCCTTCTTCAGATGAACTTGGCTTAACAGTGAGAAGCTAATAGATTTGTGATAAGTAAGTCCCCACTTCTGGCAACACCACTCATGGAAGATATTTTAAAATAATCAGTCCTTAGCAGACTGAGTCTGTGGCACTTTGAATTTTGAATTCAGAAACCCAGAAAAATACAAATGCTATATGGTATCTCATATATGTGGTGGACTCTAAAAAAGCCAAATTTGAAAAAAAAAAAGAGAAAAGAAAAATAAAATGAGAACAGAGGATAAGACTGATGCAGTTTAAGCGTACAAACTTGCAATAAAGAGTAAATAAGTCACAGCAATATAATGCATAATATTATGAATATAGACATTAATGTTGTCCTGAGCATGGTGTATGACAAATATTGCTGCAATAGCAATCACATTAAAACATGTGAATGTATCATAAAAAAAAAAAAAAAAAGTAACATTGCAGTATAACATTATATAAGTTTTGGGTAAGCATCATTATAAATCAATGTGATTATACACTATGCTAAGCTCACTACTAAAAATTCAATGTTATCTTTCACCATACAATTAACCTCTTTCACCTGATTTACCCATTCTTCATTCTGACCTTCTCTTCTGGTAACCACTAATTGATATTAAAGACTAAATGTTTAAAAAAAAAAAAAAAAAAAACATGTGAATGTATCAAAGTAACACCGTGCACCTTAAATTTACACAATGTTATTTGTCTAATTTATTCAATTTTCAAAATTCAGAATACCTGAGGCCTCTTCTTCTAGAGTAACAACTTTAATGTTCCCGTAACATACCTGGGATAGTGAACTGTGGTCCAAGATGCAGAGTCCATCACCAAATATGTCCTCCCCAGGGAAAGAGAGCTGATCATGAAGAGGGTTGGAAAAAAGAGAGACAAAGGCATTGCCTTTGACCCTGCACACCTAACCATTGTGGTAAGCTTGGTTTAGCCATATAAGTGGGAGTGAGGACAAAAAGGACAATTCAACACTTGAAAGAAGTAGCCCTTCATGAACCTGGGGTTTGGGTCAAAGACTGATGCTGATGATTTCAGTCCTCATGGGAAATCCAGCCATGCCTTTTTAACACAATCAAATCTGTATCTTTATCTTGAGAAGGTAGCAGAAGAAGGTCTTTCTTGAGAACGCCCCTGCTGATGATTCCCTGGGTGTAACCTATATGACTCAGGTACTTTTGGTCCTACTTTTTCCAGGGCAATCTGGAATCCACCCCATCCTACCAGTATTTCTATATGCATTGTTCTAGAGAAACACAGAGTGACAACCAAGCATCTGATGTTTGGGTTCTACCAGCAGAGGAAATAAAATTCTATTATTTCAACACTTTGTCTTCTGGGAAATGATCCAACTACGTGAAGCTACATTTCTTCTGTATAGGGTTTATGTTGTGGTTATACAACAGTATCATTTTATAATTGCGCTGCAGAGTGACTTTTTTTTAAGATTTTTGTTATGTATGCGTACAAGAACTGGGGTACAGGCCAGAGATGCCAGAGACAGAGTGGGGAACAGAACAGGCAACAGAACTGACTGAAATACACTGCTGAGGGGAGCAGCAGGCAAGGTAGGAGCCTTCTGCTTCGCCATGTGGGTTGCTACCTGGCTGGCTAGGGATCGAACTCGTGCTGCAGAGGCTGTGGATTGCTTCATAGTGTGGTGCTTAACCCCTTGAGCCACCAGGGAGGCCTGTGACTGAGTTTTAGTCTTTTAACATTTAATGTGCCATAAATTTAAATGCCTCACCTAAATCCATCCACATTTTTTTAAAGATTTCTTTATTTATGCACACAAGAACTGGGATACAGGCCAGACGTGTGGAGAGGCGAAAGGATTCACCAGAGATAGAGTGAGGAACAGAACAGGCAGATTGACTGAAATACACTATGGGCGAGTCAGGAGATGTCTGCTGTACCATGTGGGTAACTCCCTGGCTGGGGATCGAACTCGTGCTGCAGTGGCTGCAGACAGCTTCATAGGTTGCGTCTCAACCCCTTGTGCCACCAGGGAGGCCCTCCATCCACATTTAAGGACTCCTTATAAACACAATTGTACCCAATCTTTGCATAAGTAATCTGAAGTATGTGTTTTCTTGAAGATTAAGGTCCTAACTCAATGAGTTCACATTAGGCAATGCAGTAGTCAAGAGTCTGCCATCAGTTTGTGTTCAAGAGTTTCCTATCCCATTTAGGACAATTCTTTCATTCTTCTAAACCTGTTCCCTTATTTGTAAAATGAAGATAATTGTACTACCTTCTTCAGAGGATTGTGTTGTAGTTTAAGCATAAAACAGCATATAAACTTCTTTGCATAAGCCTAACATAGGGGAAATACATAATCGTGTTTTCTTATTTTATTTTATTGCTGTTATTTGGCTTATTCTCAGTGAATGGCGATATATCTAATAAATTTTATTTATAAAATGTGGATTCTGAGTCCTAGCTGTATGTCCAGTTCTCATTTCATTGCTTGTTTCAAGAACACAAGCCCTTGCATGAACAAATTGGAATCAAGCGCAGTGACTCAGCAGTTGATCAAATCTCAATTTTTTTAAATATAATGGAAACTAGATTTGATTCTATTCATTTGCATGTGATTCTCTCCTTTCCTAATCTTTATATATAAATACATGCCTGAATATTTCCATAAATCAAGGTATGTACATCCCAGTTTCTAGAGTGACTTATTACATTCAACTTCTCTCAAATGTAAAAGTCTTGTGCAAATAAACCCTTAAAATATGAGTATTCAGATGGGGAATAGGGTTTCAAGTTCAATATTCTACCACCATGGGATGTGACATTATCTTATGCATGAGTCCCACTAAGGATGAAAATATATTTGAGATTTGTGATTAAGAGTACTGCTATGTAATTCACACCAAAGATATATTGCCAGTGGTTATTTTCACCCTGGATATGTTATTTCCCAGCCTGGGACAATCTGGGAAAAGAAAATGTAAACTACCTTAACTCCCATCTGTTTTCACATGAGTTAATTAAGGGGAAGAAGAAAGTGGAGGGAACATTAAAATGAAAACATGCATGATATTCAGCCAACCCATTGACTCTTTGTTCTCATATGGAGGATGATTTCAAGTGCTTACTGGCTATCCATATGTCTTCTTTGGAGATATACTTATTCAAATCTTCTGCCCATTTATCCAGTCAGTTTATTTTTTATTTATTGTTTAGTCAAAAGATTTCTTTAGCTATTCTAGATGTAGGTCCTTTATCATATTATATGATGTGCAAATGTTTTCTTATACTCTATGGATTGTCATTCCACATATTAAATTGTAGCCCTTGAAGCACAAAAAGTGTACATTCTGATGAAATCTAATTCTTTTTTTCTTCTGTTAGCTGGTACTTTTGATGTAATATATAAGAAACCATTGCCTAACTAAGACAATGAAGTTTTATTTCAAAGTTTTCTTCTAAGTGTTTTATAGTTTTAGCTCTGAGATATATGATTCATTTTGAATTATTTTTTGTACATGGTAAGAGGAAGGATTCTAATCTTTCTACATGTGTATGTCCAGTTGTTCCAGCACTATTTGTTGAAAATGCTATTCTTTAATCCAAAGAATTGACTTGGCACCCTTGTGAAAAATAATTGTTCACAAATACAAGGGCTATTTCTTAACTCTCAATTCTATTTCATTTGTGTATATATATATATTTATTTATTTATTTATCCTTGTGGCAGTTTTACTTAACAGTTTATCTTCTCTATTATCTCTTTCCTGTCACATTTTGTTACAGGCATCAAGAAGCCATCAGTCTTCCTTCAATACTTTTCTCAGAAATCTTTCCAGCTAAATATACAACTTAGTATATACAAGTTAAATGTCCCACATAATTGTAGAACACAATTCTGAGAAATTTTCTTTTACTATATAACAAGAAGACCCTTGCCTCTCATTTCTGATGACATGTTCCTCACTTTCTTCTTATTCTTTACCATAAGACCTTTAACATCAACTTTTCTATCAACAATGTGTTATGATGATCTAGTTTTTTCTATATGATGATGTCTGTTTTCCATTATGGTCCTTAGTTTCTGAGTCCCCACTAGCACTGTGGTTGAAACCCATATTAGTGCTGACAATATATTCAAAGTGATAAAAGCTTTTTCAGTCTTGGTCCTTACAATGATTCTAGTCTCTGACCACTGCCCAAATCCAGAACCCCACTGTCAGGTACAGATTCCCCCATTATTGCTGTAGCAAATGACTATAAACGTAGTGACTTAAGTCAGTACAATTTGTTATTTTTCAATTTTGGTGGCCAAAGTAAAATGGGTTTTACAGAGCTAAAACCAAGGTGTTGGAGACCTATTCCTTCTACAGACTTTAGGAGATTCCATTTCCTCTTTTCCCAGCTTTTTGAGCTGTCCATATTCCTTTGTTCATGACCACACCCTCCAGTCTCTATTTCTATCATCACATCTTTCTCTGGGTCTGTCCCTCTTACCTCCTTCCTAGAAAGATCATAGTATTTGCTTTGGTCCATGTGAGCAGTATAAGATATTGTCACCTCAAGATCCTTAATCACATCTGAAAGCTCCTATTCTATACAAAGTAGCACATGCACAATTCTGGAAATTATAATGTGGGCATCTTTGGGGGCCATTATTCATTCTATTGATACCACCAAATAAGATAAATGGTAAAATTTCTGAGTCTGTTATTGAGGAACTCCCAAAATATTTTGACACTTCCTGTGGTGTCTGAGCTACATTTGCTCACAGCAGTGAAGGTCAGGAAGCTTTTGGTTTTCAAAATCCCCACAGAAATGAGGGGAGGGAAATAGAAGAAGAGAGCACTCTCTGCTCTTACTGGGCTCCTAGCTTTCATATGAATTAATTCTCCTGGGGTTGTTGCAAGTTTGTTGTTAATTTTCATAGTACTGAAATGCTGATTTTCATCATTTTTGCCAATGTTCCTGACATTATAGAGGAGTAGCTTTGCAGAGGTACTTACTCTGTCTTTCTGAAAGTGTTTTCTCTCTGATTTCTATTTTTAAATCTATTGTTAAAATAATTTCATTGATTATTGTAGTAGACCCAATTCAACAGATACTTTGTACCTTTTCTTGGCTTTAGGAATACCATTACATATTTTTGGGTATAGTTCATAGGGCAAAGCCATGCCCTATTACTATTAAAATTGTCTTCTAAAAAAAAAAAAAACACAAAACACAGTGTATGCAGAAATTAAGAACATCTTGGGTTGGTAGATGCAGATTCAGAACTTTCTAGGAACAATGATCAAAAGTCAATGGCCAAATTCTCAGATGTCCTGAGAGAGGCACATTTCAAATTGACTTTGTGTCTTCCCTGCGAACACTAGCAAGATAAGATTAATAACTTTTTAGCAAATGTTATTTCCCCCAATATGTTGAGGCAACACAATTAATTCCTAATGGACTTTACAGGAGTCATTTTATGTATAGCATTTTCTTCATCAGTTATCTATGTCAATGCAACTATGTAAAGCCTTCTTTTTGACCCAAGAAATGTATTTGCATAACAAATTGCAGGCAGTTGATTTTTGGCTTGACTAGACTTTTTGATAAACATGAAAATTGCCAGTGTGAGACTATATAGTTCACGCACATTTGAACAGGTCCAGAATAATGCATGGCACATTTAAGCAGATGCTAACAGCAGATTCCTTTAGATTGGTTTAAATTTGTGTTTGTGCCTATGAAAAAGATGGGGACATTGAGCACTTATGGATAATCATTTTGTCAAATAAAATGATGAGAAATAACTTCTTTGAGTAATAACAGAATTCAAGGATAGAGCAAAAGAAACATTTAAACTATCCAGAGTGGTTTATGCTGCAGCATAGAGATACATAAATTGATGATAAAAAAGATAGAGAGAGATAGAGAGAAATTGGATAATGTGATACTGTGATATATAATAAATTTCTCAAACATATTTGGTCTTCATCTGTAGTTCTGGCTCACAGATCCCCAAGGTCTTAGAATTGCCTGAGTGTTGAAAGTATTAAAGTGTCTCTTATTTTGTTAATGAAGGTAACTTTTGGAAAATAGCTGAGGGTGGGGGCTAATTTCTATGGAAACTAACATGAACAGAGAGCAAGCTTTCAGTTAGGACCCCTGTTTCTGTGGAAGGGAGAAAAGCAAAAGGTTGAATTCAATCAGCAATGGGTAATAACTTAGTCAATCATGCCTATGTAACAAACTTCCATAAAACCCCAAGAGAAGTGGACTTTGAGCACTACTAAGTAGGTGAACATGTGAAAATTTGGGGAAATAGTGTGCTTGAAATGGGCATGGAAGCTCTACACTTTTTATTCATTCCTTATCCTATGCACCTCTTCCATCTGACTGTTCCTGAGTAACGTCCTTTGTAATGAATTGATCATCTAGTGAGTAAATGGGTTTCCTGAATTCTGTGTTCTATTCTAGCAAATTAATTCAACCTGAGGAAGGTGTCCTGGGACCCTGAGATGTATAGCCAGGTGACCAGAAGCATAGGTAATAGCCTGGGCTTATGGCTGGCAGCTAAATTAGAGGGTGATCTTGGGAGACTGAGCATCTGTGGAACCAGAGGTTCTTTCTCGGTAGATGGTAACAGAATTGAGAAGGCTTCTCGGAAACCTTGTTGATGTCTGAGAATTTCTTGGTTTGAGGAAACCTCCATGCACACTTATGGGCTAATTGGGTTAAGAACTCTCGATAGATGACAGATGGATAAATGGATGGACAAACAGACAGACAGATAGACAGACAGATGGAATTGATAAAACAGTATAGGTAGTATATATGACCTGGGTCCAAACTTGTATGTGTTTCACCTTAATGTATAGTGAAGAGTGATAGAACTGAAAAAAATCATGAGAAATGATTACATACTTGTCTTATATATGTATATAAAATATGCATATGTATCTACACAAATATGTGGCAAATTAGAGAATGGGGAAATAATGTTATTCATGTCAAATAATTCTTTTAAAAAAAAAAATTATTTATTTATTTATGCAAGCACTGGGTACAGTCAGAAGCGCGGGAGGGTGAGAGAAGTCACCAGAGCCAGAGCGGAGAGCAAAACAGGCAGACTGATGAAATACACTGCTGAGGGGAGCAGCAGGCGTGGCAGGAGAGGTCTGTCGCGCCATGTGGGACCCTCTCCAGTGGCCGGGGATTGAACCGGCGCTGCAGAGACTGCGGGCAGCCTTGCAACCCAGCACTCAACCGCTGGGCCACCGGGGAGGCCCATGTCGAATAATTCTTAAAATTGAAACAAATGCTAGCACATGCTATGGTTTAATCCAATGAAAGTATAAATCCATAGAAATAACAACAGTTCCCTCATTTGTCATCAGAGCTAGTATCACCTGTCATGAGGCCAGTGGACACCAAGCCAGAGCAATGAGGCAGACTCCAGGGGAGACTAGGAGGTGACGGACAGTCATTCCCTTCCAGGGGCTTGGGTTCAAGGGGTCTCTCTTTGATGTCTGACAGGTTCAAGGAAGTCTGCCTGCCTCCTGCCTTACAGGCCCCTATTTGGCAGAATATGTGGAGTCCAATTCAGAGTTAGCTGTGAATCTATTTGTTCATTGTTTGAATATTCTTCCTGATCTGATTTCTTTCACTCCTCCCTGGCCACCCAGTCCCAAGAACCCTGATACCCTTGCTGTTCCTCTAACACACCACCTCTTCTCTGTGTCAGGCCTCTGAATGCACTTCCCCCCCTGCCTGGACATTCTTGGTTTGCATTTCAGGGTCTGTGCCCTTGCCTTTTGGAACCTGCTAAATCCTTCCAATCTCCCTAGATAATACATCAATGTTTGCTCTGCCAGAACTCCACCCCTGCAGTCTCTTCCTTCCTTATACTGTTCTATTTCTCTCTCCAGCAGTTTTGCAAATTGCTTCCAGTAAATATTTTAGGCCTTTGCTCTCTTGTAGTATTGAATGCTGCCATTATAGCATATAGAAACTATGTAAATAAATATGCTGTGTTTCAATAAAAATTTACTTACAAAAATAAGTGGGGACTGCATTTTGCCTTCAGCTAGAATGTGCTGAGCCTTGCTGTAGAGGTGGCACTCTGTACCATTGGACATATTTTGTGTATTTATTATCTGCATCTTGCCACTGGAATATAGATGCTCAATCAATTTGCTGCATGTAAAAGGAATGAATAGAGCATCCCTTAAACATTGAATCTGATGTTAGTCATTTATTACTGTAAATCTTGCATATAATTAAGTTTAAGGTATTAGAATCACACCAAAGTCCTACTAAAGTAAAGTGATCAGTCCAAACTTGGAGACAGGGTGGAGTCCAGAACTTGTAAGCTAAAAATGCCTCTAACATAGTTGCCCATTAGCCATTCCTTTATCTTTTAGTAAATATTCCATAAATGTCCTTTGCCACCTTCCTTAGATCAGGTCTAAATTAGGGGGTGGGTGTAGCTTGCCCTCAGCAACTTGGTGCCTACAGTCTTTAGGAATGACCACAGGACAGGAAAAAGATATGGCAGTAGTTCCCAGACCAGAAGATGGTGCTTCGACCCCCACAGTGCAGTGGAGCTGGAGAGAATTGAGTGGGGTCGTGGCACCTGCTGGGGTTGGAAGTGATGGGCTGCTGATGGAGAGACCACGGAGGCTTCAGAAGGGGTGAACACAATAATTCACCTTAAGTTTTGCCTTGAACACTGTTTGTGAGGTTTCTGATCACTGAGATGGGGAGCAGGTCTGAGGGCAATCAGAAGAATTTTGGGCAGGAAAAATGTGATTCCTGATAAATATATAAGTGGATATTCTGAATTACTCACTTGGTGGATTAGCCTGGAAGTCAGGGAGACTCTACACCAGAGATAAAATGTGACCATCAGCCACATATCCTTAGTCTTTAAAGCCATGAGCTGAATATGCCCCCCTAAGAGAAAGTGGGTCCAGGACCAGAACTGGGTTCCCCAGCAGGGAAAGGCCAGAAAGAGGGGGAGAACATGCAAAGGAGGTGGAGAGCATTCAAGAAGGTGGCAGGGAAGACCAGGGGGCAGTCGCCAGTCTTATCAGAACATCAGCTATGACATTTATTCATTTTCAGATTCTATTTATTTAGCTTTGATAATGTTGATTATCATCAGGCATCTTTTAATTTGTCATATGACAGACTGTTCTAAAATTACAGCTGCTTAAGATTAAAAAAAAAACTTTTCAGACAAATCTGTTGACAAAATTCAATTTACTCAGCAGCTAAGGCAAAGAGGTTGTAAGTTTTAGAGTTACTGAATACAAACTGTAATAGTGTCCCTTAATAAATCAGGTATAATTAAATTTTATTTCACATTGGGATTTTAGTAGAAATGGAAATTTTCTTTATTATCTAGGAAATAGATTCGTTGTCATTCTATTTGACTTAGAATGGAATAAAATGGATTTGGGGGTCATTTTTCCTATTTTCAACACCCCTTTTTCTCCTCACACCTCTTCTTCCTCAAGTGGAGGCATTTTCTTCCACGCGTTCCCTCATTCTGCAGCTGTTGTAGTGCACCTGCTGTGTCCAAGTCCGCAACAAAAACTTGACATGCAGTGGAGGAAAAAGCAGGCCTGGCTCTCCCCCCAGCACAGCTGGGGACATGCGGAAATGGTCAAGGTATCTGCTCCTGCCAGAGCGGGGAGCCTCTGTCTTGGGGAGCTTGGCTGGGCGGGGTCTCTGTGGAAATGACGCTTCAGCTGAGAGAAGAGGAGGAAAAAGGAGCCGATGCCGGTATCCAGCATGAGCATCCACATTCAGAGAAGCAATGAAAAAAGGAAACTCTCTGTGCTTCCAGGGAGACCAGCAAAGGAGCGTTCTTCCCGCATAAGTAGGGTGTTCTCCAGATCAGTATCAGTTGAAGATCATCCAGATTCTATTACCTGGTAATAATGGTGTGATTGTTTAACCAATATTTGAATTATGACTTTATTTGTATTTCACATTTTTATGAAGCCCTTTTATAAGCAAGTGAATATACTTGGAAATCCTGAACTTGTTTTCTTAACACACTGTGAAAGGCAGCATTGCTGTGAGGGCAAAGTGCGCTCAGGGATTCTATGCCATGTCCACCTCTGGTGGAACACAGGGACTGCCACCAAATGCTCAGGGCCCACGTTTGTGAAAACATGTCTCTCACACATGAGAGTCATCCTCAGAGTAGGAGAGCACCTCCTGAACCTGCCCCTCCCCACCCCCATGGCTGCCGGTGGCCTCCTGCCATGGAAATAGATTTTTCTGCCTCATCATCAACTTCCAGAAGATGGGTCACCAGAGGAAGCAGAGCCATGCATTTTTCTGCAGGACCTTTGCTGCGGAGCCTTAGAAACCATCAATAGCATGTCGTAGCTGCTATAGCAGGATGCTGAGCCTGGCCTACACAGTTGCTTTTACACATCTGTCTTCTCCCTGGGGGGGCCTTACCGGCTCCTCCCTGCCCTGCTGAGAGCTAGATTTCCAGCTGAGGGCCTAGTGCTCATTCAGAACGCACAGGGTCACATGGAGAAAACCCAGGGAGACCTAAACACACCAGGGAAAGGGCAAACACAAAGTCTTATTTACTTTTTAACTCTCCTGAGCCTCTCCCCAACAGTGCCTCTTCGGACCACTGCTCCCCTCACCTCTTATCTGGTCTCAATGCTAGCAGAGATGCATCCAAGAAGGGGATGCCATACAAGCCTCTCCCAAATTAGGGTTACCTGGTGTGAAAATGGCTCAAGGGCCATCTTCTGTCAGACTGAGAAAGTTAAGCTTAATTGGATAAAGGACAGATGAGGTTGGGTGCATGGTGGTGGAGAAAAGTGTCATTGAGAACACTCTGTGACTACCTTTGGCTAAAGTATGTAACAGTCCTTTTCCAAAAGATGCTATATGGAATAAAAAATTAAAATACAGATCATCTAACCACAAATTGATGTTAATCACCTGCCCCTGAACAGCATTCCATATAGCTTTCCAGTCCTAATAGCATTCCCCTGTGACAATCAGAGCTTATGGACCAGAATAACATGTCTGTGAATTTACACTGAAAATGGTTATGATCACGAAGCTAAAGGCTTGGACTGCAGGTTCGTGATGGTCACAGACAGGGCAGTGTTGGGTGGATGTGGCCGGGTCCTGGGACTCAGCTTTCCGGGGCCCCTCCACTCCCTGGGATGTGTCATCACAGTCTTCCTCAAGACAGTATGCAAGACACACAACACACGCATCTTCGGTCTCCACAGTTGCCAGAACATTCCATCTCACCTCTGAGATTGAGACCTGGGTTTGGGATCTCCCAGTTCTTACTTCCAGATAGATCCTGGGTTACTATTTCAGATACCAAGCCTCATTAATGAGGGGCAGACTCCATCAGTTTAACCCCTGGGGGATAATCTCATTTGCAAGTTGTTCAGGTTGATGATCAACACCAGAGACGCACTTAGTGTGACAGCATGCCTGTATGGGAACTGAGCACGTCTGTAGACTATACTGAGTCACTAAATTGTGAACGTTGTGATCAGCTGTCTCCTTCCCCCAACTTCTCCCAGGATCCGTGCACCATCCAGGCCTGGGCTCACTGCCATGATGCTCGGTGCTTTTCAAGCCACAAATCTTTTCTGATACCTGCTCTACCCACCTTTCTCCATTCCCACCAATCTCTGAAGAATTTCCCTGGATTTACAGGCAATGCCCTGTCTTATCTGGGAAACTAACCAGAGAGACTTTTGAGTGATATAAATAGAGACAAACAACTAGTGGGAGATATTTCTGAGCCATTTTGATCCTTTATTTTGAAGAATATGTACTGCTCCAGACAACATTTTAATGGCCTCTGAGATTCACATGTGTATTTAAGATTTGCATTAGTGTATCATTTTTGGCTACCATGTTAGAAATATCAGGGAATTATTCCTTCCTTCTGGCTCCAAATGATTCCCTTTGAGTAATGCTCATCACTTGCTGTGCCCTGTGCATTGCAATGCACTTGATTCCATCAGGAGTATCAAAATCCATCTGTCAGTGTCACTTCTCTGCTGGATATTTGAGGCCCATAAATCTGTGTTAATATAACAACTAAGGCTGGCGCAGGGCTGTTTCCTGTGTCAGGCACTATTAAAGCACACTTCATACATCTCACTCAAAAAGAAGGCAATTTTAATATTTAGTCTCCATTGTGCACTCGTGGAAGCAAAAATAAAAGACTCATTATTTTGTCTAAGGCAAAGGGTGGACCTAGAGCTACTTCTTAAATAGAAATGTAACATGATTCAAAATAGACCGTAATCGTCTGATTTATCTAATTACTTGAGTCCATCATAAAATGGAAGCTAAGTGATAAATAATATAACCATGGAGTAACCTTGGACTTTACCACAGTGAGGGCCTGAGATTAGATATTCCTGTCCTTTGTAAAGGAACTTTTCATTTTTGAAGTAAGAGAGCTGTTGAGGGGAGCATACCTGTCGGAGCTTCTGAAATCATAAGGTGTGTGTTGTGGATTCTGTCAGTGAGACCAGCCCACTGTGGGGGGTGTGGGGGAGGAGGCTGGAGTTTGGGGTCAGGAGGCGGAGGCACCTGGCCACATACCAACAGCTATTCCAAATCACCCAGTACCCACCTGAAAATCCTCAGGTAGCCAAGGACAATCCTAAAATGCTCTTTGTGAGCAAAGCTATTTTCTCCGTTTAGCTCTATCACACGAGTGTCTTTAGGTGTATATTTAAAAGCAACGTGAGATTAAAGGTGTGTATGAATGATGTGTGGATTGCAGAGTACTCACAGGCACTGTGAAGCAAGATTCTTAACCTATTTTTCCAGCTTTATGGAGATGCAATTGACATATATTATCGTATACATTTAATATATACAGCGTGCACATTGCAAATTGTTACTATAAGCTTAGTTACCACAGCGTTCCCCTCACATTATTATCAGTTTGTTGTTTATGTTTTGTTGTTGTTGTGAGGATATTTAATGTCTATATTCATAGGAACTTTCAAGTATATAAAACAATGATATTACCTATAGTCTTCATGCTGCACATTAGACGCTCAGAACTTTCTCAGCTTATAACTGAACATTTGTACCATTTGACCAGCATCTCCCACCACAGCCCCCAGCCACTGGTAAATATCCATTCACTCTGTTTCTATGAATATGGTTGCACTTATATGTGCATTCTAACATAAGTGCAATCATAAGTGTTCCTCTTTCACTGTCTGATTTAATTCAATTAGCATAATGCCTTAATATCTATCCATGCTATCATAAATGCAGGACTTCCATCTTCTTGTGACTGAATAACATTCATCTATGTGTGTGTATGTGTGTGTCCACTATTTATCCATTCACCTGACAGTGAACTCATAGGCTGTTTCCATATCTTAACTATTGTGAGTCATGCTACAATAAATATGGGAGTGAAATACCTCTCAGAGATAGGGATTTCATTTTCTTCGTATGTCTACCCAGAAGTCAGATTACTGGATCATGTGATATCTCTATTTGTGTTTTGTGAGGAAACTTCAAGCTGTTTTCCATAGTTGTTCTACTATTTATATTCATACCAACAGTACACTGACAAGGTCTCTTTCTCTTCATCTGAATCAATCAGCTTTTATCACTTGTCTTTCTGATAATTGCCATTCTAACAGGAGTGGAGTGCTATATCATTGTTTGTGCTTTTGGTGTCATGTGCAAAAAGTCATCACTAACACAATATCAAGAAGTTTTATCCCTGTATTTCTTTCTAAGAGTTTTATGGCTGAATTAGTTTTTGTAAGTGGTATAAAATAGGGGCCCCTTTTTCTTTTATTGCATGTGGCTATCCAATTTTCCAATACATTTTATTAAAGAGCGTGTCCTTCCCCAATTGACTATCTTTGGCTCCCTTATCAAATATTAGCTCACTCTATATGTATCAGTTTATTTCTGTCATTGTTATTCTGTTCCATTTGTCTATGTATCTGTTTTTGTACCAAATACCATGCTGTTTTGATTACTATAATTTTGTAATATAGTTTGACATCAGGAAGTATGATACTTCCAACTTCATTCTTTTTTGAAACTACTTTGCTATTCAGGCTTTTGTGGTTCCATATTAATTTTAGTATTTTTTTTCTATTTCCATGAAATATGCCTTTGAAATTTGATGTCATTGTATTGCATCTATATATGCCTTTATGTAGTAAGGACATTTAACAATATTAATTCAGTTAAATATCTATAGTTTTCAATGACTACATCTTTTACTTTTTAGCTAAAGTTATTCTTGCATGTCATTGCTTTTCATGCTATTGTAAATAGGATTATTTTCTTTCAGAGACTTTATTGCTAGTATATGAAAATACAACTGTTTTTTGTATGTTGACTTTACTGAAAATTTGCTGTTACAGTAATATTTGGTGGAGTCTTTTTTATTTATTTTTATACAAGAACTGGGGTACAGGCCAGATGCATGGGAGGGCGAGAAGATTCACCAGAGACAGAGCGGGGAACAGAACAGGCAGACTGACAAAATACACTGCTGAGGGGAGCAGCGGCTGAGACAGGAGAGGTCTGCCGCACCATGTGAGACCCTCGCTGGCTGGCTGGGATCAAACCGGTGCTTCAGAGACTGTGGACAGCTTCTCTGTGCTGTGCTCAACCGCCTGCACCACCAGGGGAGGCCCTTTAGAATTTTTTATATATAACACCATGTCATCACAAACAATGTTTCTTCTTCTTTTTTTATTTGGATGTCTTTTGACTCATTTTTATTGCCTGATTGCTCAGGCTCATAATTTCAGTAATATATTGAACAAGAGTGGTGAGGGTAAGAGTCGGCACCCTTGTCTAATTACAGTTCTTAGAACTTGCAGCCTTTTACTATTGATTATGATATTAGCTATGCGTTTGTCATATTTGGCCTTTATTATGTCAAGATATGTTCCTAATGTTTTGAGTTTTATTCATGAATTATTTCAATCGTTAACATTAAAGATATAATGAATGCTAATGTAATGATTAAAGAAGTAAATTTTGCCAAATGCTTTTTCTGCACTTATTGAGATGATCAGCAATTTTTTGTATTTTATTCTATTAATGTGGTGTAGCACATTTATTGATTTGCATATATTAGACTTTGCTTGCATTGCAGGTTTAAGTCCCATTTGATCATTGTATATGATCATTTTTTTGATACACTGTTTTGCTAGTATTGTTGAGAATTTTTACATCTACATTCTTTGGGGATATGGACTCATAGTTTTCTTGTAGCATCTTTATCTGCCTTTGGTATCAGGGTAATTATGGCTTTATATACTAATTTTGGGGGTATTCCTTCCTTTTTACTTTTTTTGAAGAGTTAAAAAACTGATTAGTGTTAATTCTTCTTTAAGTATTTGGTAGCACTGACTGGAGAAGTCATCAGGTCCTAAACTTTTATTTGTGGGAGGTTTTTGATTACAGATTCAATCTCCTACTCATTATAAATCTTTTCAGAATTTCTATTTCTTTGTGGCTCACTCTTAGTAGGTTATATACTTCTAGAAATTATTCATTTCTAAATTTGATGACATATAAATTTTTGATAGCATATAATTTTTCAAGTAGTCTCTTACTTGTATTTCTGTACTATCAAGTTTAATGTCTCCTCTTTCATTTCTATTTTGTTTATTTGAGCCCTTTCTCTTTTTTTCTTGGTATCCTAACTAAAGTTTTCTCAATTTAAAACACAGATATGCTAGTAAGCCCAAGTGAGAAAAGAAAGAGAGATCAAGGTTTTTTTTTTTTTTTTTAATTTTGACTCTAAAGAAACAACAAAAATATGACAGATATTTCTAATTTGAGTATTTACTTCAAGGATTCATTTTACATGTCTTGTGAAATATTACTGCAATTTTATTTCTCAATAAAATTTGGAACATTTATACTATGTCAATTTTCAGTACCAACTGTAGACTTAAATCTCTTGCAGGGAATATGTTGTGGCATTCTCAGTTTGTCATGTTAAGTTATCAATCCTTGTAAGCCATCTGACAGGTATCTCATTCTGCTCTAGGTTTAGTAGTCAAAGCACAGGGCAGTTTTGTTTCTCCATGCTTGGCATAGAAAGCAGCCCTGGAAAGATGCCAAACTATCCTTTGTCTCTGAACTTCCCACGACAAAGCAATCAGGAACTGCCATTGCACACTTCCAGGATGAGCACAGTGATAAATTATTTCTCTTCTCCTCTTCTGGCATCACAAAAAAATTTCCTGAAGAATTTGCCTTAATCTTTCTTTGTACTCCTTAACCAAAAGCTGACCTGGAATATCTTGGGGTCTCCCAAACTATGCTGAGAGCAGATCCAAATCAGGGAGAACCCAGGCCATCCAGAGCCTATCCTGTGTCTCCTTTCCTGTGTCACCACCTGCAAAGAATAGCCAAGCCCATGCATTCTAGAGCAGTGGTTCCCACAGGATGGTCATGGACTTAATGTTATTTTTTTAAAAAGTTTGTGATCAGTGTGGGAAATCATGGAATTAAATACATTTAAATGAAGTTTACTGCCATGGGAATCTTTCATACAAATTGTGAATGTCATTGTGAGAGCATGATATACAGCACCCACTAATTGTCTTTCTGCAGTCTCTTGTTTTAAAAAACACAACTGGCATTACACAAAGGGAAATCTTGGACCAAAGAGAGATCTGCACAAGCATGACCAGATCCAGAGAAATCCACTGCCCAGTGACTGACCCTCCATTGAACTCCCAGGTAGGAGGCTGACCCCCCTCTATTCTTGGAAGGTCTCAGAGATGCACTAGGCAAGATTCTTGGCTTATCCTCCTCCTCCAATCCTTTACTCCCTTAAGCACAGACTCAGCCAAGTCCCCTTTTGTGCTCCCAGAACTTTCCTCCATCTTGTCGTAATTCATAGTTATCACCATCTTGTGACTGCCTCAGAACTGTTAGACCCCCTAGAACCACAGCCTCAGAATGATGGCACATGCATAGGGAGCCCTGAGTTGTTGAAAGACAGACAAAATGAGCAATGTGCCATAGTTGTGGACACATCACTTTATGGCATGCACAAGTGAATATGCTACCTCTCAGCTTCATCTTATGGCAAAATCACTGAGAAGAGGAATCCACTGAGGGAAGCCAACACACATAGATCCTAATGAAGGTATCTCATCAAATCACTGTGACACACGTAGAGCCACTGGAAACTAAACCACATGGTTAGTTCCTTTACACAAAATGTACTTTGCAAGCCACTTGAGCTAACTCTCACATATATTAAGTAATGGGTTCTAGTTTTCATCCTCCATGGGGACTTCCAGAATCATTTTTTTCTACCTACTTTTCCACAACATGACCCCTTTATAGAGGAAAGTTGAACTGGTAAGGCTGTAAACCCTAATAACATTTTTATATCTCAGATAGAGAAGTAGAGGGAATAATTTCATAAATGTAATCATTTTCCTCCCAGTGGCAGATTGCATGAGGTCAGAGGGGTCAACTCATCAAAGAAAATAAGAGCTTTCAAACATCAAAGGCATGGAGAACATTTCCCTCCAGAAGTCTGCTCCGTGTGCACCACAAGAGACAGTGCTCGTGAGCCCCCAGTGCTGCATCCTCCTGGGATGGAGTCATTTATGGACTGAATTGTGTCCCTTCAAATTCATGTTCATAACCCTACTGCTTCAGAATGTGACTGCATTAAAATAGGATCTTTAAAGAAGGGGACTAAGGTTAAATGAACACATTGGGGTCCACCCTAATCCAACAGGACTGGTGTCCTTATAAGACAAGGAGTTTAGGACACAGACACACAGAGAGACAATCACACGGGGACGCCAGAAGATCACCATTTACAGCTTAAGAGTCGGGCATCAGAAGAAACTACTCTGTAGGCACCTTGATCTCAGACTCCCAGTCCCAGTGTGAGGCAATGTATTAATTTCTCTTGTCTAACAGAGGCCACTCCATCTGTGGTACTTTGTTGTGGCATCCCAGGCGAAGTCCTAGCTGCAGAGTCCAGTGGAGTGACTGCTGCCCAGAATCCTGGGTCAACTTTTGGTTTCTAATCTTTGCTGTCTTTGGTGAACTTTTGTGTGTTAAGTGCTTGCATTTCACTTTCAATTCATATCCCCCCCCCAAAAAAAAATTAGAGTAATAAAACATTCAGCATTCTTGCCAGTATATTTTCATTTATTTGTTTTATAAAGAGCTATGAAATTAGAACAGAGAAAGTTTTAGTCTTAATCTTGAAATCTTAGTCGTGAAATCAGAAACTTTTTCAACTAAGATGGTTGGAATTTACATAAACATTTAAAGTCAGGTGTTTTTTGTTGTTGTTGTTCTATTTCTTAATGGTTTTTTCCTGAAGATTTATTTATTTATGTATACAAGAACTGGGGTGTAAGCCAGAGGTGCAAGCCAGAGGTGCGGGTGATGAGAGGATTCACCAGAGAGAGTGAGGAGCAGAACAGGCAGATGTACTGAAATACACTGCTGAGGGAGCAGAGGGTGAGACAGGAGAGGTCTGCTTTGCCATATGGGTTGCTCCCTGGCCGGCGGGGGATCACCTCGAGCTGTAGTTGCTGGCAGTAGCTTGATAGAGCTATCTTTAACACCTTGGGCCACCAGGGAGCCCTGATTATATTTTTTTAAGCCAGGCATTATTGAAGATAGAGTGGGTGAGTGCCCCGAGGTTGTTTAGTTTATGGTGAGGTGTGATGGACATAACCCTCTTTTCTCAGGTCTTCCCATTGAATGCACATCATTAACTGATTCACCCAAATTCTGCCATGAAGCCACTAGCATTTCATAAGAGAAATTTATTCTCTTGCCTTGATGATAAATCTAGTTTTTCTACAAATCAAAATCACAAGCAACTATAAACCAGAGACACACTATGGGGGGCGGGGGGAGAGAAGGGAATTGGATCAAAACAAGGGTGGAGGGAATTGTATGGAGACTATAAACAATATGAAAATGCATACATTGTGCAAAAATGAAAAATGATATAAAAATTTTTAAATAAAATAAAATACTTACCTTAAAAATAAAAAAGAACCTGGAAGATTGGAAAACTCTGTGGTAACTCACAGAAGCAGTGAGCTCACTGGGCTCCAGTGAGGATACCTCTCTCCATGTCTAAGGCTGGGATCTTTCTGGATTTGTTTTCTTTGGACCCCATCTCTGATACTATGTAATGTCAATCAAAGAAATAAATAGCTGGTTCTTTAAATCTTAAGTGAGTTTATTCAGAAATAGCAGAGGAATTGCAATGCAGGGCTTTCAACCTATGGCAAATATAAGGCAAAACTAAAGAGACAATGATAGAGTTGTTTTCATAGTCTCTAGAAGAAAATTGGGAAGAACTGTTTATTTTTTTAATTTTTTTTTTTATTTTTAAACCATATTTGCTTCCCCCCATCCCCTCAGATTGAGCCCCCATAGAATTTCCTTCCCCAAGGCACCCGTGCACCATCACCACAGTCCTCTGTGTTCCTCCAACCCTCCCTCTGATCCCTCTCCCTCCTCCTCCCCTGCAGGATGTCTCTGGTTTATAACTGTCTGTTTTTGCTTTGTTGTGTTTTGTACTGTTATTATTTTTTTACACTAATGTCTTGTTTGGTTCCCCTATATTCCTGTTATAAGTGAAACCATCCGATATTTTTCTTTTTCCTTCTGGCTTATTTCACTGAGCATAATTCCTTCTAGCTCCATCCATGTTGCTGTGAATGGCATGAGTTTATCTTTTTTGATTCTGAATAATTTTCCACTGTGTATATATACCACATCTTCTTGACCCAGTCATCTGTTTTTGGGCATAAAAGCAAAATGTCAGTTTTGTGACACCTTCTCATTTACTGAGTGGTTCCTAGGCAAGGAGGAAAATTTTATCTTCCCTTTAGAGGTGTGTATAAATGGAACTTCTGTCAGATTCTGTAAAATAAGTGTAAGGTCTACTTGGTCCTCTGTTTCTTTTTAAATAAGGCTTCCTTTTGGTTGTTTCCACAATAAGTAATTTGCAGCCATCTCAAAGTGATGAAATTTTTCTTTTAAGTTTTCTTGGGGATTTATATTCTTAGGTTTTGTATTAAAATCAACATTAAATTATTTTCAGGAATTTCTAGTTAAATTTTGTATATGATGTGAGGTAAGCACCAAGTTCACTTTTCATGAATACTATCATTTCCCTATTGATTTGTCTTCACCCCTGATTTCCCTCATATATGGAAGATATAGAAACAAAGCAAAAAACAAGCAAAAATAAACTGAGGTACACAGGACAGATTGGTGGTCAACAGAGAGGCAGGATGTTGGAGGATGGGTAGCTCAGTTGTATGATAAACTAGACTTCGGTGGAGACATGAGGTTGTGGATTGAGATGTGAAATTATAATATGGTACATTTGAAATTTATGTTGTAAAACATAAATTTGCCACTCCTATTCAGTGTGATACTGGACATTCTAACAAGTATAATCAGACAAGTTAAGAAATAAAAAGCATGTAAACTTAAATAGTTTAAGATGAGATTTAAAGTACACTACTACTTCTAAGTACATCAAAATAACTCAATAACAAGTTAACTCAATAACAAGTTAATTAACAGATATATCTAGGGTTTTTTTTTTAGGCTATGTTCTAATTTTCTATCCTTACTCCAATAACACACCATCTTGACTGCTGGAGATTTATAAGTCTTGGAATACAATTTTGAGTTTTTAAAAATTGTTTGGTTATTTCTGGTCTGTTGAATTTCCATATAATTTTAAAAAAGCTTGTTGATTTCTACAAAAGTGCCTGCTGGGATTCTGATTGGAATGTCATTAAATTTATAGATCAATTTCAAACAATTGACTTTTTGAGAACAATGAGTCTTTCAATCTATTCATTTAAATCTTTTTTATATTCTGAGTGACACTTATACCACATATTTTGTTTAAAGTTTCCTAAAGGATTTTATATTTTGATGTACTTAGAAGTAGTAGTGTACTTTAAATCTCATCTTAAACTATTTAAGTTTACATGCTTTTTATTTCTTAACTTGTCTGATTATACTTGTTAGAATGTCCAGTATCACACTGAATAGGAGTGACAAGAGAGATACCCTTCCATCATTTCACATCTGAGAAGGAAAGTTATATATATGTATAATGTTAACTTAAGTTTTTTGTTGCTGTCCTTTATCTTGTTGAAAGAATTACTTCTGTTCAAATATCTGGGAAGTTTTATCATGAATTTTTATAACATTAGTTCATCATGAATTGTTGAATTTTATCAAATGTCTTTACCTCACCTATTGAAATGATCATACTGTCTTCTCTTGTATTTTATTAATATGGAAAATTGCATTGATTGTTCTTCAAGTGTCAAAATAATTTGTATTACTGGTCATGACATAGTATCCTTCTATCTATTGCTACATCGAAATAGCTAATATTTTGTTGAAGTGTTTGTGTCAACTTTCTTAAAATATCTATAGTTTTGGTGTCAACCATATCCAAGTGAAGCTAGCCTCACTAAATGAATTGAGAAAAATTGATTTTTCATATTTTCCTTTAAACGAATATATTTTTTTCTAAATTCTTGAGAAATTAAATTGACTTTACCTGTCCTATTGTTCAAGTCAGTGCTTGGTGAATTTTTGTCTACTTAGTCACTTACTGCCATGGTTCTCCAGAGAAACAGAACCAATAAATCATCAGAAGTTCTAATAAGATCTTCCAAAATGATTGGGAATTCCTCCATTTCAATATGGTTCTCTTCGTTAGGCTTCAGACATCACGAAGCTTTGTTCGGTTTACACAAATTTATAAATGTAATAGTTAGCTCACTCAAATTGATTTTTTTGCCACTATTAAAAGTTCCTCATTTTTATCTTAAGGTCTACATAGTCTAATGCTAATATGGCTACCCATGCTTTATTTTGCTTAATGATTCATCTTTTCCTAGTCTGATTTTCTTTTCTTTTCTTTTCTTTTACCTTTCTGCTATTATTTATTTATTTACCTTGGTGAATTATCATTATTTTGAATAGTCAGTATTACCAATATAATTACCCTTTGTGTGATCTTCATTCCTTACTGCATTTCAGTGTTTCACTCTAGGATAATTTCTTTGTGTCTACCCATTAATATTTTGGTTGAGATATACAACAGACAATTTTTCTTGGTTCTGTTTGCCTGAAATATCTTTATTTTATTTTTGTAGGATACTTTGCTTGATATAAATTCATAGTTCTATGGATATTTTCTTTCATCACTTTGAAGAGTTTCTGTAATTGCATTGTGATGTCATTATCCTGTCAAGAAGTCATTCTAGCTGTTGCTGGTTTCAAAGAATTTATCATTTTCTTTAACTGATCTCAGTGTTTTTTCTTTGTCACTTTGTTCCAGAAGGCTTTTGTATTTATTAATTTTACTTTTAACTCAACTAACTTATTTAATCTATAGCTTTGTTCATAACTGTTGTTTTAGAAAATACTTAGCCATTATAATTTCAAGTACTGATTCTTTCCCATACTTCTGCTTTCCTTTTTAGATTCCATATGTAAACATGTTAGCCTTTTTTTGTTTGTTTGTTTGTGTGTTTTTTCAAATGACATGAAATTTATTATCCATTTTTAGTGTTAAGTTAAACACTGTTTTTATTTGTTTGTTTTTTTTTAATTTTTTATTTTATTTTATGTATTTTTTACATCATTTTTCATTTTTGCACAATGTATGCGTATTCATCTTGGTTACAGCCCCCATACATTTCCCGCCCCCCTTGTTTTGATCCTATTCCCTTCTCTCCCACCCCATAGTGTGTCTCTGGTTTATAGTTGCTTGTTGATTTTGATTATTACTTCATTATAATTAGTCTTTTTCCTGGTCCCTTATTTAGGTTTTCTAAATTCCTGCTATGAGTGAGACCATCTGGTATTTTTCTTTTTCTTTCTGGCTTATTTCACTGAGCACAATCCCTTCCAACTCCATCCATGTTGCTGCAAATTGCATGAGTTTATCTTTTCTGATTGCCGAGTAATATTCCATGGTGTATATGTACCATATCTTCTTGATCCAGTCATCTATTTTTGGGCATTTGGGTTTTTTCGATAGCTTAGCTATTGTAAATAGTGCTGCTATAAACATAGGGGTGCAGGTGCCCTTTTGAATTAATGTTTCTGTGTCCTTTGGGTAAATACCTAGGAGTGGAATTGCAGGATCATATGGAAGTCCCATCTTTAGCAGATTGAGGAATCTCCACACAGCTCTCCATAGTGGTTGGACCAGTTGGTACTCCCACCACCAGTGCAGGAGAGTTCCTTTTTCTCCACATTCTCAACAACATGTGTTGTTGCTAGTTTTGTTTTTTTTTTAATATGTGCCATTCTCAGTGGTGTAAGATGGTATCTCATCGTAGTTTTGATTTGCATTTCCCTGATTACAAGTGATGTTGAACATTTTTTCATATATCGGTTGGCCATTTGCATTTCCTCTTTGGAAAAGTTTCTTTTTAGCTCTTCTGCCCATTTTTTGACTGGGTTATTTACCTTGTTTTTGTTGAGTCTCATCAGCTCTTTGTAGATTTTTGTGAGCAGTCCTTTATTATTAGTGTTGTGTGCAAAATTTTCTCCCAATATGTGGGGTGTCTCTTTGTTTTGGTTACTATCTCTTTCTCTGTACAGAAGCTCTTTAATTTGATGTAGTCACAGCTGTTTATCTTTCCTTCACTATCACTGCTTTGGGTGATGTGTCTGTAAAGATGTCTTTGAGGTGCATGTAATGTAGTGGTTTGCCTATATTTCCTTCTATATATTTTATAGTTTCAGGTCTTATGTCTTGTTCTTTAATCCATTTTGAGTTGGTTTTTGTGCATGGTTTTGTGCATGAGGTAGTAGCCAAGCTTCATTCTTTTGCATGCAGTGACCCGGTTTTCCCAGCACAATTTATTGAACAAACTTTCTTTGCTCCATTGCATATTCCTTGCTCTTTTGTCGAAGATTAGTTGACTGTAAATCTATGGGTTTATTTTAGATTTTCATTTGGTTCCATTGGTCCATGTGTCTGTTCTTGCCCCAATACCATGCAGTTTTGATTATTATGGCTTTGTAGTATAGTTTGAAGCCTGGAAGTGTGATACCTCCATTCCCTTCTTTTTTTTCAGGAGAACTTTGGCTATTTGGAGTTTTGTTCTATTTCTTTGAAGAATGACTGAAATTTTTATTGGAATAGCATTGAATCTGTATATTGCTTTTGGTAGGATGGCCATTTTGATAATGTTAATTCTTCCAATCCATGAGCAAGGGATGTGTTTCCATTTCTTTCTATTTCTTTTAACAGTGTTTTATAGTTTTCTTTGTATAGGTCCTTTACCTCTTTTGTTAGGTTCATGTGAGCCTTTTTTATTGTACTTTCATTCCTTTATTAGTTCATAATCCCTTTGGTTAAGTACATGATTTGTTACTGGTCATTGGACCTGAAAATATGATATTCAACATGGATTTTTCATAAATGCACTTTACTGTGCCTCAGCAGTTCCTATCTTCCTTGTTAAGTGTTTTTCTGTCATGCGGAGAGGTATGGAATTTTGTGAAATTCTATTCCTGCATTTTTGTGAAATTCTTTTTTTTGTCTTGACAGGATCGTGTGTTTCTTGTACTTAATCTTATTAATGTGGTGTATTACATTAATTTATTTTTCAAGTGTTAAACCAAACTTTTATGGGCTAAGTACCACTAATGTTATATAATCTATTTTAGATACTGCTAGATTTATAGTTTGCTAGTGATTTGTCAATTTTATTTTTCTCTATTTCTTAACAATTGTTCTGGTATTTTTGTTTTTTATATCATGTTATCCTATCTAGATATAGTTTCTAATACTAGCATCATATTGTGGAATTTCCAATAGTATTGGTAGTAGTTATTTTTAATTTTTTGGTAATATTGACTAGTGAATCCATCTATGCCTAGGATTTTCATTGTGGAAGGTTTTAAATTTTGATGCAATCACTTAACTTACTACAGATGTAGTAAGATTTTTAGTTTCTTCTTAGTGTCACTTTTAATAGTTTGCATCATTCTTCTCCATTTAATTTAAATAATCCAATTCCTTATTATATAGTCAACAAATTATTCCCTTATAGTCATTTTTATTTATATATATATATATATTTATTTCTGTAAGGTCAACAGCATTGTTCCTTTTTTAGCAAATTATAGTAATTTGAGTCTTCATTTTTTCTGAGGTGGTTCATAGGAAGGTTTGTCAATTTTATTGAGCAAATTTATTGTCAATTTTTAATTTTTAAAATGTTTTTCTTTTTTATTTCATTAATTTATGCACTAATCTTTTAAAAATTTTATTGTGTAATAGTTGGAATATAACATTATATTAGTTTCGGCTGTACAAGATAATAATTCAATATTTGTATACTTGCAAAAATGATCACCACAATAATTCTAGTTACCAACCTTCACCATTCAAAGTTAACTATATGTGTGTATATGTGAGAGTGTCTGTGTGTGTGTGTGTGATTCTTGTAGGTGTGAGGTGGTATTGATTTGATAACAACTGATCATTGTAACTTTGATTTGCATTTCCTTAACGATAAATGATGAGCATTTTTTTTATGTGCCTGTTAGCTAGATGCATGATCAATACGCTTATGTTGTTTCTTATTTTTCATTCGTCTTCCACTTAATTCCACTTAATTGTGATATGGAAATGTTACTTCTATATACCTCTATTTCCTCCCCTCCCTATTTGTGCAATTATCATTGTGGAAAATGTCAGATAATTTTATTCAGTACTGGATATTGTACATAAAAAGATACTGATGTTATGATAGACCACTGATACAGTTCATTCTCAAAGTCAATTCAATTTGGTATCTGGGAGCATGAGATAATTTGCAAGTGTTCTTCAGTTCCTAAGAGGACTTCTATTTTTTAGCCATGCTTTTTCCTTGAGGATTGAATTAGAGTTACTCGCTGTGGGATTTTGCCTAATATGTCATACTTTCTTTGCCACCTTTGCTACTTAATTCTCCTTTCTTGCTCCCTACTGGCTTTTCCTGACATTGTTTTGGCCCCTGGGTAACTCATTTCCTTGTTTCGCATGATATTTGATAGTGAACTGGTATTAGCTAATCTTTTCCTATGGAATTTTAAGAGTCAGATGTTTCAATCCAGAGAGAATTTTTAATTCTCTGGCATCCACTGGGCAAAACGAATTTGGGAGTGCTTTAGCTTTCTTCATTTACTCAAATTTAATGTGGAAGTCTTAGATTCACAACTGCCATTTTGTGACAGGTTGAATAATTTCTTTTAACCATGAATACTGGATAATGTCTCTCACTTCCCTGAAATAAAATCTGTAAATTATTAACATATTCACACACCAAATTAAAAAAAATAAAAAACTAGCATAATGCTCTGTCACATCAAAATAAAAGAAATGAACATATGTGAAGATAAATTCATATTTTCACCTGCCTTTGGCATGGCAGCTTTGGGGGCCCACCTCCACATTGTGTCAGAAACAGGAGGAGCAATCACGATTCAGCCACGCTGACCTGGTGCTCAGACATCACAAGCAGCTCAGGGAAGTGACTTGTCAAAATGATGGACAAGTCTTGGTATATTCAAAACAAATTGAAATAAAGTCTTCCTGCTGTTTACACATCAAGTACATTCTGAGAAAGTCAACATATGTATATGTTTAATGTGCAAAAATAATTTTTTATATCTATACACTAAACAGAGTTAGATATTCTTTTTGTTTTTGTTTTTGTTTTTGTTTTTGTTTTTGTTTTTGACCTGCCAGGGTGTTCTGTGAACATTTAAGAGTTTTGCAGGATGATTGTTCCCTGCACTGAAGAATGTCCAACAATCTTCACCCTCCTAATAAATGACAGTGGTGCCCCCGTCATGTGACAGCTACATATTCCACATAGCCCCTTATAGTATCTCCCACACTGAGGATTACCACCTATTGTCTGAAGCAAAGTTCAGACGTTGGAGACTATTGGGCCCTGTCTGAAATTTTGCTGAGTACAGTGACATTTTTAGTGGTGTCAGTCATTCTATTTCAAAGGGAGAAGTTATTGCCAGGTTCTTGATAAATTTTCGATGACTATAGAGGGGGGTAATGCTCCCAATGGTGGCCCCTTAGCTTGTTCATCAAGAAGCAGCTCTGAGTTGTTCCAGATATTGGCACTTATGGACATGAAAATGTAAAAAGTGAACAAAAATGCATGTTTGGGACTACATTTCAGTTATCCCTAGGGATACTTGTGCAAACATGTTCATGTATGTATAAGTGTGTATGTGTGTGAACATGCATATGAATGTGTATATGAATATATGTGTTTGTGTGTGAATGTGGTGTTAGTATATATGTATGAGTGTATATGAATGTGGTAAAAAAGATTCCAGGGGAGACTTGGGGAGATTCTGAACTGACACAGGAATGAGGGGGTTGAGCATATGGGGATAAACTCAACACAGACTACACTCCTCATTGTTAAATAACGGACAAATGGAAGATGACTATGGTAGTTTATTGCCTGCATGTCTGGGAAAATGGTAATATTTTTACCCAAGGGAAGAAATAGTGAGAAGAAATAGGAATTTGTTGTTTAAAAGAATGAATTTTGTTTTAAAAACACTGAACTAGAAAGAGAAATATACAGCATGAATCTGACCTGGAATTCAAGTGAGTGGAAAGAGAGATCTGGAAGGCACCGTTTCTTGGGAAGTAGAAGTGAGCAAGGAAGAGGGAGGAATATGAAGGAGACTCACTTGTAAATCAGTTCATTTTCATTTGAATGCCACTTATGACATAATTACCCACATAATTATGACTGAAAAATATATCTGAGCACACTTCCATAACCCTAGGATTTAATGATGCTATCTTCTGTGCTCCAAAGAACACTGATTTAAGTCAGTTTGGCAAGCTCTGATGAGCACGCCCTACGTCATCCCTGTCTAGGAGAGGACTGCAGCAAGAGCGGGATCTCTGTTTGTTCACTGAGTCTCTCCGACGCGTAGATCCGATGAGGTGAATATTCGGGAAATATTTGTTGATTGAAATCAGTGTTCTTTAGGAGCCTACAGGCCTTCAGAAAAATGCAAGACTGACATAGATGTGCCATTGCTACCTACACACACACACAGACACTCATGCATGTAAATCAGTTCATTTTAATTGAGTCTCTCTGATGCGCAGATCCCATGTGGTAGATATTAAGGAAATATTTGTTGATTGAAATCAGTGTCCTCAAGGAGCCTGCAGGCCTTCAGAAAAATGCAAGATTCACATAGATGTGCCATGCCTACCTACACACACACACACACACACGTACACACTCATGTACAATTGCAAAACAAAAATTCTCTAAAAGTAGCTGCTATAGGGCCTCTGGTGGTACAAGGGGTTAAGACGCAATCCATGAAGCTATCTGCAGCCACTACAGCATGAGTTCAATCCCGAGCCAGGGTGCTAACCTCATGGCCCAGCAGACCTCTCCTGACTCGCCTGCTGTTCCCCTCAGCACTGTATTTCCTTCAATCTGCCTGTTCTGCTCCCCACTCTGTCTCTGGTGAATCCTTTCACCCACACCCACACCTCTGGCCTATACCCCAGTTCTTGTATGCACAAATAAATAAATCTTTAAAAAAATAAATTATGGTCTCCCTGGTGGCACAGGCGGTTGAGCGCAGTGCTGGAAGCTGTCTGCAGCCTCTGCAGTGCCAGTTCATTTAATCCCCGCTGGCCTCAGAGCAACCCACGTGGTGAGCAGACCTCTCCTGTCTCACCCGCTGCTCCCCTCAGCAGTGTATTTCGTCAGTCTGCCTGTTTTGTTCCCTGCTCTGGCTCTGGTGAATCCTCTCACCCTCCCGCACTTCTGACTGTACCCAATGCTTATATAAATAAATAAATAAATCTTTAAAAATAAATAAACAAAAGTAGCTGCGATAATGTATGAAATTTACAGCTTCTCCCGCCCTCCCTCCCCCATCCCATTGCCCTGGCATCTGCTGCTGTGGGGACATCCCTCACCTCTGCTGACTTACACAGGCTAGATGCACTCAGAATTCAATCAGCAAGAGCCCAGCTTCCTTATCCCTGACACTGCTTGAGCCAAGTCATCCAATAAGTTCTTAATAATTCAATCTAATCTTTAAAAACTCAATTTTGAAAGTTAAGATGGTAAATCCCATGAAAATAAGAAAACATAGAAATGTTTACATTCTTTGCTGTTAGGTAAGGAAGAAAAAAAGCTTGTTATTTTGAGATTCCTATATTTTGCCCAAAGGGAATCAGATAATCTGGTTAAAATAGCAAAGAACACAATAAGAAATTTGTCATGGTTGTGTGGGCGCCAACTTGAGGGGAGTGAGCGTGGTGTGAGAGTCATGCAGGAAAAGGCACCGTGTCACGCTGGGTGTCACCTGGCTTGCGACAACAGGGCTGTCTCCGACATTGTCTAGACACCTGCAGATGAGAGGTGCTGTAGCCATCAACTCAATTTGAGGTTTGTGTGATGTTCAATTTGAAAAAATTGAATGTCCTCAAATGCTTGCCAGATTTGATGGAAGTTGAACCCCCTTTGAGGTGTCTGAAGGTGTGGGTGAGTTTGATTTTATACTCTTCCTACAGCTGCACATAATTCAGCCTTTAAAATACTCAAGACATTCGGAACATGATTTTGCAACTCTGCTCCAGGTATTTTGCACTGAGATAGCCTGAATGGGAGTCTGGTTTAATGGGAGACTGGAAAAAATTTTGCCTGCTCTAAAAGAAAATAGAGCTGTTTTCTGGCAGATACACACATTGGAGGTGGCTTTTCATAAGGCTGATAAAAAAAAAAAATAGAACCCACTTCCTCTCCTGCTGTCACTCGCTTCATTTTTAATCCACTACTTATGCTGCCTCAAAATGTGAAAATACTTAAGTTATTCAGGTACCCAAGAGCAGTACATAGCAATTGAATCATATCAGTAACCTTTGAAAGCTCACAAAATCTCTCAAAATATTTTAAATGCCTGATGACAACAATCTTATTTTTTCTCTAACTTTGTACCTTTTGATTAAGATCTCCCCCAATAACCCCACCCCACCAGCCTGAAACCCCCAATCTACTCCTTGATCTTATTAGATAATTTATTTTGTCTAATTCACATGTAAGTGAGATCATACTGTATTTATCTTTTTTTCTGTATGGCTTATTTCACTTGGTATAATGCCCTTAAGGTACGCCTTGTCACAAATGACAATGTTTCCTTCTTTTTATGGTTAAATAATATTCCTCTGTGTGTGTGTGTGTGTGTGTGAGAGAGAGAGAGAGAGAGAGAGAGAGAGAGAGAGAGAGAGAAATTGCTAACTTCCACCACAGCAGAAAGGTTTTACTTACAACTCAAGCCAAATGCATATAACCACAATATGAATTTATGCAGGGGAGGGGAATTCACTGTACAATAATATATAATTCAATTGCCAGCAAAAGGGGAAGGTTACAGACATCTTGGCAAGACTCCAGAAATTGGCAACCAGGGTAAGGAAGTGGGACAGGCCCTATTGGAGAGTTCCTGGCAGTCATCCATTTCAGGAGTTCAAAACCACTTCTCAGAGCAAAAGTTTCTGGTGGCTCTCACCACCGCAGAAGGCTCCAGAACCAAGTGTGGAGTCTGTACGTAGTTCAAATCGTCATAAATTCAGATGCTTCTCAGAACCACCTGTTAATTTTCATTTAGGAGGGGCCTCTGGCACAGCCAGCTGGTATCTGTCCTTGCCTTGCACATGTCCTTTCATCAGTGTCTTCATAAACGAGTGGTTACTTTTTCATTGATAACTCAAGTCCCCATCTCCATTACCCCTACCTCCCAATCAGTCAGGGTCATTACAGCATCCTGTTGTAACATTATAACATCCATTATAACATCATTATATACATATAATTCGGGATCACTACAATATATATAACATATCTTCTTTAGTCACTTTCAGGGGCACATTACTTTTTCCCTGTCTTGGCTGGTGTAAATGATGCTGTATGAAGCTTGGCCATGCAGATATCTCTTTGAGACACTGATTTCATCTCCTTTGGCTATGAAACTGTTTTTTCTTATCTTTTTGAGGATAGTCATTCTACCAGGTGTGAGGTGATGTCTCACTGTGGTTTAGCTTGCCACTTCCCACTTAATTCGTGAGATTGACCATCCTTTCCAGGTGCCTGTTGGCTATTTGAACATCATCTTTGGAGAAACTGTGATTTTATTCTTGAGTCTTCCCTGCCTCTGCCTTTTTTCTTTGATTCTCCTTCCTTTTCCTAAACTGTGCTCTGTTTCCTGACTTTGTCCATGGGTTTCCTTCTATGGTCCTGTCGTAAGACTCAGAGCTCTATAGTCGATTCCGAGTGGATTGGAAGTGATGAGCCACAGGGAGATCTGCCACCTGGTCCTCACAGAAGTTAGAGGACAAAGTCCAGCATAAGGTCAATTCAGGGCTATATTTTTAAAATTTTTATTAATTTATCTGTCATTAACGTATCTCTTTTATTTGTGTGACTCAGTTTTCAGATAAGCTTGTAGGTACGTTTTTATTATTTTCACAAGAACAACACATTACTTCCTTGAGCACTTTGGGCAAGTTAAGTTTACAGGGTATGACGTGGACTTAAAGAGATTTTTGTGACCTGCACAGAAATGTGAGGAAAATGGCTACATCATAATAGCATTCCTTATTTGGATATTTGCAAGAATGTCTATGTGTTTATGGTGGAGATCAGAAAAGTTGAATAGTGGATTTCTAATAACTGTGTTTCTAAATTTAAAAATGTTGTGGAAAAGTGGTGGCTCACACTGGTGGTCTTGGTGTTAGTATTTTTCAAGCAGAGAGAATGTCGTGATAAGAGCTTAAGGCTCCTCACAGCTCCGTGATGCTGCCGCCACCAGTGCTGTGATGCTGTGTGTTTCTTGCACGCTGGCACAACACAGCAAGGTGAGACTCACACGTCAGAGTCTACAGTTCAGCATCCTGGAACCTTCACACCGCAAAGTGCCTTTGCAATGGCAACGTTGTATTACATGCCTCCATTCCAGAGTTTCAGGCCTCAGCGTATCATCTTTGTTCACGTTTGGAAAAGCGTTCATTTGTGCCTCTTACAAAGAAGCTTTGGTATCAACATGTAGGTAGGCTGACAGAGTGGGAAATTGCAAGCAGTAACCTCTGCAGGTGGTAATAATGAGTTCATCCAATTCTGTACTAAATCATGTATAAACCATAATACCTGAAATGTTGCATAGTCATTATTAATCTTCCTCTTCTCTCTCCAGGCAGTTAGCCGTAAGTGCATTCTCTTTAACGGCAATAAACACAGGTATCATTCCCACTTACTGCAGTATCTTATGGTAGTTCAGTAAACATTTTCCATTATCATTTTAATAATACACCGCCTGAGGCCTGAGACTGTCTAAACAGAATTTGCTTTGCATTTGAGAATTTCTCCAATGAATTTTTAAGGTCTCATAGGGTGCTACGCTGCTAATATTCCTGATTATCGCCATTATCCAGGCTGGCAGAGTGTGGAGCCAATAAACAGTGCAAAGAACTAAATCAGTATAATTAGCTACATTTGAGTGCTCATGCATCTTTTGCTCTAGTCTCCTACTGTGCGTATTTGTGTAGGTGTGGTGTTTGGTGAATGGGTGGGGGTATATACGTAGAAGCACATGTCTACATGGTGCATGTATGAGTGTGTGCATGTGATGTGTGTGAACCTAACCTGAAAGTTCTACATCTCCTGATTTCAGACCATGAAACAAAGCTTCCAAGCTTAAGGAGTTTGGGGGTCTCTCTTGGGATATTATTGAGTGCAACCTGGCAGAGAAGGAATGAGTAGGGCTGCTAACAAGGTGCTTTTATCCCCTTATGTGAAGGTCCAGGCGGGTGCAGAAACTGTTCAAATTTTTCATCCCGGCATCCTTGCTTCTCCATACTCCACAGCATCACAGTCTGTGTAGTTATTAGGGTTCTCCAGGGCAAAGAAAACAAACAATAGGATATGAAGGAGATTTATTGCAGGAGTTGGTTCCCTTGGAGGTGGGAAGTCCCATATAATGCTGTCTGCAAGTTGAAGATGCAGGAAAGCTGATGGTGAAGTTTAGTTTGAGACTGAAGGTCTGAGAAGCAGGGGAACTGATGATGCAAATCCAGTCCCACGGCAGGAGAAGATGCAGTGAGGTAGAAAAAAGGAAAGGGGCAATTCCTCCTTCCTCTGCCTTTTGAATCAATGAATGTATTCGGTGGTGCTGCCAATATCTGGGAAAACTATCTGCTTCACTGAGTCCACCAGTTCAAATGCTAATCTGACCTGGAAACACCCTTGCAGAAATAAAGTTTAACCAGCAATCTGAGCATGCCTGCGCCCAGACAAATTGACACATAAAATTAGTCCTCACAGGTCTAGTCTTTGTCAAATGGGCACCCATGTGCCTCTCCTTAAGCCATATTTAGCCTCTAAGACAATTTTAAAAGTTCACATTTCTGCCTAATATGACACAAATATCTCACATGCAACCTAAAATATACCAACCCCTTTCTCAGAAGAGGATTCAGAGTTCTTGAGTGGTGTTTATTCTTCTCCTTGGTTATTTTGCAATGTAAAAATCATGCTGTAAAGTTAACAAAACTTAAATACTGTGATACAAAGTCAACACATCTAGGCTACATAATATAGCAATAAGGGGGAGGTAGGGAAAACACCTGCTATGCATGTACACAAACATACTCATGACAATTACAGCCCTCATTTCTCGAACTAGTCACAGTGGACTGACCCACACCTTCAGTCCTGAAGTGTCTGTGGTTTTAGGCGTCCTGCTGGGATTGGTGTGGATCTCTACTGACATTAATCACCGTGCATGTTAATATTAAGAGATGCCTGGTGGGATCTCATGTATTCCAGACATGCTCTTCTCACCGCCGTGATGGAGCAGGAGTACAATATCCCCTGGGCAGTCAGAATCAGCCACCCCAGCCAGCACAGGAGATCCCTCCTGACTCAGAGGCATGAGGATCCCAAAGTGGCAGAGCAGCGATCTTAACTCCCAGTTCAGTGGAATTGTTACAGGGCAACCCCGATATAAAAAGGGTTGCCTGACTGTGGGTACTCACCTGTGCCCTTAAAGGGGACTTAAACTGCAGGCACACACAAAAGGTTAACAAAAGGTTTATTTACAAGGGAAAGGGAAAGGAGGAAATGTACAACTCAGGGAGAAAAGGAGGGAGATAAATTCTTAAATGCTTCCTACCTGTTCCTCCAACCTAGAATCCCAAATGACCCGCCGAGATCACACACTGCCTGGCCAAGAGCACAAGCCAAGAGAATGAGACTCCACTAACATGGCTGGTTATAAACACAAACCAGAGAAAATGGCTGCTTAACTCTGCCCTCATGTCCTCGCAACCTCCCTTTGGGGATCATGGTATTTGTAGTTCCCAGTGTCTTGATGGAGTGGGGGTGGCATCCACGAAGCCTGTATGGAGTTTGCTCAGGACATCCTTTCCTCCTAACACTGGGTGTCTCTTGATGGAAGCATTCCTCGCTCTGGAACAAAGACGTCTAAGCGAGAAGAGCATAAAGGCACAGGACATGAAGCAAAAATCTTGCTAGTGGATCAGTGGGAGTCAGTGAGTAGTACTCCTCCCATTTTCATGCCTTCGTTCCTAAAATGTTGCATCTGGATCTTCCAAAGGTGATCCCACTGCTCTACCAAGCCAGCTGCTTCAGGATGGTGGGGGACATGGTAAAGCCAGTCAATTCCATGAGCTGGGGTGCATTGTTGCACTTGTTTTGCTGGCATGTGCTGGACACTGGCCAGTGCACTCAGCTAAAGACATCCACGTGTCTACACAGTCCAGACAGCATTTCCAGGACTAGTAAATGCAGATGACAGCAGGTCCCCTGGAAGGCAGCTTTCAGGAGAAATGGCTTTCCTATTTCCAAATGCAACTAAATGACATGTAATATGACAACACTATCTGCTAGTGAATCACATTGATGTTCATGCTATTTATCTTCATTACAATCTGGGGAAAAGCACCACAGGACCATTTAACAATAACACCTTTTGACTGGTGACATGTATTTGATAAGCCAATTCTCACCAAGTGAAATAGTTTAAATTGTTTATTTTAAGATAGCCTCGGTTATTGGGAAACTCTTTCCCTGAAATTGTATTCCCATTCACATCTCATCAAGTCTTCAGAGGTGTTCTGCAGCTGCCTCATGATTTGAGGAAATGCAAGCTCAATCTCATTACCCGGATGAGATGCAATCAAGACCTGTGGTTCCTTTGGATCAGAGATTGGGTGGCAATAAAATATGCCATTCAGGACAGGCTCTGGGAACTGAACTTTCTCTTCATGCTTCTGACAAAAGCTTAACCCAATGGAGTGTAATATAGGTTCATTTTCCAGAAGTTATTTTTTATGTGAGCAAAAGGGATGTGAACTGCTTCATTTGCAACCCACGGCAGAGGATGCAGGAATGAGCGTCTCTGCTGTCCTGTCTTCAGAGGCAGCCTTGGGTCCCAATGCACAGGGCCAGGGAAGAGTGGTTTCCCACAAAGATGCCACAAGTACTACCTTCCCCAGCCCATTCTCTCTTCCTGTGCTGTGTTAGACAGGCTTCTGCCCACCCCAACCCCGCTCTCTGGTTCTAGTGCCCCTTTCTCACCTCTCCAGGGACTCTTGTTCAATCCCAGAAGCCCTCGCCTGTAAGACTTTTCTCCCTTCCTCACCATTTCCCAAGCATACATCCACACCCTGCCCCCACATTCATGAATCTCAAAAGCTGGTTGTTCTTTGGTCTCAGCAAAAAAGTAGATCTAACATGCAATGGCTATTGAAATTGTGTCCAGAAGTTTCTCTATCAGAAAGTGCTGTTCTCCTGGTGAGACTAGGGAGCCTCCAGAGTTGAGACCCCCAGTCCTATCCTTTTGCTCCTGTCCTATCCTCATACCTGCTATGAGTCCCTGAAATAGCAGTGAGAGAGCCCACCCCACATGACCTGGGATTCATGGACTGTAGTGCACTTCAGGTGATACAGGTGACAATCAGGGAGTTTCCCAAAGGGATGCTCCATTAGGCTCCAATTTACATATATGGAGGTGTCTCCACGCCAACAAGCAATTTTCAAACATCCTGCTGGTGTCTGAAAATTCAGCTCAACTCCCACACATCTACTACGAGACAGCATTAGATTCCATAGGTTACAGACTCAGTCTTCCAAAATCCGTCTACCTCAGAGTTGCCACTCTGGGCTACCACCTGTGCTTTTGGTCAATCAGATTGTAGGTGCCTACAATTCCCTCCTCAGATTCAATTAATTTGCTAGAATGGCACGTAGACATCAGGAAACCCAGTTACTTAGTTGAACACCGTATATTACAAAAGATATTAATACTAAAGGATCTGACTCAACAGCCAGATGCAGAGAAATGTAGAGGAAGGACTGTGTAATGGCAGGAAGACACAGGGCAGGTTCTCTACAATCCTATGCAGACGGGTAAAGGAGAGTCCTGGAGCCATTGGTGGCTTTTTCAGGCTTTTTATTGAGTTTACCAGGTACATGGCAGGCAGGGATGCTGGGGGGTGGGGGGTGGGAAGCTGGCAAGCCTCCCAGACCGCAGCAAGTCCTCACTCTTTCTGGGCTCTCCGGCATTTCTCTCGTGGCCTCTGCTTCTCTGCTCTCTTCTGGTGGTTCCGTTTCACTCTCTCACTCGCTCTCATCTGCTGGTTCTGTTCTGCTCTCTTGCTTATTCTCCTGGTATCCCCATGACGCGGCCTTGATGCTGCCCTTTAAAGCCCCATCTCAGCCCAGGTGAACCCACCTACATATGCCTACACCCCACTCCAGGTGCCCACCATCAGGCATGCATTCAGCACCGCAGGGATCCATCATCAATCCTAATGGCGGGAGGGCAGAGAAGCCTGACAATCATTTACCCTACAGACTGTCACCAGACAAGGATGGGAACCTGGCAGGTTAGACTCTTTAGTGCCCCTGGTGAGTACTGAGGAGAGGACTGCAGACACGGTCAGTGACAACTTGTATTGATTAAGAGACAGAACTCCAGGGAGACCTCCTTAAAGAGACTCCCTCAACAGGCTAGTTTCGGCTTCTGTGGAATTAGGAGGGTGGTGGCCAAAGAGGCTGGCCGCTTTCCATCAGGAGGGTGTGCGCTTCCACAGGCTTAGAATGGAGCACGCGCAGTCACAAATTATGCTGTTTCACACGTCCTAGGTTCAGAAAACTGAGGGCCAATCCCACCCAGAGGCGGAGATCCTAGCAATATAATGAGTCTGTGGGTGCTGTAGGCCGCTTAGCTTGCCCCTGCGCCTGTTGCACAGTCTGGTTTGTGCTGGTTCTGGTCAGGGGTCGAGGTTTCCCTGTGTCCTCAGGCTGGTAGAATTCCGTGGGCTGCAAAGAGAACTTGACATACAGTGAGAGGCCTTTTATGTCTTGGGGCACCTGGTTGCTTGTCAAGGGCTACTTGAAACGATGACTCAGCTAGTTCAGAAGACTCCAATGATGGGCCCTTTGTTCCTTCTCTGAGTGTGGGGAAGACTTTCCAGGCCCCTCAAAATGTGCCAGGCTCCTCCAATCTCCACATGTTCAGGACACTAGCAGCTCTCCAGTCTCCTCCTCTCGAGTTTTCATTACATAAGAATGATTGGCAATTCACCTAGCAAAAGCCCTGAGGCTCTCTCAATGCCCAGGAAACCAAGGGATGGGATTGCAATTCTCCCCCTTTATTTGGGTTGATTTCTTTGGCAATCAGTGCCCCCGCTCAGGTGTTTTCACAAAGCTGCCTTCGTTAACATAGCAAGGGATTCCTCTAACTCTCTTAGAAAATTCCAGCGTTTTGGGGAATGGAGCTTGGAAGGGTGGGGAAGACTAAATATATTGACATATGAGAAATACACTGGTTATGGAATGATAATAAATCCTGATACTGCAAAACTCCCTTCAATGGTGTCATCACATAAAAGATGTCCTCCTCCCCACCGAAGAAATTGGAGAACAAATTGCAATTAGCATAATGGAATTTGAGAAGTCAGGGTGATGATTTAAAGACTGGTCTCTGGATAGTCTTTTGCAATTTCATGGTGTAGGGTAAAGAAAATGTCAGGCTTTTCTGCCCTCCCGCTATCAGGATAGATGATGGATCCTTGTCCTGAATGCATGCCTGATGGCGGGCACCTGGAATAGGGTGTGGGCATAGGTAGATGGGATTCAGCTGAGCTAAGACTGTGCTTTTAAAGGTGGCGTCACAGGGACGCCAGTAGAAGCCGAGAAGCAGCAGAAGCTGAGAAAGAAGCCAATGAGAGAAGCAAAGAAGCAGAAGCAGAGAAGGCCAGAGAGCCCAGAGAGAGTGAAGATTTGCACCCCTGCCTGCCATATGCCTGGTGAACCCCAATAAAAGACCTGCAAAACCCCTGAGGGTTCTGACTCCTCCTTTACCCGGTCTGCATGGGATCAGAAAACCTGCACTGGGTCCATTCCTGCCCTTACACATGGATACAAAGTTCTTGAAAGTGTAATTAACTTCTTCCTATGATACACGTCTTTTTTTTTTTAATTTTCTGAGTTTTTCTCTCTTGTTTCTCACTATCATGGGTAATTTTCAATATTAGCAAAGTAAAACTTGCATGTTCTTACTTTAATTGGTTGATTCCAGTTTGTTTGCTCATCTGTTTTTTATTGGGGAGGGCCAATTGGTTTTATAAATTTATTTTTTACATCGTTGTTCATTTTTAAACAATATTTGCTTCCCCCCACCCCCTCAGGTGTAGTCCCCATAGAGTTTCCTTCCCCAATGCACCCGTGCACCATCACCTCAGTCCCCTGTGCTCCTCCCTCCTTCCCTCTGATCCCTCTCCTGCCTCCTCCCCTGCAGGATGTCTCTGGTTTGTAATTGTCTGGTTTTGCTTGTTGTGTTTTGAACTGTTATTATTTTTTTACACTGATGTCTTATTTGGTTCCCTTATATTCCTACTATAAGTGAAACCATCTGATATTTTTCTTTTTCCTTCTGGCTTATTTCACTGAGCGTAATTCCTTCTAGTTCCATCCACATTGCTGCGAATGGCATGAGTTTATCTCTTTTGATTGCTGAATAATATTCCATTGTGTATATATACCACATCTTCCTGATCCGGTCACCTATTTTCAGGCATTTGGGTTGTTTCCAGGCTTTACCTATTGTAAATAGTGGTGGGAGTGCAAACTCTTCCAGCCACTATTGAAAGCTGTCTGGAAGTTCCTCAGACTACTGAAAATGGAGCTACCATACGACCCGGCAATTCCACTCCTAGGGACCTACCCAAAGGACACAAAAACATTGATTCAAAAGAACACCTGTGCCCCCATGTTTATTGCAGTGCTATTTACAATAGGTAAAATCTGTTCATCTGTTTTGGATGGGAGGGAAAGGTGACTGTGACTGTCTAAATCATAAAGGGGGAGTCATCAGGGGAAAACTGCAAGAGTTGGGGAAAGACAAACTTGTTAATTCTTTTCAAAAAAATATTTTAAATGTATCTCTTCTTTTTTTTTTTAAGATTTATCTACCCATGTATACAAGAGCTGGGGTACAGGCCAGAGATGTGGGGGGTGAGAGGATCCACCAGAGACAGAGCGGGGAACAGAACAGGCAGACTGACTGAAACACACTGCTAAGGGGCGCAGTGGGTGAAACTGGAGAGGTCTGCTGGGCCATGTGGGCCTCTCCCTGGCCGGCCAGGGATCGAACTTGTGCTGCAGAGGCTGTGGATTGCCTACAGTGTAGTGGCCAACCCCTTGCACCACCAGGGAGGCCCAAGCTTGTTAATTCTTCTCTGAGGGCCTCTCTGGTGGCGCAGCGATGAGCACTGTGTTGCGAAGCTGCCCGCAGCCTCTGCAGCGCCAGTTTGATCCCCAGCTGCTCCCCAGCCACCGGAGGAGGGTCCCACATGGCGTGCAGACCTCTCCTGCCGCCCGCTGCTCCCCTCAACAGTGTACTGCGGTCTTTCTGCCTGCTCTGCTCCCCTCTCTGGCTCTGGTGAATTCTCTCACCCTCCCGCGCTTCTGACTGTACCCAGTGCTTGTATAAATAAAAATAAATAAATCTTTAAAAAAAAAATTCTTATCTGAGAGACCAGTCATTTGTAACTGCATCATATGTTTTTGTTTGCTTATGTAAGCATACACAAACACATATACACACATACATACACATTTATTTTTTACTAAGATATACTTATTTGCAACATACTTTTCTAGATCCTGCACTTTATAACGTGCCATGGGCATCCTTCCAATTCAGTACTGACTGTGTTATTTCATCCTTTCTAATGGCTGTATTTTAATCAAGAATATGGATAGGTCATAATATCTTCCAGCATTCAATTAACAATAATATGGCAATAAACATTTATGTGCCTATTTTGTTTTTATTTCATTACCATTGTTCATTGTTATCTTTATTATCATTGTATTGTATTTTGGTCAGCAAAATTCACAAGTCAAAAAGTATGAACATTTATGAATTTTAACAAATAGTACCACATTTTATTCCATGACTTCCTATTAATTAATACTGTGTAAGTAAACTTCTTTTCACTTTTGTCAGCACTGAATGTTACAATACCTGTTTTAATGAGTTCTTTTTTAATATATTGCCTTTCTCATAAAACTGTCAAAGATTCTAAATAATATGCTGGCAAACCTAATCCAACAATTTATTCAAAAGCTGGTGCAAAACAACCAATTGGAGTTTATTTCAGAATGTGACAAGAATGCAACATTGGAATGTCTTTGAAAATAATTCATTAAATGAACATATTAAAATGTTTAAACCATGACTTGGTCATATATTTCAATAAAAACACTAAGAATATATTATAGGGAGAAAAACTAGATATCAGACACAAAACAAACATCAGAGATGTTATCACTGCTTCAGTGGATTATATGCAGGAAATAAAAATAAGGACCATGGGGCCTCCCTGGTGGCGCATGCAGTTGAGCACAGCACCGTGAAGCTGTTCGCAGCCTCTGCAGCGCGGGTTCGATCCCGCCTGGTGAGAATCCCACATGGTGAAGCAGACCTCTCCTGTCTCGCCTACTGCTCCCCTCGGCAGTGTGTTTTGTCAATCTGCCTGTTCTGTCCCCCGCTCTGTCTCTGGTGGATCCTCTCACCCTCTGGCAATTCTGGCCTGCACCCAGGTTCTTGTATAAATAAAAAAATCTTTAAAAAAAAAAGGACCATGAATATTGGAAAAGTCAATATGATCTTTATTTTCAGACATACATTGCATGTATTAAGCATGCAACTGAAATGATTAAAATTAATATGAAATCTGGGGTAGGCTTAATATATATATAATATTCATAATTATTATACTTGTATATATTATGCATATGTATAATTATTAAACCCACCTGAGATATATATATACAAAACAGCTTTTATGTGCACAATTAATATTTATGTGAAGATATAAATGAAAAACATGTCTTTACGTCAGACAGAAAAAAAAAGAAAACTTACATTCTAGGAACATTTTTTACCATTAAAGGCACAAGACAAATATGAAGAAAACTATTAAAGTTCTTTTTTTATATTTAATATTTTATTGAGATAATGTTGGTTTACATTCTTGCTTCTATTTTGGAAGTATAGAATTTTCCTCCCTTCAGGTCTTATTACTCCAGTGAACCCACCATCAAGGTACCCATAGTTCATCACCACCAACAAAGAATATATTTAGAAAATGCCACAATAGGATCCCATGCCATGGGTCCCCTCCCCCAACCTTTTATTTTCTTTCATTTTTTTGGAGTGAGATTGTTTTACATGTTGATTTTTATCATCAAACTTCATACATATATGAGAGACCACCCACGTTAAATTTTTTTTTTCATTTGATATACTTTTTTTTTTTTGCCTCACTGTGGTTTATAACCCAGATCAATAGCTTACAAAATTTCATTGTTGTTCATTTTTAAACAATATTTGCTTCCCCCCACCCCCCTAGGTGTAGTCCCCATAGAGTTTCCTTCCCCAATGCACCCGTGCACCATCACCTCAGTCCCCTGTGATCCCTCTGATCCCTCTGATCCCTCTCCCTCCTCCTCCCCTGCAGGATGTCTCTGGTTTATAATTGGCCATTTTTGCTTTGTTGTGTTTTGTACTGTTATTATTTTTTACACTGATGTCTTATTTGGTTCCCCTGTATTCCTGCTATAAGTGAAACCATACAATATTTTTCTTTTTCCTTCTGGCTTATTTCACTGAGCATAATTCCTTCTAGCTCCATCCACGTTGCTGCGAATGGCATGAGTTTATCTTTATTGCTTGATGAATAATATTCCATTGTGTATATATACCACATCTTCTTGATTCCGTTATCTATTTTTTGGGCATTTGGGTTGTTTCCAGGTTTTACCTATTGTAAATAGTGCAGCAATAAACATGGGTGTACAGGTGATCTTTTGAATCAATGTTTTTGTGTCCTTTGGCTAGATCCCTAGTAGTAGAATTGCCAGGTCGTATGGTATTTTTAGTAGACTGAGGAACCTCCAGACAGCTTTCCATAATGGTTGGACCAGTTTGCACTCCCACCAGCAATGTAGGAGAGTTCCTTTTTCACCACATCCTCTCCAACATTTGTTGTTGCTTGTTTTTTGATATGTGTCATTCTTACTGGTGTAAGGTGGTATCTCAATGTGGTTTTAATTTGCATTTCCCTGATTATCAGGAATGTTGAACATTTTTTCATATGCCTGTTGGCCATTTGCATTTCCTCTTTGGAGAAATGTCTTTTAAGTTCTTCTGCCCATTTCTTGACTGGATTGTTTATTTTGTTTTTGTTGAGTCATGTGAGTTTGTATATCTTTGTGATCAGTCCCTTATCAGTTGACTGGGGTGCAAAGATTTTTTCCCAATCAGTGGGATGTCTCTCTGTTTTGGTTAATGTCTCTTTTGCTGTGCAGAAGCTTTTCAGTTTGATGTAATCCCAGGTGTTTATCTTTTCCTTGACTTTCTATGCTTTGGGTGATGAGTCTTATTGCAATGTATATCTTGTAGTGTTTTACCTGTATTTTCTTCTATATGTTTTATGGTTTCAGATTTTATGTCCAGTTCTTTCATCCATTTTGAGTTGATTTTTGTGCATGGTAAAAGGTAGTGGTCTAGTTTCATTCCTTTGCATGTGGTGGTCCAGTTTTCTCAGCACCATTTATTGAACAAACTGTCTGTCTTCCATTGCAAAGAATTTTGCTCCTTTGCCAAAGATCAGTTGTCCATATAAATGTGGTTTTATTTCTGGGTTTTCTATTTTGTTCCATTGGTCTGTGTGTCTGTTTTTGTTCCAATACCAAACTGTTTTAATTATTATGGCCTGGAAGTATAGTTTGAAGTTTGGAAGTGTGATACCTCCTCTCTCCTTTGTTTTCATCAGTAGGGCTTTGGCTATTCGTGGTTTTTTGTGGTTCCATATGAATTTCATCAGTATTTGTTCTATCTCTTGGAAGAATGTTATTGAGATTTTTATTGGAATAGTGTTGAGTCTGTATATTGCGTTTAGTAGGATGGACATTTTAATAATGTTAATTCTTCCGATCCATGAGCAGGGCATGTCTTTCCATTTCCATTTCCATTTGTGTCTTCTTCTATTTCTTTTAACAATGTTTTACAATTTTCTTTGTTTAGGTCTTTCACCTCTTTTGTTAGGTGTATTCCCAAGTGTTTCATTTTTTTTGTTTCAATTATAAAAGGGATGGTTTTTTTGATTTCTTCTTCTTCAGATTGATTGTTTGTGTATAGGAAAGCTACTGATTTTTGTGTGTTGATTTTGTATCCTTCTACTTTACTGAACTGGTTGATTATTTTGAGTAGTTTTTCTATGGAGTTTTTAGGGTTCTTTATGTATATGATCATATCGTCTGCAAATAGTGATAGTTTTACTTCTTCTTTCCCTATCTGGATTCCTTGTATGTCTTCTCTTGCCTTATTGCCCTGAGTAGCACCTCCAGTATAATATTGAAGAGCAGTGGTGAGAGAGGACATCCTTGTCTTGTTCCTGATCTTAAAGGAAAGGCCTTCAGCTTTTCGCCATTGAGAATAATGATGGTGGTGTGTTTATCCTGTTTGACTTTTATCATGTTAAGATATGTTCCTTCTAAGCCCGAGAATTTCAAGGGCCTTCATCATAAATGGATGTTGGACTTTGTCGAATGTTTTCTCAGCATCTATTGATATGATCATATGGTTTTTATTTTTCTTTTTGTTGATGTGTTGGATTACACTGATTGTTTTTCGTATGTTGAACCATCCTTGTGCCCTGGGATGAATCCCACTTGATCATGGTGTATTATCCCTTTGATGCATTGTTGGATTCTGTTGGCAAGGATTTTGTTGAGGATTTTTGCATCAGTGTTCATTAGGGATATTGGCCTGTAATTTTCTTTTTTTGTGCTGTCTTTGTTTGGTTTTGGTATTAGTTAATGTTGGCTTCATAGAACATATATGTAGTATTCCTTCTTTTTCAATTTTTTGAAAGAGTTTGTGTAGGATAGGCACTAATTCACTGCTGAACATTTGGTAGAATTCATTTGTGAGGCCATCCGGACCAGGGCTTTTGTTTGGGGGGAGTGCTTTGATTACTGCCTCAATTTTGCTGCTTGTAATTGGTCTGTTTAGGTGTTCTATTTCTTCTTTGTCCAGCTTTGGATGATTATATCGTTCTAGGAATTTGTCCATCTCTTCTAGGTTGTTGAATTTGTTTGCACATAAGTGTTCATAGTAATCTCTGATTATTTTGATTTCTACTGAGTCTGTTGTGATTTCTCCTCTTTCTTTTATAATCCTATTTATATGTGTTTTCTCCCGTTTTTTCTTTGTGAGCCTGACTAGAGGTTTGTCTATTTTTTTATTTTTTTCAAAGAACCAACTTTTGGGTTCATTGATCTTTTGGATTGCTTTTTTAATTTCTATTTCATTTATTTCTGCTTTGATTTTTACTGTTTCCTTTCTTCTACTGGCTTTCGGGGTTTTTTGATGTTCTATTTCTAGCTTTTTGAGATGTGAGATTAACTTGTTTCTTTGAGTTCTTTCTTGATTGTTGATGTGCGCCTGTATTGCTATGCATTTTCCTCTTATTACTGCTTTTCCTGCATCCCATGCATTCTAGAAAGTGGTGTCCTCCTTGTCGTTCAACTCAAAGTATTTTTTTAAATTTATTTATTTATACAAGAACCAGATGTGCGGGAGGGTGAGAGGATTCACTGAAGGGGGAACAGAGTCAGGAACAGAACAGGCAGACTGACTGAAATACACTGCTGAGGGGAGCAGCGGGAGAGACAGGAGAGGTCTGCTCACCATGTGGGTATCTCCACGGCGGGGATTGAACTGGCACTGCAGAGGCTGCGGACAGCTTCATAGCACGGCACTCAACTGCCTACACCACCAGGGAGGCCCATCAAAGTATTTTTTAATTTCTTCTTTGATCTCCTCATTAGTCCAGTGGTCTTCCAATAGTGTGGATTTCAATTTCCATGAAGTGAGAGGGTTCCTTGTTTTCTTTCCATGATTTATTTCCAGTTTGATGCCTTTATGATCAGGAAAATAGTTGGAATGATTTTTTATCTTCATGTATCTGTTGGTGTTTGTCTGTGATCCAGTATGTGATCGATTCTGGAGAATGATCTGTGTGTGCTTGAGAAAAATGTGTACTCGGATTTTGGGGGTGCAGTGTTCTATAGATGTCTGTTAAGTCCATGAGTTCTATGTCTTTATTTAGGGCTCTAGTGTCTTTATTTATTTTTTGTCTCATTGATCTTTCCATTGGTGAGAGTGGATTGTTGAAGTCTCCCACTATTTATGTATTTTCTTTAATGTCCATTTTCAGAGCTGATAATAACTGTCAAATATATTTTGGTGTGCCTTTATTTGGTGAGTATATGTCGATGAGTGTTATAGCTTCCTGATGTATTGTCCCCTTGATCATAATGTAGTGTCCATCTGTGTCTCTTTTTACTTTTTTTAATTTGAAGTCTATTTCATCTGATATAAATATAGCTGTTCCTGCCTTTTTTTTTTTTTTTTTGGTACATTTGCTTGTAGGATTGTTTTCAACCTTTTACTTTCAGTCTGTGTTTATCTTTAGTGTTTAAATGTGTTTCCTGGAGACAGCAGAAGGATGGATTTTGCTTTTTAATCCAGCATGCTACTCTCTGTCTTTTTATTGATGAGTTTAATCCATTTACATTTAGAGTTAATATTGATATGTTGGGGGTATTTGCCATTTTGTTTGTCTTTTTGTGATTTTATTCCTCACTTTATTCTGTTCTTCTTGATCATTCCTCTGTTGGTTTGGGCTTTAGGACTTCTTGTAGAATTTTTTGGAGTGGGAATTTAGTTGTAATGAATTTCTGAAGTCTGTCTGAGAAGGTCCATATTTTTTCTTCATAGAAGAAGGAGAGCTTTGCAGAGTAAAGTATTCTTGGTTGACATTTGTTGTCTTGAAGTTTGTTGAATATGTTACTCCATTCTCTTCTTGCCGTAGTGTTTCTTCAGATAAGTCTGAGGTTAACCTGATTGATTTTCCCCTTATAAGTTATATAAATTATCTGTTTCTTCCCCCTTGCCAGTTTCATTATTTTTTCTTTGTCTTGGACTCTTGCAAGCTTTACTATTATGTGTCTTGCTGTAGCTTTCTTTTCATTGTGGTAACTGGGTGTTCTCACTTCTTGTATGTCTATATTCTTCTCCTTTTTCATACTTAGGAAATTTTCTTCAATTATCTCCTTGAATAATTTCTCAGATCCTTTGTCTCTTTCCTCACCTTCTTCTGGAATGCCTAAAACTCTTGTATTTCCTCTCTTCATGGAATCTGATGATTGTCTAAGGGTATTCTCATTCTTCTTCCTTTGCACTTTTCTCTCTTTTTCTCTTTTGGTTCTTTCTATTTCTGTATCAAGAGTACTGATCCATTCTTCCTTTTCCTTGGTTCTGTTTTCAATGCTTTTCCAAGAGTTCTTTGTCTCCTCCAGTAATCTTTTAGTCTCCTCCTTTTCTTTTATTTCCTTTCTTAAAGTCTCATTTTTGTTCTTCAGTTCATGATTATTTGTCTCATCACATTATACTTTTAATCATGATGATTATTAATTCTCTATCTGACAGGCAGAGAAGTTCTTCCATGTCATTGTTGTGCTCTGGTGCCTGATTTTCTTTTTGTCATGTGTCCTCCTGCGCGCTTGCTTGGTCATTTGTATTTTTTCTTCTCCCTGCTGTTTGCATTCTAATTTGTTCTATGCATTGGGACATTGTGCCACTGGTGTTGGCAGGCATCTCTTTGGATTGCTCCTTCAGGGGTGTCGAAAACTGTTTACCAGACTGAGACCAGCACTGGTAGGCCAAAACTCCACCAAGGTGTTGATGCTGTGACTGTGTTGCTGGGCACTGTCTCTTACAGTTCCCTCCTGCTGTATTTACTCAGTTCCAGCAGGGAATCAGTTAGTTGGTGATTTTGCTCTGGTCACTAGGTGGTGCTAGAGACCTGTACTTGCTGACCTGTGCTTTTCCCCTGTATTTCTCTGAGAAACTGAGGGGGGTGGGGAGCACCTCAACACAAGGGCTATTGCTCATGTTGGGTGCTGTGTCTGCCCTGTGTTCACCCAGTGCTGTGCCCTCGGCTGTGTGAATCCTGTGCCCTGTGTTCTAGTTCTCAATCTCAGAGTTTCAGATCCAAAACGAAGGCTGTCACCCTGTGCAGTGCCCACTGTAATGGTGCGTCCCATGCCCAGGATCCTGTGCCTGGCTCTCAGTTCCAGAATGGGTCTTGCTCTGTGCCTTGTTTCCCTTCTTACCCCCTTTTGTGTGACCCACCCCCTCTCAGAGCCCGAGGGTGTTTTTAGAAACCCTGGTTTCCAACTATTAGGAAGTTGGTTATTTTGTTCTGGTCACTAGGTGGCACCAGAGATCTTTCCTAGTATCCTTCCAGAGCTGTGCTTTTTCCCATGGGTCTCCATGGAATGGCTCAACGGCGTGGGGTCCTGTGTCTGCCCCTGTGCCACACGTCGTGAGGATCCCACACCCCGAATTTCAAGCCCCAGGTCTCAGTTCCAAAGCCCTCAGATCCAAAACACGGTGGTAGTCCAGTTCAGTGTCCGCAAAAATGGCAACTTTTGCACCCCACTCCCATGCCCGAGTGCCTGGCTTTGATTACTCAGTGAGGGTCATTCACCTCAGTGACAGTTCCTACATGTCTCCCCACGAACCTAGGTCGCAGGCATGGGGACCTGGGCAGCCACGATCCATGTATGCTTTTCGGGCATGTGCACGCTTTTATCAGCACAAGCTGACCAGCTATACTTGGGCAATTTGCAGGTGTCTCCGCAGAGTCCTTATCTTCCTCTAATGGTGCCCGGAGCTGTTCGCTCGCCTCCATGGAGATTCATGCACAGTTCTCCATAGTTTCCATTCGCAGGGTGTGGTGCCTGCAATAGTTCCCTTCCACTCACAGTCATGTTTGATCTGTAGTTTGTTCTCGTTGTTGTTGTTTTTCTTTCTGTTGTCGGAGTGTGCCAGCTTTGTGGGTGGGGAGGGTAGCAGGGTTCTGAACTTTGCTCTCTTTTCGTTCTCTCTTTTCTTTCCTCTTCGGGCAGTTTGCCAGAGTCGCCCATTTATCTTCCGTGTCCTGGTTTTTACAGGGACCTGCCACTTTTCCTCCCTATTAGCTTTTTTTTATGGGAGGACTTACTCGCAGAGTTTCCTCACCACCATGTTGATCTGAATCTCCTATTAAAGTTCTATTGAAGAGCTTGAAACAGTTCCTGCAAGACAAATACATATTCCTGAAAGGAACAATTTGATATTGCACAGATATTGGCCCTTCCACAATTAATTTGATAGTTAAAAATATTTCAATCAGATTTCAAATTATGGTGTTTTCTGTATAATTGTTGGTGTCAATTGCTGTAAATGGAGAATGTATCTTAATTTTAATAATGAACCAGAGACATGTTACAGTGAGGCTGATAAATTTTAACTACCTGGGCTGTCATTTGCACAGGTTCTTTCCAAGCCCTTAAAGGAGGCCTTGGGAAAATTTGCAAATATAACTTATGTAAACCCTGGCCCTTGGGGTAGGGTGATGGGCATGGTGGTAGCCACATTTAGGATGCAGCTGGGGAGTGGGGGTCAATAACATCTGCATGTCATACCCATGTACACATGTTCTGAGTCTGTGCCCTGCTTCTGAAATTCTCTTTGAGGTTGCCAGGGACGACTTTGCTCTTTAGAACTATGTAGAGGAAAGTGAGGTGAAAAGGTTGGAGTAATAGCTGATAGCAAATGCATGCTCCCAAAAAGCTAGGTGTTCCTTGCATCACTCAAACCTCCCTCTTTTGCCCCTCCTCAGGGCAAGTGGGATGGATTTTAACATCACCATTAGGCACACCAGATTGAGATTTGTTCACATCCCTCACAAGCAGCTGATAATTTGCCATTAAGCAAAGGGGACAGTTTCATCTTGGGGTTACTTCTGTACTTTTATGGTATTCCAGAATTTTTTTTTAAATAACCACATATTGAGATGTATTTTGCCTACCATAAAATTTACCAATTCAGTGTGTTTAGTGAATTCACAGAAATGCATGACCATCATCACTATCTAATTTTGTAGCATCTTCACCCCAAAATGAAATCCTGTACCCACTACACAGTCACTCTCTAGACCCCCTCTACTTCACCCACGGGAACCACAGATCTACTCTCTACCTCTCTAGATTTGCCTGTTGTGCGTGTTTCATACAAATGAATCAGGATGAAGTGGCTATGTCTGTCCCTTCACCAGTTGGTACAGTTTGGTTGTTCCCACATTTTGGCTAATGACTTGATGCTATGAAATCTTGTGTTCACGTTTGGTGTGAATGTGTTTTTTTTCCTTCCTCTTGGGTACACCCCTAAAAGTGGTGTGTATGTTTGACATATTGAGGAACTGCTTTCCAAAATGACCTTCACATTTTACATTCCACCAACAGTGTGTAAACGTTCCAGCTTTTCCATATCCTCTCAAAGACTTGCTATTTTCTTTGAATTTTTTTATAACCATCCTAGTGGATGTGAAGAGGTAGCTCATTGCAATTTTGATATGTATGTCCCTAGCGACTAATTTGTGTGTTTATTGGCCATACATATATCTTCCTTGAAAAAATATGCATTTGAATTCTTTGCCTGCCTCATTCCAGCTCACCCCATGGCAATTTTCATTTATTCCCTGTGCTCCTGAAAGTACTGAAGTTGTAAATTCACCTCTAGATGGTGGCTTTCAAACTTTCAACCCAATCTCTGGGAAAGATATTTTTCATTCCAGAATTAGGACACATCTGTATATACTGGAAATAACACAAAAAATTTTACTGGGATTGTGTATGATGCCTTCAGATGTATGTAAATATCTATGCCTCTCATATATTCTATGTATCTCATTTAAAACTGTCAGACATGATCTCACAAGTGGATTCTAAAGACCCAGTGTTTTAAAAGCAGTGGTATAGATTACCCCACCCCCTTTAAAAAGATAATGCCAGAAGAGGTTGAATGGTGTGCCTACTATCTACAAACCAGGCAAGCAACATATTGTGATTCAGCAGTAACCTACACACTGCAATTCAAGAGTCCTTATAATGTTCAACATCATTGAGTTGAGAAATCTCTGAATTCAAAATTTTAAAGAAGAAGCTGGCACAGTTTCTAAACAATAGAGAGAGGGTTTTGTGACCCAGCTGTAAATCCTATAATATTCAGAAGTCTGTACAATGTCCAATAAACCTACAATAGCTCTTAATCGCTGTGACCTCCTCTGCTAATGGTGGTAAATTTGTCATTGATGCCTGAAGCTGCACCCAAGCTGTGGGGTATTTGTGTGACATTAACATCAAGAAAATATCATTTTTCCATAGCATCAGGAAAAGTATTATTATACTTGAGCAGTTTAACAATCACAGACAAGAAATTGATCACAATTACCACAGCGGAATTTATTTTTTCTTTCACAGAAATAAAAATAAATTTGGAGACAGCTTCATGTTGCATCTTTTAAATCAATGCTGTCCTCTTTCCCTCTAAACACTAAGCAAAGTAGGTCAAACGCAAAAGACAAGGAAGCTATCACTTAACTCTCATCATTCAAAACAAATACCACTTTTCACAGACAAAAGGCTTTGCAGAGTGTAATTCTTCTCTAAAGCTGCTGCCTCTTGACCTGCTTTATCTGAAGCTGAAAGAACAGGAAGAAGAGTAACCCAGATGGGGGTGAAGAAGGGGGTCCTTCAAGGCCAACCATGTTGACATGGCACAGATGCTAATCAGTGAGCCCCCCCCCTTCCCTTCCGTAGCAGCCAAGGGCTAGAAACTCACAAAGGACAGCCTGCCAGAGAGCCCAGCCCAAAGAGGGAAAATCTTTCAACCCAGTACTTTGAGTAAGGGAGGTAATTTTATATTTTTTGGCACCACAAGAAAAGCTATGGTTAACATTAACGGAGAAATTACTATGACCTGGAATGCTACTAAGTACTGTATAATGTAATCTGCTAGTCATTTGGGGTTGCTATTGTTTCTGGGTTTGGGGGCTCCTTGGTCCTTGACTATGGCTGTGAAAGAATTCAAAGCTACATCTAGGCAAAGCAAAATTTATTTAGCAACAATACACCCAGAAGGAGGTCTGGGTGGACAGAGTCCATAGAAGAACAACAATTGCAAGGAAATTCAGGGGAATCCTGGCTAAAATGGGGTGCAGAAGGGTGCTCACTCCATCCTTTTCTGGAGTTTACAGAACAGGCTTTCCCAGGATATTGGTTTATGGAGCTGAGCTTAAGAGCATCGAGAGCAACAATGTCAAGTTATGAGAAAGCAAGTATCCCTGAGATTTGACAATAATTTCATGGAATGATCCACTGTCAGAAAGCAAAAGGCACATTGTGCTCTATTTCAGTCTTTGCATGAAGGAGCCATGCTGGCAATGATGGGCAAACAGGGAAAATGATTGAGAAGTCATTGTCTATAAGAGGTTTGCAAAATGATCTGTTTAGTTAGCAATTTTCAGTCACTTTATTAATGTGCTAATATGAATTTGTGTGAGTCAATGCAGTCCTTTTTTATTCAGGATAACTCATCAAGGTGGAGCATGTTTCTCCTACTTCTTCAATCAGACTCTGTAGGAGTCAGCGAAGAGTTGTCCTGTATTTGGTGACAACATGGAATCTAGAGTTGCTCTTTTGTAGAACATGCCCCATGGAGTAGACCAGTCAGTGTGCACAGAAGTCAGTGTACCAGGTCAGCCCTCTGATCAGGTCAAAGAGCTTCAGCCCAGAGTCAACGGTGTCCAAGTTCTGTTCAGCTGAGGGGAGGCAGGGGTTTAGACACAAGCATTAGGTCAGCCTCCGGTTTGGACTTAGGGTACTGCTAACAGCACCAGATAGAGTGAGCACAGCCCCTGTCTGTGACACTTGGCTCTACACATGTTGCCGGCACGGGGTAGCAGAAACATGAGAACATCTTGCTTCCTGGAGTAATTAACAGGATGGTAACTGGTTTCTGGGAAAAGTCAAAGTTCAATGATCAGAACTGGAAACTGATGTCAGAGAAACATAGACTGCCATTCCTCACAAGTCCTGGAATGACTGCCTTATTAAATCTGTTTGTCCTGAGATCTGGATGGACTAAGCTCTGGGCCATGGTAGAAGGTGTGATGGGTGTGGCCCAGGCAGAGCTCAGGCTCTGAAACTACTGACCCTCTGACTAGTGCCTCCACTCTTTGAAGGTCAACTATAGCAAGGGCTCTCTAAGAGTAAAGAAATAAAGACAACATCCACACTGTGTGCTATGTCCATGATGAGCTTGGCCAGGCTTGTGGCTGGGGAGATCTTGATGGGTGAGGACCTGCTGCAAGAAGCCTCTGGGTTAGGGGGACTTCTGTTCATTAATTTTAGAGGTTCAGTGTATTTGAGGAAAATTGGAGAATAATGCCTAAAATTTTAACTTTTGTTAAGTGATTAGAATGATAATTTGGACTTTAATGTTTTATCAGCCTAAAAATGTTAATATTGGTTCTATATTTTTAGATGGCTACCCCAAAGAAGAAATGATTTATAGATGGCGAAAAAATTCAGTTGAGGCTGCTGATCAGAAATCATGGCGGCTTTATCAGTTTGACTTCATGGGCCTCAGAAATACCACAGAAATTGTGACAACATCTGCAGGTAGGAGTTAAAGAAGTATAGCTCTCAAAAAAATAATCTGATTTTCTTTCTCCTAATCTGTAAGACTATTAATGTAGACTTCCTTCATGTGTATGTTTTAACTAATTGTATTAGGGCAACCATAATAACTCAGTAACATTTGAGGGAAAACAATTGATTCAAAAGTGAAATTGTTATAATTTAAAAAGTGCTTCAGTTGGGATGTGAATGGGGTGATTAGAATTGCCTTATATTATGAAAATAGGACTATCTCATTATATCTGTACACCTAACTGGGATTACTTGATATTGATTTTTATAAACGAGCATACTAATGGTGAGAGTTCTACACCTTCCCACATACACAATAAGAATCAAATTGTGGAGGAAGCATGAATAGAAATATTTTGTGGTGGCTTTTACCCATTTACGAATCACCTACATTAATAATGTAATTCTACTCCATGAGAGGTTGAATTATACCAGTAGACCTTTGGGGTGTAAGAAAGTCCAAAGGAACTTAACCAGAGCATTAGTCTAGTGTTTAAATGCCCAATGTTGAGGCTACTGCTTTTCCTTTCCTGGTGTTCCTGTTGGATAAGAGTAAATGAAAGGAAATGCAAAGGTAAGTATAATACAACGTCTCCAGAGTTTTGAAATTAACTTTAATAAATTACTAGTACAGAGAGTGGTAAATGGAGGGAGGTAATAATGAGTAATTATTGTATTTGGTGTTATTGTGGGAAAAAAGCACAAAAACATTTACTGACCACAAGGAATTTTGAGATTGACTAGAAAACCATAGCAGTATAGGAGAGCAAAAATCTGCCACCCCAAAATTTGTCTTTGGCAAGAGGTATCTTTCATCAGTGGAGGTTTGAAGGCTGGTGGAAGTTGCTTTGACATTTATCTGCAGACTTCTCCTGCAAGGGCCTCTCCCAGGAAGACCTAGTCTTGTCTCTTTGCTAAAGAAGAGACATGATCTGTATTCCTTTGTTTTCCAAAAAGCACCTAACTGGAACTCACTCTTTCTTCCCCCGACCTCTCTATTTTAGCTCTGCTGCTTAAGATAGTCTAAAGCCACATGAGTGAGCTACTCAGTCATCCTGGGTCTCCCCCAAGTTCACAGGAAGTGCACATGTTATTGTTAAACTTCTCTATGACTTTTTCTCTTTCAATCTGCTTGATGCTTTTTTTGATTATTTGCCAGTCTAGATGAACATAAAGAGTTATGGGGTGATTTCACTTGGACTTTGACCATAGACATGAGAGATTAATGAGCTCCTGTTGCTGAGCTTATGTGTTCTAGTCCTGCTCCTTCTTCCCACACCAGGAAACGCTCCAGCACAACTCCCTCACTCTTATACCATATTTTTTAGTCTTTGCTAAATTGTCTACCATCAACTTAAAAACAGACTGTCATTTCCCTTGCCTTAAAAAAAAAAAACAAAAACGATGGTTTCAGAAACAGAAAATTATAAAACATAGCCATCCTGCAGGGGAGGAGGAGGGAGAGGGATCAGAGGGAGTGAGGAGCACAGGGGACTGAGGTGATGGTGCACAGGTGCATTGGGGAAGGAAATTCTATGGGGACTCAGTCTGAGAGGGTGGGGGGAAAAAGTAAACATTGTTTAAAAATGAACAACAATGTGGGCCTCCCCGGTGGCGCAGCGGTTGAGCGCTGGGTTGCGAAGCTGTCCGCAGCCTCGGCAGCGCCGGTTCGATCCCCGGCTGCTCCCCGGCCACCAAAGGAGGGTCCCACATGGCGCGCAGACCTCTCCTGCCGCCCACTGCTCCCCTCAGCAGTGTCCTTCGGTCCTTCTGCCTGCTCTGCTCCCCGCTCTGGCTCTGGTGAATTCTCTCACCCTCCCGCGCTTCTGACTGTACCCAGTGCTTGCATAAATAAATAAATAAATAAATCTTTAAAAAAAAAAAAAAATGAACAACAATGTAAAAAATACATAAAAAGAATAAAAAATTATTAAAAAATAAAAAAGAATGTAAAAAGAGAGATGGTTTCAGTAGATCTCCAGCAGGCAACAAATGGGGTAACTGAGAGGTTGATAAGGGAAGGAACTATTTACAATCCTGCTGGTAGCTCTGATGACATATTGTAATACGACATTGCGATCATCAGACAAACGACCCCCAAATGCCCATATCCTAACCCCGGGAATTGAATGTCACGTTACATGGTAAAGGGGAATTGAGATTGTGAATGGAATGAAGGTTGCCATTCAGCTGACCTTCAGATCCAAGGTGGAAGAGGCAGGAGAAGAGGAAGAGGAGACATGTCTATAGAGGAAATGCAGAGGCACGATATGCAACTGTGAAGACAGTGGAAGGGATCCTGCAGCCAAGGAACATGGGGAGCTTTAAAAGCTGGAAAGAGCAAGGCAATAAATACTAGAGCCTTTCAAAAGGAGCAAAGCCATACTGACACCCTGATTTTCATCAAGTGAGATACTTGCTAAACTTTTAAACTAAAGGACTATAAGATAATTTTGCACTGCTTTCAACCACTGAATTTGTGGTCATTTGTTATTACAGCAATAGGAAACTAATCCAGGCATGTTGCATTGGGTTAGTGGCATGGAAACTTCCATTCGTCTAGCGTTTAAATGTCGAAGAGGCAAGAAGCAAGAGGTTACTAGAATGTGGCCGAAGAGGCAAAAAGCAAGAGATTACCAGAATCTACAGAAACAGGCACAGGAAGGAGGCTACCTGACAGCAGGTGTTGTTTTAGCCAAAGTATGCAGGTTAACCACAGCAGCAGTGAGATAAGAAAGCCTGCGAATAAATGCCCTGAGGCCCCTCTCCTCACAGAATCCATTTCTCCTTCCCAGTAGCCAAACTTATCAGCTGGGACTCAGGGAATGTACCTGATTTGATCCAGACAGCTCAGCCTCTTGGTCATAATGCCTGAAGAAAAGGGTAAAAAATGGCCTTGAAGGTTCTACAGAAGGTGACCAATAAAATGTTGTTCAGACCCTGCTTCCTCCACGAGCTCCTGAACTCCTTGTGCTCTTTGCACCAAACGCTTCTAAAGAATTCAAGACCCCCGGCTCCAGTGTCTCCACTTCTATTCTCTTGAGTTCCTATCAGCTCTGGGCAAGAAGCCCACTGCTCCACTTGGTTAACCCTTCTCTCTCCATCATTTCTTCTCTTTTCCCTTGACTCCCAGGACACTCTTCTCTTGGATTTTTCCCCACTGCTCCTGTTCCCCTCAATTTTAGTTTTAGACCTCCATCTCCACTCTCCATTCCTCAGGAAGCACAGGGGGCTCTGTTGCTACCTATATTTACTCCCCCTTGAGCCTCGTCCTTTCTCTTATCATCACATTCAACATTTTAGAAAATGCCATTGTCTTCATCTCTAAAATATTCTGATTCTTCCTTTTGGATTCACTGCTATGATCCTGGGTCTTTGGGACTTGACATATTCTTGGAAATGACCTTTTGGACCTTTTGGACCTCTCCATTTTTCACCTCCACCAAACCACCTGTGCCCATACCCCATCTGTCTCCCTCCTCTACCCTTTTCTCCCTCCCCCAACTCTCCATTCCTCAGGAAGCACAGAGGGCTCTATTGGTACCTATATGTACTCCCCCTTGGGCCTGATCCCTTCTCTTATCACCACACTCAACATTTTAGAAAATGTCATTGTCTTCATCTCCAAAATATTCTAATTCTTCCTTTTGGATTCACTGCCATGATCCTGGTCTGCATCGCCATCATTAGCCTTGAATTTATTCCTTGGGTTCTAGCCTTCACCACCGTATTCCATCAAAAAGTGATTCTTAGTTATTGAATCAAAATTACTCTGCTCAAAACCCTTTCACAACCACCTCTTTTTTTTTCTTAAAACAAATGAATGCCAGAGTGTTTCCAGTAGCCTAAAGCCCTATGTGGTCCAGCCCCTAATGGCATCTCACCCACAGCTCCCTTAGCACATTCTCACCATGTGGCTGCTCTTTGCCTAGATACCTTCTTAGGGGTTTTGCAGAACTAAGTCCTTTATATTTATAAAAATCTATGTTCAGAGATCATCTTCTCTTTGCATCTTACCCTGGCAACCCTATTAGCACTCTCAGCATTCACTGGAGGATCTAATCTATCATATAATTGATGTATTTATTATGTTTATGGCTTTGGGTCATATTCCATGGAGGGGTTTCTATGCTGTTAACTAATTATAATAAATGGCTAGACTGTACTTGGCTCAAAGTAATGTTCTCATGAATAAACTGGTTAGCAAAAGATCTGAGTTAAATAGTTCACTTAGGAGGAATGTTTATGTCTAGGCAAGAAATCATGAGAGTTGAGTCAGGAAGAGGCAATGGGAAGAGAAAGGAATATATTTTGAAAGGCTTTCCATCAGTTAAAGAGCAAGTCTAGTAAGTGATGGTCCTGGGGGGTGGGACATATACCAGAAGCAAGGAATGTCAGGGCAATATGTGAACACATTGGTGAAACAGGCTTGGGCATATTTTAGCAGGAACCATGAAATTGGCTGTAAACATTCTGGAGGGAAATTCTCATTAACTTTCTTCAATGGCAGGTATGACTGCAAGCCCAGTAGGCTGATCTATCATTTGTCAAGTGAGGTCTCAACAAGATGATATTCATGCTTTTGTGGTAGAATCATAGTGGCTGGGTCCTGATGGCCAGGGGCTCCCCTAGGGTGAGGCCCATAAGACCAGACCTAGAATAGGCAGCTTTCAGAATAACATTTGCCTGAGACTGCATCCCTCTCCTGATTGCTTTAGCCAGCACAGTCCTTAAGATACCAATCGCCAGCCTCGGTTTCCCTCAGCCAATAGAAGGAAACAGATTTTGAGGAGAAGGAAAGTAGTTTAATTTGTTGACAAACTGAGGAGGGCAGCAGACTCATGTCTGAAAGACCACCATCCTGCTCTTTGGCAGAGGGCAGGGGTATTTATATAAAGGAGCAAAATGGGGGACAGGCAAGGGTGGGCATGTCCTTTGATGCAGGCGAATGGAGATTCCGGATAGGTGCCAGCTTGCTTTGTAAACACCTGATGTTTAACATCTTTATTATCCTCTTAGGGATGTCCTTCCTTTTCCTTAAACTGCAAACTGCAAGAAGACAAATGTGTTCAATGCAACAGATAGGAATGCTTATCTGATGGGGCAGGAAGAGAGACCTGTCCTGTTTTACTGCATCACTTTGTTTGAAGGGGATCCCACTAATGGACTTTACCTCTAGTCCCAGGGATATTCCTGGAATCTTCCATTGTACAAGACCATTCTGGCTGCTAGCTGTAGACTGTGAGTAAAATTCCTTCCCCAAAGGTCTATAAAGTTCATGGTGACCTCAGATTTAACACCATGAGCTGGTTGACCTCGACTAGAATACCAGATGTCCAATTTTGCCTTGTTGATTTACTTTTTAAGTAAGTAAAACCTCTGTATTGTAGACAGTCATTTGTCCATTTATCCAAAGCCCAGTTTGCAGAGAGAAAACTTAAACCTCTGGTCACAATTAAGGCTTTCAGGAAGGTACAGCAGGGATAACAGATTATTTCCCATATATCCATGCTCAGCCTTGTTGTGGAATCAAAATAATGTGAGACAAGAGAGTAGTCGCTGGAGCCTGCAAAGATGGAATCATGCTGTGCCTGCACACTGCATTGTGTTCCCCTGTGTGTGTTTTTCTGGCCACATCCAGCTTGAATTTAGGTGGCAAGAGTTAAAACTGATTAATGAATATTCATGAAACACAATTGTGTGCTAAGTGTGGCTGGAATTTTGCAATGTGGAGGGTCACCCACAGTGTTCTGATGGCATTTTAGAAGATCCCTCTTAGAAAAATGCCTTTTTATAGATAAACTTAGTCCTTGTTTTTATTCTTCTAACTCAAAAGGATGATGGTAATAATATGTACTTACATAATCCCTTTCTTCAAGAAGATTAAGGCATTTACAGCAGGATGTCTAACTGGTTCTCACAAATCATTGTGATGTCTGAAGAGGATGGATGTTATTATTCCATGTCTTTTAACAAATATAAATAATTCTACTATGGAACTGATTTGTAAAATGGAAAGACCTCATATTGTGAGACCCAGCATCCAGTCTTTAGGTGCACTGCCAAACCAGGTACTTTGAGGTAGATTGTCTTCATTTCTGTCTCACCTCATCATCACAGAATTTGTGTGACCATTGCTTTAGCCATGAACATAGTCATCTCTGTAGCCCTGATGTTCTTGGGGTATAACCCTTGATGACCTCTTTAATTTGACTGACCCTGCTTTATAGGATTAATGTGTATTAATATTATGTGTATATAAATGTATGTATATATGTCCTTCCAATTCTAACAAGAAATACATCTACTAGATTTTTATTCTGATAATTTGAAAATGTATATTATTATCTTCACTGGGAAAAACCTGCAGGGAATTCAAAGAATGTATTTTGGAATTATTAGAAATAGTTCAGTGGAAACAACTTTGGCTTGGGTTTTCAATAATTTTTATCAATGAAAAAAATAAAGCAAAATAGGTATCACTATGTATGCATGAGTGGGTTAGTGTATAGACGTATTTTCTTGCTCTGTCAGCTGATAATGCCAAGAAGTATAGACACCTCAGTATAAATGAGCAGCCCAGTGCCCAGCTCTTGGTTTCTCATGCCATTCAGTTCTCCAGTCAAAGTAACTAGAGCTCTCTAGAGAAGTAGCTGATCATAGGTCTGGGGTGGAAAATATATTGTACAAGATGAGCCTGGAGCCTTTCGTCATGCCAAAAAGAAAAATGCTATAATATACACACACACATAGACTGAGGGGGATATGCCAATATGCCAAAGGGACATAGGAGCCTACAAAATGATGTAATGATTGTCAAAACTGAAAAATTTGGCAACAAAATAAAGTAGTATTGAATTAGAAGCCAAGAGCAAAATAAATATCAGTGAGTCTCCATTGAAATAAATTATTGATTAATATGCAGCAAGAAAACTTAAACCTCTGGTCACAATTAAGGCTTTCAGGAAGGTACAGCAGGGATAACAGATTATTTCCCATATATCCACGCTCAGCCTTGTTGTGGAATCAAAGTAATGTGAGACAAGAGTGGTCGCTGGAGCCTGCAAAGATGGGATCGTGCTGTGCCTGCACACTGCATTGTGTTCCCCTGTGTGTGTTTTTCTGGCCACATCCAGCTTGAATTTAGGTGGCAAGAGTTAAAACTGATTAATGAATATTCATGAAACACAGTTGTGTACTATAAGTGAGCAGCCCAGGGCTCATCATCTGGCATGATCTCCAAGGTGGTTTTCCCAGGGCGAGGCTTATCATTAAACTCTGGATGTGCTGACCCTGGCAATTTCCCCAAATGTGGGAAATTCGATTGCATAATTTATGATAGTAGAGGACTGCACTCATGCTCTCCCCTTAAAAAAGGGGGGGCATTGATTAATTAAATAGGTAAAAATTAACAAATTCCCTGCATGTAAGAATTCCATATAATTTATGTTTCTATTGTGATCCCAAGGTGCTGGAGCATAACTCCTTCTGAAGTATGGAATAGCTTCTTTCCAAAGAGCACAGTATAAGTAGGAAGGAAAAGGAGTAATTTTAGAGAGCAGACATCTGACAAACACTACTTTAGCCAGGAGATCAGGATCAGCATCAAGAGTCATATAATGTGGGTGAAAATAACCCTTGATATGATGTGATGAAAATGATACTTACCTCTAGTGTCTGCCTTACAAAATCGCATAATCTCAATCTAATTATGGGATAAACAGGTAAATCACAATTGAGGGGTATTCTGCAAAATGCTTTACCAGCCCTCTTCAGAACTGTGAAGGTTATCACAAATAAGAGAACACTGAAAAACTGTCACAACCACTTAATATCAATACAGAACCTGATGGGGGGGATCATAAGAAATTCTAAATAAAGTATAGACGTCACTATAATAATGTATCAATATTGACTCACTGATTGTAACAAATAGACCCCACCTATATAATATGCTAAAATAGGAATCTCCCAGGTGGTGAAGGGGTTAAAGACAGCACTATCAAGCTATTGCCAGCCACTGCAGCATGACTTTGATCCCGGGGCAGGGAGAAGCCCACATGGGGCAGCAGACCTCTCCTGTCTGGACCGCTGCTCCCCTCAGCTGTGTATTTCAGTAGATCCGCCTATTCTGCTCCCTGCTTTCTCTGGTGAATCCTCTCATCACCCACACCTCTGGCCTGTACCCCAGTTCTTGTATGCATAAATAAATAAATCTTTAAAAAAAATAATAAAATTAAATTAAAAATAATATGCTAAAATAGGGGGGAAATGGATGTAGGGATTATGGGAATCATGTATTCACAATTTTTCTGTAAATCTAAAACTGTTGTAGAATAAAAGGTTATTTTAAAAAAGAGAAGTAGGGATTCATGATCATAAAGTTCTGCTTCTAATCATATTGAGTGATTCTCAGCACAACATCTGTCTCACTGATATAAACTAAGAAAACCAGTGGACAGGATAAAAATCCACTGGGAGACATAGGTAGGTACTGAACTGTGGAGTTTGGGTGCACAATCCTCCCAGTGTGTGATGTGTTCACTGACCTGGAAGCTCTCAGCTTCACATACCCTTCGTGTTTTATGGAGCCAATCAGTTGTTACTCCATGTCTACTCCCTCTTCTGTCTCTGGAGATGAGGGGTGGAGCTGAAATTTTCAATTTTCTAACAATGACTAAGTCTTTCTGGTGGCCTATCCCCATCCACAAACCATCCAGAAGCCCACCCAGTGTCACCCCAATAGAACAAAGATGCCCTTATCATTTTGGGATTTACAAGGATTTTAAGAGCCCCATGTCAGGGAGAGATCAAAGACCAAATATTAGAATAGTGTTGTTACCACTTAGGGATTACAGGGGTTTTAGGAACTCTGTGCCAGGAACCAGTGGCAGATTTTATATAGAGAATATATATATATATATATATATATATATACACACACACACACACACACACACATATATATATATGATATCATATATATGAGATATATTATATATATCATCTATATAATATATTGCATATTATATATAATATAATATATTATATTATTATTGCATATATATTGCATATATTATTATTGCATATAATATATATTAACTTATATAATTTATATAAAGAGTACATATATGTGTTCTTTCTTGCTATTTTTATTTAGCAGAACCTGTCAGGTCAGTGTTGGGAAGACAAGGATTATCCCTGAGGATGCACCAGGAGGAGCCATGGTGAAGATACCATGTGCTCAGTTAGGCTGGAGGGTTATCTCTAGAACAACTGTGAAACAGACTAGAAAATATCTGTCAAAATACTACTCAGCCTTGAGTTACCCCTTTTCTTGGTTGGATTAAAGTAAGTTACAAACATATTAGCCAAAAAAGAAAATGATGGACTCTCTTTGAGGGATAATAAAATTTTACATGCAAATTTCTGTGTAAAATATGTGCTATTGCCAAATGAACAAAACCCCAAGAAAAAATATCAGAAGCTGGAAAACAGACCCCACAGGTGATTGAGATACTAGAGTTATCCAAAAGGTATTTCAGTATGGAAATAACTAATTATTTGACAGAATAAAGGAAAGGAGAACGTGATAAAAGAAAATATAGACAATTACACCAGAGAACAAGAATTTATAAAAAGAAAAACCCTCAAATGAAAATTTTAATAGAAAAATCAGTAATTTTAATACAAATACAAGAGATTTAATAAGAAATTACAAAGGAGAAAATGTGACCAGATAATTGTAAAATTGATGCATAGAAATATCAAAACTGAAGAAAAGGTAGAAAGAAAAAATAATGAGAAAGTTAATTCGATAACTATGTGGGATCAGATATTAGTTTCTGACGTTAAGTATAATGGGTAAAGAAAAAAATTTTAATTTTAGTGTCATTGGGATCCCACAAGTGGAGGCCATAGAAAAGGAGTTAGAAGCAGTAACTGAGGACGCAATGTCTTAAAATTATTGTGGCTAGATGAAAAACATGATATCGCACACTCAGGAAGTTCACACACTCAGGATATCACACACTCAGGATATCACACACTGGTGAACTCCCAAGGATGGATACAAAGGAAATCACTGAACTGATAAAGATCAAAAAGGCAGAAAGTCTTTAAGCATCTAGAGAAAACAGACATATTACTTTCAAGGAAGTAAAATTAGCAGCAATGCCTGACTTTTCATCAGAAGTCGTGGTGATCAAAGTCAGTGGAATTCAAAAATGTGAAAAGAAACTGAGAGTTTGATAACCAAAAAATAAAGGTGAAATTGTGATGCTTTTTCAGGCCAAAGGCGAATACGATGAGACAAAGAGAGATTTCTTTTGTGATCTCTATAGGAAGCTGCTGCTTCCCCCTTTAAAATATTTGCATGCTGATCCATTTTCTTTGCCACATCAAGGTTACCCTTGATGACCATTTGAATTTGCACCCAGTTGTCTAAAAACACTCGGACAGGACACATTGCACTTCTTGTCCTAAGTGTCAAGGCATCTACAGAAAGCTTTCTGAGATGGGACCAGAAATGTAAGATATTCCCTTACAACAAGCTTAGGGCATGCTCAGAACATGCTTAGAATATACTTTATAATAGAGGCAGTCCTTGCAAAAGCCCCCTCACATCAAAAGAGGAGATCAAGTTGAAGCCTGGGGCCCAAAGTTAGCTGTTCTAGTAGCTTTCTCCTGGTGCTAGCTTTATTACAAAGTCCTCAATAGGTTCCCTTAGAGATTAAAGTTTTTATAGACAAAGCAACCGTGAGAAAGAGCGCCTCTCCATGACAATGGCAAAAACCACACAGCTTGATATGAATAACTGATATTTTTGAAGTTTAGTTGAGCTTTTAAGTGTAGCAACTTCTGGAGGTAATTCTCCAAAGTCAAAAAAAATTATTCTCTATGTGATGTTTTTTTTTTTTTTTTTAAAGATTATTTATTTATACAAGCACTGGGTACAGTCAGAAGCACAGGAGGGTGAGAGCAGGGAGCAGAGCAGGCAGAAGGACCGAAGTACACTGCTGAGGGGAGCAGTGGGAGGCAGGAGAGGTCTGCGAGCCACGTGGGACCCTCCCTCTGTGGGCCATGTGGCCGGGAGCAGCTGGGGATCGAACCGGCGCTGTAGAGGCTGTGGGCAGCTTCACAACCCAGCGCTCAACCGCTGCGCCACCGGGGAGGCCCTCTATGTGATGTTTTATGTAAATATTTGATAGGTAGCTTATATGCTAGATAATATTTTATATGTACATGTGTTTTCCAACAGTGAAGAGAGAGAAGAGAGAGCCAGGGTTTAAGAGTCAGGGTTGAATGCACTTACCTGCTATCTGGCCTTGGGAAACTTCTGTGATCCAGCCACACAATTCTCTCATAAACTATAAGAAAATTGTCATCTCCTCTACATGACTGTTGTAAATTTAAGTGAACTAACATCTGTACAGAATTGCCATCCAGATAGGTGGGTGGGTGGAAGGGTGGATGGATGGATAGATAAATTGTATATAAAGCCTGTCTATTATTACCGTTTTAGCATACTTTCTGGGAGGGAATATTGCAAGATTTACACATCGGCTTTATTAATAAATAGTCCATGAAATCAACTGCTAGCATTTTAATCAGTGACACATGTTTTAACTAACTATAGTGAGATTCACATTTTGAATGCAATAGGAATGTATGTTTAAAATAGCTCCTGTCGAAGAAATGCAAAGTATTTTCTTCTTGGCTTCTTGTCATGTTTGTCTGAGTACAATCTGAGTAATAAATCAGTCTGGCTTTTAGAGTAGGAATTTTAAAAATAGCAATAGCCTTTGTTCACAAGAGTAGGTGAAAAAAGTCTTTCAAACCTACTATGAGTCATTCTCTAATTCAAAGAGGAAATGTGGAAAAACTACTGTGTGGTCAAATGAACTGCTCATTCCTTAGAAAATTGAAATTCTGTGATACAGATTACAACTGATAATCATATTTAATTAATTATTCCTGTAAAGCAAAATCATCTTTCTCTAGGACCTGAATAAATTACAATAGTCTCCTCTTTATTTGTGGGGAAAATGTTCTAAGACACCTGGCAGATGCCTGAAACTGTATTAAATAAATAGCACTAAATTCTGTTTATGGTGTATTTATACATTATGTGTTTCCCTTTACATGAATACCTCTGATAAAGTCAAATTTATAAATTAGGCAAGTAAGACATTAACAACAATGCCTAATAATAAAGTAGAACAATTTTAATAATATACCCTACTAAGAGTTAGGTGAATGTGCTCTCCCTCTCTAAATGTCATATTGCATGTAATACTGTTGCCATTGGCAGCTGGTTTGCATCCTCAGTGCACAGCAGTGAATGCCAAATATTGGAAGTAGGGAATTTCATGTCTGGAAGGTGCCAGCCAGAATGGTGGGGGCCATCCTCAAACTCATCACCTTGATCAAGGGCTACAGGCTTTTTATAGGGAGGGTGAATGCAGAAAACAAGAGCGCTGTGGGAGTTGTTTGGAGAGAGGGTCAGGGATGCCTTTGGTTTCTGGAGAGGAAAGGGGTATATGCTTGGCATTATTGTGGATTTGCAGACTTTTGGGTACTGTGACCTAGGACTAGGGCCCTGGGCATCATCAACTGTGTTCAGCTTGCTCGTTTCCTGAAAAACAAATTGGTCCTTATCCTATAGTTCTGCATTCTTTGGTCTGCAAAGAGGTAGGTTAATGTATGTCCAGAGGATGCACCATGGCCTGAGGCTTAGTTCAATTGTACAGATTAACCTTGTATATGTTGGGTTTGTATGTGTTGGGACCAGCCTGGCCTGGTTTCAATATTCTCAGAGTGTGGTTGACCACACATCATGAATTCTTGGAAAACAAAAGCTTAGATAAGGAGGGACTATGGTATATGTTACACTGGTATTTGTACATTACCATTTAGGGTTTTATTGGATTCTCATTGTGTGCTTGAAAAAGGTAGGACGTATGCCAATGTCTTTATTAAGAGATGAGAATCGAATCTCAGAAAGATTGAAGGCCTGGCCTTCAGCAGTGCACCCAACACATGCCAAAGCTGAAGCTGAACCCTCTTTTTTTATGTCATAAGGGTCTCCATGACATCACTGCTACAAAGAGTTAGCTTTCTTCCTTAGCTAACTCTGGGTCTTCAAAACATCTTATTTTCTCTACTCCACTGTTGGGATAAGCTTCATTGGAATATTCCCTGGCATGGATCAAATTTTACATCATTTGATTTCATGACTGCTTCAATCACTTGATCTGAATTCTTAAACCAGTACATTGACATTAAGAGGTGTTAATTAGCATAGTGGGTCATCAATTAGATAACCTGGGCAGGATTATCTCTTTGTACAAGGATACTTTTCTTATTTTTCTTTTCTACTGGTTGTCATTGAACAGACACTTCAGTGTTTCCTGGATGATAATGGTTCTTTGGATATTGTTCCCTTACCCACTCTGCTCTCCACAACTCATTGAGAGAAAAGAATAAGAATGTTGCTGCAGCACCACTTCCAGCTCTTTCCCTAAAACACATGCCTGTTTCTCTTCACCCAGGCCTTGCCTCACCCCTATACCTGTCTCCATGGCCATTAATGAGTTGTTAGGTCAAGGTCGTGCTCCTCAGGACTTAGTGCACTTTTCCTTCTGATTTGCTCTAAACAGGAGGAGATGTATTTAACTTATCAGGATACTATACACTTAAAACAGAATTTCAGTAGTTTTCCAGCTGCCTGGCCCACTCTGCTGCCCAGGTGCCCTGATGGTCTCGATGGGTGCTTCCCAGCCCAGTCGATTCAGGGTGACTCAGGCTTGGCTTCTCCTGTGGCCCATGTCACCAATGTCCTGGTCACTCCTAGTGCCTGCAAAAAGTGTGGTCATCTGCTTATTCTTCCTAGGGAATAAAGAACATGATTCAAGAAGTCACACAGCCTCAGATAAAGTATACTTTGACAGTCTTAATTATAAGAACATTTAGAAATTATTCTGTTTTTTAATCTCAAATGTGTGAACCATGTTGACATTTTGCAAACATCTAAATTTCTTTCCTCCACTACCCTATATACCAACATTACATTTATTTCTTTCTCCATGAATTCTTTTATTAATATTGGATATGACTTTTTGTTTGTTTTGTTTATAAAAGCCTTGCTATCAAATCTACTGGGGTAAGTGTATGCAGATAATTTTAAATTTTTTGTTTTGTCAGTAAATAAACTCTAGAGGCCTAGACTTTACCTAGAATTCTACAGTGTAATGACTTGCCCATTTTTCAGAACCAATTATGTTGGATTTACAACAAAATCTCTTTTTAAAAAAGAAATCATCAAACCCACAGTTATAATGAGGAATTAAGAATGCACCCTTGGCTTACAATTCATCATAGCTCCCCAAATATGTCATAAGTAAAAGGATAGGACCCATTGCGGTAGCTTTTTATTTCTTTGTAATAAAGTCAGATAAAAGGAGTAAAAAAAATGCTTTGGTCTTGATTTAAGTCTTACTTCAAAAGGATCTGAGGATGGTGAGAAATTAATGCTCTTGGCTCCTATAACATCTTAAGGTGGTTAAGCTTATGCCCAAGGAGAATCTTCTCAGCACCAGTTGACAGCATGGGCCTAGTTAGTGGGCTGAGGAATAAGACTGGAGTAGACATTTCAGTTGTGGTCGCTGCCAGTTCCTCGCTAGTACAGGATTTCTTTTTCTGTATGCCAATTTCATTGTACAGAAAGCTAGAATGTTTTCTAGGGAACAGATGAAACTTCATAATAATACTTGGATTCAATGGAATAATATTGCTTGTTTTATATAAAGAAATGTGTTTTCCTAAATTAGAATAGCTATTTGAATAATACAACAATGGGAAAAAATAGCCGAAGGACACAAAAATATCAATTTGAAAGGAAACCTGCACTCCTATTTATTGCAGCATTATTTATAGTAGCCAAGATAAGGAAACAACCCAAATGCCCCCAAAGTAGATGAATGGCTCAAAAAATTGTGGTATACACTATGGAAAGCTGTGTGGAGATTCCTCAACCTACTAAAGATAAAGCTTCCATATGATCCAGCAATTCCACTCCTAGGTATTTACCCAAAGGACACAGAAACATTAATTCCAAATAGCACCTGCACCCCTATGTTTATAGCAGCACAATTTGCAATATATTGCTAAGCTTTGGAAACAACCCAAATGCCCAAAAGTAGATGTCTGGATCAAGAAGATGTGGTACATATACACAATGGAATATTATTCAGCAACCAAAAAAGATGGACACATGCAATTTGCAGCAGCATGGATGGAGCTGGGAGGGATCATGCTCAGTGAAATAAGCCAGAAAGAAAAAGAAAAATACCGGATGGTCTCACTCATAACAGGAATCTAGAAAATCTAAATAAGGGGCCAGGAAAAATAATCAGTGTAAGAAAGAAAAAACCCCAAATCAACAAACAACTATGAACCAGAGACACACTTTGGGGGCAGTGGGGAAAGGAGGAATTGGGGTCAAAATCAGGGGGTTGCAATTGTATGGGGAATAGAAAAAAATTGTGGTATATTTATACAATGGAATATTACTCAATGATCAAAAAAGATAAATTCATACCATTTGCAGCAACATGGATGGAACTGGAAGGGATTATGCTAGCCAAAATAAGTCAGACACATCAGTGTAAAAAAATAATAACAGTATAAAACACAACAGAACAAAAACAGACAATTATAAACCAGAGATATCCTGCAGGGGAGGAGGAGGGAGCGGGATCAGAGGGAGGGAGGGAGGAGCACAGGGGACTGAGGTGATGGTGCACAGGTGCATTGGGGAAGCAAATTCTGTGGGTCTACACCTGAGGGGGTGGGGGGAAGCAAACATTGTTTAAAAATGAACAATGATGTGAAAAATAAATTAAAATAAAAAATAAGTTAGGAGGAAAAAGATAAACATCAGATGGTCTCACTTATATGTGGAATATAAAAAAAGCAAAAAAAAAGTCAAAACTGGGCCTCCCCGGTGGCGCAGCGGTTGTGCGCTGGGTTGCGAAGCTGCCCACAGCCTCTGCAGCACTGGTTCGATCCCCGGCTGCTTCCCGGCCACCAGAGGAGGATCCCACATGGCGCGCAGACCTCTCCTGCCGCCCGCTGCTCCCCTCAGCAGTGTACTTCGGTCAGTCTGCCTGCTCTGCTCCCCACTCTGGCTCTGGTGAATTCTCTCACCCTCCTGTGCTTCTTTTTTTTTTTTTAGAGGCATGCTTTATTTATTTATTTATGTTTGTTTGTTTGTTTTTTTGTTTATACATGCACTGGGTACAGTCAGAAGCGCGGGAGGGCGAGAGAATTCACCAGAGCCAGAGCGGGGAGCAGAGCAGGCAGAAGGACAGAAGTACACTGCTGAGGGGAGCAGCGGGCGGCAGGAGAGGTCTGCACGCCATGTGGGACCCTCCTCCAGTGGCCGGGGAGCAGCCGGGGATTGAACCGGTGCCGCAGAGGCCGCGGGCAGCTTCGCAACCCAGCGCTCAACCGCTGCGCCACTGGGCCCTCCTGCGCTTCTGACTGTACCCAGTGCTTGTATAAATAATAAATAAATAAATCTTAAAAAAAAAAGTCAAAACTAGCAAGCTGGCCATAGTTTGGAGGCATACAGCAAGGGGAGGGAGAAGGGGAGTCAAAAAAGTGGGGGGAAGAACACAGTGGAGCATGGTAATGGTTCATGGATGACATGTCTATGGGAGACCTATAGGACCTACAGCAATGTAAGAAAATTTTAAAAATAAGTAAAAATTTTAAAACAATCTATAAATTATATTATAAAAAATACAGTCATTTTGAACAGGCAAAAATGCATTTAATAAAAGTTAGGTGAGTTAGGTGAGAATAATTGTTCTGTTGTCTTCTGGACTTGACTGTTGTTTTGGAGAAAGCTGGGCCCAATCACACACTTTTCCCTTGGAAGTGTGTGCCGAAACAGAAAGTCGGCAGCTCTGTCGTTTCCATGACAGTCGCTGTCCATTTCCACAACTCCATCCACATGTTTTGTCCACTGATTCATGTGACAAATATCACCTTTTGAGATATAGCCGAGCCTTTGACTATAATTTAGAAAAGTGGTATCATTCCATTAGGAAATTTTCTCTCAAACAAACCAGGTGAAAAGCATAATGTTTTCACCACTCCAAGATGAATAACTCCCAATGACTTGAGATATACACTTTTTTCATATTCCTAATTATTCATTATGACAATTCTTAGAATTTTCCAGATTTATTTTGATACAAACATGTAGACTAATTGTTGAAAAGCTAGATTTGATGAAGTCGTTACTTATTTCTGTTTTAAGCACTAATTGATCTTAAATAGAAAATTCCCCAGGAGTCATAGAAAATAAGATGTGGGCCACAGGGAAAATTGGCTTCCTAGTGCCAGTTTTTCACTGAAATTCTTCCTTATTGTGGCTTTAACTCCAGAGATAAATTACTGATTATAAACAACCTAGTCTTGACAAGAAGCACACTCAACTAAAAAAAGTTTCAACTCGAATCTAAATAAATTATTTTCAGAAACTAACCCCATTTTGATATAAGGCTATTATTTTTAAGGAAGTTTTATTTCTTAGTAAGAAGCAGTAAGGCTCTGACAATATTTGATAAGTAGTGAGCATTAAGTTTTATATCTTGATTGAAGAAGTTCGATACAGATTGTGAATTTCATGCTGAAATACACCAAAGATGATATGCAGTGTCCACCATATTAGGGTTCTTGGAGAAGCAAGCTCCATGTGAGAAGTATCCCTTCTATACCTGCTACTTAGAACTGGCCAGGGAATGGCCAGGACAAGATGAGAGGAAGTTGAATGCAGGAAATTGGTCAGACAAGAGACTGAAGACAGAGAAGATGAATGAGATGTGAGACTATCCAAGGTTAGTAAGGATGGAAGGCTTGTGCCTGCAGATGCATGAAACAAAGGGAGTGTAACTAGAGGTCCAGTTCAGAGGAACCTTGATAACATTAGGACAGCAGTGAGCTCCCTGCGCCTGAGACAAAGCCCAAGACAAGAGGGAAAGGAAGAAATGCCCTGGTTCCTCCCACTGGCCACTCAGCCAGCTGCCTCTCCACCGGTGATCATTTGGTCGCTCACCCACCCGGGAGCTGGAGAAAAACAGTCATCAGCCTCCGTGAGGTCAGTGTGGGGGAGAGGAGGGACAAGGGATAGAACTGTGCAGACATCCAGCACAGACATAACATAAACACTAAGCATAAACGTAAATGTGCTAAATGAAAGATCTCCTTAAATCCCCACCTCCATAAGCTGCCTTTTCTGGAGACATCTGTTGGGTCCTGTCTGTCATCTTGAAAGCCTAAACATCTGCTCAGCCTTTTCCATCATCTCATTTATTTTTGTTTTAGGATATGTTCACTTGTTATAACAGGTTAGTGGCGTGCAAAATCTGCGGAGTTCAGCATCACGGCCTAATCATCTGCATTCATAATATTACCGAAACCGGGGACCTGCAGCTTGTGTGGTCAAGACTGGTGCCTGGCCCCAAAAGCTGCTTGTGGGCAGAGCAAGGGGCAGTGGGCAGCAGGCATTTACCACCTGCACCAGTGGCCCCACTGCGGCTCAGGCTGCAGGCAGAGGGCCTCTGTGAAGGCAGCAGCAGTGGCGCCTGGTTCAGGGCTGCTAGGAGGAGTTTGGGGCTCCACTGGGCCAGCGCCAGTGCTGTGGCTCCCCCCAGCTGCAGGCAGTAGAGAGGCCTGCGGATTTGGTGCCTGGATCATGGAATGGGCCAGTCAGGTGTGACCTATGAGCAGAGTGGTAAATGGTCCAATCAGCCAGAGGATTGAAAAAGGGCCAATTGACTTATGGGTGGGGGAACCATGGAAAGAGGAGAGAAGGCAGGGCAGGCACCAGCTTGGGATTCACTCTGTTGCCGAGGAAGTTGCTGTTCCTGGCCTCCAAGGAAAGAGGAGACTGATTTTCTCTCTCTGTTCCTGGCCTCAGAAGAAAGAAGAAAGAAGCAGCATCCAGGAGCTGACCTCCACAGAAAGAAGAGAAGCCAAAAAACTTGGCAGAGATTGGGCTGCCTGCACCTGCCTCGGGCCCTGCCTCTGACGCTGCCTGAAAGGAGCACCAAAGACCGTGGACCTAATGTCCCAAAGAGCTGTTTGTTGTTGATGTGGGCCAACAACTCACACTGCCTTTGGTGACCAGGTGACCAGCACTACTGGCCATTGCTACCCAGCACTGTTGTCAAGTGACTGGCCCTGTGTCCGGGCCTTTTGAGAGCTGTTGATCACCCAGCACCACCTCTCAGTGCTGCTACCTCTATTGCTGTCTGGCCCAGTGTCCAGTGCTGTCTGGCTCAGTCTCCAGTGCTGTCCATCCCAACCTTCAGACTGGCCCAGGCTGCTGTTGCAGCAGCATCTCAGCAGCCCTGCCTGTGAGCACCTCCAGCTGTGGTGAGTGGGATCCTGGCCTGCTGCTTGCTGGTATCCCACAAGCTCCAGGCCCTCCTTGACAGTCCAGCACCGTCTTGAATGAGCAACCTTTTGTTTAGGACTTTTGGACACTGTGGGCACCATCAGGGTGAGACTGGCCACTTGTGTCATCAGAAGCTTTTTTTCCCCGTTTGTTAAATAAACCCCATTGTTCCCTGAGCCTAAGTCATCTTGCAGTTGTGCATGCCTGTGAAGAACCCAGAGTCTTCCACCAAACAGTTCCGCCTATAGCTCTGTTTCATTACTGTTGTATATTCATTTTGAATAATCTGCAGGTCTCTGTATTTGCTATAGAAAAATTAACCTAAGAATCTTATCATAGGGAAATTGAACTGAAAACAGATGATCTTAGACTTAGCTTGAGGAAGTAGCCTCATTCAAATTAAAACCAGTGCCTGCTTCTAAACATTGAAAGGGACAGTACAAGTATATTGTCATGTCTGTCCCTAAGGAGCACAGACGTGAGCCATGATGAGGAGCCAAGAACAGACATATTCTGGTGCGAAGTCCCACAAATCGTCCTGAAATACAGCAGAGAGTCGTGGAATGCTCACTGGCTAGTCCTTGAAGATGCTTTTTACAGCCTCGAAATCTGTCTCCTCAAAACCATTTTAAACCTTCATTGCAGATGTAATGAGTTCTGTACTAAAAGAGATTCATTCCTCAGCAATCCATTTAAATTAGGCTTCCTGACAGTTCATCTGACACTGGATTTGAAGGGATTCCTTCAGCTGTAAAAAATCCCAAAGCCTTAGGACACAAGATTTAAACAGATTTTATACCAAGTAAAATATAGTCATAAAACATCCCAGCTCAGTTCTCTCGGGCATTTCTAGCTGTGCCCAAGTTCTGTCTTGTTTGTAGTGTGAAAGCACCTTTGGATACCTGGGGATGAGATATTTTTCATTTTAGTTATGTCTCTGATGTACCGTAATGGAGTCAGCTGCCCGTAAAAGAACAGCGTGTGATGGTATATTGAGAAAACACCAACCCTTGTTTTATTACCCACGAGTGTTGCCCACCCATGTGAAGCTTCTAAGGCATTAATTTTAAAGACTTTAATCCACAGTAGCCTAGTAACAAGGTTAGGCAGCGAGGGACTAGCTACAAAGTCACAGCAACAGAGTACTGTAAAGTAAGAGTCAGTTCAAGGGAGGGTGAGAGCTGGCTCGTAGATAATAAAAATCAGGTGGACTAGGCAAATTAATCAAATTGGGCACAGAGTATGAATCATAATCATTGATAATTTTCACTAAGACATTTTCATTCAGTCTTAATATCATTTTCATTTTGTTAAAAAATACTTTCTAATTTACATTTGTTCTTTGATCTATGGGGTGTTTACCCTTTTTATTTTAAGATAATTGATTAAAATATAGTTGTAAGAAATAGTACAGGAATCCCACATATCTTGTACCCAGTTGCACCAATGGCAGGGCTTCGCAGGGGAAGAGAATGACCTTCAAACCTTTGTTAGCAGGAGGGCCTGGGAAAGTTGTAAACTAGTGACACTCTCCTGCTCCTGCAGTGGTCACTTTGAGAGCTTCCTCAGACCTCTTTTGTGAACACCTAGTGGGCACAAGGAAGGAATGGTGCCCGTGTCTACAGTTCTCAGAAGCTTCTCACTCTTGTGCTTGTGCTTGTGTATAGGGAGCCCAAGAAATTTGTAAAAATTACTATTTCATGTTTCCACTGGCTTATGGCATGCAGCAGCCTCTTCTCCAGGTAAGGGCATTCCATATTCTGTATCTCTGCAGCTATATTTGATAATCTAGATTCTGGAATAGTGGTTTTCCCTGTAACCTCATTTTTCTGCTGGGTCCAAAAAATAAAAGGGGGGGGATATTCAGTGTGTATCTCTTTTTACAATAAAGACATTAGTAACAACTTCCCTATTCTGTATATTTTGGAGCTGCAACAAGAAGTTATGCCTTATTTACTGTCCAACCCATAGTCCTGATTCTTCATCTGATTAAAAACCAATGGGGGATATGTCTAAAAAAATTCAGTGCTAAAGGGAAGAGGCTGTAGGTTAAATGGATCAATCTGCAAGGACTATATAGGGAAACATAAAGAAAAATAATATGTTTGAAATATTGAATTAATTTTCAGGGCTTAATGACCTAATAAAGTAAATAGTCAAAAGGTTCTAGCACTTTATTTTCAGACAACCCTATCAACAGATTAATTTTTGTACAGAATTAGTATATATCAAACTTCCTAAGATTTGCTTGTTCTAAAAATTGAATATTTTGATCAAACATGGTTATAAACATGAAGGAAAAACTGATTTTAGTAAAAATCACACATTTTTGTTAAGTATGAAATACAAAACATTTTTATTTCAGTGATCATAAAAAAAGGGAAGGAATGGGTATGAAGTCAACTATTTAAATAGAACACATATGTGAGTCCCCCTTTTAAAATGTCATAATAGGGCCTTTCAATGATGCAGTGGGTTGAGCACAGCGCTGTGAAGCTGTCCGCAGCCTCTGCAGAGTGGATTCAATTCCCAGCCAACCGGGGAGATGCCCACATCGAATGGCAGACCTCTCCTGTCTCGCCCGCTGCTCTCCTCAGCAGTGCTTTCAGTCTGTCTGCCTGTTCTGCTCCCCATTCTGTCTCTGGTGAATCCTCTCACCCTCCTGCGCCTCTGGCCTGTACCCCAGTTCTTGTATAAATAAAAATAAATCTTTAAAAAAATAAAATGTCACAATATGGGAGAAGAAAGATGTTTTTACCACATTCCTTTCTGGAAACAATTTAATGCAAAAAAAAAAAAAAAACAGTGAAAAGAAAAAAAGTAGAAAGCAACCACAAATCTGCCAATACCAGATGGGGATGGGAGGGGGGTGTGACACTAAAGTGGTCATGAAATTAAAAGAAAACACCAAAAACATACAAATATCTACAATTCTAGGATCAGGTCCAGAGGTTTGGAAAAAAAAAAAAAAGACAAACCCTTCCAGAAGCTTCTACCTGGCACAATGCTGTGTTTATGTTGGGGCAAAAGGGTAACCATCTAGATGAGCATCCTTGAATGTGGTCCCCATGTCAGAGGGGATGCTCCCTAGTGTGCTGTGACTGCTTCACTGGATTCCTGTGCTCCCACAAAGACTCAGCCATGGGTAATTGTTTGATCATTCTCTCGGGACTCCTAGAGGGGCTGCCGAGCCATTTCAGGGTCCTCAGCCAGGACCAAGGTATGTATGCCTTCTCTGACACAAAGGTGAGGCAGACTCCTCCCTGTCCCTTTGTGCCGCTGCATGGCACTGATGACATACCAAAGCCTGACAGGGCTGTAGCTAAGTCTTCCAGGGTGTGGAGACGTTTACAGGTCTGTAACTGGGTCATGGTTGGCAAGTCACAGGTGGGCAGGAGAACTGCCACTGCTGCTCTGTGAATGGAAAATGTTTGTGAAAAGACACTTGCATAGTTACAGGCCAGCAGGAGAGCTCTGTAGTTCTAAATTTTTATCCAAGTCATTCATTTAACAACACATTATGAATTAGTTCCCTGTATTATTTTTGACCCAAGTAGGTTTTCTTAATTTGGGCAATATTTTTTTACAGGTGATTATGTTGTCATGACTATATATTTTGAGTTGAGTAGAAGAATGGGCTATTTCACTATTCAAACATACATCCCCTGCATCCTCACTGTGGTTTTGTCATGGGTGTCATTTTGGATCAAAAAAGATGCTACACCAGCAAGAACAGCATTAGGTGAGTTTCAAGTCACTTTTCTACCATCTTGTATAATTTTAATAAGAAGTATTTATAAAAATGCCTCTTTTTTAATGAAGGGGGTTTAGTTCAAATGTATTTGATCTAATTTGAGGGCTACTTGAGCTACACTTAGCTTTCTTAGTGTAGCCAAGATAGATTTTTCCTCCTTATAATAAAATTCTACATGTACCACTTACATTAAGCAGGCATTGGGGATTCAGAAGAGATCAATTCAGAATATATCCCTGTGCTCTAAAAATGATATGATCATAAAAATGTAGTCACATCCCCAGAAGCTGCTACACCCCAGTCTCCTTATACTCTCTTATACTATTGGTGGGAATGTAGACTGGTCCAGCCCCTGTGGAGCACCAGGTAAAGTTTCCACAAAAGATGAAAAATGAAAAAAAAAAAAGATGAAAAATGGATCTGCCATACAACACAGCAATTCCACATAATAAAAAATTTATGAAAATGTACCGTATAAAATTTTGTGCCCATAAAAATCAAAGGTGATACTGCATTTATGTAATGTTGACAAGAATTCACATAGAAATGAAATAGCCATGCTGCAGTGGATGGGTCCGTGGGGCACCTGTAACAGTTGGCTACCTGTGTCCATGCAGGCATCACCACAGTGCTGACCATGACCACCCTCAGCACCATCGCCAGGAAGTCCCTGCCCCGAGTGTCCTATGTGACCGCCATGGACCTCTTTGTGACTGTGTGCTTCTTATTTGTCTTCGCTGCTCTGATGGAATATGCCACCCTCAACTACTACTCAAGTTGTAGAAAACCAGCCACCACTAAAAAGAAAACTTCAGTGAGTCTTAGTAGCGAAGATTTTTGGGAAAAATAGTGGGAGGATCGTTGGAAATAAATGATCCTTATTCCTAAGGGTTTTAAACAACATGATGTAAATACCTAATTTGACAAGACATTAGAAAAAACGAGACAGGTATTCTGGCGGTATAAATGTGACCGTTTTCAGCTGAAGCACCTCTCAGCATTTCCTACCTGTGACATGAATTGATGTAATCACATATTAAAGGCTCTTTAACTAGAGTGATCATTGATGCAGATTTCCATGGCAGTTTTCTAATTTTTTCTTTTTTTTTTTTTTGCTTTTCTTGTAGTTATTACATCCAGATTCCTCAAGATGGATTCATGAGCGAATAAGCCTGCAGGCTCCCTCTGTATGTATAGTAGTACTGCAGGTGCAAATATTTCTGGGAACTCTTAGTAAACTAAGATTGCACTGAAAAGATCTCTTACTGTTTATGCACGCCTGTATTAACAATGAGGGATGAACATACTCCCTTCAAAATATATTTACTGTTAACATCCAATTTACAAAATTTGGAAATTAGAGGAGTTATTCCTAATCCCTTCTAGGGATTACTGTGTGGCACACATATTTCTGATATTTTCTGAGCATTTACATATATATATACAAGAATTTTGGGAAAACTTATGATCTCTATATTATTTGACAGCCTCTTTGTAACTCAAAGATACGAATAAGTGCCTGTGTCATAAATATTATTTTACTGGATTATTTGAACGACTGCATCCCATACTTATAACTGATGTACAAGCAATCTTGGTTGGACACTGAGCTTTTTAATTATATATAAACTCTTATCACTATAGTTTTGTGTACACCTGTGTCTATTTTCTTAGTACCAATGTCTGGAAGCAGAATGGTTGAGTCAAAGAGGTCGCATGGTCTTTGCCAAATGGCCTGCTGCCAGCTCCATGAGTAGCGCAGGATGCTCACCTCCCAGACTCTCCTACGTTAGGCTTGACAGCCAAACAGAAAAACAGCTCCTGCCAAACATGCCCATTGACATTTCTTTGATAATTTATTAAGTTTAATATTTTCACTTGTTTTTAATTTGCTTTTCTGTTTTTGTGAATTGCTTTTTATGTCTTTTAATTTGTATGTTTTTGATATATCCTTTATAATATATTGTCCTAACATGTTTTAAGTAGCAATCTGCCAATTATCTGTTATGTATTAACATATATTTATATACACGTACAATATTTACATAGTCTCATATAGGGTACAATAGAGATATTAACATTTTTGTGTGCCTTTGCCCACATGCACTGTTTTCAGTTTCACATGGTTAAATTTACCTGTCTTCCTTCTGTGGTCCCTGCTTTTAGTTGACTGCCTGGGAAGACTCTTTGTACCTTCAGAGTGTCATGACTCCCCCTCACTTCTTTTAAGTGCTTACTCTATTTGATGCTATCTTCTTTTTTTTTTTAAGATTTATTTATTTATTTATACAAGCACTGGGTATAGTCAGAAGCACAGCAGGGTGAAAGAATTCACCAGAGCCAGAGCAGGGAGCAGAACAGGCAGACTGATGAAGTACATTGCTGAGGGGAGCAGCGGGCATGGCAGGAGAGTTCTGTTGCACCATGTGGGACCCTCGCCAGGGACTGGGCATCGAACCCATGCTGCAGAGGCTGTGGGCAGCTTCGCAGCCCAGCACTCAACCACTGTGCCACCAGGGGAGGCTCTGATGCAAGCTTCTAACTGCTTTCCTTTATCAACTCATTTTTACCTCACTATAACCCATTCTACAGATGAGGAAACTGAGGTTTGGAGAAATTGAGTCCTATAAAAATGAGTGAAACTTTTTTTTTAATGTCATATTCAGTTATTAATGGATCTGAATTTCTGGTAAATGGCTTGAGGTAGGGTTCTAACTTTAAAGAAAAATAAGAAATGTATCTTTTCTCATAACAACTTTTATCATATGACACTTTTGTCATATAACAACCTTTATATATAATCATTTCTTGTATTTTATATATAATCAATTCTATATATACATGAATTCACTAACTACACTGAATGATTTATGCCCTTACATGCATCTTAGGGGAGTTTCTAACTGCTAACTCTATCAGTAACTTAGAGTTAATGCATTTCGTAGAGACTATGTGTCATTGCAGTTCTGACAGAAAGTGAGTAAAGCCATTTTTATAGCCACGGGAAGCCACAGTGAACATACAGATTTTGCCAGCAAATACTACCAAATAACAATAGACTGAAATAGAATGGAAAGGGACATAGAAGGGGGATGCGGGGGAACGAGAGGGGAGCTGAATAACAGAGGCAAATCACATACAGCCAGGAGGGTGGGGGTAGGAGAAGAAATAGCAACATCTTTGATGTCAATAGTAGAAATGATACCCCAAAAGGAAGAAAGAATCTTTTAGTGCAGAGAAAAAGAAATTGCCACAAAAACAATATAGAAAACATTTCTCAAGAGGGAACGTATAAGAACCTTGAAGAAAATCCATAGAAAAATAATTTGTAGACAGAAAAAGTGTCAGACAAGGTGAGAAAACACAATCAGAGAGACATTCAATTCGAGTTTAAACAGTTGGATAATTGTCAACATTTTCAACCCTGTTTTGAAAGTTCCACAGCCTTAGTCTAGTTAAGGGGCCATAGTTACAACAAGGAAAAGCAAAGATTAGCCTCCTGCCAGCCATGAGGAACAGGATTAAGGATAACATGTCATGTGCTTCATGTAAATAGTTTCCATGTCTCCGCCTCTGCTTCTAACCTGCAAAATGCAAGGCTAACCCGCTGCACGTGTGCGCCCAGGAAGCCAGCGGCTCCAGGGAGTCACTGGCTGCCTGTACACATGGAATGAGTCACGGATCCAGCTGGGGGGAAAATTACCTTGGAGACTCATTAATTAAAAACTTCATTTTGGACACAGTTTGAAATTTTCATGACAAATGAGAGGAATGCATTTAAAGGAGTACTTAAGCAATGTAACATATGGCTGTTTAGGGCTTTTAACATCCCAAGTTTTATTTCAATATTGTAAATTGGAATTAGTTTCATTTCAAAGCAGTGAGGTAAAAAGACATAAATAGTGCTCTCTTAATTACTGGATCAGGTTTATGTCTCAGCTTGCTTGTGTTTATGATTCCCTACATGAAGAAGTGAAATACAGCTTTCTCATCTACCTAGAAACCTTGCTGCTTGTAGGCCTGTGGCTCAGGTCACCTGTTAGATCTCTAGTGAACTGTCCCCACCCCTGAAGAAGCTTCTCCTGGCCACTCTGTCATTGATCTTTGAGGTGGCCCTGCCTGTGATTGCCTGGTCTCCCCTCCAAGTGGCTGTACATAGGCACACAGCATTGATGGTCTGGCTCACACTGTCAAAACACTCATTCAGTTTATTATTTAACAAAGACAGATTTCTCCAGTTGGAGCTTATCAAATAGTCACTGGATTAGAGTCAGGAATCTTTTTTTCACTAAATGCCCACTAAATTTTTTTTAAGATTTATTTTATTTATACAAGAACTGGGGTACAGGCCAGATGCTCAGGAGTGTGAGGATTCACCAGAGACAGAGCAGGGAACAGAACAGGCAGACTGACAAAATACACTGCTGAGGGGAGCAGCGGGCAAGACAGGAGAGAGGTCTGCTTGCCATGTGGGCTGCTCCAAGGCCTGCGGGGATGGAACCGGCACTGCAGAAGCTGTGGACAGCTTCACAGCGCTGCGCTCAACCACTTGAGCCACCAGGGAGGCCCTCCCACTAATTTTTATACCCACTCAGGTTTAACAGCCATCGACCTGGAGGAGATACAGCCGCCTTACAGCTGGACAGTGAGGCTGCTATTTCTCCCACTGCTCAGAATTGTGAAGGGACACAGGCTGTTGCGCCATGACCCTCTAGCTTTGACCATTGGCATGTGGACAGCTGGCAATGTTTGTGAACACAGTGTGGGACATTTGGCTTTGAGTCAGTCCTCATACACGCACACTTCACATTTAAAAGGATGCCTCAAAAGGTTTCCAGTAATGACTCTGAGTACTTCAGACTTACACCTGCTTCAGTTAAGAACATATTTAATCAAATGACCATCCAGAAGAAGGAAAAGGCTGCCATGGTCCCTTGTGATAGTAGTTAGGGTAAAAATACAAGAAATATTCCTGAGACCCTCTAAGTGAATCCTGAAGGGTCTCTCCCAGCATTGGCAAGGGAGACAGCTGGGAACTGGACCTCGGTGTCCATCCCACCCTTGACCTCAGGCTCAATGGTTTGCTTTGGCAACCTTCCATGTCTAGTTCACCCTGCACATAGCAAACCAAAGCAGAGAAAGGCAACAACTCTGATTTTGAGTTCTTTTACATAAGTTAGCCAAATTTAGAAATGTATCCTCTTAACAGACTTCAATTTTTCATAGTGACTTGGTAAATCTCAACTGCTACCTGAAGCACTGACACATCTATTGGGAGCCACTTCTAAGGTGGAGAGAGAACCGTCTCACATACTAGTGAACGCAGTCGTCCTGGCTCCTTTATCTGCCCACCCTGATATTTGCACATCAGGTAGAGCATGTAGAAAGTAGAAAATGAAACTTTCCAAACATACATCTTTGGCAAAGCCTCTTAAAGGATGAATGGTGCCCAGAGACCACATAATGATAGCTCATATTTTTAATACATTTTATATAATCCTTACATCATTTTTCATTTTTGCACAATGTATGTATTTTCATTTTGGTTATATTCCCCATACAATTGCACCCCCCTTATTTTGACCCAAATCCTTCCTCTCCTTCCCCTCGCCCCCCCATAGTGTGTCTCTGGTTTATAGTTGCTTGTTGATTTTGATTTTTTCTTTATTATAATTAGTCTTTTTCCTGGTCCCTTATTTAGGTTTTCTAAATTCCTGCTATGAGTGAGACCATCTGGTATTTTTCTTTTTCTTTCTGACTTATTTCGCTGAGCATGATCCCTTCCAGTTCCATCCAGTTGCTGCAAATTGCATGTGTTTATCTTTTTTGAATGCTGAGTAATATTCCATGGTGTATATGTACCACATCTTCTTGATCCAGTCATCTATTTTTGGGCATTTGGGTTGTTTCCAAAGCTTAGCTATTGTAAATAGTGCTGCTATAAACATGGGGGTGCAGGTGCCCTTTGGAATGAATGTTTCTGTGTCCTTTGGGTAAATACCTTGGAGTGGAATTGCTGGATCATATGGAAGCTCTATCTTTATTAGATTGAGGAATCTCCACACAGCTCTCCTTAGTGGTTGGACCAGTTTGCACTCCCACCAGCAATGCAGGGGAGTTCCTTTTTCTCCACAACCTCGCCAACAGTTGTTGTTGCTAGTTTTTTTAATATATGCCATTCTCACTGGGGTAAGATGGCATCTCATTGTAGTTTTGATTTGCATTTCCCTGATTACAAGTGATGTTGAACACTTTTTCATATGCCTGTTGGCCATTTGCATTTTCTCTTTGGAAAAAGTTTCTTTTCAGCTCTTCTGCCCATTTTTTGGCTGGATTATTTTCTTTGTTTTTGTTGAGTCTGATCAGCTCTTTGTAGATTTTTGTGATCAGTCCCTTATCATTAGTGTTGTGTGCAAAAATGTTCTCCCAGTTGGTGGGGTTTCTCTTTGTTTTGGTTATTGTCTCTTTTGCTGTGCTGAAGCTCTTTAATTTGATGTAGTCCCAGCTGTTTATCTTTGCCTTCACTGATAGCTCATTTTTTTTAATCTGAATTACATGGACCAAGATCCTCCCAGCATCCCTTTTTTATTATTTAATAATTAGGAAAAATATCCAATGCATCTTTCCACAATACATGTGTACTTTAAATGTATATTAACATTTAAAGGGTAATAAATGTATAGACTTGCTAAAATTCATCAGCAAGGTAGGCAGAACAGGACTTGAGAGGGCTGGTACGCATTTTGCAAATTTGCTCAGCCTCCCTCACCAATATTGAGAAATGCAAGGTTTGAAAACCACATTGTGCTTTTACTTGCATTAGATTGGCCAAGACTGAACTGGTGGGTCCTCACCAAAGTACGTGGAAGGTGAGGAGGTGCTGCTGTCCTCTGAATTGGGTGGGAAGACCTAGCAAGTCAGTTGCGTTATTGATTTCCAAGTGTTCTTACTGCATTTCCTGATGATTGTGATACTGTTCTTGTCGCCAACAGAACTATTCTCTCCTGGACATGAGGCCACCACCACCAGAGATGATCACTTTAAACAAGTCAGTGTACTGGCAGGAATTTGAAGATCCCTGTGTCTACGAGTGTCTGGATGGCAAAGACTGTCAGAGCTTCTTCTGTTGCTATGAAGAATGCAAATCAGGATCTTGGAGAAAAGGGCGTATTCACATAGACATCTTAGAGCTGGACTCCTATTCCCGGGTCTTTTTTCCTACATCCTTCCTGCTCTTTAACTTGGTCTATTGGGTGGGGTACCTATATCTCTAAATGTAGTTTCAGTGATGAGTAAAGAGTGCTAGGTCCCCCCTTTACTTTCTGCCCTCCCCAGACCTGTAGTGACCAGAGTAGCAAGGAAGGACACTGCTTGGTGTATTGAAGTTATATGTACCTTTCAGCAGCACAGGAGTCTGTGGCAAATATTTCTATTTTGTGTTTCACACATGCGTGTGGATGCACACACACACACACACCCACATACACACACACACAAGTTAATTGAATTATAAAGTGATATTCTTGCTAATCCCCTCCTGAATCTGTAGCTTGGTGATATTTACAAATTGTTTGGATATTGGAAGTAGATGCCATTTATCTTTGCAAAGAAATCTGTATAACATGCAAGCAAATATGGGAGAAGCTTTCTCAGACAGGACCTCTTAGGTATCTTCCCTTTGCAGCTTTTGTCACCAGTGTGCACAGGTTCGAGTCCCTGCTGGCTGAGATGCACTCATGCAGACCTCAGCCCCAAGTTTCTGGGGCATCCTGGGTTCAGGTGTGGACTGCAGTGACTTTTGATCCAGTTTCCTCCTTCTGTGGCCTCTTGCTCTGGCACCATCATCATTAGCTAGCATTCCTTTACCTAATAACCTCACTCAGCAGAGGGTGGGTGTACAAGTATCATCCACAAGTTTATAATTGAGGGAAAATTGTGAGTTTCAAAATTCTCACATTCTGAAGCCAACAGTCATGACTAAACCTGAACATCAGAGGTTATTGCTTTAGTCCAAATACTGAAATCAGGCAGTGTTTAAACTTAGGAATTTAGGGTTCTTGGAATAGTTCAGCTTGGGTTCAAAATCTTAACCTTAAGAATTGTATTTTACCAGGCAATGCTCAACTTCAGAGTATGTGACTTATGTTATGTTATATGTTATTATGGATTCAATGTTATCTTTGTCAAGCAAAAAAAAAAAAAAAAAACCCACATTCACAAGCCTTTGTCTTGAAAATGTATTCCAGAGTGTGAAGGAAATGTACATAGAATTTAAAATTTCTTAGTATATCTTAATTTTCACATGAAATCAGCTTTAGAGGCAAAAAAATGAGTAATAACTATCATCAATGATATATTTTGATGAACAAAAATTATTTTATACTTTGAAATATGAATAAGTAGCAAAATTCCAAAGAAAAAAATTCCCTGAAATTATTACTCTTTTGATATTTTTATAACACAAAAACAACTTGCTTCTTGATGTTAGTTCTTTGTTATAAGTGGATGCCACCATGTACTTCACAAGACTCTCCAGAAGCTTCCCACCATTGACAGGATAAAGAAAGTCCTATCAGTTCTCTGATAATGCATTGGCATTATTAAAATTTTGGTACTAAATTTTGATACCAGAATCTCTGTGCTTCTCATCTTTCTCACCCAGAAAATTGAATTGATTTTATTGAAAACCATCATATTTTATTTCAATGATATATGATACAGGCCATTATTATTCAGAAAGTAAGTAGAGCATTATGCAAAGCAAGTGTGTAAAAGTACTGATTTCACACAATTTGTGGAAAGCATGTCAGACATAAAAGGAGATGGAGTGGAAGAGAACAGTTGAAATTAGACAGAATTGGATGTTTACTCTTAGTAATATCATTGCCTACAAGGGAATGCCAGACACAGGGCATCACCCAGTTTTCGAGGACTGAATCTATGTGGTGTGAGACACTCATGTCCTGTCAACTCCCTGCACTTTGATTTAAAAGCTGCTACACTGAATCACAAGCTGTTGACTTCTATTTAGCAAATACAATTTAAAAGTTAAAATAATAATAAATATTTGTGTAGAAACCTATTGGCCAAACCTATTGGCTCAAATGAAATTTCTTCTTTATTGAAGAATTTCCCCTACTTGTACCCTCCTCCCTTCTCTCGTGGATAAATGCCCTTCCCATCATCAGCAGAGGTGGCCTGGAGGCTCCCTGACTGAATGAATGCCACAGCCTACACCAGAGCACTGAGCCCCAAGGAGAGTTAACCCCAGGTTGGCCTTTTTCAGACACAGTTCCTAACTATGAATTTCAATTTCTAACAACAAAGATTGTCAAACTGTGACACAAGAAATTCGAGAGAGAACTGGAATTTCTTGTTGGCAAGAAATAACCTAATAGCATATAGATTTCATGCAATTTTACTCAATTTTTTTTTTTATGGATACCTCTTGTATCAAAGCAACTCCATATTTGGACATCATTAGCAAGTCTCATAAAATTATACATTGTGACATATAAAAGCCAGAATCTTCTGTTACTGGCATACACCATTCTCTTCTCTCCAACCTCAGTCATCCTAATCCTCCTAAATTCATGGTTCCTCATCCATGAAGGAAAAACTTCATCTCCAGAGAGTCCTGTGGATGTTCAGTCAGAGATCATAAAATAGATTCCAGCACACTTAACAATCTACCCACTGCAGTGTCTGATCGAAAGCAACTAGAACAGCTCCCTGAGAGCACGCAATGCCTGTCTCTCTGAAGGCTTGCTTAATTCAGGCTCCCCTTACCAATCTCCACTCCTGAAATCAACCATTTTGGTGCACAATCAAGTCATGTGCATCTTCTGTGGGTGCAGAGCTCAGGGGCTTGTTGAGTATCAATATGTTTACTTTCTGGCCATAAGGAGGAAGAGGGGCACAGAGAGTGCCAGGGAAAAGCATCACCCTAATCGAAGGACTCACTGTCACCAGGATGCTTGGTTAATGGGGTATGTGTGGAACACAGGACACACAATTGTTCCACCAGACCCCACGTCCTTACAGCTCTCCAGTTTGCATTTCATGTTGAATTGATAAGTACTTTTGGTGATGGTTTGGCAGCCGTGGGGAAGTTGACTGAGTACCTGCATTCCAAGGTGCTACCGTGTTCTTAAATTTCAGAATTACTTTAAATTGGGGAAATGATGTCAGTTCTACATTTTAATATAGATTTCAAATTTCTGACTGCTGTGGTGATACTGATTTTCTCTCTTTAAACTGCATCCAGGCTAAGAGAGATGAGAAGCCTTTTTCACATTAATGGAAGTAGAACAAAATGCCTCTTCAGTATCTGTAGTTTCAAATTCTGCAGTTTCAACATCAATGTCCAGAACAGACACTCCTAGATACTGGACAGAGAAGATCAATGTTACTATAATTTCATACCCAGCAAATACTGCCCCCAATTTACTCAATATATGCCTTAAAATAACATACAGAGCTCAAATAATACCTATCCTGTAGCTTTCCCATGTCCTATAATCACCTACATATAATGCCAGGTTCTGTTTATTTTACAAATGAATGGAAATAGGATTTCATTTCTTTACATGTCAAACAGTCTTATCATTGTTTTTATATCAAAAAAGTTAAGAACAAATTTACTGTGGATTCTTTAATTGAAGAAATGCTTGTCCTTAGTAGCAAAGCATTTCCAGGCCCCGTATGGTAGATTGGAGCCAATTTAAAATTATTGGTTGTGATGGCATGTGAGTGTCCACATAGAACCTTCTCACCAAAACCTCACGGCCAGCAACCTGGTCGTTGCTTCTGCAGGAAGTGTTGAAGCATATGTTTTGCTACTCTATAAAATATTACATTCTAGAAGCAAAGGGGAGTAATCCATAACCCCATTTTGCTTTGACAACTGCTTGCCACAGTGAGGAGGCAATAGGGGCACTCTACCTAAAGGGCTAGAAAACAGGACAATTAAAAAAAAACCTCTTCTTCTTTGATCATTTTTATCTTGGCTGCCAATAACTGAAAATTTTCTGTGATTTCCTTTGCAGACTTGAAGAATTATAATTGGCTGCCAACCACTACATTTACATATTTGATGTTCTCAAGAAACAGCATTTCAATTCTCCATGATCTTGCATGATCTGAGTGATTTTTTTTTTTCTGAGCATTTATAAACTACATGAATATAAAAATTTTCATCCGTTTCTGTGAAAAGGAAAAGTTAGCCAATGACTCAAGCTAAAAATAATCAGATGTAAATATACATTGAAATGTTTATAAGTTTTGGGTTTTAGAACGTTATTATTTGAAAAATCTTCAGAAAAGTATTTGGAAATAAGGGAGAAAGAACAAGATTTTCAATATATTGTAAATGTGAAATTCACAATTTTCTGCTGAGCCTCCTTCCAATTGCCCCAAATTAAGGAAGTGCGTATTCCATACATGTTTCTTTTTCTCACATTTGTCTGTAGAAAACATGCAGGTTCACACCACTTAGTAGTGCCTGTACATTGTATAATCACATCCAAGGAACCAAATAGATTGCAGTTCAGGCTAAATAACACATCCTTTCTTGGATTGTTGATTTATCTCTTATTAAAAATTGGATTTCCCTCATGATAGGGAGAAAACATGTATGTGTTGAGACAACAGGATAACATGTTGCTCAGCCATTTATCTCTCTGGAAGGACAAAAACCCTGGGTTTTTAACAAAATGTCTGGGAGTTTGTTTTTTGGTTTTTTTAAAGATTTATTTATTTATTTACACAAGCACTGGGTACAGCCAGAAGTGCGGGAGGGTGAGAGAATTCACCAGAGCCAGAGCAGGGAGCAGAGCAGGCAGAAGGACTGAAGCACACTGCTCAGGGGAGCAGCAGGCGGCAGGAGAGGTCTGCGTGCCAGGTGGGACCCTCCTCTGGTGGCCGGGGAGCAGCCAGGGATCTAACCGGGGCTGCAGAGGCTGCGGGCTGCTTTGCAACCCAGCACTCAACCGCTGCGCCACCAGGGAGGCCCAATGTCCGGGAGTTTTGAAGCCTAGAGATTAGCATACTTCTACTCTTCCCTTTAAAATGTCTTCTGATGACATGTCAGCAATTCCAGGATGTCAACTTGACCTAGTTTTATTAAGGTCAAAAGGAAAATGTTCCCTATTATTAATTTATTATTCAAAATGTCCTCCAGTTAAATGATCCTTTGGTTTTTTGGGAGGAGTCAATAAATCACTCTTAACCCTTTTTATTACTCTGTTCACATAATAAATATTGTAGGTCGCTTTAAATATATCAGTACTAAAAAAAGGTAAAGAGTGGCTCACAAGTTTTCAATGTTTTGAGTTAACAATTAGATTTTTCAGATATTATATAGGAACAGAGCTAGAAACTAATTAGGGAAACAAAGTGCAGGAGTGCATGGGCATGAACCCACACACGCACACATACACACACACACACACAAAGGAAACACTGCTTAAATGTAGCATTCAGGTCATTGAGGGGAACGTAAATTGTTGTGGTTGAAGTATTCAATCTCTTACTTTCACAGCTTCATTTTCACATTTGTAAAGGGATCCAGGCCCACAGTCTGAGGGTGATAATGGTTCCACAGGGAAAGAAGGTCCTCTATTTGCTGACCAGCTCACACACACAGGTTGGAAGGAAGAGTGAAGACTCTTCATCATGAACTTGCCCATATTCAGAAGGTAGCTGCTTTCCTCTGTTCTGGTTTACTGGGTTCCTTCTTTTCCCCCACTAACCGCATTATCACAAAGGGCTTAAATTTGCCATATTCCATCAAAAAAAGGAGAAATCATAACTCACCGTCAGACTCTGATTTAGGGGAACAAATAAGAAGTGCTTTGATTTGGTTAATAGTTGCTACAATGGGTTTTTATCACATACTGTTCATGTTTTATAACAATTGGGAAGAATTTAGGGGGGCTCAGGTTTGTCAATTCTATCCCAGCAGCACCTTCCCTTGCCTCGGTGGGGAGAGCAGATGCCTGAGCCTCCATCTAACCACACAGTCCCAGTCAGCCCACCCACCAGGGACCCCACAGCACTCACTGAATTAGTGCAGGGAGACTTGGAAGCTACAGAGAGGTGGAAAAAAAGAAAAAATACATTGTCTTCTAATGTGACTACTAATGCAATTAAAAGATGGGTGATGGGAGAAAATCCACATAACTTGTTGACTGAATTTTCAAGTGTCAGACAGAGATGATAGGATTTGAGAAGTAAGGAACTGCTGAGTCACCGTCAGCAGCACCATCGTCTAGAACTCTCTTCATGGTCTATACTAGTCCTTAGGTATTGAGTCAACACACAGTTTAGTCTTTTCCAAACCATAGCAAAATTAGAACTTAAATTGAGGAGAAAAACAGAAAGGTCTCATCTTACTTTAAATATTTGCCATGCGGCTCATAATTCCAAAGGTCAATTGCCTAAAACACCCAGAACTGCCCTTCAGTACAGCAGGCCTGTCTACCCTGCCTCCATCAGAAATCTGAAATTACTCCTCAGAGCACTGCACCCAGCTTTCGTGTGTTGGTTTCCTGCATTCTTTTTGTTTTAACCCCATTTAGTGATCTATTTCTTTTCATGAAGATCCATTTGAATCAACTACAAACTTTCTTCCCTAAGCGGGTGCATCTGTAGACATTGCAGATCCTGTTAGCCGGAAAGGACAATCAATATGCTTCGTATTGTACAATTTGAATCCAAGCTTTCATTCTCCCTAACTTATCTTAGGATGTTTACTTTTGGATTGAAATAGACGTGGGAAAAATACATATGATATTTGTTTAAAATAATGCTGTTGAAACTTTTTACAAGACACTGTCAATCTTCGTGACCTTCAAAATGACTAAATCTGTGCTGTGAGCAGTGTTTACATGCTGATATGTTTGTCCAACTTCATGATATATTTTCCTTTCCAAGAAGCCCCTGGACTGAGTGAAAGTTCTTCCACACCAATGTAATTTCTATGAAAGTTCTAAAAGAACAATTTTCAGGGACAGGGCCTGGGTTTTCTTGTGAGGAGCAAGGCCATCTCGTGTTTACATGCAGTGACGTGTGTGTTTGTACAGTGGTAAAGCTGAACCAACTCATCAAAGTGCGGATTACTCTACCCCCACCCCAATGTAGCGGAAACAAGTAGAAGGAGCAGTTTCCTAATGATAGTAACTAGCTTCCTAAGCCTTCGTTCAAGGTGAACGAAGAGAGAGAGAGAGAGAGAGAGAGAGAGAGATCTGACAATCTTTATGTTTCCTGGAAATGCAGGACCATATTTTTTCTTTTTAAAAAAAAAAATCTGATCAGAAGTTGGCCCAGAGTCCAATCAAGCCTGCCTCCTGTGGCGAGCCTCCTGACCATCATTATTTTCACTTGGGTGCCCATCTGAGGGAGTCCTTGATCATTTGTGCATTGTGGTCAATTTTATCTGAGGAACTAAACACAGCTCTCCAGATTTGGGAGGCAAATAGACTGATTGGAATGGCGCTATCTCCACAGTGTGAGGAAGTATCAGGTCTAGTGTGAAGGGAAGGTCACAAGGGTAGTAGCCATAGCGTGTATGTAAAGTAAAACCATCAGGGGCCCTGAGAAAGGTCCCAGGCAGAAAGGGACAGAAGAGGAGCAAGTCTGCTTTCTGGAGCGAGTCCTTCCTGCTTGTGAAGCCTTCTCCACAGGACGCGAGGAGGATGGGGGGATTTCAGAATCTTAGAATCACATCTGAGTGCAATGTTGACCATCTATGCCCTTGACAGGAGCCCAGCCCTGCCCAAGTCCTTGCACCCACCTCTCCAAGCAAGGAGGCCCGGGACCAAGCCAGGATCCCTGCCCTCACCAAGTGGCCTCCAACTGCCTCTGCTCCCCGGTGGTCCCTAGAGGGCCTGAAGGCCCTGACTCTGGACTTCCTGCTTTCTTGGGCAGATCTGAAGTCCCACCATGCTCCTCCCCTCTGTAGAGGACGTGACCCCTGCTAGCCGTGCAGCTCGTGGTGTCCTAGTGAAACGAGGGTGCACTTGCGCCCGACGTGCCTTGGCGACACGGGCAGCGCAGCGCCCGCTTCGCCCGTCGGTCCCCGCCATGCCCTTAGGGCCATGCCCTGCCTGGGCCATCTGGGCCTGGTGGCTAGGCCGCCCTCTGTATTTGTATTTGGATTCCTACGTTTGTACTTCTAATACAAATAAATGCACATGTTATCAGAAATACTTGAGTCAAGAGTGGATATCTTTCTGGTTTGGGGAGGTAGACCTGGAGGCCCAGGAAAGGTACAGGTTGTGGATTTGGTCAAGGGTGCTGGTCTGCCTGGGACCCTGACCAACAGAGGCTGTGAAAGCAAAGGCCAGTTCTCACAGGCTCACCTCCCAGACCAACCAGACCCAGAGGCAGGTTCTGCAAGTGTTGCAGGGGAGGGTTTGTTTTCCTCTGAACCTGATGTTTTCCTTACAACCTGCTGGTGTCTGAGGATCCTACCCTCCTCTTCCACTCCTGCTAAAGCCCATGCGCAAAGACCCCCTCCCAATTGACCCCTAGATGCAAAGACCCTCCTCCAGCCAAGCCAAGGTGGCTTGTCACCAGCCTATCGGACCCCACCCACAGCTCATAAATGGGGTGAGTTAAATAGTGGCAGCAGGGTCCTAGATCCCTGCTCCAACACATCCATTGTCAGGAAAGGAGACCTACCATCCCCCAAAATTGAATAGTGGTTCCCTGGTAGGGTGCTGTGGCCCCACATTAAAGTAAAGGCACACTTTCTCAAACACAAACAATTCAACCACGGCCTCGACCACCCCCACCCACCCCATTCTGCTGGCAGACATTAGAAACTTCTATATCCCACGTTTGTCAATTTGGGTTGAGCACATTTTACTAAAAACAACCTCCTCCAGGTCCTTTAGCTCATGTATGTCTTCATCAAGACAGCCCACTCTTCTAGCAAGTTTCTTCTATAAAAACTGAGAGAAAAAGCTCATGTGCTGATGGAATGGGATAATTTTTAGCACATCTGCCTTCTTCTGTGTCTTCTGGAAGTACTGACAGACACCTCCAAAAGTGACAGGTCTTTCAAACAGGACTCTAAGAGTTACCTATGTGGTGCTTTCAGCAATTACTTCTTGGATGACTTTGATCTGCTTCTTCCTAAGATTGTCAAGTTTTTTCCAGGCTGTTACCAAAGTTTCAGGTCCTTCAGAGATATGGTTTGAACCAACTTCATCTGGTCAAAATCAGTTTTATGCAGTCAGAATCTGAATGTACCAGTTTTATCCTGTCAAAACCTATTCGAACCAGTTTTCTCTGATCAGAACTAGTTTGAACCTTTTATATGATGAGACTGCCTTTGAGTCTATTAGAATTGATGCTCAAAACAGATGAAACCCTTGCCAAACAGTTCTGAAGTTCAAATCAAGTGAAACCTACTGAATCCGGTTCTGATTCTGCAAACAACTGAAACCAAAACCAACTGAAGCTGAAACCATGTGACACTGCTTCTAACAGCCTCAAAATTCTGAAACTGGTTGAAATTTGCTGAAACCAGTTACGAGTGGTTCAAAATGGCTGAAATTGGTTCAAACTGGATCAAACCGGATCTGACCAGTTGAAACTGGTTCCAAACAGTTCACACTGGAGAAAAACAGTTGGGATTGGTTCAAACTGGTTCCATCCTGCTGAAACCAGTTCCAACCGGTTTGACCCGTTTCCAACCGGCCAGTTTCCAATCACCTCCGACTTCTTCAACAAAATGAAACCAAACCAACTGAAACTGAAACCACATGGCACTGCTTCTAACAGCTTCAAAATTCTGAGACCAGTATAAATGGCTAGAACCAGTTCTGACCAGCTGAAACCAGTCCCTGACTGGTTCAACCAGTTCCATCCAGCATGACTTCTTCCAGGAAGTGAAATGGAAACCAACTGATACTGAAGCCAATGGAAAGTGAAACCACTGACACTGCCTCCAACTGGGTCAAAATGGATGAATCCGTTTCCAAACGGATCTGATGATTTCGAACCAAGCGAAACTGAAATCTCCTGAATCTGTTTCTGACTTCTTCAAAGAACTGAAATGAACAGGTCAGAAAGGGTTCCAGACGTTTTTAAGTTTCAATTGCTTTGAACAAGCCAGATCCAGTCTGAATAACCTAGAACCAGTTTCAGGGATTTAATTGTTTTCAGTTTCAGTTCTTTGAACAGGTCAGAAATGGTTTCAGGAAGAAGTCAGATCCCGTCAGAATCAGTTTAAGCCAGTCAGAACAGATCTGAGATTCTCGGAACCTGTTTCTACCTTTTTGAATGGGTCGGGACCAGTTTCAGCCAGTCTGAACAGATTTGAACCGGTAGAAACCGGTCAGGACCTGTTTCAGCCAGTCTTAACCAGTTTGAGCTTTGCTGCAAGTTTGGACTGGATCTTACAGCAAAAGATGTGTGTGAAATCTGCCCTGACTAAGCACAGTTTGAAATGTAACCTGGGCCTTGTGACATCGCAAAGCCAGCGGTACTTAAATTACCTGTGTTAAATGGAAACGTTAGATGGCTGTGATCCCATCCAACAGGCTGTGATGGGAGAATCTCTGTGCAAACACCTTGAGTTTTGGAACAACTGTTGACAACTGTTCTCCATTCCAGTAGTAGTTCCTGGCTTGCCAATGTGTCTGTAAACATTGAATACCTGAATGTGGGTTGCCAAGGAATTACATGACCTCCTATACCCACATGGAATTGTGATGCTTTATAGGACGCCAAGCCTGAGGAGAGGGGGAAAGCATAAGCAATTTGCAGGAGCAAGAATCTGCAATTTGCTTGTAGATTGTCATGGCATCAAGTCCATATACAAAATGATCGTGGCTGCAGGTGTGCAGGACACACATGGGCTCAACAAAATGGACTCTCCCTCATCAAAACTGATCTGCCACTAATGAGTGCCCATCTGCCACCAACAAAGGCCAACACTGTGCCTCTGCCATGATTCTGTTCCCTCAGGATGCTTGTCATCCACTTGGCAGGTTCATTACATTGAATACCTTGCATCTTTGAGCTGGTGTGATTCTTCCTCTCTGGAATGTGTAATTCCAGATTTCAATTTCCCTTTCCTGCTGACATAGCCATTCATGTATTTACATGCCTTCTTGGTGGCAGACACCATATCTTCTCTGCTTTTCAAGTCAATTTGCCAGAACTTCAGATGTTCTCATAGATGGGGGTTTGTTTTTGTTTTTGTTTTGCAATTAAGATGATACATATTTTTTTTATTACTGAGGCAACATTAGTTTACAACATTAAATAGGTTTCAGGTATACAACCTTATAAAGCTACAGAGATAGATAGATAGATAGATAGATAGATAGATAGATAGATAGATAGATAGATAGATACAAACAGATATATATGTATTCCATGGATATTTATTGAGAGAGAGAGAGAGAGATTACATTATGGTCCTCATAGGAAAACTAGTGTCCATCCATTGCAATACAACTGACCCCTTTTTATTTGATTTACCTGCTTCTTTCCTGTCCCCATCCATTCTGGTAATCACTATTTTGTTCTAAAAGTTTGTTTTTGTCTGTTTCATTCACTCATTTTGTTTCTTCATTTACCTCGCATGAGTGAATCATATAGTTTTTGTCTTTCTCCTTCTGATTTATTTCACTAAGCATATTACTCTCTAGCCCCATCTACGCTATTGTGAGTGACAGGATTTCATCATTTTTTTAAATAGCTGAGTAGTATTCCACTGTGTTTACATACTACATCTTCTTTGTACAATCATCAGCTGATGGGCACGTAGGTAGTTTCCGGTTCTTGACTATTGTAAATAATGTTGCAATGAACATGCGGATGCCTATATCTCTTCAATTTCCTGTTTTTTTTTTCCTTTGGATAAATAGCCATATGATAATGGGATCATATGAAATTTCTTAATTTTTGGAGATTCACTATATGCTGTTTTCTACAATGGCTTTTTAAAAACACATGTTTTTAATGGTGGTGAATATTTAAATAGTGACAGAAAGTTAAATCAATATAATAGTATGAAATAATCAATGAAACACAAACACACAACTCTACAGCCAGAGAGGTCATTTTCTAATAATGCTTCCATAATTCACAGAGGGCCAATGAAATAGAAATGGAAGGTGAAAGAAATGTCAGAGACTCAGGTGTGGACAGACTCTTCAAAAAGAAGGCTGCCAGATGAGGCTCACCTTTAGTCTGACCTGTCCCTCCACTTTATTCAACAATGCCAAGGAAGTTTTGAATAAAGCCTCAATCTCTTCACCATACACACCCAATATGGAGCAGGAAACACTAAAGGAAAATGACATCACAGCTGACACCCACAAAGCCCATCTAACAAAAAGTATCTTGGACACTTTGAAAACAAAATGCAAAAATGTATGGACCCCCTAGTGACAGAAAGTTAAATTTTAAAGGAGTGTAACTCCTACTCATTCCCCTGTCCCCAGGGGGAAAAATAATTGAATTAACTGAGAAAAACGCAAGGCTGAGGGGAATAATTTTCCATAAAGGAAAAATGGGCAACAGTTGGAAAGTTTAAAATGCCAGTTATCTCTTATTAATTTTCTTTTCCATCACCAACCCCCTCTGCCTAATTCTTCATTTCTAGACTTGGCTGCTGCTAAGCATGACACCTGCAGCTCCTGCTAAAGCGAAGCACTTAAGTGGCTCCTCTGGAGATTCTGATTTATTAGGTTTGGAGTGAGACCCAGTGTTCACAACACACATTTTGAAAACAATTATCTCAACGAGTTGGGAATGAGTGTCAAGGTGGACTGGAAGGAGGTCATCCCCTCGGAACACAGGAGAATGCAAATCCAGAAATGTCATGAGTATGTAGCTGAGGCTGTAGAACAGAACATCTGAAATGGAGTCTGTATTCCAAGGGCCCTAAGATGGAGTCAGGAAGTCATTACTGAGGTGAATCTTATTCACGTTTTCCCCCATTGATGGAGAATTTTACTAGTCACAAAAATCATAGCCATCTAGAAACATTCATTTCTCAGCAGTGACCTCAAACAGTGAACTTTGGGGAACTTTTTAACCAGAGTAACATAACAACCCAAACTGTATAGAATAGTATTCTTTCTAACACATTCTTATTTTTTTTTTGTGTGGGACCCTCCCCTGCGGCCGGGGAACAAACAGACACTGCAGAGGCTGCAGGCAGCCTCGCAGCCCAGCCCTCAACCACTGCGCCACCAGGGGAGCCCCTCTAGCACATTCTTTTTGATATGTCAACGTATGTAACCTTCCTCCTGTTCCCCTATAAAAACCCCCAAACTTGGAAGGCAGTTTCAGAATACAAATCAGTTGTGACTTAGCTTCAGGTCTCCTGGATTGCAATCTCTAAAGTCCCAAATAAACCCCTCTGCTTTTTGTAATCTCGCACTTCAGTTTGGTCATGAGTTGAACAATTTTGAAATTAGATTGAAACAGCAAGTCTTCTCTGCAAGCATTATGGTCCAGGAATTAAGCAATCTGGCTTTGGACACTATATTCATCTGGCAAGGAGGCTGACACAATAAATAAACTGAGATTTCTTGATTTTGCACCATAATAATGTTCTCATGTCCCAGCATATCGGGCTGAAATCTCTCACTCATAGCAGGAACTTAGAAAACTTAAATAAGGGGCTAGGAAAAAGAATAACTATAATAAAGATGTAAAAAAAAGAAAAAATCAAATTCAACAAGCAACAAGCAACTATAAGCCAGAGACACACTGAGGGGGGAGCGGGGAGAGGAGGGATTGGTGTCAAAATAAGGGGGGTGCAATTGTATGGGGAATATAACCAAGATGAAAGTGCATACATTGTGCAAAAATGAAAAATGATGTAAGAAATATATAAAATTAAAAAAAAGAATGTTCTCACGTCCCAGCATATTGGGCTGCACTCACTTTGCAGAGCCCCGTGGTAAGCTGGTGCTGGCTCCCTCTATCCAGTGAGGAGAGCATCAGCCTCTCTTGAGGATGGTGTTCAAGGCTGCAGAGCTCCGATGTGTGACCACTATCACTGTACAGGAAGCTGAGAAATGACCAGGCTCTCTGCCCAGGGGGGAGAAGGGGACATGGATTTGGTGAGCAAGAGTCTCTGCCACCCAGGGGAACAAAATGGGGGAACTCTATAATTCAGGTATCAGAGAGCAATGTCAGAATTCCCTGCAGCTCAACAATAAGTGCAGCAGGTGGTCTCTGGACTGATGGCAACTGCAGCACCTGAATTCCTATTAGAATGCAGACCTGACCCCTCCCCCCAGCCCAGAGCTACTGAAATCAATCTGCATTTGTAGGCACCTCAAAATGTGAGAGGCGCTGACTGTTCCTGATATTCAAAATCATCTCCAAATAGTTTAATCTTCTTCTGGTAACTGTAAAAATCAGTGGAAATGAAAAGACTTATTCAATTAAAATCTGCTAGGGACGTCTGCACACATCACCTTAAATTTTATAGCCATTAAAATGGTTCTCTCACCAGTGGCAGAATGACTCATTCCTGACTCAGATGTACTGATTGCTGTGTGTTGCTCATTCTGATTTCTAAAAATTCTCTTTAAAACCATATAAAAGCGGGCTTCCCCGGTGGCGCAGCAGGTTGAGAGCCGCGCTGTGAAACTGTCTGCAGTCTCTGCAGCGCAGGTTCGATTCCCGGCAATCCAGGGAGATACCTGCCTCGCTCGCTGCTCCCCTCAGCAGTGTCTTTAGTCCATCTGCCTGTTCTGCTCCCCACTCTGTCTCTGGTGAATTCTCTCACCCTCCCACACCTCAGACTGTATCCCAGTTCTTGTATAAATAAATAAATCTTAAAAAATATATATATATATAGGGCCTCCCCAGTGGCACAGCAGTTGAGAGCTGGGTTGCGAGGCTGCCCTCAGCCTCTGCAGCGCCAGTTCAATCCCCGGTCACCTGCGAGGGTCCCACATGGCGCGCAGACCTCTCCTGCCGCCCTCTGCTCCCCTCAGCAGTGTACTTCGTCACTCTGCCTGTTCTGCTCTCCGCTCTGGCTCTAGTGAATTCTCTCACCCTCCCGTGCTTCTGACTGTACCCAATGCTTGTATAAATAAATCTAATATATATATAAAAGCACAAAAATCTGGGGTTTCCCTGGTGGCCTACAGGTTAAGCCTTAGCACTATCACAAGATCACCACTGCAGCCTGAGTCGATCCCCGGCCAGGGAGGTGACCCACATGTTGCAGCAGACCTGTCCTGTTTCCCCTGCAGCTCCCCTTAGCAGTGTGTTTCAGTCAGTCTGTTCTGTTCCCCACTCTATCTCTGGTGACTCCTCTCATCCCCCACACCTCTAGCCTGTCCCCAGTTCATGTATGTATAAATAAATCTTTTTTTAAAAAAGCACCAAAAAACACATTAACATCAGAATTCATGCAAAATGATCCTACATATAGATATTCAAGACTGTTAGACACAAAATTCAGATCAAACATCAGCACTTCAGTCACAGGTCCCAGAGAGCAAGAAGCCCAGTGACAGGTCTCAGAGATAGCAAAAGTCCCGCCCACTACAAGGCAACCTACTTGCGTGGCTTTACTCTGATTTCCACAGGCTCTGCAAGGTGACCATGCCGGGTTGCAGACCTGCAGGACTTCTCTAGGCAAAGTCCTCCCACCTGCCCATGACAAGCTTGCTGCCATCGGGAGCACAGAGAATGGGGACAACCTTCAGCTCTCCTGATTCTCCACATACCTTCCCCAAAGCAGGATGCTCTGTCTGATTTTTATTGTATGCACTAAATATGTTCTCTCAAAAAAAATTTTTTCACCACCTTGGATATTCTTTAAAATATGTAGAAAGCAGTTTTCACATGCACAGCACACATGCAAGCACCCCAGATTATAAGCATCCTCAGACTTACTGCCCATTTCAACATATTCAGCTTTATGGTTTTCAATGACAGTAAAATATTGTCTGATAACAGTAAAATATTGACTGATATAACAGTAAAATATTGACAGTAAAATATTGACTGATATCTAATAAACACACACCAGGACCGAAGTCATCAGGGCTCCAACAAAGCAAAGGGTTTGGATTTGGGGTCTCAAACATGCTTCTAAGCTCTCAAAACACATGAACAAAAATCCTGTCACATATAGACTATACCTAACCTGCATGATGATGAGCTCAAACTTGTCACCTGTATGTCAGTGCTGTATAGTAAGGAGAATCAGATTTGCTAATCTCAATGCAGACCTCATAGAAGCCACCTAGATGGATGTCACTTTCGTTCAATTATCCTTCAAACAGGATTCGGGTTTTTTTGTTGTTCTCTGTTTTATTTTTGCGTAGAAAATCTGAGGTTGTAGACCAGTGGTGCTGGGGGCAGTGAGAGGCTTCACCAGAGACAGAGCAGGGAGCAGAACAGGCAGACTGATGAAATACACTGCTGAGGGGAGCAGCGGGCGAGACAGGAGAGGTCTGCTCGCCATGTATGGGCCAGCTCCCTGGCAAGGGATAGAACTCAGACTGTTGCAGTGGTAGCACTGAGACTCAACCCCTAGACCACCAGGGAGGCCCAAGACTCAGGTTTATTTTCCAGAGAGGAGCCAGGGAGTTTTGGCAGAACGATTCTGTAATGAATTTCACATGTTGGTAAAATTTTAGCTCCATTCTATACAAATAAGAAATTAGGATTGCTCTAATAAACTTAAAGGCAAAATCAGGGTATAGGGGGAAGTTCCCCCACCCTCTGGTTTCTTCTCAGGCTGGTCCAGCAATCAAAATAGCATCAGACAAACTGGCAGGAGGAAAACGATTGAGTTGATAAGGTGTGCACAGGGAAGGGCCACTCATTATGCACATTCTGTCCCCATTCAGGGAAAACAGTTTAAATCCCTCTAAATTAAACAGGATTAAATCCTGTGATTAAAACAAGGCTTAGGGCCTCCCTGGTGGTGCAGGCGGTTGAGCAAAGCGCTGTGAAGCTGTCCGCAGCCTCTACAGCACCAGTTCGATTCCTACTGTCCGCGGAGCAACCAACATGGTGCTACAGACCTCTCCTGTCGTGCCTGCTGCTCCCCTCAGCAGTGTATTTCGGTCCTTCTGCCTGTTCTGCTCCCTGCTCTGTCTCTGGTGAATTCTCTCACCCTCCCACACCTCTGGCCTGTACCACAGTTCTTGTATGCATAAATAAATAAATAATAAATAAATAAATCTAATAAATAAACAGGACTTAAATCACAACAGGGGTTGTTAACTGGGGTACCAAGGAGAAAGATGACTTCATGTTTACCCTGCAAATTAAGTAGTTTTCTCAGCTAAAGAGAACTTTTTTTCTTTTTCTTTTTTATTTATTAAAGATTTATTTTTATTTATTTACGTATACAAGAAATGGGTGTAGGCCAGAGGTGTGGGGGGTGAGAGGATTCACCAGAGACAGAGCAGGGAACAGAACAGGCGGATTGACTGAAATATACTGCTGAGGGGAGCAGCGGGGCGAAAGGAAACGTCTGCTGCACTATGTGGGCAGCTTCCTGGCCAGGAGCAAACTCAGTCTGCAGCAATAATGGCGAGATAACACTCCGACTTAACCCTTAGGCCTCTAGGGAGACCTCTTTTTTATTTTTTTTATAAGAGTAAAGGTTACATAAAAGCTTAGTAATAACATGTATACCTCCTGCATATGTGGGAAGACCCAGCATGACTAACTCCTAGAGAGGGCATTTCTACAGATAATCCTTCCTTATGGGAAGGGCGAAGAGTTCCTCCTTAGCCTTTATGGTGGCCACTGACCACAGCTCAAAATAACCAGCGGCCAGAAGGGGGCGTCCTTTGGGGGCAGCTCCCAGAACCCTGGGGGCAGCTGTTCTAAACACCTGCACTGAAAACAGAATACTGACAGTTACCCCTTAGAAAACATCCACAGGGCCTTGCCCTTAAGCACTGAGAGGACAAGCAGAACCCCCCCCCCACCAGGGCTGTGGGCTCCCCCTCCACCCCCTGCCCAGAGGAGATGCCTCAGGGTGTGGGTAGAGATGACTGACTATCCCAGACTCTCTGAGGGCTTGGCTATGGCCCTTGCATGTAGTCCCAAGAATGGGGCCTGGCACACGCGGTCTCCCCCAACTCTATCTATCACCTCCTGTCTCTTTCTCTTCTCTATTTTCTCTATTTCCCCCTACACACACGCTGTCCCCCTCCCCTCTGGCTTTCCTTCCCTCTCACACTCTCCTCTGTCTCTCCTGCAGCCCCTTTCTGTCTCTCTCTGCTTGTCTGTCTGTCTCCTCTCTGCTCCTCTTTCTCTCTGCTATCTCTCTGTCTCTGTCTTTCTTCTCTAATCTCCCCCCACATGGAGCCTCGTTCACTTAGAACACACAGTGGCAAACAGCTGCCTCGGGTCCAGGTGAGGCATCAGTGGCGGCAGCTGGCCCAGGAAAGGCGGCAAGAACATGTGGGAATGTGGGCTGCAAATCGCACTTAACCTTGGACATCTCTGAGCTTGGGGACAGACAGTAACTGTCTTCCAGATCTTTTATCTGAGCGTGCAGTGGCAGGTTTGTCTTAGGGTTCAGTCCTTTATAAATGTCTGACCTAGGTAGAGTGATAATTAGCTATTGTACTGATGATAAGGATTCTTATTTCCCCTTTCTCTTCTGATCCAATTTTGTTTCAATCCACTCATGAGCCAGTTCAGTCTGATGGTTCTGTAAGCCTCGCTCCTCTTGACCTTTGCACCAAGGAGATTCCTTTGCCCTTGCATCTGTCTCTTCCCCAGGGCACTAGAAGGTCACACACCAGGGACCCCACAGGGAGTGTTGTGGCCATCACCACTTCAGAAGCACTGGTAGAAAGTCTCTGTGTTGTGAGGATAAAGCAGAGCTTCATTTGCACATGAATCCCTTAGAGAAAAATTTGCAAGTTTATGAAGAATGTAGGTTTTTATTAGTATTTGCCATGAAGCCAACTTAATATGCTTGGCAATTACCAGAGGCACTGAGGGATTTAAGCTCGGTGTAGAGGTCATCCCACAGATCCCTGCAGACAATAAAATGTATAAAACAATTACTTCTATTACTCTATTTCCATAAAGACTACCTCTTTGGAGAGAAGATAGTAAAAATTGAAAAGGACAAAATAGAATCAACTAACACCTAATAAGCAATTCTGCTGTGTGTTTCCAAGGACATATTTGCCTTTGCATTGGATCATTAGCAGATAAAATGTTTACTGAACTTTCAAAGCCCATCTCCTGGCCCTCTCCCAACATGACCCTAACTTCACCTCAATGACCTCATGGACTTGGGAAAAATTCAAGACATCGCATTGCCTTTTTAACTCAATTATTTAAACTTTTGCTTGGTTTCATTTTTAATTTTTGCTTTTATGTCAAGTGTTTAGAGAATGCCTTTCATGCTTCTTTTCACATAGATCAAGATAACAATCCATTCGGTGCAGGCCCGCCCACCTCCGTGACTGGCATCCAAATACAGAGATCAAGATGAGAGAAACTGAATTGCCAGCTTAGGTCCCACTGCTCTGTCATCTCACTGAGATTGGTTCCAGCTGCTGTCCCAATTCTGGGGAAAGTTCTGCAAAGTATGTGTAAATTCCCCGGAAACTCACGATTTCTGCCCCCGCTGGGTGCTGAAAAGGCTTTCCCTAAACACCAGATTTCACTGACAGCTCATCTCCCAGGAATGTTCTCACACGGTTTGAACCAATTCTTTTTTCTCTGAATCCCTAAAAAAACATTCAAGCAAATCTTTTGAGTCTGTGATGGATTTTACTAAAGATTTGGACCCCAAAGGGAGCGTTTATTGAAATAACGAGTCTAGTGAAGTTCCATATTAGACTTTATTAGTCTTTGACTCCTTGAACCACCCAGCATCAGGAACTTCCCAGGGCTCACATCCCCATGCAGTCACAGCCCAGACCTTCCTGCTTAGTCACCTCCCCCCACCTCCCCACCTCCCCACCTCCCTACCTCCCCACCCCACACACACACATACCATTCAGGTGCCTGCTCATTTCAGTCTGACAGAAGTTTCCTTGGTTTCTCTTTTGGCCTTTGGCCTCTATCCAATCAGATCCATTCCTTCATGGCCTCATCCTATATCGTCACTACACCTTTATAGCAACTTCCCAGAGAAATCAGACGGCACTCAGAGAGGTGGAAAGAGAGTGAGAGATTTAATTGTCACACTGGTGGGCTCAGTGGAGTCACTCTCCAAAGGGCTGAGCACCCAAGAACAAAAATGGCAAGATTTTATACAGCTTGTATGAGGAAACTTGCTATCCCATCCATCATAGCATTGGCATTCTTTTACTGTCCGGGAAGGGGGTTCAAGGTAGTCATGGCTACCACTGTGAACAAGCAGTGCAGTAACTTCTCCACTTCAGCAAGCAACAGAATCAAAGCAGTAGACTCCCCCAAGCAGCAGGCTGGGGAAAGCAACAGAATCTAGGCATCAGACTCCTCCAAGCAGCAGGCTTGGGAAACTTCCTGCTTCAACCCCACTGTGGAGGTCCCTGTAAAGGACTGTGTCAGCCTCTACTGAACAGTGCTGGTTAAAATGCAAAATCTCCTTAGTAACAGATGCAAGCACAAAGCAGAGGAGAAACTGGAGGGACTCATTCAAGGTATGAGTGTGACAGGTGGGTACGAGAGGTTTTGATGGTGGAGAAGGTGCTTTGGGGCAAAGCCCAGCAGCCATGGCCAAAGGGATGAGCCACTAGACATGACTGGAAATCGCTGCAGGATTAACTTTACCCAGAAGATGGATGCTGGGAGAGATACCCAGGTCCAGATGAAGAAATAGCTCTCTTGCTATCCATCCTGAAAAGATTAGACTTTATTTTATGGCAAAAGGATTTGTGTTTTGAAAAGATCACTTTAATGACAGTGCATAGAAATTATTAGCGGAATGAGCAAGGCTGGAGGTAGGAAATAATGCTTCATCTGTGTAATTGGTTTAGAGAGGTGATGTGGGCTTTGCATGAAGACATGAGGAGAGATTTGAGTCATTTGCTGGTAAAACTAATTAGATGGTGCAGTGTCTTTAAATGATGGCATTAAAAGGGAGAAACAGACCAGAAAAGCTTTGTTATTCTCCCTCATGTTAGCAGCCCGCTCTCCCCAAAAATGGAGGGAAGAAATGAATGACCTTGCTTCTCACTCTTTCTCGCCACCTGAAGGTCTTTTCATAGCCCCAGAAAGAGATACAAAAAAAGAAGTGTCCGGTGGGAGGAGATGATTTGCACCCAAAAGTCTTCAAGTCAAAATGACTCAGTTTACAGAGCAGTAATTCATGGTGGGCATTTTCTGACTGAGACTTCCCTAAAATGTTTGCCTGGATGATAGAGAATCTGGAAATTGTGTTTAAGCTTCCCAAGCAAAATTTTATTTTTGAAACAGTCCAGTTTAGACTGTGGCTAGCCATCAATCTCCACTCCAAATGTCTCTTCGTGGGCCACCCCTAAGCTCCAGGTAGGGCTAATCAAAGATGCCACTGACCTCTGTCATGAGTCTTGGTATTTCTCAAAAAATTTGGCCACATACATTTCATGACACAAGAAGAAAAATAGTTGATTCTTTCACTTGATGAGAAAAAGGCCAAATCCAATTGTGTCAAGCTATTTCTGTCCAAGATGCCAGGTCTGAACAATTGTCCTGCCACAAAATACATGACATTTATTTGCACGGCATCTACCCCAAATATCATCCAGGGAAGAAAGCAAATGATACTGCATGCTACTTTATGCATGCTGGATATTCCGGTGCTATTACTACAATAACAAGGCAAACATTGTGCAGGGTTTAATTTGTGCCCAGACATATTCATTCACTCTTTTGTCTAATCAGCATGATGCACATTTAAGGAATACTTACTCTGGACTAAAAACAGGTCCCAGCCTTTATGTATCTAACAAGGTTAGATGGGAGATAAATCAGTACCTTTTCTGACACTAACTTAGTTAATCTTTACCTATAATGTAATGTCTATTATGACCCTCATTTTAAGATGAAGAAAGTGAGTCACAAACTGGTTAGAGGTTCCCAAGTTTACATGAATAGTAAAGGAGTCATTTTCTACCCATCAAAATGCTTTATTTGTATGTGACTGAAGCTATCATCCATTCATGCTTTCAACAAGTGATCATTTCATGTGGAATAATAAATAGCTGTAATCAATCCAATTTTAAAAATTAAATTCTACCCAATTTAAGAAATGGACTAAAGGCCTTAACATACATGTCACCAAAAAATGGTGGAAAATTAACGTATGAAAAGATGCTCCCAATCATGTCATCAAAGAAGCGCAAAGAAAAAGAACAAGATAACACTACACACTTAATAGAATGGATAGAATCCAATAGAATGGATAAATCCAGAATGCAGATGACATCAGTTACTGGAGATGACATGGAGCACCAGGAACTCTCGTTCATTGCTGCTGAAAATGTAAAATGATACATTTTGATGACATTTTATAAAAGTAAAGATACTCTTACTACATGGTCCAGCAATTGTTCTCCTTGTTATTTATTCAAAGTAATTGAAATCTTTTGTTCATACGAAAACTTGCACTTCAATGTTATGGAAGCTTTATTGTTGGAGAAAGATGTACCTCAGTAGATGGATTGTTTAAACTATAATATAGCCAAACAATGGAATATTATTTGGCACTAAAGAGAAATGACTAAAAAGCCAAGAGAAGACATGGAGGAAACTTAAATACATATTACTAAGTGAAAGAAGCTGATATGAAAATACTACCTACTGCATGAATCCACTAGTGTGACAATCTGGAAAAGTCAAAACTATGCAGACAGTAAAAAGATCAGTGTTTTCTGGTGAGGGTGGAATGGAGGAGATGAGTAGGCATAGCAAAGAGGTATTTTATGGCAGTGAAAATACTCTGTATGATGGATCCATATCATTATACATCTATTCAAACCCATAGAATGTACACCACCAAAAATAAACTCCAAGGTCAAACATTAACTTTGGGTGAAAATGATGTATCAATGTAGGCTTATCTTTGCTTAAAAAATATGTCATGGGTGAATGATATTGATAATGTGGAATGACAGGTACATGTGGAAAGTGGAGGTGATATAGGAGAGCTCTGTTTCCTCTTCTCAATTTCATTGTAAACATATACTTTCTCTAAAAACATCTTTTTTTATTTTATTTTTTTTAATTTTATTTTTATATTCCCCACAATTGCAACCCCCTTATTTTGACCCCAATCACTCCTTTCCTGCCCCCCAAAGTGTGTCTTTGGTTCATAGTTGTTTGTTGATTTTGATTTTTCCTTTCTTATAGTTATTCTTTTTTCTGGTCCCTTATTTAGGTTTTCTAGATTCCTGCTATGAGTGAGACCATCCGGTATTTTTCCTTTTTCTTTCTGGCTTACTTCACTGAGCATGATCCCTTCCAGCACCATCCATGTTGCTGCAAATTGCATGTGTTTATCTTTTTTGAATGCGAGTAATATTCCATGGTGTATATGTACCACATCTTCTTGATCCAGTCATCTATTTTTGGGCATTTGGGTTGTTTCCAAAGCTTAGCTACTGTAAACAGTGCTGCTATAAACATAGGGGTGCAGGTGTCCTTTGGAATGAATGTTTCTGTGTCCTTTGGGTAAATACCTAGGAGTGGAATTGCTGGATCATATGGAAGCTCCATCTTTAGTAGGTTGAGGAATCTCCAAACAGCTTTCCATAGTGATTGGACCAGTTTGCAATCCCACCAGCACTTCAGGAGAGTTCCTTTTCTTCCACATCCTTGCCAACATTTGTTATTGCTAGTTTTTTTATTAGGTGCCATTCTCACTGGTGTGAGATGATATCTCATTGTAGTTTCGATTTGCATTTCCCTGATTGCAAGTGATGTTGAACATTTTTTCATATACCTGTTGGCCATTTGCATTTCCTCTTTGGAGAAGTTTCTTTTTAGCTCTTCTGCCTATTTTTTGACTGGATTATTTTCTTTGTTTTTGTTGAGTCTCATCAGCTCTTTGTAGATTTTTGTGATCAGTCCTTTATCATTAGTGTTGTGTGCAAAAATTTTCTCCCAGTCGGTGGGGTTTCTCTTTGTTTCGGTTTATTGTCTCTTTTGCTGTGCAGAAGCTCCTTAATTTGATGTAGTCCCAGCTGTTGATCTTTGCCTTCTCTATCACTGGTTTGGGTAATGTGTCTGTAAAGATGTCTTTGATGTGCATGTCATGTAGTGTTTTGCCTATATTTCCTTCTATATATTTTATGGTTTCAGATCTTATGTCTAGTTCTTTAATCCATTTTGAGTTGGTTTTCTAAAAACTTCTTTTAAATTATCTGTGTTGAATATGCTATCAGACCTAATCCATAAGTGAGTGAGTTTCTGGGAGGTGGGAGTAAGGAAATAAGACAAGATGTCAATTGCAGGGCTGGACATTCCAGGAATAAAGAGCTTATATTTGATTCATCCTTGTATATCCAAAATCACCTGGCCCACTGCTAGTTATGTTCAATAAAGTGCCCATTCATGACAAAGGGAAATATTCAAAATATTAATCCCCACACCATGGAATATTACTCAGCATTCAAAAAAGATAAACACATGCAATTTGCAGCAACATGGATGGCGCTGGAAGGGATCATGCTCAGCGAAATAAGCCAGAAAGAAAAAGAAAAATACCGGATGGTCTCACTCATAGCAGGAATCTAGAAAACTTAAATAAGGGACCAGGAAAATGAATAACTATAAGAAAGTGAAAATCAAAATCAACAAAAAACTATGAACCAGAGACACTTTTAGGGGGCGGGGGTGGGAGGGGAGGGATTGGGGTCAGAATGGGGGGGCTGCAATTGTATGGGGAATATAACAATAAAATTTATTAAAAAAAAAAAAATAAAATAAAAATAAAATAAAAAAACTAGCAACAACAAATGCTGGCGAGGGTGTGGAGAAAAAGGAACTCTTCTACACTGTTGGTGGGAGTGCAAACTGGTCCAACCACTGTGGAAAGCTGTGTGGAGATTTCTGGACCTACTAAACATAGAGCTTCCATATGATCCAGCAATTCCACTCCTAGGTATTTACCCAAAGGACACAGAAACATCAATTCCAAAGAACACCTGCACCCCTATGTTTATAGCAGCACTGTTTACAATAGCTAAGCTTTGGAAACAACCCAAATGCCCAAAAATAGATGACTGGATCAAGAAGATGTGGTCCATATATACCATGGAATATTACTCAGCATTCAAAAAAGATAAACACATGCAATTTGCAGCAACATGGATGGCGCTGGAAGGGATCATGCTCAGCGAAATAAGCCAAAAAGAAAAAGAAAAATACCGGATGGTCTCACTCATAGCAGGAATCTAGAAAACTTAAATAAGGGACCAGGAAAACGAATAACTATAAGAAAGTGAAAATCAAAATCAACAAAAAACTATGAACCAGAGACACTTTTAGGGGGGTGGGGCGGGAGGGGAGGGATTGGGGTCAGAATGGGGGGGCTGCAATTGTATGGGGAATACAACAATAAAATTTATTATTAAAAAAAAAAAAAAAAAAAAAAAAAAAAACAGGGCCTCCCTGGTGGTGCAGGCAGTTGAACACCGCACTGTGGAGCTGTCCACAGCCTCTGCAGTGTGGGTTCGATCCCAGCTGGCCAGGGAGAATCCCACAAGGTGAAGCAGACCTCTCCTGTCTCGCCCGCTGCTCCCCTCAGCAGTGTATTTCTTCAGTCTGCCTGTTCTGTTCCCCACTCTATCTCCAGTGAATCCTCTTACCCTCCTATGCATCTGGCCAGTACCCCAGTTCTTGTATAAAAATAAATAAATCTTTTTAAAAAAAATAATAAAAACATGATACAACAAACTTCATATAAAACAAAGCATTTGTGGTCCCATATGTTCTCAATAATCATAAATTCTATTTGCTTTTCTCTCACAACTGTATCTCTTGGTTCAGGAGTACCTTCCATTTCTGAGTCCAGATTCAGACCTCCCTGAGTGTAAACTTGCTGTTGAGAGGACGATCTTGGGCTTTCATTGCACTGGCACAAGCAGGGAACATCTCATCACACAGATCATTTCAGCAGTCAGGGAATCCTGAAGTTTGAAGCCTTGTTTAGCCACAATCTCCCTCATTCTCATTCCTTTTCCAACTCCTCCCTTCCCTTCATTAAAGTTCTGAGAGCCGGCGAGGGAAAAATGAAAAGAATCTCACCCAAGGAGACTGTGTCTGGAAATCATAATAAAGATTCATTTTGTGCTTCAACTTTTACATTATTTGTAGAAATATCGTTTTATCTCCTGCACAGTCTTCTTATTTTCTCTTAATTTCTCATGGGAATACCAGACTGGCAGCTCAGGGTTACAGATAAAATTGAGAACTCTTGCAGTAAATTTTTCAGAGTTTGTGAGGCTGATTTTCACCAATATCTAAAGATACAGCAGAGAGGACCAGTTTTGAGTACAGCTAAGAAATCTGTGTAGAAAGTCCTCACACCTAGAACAGAACTGTGTTGTTTGCTGAACTGAACTGATAATCTTGGATTCTTGATTAACACTTCTGAGCTCACAGGCAGAACAGAGACAGGGTACAAAGGCTTTCATGAGTTTGCACTTAGGAAAACAAAGGGACACTCCTTACACCATAATTAAGTTCCAGGCATTGCCCTCATCTCTTCTGTCTTCATGATGCATGGACCCCTATTCCTGTGTCTTTGAAAAACCATAAGGATATCCAACAAGGAAGCGCAAGGGATAGGCTGAGCAGCATCAGGACCATGACAGGGAAGAGCCTTCCACACCACCTCCTCAGGCCCCAGGTGCTGCCAGCTGGCCAGCATTGCAGGTCAAGCTGCCCTCCCAGAGATCATGGGCACCGCAGTGCCCAGGAGACCCCATAGTTTCTTCCTAGGAGGAAACACAGCTGATGTGCATGGAAAGTACATGTGCTGCTGTGCCCAAGCTGAACTTCGAAACTGAAAATGAAGCATTATTGCAGAAACCATAAAGGAGCCATTTTTCTGCCAAACACACCCCACCCCTCCAACTCTCAGGGAGATTTCTTGAGTGGTTCTCTAGCTCATAAGGCTTTGTGCACGCAGGGTCTTCAGAGTTCAACACTAGAAGAAGCAGCAAACTGAACAGCACATCTAGATCACTATGCAAAGAAAACTATGTTTAATGAAGAAAAATTCAATTCGAACAGTATCTGGAGCATATTAGTAATTCGGTAAGCATTCATTAAAAAAAGACACCTACTATGTGCTAAGCATTGGGAATAAAAATGAAAATACAGTATAATAGCGGAAACCAATCTATGTAGAAAGAAATGTCAACTAGAACAGTGCTTGGGACCCAGGGCCTCTCAATTTTAGCACAGATATTTTCCTTGGGGGGGGTTGAAGGGAGGGAGTTGAAGTGACTCAAAAGGAGGGGTAAGGAAGAGCACAGATCAGCAAGGCCCTCTTCCCCTCAAGTCCTTAGACATAATCAATTAGGAGATGTAATTTGTGTTAAGCCATCATTGAGAGTACTTCTACTTCAGACCAAAATGGAGTAATAGAGAAGAGGGTTTCCTCCTGCCTGACACAAAACCTAGCAGAGGATTTGAAGCAACAGTCTCCAAGACATGGGGCATCAGAGAATGAAGGACAATGATCCCTGAGAGATGGGATGCACATGAGGTGAGCCTTGCGGTCATGCCTTTGAGTGCTCGGAGAGAGAGTTTTCAGAATGTCACTCAGGGAGGGAGACCATATAGGAGGTGCCACATCAGGTTCCTGAGTTAAGGAGACAAAGCTGGGAACTGGGTGACCAACAAGGTCAGAATAGATAGGACAGAGCCCTGGAGCGGTAAAGGGTGTAAACATTCCAGAATTTGTCAGCTTGGCTCAATGGCTGGCACAGCGACAGACACAGCTACAGGCTGGCCACAAGAAATGCACTTTAAATATTAAGATACAAAAAGGCTAAAATGAAAGGTATGGCTAAACTAAATCAAAAGAAAGCTGGAGCAGTAGCTATATTAATATCAGATTAAGTAGATTCCAGTGCAAAGAGCATTACCATAGTTAATTAAAGTTGGTTCAAAAAGACAAATAATCTTAAATATTTATGTACAGGCTTTCTCAATACATGAAGCAAAAGCTAATAAATCTGCAAGGAAAAATAGGCAAAATATTTCTGATAAAGGAGAATTTTGGAGAATTTAAATTACTCAATTTCAAGACTTACTATTAAGTTTGGCAATTAAGACTATATCACTGTCAAAATAGACAATAAGCCAATGGATCAGAGTTGCAAAATAGACACATATAAACTGAATCTTTGACAAAGGTATAAAAGCAATTCAAGAGAGAGAATAACCTTCAATAAATGATGGCCAACAAGCATTTTAAAAAACTAGGAAAAGACAGAAAAAGAATGAAAAATGACTTTGCTTCTTATTCTTGAACCATATATAAAAATGAACTCAAGATATATCTTAAACCAAAATGTAAATTCTAAAATTTTTAAATTCCTAGGAAAAAATATAGATTAAAAACCTTTCTGATCTTGATTTAGACAAAGATTTCTTAGCTAAGATACTGAAAGTTGGGGCCTCCCAGGTGGCGCAAGGGGTTAAGATGCAACCTATGAAGCAATCCTCAACCACTGCAGCATGAGTACAATCCCAGGCCAGGGAGCTACCCACATGGCACAGCAGACCTCTTCTGGCTCTCCTGCTGCTCCCCTCAGCAGTGTATTTCAGTCAATCTGCCTGTTCTGTATGCTAATGTCTCCAGTGAATCCTCTCACCCCCAAATCCTTGGCCTGTACCCCAGTTCTTGTATGCATAAATAAATCTTTTTTTAAAAAAAAGATACCAAAAGCCTAATTCAAAACAGAAAAAAAAAGAACATTTGAACTTCATCAAAGTTAACACTTCTGCTTTTTCCTTTTTTCATTGAGAATTAATCAATTCAGTGATATTTAAAGGGCATACAGGGCCCCCTTGGTGGCACAGCGGTTGAGCGCTGGTTGCAAAGCCGCCCGCAGCCTCTGCAGTGCTGGTTCGATCCCCGGCCACTGGGTGAGGGTCCCACATGGCGCGCAGACCTCTCCTGCCACCCACTGCTCCCCTCAGCAGTGTACTTCGTCAGTCTGCCTGCTCTGCTCTCCCCTCTGACTCTGGTGAATTCTCTCCCCCCCAACCCCCACCTGCCCCGTGCTTCTGACTGTACCCAGTGCTTGTATAAATAAATAAATAAATCTTAAAATAAATAAATAAATAAAGGGCATACATGAAGGATATGCATGAATATTAAATATCTTGGATATATAAGTGATACTGAGGTTTCTTGCTTGTTGTGTTCTGGGGTATCATCTTCAAGAAAAACAAAAAAGATTTTCTTGATCTGAATCACGGTGATGCCTGAAAAGACCACATGGCAGTCTGGGAGTTGAGACCAGGTGGATAGTCAGCAATAGGAAACTAACTCATGATTCCAGATGAGTAGGCAGTACTTATTTAATGACATATTACTTTATTAATGGATAAATACTTATTTAGCAAACATGAGCTGTATGTTTATCCTGGATACTCTGTCATAGACTGGGTGGCACAGGAGAACAAGAAAGATCCCTGACCACAGGCTCACGCCTGTGGTTTTGAGTGTGGAGGGCAGCCAGGTCCTGGGTATGACATGGGATGAATGAACAGGGTGTAATGGTGAGCGGGGACAGCTCATGACCTTCCACATTCCTCACTTTGCTTAGGATCTTTCCTCTTTCTAGAACCACATTCCCACTGTTGCCTCAGTACTTTGCTCATATCACCACCAAAGCATTTGTCATATCATCGTGGGTTTTCATGCAGCCAGCTCACAGAGTAGTCTGAACTTGGTGACAAGCACATGTAACGTGGTCTTATGTTTTCCCTAATCACATCTTACAACCATACTCTTATGAATTTCCTTTTCCATTCTTTGAAGATAACCTAAGCAGACCCCAGAAATTTTAAGACATTGACCCATTAAAAATCCACAACGTTTTATTGATTTCTTAATTGCTTTCAATGATTTTTTTTAATTTGTCTTAAGTTCAGAGACTTCTGTTTTACCTCTACTATGCTTTTCTTCTGCTTGCTTTGGGTATGTTTCTCTTTCTAATTTCTTAAGTTGAAAACCTTCTTCTTTATCAATTTAAGATGTAATGCTATAAGTTTCCCTCGAAACATTGTGTTAGTTGCACTCCACAAATGTTGCTATGTCATACTTTCACTTTGATTCAGCTGAAAATATTTTCTAATTTCCTTTGAGGCTTCTCCTTTAATGCATGAAATTTTTAAAAGTATGTTATTCAATTCTAGAGTATTGAGAAATGCTCCATATTTCTTTCTGTTATCCCTATCTATTTGATTCCATCATGGTCAGAGAACATATTTTGTAGGACTTCAATTATTTTATATCTGTTTGTGGTATGATACAGGATGTGTTTCTATCTTGAAAAGTATTCTTTTGAGCTTATGAAAAGAATGTGCATTCTACTGTTGCTAGGTGGAATTTTCTATAAATGTTAATTATATTCATTTAATTGATAGTATCATTCAGTTTTTGTAAAAGCTCATTGACTTTATAATTCCTCTTTTGATTACTGAATGTGGAGTACCAAAGTCTCCAGTTATAATTGCGGACTTGTCTCTTTCTACTTTCAGTTCAACTTCATGGTTTATGAGCTTCTGTTGTTCTGTTGCATACACATTTCAAGTTGCTATGACTTCTTGGTGAATTTGCCATCTTATTTTTTTTGCTATACAATGACTGATTTTATCCCTGGCAGTTTTCCAAGTTCTGCAGTTTATTTTATCTGACCTTCTTCTAGAGATTATTATCAGGATTTAAAAAATCAGTTAGTATTTTATTCTGTAAATAGTATTTGCTTTGGTTTTATATTCTTTTCAGTGATCCACATGTCAATATGCTGAGAGAATGTTATGACCTGAGTTCAATATGCAACACTGAAATTAATATTTATGGGATTCTGTCACTTCAGTTAAAAAGTCAATGGGCAGGGCCTCCCCTGGTGGCGCAGCGGTTGAGCACTGGGCTGCAGGGCTGCCTGCAGCCTCTGCAGTGCCGGTTCATTCCCTGGGCCGGCGAGGGTCCCACCAAAAAAAAAAAAAAAAAAGTCAGTGGGCATTCACTTGGTTTGACAAAACCTACCCACAAATGTTTTGATATTCTGCAGTTTATTTCAATTCAAGTAAGTCAAATAAAATGTGAATCAAAATGCTAGAATACACATTGCATTTCTCATTAACTTACTCTTCAATTCCATTTTAGATCTTGTAAAACAGTACTTGTTTTCACTGTTTAATAAACTCTAAGCAACTTTAGCGTTTTATTCAAAGGTGAATTAAAGTTTGCTCCTTCTTGAACCTACCTGTTGAAGTCAGACCTTTGTCTACTGCAGTGTGTGTGGGCGGTGGGGAGGGTGTTGGGGGGCTAGAAGAAAGTGAAGCAGTCTCATACCAGCCCTCAAACAATGTGTGCGCTAAATAGAATTGTTGCACAGTTATTTTGCTTGTATAAGAAACCTCTGGCTCAGGTCTCTGCCCTGTTCTCAGCCTCATGGCTGCGCCACCAGGTACAGCAGCTCTCTGTGTATACCACTCTCTACTCTACTAAAGCCCTGAGCTTTGAGCCCTGTTAGTGCTGTTACCATATGCCATTTTTTTTTTTTGGCAATGTAGAGATAACTAACTTTCCTTCAACAAAATAACAATATCTAACAATTATTGAGCTTTCACAAATATGCCAAATTGTTCTGAGCCTTTTTCATAGATTATCTCCTTGAATTCTATAATAATATATTCAGCTGGGTTTTATTTTAACCTCACTTTTCTTTTTTTCCCTTTTTTTAAGATCTATTTACCTTTGCATACAAGAATTGGGGTACAGGCCAGAGGTGCAGGGGGTGACAGAATTCACCAGAGACAGAGTGGGGAACAGAACAGGCAGATTAACTGAAATACACTGCTGAGGGGAGCAGCGGGCAAGTCAGGAGAGGTCTGCTATGCCATGTGGGCAGCCACCTGGTCAGGGATCGAACTCGTGGTGCAGTGGCTGTGGATGGCTCCATAGGTTGCATCCTAACTCCCTGCACCACCAGGGAGGCCTATTTTAACCTCACTTTTTAAATAAAGAAACTGAAGCACAGATTGTTTAAACAGTCGACTCTGGAAACAAGTTACTGCCAGAGATAAGGCAAAGAGCTTCTGGTCAGAGCCAGGGAGCCTGGGCTCTTGAGGTGAGTGTGGAGACCTCGGGGTGCTGATGTAAATCCATCTGACTGGGCTTTTTCTTTTTGACAACTGAGGCTTTGTGTTTAAATAAGCTTCTTTTACTGGCTCTCTTTCCTCTCAGCATTAATTCTCATTAGGAAATCCCTGCTGCCTTGCCCTGCCCTGCAGATCAGCTTCTATCAGTTCCGCCCTGAAATTTCAATGTTATATTGAGATGTCATTCTCCTCACAGCCTCGAGCCTTCAATTTCACAGCACCTACATATTTTTCAGTGAGCTCCCCAGGCCCTCTGTGACAGGTACCCCAACAGCCATCCTGGGCTCTGCTCTTCCTCCTTTCTCCCCATTGCACACTCCCCTGAACCCTCTGGTATTCTGCCAAACACTATGCCTATCCTTCAGGTTTTGTTCAGATTTCTCCTTTTCTCTGAGATCTTCCCAAATCGCTATTTAAAATTGCAACACGAACCAACCCACTTCTTGCTTATTTGCTTATTTTCTCCATGACACTTACAGTGCCCAGTGCATGGAAGGATCTCGGCAGTGTGGGGCATCAGTCAACATCCCTTATCTGACAGCTGGACTCCCATATAATGGTGAAGACAGTGCAGGCAGATTCATCCCAGATGAGTTCCCTGAGCCTCAGAGGTGGGTGGCTATGCCTGGGGCCTCAGTGACACACGGACAGGACTGACTGCTGCAAGGGCCACTGCACCCACCTTGTGCCAAAGCAAACAGTTCATTTAGGGCTCAGAAGTCAGTGCTGTTGTGCCCCCTATACAATGCACCCTTATGAAAGTGGAAAAATGTCTGTGGATTGCGGTAGAAAGCAGAGTGATTAGCATGCTCTGAGAGAAATAAGAGCCTTCCCCCAAAGCTCAGGCAAAATGTGCTGTGGGTACAATTGGCAGTTTCCAAGTTTTCCTTTCTTTTCATGAACCAGATGGGTGCACCCCGCACTAGTTAACTGTCCTGACAAGTTCATAAATCAAGCACTGAGACCCTCCTGGTTTCCACAGGGCCACCTCCAAAAAAGCAGGACTATTTGTCTCCCATCAGAGACTCCAGTTTAAAGGGCACATACTGAGGCTCCTGAGAACACCTGAGACACTCTCCAGTAGGTATGACTAAACCCCTCTCCCAGGATTCACTGGGTTTGCTGACTCTAACACAAGACTGTAGTCAGTATCTTTTCTCTTGAGGGTGGTTATTGAAGATTGAAACAAGTTCTCTAGACTCAGCTCAGTTCACAAAGAAATTTCTTCCAGAGGCTCAAGGAGGTTTAACTGGATTCACTCAGGAATCTCAGCAGAACCACTGCTGTGAATTGCATGTACTAACAGGCTTCCAGGAGTTGACAGTGAATTAACAAGCACCTCCCTGTGAGGCTGTGACCAGCTGGTCACATCCAAGTTGAGTCAGAGGGATCCACATGGGCCATTTTTGGAAGAGAAGCAGGCTTATAAATCAAGCAAACAAACCATGCAACAAACATTTGTGGCTAGAATTTTAAGTTGGATATAAAGTGTTCCAAGAAAGTAATTTTCAGTTGAAGAAAACCTATTCAGATGTGATGGCAACATAACCCTTGAAAGTAATAAAAGCAAATGAACTATTGGCTGTTTCATATGAATTTGTTGTTGCTCTTGCTGACTACAACAGCAGAGCAGCTGAGGAATTCAAATGGATGCTCTCAAGCTGGTGAGAACATGAGGGGTCTGTATAATTATCACATCTAGAAAACTGGCCTGAAATGTACCTAGACAAGTGACCAACATATTGCGTCTCCTGCCACATGTATTCAATTGGTCATCAGGCAGAGTCCCTGATGGAAGGCAGACTCACATGGAAATTGATGTCGTTTTTGGAGTCAGTGGGTTTGGAGTGCAAAGTCCTTGGGTTCACTGTGGGAAAGGTTTCACCAGAGCTTCTTTCAGTGGCATGTGGAGAGTTTCCCAGGCGAGTTTCTCCAGGAGACAGAGACGTCAGTTATATTTAAAGAGCAGAGTTAGAAAAAGGGACCGAAAAGTAGAGGACACAACTGGGCAGAAAGAGCTGCCCCAAAAGGGACAGATTTGCTGAGAGAGGCCTACATGGTTGCAGGTGCATGGCCTTGAGGAGAGTGGCCTCCGCTGAGGGAGATCAGTGAAAAGAGGCCTTGGCATGGTGCAGGTCACGGGCAGGCAGGGACGCTGCTGCCCTGCAGAGGAAGAGAGTTGGTGGAAAGAAGCACCTGCATAGGCACAGGTGGGCAGTGGGAGTGCTGCCCCAAGCCTGTTCAGACACTGATATAGTCCTTTTCTCTTTGGGAGGGGTCAAAGAGTGGAGTGGCCTGCTGGTTGCTGATGTAGGATAACTTGGTAAAACCAGGAAGGGACCAGAGATTCCAGGGTAGACTCAATCTCCATATCCTACCCTCAGGCCTGTGGTCCACTCCCTGTAGCATCTGATCCTGCTTGGGTCTCTGTGGAACCAGGCATAAGTATTCTTAGCCATTGCTTTGTCATTTTGTGTGTAACTGCCATTTTAGAATTTTAGGTTTTGCTGTCCTGGGAATGACGACTGCATTCCAGAGATAGTTTCGACGATTTCAACCCTCACTCCACCCTTCCCTCCAGTCACCAATGAAGGCGAATTTGCCATAATTGGAGCTGCATCTCAGCTGGGCCAGTCAGCTTAGAATTATAGCTGGCAAAGTTGAAGAACGCATCCTTCAACGTAGCCAATGAGTAACTGCTTCCTTTGTTTGGGGCTCTCGATATCTGCCGCTGAGTCAGTAGGTGCCCTGAGTCTGTAATAAACTGTAATAAACTCCCTTTTGTGTTTGCATCGGCTGTCTTTGGGTTCTTGGAGGCTATGCTCGCAGAGTCCGCCGATCTTGGGCACAACATTTTGGGGGCCCATCCGGGATCAGCTAGCACAGACCCCAACTACCAAACAGCTGAAGGGAGCCATTAAAGCATGTACGACGGGTGAGCGTCAGTGCTTACCCAGGTAAAAATTTTGTTGTCTGCAGACCTGAAAGTGTACTTAGTACCTGTAGTTGCTGAACTCTGTACCTGTAAAGAGTGTACTTTGTTTGCAAACCTGTAATTTTGTAGCCGGGTAAGGCTTAAGTGGACGCACTGGCAGGCCTACGGCGTGGGCCACGGGAGATGTCCCCGGACCACTTGATTGGCTATCCCCTGTGGGGCAGCACTGGGGTAGCATTTGTATAGGTTTGAAAAAATTGTTTTTGGTTCATTTCTTGTGTTTGTCATTCTTAAAACTTTGGTATTTGTCTTTACCCAGGGACCCTCTGATTGGTTATCCATTCCCCTTGTGAGGCAGCAGTGGGGGCAGGTACCCCTTTTTGGGGAAAGTTCGAAAAAGCTATCTTTGTTTTGTTCCTGGTGTCTGTTGTCTTTGTTGCATTTGTGTTCGTAACCATGGGTCAGGCAATGTCTACCCCACTGTCTTTGGTCACAGTCAAGTCAAAAAGTAAAATGCTGGGGACTAAAAAGTAAGGGACCCACTACAACTGGCTGGTGGGGGACTGCCTCTGGTCTCAGCAAGCAGCTGCATGGACTTTTTCTTGAGATCATTGGTATGTCTCTGCTGCCTTCCAGCTGTGGGGGAATTAGACTCTCCCTTTGTCTACCTTAAAAAACTATTTTGGTTCATTCTAGGGGAAAAGTTCTATTTCCCTGTGTTTTTCTGATTTTAAAGTCTAGATTGTTTAAGGTAAAAAAAAACTGCTGAGTTACTTTGGACTTGCTAATGAGCTATAAAATGTGATTTTTGGTTGAGTAAAAACTTCTAAATTGCTTATTGAACATGTAAAAGTTTAGTTTCTTATTAAAACTAATTAATTTTTGATAAGAGTCTGAAAACAGGCAAACTGTAAAGGAAGATCTTATTCTTCCTCTTCTCTTGTCTTCTCCATACATGGTTCTGAAAAGAAAAAATGTCTTTTGTCTTAAAAATGTGCTTGGTCTCAGTGAGACAGAACTAAAACAATGTAAAGCCAAATGATAATGACTTAAAAATACAAACTCGAAATGTTTTTCTTATCTAAGAAAGTTAGTACAAACTGCTTGAGTTTGTAATTGTTGAAATTGTTTGAAATTGTTGTGGTCTTAGACCCTAGATTTTAAGTAAGGGTTAAAATTGAATACTTGTTCTATGTAAGGATTCTAGCTTCTAACTTATTAACAACCTGCTTGAGATAAAAAGAATATTAAAAACTTGGCTAAATGGATGTGTTAAACTTAAAAAATTGTTACTAAAAAAACTGGAGTTTACTAAATTGTAGTTTCTCAGTGTCTTTGCAAATATTGGTAAAAAAAAAAAAATAACTGTTTCTTAAAATTAATGCACATGGCCAAAACCGCCGATCTTGGGCACAACAGTCTCAAGCCTTGTGACAAGGCACTGGCGCCTGAGGGTCCCAACCTCTAAAGCTGGGTTAATGGTCATGTTATTCCCCTCGACCCTCGCCTACTTGTGAGTCAGGTTCTAGTCTTGTGAGGCCTTCTTTCCAGTTTTTCTATTCTTGTCCTCCATCATTCCCTAATAAACCTGCCCTTTAAATATAACTAATGTCTCTGTCTCATGGAGAAACTCACCTGGGAAACTCGCCGCATGTTTCTGAAACGGGAGCTCTGGTGACACCTTTCCCAAAGTGACCCCAAGGTGCCTGGACTCCAAACCCAGACTCAAATAACGACAACAGTTTGTTCCTTAATCTCCATATCTACACCTTCAGATCTCTGCTCCTGACACTCCCTACAGTAGTCTGATAGTTTCTACAGCTGGATTAATGGCTATGTTAATCCTTTCTACCCCCACCTCCTTGTGAGACAGGTTCCTGACCTTGTGATGTCTCCTTTTCAGTTTTGCTCTTCTTATCCTCCATCAGAAATGACATACCTCTTTCCCATGTGCCTGTTTTCTACTCTGTCTCACACACCTGTCTGCTGGACCCTCCACTGCAAAGACCATGTGCTTGTCATCTCTTTTCTGTAGAACCTCAATCTACAGAGCAACTGTGCCTCACAATCCAGTCTAGATGTTGTTAGAACATCCTCTCAAAATTAACTTCAGAGGAGTGCTGTGGACAGGATGTTGTAGAAAATGACATGTTATATTTTGTTTTGTCTTGTTTGTTGATCTTGTGCATTGATTTCCTTCCTGCCAACCATAACCATGTTTTCCTCCAGGAAAGAAACTGGCTCACACTGCTCCCACAAGGACTCAAGTGTGAAGATGCAGTTGTTCAAGATGGTCAGGTTATTATAGGACAGGGAGAGGGGCAGCCCAAACCCCACAAACCTGCCTATTCTACATGGGTTCTGCCATCCGCCGCATCAACACAAAACATAGGAGACTTTAATGGGAAGGAACTTTAATAAAACTAGGAAACAATACAGGTAAGGCAAAGAGTCTAGTTTCTAGTCTAGTTTCTAAATGAAGCATCCAGAGTTACCCGTCCCCTCGTGGGTAAAAGTCCATCCAAATGGGATTGGCCCAGAGCAAGGCCCCAAAGCCTGCTACAAGTCTAAAGCATCTTCCAGTGGGGACCCACAGAAAAGGGTCACAAACAACTGGACAAGCCCGGAAGGAAAAGAGCAAAATCAACATCAAAATAAAAGCTGCCATTGTCACCTCCCCATGGGTCTCACCCACATCTGTGTCACCCAGTCCACGACCAAAAGACAAGCGCAGTTTCTTCACGTGTCTCTAGGCTCCATGCGCCTCCTCCAGGTCTCCTTCTGGCTCCATCCTCCTTCCTTCCTCAGTCTCTTCTGCAGCTTCTCCTCTTCCTGCTCAGCTCCACCCTCCCTTGGGTGGGGCAGGGAACCTGGAACTTCCCCCTTTCCTGGGGACCACCCTGTTACAAGGTGACTCCATCAGAGACCATGGATGTAAAGGTATGTTCAGAGAAAGCTGGGACTCACTCCTTCCCACCCAAAACAAGGAAGGAGTCACACACCACATGCCTAACAGCATGACAAGCACACAAGAGTCACAACCCCAAGAGACTTGAAGAACAGACTGACTCATATGCTGCTGGTGGAAATGTGAGCTAGAGATACTCTTTGAAATATATTTGCAGTTTCTTTAAAAGCTAAATATTCCATCACCAGGAAAGATGATCAACTGGTACTTTTCAGCAGATCTGCAAGCTAGTTGAAAACCTCTGTCACATAGGTACATAGCCAATCACCACCCTTTTGATGTCATTTTTGGAGTCAGTGGGTTTGGAGTGCAGGCTCCTTGGGGTCACTCTGGGAAAGGTGTCACCAGAGCTCCCGTTTCAACAGCACGTGGTGAGTTTCCAGGTGAGTTTCTCCATGAGACAGAGACGTTGATTATATTTAAAGGGTAGGTTTATTAGGGAAAGGGACAGGAGAGCAAAAGACATTTGCATAGACACAGGCAGGCAGGAAGAGCTGCCTAGAAGGGACAGGTTTGCTGAGAGGCCTGTGTGGTTGCAGGCAGGCGGCCTTGAGGAGAGCGGCCTCCGCTGAGGGAGGTCAGTGAAGAGAAGTCCCAGCAGGCACAGGTCATGGGCACGCAGGAAGCTGCTGCCCTGCAGAGGGAGAGAGCTGGTGAAAATGGGCACCTGCATAGGCACAGGTGGGCAGTGGGAGTGCTGCCCCTGAACCTGTGCTGACACTACACTGATATAGTCTTCTTCTGTTTGGGAGGGGCCGCCCCTTGTGAGCCTTCGGGTTAGTTGCTGATTTTGGATAACTATGCAGAATCTGAAAGGGACCTGATTCCACAATGGGCTCAATCTCCATATCTTTACCTTTGGATGCACCAGCTCTCCCATACCTGCTTGGATCTTATGCTTTGTAATCTAGGCGACTGTGCCTAAGGATTTTGGTTTTCATAGCTGTGTCAATGGCTATGCTAATCTCTTGTACCCCCACCTTGTGTGAGCCAGGTTTCTGGTCTTGTGGTGCCTCATTTTCAGTTTTTTTTTTTTTTTTTTTATTCCTGTCCTCCATCACTTTCATGCTTTTGTAGCATAAATTCAGGTAACATTGAAGTTCCAGTTGGGTCAAATTGTGAGCCTTTGTTTTGACTTAATTTCTTTTTGTCAGTATTGTGAGGATTAGGGGCCTCCTCACAGCACAGGTTACTTTAGGGCTTTAAAGACCATTGGCTTATATTGGGTGTGCCCAAAGCTGCCCTACAACATAGGGGATCAGGATCTTTTCTTGTGACAGAGCTGTGGCAGCAGAGTGTTGCTGTGGAGGGGCACTGGGCGCATTACTCTGGTTGTTATGGAAGATTGGGGTCCTGGTGGCCCACTTCTTCTGGAGAGAATGCCAGTCAGTGAGGCCCCAAGTAGTCTAGTATGGTTATTTTCTCTCTGACATAGGTGGGGCTGTCAAGTCCTGTGAATACTAGCTTAACTGATAAGCTAGTATTGAAATGCTGATCAACATTATCTGATAAGCTGATAAGCAGCAACACAGAGCAAAGAGCAGGCACAATGATAAGGCTTGCTCTGGGAGAGCAGTTGAGCACCCCACACTTCTCGGCCTACCTTTTTTTTTTTAATCAATAATGCCTGGATGTAAATGTGCACCTGGACACCCTGGGGGCCAGGAGAGCAAGGGCAACAGCAGCCAGGGATCAGGAGCACAGAGGACAGGGAAGGGTGTAACAACAGATTGTTCCATTGGGGTACTATTGTTACAGGGCAGGGAGAGGGGCAGTCCAGACCCCTCAAACCTGTCTGCCCTAAATAGGTTCTGCCATCTACTACATCAACACAAAACATATGAGACTTTAATGGGAGGGAACTTTAATACAATTAGGAAACAATACAGAAAAGACAAAGAATATAGTTTCTAAATCAAGCACCCAAAGTTACCCGTCCCCTCTTGAGTAAAAGTCCACCAAAGCATGATTGGCCCAGAGCAAGGCCCCAAAGCCTGCCACAAGTCTAAAGCATCTTCCAGTGGGGACCCACAGAAAAGGATCAGAAACACCCAGACAAGTCTGGAAGGAAAAGAGCAAAATTAAAGTCAAGACAAAAACCACCATTGTCACCTCCCCTCGGGTCTCTCACCCACATCTATGTCACCCAGTCCACGACCAAAAGACAAGCACACTTTCTTCACGGGTCTCTTGGCTCCGTGTGCCTCCTCCAGGTCTCCCTCTGGCTCTCCACCCTGCTTCCTTCCTTCCTCAGTCTCCTCTGCAGCTTCTCCTCTCCCTGCTCAGCTCCACCCTCCCTTGGGTGGGGCAGGAAACCTGGAACTACGCCCTTTCCTGGAGACCACCCTGTTACACTATGAATTCCTCCCCAAGGGATGGTCACCTTCTTCCTGCAAACCTCTGAATAATTCCATGGGCTGGCAGGAAACTGGAGCCACTGCTCAGGGTCAAGAAGGTACCTGGTCCATTTGAGAAAGAGGGGTGCTTGTCTAGATGCTCTGATCTGTGGAGCAGTGTGGGTGGGAGAACTTGCCTTTAGGCCATTCAAGGACCTCCCAGATTCTACCAAATGTCAAAGCAGCCTATACTGCTAATTGTAGGCTTTGTTCCACATTGATGCCTCACAAGTAAAACTACATTTAGCTGCACACATAAAGGAGTGCCTTTAAATAGAAGCACTCTAAAGAAGAGGATAAGGCCAATATTTTTCAAGCTATTATTTTATTTATCCATGCAAAATGTCCATATTTCATCAGCATTTTGTCTGCAACAAGAAGATAATTAGCCTCTAATTCACTGTACAGCCATTAACCAGACATTTGGGCCCATTTCATTGCCCGTCCTTGGCTGAGCAGAGAGCCAAAACATAACTGAGGGGCCTCCCTGGTGGCACAAGGAGTTAAGACGCAACCTCTGAAGTTGTCCACAGCCTCTGCAGCACGAGTTCAATCCCTAGCCAAGGAGCAACACACATGGAGCAGCAGACCTCTCCTGTCTCGCCCACTGCTCCCCTCAGCGGTGTATTTCAGTCAGTCTGCCTGTTCTGTTCCCCACTCTGTCTCTGGTGCGTCCTCTTACCCTCCACACCTCTTGTCTGTTCCCCAGTTCCTGTATGCATAAATAAATAAATCTTTAAAAAAAAAAAAAAAACATAATTGAGCACATCTGACCAGTAAGGGGCCTCAGTGAAGATGCCATCTTGATGACCAAGACGAGATCTGTTACACAGCCTCCAAGCTCGGTCCAACCCTGACAAAGAGCAGAAGTTGCAGCACAGATCACAGAGATGATCTTTGGATCTGAAGACCCAGAGAAAATAAGCTAAAAAAAATGTACTCACCAAACACTGAGTGCTTAGTAATTAGTCAATCAAACTTCCCTTCATGCTGGTTTCTCTGATCCAAAACTGGTCCACAGCCTGGAGTCACATTCAACTCTCTCCTCTTTGCTCTAGGGAGTGCCAAGTCCTCACCCTGGGATGTTCTTAGTCCTGATTCATACCCACTGTATTCTGCTCTGCTAAGACAGAGCATTAATTGGTCAAGTAGAAGAGAGCCCTGCTGATGCTTTTAATGCCAATTTCCCTTAAAGTGAAAAGTGGGCCATTGTGGAATGACAATTAAAGATGACTGGAAGAAAACATAGCTTCAGAAGCCAGCACTCTGCCTTAAGTAAATGATCAAAAGAAGGAAATTCAGTATTTCTTTCCTGTTGGCAGCCAAGGCAAATTCTATAAAAAGAGGACTTGAAAAGGATAACTACTATGTAGGTGGAGGAGCTATGGAGGTGTTATGGGGAAGGAGAGAAAGTGGTAAGAGATAATGAGAGATATGTGGGGAAAATAGGCAAAGACAGTTTGAAGCTGGGGCATGTGTCCTGGTGGCTCATGAGGAGCTCTGGATATCCTAGTTTTAAGAAGGAAAGGAGCAGCTTATCAGGGCAGATGCCTCTGAGCAACCTCAAGAAAGGACTGAAACTGTGACAGGTGTTTTTTGCTGGATCATGTTTACAAAACACTTTTAAATTAAAGTGTGATAGATTAGGGTAAAATACACAGAATCTCTGTGGTTCTGACAGCATGAGCTGCCCATGGTACATGGAACATGGGTGTTGACAAACCCTTCATGACACAAGCTAAGCCATTCTCTGAACAGGGGGAGAGAGAGGGAGTTTCCATCACCTTTCTCTGATGCTTGTGCTTTCATAGTCTCTTCGCTGAGCTCTGGAAAGAATCTGCTACATATTATGTGATGGGGCGAAAGGACTGGCTAACTTCCCTGCCCCACGAAGTCCCATCAGGCAGGAGCTGAGCCTGGCAGAGCAGTGTGAACCTAACTGAGGTCTGCGTAGGTAGAAAGAAGACTCGCAAATAATCAGCACACTGTTAGCTTATGTTTTAATAAGCTCTGCCTAGGTCTTCATTGGAAGAACTGAGTCTGTTTATGCCTTTCTAATGTGAATCTGCATATGTAGGGAAAGAGTTTTCTGTTTCCATGAGACCCATTATACTTTTTAATTGTCCCCAAGTTCATCAGGCAAAAGGCCACCTCAAGCCCTCAGTTTTTACTGAATGTTATAAAGATGTTATTTTTCTCCAAATTATTCTATAAGTGTAATGTAGTACTAATAAAAATCTAGTTGGATTTCCTGAGAAACTGAAAACATACTGATAGGAGGTAGAAGAATAAATGTCCATGAAAAGCCAAGGAAGCTTGGAAAATACAGTTGCCAGTGGTGTATGTAAAATATTATGATGTTAATTTTTCAATATTAAAACGACCATTCTTGTTTTGAATTCAGATATTTACCTCTCTCTTCATTTAAAAACCTTTCATCTGAGCTCAGAAATAAACCTTTGCATAATAATAGAGCATTGTAATGCCAGGAAGTATTTCAGATCCTCCTGAAAACAGTTTGTCATCAGAAAAAGAGATTAGTAGCTATGAGCCCAGTGAACAAATGAAATTTTTAAAAATCACAATTTTAAATGTGAATAGAGGGAGCAGCTCCCCATACACATTATGTTCAATTTTGAAATACCATGCAATTAATCCTCACAAGATGTTTTATTATACCTGCTTATAAAGAAAGACACAGAAATAGGTGATGAAGCTAGAGATTTCACAAGAGATGAATGCAGACCACTTTCGGAGTCAGAGGTCCAAAATCAGAATCTGGGCAAAGGTCCTGTGGTCTAATGCCAGCCTGTCTCCTCAGAGAATCAGCATGAAAACAGCAAAATGAACCCCAGAGGTTTCCTTTCCCTTGCGCAGCACTTTTTTTTTTTTAAGATTTATTTATTTATTGCATAGAAGAGATGAGGTATAAGCCAGAAGTGCAGGGGGTGAGAGGATTCACTGGAGAAAGAGCAGGGAGCAGAACAGGAAGACTGACTGAAATATACTGCTGAGGGGAGCAGCGGGAGACAGGAGAGGTCTGCTGTGCCATGTGGGTCAGCTCCCTGGCCGGGGATCGAACTCGTGCTGCAGAGTCTGTAGATAGCTTCACAATAATGCGTTCAACCCCTTGTGCCACCAGGGAGGCCCCTGTGCAGCATTTTTCTAAGTGTGTATAGAATGCGTGCAGATGGGTGGATGCTGCAGGAGGCCTTGTTGCTCCAGCCAGATAGGATACTGACAAGCAGCTAAGAGAAAAGGCCTCACACCATGGGGCTGAAGATCTGGCATCCCTTTGCTTTTTGTTCTTGGTCATAGAGAGAGAAAAATTTATCAAAAAAGTACATTAGGCTATAAATTATATGTATCAGCAGACTGCAAGCAATTGGCACAGAAAATTACCTGTTTAGAAATTAGTTACTACACAATTCGGCCCAATTAACAATGGGAGACAATTTATTGTATATATCTGACAAGCAATCCAGCATAACAATTATAGTATATCCTGGTTTTGATTTTTAGAAGTTTCCTTTTTATTTAGAAGTTTCTTAGGAAAGTTTTTAAATAAAGTTAACTGTGTTAAGAAGTTTGTAGGTAAAAAAAGTTCTGATAACTAAGCAGCAGCTGGTCTCCGGCTGAAGGTCATGTGAATAGAATAGTCCTTTGATGCTTAGGCTTTAGCTGATAGGGATGCACTGGCGGTTATTCACTGTTTTAAATAATTGTCTAAATGAAAAAATAAGTAGCTTTAATGTTAGGCCTGGTTTATTATCTATTAACCTTGAAAGCTGCAGTCTAGCTGAGACCTGTAGGGGCCAGTAGTCTATGGGAAACATAATATACTAATTGTTTTTGCTTTACACATGATAATGTATTTCCTTATTATTATTACTAATAATGAATAAAAAAAGACCTGCTGAGTCTCTCGGCAGAAGATACTAGCACCTCACCAAGTGTCAGTGTCTCCTCATTCTACCTCATCCCCTTCCCCTCAGCCCTTAAGTTTTCAGTTCTTTCGTTGTCGCCTAGGCCGTCTCATCCTTTCAGGAACCCCTGACAAGACGTTTTGTCGGAGGCTGGTCCCCGGCAGGTGGAGATGGCTTTTCTTGTATTTTCATCTGCTCTGTGCCCCACCCCATGTGTCAAATGGCATTAGCAAGACTGGCAGCAGAGGGAAACTAAGAGACTAGGACACGGGACTCAGAATTCAACTAGGATGAAATACTGATTTCCCGGACCCACTCCAGAAGTACTGAATTAGAAAATGTGGGATGGTCCTCAACAGTTGCAATCAAAAATCACTTCCAAAAACCAGGAAGAACTCAAGCCCAATGACAAAGGGCCAATAGACAGACACCAACATGGAAATGACAGGTGAAAATAATAAAGGCAAGATCATAAAAATGCTTTGATGAGCAATTACAAACATACTTGAAACAAATGAGAAAAATAGAAAGCCTCAGAAAAGAAACAGACATAATAAAGAGGAACCAAATGCAGTTCTAGCACTAAAAAACATGATGACCAAAACAAAAGGCCTGTGAATTGGTTCAACAGCAGAATGGAAGAGTCAGAGGAAAGCACAGAATGATAAAGATAGAAAAATAAAATTACCCAATGTGAACAACAGAGAGAAAATGACAAAAGAAAAATGAACAGAGGCTCAGGGAGCTACAGAGGGACCACAGTAAAGGCTTTAACATAAGTGACATTCCAATCGTTTCCTACTTCCCGGCAGGGTGAGATATTGGGTCCCTCGTGGTCTCCATCACTCTGGGTGTGTGTGTGGTTGGGAGGGGGGGTTCGTCTCCAGCTGCCAAGGATGGACGTTCTGGCTTCCTTCCTAGGGTAGCTCATTACATCTTCTTGAAGGCAGCAGTCTAAGGTTTTTATAAGTAATTTGCAGGTGGGTTTGGGGTGACACCATAGCTGTGTTTGGCTGGAGTAGAGTTTTTATTGTCTAAACATTTTCTCTTCTTCTATGCTACTTCCTGGTCCTCAGACTTGACAGAGCAGACTTGGGGCTTTTGTATTATGTGCTCATTGGTGTTTCTGGATGCCTGGCTTCTCCAGGATCTAGTCTAAAATATATAGTATATACATATGATAAAACAAAATAATATGTAAACAAATATATATTATAATAATAACAAAACCCAGGAAACTCACAGTCATGATGTCCTGTTTTTTTTTCAAGGTCCCTGACTGGTCTGTCTTCCTTCTCTTTACCATCCACACTTCTTATGCTTTTTGTATATAGCAGAAAGAATTGAGAAAAGGATGTCTCCTTTATTTTCCTGGAAATAGAATTTAAATGAATTTTTAAAATTCAGAGTGCCAGGCCTCCCTGGTGGCACAAAGGGTTAAGACGCAACCTATGACACAATCTGCAGCCAGTGCAGCACAAGTTTGCTCCCTGGGCAGGGAGATACCCACATGGCACAGCAGACCTCTCCTGTCTTGCCTGCCACTCCCCTCAGCAGCGTATTTCAGTCAGTCTGCCTGTTCTATTCCCCACTCTGTCTCTGGTGAATCCTCTCACTCTCCCGCATCTCTGGTCTATACCCCAGTTCTTGTATGCATGAATAAATAAATCTTAAAAAAAATTCAGAGTCCCTGTTGTAAACACTGAAACCATGTGCTTCCTTAGAGTAACAGATGGGACTTCCTCCAGTGGGGTCATTTTCTTTCCCTTCTCCCATCCCTATCAAAAGTCTTTGTTCATTGCCAAGAATACTATGATATCACTTTGGTCAGAAAAACAATAGATCCATTTACCTAATTCTCAACACAAATATTTTTTTAATTAATATTTTATTTTATATAATTCTTACATCATTTTCATTTTTGCACAATGTATGCATTATCATTTTGGTTATATTCCCCATACAATTGCACCCCCCCTTATTTTGACCCTAGTCCTTCCTCTCCCCTTCCTTCCCCACCCCTCTTAGTGTGTCTCTGGTTTATAGTTGTTTATTGATTTTGATTTTTACTTTGTATTAATTAGTCTTTTTCCTGGTCCCTTATTTAGATTTTCTAAATTCCTGCTATGAGTGAGACCATCAGGTATTTTTCTTTTTCTCAAATGACACAGAAACATCAATTCCAAAGGGCACCTGCACCTCTATGTTTATAGCAGCACTATTTACAATAACTAAGCTTTGGAAACAACCCAAATGCCCAAAAATAGATGACTGGATCAAGAAGATGTGGTACATATACACCATGGAATATTACTCAGCAATCAAAAAGATAAATACATGCAGTTTGCAGCAACATGGATGGAGCTGGAAGGGATCATGCTCAGCAAAATAAGTCAGAATAAAAAAGAAAAATTACCAGATGGTCTCAACACAAATATTTCTAATTCTAATAACAGAAGTGATTTTTTTTAATATACCTTTTTTATACATACCTTCCCATAAATACTGTGCATGGAGGAAGCTTGGGAGGTGTCTCTTTTCCACCATCTAAAAACTACCATCATTAAGTGTTCCCATTCCTGAGGGAGGAGCACAGGGGACTGAGGTGATGGTACATGGGTGCACTGGTGAAGGAAATTCTATGGAGACTGCAGCTGATGGGGGAAGCAAATATTGTTTAAAAATAAATGATGATGTAAAAAATAAAATTAAAAATTAAAAAAAAGAGTTCCCATTCCTTTCAAAATGTAAGGATCAATTTATTGGAACAGGTTAGGGATTGTCCTTATCTGACCAGCATTAAGAAGAGATTTACACATAATGCTTAGCTGCACACGTCAATAGGAGTAAGCAGTGTGTGACATTAATTTTCCTGGAACTTAAACCAGTGCCTCTAATTTTCTATTTTAAAAAAGTTCATATAAGCCACGACTTCACCCATGTCAAGGTAGGTGTTCTGTTTTACCCATTGGGCAGAGAACACCATTGAATCTCAGCTGTTAGAGCCACTGACCTGAGAATAATACAAAGGAATCCAGGTCGGGACACATTTTCTTCCAACAGTTCAGAGGCCTTTCAACCACACTCAGCTTCCTCGCCACACAGATGACCTCCTTCCTAGATAACTGTGTTCTTCAAAGCTTCCTAGCTGGGAGCAATTTAGCCACCTAGGGCACACTTGGCAATGTTTAAAGACATTTTTAATTGTCATGCTGTGTTCTTGGGAGGTGCTTCTGGCATCCGCAGGGTAGCAGCCATGGATGCTGCCAAACACCCCGTAATGCACAGGAGAGCCCCACCACAAAAAAAAACACCAGGTCCAAATTAACTGTCAAGAATGAGAAGCCCTGATATACATAGGCCCCCAGGACCCTGATTGTGATAATTGCTCTGAAATACACCTCATTAAGCAACATTTCTCAAACATATTTTGGAGATCTGACTGACAACAGCCAAGAAGGGAGAGCATAATCAAATGAATTTGGGGAATCCTCTAAAATATGTTCCTTTTGGAGATTTGCAAAGTTCATGAGTGTTGGGACATATACAAGCTTTCTAAGTCTAGGAACCTTTTTTATTTAATACATCATTTCCCAAAATAATGTTTTGATTGAACGCTTGTTATCTCTTTTGTTCTGTGTAACACAAATTAACATCTCAGTGACCTTTGGGGATGCTTCAACATGAGACTTCTAAAAGGAATGACTATCATCGATATTTAGTTATCTTAAGGAAATTTTCATTTTAACACCTTTAGGAACAAGACAGGCTCACAAAAAGATTAAAATCATCAAATATGGAAAGTCTATTAACCTTAATTTTAGATTCTTATTAAAGTGTTACTGTAAAGGAAAAAAATAACATCTTTGATAAAATAACATCTTTGGTAAAATAACATCTTTGGAAAAAAATAACATCTTGAAAAATTATGTATTGAACCCACAGTACAGTCCTAGGAAAGGCATTATTCATGCATGATCTTCTAGGCTCAACCAAAAATAACACATCCTTCACATACCCAGAGTATTGAAATTTTGAAGTAAAAACCTATTTATGAAATTATTTTTTAATGATTTTAATGTAATAATGGCCTGGCACAATTCAGAGTAGTAAAAAATTTGAAACCATGCCCAATTCCAGAATTCAAAGGACTATGCTTCATCCTCCGGCAAGTAATTCACATCCATTAACATTGGGATAGAAGCAATTTTACATTAATAGCATCTGATTATGTCTATTTTTCTAAGACCACCTTTTTTAAACTAAAAAAAAAAAAGGTGTTAGCAATATCTTTTTGGAGTCAACTAATTAGTATAAATTGCTAATCACCTTTTTAATGTCTATGTAGCGTTCCAATTTATGTATAAACTGCAATTAACCTTTTCATGGGGAATATTATTGCTTCACACTATTCACTACTGAAATGCTTCCATTAACACCTTGTATAATTCTTTTTTCTTTATGTCAGCAGTTTTTCCATAAGTTAATTGCTTACTGGCTCTGAATATGAAATGTTTATATATTGACATAAATTTACATAAATACTAGGCAAAAATTCCTAATCTATGATGAATTTTAATATGTGTATTAAAATTTCTATTTCTTCATACCACTGTAAATATTGGATTATGTCAGTGATATTTAATCCGTGTCATTCTGATGAGTAAAAACTAATATCCAGTTGTTTTTACTAACTTGTCTTTGTGTAATTATGAAAGTGTGAATATTGTCAGAAAAAGTAATTAAAGTCTCTGCTGCATTGATGCAGACCCTTGAAAAAGCCACAGTAGATATAATACCCTGCTTTTATTAATTTTTCAGTAGGTCATTCTAATTTTGTCATAGAGAAAAGCTTAACAATAGGGATTTTCTTCCATGTATAAGCTTGGGTCAATCAAAGACAGATTTTATATAATTTGAAATCATAGACTTTTTTGATTTAAATCCACCAGTGGACAGATGAGATAATGAGGTTCAGCAAGGCTGAGACACTCATTTAGGCCACACATCGAGTCAGAGTCACGGCCACCACTATCCTGACTTCACGGTCCTCAGTGTGAAGGACTCACAACTAAGCAAGATCACCTTCTCCCTCTGAAGACTGAGCTCATCTCCTCACACCCACTGGGTGCCTTGGATGTCACAAGTTAGGAGGAACTACTTAGCAGTACATTAAAGCCTGATTTAAGGTATATTTTGAATGGGCTAGCATTAAAAATCAAATTTCCATGATCAAAGATGAAGTTGACTATCACTTTTATGAAACTGATTCTGGGATATAGAAATACATGCATTTAATAATAATAATAATAGTGATGTATTAATATCAATGTGAAAGTATTAAGAATTAATTTTTGATAAATATTTAGCAAATATGTCTATGCTTACAATATTATTAATAATAACCTCATTATTATAAATTTCATGAGTCATACTTTAAAAGTCTGTCAAACTGTAGGAAAACCATTGTTTAATTCCTGTATCAACACTGGTCTAAGCATTTATGATACCAAGCAGACATTCACTTTAATTTCACTCATAAAATGTCACAAATTTTTTTATCTGCAGCAGAATTTAATTCAGAAAATATATTAGTGACATGTTTTCTGGGAGGGATAACCTATCAAGGATTAGTATCTTGGGCACATTTCAAAACAAATTTATCTTCCACTCCTGGAAAAGTAAATATTTTGACATGCTCCACTAGATAAACTTATAAGCCACTGCCTACTTAAAAGACTGTTTAAAATATGTTATTTTAAAGTTGAAAATAAACTATAGTTCAAGCACCCAGTTTTTTCTCCTTATTAAAAGTTTCAGAATGTGACTTTAATGGTTGCTTTCTTTGTGAAATTTGAGGTAACAAAATGGACATTCTGCTTTTAATTCATTATAAAAGGGTAAGGGAAACTGCTGATCGAAATTTTAAGACATGTTCTCTGTTTAATGAATAATTAAAAATTAAATAGATTTCTTGTGAGCATTGGCAAACCAAACAATTATAAAAAAATGAGAATGATGGAAAAAAGTAGTCTTTCTCCTGTCTTGATTTAGCCTCTGTTTTATTAATGATTTTTTTATACTTAACATGGATATAATCACAAACCCACAAATGGTCAAGACAATTCTAGTTGCTCAAAGTGAAAGTATCACACACAACCTCACAGATCACAAAGAGAATAAGTAATGCCAGCAAACCCTCATGCTCTCTCATCAGATAAAGAATGTGAGCCTTAGAGAGTTTGAAAGTTTTTCCCTTCATAACTCTTCCTTAACCTGTGGGTTACTTAAAAGTATGTCATTTCTAATATTTGAGGGTGGTTGAGATATCCTTTCTAACACCATTCACTGATAAAAGACCCAAGAACCCCTGGGGAAATAGCTGAATCCAGGGTTGGGGCAGGAAATATTCGAACTAAGCCTCGAGAATCTTGTAGTGCCAGAAAGTAAAGAAGGGCTCAAAACCCAAATGGTGTGTTTTGTCAAAAGAACACTAGATCCGATGACCTCCCCATAGAGCCCAAACCTATGTAGAAAATCTGAGCAACAAAGTAAATAATGCAGTGGGAGAGCAGAACACAACCCAAAGAACAAGATTAATATTCATGAGTCCGTACCAATGTAAATGAATTATTGAAGAAATAAGTCAATGGAAGAAAAGAGGGAAATCTGTGCAGAATTACTAATGATTCATATGGATACTCTGTCCTCAAAGAGTAAATAAAAACTCTCTCTCGTGGAGTGCAGAATGTGAGGGGAGGAGGCATAACTTCACAGCACCACCTCAGCAGGTGATCAAAGCCAATTTATCAGTGATGAGTCATGTGTGACATGTACCCTTGATAGGACAAGACGAGGATGGCACTGACCTCTGTGATCTTCCTCCCCAAAACCTATCACCTCATCGTAATTTGGAGAAAAGATATCAGACAAAACACAAGTTGAGAAGCATTCTATAAAATACTTGTCTAATGCTCCTCAAAACCAGCAAGGACTTCAAAAACAAGGGAGATCTAGCACGTTTCATAGTCTAGGAGAGCCCAAGAAGACATGGTGAATAAATGTGAAGGGTTATAGCAAGACTGTATCTTAGGAAGGAAACAGCTTTACGTCAAGGCTAAGGGAATCCAAATAAAATATGGAGTCTCTGTAATAGTAATAATGTCTCAGTATTGATTCTTGGCTGTGACAAATATATCTAATATAAAATGCAAGAGATTCAGGGTATGGGATATAAAGGAACTCTGTGCTAATATTGTAAATTTTGTTGTAAAATAAATTTATTAAGAAATGTATTCTAGGGCCTCCCCTGGTGGCGCAGGCAGCTGAGCGCTGCGCTGTGAAGCTGTCCGCAGCCTCTGCAGCGCCAGTTCCATCCCGGCCAACTGGCCGGCAAGGGTCCCACATGGCACGGCAGACCTCTCCTGTCTCACCCGCTGCTCCCCTCAGCAGTGTATTTCAGTCAGTCTGCCTGTTCTGTTCCCCACTCTGTCTCTGGTGAATCCTCTCACTCTCCTGTACATCTGGCCTGTATCCAGTTCTTGTAAAAATAAATAAATAAATCTTTAAAAAAAAGAACAATTTAAAAAAAAATGTATTCTAAAATACATCTATTCTAATATACATTTATTTAAAAATAGTTTTTAGTGCAATAAAGACAAGCTTAGATATACAGGATACCAAGGAATACAGACCAGTTACACCTGCCCCAGACTTTGTCAACTTAAATAATTTTGGAAATAAAATTTCAAACATTTATTTCCAATATTAGCACAGACATTTCCAAAATGTCTTGTTGATTTGTGAACTATCAGAATTTTTCATCTTTTCTTTAGAAATATTAAGGGCATTTACAAAGCATCTCTTCATAACATTACAAATGGCTGTTGTACAAAGACCCTTAAACCCCCCTCCCCCGCTTTCAGCGCCCAGTGCAGAGCACCCTCTGCCCCTCAATTTTCATAGTTCACATGTCACTCTTCCCACCAGCTCTTCAAATACTGTCCCCTCATCTGTTCTCCTCTCTAGTGAACATGCAGATATCCACCCTGAATTCCAACCCCCACCAGTCAGGACATGGGTGACTTATTGAGTCCACATTCCCTCCACCACCACAGCCCCTGCAGGGAGAGGGAGTCCCTTGAGCTGGACACCTGTGTGCTGGCTACCACCTTAGACCAACCCTGTTGGAATTTCTCCCTTTTATGTCCTCCAGGTTGGAGGTGTGATTTTTATTTTATGCCTTATGTTGTGAATAAGCACTTACTACAGTTATGAGCAACCGTTAGCTTGGAGGGACACAATGATGGCAGCTTTATTTCCCCTGGAGGAACAAGCCAGCAGGCCACACTTAGTTCACATCTGACTCTGCACAGATACCTTCATCGACAAAGCCAGAGCATTGGTTTCCTCTCAGAATCTCCCTTTTTCTCCTCAGAGTAAAATGAATTCATTCCGACTTTGCTTAGCAGTGCACCTGACAAGTATACTTCAACAGCTAAACCACCAAGTGAAGGCCTGGAATTACTGAAGACAGACACCACTCCCACTGAACACTCCTTAAATAATAAATAAAATCAGAAATAGAGGGCCTCCCTGGTGGCGCAGGGGTTAAAGGCAGCACTATCAAGCTATTGGCAGCCACTGCAGGGTGAGTTCGACAGACTTCTCAGGTCTCGCCCCCTGTACCTCTCACCAGTGTTTTTCAGTAGATCAGTCTGCTCTGCTCCCCACTCTGTCTCTGGTGAATCCTCTCACCCCCCATACCTCTGGCCTGTACCCCAGTTCATAAATAAATAAATAAATAAATAAATCTTTCTAAAAAATCAGAGACAGTCAGAACTTAAAATCTCAGTGTTCTTTACTATAGCATACAGAAGTATAGACAGATGAAACAATCTCTTTTTTTGCACAGTGACTATTGTGGAGAAAGACTATTGGGAAAGATTCATCATCCTCCCTCATGCCAGAGAGATAACTGGTCTTTAATTTATATGTAACATTTTCATGTTCAATTATTCATTATTTTATTTAAAATATAATTATTACATCTACTCCGTGCAAAATTAATATTAAGGAAATGAAGAGATAATAAAGAACCTTCCAACATGGCTTTCTGCCCTCAAATAATTCTCAACACTGTAAAGAAGACATAGAATTAACTGAAATACAATATGACCAGTGCAGTAACAAAGGTACCATACTTCTCATTTCTTTCCAAAGCCCTAATTAATTATTTATTCCTCCTCACAAAAATTCTAAGCTTCTTGAAGCTTCCAAGTGAGTCAAGGCATGTTCAAATAACAAGGACAAAATTCAAGGTCTTAGGCTTCCCCAGTGGTGCAGTGGGTTGAGCACAGCACTGTGAAATTGTCTGCAGCCTCCGTCGTGGTGCCGGTTCGATTCCCGGCCAGCCAGGGAGATACCCACATGGTGCAGCAGACCTCTCCTGTCCCGTCCAGTGCTCCCCTCAGCAGTGTTTTGGGTCCATCTGCCTGTTTTGCTACCCACTCTGTCTCTAGTGAATTCTCTCACCCTCCCCGCAACTCTGGCCTATAACCCAGCTCTCATATAAATAAAATAAATCTTTAAAAAAAAAAACAAAGAATAAAGCTCCAGGTCTTCCGGAAACAATCTTTTCATTGGATAGTTGATGTCTCAAAGCAAGCTGCTTTGGGAAATAACCTGATTAATAGATAACTTGGCTTTCTTTATACATCTATGGAATAGTAGTTGAGCTCTAAATTAATAAGCTAAAAGCCAATTAAAATTTGGTCAGCCAATAGATATAATAATCATCATAGGAAATAATTCTGTTTCAAATGACCATTTTGTGATTTCCTGGTTAGCCATCTACCCTGGTTCTCACTGAATTGAATCTCTCCCTTCAATTAGCCTGCTTTATTGTAGTTTTTTTCTTTTATTATGTTTTTCATTTTCTTACATTGTTGTTCATTTGGTAGCCACTTTAGATGTTTGTGGAGATTACTTGAAGTAATTTAAGCACACATCTCAGGACCCCCCACCCTTGATTGCACCTCCAATCAGATGTCACATTATTCAGCTGCGATGAAAGAAAAACCACAGTGACACAAAGAATGTGATTATTTCCCTCTTTATACCAAAAAATAGTCCACTGCAAAGACCTTGTGTTTCTCCATCCTCTGCTCCAGCAATTAAATCAGATGTTTTCAAGCTCTGGAATATAAATGTCTTTTGGAGATTGTTGCCAAACAGGTAGGCAACCACCTGTGTCCAAGTGGTTGAAGAATAATCACCCACAAACTGGACTGAAGATTAGCAAGCTCAGGTTTATTGTCAGAGACTGCTGACAGCAGGAGGGGGTTCAAGGGAGGAGCCCAGAGTTAGGGTGCTAGGTTCCTTTTCATAGGGCTTCTGGGGGCTCTACACCTCCCTCAAAAGCTCCCAGGGGCTTTTTCTTCTTTGGGGTACTTTTCCACTGCCCCTCCACTGTCCCACTTTGCCTCCTTGCCCCCTTTCTTCTCACCCAGAGATGCGAGGCGACCACAAGTGCTGTTCTTGCCCCACGCCTCTCTTGTGGTTGCCAACTCATTCCTGCCAGGTCTGTGGCTGTCAGCCTTTGCCCACAAGCCCCCGCTCCTTCAAGATGATACAATCCCTCGTGCACACCACCACTTACTGACATCCTTAAAGGGAAAGGATGTGGTAAAGGTTATCGGTTAAACCCACCACCATGTCCCTCAATTTTTCTGTGATAACCTTTAAGCAGAGATACAATGTGCACATTTCTTTACTACTCCAAATACAAGAAAATAGCAAGAGGGTTTCTGTGCTGTAGAAGTAAGGAAAGAGGGAATAAAGGTAGCTATTGTAAACATAGAAATGTAATTCCTGCTTTCAGATCCTCAAAATTTCCTTGTCTTGAATATTACTGGCCATTAAATGACTTAAAATTCGCTAGTGTAAACATAGAGGCAATTATTCCGGAGCATCACTGAAGGCCTCCCTATATGGCACAATTTACTAGGACATTTGTAAAATGTTCTGAAAGGTATGCACAAGCCATCACTACACCAATAAAAATGGACCTCACTCTAAGAGAACCATCTTTTTAGTGCTAGTTAAATTGACTGAGGCCCATAAATACTACAACCAACTTTATGTCTTCCTATAACTTTCTTCATGTCTTTCATTTCCATGTAGAAAAATCTAATTTTTCCCAGGAGGTATGCCAACCAAGCCCCAGTTGCATAAGCTGCATTAAACACAGAGTGGGTGACATGGGATTCGCCCCATACTGGGCGAACATATAATGGTGCACAGTGGGTGTTCATGTACTTCCTTATCCACAGATGCACAACTGCTCTAGTTTTAGGCTTTAAATAACACATAGCTGCAAACTGTTAAGACACCAACATTACCAAAAAAATAAATAAATAAAAAGCTCCTGAATATTTAACCTTTGCTTTGTCTGGTATAGATTTATTTACCATTTTACTTTCTTAGCAGTAGCAAAATTAAACCTGTAAAATATTTTATCATGACCAATTAGCTAGGAGAGCTCTGAGCTGCTGAGTCTGGAAAGGGCAGAAGACATGAGGAATCAACATGTTGTTACCCAGAGGGAGTTTAAGAGGAGGAACACGCAGAAAGAAGATTTAATTGCAGATCTGTTTTAGAAGCAGTTTAATTGGAGTTCTGTTTTAGCAACAACAATTCCCTTCTCCTGCCTTCTCTTGTACTGCAAGCAGAAGAGTATACATCAGACACTTTATACCCAGCCATCTCAAAGGGAACTAGAAATTCCATCTGCTAACAGAATAAAACATCCATGGAAGTACTTCATCTTCCTATGGACTGGGAAAAGATCATAAGCAGTAAATTTAATACTAAACCTACAAGGGATATGGAACCCAGATTGATAGTATTCATGTAGCACAAGAATTGCAAATGAGAAACTGACATTAAAAACTAAGGCTCAACTCGCTGGGTTGCGAAGTTGCCCGCAGCCTGTGCAGCACTGGTTCGATCCCCAGCTGCTCCCCGGCCACCAGAGGAGGGTCCCACATGGCGCGCAGACCTCTCCTGCCGCCCGCTGCTCCCCTCAGCAGTGTACTTCGGTCCTTCTGCCTGCTCTGCTCCCCGCTCTGGCTCTGGTGAATTCTCTCACCCTCCCGCACTTCTGACTGTACCCAGTGCATGTATAAACAAACAAACAACAAAACAAATAAATAAATAAATAAAACATGCCTCTATTAAAAAAAAAATTAAAAAAAAAAAAACTAAGGCTCAACCAATTGATCATCTAGAGTTCTGGGAAAATCAAATCAAATCTGATCGTGGGGTTGAGGCTACAGGGGGGGAGGGGAAAAACACAGTCGAGAGGGAGCCTGGCAGACCAATGTGGAGGCCTGTGGGTGCCTTGGTGCTTGGTGGGGACGGTGTGGGGACAAGCATCTGAGGAGGTGTGATCCTATACCTCTGCAATAAAAAAATAAATTAGTAAAACCATCTACATGGTATACACAATTCAGGAAAAACAGCTGCTGACCCACCCCAAAGCAAGTTAGCCAGAATCTTCTCCAGGAGACAAAGGATCACGTTAGTGGGGAGCAGAGACTACATGTAGGAGAACTCAGTCTCCCAGCAAGGGGAAGGACAGGAATGTCTGCAGAAAATAATAAAACAAGTCAAGTTAAAGTGGTTAAGCAGTGTTTCAGAGTGAAGATGACAGTAAGAAGCAGTTTTTCTCTTTCCTGTTGTGGAAATTCCGCAAAAGCAATAAAAAGAACAAGAAGCACACGCACAAAGTCTGCCTTCAATGACCAAGCAAAATGCCTGAGAACAGACAGTACAAGGCGCATGGGGGAGCATCTAGGGGCACCGAGCTGTTTACACGATGCTTGTCTCAATAATGAGGTTCAAACACCAAATCCATGTCCACCTAGCTGGGATAAGAGCAAAAGCTGTCTGCAAAATCTTTCCTGGGATTGGCTTGTTTCCAGAAAGCAGAAGAGAGACTAAATGATGATGCACAAAGGCTTCTCAGAGCTTGATTTCACTAGCAGACTCAGTATCTGTATCTCACTGTCAATTTCTATTGGCTGGGAGAAAATAACTGCTATAAAACTCACACAAGAGAAAGAAAGACACCAAACCCCTCAGACTCAAGGAAAATACCTGCTAAACTGGAAGACGGCCCTGTGTCCTCCCATATGTGTTATGACCTGGAATAAATTAGGAAGATCTGCTGCAGGGGACCTTGCTGCCCCAGCCAGGTAAGACACTGGCAAGCAGCTAAGAAAAAGGGCCTCACACTGTGGGGCCAAAGATTTCCAAAGAGCCTCACGTGGTGGGGCTGAAGATTAATCTATAACCTATAAGCATCCCTTTGTTTTTTGTTCTTGGTCATAAAAAGAGAAAAACTTCTCAAAAAATACAATGTGCAATAAAGTATATGTGTAAGAATATTATAAGCACATGGCACGGAGAATTACCTGCTTAAAAATTAAACACTGTAAATTTGGCCTACCTGACAATGGGAAAGAATTTGTTATACATGAACATGCCTGACAAGCAACCCAGGAGAACGATTATAGTAAGTCCTTCTTTTGCTTTTTTAGAAGTTTCTTAGGAAAGTTTTTAAATGAAGTTAATTGTGTTAAGGAGTTTCTAGGTAGAAAAAATTCTGATAGCTGAGAAGCAGCTGGACTCCGGCTGAAGGCCATGTGAATAGAAGAGTCTTATTAGGCTTTAGCTGATAGGGGTGTACTGGCGACTATCAACCGTCTCAGGTAATTGTCTAGCTGAAATAATAAATTTTAGTGTAAGGCTTAGTTTTTTATCTATTAACCTTGAAGTTTGCCTTCTTGCTGAGAGCACTAGTAGCCAAAATTCCACGGGAATAGAATACACTGATTGTTTCTACTTTGCACATGATGATGCCATCTCACTGCTTGCAAAAAATGAATAAAGACCTGCTGAGTTCCTCGGCAGAAGAACTTGCACCTCATCGAGTGTCAGTGTCTCCTCACTACCTCATCCCCTTCCCCTCAGCCGTTAAGTTTTCACCGACACCGTCTCATCCTTTCAGGAACCCCTGACACGACATTTTGCCTAGGCTGGTCTTCGGCAAAGATCCTCAAATTTAGTCACAAAGGACCCAAAAATAATCCAAACACCAAAATTATTCTATAAGAGAAAGGAGATAGGAGGGGGACTGGGACCATAAATGATAGCTTTGAAATCTCCACAGAAAACTGTTTCCAGAGAGCTGATAAAAATGACAGAAAAATATGTTTTCTACATGTCTAAAATAAAGAGAATTAACCACCTTTATATTGAAAAAGTTCAAAGCAAAAGATTTTTTTTAAGTTCAGTGAAGAAATGCCAATAAAACAGGATATAAAATGGAAGTTGGCACAGCTCATTGAAGGTTAAGGAAGAAATGAAACATATTCCCTAAAGGGAAAGGAAACTAGAAATGAGAGAGAGAAAGTCTTTACTGAAAACAAAGAGCATAGCTCAGAGACATACCACCCAAGGGACAAATCCACCCTACACGGTTTCTATATGAATGATTTCAAATGGTTTCTAACACAAAACAAACCAAAAACAAAGAAGAATGTATGACAGAGGCCACATGTGCTCACAAAGCCTAAAATATTGACTATCCTGACATAGAAAATGAAAATGAGAAAAAGGTTGATGAAGTATAAATGAATAGAGCTTTAAATCCATGTTCCATTGCATATTCTTTGCTCCTTTGTCAAAGATTAGTTGTTCATATAAGTGTGGCTTTATTTCTGGGGTCTCTATTTGGTTCCATTGGCTATTAGTGTGTTTTTTTGTGGTTCCATATGAATTTCATCAGTATTTGTTCTATTTCTTTGAAAAATGTCATTGGGATTATTATTGGAATAGCATTGAATCTGTATATTGCTTTTGGGAGGATGGCCATTTTAATAACATTGATTCTTCCAATCCATGAGCAGGGGATGCCTTTCCCTTTCTTTTTGTCTCCTTCAATTTCTTTTAACAGTGTTTTATAATTTTCTTTGTATAGGTCTTTCACCTCTTTTGTTTTGTTTATTCCCAAGTATTTGATTTTTTTGGTTTCAATTATAAAAGGGATGGTTTTCTTGATTTCTTCTTCTTCCGATTGATTGTTTGTATATAGGAAGGCTACTGATTTTTGTGTGTTGATTTTGTATCCTGCTACTTTATTGAACTTGTTGATTATTTTGAGTAGTTTTTCTGTGGAGTTTGTAGGGTTCTGAATAGAGCTTTAAAATTATTAAAAACATGATAAATATGACAGATTTTTAGATTGAATATGTTCATCATCGAAGTGAACCTGGATGAAAATCAAATATGAAGCAGAACAAACAAAGTCATCATTCAAGAGAAATAAAAAGCACAACTACCCATTAAAGGGGAACCTTGTCCAAAGGAACAACACCCTAGAGAACTCAGTCATGAAATGGAGAACGTTAAAGTTATCAAAATTTAAAGACAAGAATTCTCTGAACAGAGAAGTAAAATCAAAGAAAGAAAGACCTCAAACAGGTAGAAGGAAGTAACACTGCAGAATTTCTATGAAAAATACAACTCAGTTTATGTTTATCAAATTGTCTTTCAAATATAAATACAAACTCTTTACACCAAAATTTATTTCCCTAAGTAAACTACTATAAGATAAAAATACACCAAAACAAGAGCTAACTTGAAAAATTAAAGCAAAAAAAGACAGTGAGCATTGAATGTATTTATAGAAATAAGACAAAAGCAAATATAAGAATGATGTCCTTGGAACACACATTTCTAAACCTCTATAATGTAGAAATAACTAACAGAAGTTCCAAGGAGTACAGGATATAGCATAACTACAATGATTTCCTCAGTTCTTTAAAATATATTTTCTACATCATTTTTCATTTTGTACAATGTATGCATTTTCATCTTGGTTATATTCCCCATGAAATTCCCACCACCCCTGCACCCCTATGTTTATTGCAGCACTATTTACAATAGCTAAGCTATGGAAATAATGCAAATGTCCAAAATAGATGACTGGATCAAAAAGATGTGGTATATATACACAGTAGAATATTACTCAGCAGTCAAAAAAGATTTCCTCAGTTTTAATAATTGGGATTCAATATCCAATTAACCAATAACAAAGTATAGTTCAAAGTAAAAGGTATTTTAAAAATTGAGTCCCTACAAAGCATCATTCAGAATACCCAGATACAAATGGAAAGTACTAAATATGTTAAAAAAAAAAAAAAAAAAAAGCCTGGAAAATGTGGTAGCTTGTCAAGAAAAAAAAAGTAGGAACTGTCCCTGAGATGGTACAGATGTTGATTATAGCCCAAAAAAAGAGACTTTAGCTATATGAATAGCATCAAAAAATAAGATAAACTTCATTGCAACGAATGGATAAGGAATTCCAAGAAAGAAGTAGTAATTCTTTGAAATTCATTCCTCTGAATGAATGAATTTATTTCATTCATTTGGAAAAATACCAAGTGAAACTTATACAACTAACAAAAGGCAATACCGGAAATTTTTTAAATATCCATTGGATGAATTTAACATAAATTTGGGAGAGCAAAAGAAAGGACCAGTAAATTTGAAGGCAAGAAACTTTGTATTCTGAATTTTAAAAAATTGAAGAAAAACATTGCTAACAGCATACAGGACAGTAAAAACAGTACAACACATGAGTACACAGAATCTCAAAATGAGAAAAGAGTGAAAATGAGCTTGAAAAAAGTACTTAACAAACAATGGATGACTTTTTTCCGGATTTGATTTAAAAAATTGGCCTACATGTCCAAGAAGCTCAGTGACTTCCCAGCAGGTTGTAAACACAAAAATCACACTTAAGCAAATCCAAGTCTAACTCCTAAATAAAAAAGAAAAGAAGAGAGAAAAATCTTGAAGTCACCAGAGAGAAACCACATTATATCCAGGGAAGAATGGTGCATATAAAAATGCTAAAAATGAAAGGGGGGAAATAATGGAGCCCAGAAGACACTAGAATAATTTCTTTAAAATGCTTAAAGAAAAGTAATTCTCAACTCAGGACTCTATATCCCCTTAAAATATCCATCAGAAACAAGATGAATCCATTTTGAGGTAAATAGTAGAGGAGAGAATATATAATCAGCAAATCTGCATGACAAAAAAGTGCTAAGAGGAGTTTTTCACAGAAAAGGGAAATGTGGATCTGTAAAAAAAATTGAAGAGTACTAGAAATGTTAAAAGAAGGTAAATATAAATGATAGGTTTTTTTCCTTGAAAACAAATCAAGAGCATCATTAAAATGGCCTCATAATGAATGTCGAAGTGAAAGTTATGAAAAAATAACACAAAAACAGAGAAGGAAGGAGTCAGTGGAATTACACTGTTTTATGACTACTAACAGATGAAATGGGAAGTGTGAGGTGTAAAGTGGGTAGAAACAAACTGTGAAGTGAAATGTGGAGATTGAGCACTGTTGGGGTGCAGTAAGAAGAGACAGAGAGGTCTCTGCAGCACTATGAAGCTATGCCCAGCCACTGCAGCATGGCAAGAGTTTGATCCCCAGCCGGCCAAGGAGCTACCACATGGCACGGCAGACCTCTCCTGTCTCGCCTGCTGCTCCCCTCAGCAGTGTATTTCGTCAGTCTGCCTGTTCTGCTCCCCACTCTGTCTCTGGTGAATCCTCTCACCTTCCCAAGCCTCTGGCCTGTACCCCAGCTCTTAGATGCATAAATACATCTTTTTTTTAATTAAATAAATAAAATGTAAAAAAGAAGAGACAAAGTATAAAGACCTACGTGTAAAGTGACCACATCACAGAGATTGATTCTGACTATACACTTTGATAGGATAAGGGTAAAAATTGTTAGCCACACATGAATAACTGAAAGAAAAGAAAATGCATGGATGTATAGCAAAAAAATAACCAAAATAATGGAGAAGAAAAGGAAGAAGGGGAGAGGGAGGAGATTTGATTAATCAAAGGGAAGGTAAAATAAGGAGCAATGAAAGAAACAAACAAAAAAAAAGAGTAAATGGAAAATAAATGACAAACTAGCAGGTTTTTTTTTTAAAGATTTATTTATTTATGCATACAAGAACTGGGGTACAGGCCAGAGGTGTGGGGGTGAGAGGATTCACCAGAGACAGAGTGGGGAACAAAACAGATGGCTCGATTGAAATACACTGCTAAGGGGAGCAGCGAGTGAGTCAGGAGAGGTCTGTTGTGCCATGTGGGTAGCTCCCTGGCCAGGGATCGAACTTGTGCTGCAGTGGCTGCAGTTCCAGTGGCTGCGATTGCAGTGGCTGCAGAAAGCTTCATAGGTTGCATCTTAACCCCTTGAGCCACCAGGGAGGCCCAAAAATAGCAGGTTTTAACTAATTAACAGTTCAGTTAAATAATTGCATTAAGTTCCAATGGAATTAAAATCTAATTGGAAGCCAAAGGTTGTCACACTAGATAAAATAGCAAGATCAGATGATAGATTCTTTTTTTTTTTCAGATTTATTTATTTATTCATACAAGAACCAGGGTACAGGCAAGATACACTGGAGGGTGAGAAGATTCACCAGAGACAGAGCAGGGAACAGAACAAGCAGACTGACGAAATATACTGCTGAGGGGAGCAGCGGGCGTGACAGGAGAGGTCTGCTGCGCCATGTGGGGCCCTCACCATCTGGGAACTGGGGCTGCAGAGGCTGTGGATAGCTTCACAGTGCAGCGCTCAACAGCCTGCGCCACCAGTGGAGGCCCCAGATGATAGATTCGTTAAGAAATTCACTTTAAATATAAAGACACAAAGTAGTTGAAAAGACAGAAAATATAACATATAGACGCACAATAAAGCATGTGTGGTTTATGACATTAATATCAGACAAAATAGACTTAAGACAATGATCTGTATAAGAAATAAAATATTGTTGTTTCTTAATGATGTTTCATCAGAAACTCATAAGAATTCTATAAAAGTTTCAAAAGTCTTAAAGTGACAGACAAATCCTCAATCATAGATGGATATTTAAGTGTATTTCTCGTCGCTGTTGATAAAGTAGGTAAGATAATAAAACATTTAGTATACAGAAGACTGTACAATCATCATAACTAATTTGGCCTTAGTTACATTTACAAAACAATGCAACCAACAACTTTGGAAAACATTCTTTCAAGTGTACAAGGAGCATTAAGCAGCCCAGGCCCTCAGTGGTAGTATTTGATAGAATGATGGGAGTTCTAGTTGTAACTATCTCCTACTTGCTCAGTTTTTATTGGATTGATGTTTGTCATCACCCAGTGTTTTTCTTATTTATTTTTTGCGTAGAACTGGGGTGTAGGCTAGAGGTGTGGGGGAGGGGGTGAGAGTGGGGAGCAGAACAGATAGATTTACTGAAGTACACTGCTGAGGGGAGCATCAGGTGAGACAGGCAAGGTCTGTTGCCCCGTAAGTGGGTTAGGTCCCTGGTGGGGGATCAAACTCAGGCCACAGAGGTGATAGTGCTGAGACTTAACCCCTAGGCCACCAGGAAGGCCCACCCATTGTTTTTCTAAACTCAGCAAGCATGATGAGTGCTGCTCCTCTAAATTCCTCTAAACCGTACTTGGCATGCTAGCTCCCTTATAGGAAGCCAGGTACAGCAAACTCCGGTTAGTGAGAATATTCAGTCATGTCAGTGTTGTCTCTGGGTGGGCTAGGGCGGGTGATTCAGATATCACAGCCTCAGGTTGCAAATAACAGCTTCTTCAATCAGGAAGCACAGGTGATCTGACCAGGTGCTTCCCACTGGTTTCAGCTCCAACTGTTTTAGTTTGGGAACCTCAGGCTCAAGCCAGTAACTGCCACTCTGCACCCCTACCTCTGTAGTATCTAGTAGTGCACCCTCTGTCTTGCATGCCAACTCTGTGGGTTCCTTTTTCTTGTGCCTGGGGACCTTTTAAGGTCCCCAGAGCGGGCATGGGCCTTGAGTTAACAGCACAAGGGCTCCATACAGCAGCTGCCCCTCCCTCACCAGTTTAATTACACCTTTCCTGACCCTTTTTGCTGTAGTATTGCTCCAGATGTCCGCAATGTCACTTGTTTATCTTTCAGGGGATGGTAACTGCTTCACTGTAATATATTTGTGAATATGTGGAGGAAGTGAGCCCACCTTCCCTCTGCCACCAACTTGCCAGACCCCCAAAACCCATTTTTAGCAAAAATTCACCTTGCAACTGGTCCAACCACTATGGAAAACTGTCTGGAGTTTCCTCAGTCTACTAAAAATGAAATTACCATATGACCCAGCAATTCCATTTCTAGATCTACCCAAAGGACACAAAAACATTGATTCAAAAAAATATATTCACCTCTATGTTTATTGCAGCACTATTTATAATAGGTAAAATCTAGAAACAACCCAAATGCCCCAAAATAGATGACTGGATCAAGAAGATATGGCATATATACACGATGGAATACTATTCAGCAATCAAAAAAGATAAATCCATGCCATTTGCAGCAACATGGATGGTGCTAGAAGAAATTATGCTCAGTGAAATAAATCAGAGGAAAAAGAAAAATTACAGATGGTTTCACATATAGGAGGAATAGAGGGGAACCAAATAAGACAGCAGTGTAAAAAAATAATAATACAAAACACAGCACAACAAAAACAAACATACAGTTATAAATCAGAGACATCCTGCAGGGGAGGAGGAGGAAGAAGGATCAGAGGGAAGGAGGGAGGAGCACAGGGGACTGAGGTGATAGTGCAGGAGTGCATTGGGGAAGGAAACTCTATGGGGACTACACCTGGGGGGGGGGCAATGACGTAAAAAATATATTTTAAAATATATTAAAAATTGGGCCTCCCCTGGTGGCACAGCTGTTGAACTGGGCTGCGAAGCTGCCTGCAGCCTCTGCAGCGCCGGTTCGATCCCCAGCCCCTGGCGAGAGTCCCACATGCCACGGCAGACCTCTCCTGCTGCGCCCACTGCTCCCCTCAGCAGTGTATTTCATCACTCTGCCTGTTCTGTTCCCCGCTCTGGTTCTGGTGAATTCTCTCACCCTCCTGCTCTTCTGACTGTACCCAGTGCTTGCATAAATAAATAAATCTTTTAAAAATATATATATATTTAAAATATATTTTAATTTTTTTTAAATTCATCTTGCAATCCATTGTATTTAAATGAAAAGATAAATGACACTTATACACTAGCTAGCTCTTACCTTTAGAATAAAGCAATTGCATTCATAAAATTTCAATCCCTCCTCCTTGACTTTGAAATAGATCATTTTGGTGCAGTTACTATTCTTATGTCTTAAAATTTCATCCTGGAAAGTTCCATTGGACTTTCATGTGGTTGAAAGTAAACAAAAGTCTCAGCCAACTTCTGCAACACCCAAGCACCAGCCTACAAGAGAAGAGAACACAATCTCTGGAGAAATCTGTTTCAAAAATTCAATAGTTTCTCAATTACAAGAAAATGGAATGAATACTACATGCAAATGTGTTTATTCTCTCTTATAACATGTGTCAGTAAACAAGGGGTGATGCAGATCCCCCCCATCATTATTACCCCCACTGATTAGGTAGGGTTGTGTTTCTCTTTATCAAGTTACAGCGACCAGCACCCAGACCAGGTGCTCCATTCGAATCAACCTCAAAATTTACTTGACTATCGTAAACAGACTACAATTAGCAAAAGCAAATAGAATTACTGAGCTATTGGTTCTTCATTGAATCAATACAGACCCAACCTTAAATTTCAAGCACAAATAATATTTAAAATAAAAATCAATGAACAATCTATTCTCAATCCTCCAACCCTATTTGTAAGCCTGTGAAGATGTATTCTTAGTAATCTATGCTGCAAGTTAATTTCCACTGTTCATCTCTTGGTCATTTTTGTAGTAGCCCATAGACATATTAAAACACTTATTCGAGGGTGTCCCTGGTGGTCTAGGGGTTGTCTCAGCACTATCACTGCTATGGCATGAGTTCGATCCCCAGCCAGGGGGTTAACCCACATATGGCACAGCGGACCTCTCCTGTCTTGCTCCCCAGTCTGTCTCTAGTGAATTCTTTCACCCCCACCACTTCTTGCCTACACCCCAGTTCTTTTATGCAAATAAAAAAAAAACACTTATTTGACCATCTGGCATGAAGTATCTGTGAGGGAGATCAGGTTAATGATATGGACTGATTTTGCTAGGAGGTTAATGAATAAAATAAAATGGGAATGCACAGATACACTTACTTCACACACACAGAATGAAAGAGAGTGTGATGAAACAAATGGTACAAAGTGATGAATCTCTGGTATATAAACACAGAAGTTCTTTGTACTCCAATTACAACATTTTTATAGATCTGAAATTATAACCAAGTGAAAAGTTACAAGAAGCACCAAGGAACTATAATGAGACATACAAAAAGATGTGTTCACATGCAATTTGCAGCAACATGGATGGCGCTGGAAGGGATCATGCTCAGCGAAATAAGCCAGAAAGAAAAAGAAAAATACCGGATGGTCTCACTCATAGCAGGAATCTAGAAAACTTAAATAAGGGACCAGGAAAATGAATATGAGAAAGTGAAAATCAAAATCAACAAAAAACTATGAACCAGAGACACTTTTTGGGGGGTGGGGGGTGGGAGGGGAAGGATTGGGGTCAGAATGGGGCGTTTGCAATTGTATGGGGGAATATAAAAATAAAATTTATTATTTTAAAAAATAAATAAATAAATAAATTCGAAAGTAATTATATTTAAAAAAAAAAAAAAAAAGATGTGTTCACAATTCCAAGAGTCAGCAGAAAGCAGAAAATACCTCAAAGGATTCGGGGAAAGGAGTTCTCAGAGAGGCTTTAAAATAACCATGGTACAATATTGAAGGAACTTAAATATATTCAGATTGGAGAATAGAACTTCAAGCTATAAAAGGAGTGAAATTAAATTCTAAAAGTAAACAATGATAATCACTAAAATTAAGTACTGAACTGAATAGCTGAGAGAATGTCAGGACAGCCTTGGGAAATAACTAAAAGGTCTGCTTGTGTCTCTCTGCAGGTGCTATTTTTATCCTCTCACCAATTTCAAAAGTTTCTCTGTGCTGTTCCTTTTAATCTTTAGACCAACAGTGAATTGCACAAAAACGCATTTCCATTGTGGGAGAAACCCGTGAGAAGCGACTCCCAACTCTAAGGATTTCAGTGGGACAATGATACTCCTGGGACTCTCAACTCTGTGTCCTTTGGGTGCAGCTGAGGCAGGAATCAGCTCTCCTGGGAGCCACTTGGATGTTTAACAAAAGCAAGACTGGAAATGTCACTCTAGCCTCTTCTTCCCTCTCATCTCCTTAACACTCCCAAATACATTTCAAGACGTGACAAAAGGGCAAAGACAAAAAAATGGGGAAAAATTCAACTACAAACGTATGAAGAAAACGCATGTATTTGCATAAGGGTCAGGTAAGTATTCTTTGCTTCAGAACACTTATGTAAACACTCTTGGAATCCCAAGAACTATCCTGGCACAAAAGGCATCTTTTCAGGGCCATGTTGCCTATTTCTTCTTGTCAGTTCTTTGCAGCCTTGTGTTGATTTGTTTGCACCTGGAAACTTTCTTGATTAAACCAACATGAGAAATCTATTGGCCAACGCGCCTAAAGACACTTTAAAAACATTTCATTGCAGAATGTACATTCCCCCAAGCAATCCCATCCAGAGAATATTAGCTTTTTCTAATTTAGAACCCGGTCCTTTATGTAGTCAAATGCTCTAGCACCGAGCTATACTGCGGAGCCAAACGCAGTCCTCTATGTGCACATAAAAGGGGGAAAAACTCTTTAAGATCATACTGTGAGGGGAATTCCAGGCGCTGCAGACCTGCCTTTCCTAACATAATGTCACTCCCCTACAGCAACTTGGGTCTGGCCACTCCCACTCCGTGTTCCTGCCCTCACAGAACAAGAACCAACCTCACAGCCAATGCCCTTCCTCACAGCACAGTTCTCAGCAGCAGCAGGGCCAAGAACTTACAGTCTTAATAATCTCTTACATTGTCTATAACACTTCACACTCCAAAGCACCGCTCTGGATTTCCCGCCAAAGAAGCAAAACCACCTTCCAGGGACATGCCTTCTTGCCGAGGCATAGCTACAAGTTTAGGAAGCCCCTTGGTTCCCATTCCCATCATAAAGATACATAAAGGGGACCTGGTACTCCCCTAAACTAGAATCCAGGCCTTCTTACCCTAATGTTTGTTCACTACAATTGCCACTATTTATACTCATCCTATTCAAAATTCAGTCTTTTTTTTTTTAAATATATATTTTTTACAACATTTTTCATTTTTGCACAATGCATGCATTTTCATCTTGGCCATAGTCCCCATACAATTCCCACCCCCCTTGTTTTGATCCTATTCCCTCCTCCCCACCCCTGCAGTGTGTCTCTGGCCTATATGCTTGTTGATTTTGATTTTTACTTTATTATAATTTGTCTTTTTCCCAGTCCCTTATTTAGTTCTTCTAAATTCCTACAATAAATGAGACCATCCGGTATTTTTCTTTTTCTTTCTGGCTTACTTCACTAAGCACGAGCCCTTCCAGCTCCATCCATGTTGCTGCAAATTGCATGTGTTTATCTTTTTGAATGCTGAGTAATATTCCATTGTGTATATGAACCACATCTTCTTGATCCAGTCATCTATTTTTGGGCATTTGAGTTGTTTCCATAGCTTAGCTATTGTAAAAAGTGCTGCTATAAACATAGGGGTGCAGGTGCCCTTTGGAATGAATGTTTCTGTGTCCTTTGGGTAAATACCTAGGAGTGGAATTGCTGGATCATATGGAAGCTCCATCTTTAGCAGTTTGAGGAATCTCCACACAGCTTTCCATAGTGGTTGGACCAGTTTGCACTCCCACCAGCAGTGCAGGAGAGTTCCTTTTTCTCCACATCCTCACCAACATTTGTTATTGCTAATTTTTTTTTTTTTAATATGTGCCATTCTCACTAGTGTAAGATGGTATCTCATTGTAGTTTTGATTTTCATTTCCCTGATTACAAGTGATATTGAACATTTTTTCAAATGCCTATTGGCCATTTGCATTTCCTCTTTGGTGAAGTTTCTTTTCAGCTCCTCTGCCCATTTTTTGACTGGATTATTTCCTTTGTTTTTGTTGAGTCTCATTAGCTCTTTGTAGATTTTTGTGATCAGTCCTTTATCATTAGTGTTGTGTGCAAAAATTTTATCCCAATCAGTGGGGTGTCTCTTGTTTTTGTTATTGTCTCTTTTGCTGTGCAGAAGCTCTTTAATTTGATGTAGTCCCAGCTGTTGATATTTGCCTTCACTATCACTGCTATGGGTGATGAGTCTTTAAAGATGTTACTGAGGTGTATGTCATGTAGTGTTTCACCTATATTTTTTTCTATGTATTTTATGGTTTCATGTCTTATGTCTAGTTCTTTAATCCATTTTGAGTTGGTTTTTGTGCATGGTATGAGGTAGTAGTCAAGCTTCAATCTTTTGCATGTAGTGACCCAGTTTTCCCAGCACCATTTATTGAACAAACTTTCTTTGTTCCATTGCGTATTCTTTGCTGCTTTGTCAAAGATTAGTTGACCATAAATCTGTGGGTTTATTTCTGGACTTTCTATTTGGTTCCATTGGTCTGTGTGTCTGTTCTTGTTCCCATACCATGCAGTTTTGATTATTATGGCTTTGTAGTATAGTCTGAAATCTGGACATATGATACCTCCATTCCCTTCTCTTTTTTTCAGGAGAGCTTTAGCTATTGGGGGTTTTGGTGATTCCATATGAATTTTATCAATATATGTTCTATTTCTTGGAAGAATGTCATTGAAATTTTTATTGGAATAGCATTGAACATTGAATCTGTATATTGCTTTTGGTAGGATGGCCATTTTGATAATGTTAATTCTCCTAATCCATGAGCAGGGGATGTCTTTCCACTTCTTTGTGCCGTCTTCTATTTCTCTTAACAGTGTTTTATAGTTTTCTTTCTATAGGTCCTTTACCTCTTTTGTTAGGTTTATTCCCAACTATTTAATTTTTTGTTTCAATAATAAAAGAGATGGTTTTCTTGATTTCTTCTTCAGATTGTTTGTGTATAGGAAGGCTACTGATTTTTGTGTGTTGATTTTGTATCCTGCCACTTTACTAAACTGATTAGTTTTTCTCTGGAGTTTTTGGGGTTCTTTAGGTATATTATCATATCATCTGTGAATAGTGATAGTTTGACTTCTTCCTTCCCTATTTGGATTCCTTGTATGTCTTTCTCTTGTCTTATTGCTCCGGCTAGGACTTTCACTATTATATTGAAAAGCAGTGGTGAGAGCAGACATCCTTGTCTTGTTCCAGATCTTAATGGAAATGCTTTCAGCTTTTCACCATTGAGAATGATATTGGCTGTGGGCTTGTCGTATATGGCCTTTATGATGTTGAGGTATGTTCCTTGTATCCCGAGAATTTCAAAGGCCTTTATCATAAATTGGTGTTGTACTTTGTTGAAAGCTTTCTTAGCATCTATTGATATTATCATATGGTTTTTATATTTCTTTTTGCTGATGTGTTGGATTACATTGATTGATTTTCAGATGTTGAACCATCCTTGTGTCCCTGGAATAAATCCTACTTGGTCATGGCGAATTATCTTATGGATACATTGTTGGATTCTGATAGCTAAAATTTTATTGAGGATTTTTGCATCAATGTTCATTAGAGAGATTGGCCTGTAGTTTTCTTTTTTTGTGTTGTTCTTGTTCGGTTTTGGTATTAGTGTAATGTTGGCTTCATAGAACATGTTTGGTATTATCCCTTCCTTCTCAATTTTTTGAAAGAGTTCATGAAGGATAGTTAATAGTTTGTTTCTGAATATTTGGTAGAATTCATTTGTAAATCCATCTGGTCTTGGCTTTTTTTTTCGGGGGAGGGTTTTGATTATCATTTCAATTTCACTGCTTGTAATTGGTCTGTTTAGGTGTTCTATTTCTTCTTTATCTAGTTTTGGGTGATTGTAAAGTTGTAGGAATTTGTCCATCTATTCTAGATTGTTGATTGTTTGCATATAACTGTTCTTAGCAGTTTCTGATTATTCTTTTGATTTCTGCTGTATCTGGTGTGATTTCTCCTCTTTCATTTGTGATCCTATTTATTTGTGCTTTCTCCCATTTTTCTTTTGTGAACCTGGCTAGGGGGGTTGTCTATTATATTTATTTTTTGAAGAACCAACTTTTGGTTTTGTTACAGAGTAACCCCAATATAAAACAGGTTGCCTGACTGTGGATCCTCATTCACATGCTTAAAAGGGATTTACACCACTGGCACACACAAAAGGTTAACAAAAGGTTTATTTACAAGGGAAGGGGAATGAGGAAATGTGCAACTCAGGGAGAAAGGAAGGAGATAAATTCTTAAATGTGTCCTACCCATTCTGCCAAACTTGAATCCCAATGGCATGCTGAGAGCTGGCGAAGAGCCAAGAGCCGTGAGGCCAAGAGAGTGATCCAAGGCCCACGTGTCTGGTTTTATACCAAACCTGACTGCTTAACCCCACCCTCAGGTACCAGCAAACCTTCCTTTGATGATGATGGGATTTGTCATTCCCAATGTCTTGATGGCTTTGGTCTGGACAGGGGTGGAGTCCACAAAACCTGCATGGAGTGTCCTCAGGACATCCTTTCCCCCTAACAATTTCATTGATCTTTTGGATTTTTTTTTTAGTTTCTATTTCATTTATTTCTGCTTTGATTTTTATTATTTCCTTTCTTCTGCTGGCTTTAGGGTTTTTTGTTGTTCTTTTTCTAGTTCTTTGAGATGTGTGATTAGGTTGTTTCTTTGAGTTCTTTCTTGTTTCTTGATGTGAGCTTGAATTGCTATATATTTTCCTCTTATTGCTGCTTTTGCTGTATCCCATACATTTAGGAAATTGGTGTCCTTGTCATTCAAGTCAAAGTATTTTTTAATTTCTTCTTTGATCTTCTCATTAGTCCAGTGTTCTTCCAGTAGTGTGGGTTTCAATCTCCATGAGGCAGGAGAGTCCCTTGCCTTTTTTTTTTTTTTTTTTTTTATGGTTTATTTCTAGTTTGATGCCTTCATGGTCAGAGAAGATGGCTGGTATGATTTCAGTCTTGGTGTATCTGTTGATGTTTGTCTTGTGTCCCAGTATGTGATCGATCCTGGAGAATGATCCATGTGCCCTTGAGAAAAATGTGTACTCAGATTTTTTTGGGTTTAGTGTTCTATGGATGTCAGTGAAGCCCATGAGGTCTAGATCCTTAGTTAGAGCTTTAGTGTCCTTATTTATTTTTTGTCTCGTTGATCTATCCATTGTTGATAGTGGTGTGTTGAAGTCTCCTACTACACATGTGTTTTCTCTGATATCTGTTTTCAGAGATGATAATAGATGTCTGATATATTTGGTGCTCCTTCATTTGGTGAGTATATGTTAATGAGTGTTATGTCTTTTTGAAGTATTGTCCCCTTGATCATAACATAGTGACCGCTGGGGTCTCTTTTTACCTTTTTGAGTTTGAAATCTGTTTTATCTGATCTAAGTATAGCTGTTCCTGCCTTCTTTTTTGGTCCATTTGCTTGCAGGATTGTTCTCCATCCTTTTCCTTTCAGTCTTTTTATCTTTTGTAGTTAAATGTGTGTCAAAGACCAGCTTTCAGCAAAATGTCAGGTCAGGTGTCCCTGAAAGGATGAGACAGCCTAGGTGAAACTTGAGGGCTGAGGGGAACAGGAGTGAGGCAGACACAGACACTCTTATATTGGTGAAAGTATCTCCTGCTGAGGGTCTCAGTGGGTCTTTATTTATACATTAAGGCAAGCGATGGGATTACATCATCTTATGCATAGAAACAAAACAAAAACAATCAATACATTCCTTTCCCATAGACATTTTGGCACCTATGTGTTTTTAAGAAAAGAAATGACCTTAAAAGTTAATAGATAATTAAAACTTAGACTCATTATTTCAGCCTAAACAACTACCTAGGTCAGCTAACAGTCTTTGGTATTGCCCTATCGCCAAGGCTACAATATCAGGAGACTCCTCTATCTATATGGCCTGCAGCTAGAGACCAGTTGCTTCCCGGTAATCAGTTATTAGAACTTTTTTCTACCTAGAAACTCCTAGCATAATCAACTTTATGATTCATTACAAAGCTTCTTTACAGAACTTCCATATAAGGAATATTGTGGCCAGCTCTGGGTAGCTTATCAGGCATGCCCTTGCACAATAATTATTTCCCATTGTCAAGTGGGCCAAATTATTCAGTGTTTAATTTTTCAGCAAGTAATTTTCCATGCCATGTACTTACAATATTCTTATACGTATAATTTATTGCCCAATGTATATTCCATGAGGTTTTTTCTTTTTATGACCCAGAACAAAAAACAAAGGGATGTTTAATCATCAGCCCCACAGTGTGAAGCATAAGGAGTCTTCAGCCCCATGGTGTGAGGCTCTTTAAGCTTCAGCCCCACAGTGTGAGGTCCTTTTCTTAGCTGCTTGCCAGTGTCTTACCTGGCTGGGGCAGTAAAGTCCCCTACAAATGTGTTTCCTGGGGACAGCAAAAGGTTGGGTTTTGTTTCTTAATCCAGCCTGCTACTCTGTGCCTTTTTATTGAAGAGTTTACTCCATTTATATTTAGAGTTAATGTTGATATGTTAGCATCTGTATTTGCCATTTTGTTTGTCTTTTCTCTGTTTTTTTTTTTTTTTTTTTTTTTGGAGGGGGGTCTTGTTTTATCTGTATTTGCCATTTTGTTTTTCTTGTCTCTGGTTTTATTTTTTTGGGGGGGGGTCTTGTTCATCCCTCTGTTGGTTCTGGCTTTAGGACTCCTTGTAGTATTTTTGGAGTGGGAGTTTAGTCATAATCAAATTCCAGAGTTTTTGTCTGGGAAGGTCCTTATTCTTTTTTTATAGAGGAAGGAAATCTTAGCAGGATAGAGTATTCTGGGTTGGCATTTGTTGTCTTGGAGTTTGTTGACTATGTCCCTCCATTCTCTCCTTGCCCGTAGTGTTTCTTTGGAGAAGTCTGATGTCAGCCTGATTGGTTTTCCTCTGTATGTTATCTGTTTCTTCCCTCTTGTCATCTTCATTATTTTTTCCTTGTCTGGAATTCTTGGGAGCTTTACTATTATGTGTCTTGCTGTATTTTTCCTTTTTTCATGGAAGTTTGGTGTTCTTCTTGCTTCTTGTATGTCTATTTTCAGCTCCTTCTTCATGTTTGGGAAGTTCTCTTCAATTATTTCCTTGAATATTGTCTCTCTCCTCTCCTGGGATTCCTATAACTCTTATATTTCTTTTCCTCATGGAGTCAGATAGTTCCCAAAGTCTTTCTTCGTTCTCTTTCCTTTGTACTTCTCTTTCCTTTTCTGTTTTGGTTCTTTTTATTTCTGTATCTTTGAGAGTACTTATTCATTCTTCCATTTCATCTGTTCTGTTTTCATTGCTTTTCCCAGAGTTCTTTAGTGCCTCCATTAATCCTTTGATCTCCTGCATTTCTTTCACTTCCCTCTTTAGCAATTCAATTTCATTCTTCTGGTCATTGATTATTTTTCCCATACTGTTGATTATTTTTCTCATATCATTTTCAACTTTTTTCAGTTTTTTAATCATAGCAACTTTAAATTCTCTATTGGGAAGACTCATAAGTTCCTCTAAGTCACCATTGTTGCAGTCTGGTGTTTGATTGTCTTTTTGTAGTGTGTCTTTTTCCTGGGGACGTGCTTGGTTGCTTGTAATTTTTCTTCTCCCTGCTATTTGTTCTCTAATTTGTCCTATGCATTGGGACACTATTTTGCTGGTACTGGCCAGCATCTCTCTTGTGTGCTCTTTCTGGGATGTACGAAACTGGTGGCCCAATCGAGTTCAATACTGTTATGACAGAGGTCCAGTAGGGCAGTAGTTCTATGGATATGTTAATGGTCACTGTCCCAGAAAATCTCCTCCTGTATTTGTTTAATTCCAGAAGTGGGTCTTGAAGTCCCACAGACTGCCCTGACAGTGGCTGGATCACCCACTGACGCCAAATCACTGGATCCCCCTCTGGACTTTGAATCTCTGCCAGGCAGGGTCTGGCTTGTGGGAGCTTTTCAGCTCACCTCTTCCTGTGGGGACAGTCTTTTCCCAGTTCCACACAGTCTCAGTGTGTTCCCAACACAGAGATCCTTGTTCTAAAAAGTTGAGTCAGGAGGGCACTTCCCTGCACCCACAGTCTGCCCCGGCGGTGGCTGGATTCCCCCTCTGGGCTCCAACTTGCAGTCAGATAGGGCCTGGCTTGCAGAGGCTTTTCAGCTCACCTCTGGCTGTGGTGAGCCCTTTCCCTGTTCCACACAGTCTGTGGTGGGTTCCGGACACAGAGATCCCTGTTCTAAGATCAACATTCAGTCTTTTAAACATTCTTGCTAACAAAAATAATAGAACATGGATTTCTTAGGCTAGATGGATTTCTTGGGCCTTTGAGCAAAAATAAAAAGCATTTTCACATGTTGACTTCCTGTTCCTCTTTAATGACTGTTAAACTAGATACACATTCATCCAACAAAAAGGATTCCTCATGGTTCCCACCCTCACCAAGGCAGATGCTCAGGAGAGAAGAATGCACTGAAGCCCTAGAAGGTTTTGTACTGTGTGATTGTGAGGAAGGGACACTGGTGCCACCACTGTCACTTAGTGTCACAAGGGCCACATAACAAGGTCCTGGCCTACCTGGTTCAGGATTTATGCTCTACACAGGACCACCTGCAGGGTAATTGGGAACACTTCCCTGCAGAGGGTATACTTGAGCAGAGAGGGGTCTAGGGGAGAGAGGAGGACTGGCCAGGCAGGAAGAGGCCTGGAAGTCAGGTCCTTGGGACAACAGCCCTGCCTTAGGAGAGCTTGTCTGGGAGAATGTGGGAGGAGATATGTTGCTGAGTCCCCAGTGAGCCCCTTTCAATGCTGTGAATATGATCCTGCTTCATTGATGGGGGTGCAGATGTGAGTTGCTGGTATATACTCTTGAGTCTTCATCTTGCATTTCTGTAACAGTGTGGTTGACACTAACTGGGTTACCCAAAGAATGGGGGGCTTTATGGGTCCTCCTGGTGGCACAAAGGATTAAGCACAGCATCATGAAATTATCCACAGCCTCTTCAGCATGAGTTCAATTCCCCGGCCAGCTAGGGAGCTACACACATGGCGCAGAGACCTCTCCTATCTCCCTACTGCTCCCCTCAGCAGTGTATTTCAGTCAGTCTGCCTGTTCTGTTCCCCACTCTGTCTTTCGTGAATCCTCTCACCCACCGCATCTCTAGCCTGTACCCCAGTTCTTGTATGCATAAATAAAGAAATCTAAAAAAAAAGAATGGGAGACTCTGAAAGACAGAGGTATTTCACAACATTCATTTCTCCAGGAAAGGAGCACTTTATTTATTGATCTAATTATTTCTCCCACTTGCTGATATTCAGTAAAAAGGAAAAACAAATCCTGGCATCACCCAGTTAATACACACTGCTTTATAAAATTGAAAATTCATCTAGAAAAATATATTTTTATAGACAAATAGAAGCTGTTATAAATGCCAAGTTGTCTGGACCTGTAGCCCCCTGTCCTGCTTACTGCACAGACATTATTGCTCAGGAGGGCAGGATGACGCGGGACTCATCCTGGGGGAGCATGACAGCCGAGAAGTGATAGGAATCTGGAGGCTTAGAGCAGCTGTTTCTTCCTGATGATTGACATGGCATTTGCGATTGCCATTTCAAGAAAACAGTGTGTCCGCTGCAGCATCTCTGTTTATTTTTGGTGCTTTTATATCTTGAAGTCATAAACCAGAAACAACACATAGAAAAAGACATAAATACTCCTTCTTGGTTCTCTTCTGCATTTTGTGTTTCCTAGCTTACTGATTTGGGACATAACAATCCCTAAATCTCAGGTAATGGTGGACAAATATTTGAACCCAAAATATTTTGGGTTCAGGTAGTTCAGGATTGTCTCTATAAAAATCTGACTTAAAAAATAGACAATGGAGCTACTTGCCTAAATCCTGAATATCAGAATCTTCAGATTTACAGACAACATTTGAGCAAATGTCTTTTTTGTTAATCTGGTTAATATATCATGAATGCCCTGAATTTAAGATAAGTGCATCTGTTTGCAATTTAAAACATATGGACTCTTGGCTTTAAAAATAATTTGGGTTAAAGCCAACCCATTGGGTTGGCTTTAAAAATAACTATAGTTTAGTCTTCTCCCAAGATTACAGTGAGAGACCAGGAAAACCCCTGCAGATCCCATAATGATGTGACTTCTATTCATCAAGTAGATCCTTCACTAACTCACCCCGTGCTGACCTGCTACACAGACACACAGTGCCATCTGGGTCAGTCACTAGGCCAAGGACACTGGGCACAACCTCTGGAGCTTGAAATAATTCTTTAAGTAACAATAGGAGTCAAGGCTTAACCTGAAAAAACAGTATTTCAAGCTATTATTGAGAAACCTAAGATGCAACAATTTTTATCAAATTGTTTTTAAGTATCTTAAGAATGTTTGGCACCTAGGAAATAATAAATGATGTAAGAGAATATATGTCATCAAATCACAATGTGACACCATCTCATCCCTTTTAGGATGGCTCCTAAGGAAAACAATAGAAAGTATGAATGTTGGGCCTCCCTGATGGCACAAGGGGTTAAGAAGCAACCTATGAAGCTTGCTGTATCCACTGCAGCACAAGTTTGATCCCCAGCCAGGGAGCTACCCACATGGTGCAGCAGATCTTTCCTGACTCGCTCACTGCTCCCCTCAGAGTGTATTTCAATCTGTTCTGTTCCCCACTCTGTCTCTGGTAAATCCTCTCATCCCCCCCACAACTCTGGCCTGTACAAGAACTGGGGAGTTCTTGTATGTTTATAAATAAATAAATCTTAAAAAAAAGAAAGTATCAAGGTTGGCAAAGATGGGGACAAATTGAAGTCTTGCACAGTTCTAGGGGTGGGAGGTATAAAACTGTGCCAGGAAACTGACAACTCCCCACAAAATTAGCCACAGAATTACCATATGATTCAGTAATTGTACTTCTGGGTATATACCCCAAAGAACTGACGGCAGGGACTCAGGGAGATATTTGGTACACCCATGTTCATAACAATGTTATTCACAACAATCAAAAAGTGAGTACCCCCAAGTGTCCATCGGCAGATGAAAAAGTTGATCAAAATGCAGTATGTGCACAGAGTGGGATATTATTCTACCTTCAAAAGGAAGGAAATTCTGATTATTGGATGAAACTTGAGGACATTATGCTGAGTGAAATGGCAGTCACAGAAGATAAATGTTGTGTGATTCTACCTATAGATGAGGTCCGGATTCATGGAGTCGGATTCATGGAGATGGGATTCAGGGTGGTGGTGATGGGGAGCTGGAAGGAGAGAAGGGTAGGAAGTTTGGAGTGCAATGGCAGCTTCAGTTTTGCAAAATGAGAAGACTTCTGTGGATGAACATGTCTAAATCCTAATAATTTGCGAGCCAGCCGCAGCAGTCTGGGTGTCAGGGGTTCCTGAAGGATGGGAAGGCGTCGGCACAATTGTAGAGAAAAAGGTAAGGGAAGGGGAAGGGGAATGAGGAGATGCAGACACTTGATCAGGGTGCTGACATCATCCTGCTGAGGGTCTCAGCAGCCCTTTATTTATACTAAGCAAATCGTGAGTACACAAGCATAAGGTAGGAAGATAATAATCATCACATGTCCTTTTTCAGAAGCCGCCAAGGGTCTGTTTGCCTTCCGGCAGAGGTGTAACATTTATTATTCTTTGTCTTAAAGAAGGCACAGTTGCTAAACAAATGTTTTCAAAATAGTTATTTATTTTAAACAATCTAACAGTTATTTTATTACTAGCAAAAAGCCTATGTGTCTACAACTAACATTTCTAAGTTTGCCATGGTAAACAATTAACTAAGGGCTGAGGGAAACAAAGGGCAGGAAGTTACCTGGGGGAAGGGAGACAAGATTATTTCTAACTAACCTATAAAGTTTAGACCAACATATAACTAATTGATTAAAGTAAAAAACAGAAGGCTTTTATTTAGAAATTATTATCTATATTGTTTTAGCTCGACCAGTCATAAAATTGCTGTTGACTTATTCTTGAATGCATACTCTAACAGCTACCATACCACTTGTCACCTCCAGGGGAATCAGCCCTAAACAAACAGGAAGAATTTAGCAGGAGTTAGCTATGGCGCCTCCTGGCTCATCAGGAATTTTCTTACACTTGGAGCATGGATCACGTCTGCCACCCAACTGCTATCTTTAAAGTAATAGAATTTCCTTCTCCAATTAGCTCTTGCCTCAAAAGACCACATCTCCATATTAAAGACTTGGCCAAGGGATGTTTATAGCCTTTTGTTCCCAGAAGTTTTTTTACTTGTTAATGTAAGGCCAAACCTTGACTGCCTTTTGGCAGAGAAGGACTAATTTTATAAAAAATGTAATATTTGTATATCATGCAGTGCCATTTGCCATCAAATTGGTTATTCAGTAATTGATCAGTATTTGCAGTTTTACTTTTAAATGCGTATTTTTAGCAATGGTAGAAACTAGCCATAAACAAATGAGGAGAATCTTGGAGTCAGCTAACGAGATTCCTGATTTTTCAGAAATCTGCCCCAAGCCCGGACTTTTGTCAGACGACATGAGTAGCATGGCTCCCAATACTAATAGTCCTCCTTCTGAAACAAAAGAACATAAGAATCTCTTCCTATTCAGCCCACCTTCAACTACCCATGGCCTTGAAGAATGGTGGCTGCTTCTTGTAGGACAAAGCTCCTTTGATGTGAGAACCACTTGAAAAACCACTGATTGGAAGACTTGATGGCATCAATGAAGAACTTGATCTCAACCCAGGTTTGCTGAAATCTGCCCATAATCTTCATGCAAGTTGACTCTGTCTTCAGGATCTTAATTATTTTTATTTTTACAAGTGTGATAACTCATAACTAGAGATTTTTATATTATCTTAGGTTTTTTGCTGCTAATTTAGCTCATGTTTTATCCCCGTAATCATATACTGAAGGCTTACTCTGTGCCATGCTTTAAAATACCTTATATGCTTAAATGTAAGTAGATACCCCTCCTAAAAAAAAAAAAAAAAAAAAAAAGGAGGGGGAGTTGCCATAGCTACATATCAACCTTCCATTTCTCTCACTTACTTAATCATAAATTAATGCTTGGGAAAAAATAGTTGACTCCCTTCCCAATCAACCTCAATAGACCAGACTGGGGTTTTTATTGAATGGGTAGTTTGATTGAATGGGGAAAAAGAAAAAGAGGTAAAGAAATTTTACACAGCAATTTAAAAACTGTAGTTTTGAAAGAGAGAGAGAGAGAGAGATGATTTACCAAGAATCCATGAAAGAGAAATATCCTGCAGACACACAGCCACTAAAAAGATAATAAAGTAACAAAGGAATTCTACAAACTACATGAAGCCCACAAATCTGACTTAGGTGAAATGAACCAATTCCTTGAAAGACACAAATTGCCCACTTTCAATCAAGAAACTAGAGAGTCCTGCTTTTCTCAAAGAAACTGAATTTGTACTTAAAAACCTACAAAGAAATCTCTGGAACCACGTTAAATTCACTGGTAAAGTCTACCAAACACTTAAAAAAGAAATAGTACCAATCTTCCACAAACCCTTCCAGAAAATGAAAGAACTCTCATCCCAGCTCATTTTATAGGGCCAGTACTACCTTAATACATAATACAAGAATGCCAAAAAAGTAAGTTATTAATGGAAAGACTGGAGAAATCCAAATAATGGCTGGAGTTTGGTTAATCAAATATACCAGCTTTGATAAGGTACAGGGTTATGTCAGATGTTAACATCAAGAAAAGATGTGCAAACGGTATCCCAACATTTTCTGTGGTTTTTTGCAACTCAATTATATCAAAACCAAAAGGTTTTAAATACATGCCATGGCTTAAGTATATCCATCTCTGTTTTTCAGACAAAGGAGCTAAATCTTAAGAGAATAAGCAATTCATCCAAGTAAAAATACCCGATGGTAATATTCAAGTGTGTCTGACTCCTAAATCTCTGTACATGGGGAGCCCTGATACTTTATTCCCCTGTATCTACCAAAACACCTTACAGAACAAAAAATTCAAAACATTTTCACAAAATTGTACTTGATGTAAAGATTGACCTTATGGGTGTCACTATGTCATTTATATGTACAGTGTATACATGTTCATTTATATGACCGTGTGCAGAGAGAAAGAGGCTTTGTTATAGAGCAACCCTGATATTAAACGGGTTCCTGGCTGTGGGTCCTCACCCGCGCGCTTTAAAGGGACTTATGAATACTCTACTATAGACACACACAAAAGGGTTAATAAAAGGTTTATTTACAAGAGAAAAAGAAATAAGGAAAATGTACAACTCAGGGAGAAAATAGGGAAATAAAGTCTTTAATGCGTCCTACCCAATCCGACGACCTGGAAACCCAAAGTCACTCTCAGAGTTGGCCGGACGCTGCGAGCTGGCGGAGAGCCCAAAAATGGAGAGCCCCCAAAGCCCACGTGTCTGCCTTTTGTATCCACCTGGCTGCTTAACCCCACCCTCAGGTCCCAGCCACCTTCCCTTTGGTGGTGATGGGATTTGGAGTTCCCAGTGTCTTTGGCTTTGACCTGGGGTGGGGGTGGAGTCCACAAAGCCTGTATGGAATTTGCTTTGGGACATCCTTTTCCCCTAACAATTCCCTAACAGCTTATTTTAAGGAATTCATTCACACAATTGTGGAGGCTGGCAAGTCCAAGTATTTTTTTTAATATTTATTCATTTATGCATACAAGAGCTGGGATGTAGGCCAGAGGTGTGGTGGGTGAGAGGATTCACCAAAGACAGAGTGGGGAACAGAACAGGCAGACTGACTGAAATACACTGCAGAGTGGAGCAGCGGGCAAGGCAGGCGAGGTCTGCTGCATCTTGTAGGTCACCTCTCTGGTGGTTCGGGGATCAAACTTCTGCTGCAGTAGCTGCAGATTACTTCACAGTGCTGACCTTAACCCCTGTGCCACCAGGGAGGCCCACAAGTATTTATATATATATTGATATATATGATCTCTAGCATATAAACATCTGATTTCCTATTGTTTCTGTCTCTCTGGATAACCCTGACTGATGAGTTTTCCACACTAACTCTGAGGGGCCAGAAAGACAAATGTTACTGAGTGCCCCACACTGGAAACATTAAAACTAACAGCAAAAGACTTTGTCTCAAGCAAGTGACCCCAGACTAAAGGGAGGGCAGATCAAATTCCAGGACAAGGGCAAGTGAGACCAGGACCACATGTGGGTTTATGGGCACGTGGTATGTGAGGGCACATGGCAAAGTGGGGGGGGGCTCCACTTGCTCCCCTTCTAGTGTGACCGACAAGTGATGTGTTCTGATAGGAAATCACACTTCATAAAAGACAGACATCCAAAGTTGGGGTGGAGGCAGGAAGCCCTGGAATGGCCAGGAGAGCTGGTGGACCAGCGAGCTCCCTACCCCTGAGAGTTTGTGAGTAGCAGCTCGGTGGGCCCTCTCTAAATCACCCTCCACTCCCTTGTGGTGCCCTCAGGGTTGCTGTGGCATGGGGACCATGGTGCCCGGGCTGCCTTCCTTCCCCCAGTCAACGTAGCAGCCATCCAATCAAATGCCTGAACATGGGGGTTTGGGGGGTCACCTTTTGCTCTTCGCTCAACCCCCACCCCAGGCTGTATGGGTGACCCCTGGTAATTCCAATAGATTTCCAACTTCTATGAATACCACCCAAGGGCTTCCTCCATTGTGATTCCCCTGAGATAGCACAATGGCTGCCTGACTGCCCTCAGCGAACATCTTCCTGTCTCCTACACAATTGGGTGCTGTGGCTGCTGCTGTTCTCAAATGTCGCTCTCATCATGTAACTCGCTTCGTCCATGTCTTTTCCCAAATCTTCAGGCAACACCTTCTCTGTCATTCAAGATTACCTCCTCGTGTCTCACCTTGCTTGTGAGGCCCTGAGATCTTCCAGCCAGGCTCTCACAGAACCTTCATTACCCAGTCCCTGCCCCACGCGTGGGCAAGGTCACAGGAGAGGAGGCGCGTTGAGACAACCCTAAGATGTGGAAAGGCAAAAAGGGGGCAGGTTGTAGATCAGGCCCAAACCTGGAGAGTGACCCCTTCCAATCCGGACCAGTGGGTCAAGATCTGTTTTCATAAATCAGTTTTCTGTCTCTGGAAATCAGAGACAGAGTATGAACTGATTTCAAATGGGTTCTATTCCAAGTTTAATCCCCAGTAGTTACAGACACAGTTGCTGTCGTTTTTTTGGAGTCTGTGGGTTTGGAGTGCGGGGCCCTAGGGGTCACTCTGGGAAAGGTGTCACCAGAGCTCCCGTTTCAGCGACATGCAGCGAGTTTTTCTGGCGAGTTTCTCCATAAGACAGAGGCATTAGTTATATTTAAAGGGCAGGTTTATTAGGGAAGGGATAAAACAGTTAAAGACACTTGCAGAGACACAAGCGGGCAGGAAGAGCGGCCCCAGAAAGAACAGGTTTGCTGAGAGAGGCCTGCGTGGTTGCAGGCGGGCGGCCTTGACAGGGCACGGGCAGGAAGGAAGCTGCTGCCCTGCAGGAGAGAGTGGGTAAAAAGAGGCACCTGCATAGGCACAGGTGGGCAGAGGGAGGGCTGCCCCCAGCCTGTGCAGAGACTGCACTGATAGAGTCTTCTATTTGGGAGGAGTCACTCCTCGTGAGTCATCAGTTGGCTGCTGATTTTGGGTAACTATGTAGAATTTGAAAGGGGCTCAATCTCCATATCTTTACCTTTGGATGAGCACTCAGGTACCTGCTTGGATATTATGCTTTGTAATCTAGGCATCCACGCTTAAGGATACTAGTTTCTGTAGCTGTGTCCATGGCTATGCTAATCTCTTCTACCCCCAGCTCCTTGTGGGAGTCAGGTTTCTGGTCTTGTGGCGCCTCATTTTCAGTTTTTTTCTATTCCTGTCCTCCATCACTTTCATGCTTTTATTGTTTTTTGTTTCGTTTTATTTTTTCATTCTTCTCCTCCATCACAGTCATGCAACGGGGAGACCTTTTGGATGAACTTTATGTCCAATCAATAGAGTAGAGGATGACCGGCAGCTATCCCTAGACCCCAAGGGAAGCAAGCTGTTTTCCGTTTCTGAATTCTTTACCAAGAACAGACCCAGCGCCCCCGGAGTGTGCTATCCAATGGCATTTGCAAATGCCAAGTGTTTGCATGGCTCATGCGATCCCTAGCATGCCTCCTTCAAAACATTCACTGGATATGTGAGAAGGAAAGCAGGAGAGAGGGAAAACTGTGTTATTCTTCTGCCAGTCCTATAAAAGCTCCTCACCCAAGGAGGCTGGCCTCCCTGGCCGGTGTGATACGCAATTCCCATCCAGGTCACTCTGTTAGGGGGAAAGGCTGTCCTAAAGCTAATTCCATACAGGCTTTGTGGACTCCACCCCCACCCCAGGCCAAAGCCAAAGACACTGGGAACTCCAAATCCCATCACCACCCAAGGGAAGGTGACTGGGTCCTGAGGGTGGGGTTAAGCAGCCAGGTTGGTATAAAGCCAGACACGTGGGCTTTGGGGTGGGGGTTCCTCCATTTTGGCTCTCCGCCAGCTCGCAGTGTCTGGCCAGCTCTGAGAGTGCCTTTGGGTTTCCAGGTCGTTGAATCGGGTAGGACGCATTAAAGACTTTATTTCCCTATTTTCTCCCTGAGTTGTACATTTTCCTTATTTCCTTTTCCCTTGTAAATAAACCTTTTATTAACCTTTGTGTGTGCCTGTAGTGGAGTATTCATAAGTCCCTTGTAAGCGCGCAGGTGAGGACCCACAGCCAGGCAACCAGTTCAATATCGGGGCTGCCCTATAACAGCTGGCGCCCAACGCGGTTTCCAAGCTTCACCTGTGGTTGACCAGCCCAAAGTAATTTTTCTTGCATTGGTCACCATAAAGCACACTAGGTCGCTGTTATAGGACAGCCCCGATATTGAACGGGTTGCCTGGCTGTGGGTCCTCACCCAAGCGCTTACAAGGGACTTATGAATACTCCACTACAGGCACACACAAAAGGTTCATAAAAGGTTTATTTACAAGGGAAAGGGAATTAAGGAAATGTACAACTCAGGGAGAAAATAGGGAAATAAAGTCTTTAATGCGTCCTACCCGATCCGACGACCTGGAAACCCAAAGTCACTCTCAGAGCTGGCCGGTAGCTGCTAGCTGGCGGAGAGCCAAAATGGGGGACCCCTCCAAAGCCCACGTGTCTGGCTTTATACCAACCTGGCTGCTTAACCCCACCCCCAGGTCCCAGCCACCTTCCCTTGGGTGGTGATGGGATTTGGAGTTCCCAGTGTCTTTGGCTTTGGCCTGGGGTGGGGGTGGAGTCCACAAAGCCTGTATGGAATTAGCTTTAGGACAGCCTTTTCCCCCTAACAACTCCAATCCAGGATGCCATGTCCACAACTGCTCTATCACCTGAATGAGAACACTGGTCCCACAGATGCATGCTCCATGCACACACATGCAGAAATACACACCTATATGCACACACATGTTCTTACACATTAACACCCACACACATGTACACACGGTGCACATGCATGCCCTGCAACACAACCCATTCTCACAAGTGTGTACACACCTACATATGTGCCGTGTCCACATGTAGTGTGTGCACATGCACACATATGCACTCACATGTGTACACATATACACTTACTGGTGCACACACCCATATAAATATGTATACAAGTGCCATCTGTACACATGCACAAAACATGTAAACATGTGTATGTGTACACACATCCCTACACATGTGTGCATGTGTATGTTTACACGTGCACACATGCACACTCATATACCCTCACCCATACACATGTACAAGCAAGTGTGCAATGTGCCTATGCATCCATATTTCCATACACACTCCGGTGCACACACCTTGTTAACTTCGTGACCTTCCACATTATTGTTTTGCAGGCTCTTCAGGCTTCATTCCCAGTTTCAGCCGGCCCCTTGTTAGCAACTCACACATGTGCTAGAGCAGCTCTGAGGCACCCAGTCAACTCATGCCAGTAACTTCGAAAAACATTTTATTTCAGAGAAGGCCATTTATATTTCCTTTCTTAACCCTTCACTTCCTGTGGGGAAAAAAAATAACAGAGTACATTTCAGACTCTTAACAACTTGCTGTTTTTAGCTGCCCCCTGAACTGCTGGCTTGATATTTTGGGGAAACAGCCATGTCAAAGAATTAGTCTTTCCCTCCCTAAGCCCCAGCCTGGTTCATAAGATTCAGCAGGCCCTTCCTATCTGTCTGTGTTCCATCACTCCTGACATGGGAGTGACGTGAGGAAGACTCGTACAGCGCCAGAGGGGAACACAGAAGGCTACATGTGTTAGCAAGCCCCGGAGGGTGGGGCATCGAAAATGGTTGGTTGCTCTATATTCATTTGCCCTGGTCTATATTGTTAACAATCGTGCTGCCGCTTTCTCTATGGATCTCCCTCATATTATCTCTATCCCTCTCTCCTCTCTATCTCTCATGTACATACTTAGATTTCAATTTTAGTTTGTTAGCCAAAACTAAGCTTTCTAAAAGTTTAGTTGAGTTCATTTACATTTGCTTAAATGAAATTGTAATGGGGTGGTCTCCAGGAAAAGGGGAGGTTCCAGGTTTCCTGCCCCACCCAAAGGGAGGGTGGAGCTGAGCAGAGAGAGAAGAGGCTGCAGAGAAGAATGGAGAAGGAAGGAAGCAGGATGGAGCCTGAAGGAGACCTGGAGGAGGCACATGGAGCCGAGAGACACATGAAGAAACTACACTTGCATTTTGGCCGTGGACTGGTTGACCCAGATGTGGGTGAGACTCATGGGGAGGTGACAATGGTGGTTTTTGCTCTTCTCCTTCCAGACTTGTCTGGTTGTTTCTGACCCTTTTCTGTGGGTCCCCACTGGAAGATGCCTTAGACTTGTGGCAGGCTTTGGGGCCTTGCTCTGGGCCAATCCCATTTGTGTGAACTTTTTCCCACGAGGGGACGGGTAACTTTGGGTGCTTGATTTAGAAACTAGATTCTTTGCCTTTCCTGTATTGTTTACTAATTGTATTAAAGTTCCTTCCCATTAAAGACTCATATGCTTTGTGTTGATGCAGCGGATGGCAGAACTTATTTCGGGCATACAGGTTTGCAGGGTCTGGGGTGCCCGTCTCCCTGTCCTGTAACAAAATGACCAGTGTATTTTGTGTTAGTTCTGTCATATTGTTTAATCATGCTGTTTTATATGCAATTTATGTCACACTGTTTTATATTTCATATCTTTCAACTCAAACTAACAATTTTCACACAAAGGCATCTTCTTGTGAAATTCAATTTTAAAGGAAAGAACAGTCAAAAAGAAACATGAAACAATGAACACTTCCTGTCTCCAGGAAGGTCTGATTTCTTGGCTTGGTGGGATCTCCCTAGGTGGGCTGCAAGATGGGGAGACCAGGAATGGGCTTGGAATGGGATCTAAGGGCCAAGAGGAGGGACAGGGAACACACTGACCATTATGGGGACCCAGACTAGCCCACGCCTTCAAGGCACATCACTGAGGTGGGCATTCTGTGAACCCCAAGAGTTGCCCTGGGTCCTGGTTCAGGGCCAATAACTTGACAAGCTCCTTAAGAGGGAGCACAAACTCCTTAAGAGGGAGACAAGAACACCTGGGCTCACCCACATCTGGGTCTCATTCACACGTGATGTAAACTGGAATAATAATGCCACAGTCCAGGGGTGCTGGAGGACCTGAAATGCTACCCAGATGTTTGCAATATCATGTAGTATAAACAGGAAATTCTATTCACCATTTGGTTTGATGTGAGAATAAGAGTAAATGTCAAGTGGCTGTAACTGCTTTTGGCCATAACTCACTCACTTAAAACTCATCATTGTTATTTTCCTGCCTGTTTGGTAGTGTATAAATTTGTCTTCACTATATATCCCTGCTCTAAAGACATCACAGAGATGAAGCAGTGTAATAAGTCTCAAAACACTTAGAAAATCTAATCCCATTTGAGAAGGCAAGCACAGCTCCTCTGATTATTTCTCATTTCTGCCACAACCTGGGGGAGAGACTATGAGAAGGCAACAAGTGTGTGGCTGGGTAGCTTGAACAGCCTCACCTGGTACACAGAATTTTGCCCACAGCTGGAGAAGGAGCTGCATTCAGCTTCCTCCAAGAATGAGCTGGTGGGGGGCTCCTAGTGCAGGGAGGCGATGAAGCAGAGTCTGGTTGTGTGGCCAAAAACTTGGTGCTCATCAAAAAACCCTGGAAGTATTAAGGGGAAAGGATGTCTTGAACAAACTCCATATAGGATTTGTGGACTCCATCCCCACTCTATCAAGACATGGGGGAACTACAAATCCCATGATCCCCAAAGGGAGGTTGCAAGGACCCGAGGGTGGAGTTAAGCAGCCATTTTCTCTGTTTGTGTATTTAACCAGCCATGTGAGGGGGTGGGGGGGGGCATTCTCTTGGCCAGGCAGTGCTTGGTCTCGGCAGGTCATTTGGGATTCCAGGTCAGTGGAATGGGTAGGACACATTTAAGAATTTATCTCCCTCTTTTTCTCCCTGAGTTATTCATTTCCTCATTTCCGCTTTCCTTGTAAATAAACCTTTGATTAACCTTTTGTGTGTGCCTGCAGTTTAAGTCCCCTTTAAGCAACAGATGAGGATCCACAGTCACGCAACCCACTTTATATCAGGGTTGCCCTGTGACAGAAGTAGTAGGAATATAGGATGATCTTTACCCTAATGGAATTGAAGAGATTGTACTAATACTTCTGTAGGAATGAATGGATAAAAGGCTCCACTTTTCTGTTTTTAGTCCAAAATTCACATCTTATAAATTCAGGGCTAAGAATTAAAATAGACTAGTATGATTCAAACAAACATCCTATCTCCTCTGTCAGACACCACACCTTCACGGTCTGTTCTTGGAGAATAATGTTAAATTCTGGGCATTCTGTCCATCATCTCTCAAAATGAAGTGCTTTAAGAAAAAATTATAGTGGGTTTTCCGAGTTTCTCCTTCAATTTGAGCCAAAGATACATTTTTTGATGCTTTAATCGAGAGCTTTAATACTAAAAAGTGATTTTTAGGTTCCCTCAGCAAATTATTTGCTACCTGTTATCTACATCCCCCACACCTCATACACTGACCCATGGTCAGGAGTGAATTTCGAGAAAAGCAGTGGAGACTCAGCCATCAACAGATTGCAAGAGATTTGGTAATCCTCTGTTACATGGTGCTCATTTGGTGCAGCCCATTCAGAGGATGTCTTTGTTCAGATTATCATTCATGAGTTTTTAAGACACCTCTGCATTGTCAGGGCCCATTCATTTGTTCACTCATTTGGGCCTCACCCCTGTCCCACCAGGTGCAGATTATTATCCCCACATGATGACCAAAATAGCTGAGGCTCAGGCAAGACTTACCCCCCTGATCATTTGGACTCTAAAACCCCATTGTCTAGGTACCATCAATGCCATTGACCACACAAAGGACTCCTTGCTGGCCTCCACTAGCCTCCCACCAAGGTAAAGCAGCGCCTGATATTTGAGATGTTTGCAGATCTCGTGCTCAAAGTTATCCCTTATTGAGGTCTCACAACCCCTAAATGAAACAACCCTTTAGGATGAAACCTCTCTTTACCTAAGTGGGGACCCTTTGTGATCTGACTGAGCTATCATTTTCCATTGACAAGTGAGTAAACTGAGGCACAGAGACGTGACAGAGCTTGCTGAGGTCCAGGGCAAAGGCACCAGGACTGGCAGCCAGGACCAGAGCCCACATGCTGCCCTGCTAGATGCTCTCATGGTGTGTTTCATTCAGCCTTTTCATCTGATTATTCAGTCAACAAGTTTCTTTGTCCTGCTTCAAAGGAATGTCAGTCCTCAAACAAGAGAAATTGTGAGAAATAAAACAAAACTATTCAAATTATGAGAACAAAAATGGAATTTTATCACCTGAAAAAGAGATGAAAATAGCCCATTTTGTCACACACACACCCCCAAAGCAAAATACAACTTTGATTTAAATATATCACTTAGAGAATTTATATCCTTGCAACTCTTTATTTTTTTTTTTAATATTAAATTTTATTTTTATATTCCCCCATACAATTGCAAACGCCCCATTCTGACCCCAATCCTTCCCCTCCCGCCCCCCACCCCCCAAAAAGTGTCTCTGGTTCATAGTTTTTTGTTGATTTTGATTTTCACTTTCTTATATTCATTTTCCTGGTCCCTTATTTAAGTTTTCTAGATTCCTGCTATGAGTGAGACCATCCGGTATTTTTCTTTTTCTTTTTGGCTTATTTCGCTGAGCATGATCCCTTCCAGCGCCATCCATGTTGCTGCAAATTGCATGTGTTTATCTTTTTTGAATGCTGAGTAATATTCCATGGTATATATGTACCACATCTTCTTGATCCAGTCATCTATTTTTGGGCATTTGGGCTGTTTCCAAAGCTTAGCTATTGTAAACAGTGCTGCTATAAACATAGGAGTGCAGGTGTTCTTTGGAATTGATGTTTCTGTGTCCTTTGGGTAAATACCTAGGAGTGGAATTGCTGGATCATATGGAAGCTCTATGTTTAGTAGGTCCAGAAATCTCCACACAGCTCTCCATAGTGGTTGGACCAGTTTGCACTCCCACCAACAGTGCAGAAGAGTTCCTTTTTCTCCACATCCTCGCCAACATTTGTTGTTGCTAGTTTTTTTAATATGTGCCATTCTCACTGGTGTGAGATGGTATCTCATGGTAGTTTTGATTTGCATTTCCCTGATTACAAGTGATGTTGAACATTTTTTCATATGTCTGTTGGCCATTTGCATTTCCTCTTCAGAGAAGTTTCTTTTTAGCTCTTCTGCCCATTTTTTGACTGGATTATTTTCTTTGTTGTTGCTGAGTCTCATCAGCTCTTTGCAGATTTTTGTGATCAGTCCTTTATCATTAGTGTTGGGTGCAAAAATGTTCTCCCAGTTGGTGGGGTTTCTCTTTGTTTTTGTTATTGTCTCTTTTGCTGTGCAGAAGCTCTTTAATTTGATGTAGTCCCAGCTGTTTATCTTTCTCTTCACTATCACTGCTTTGGGTGATGTGTCTGTAAAGATGTCTTTGATATGCAAATCCCGTAGTGTTTCGCCTATATTTCCTTCTATGTATTTTATGGTTTCAGGTCTTATGTCTAGTTCTTTAATCCATTTTGAGTTGATTTTTGTGTATGGTGTGAGGTAGTGGTCAAGCTTCATTCTTTTGCATGTAGCGACCCAGTTTTCCCAGCACCATTTATTGAACAAACTTTCTTTGCTCCAATGCATAGTCTTTGCTCCTTTGTCAAAGATTAGTTGACCATAAATCTGTGGGTTTATTTCTGGATTTTCTATTCGATTCCATTGGTCTGTATGTCTGTTCTTGTTCCAATACCATGCAGTTTTGATGATTATGGCTTTGTAGTATAGTTTGAAGTCTGGGAGTGTGATGCCTCCATTTCCTTCTTTTTTTTTCAGTAGAGCTTTGGCTATTCGGGGTTTTTGGTGATTCCATATGAATTTCATCAATAATTGTTCTATTTCTTTGAAGAATGCCATTGAGATTTTGATTGGAATAGCATTGAATCTGTATATTGCTTTTGGTAGGATGGCCATTTTAATAATGTTTATTCTTCCAATCCATGAGCAGGGGATGTCTTTCCATTTCTTTGTGTCTTCTTCTATTTCTTTTAACAGTGTTTTATAGTTTTCTTTGTATAGGTCCTTTACCTCTTTTGTTAGATTTATTCCCAAATATTTGATTTTTTTTGTTTCGATAATAAAAGGGGTGGTTTTTTTGATTTCTTCTTCTTCAGATTTATTGTTTGTGTATAGGAAGGCTACTGACTTTTGCGTGTTGATTTTGTATCCTGCCACTTTACTGAATTGATTGATGAGTTGAATTAGTTTTTCTGTGGAGATTTTGGGGTTCTCTATGTATATTATCATATCATCTGCAAATAATGATAGTTTGACTTCTTTCTTTCCTATTTGGATTCCTTGGATGTCTTTCTCTTGTCTTATTGCTCTGGCTAGGACTTCCAGTATTATATTGAAAAGCAGTGGTGAGAGTGGACATCCTTGTCTTGTTCCAGATCTTAATGGAATTGCTTTCAGCTTTTCACCATTGAGAATGATACTGGCTGTTGGCTTGTCATAGATGGCCTTTATGATGTTGAGGTATGTTCCTTGTATCCCAAGAATTTCAAGGGCTTTTATCATGAATGGGTGTTGCACTTTGTCGAAAGCTTTCTCAGCATCTATTGATATTATCATATGGTTTTTATATTTCTTTTTGTTGATGTGTTGGATAACGTTGATTGATTTTCGGATGTTAAACCATCCTTGTGCCCCTGGAATGAATCCAACTTGGTCGTGGTGAATTATCTTATGGATACATTGTTGGATTCTGATAGCTAAAATTTTATTGAGGATTTTTGCATCAGTGTTCATTAGGGAGATTGGCCTATAGTTTTCCTTTTTTGTGTTGTCCTTATTCGGTTTTGGTATTAGTGTAATATTGGCTTCATAGAACGTGTTTGGTATTGTCCCTTCCTTCTCAATTTTTTGGAAGAGTTTGTGAAGGATAGGCACTAATTCGTCTCTGAATGTTTGGTAGAATTCATTTGTAAATCCATCAGGTCCTGGGCTTTTGTTTTTGGGGAGGTTTTTAATTACCATTTCAATTTCGCTGCTTGTAATTGGTCTGTTTAGGTGTTCTATTTCTTCTTTATCTAGCTTTGGGTGATTGTAGAGTTGTAGGAATTTGTCCATCTCCTCTAGATTGTTGAACTTGTTTCCATATAACTGTTCATAGTAGTTACTGATTATTCTTTTGATTTCTGCTGTGTCCGTTGTGATTTCTCCTCTTTCATTTATGATTCTGTGTATTTGTGCTTTCTCCCTTTTTTCCTTTGTGAGCCTGGCTAGGGGTTTGTCTATTTTATTTATTTTTTCAAAGAACCAGCTCTTGGTTTCATTGATCTTTTGGATTGTTTTTTTAGTTTCAATTTCATTTATTTCTGCTTTGGTTTTTATTATTTCTTTTCTTCTACTGGTTCTGGGGTTTTTTTGTTGTTCTTTTTCTAGATCTTTGAGCTTCGAGATTAGGTTGTTTCTTTGAGTTCTTTCTTGTTTTTTGATGTGAGCTTCTATTGCTATATATTTTCCTCTTATTACTGCTTTTGCTGCATCCCATACATTTAGGATATTGGTGTCCTCCTTGTCATTCAATTCAAAGAATTTTTTAATTTCTTCTTTGATCTCCTCGTTAGTCCAGTGGTCTTCCAGTAATGTGGCTTTTAATCTCCATGAGGTAGGATAGTTCCTTGCCTTCTTTTTATGATTTATTTCTAGTTTGATGCCTTCGTGGTCAGAAAAGACGGTTGGTATGATTTCAATCTTGGTGTATCTGTTGATGTTTGTCTTGTGCCCCAGTATGTGATCGATCCTGGAGAATGATCCGTGTGCGCTTGAGAAAAATGTGTACTCCGTTTTTTTTGGGTTTAGTGTTCTATAGATGTCTGTTAAGCCCAAATGCTCTAGGTCCTTATTTAGAGCTTTAGTTTCTTTACTTATTTTTTGTCTTGTTGATCTATCCATTGTTGATAGTGGTGTGTTGAAGTCTCCCACTACATATGTGTTTTCTCTGATGTCTGTTTTCAGAGAGGACAACAGTTGTCTGATATATTTTGGTGCTCTTTCGTTTGGTGAGTATATGTTAATGAGTGTTATTTCTTCTTGAAGTATTGTCCCCTTAATCATAATGTAGTGACCATTGGGGTCTCTTTTTATTTTTTTGAGTTTGAAGTCTGTTTTATCTGATATAAGTATAGCTGTTCCTGCTTTCTTTTTTGGCCCATTTGCTTGTAGGATTGTTTTCCATCCTTTGACTTTGAGCCTATTTTTATCTTTTGTAGCTAAATGTGTTTCCTGGAGACAGCAAAAGGTTGGGTTTTGTTTCTTAATCCAGGCTGCAACTCTGTGTCTTTTTATTGAAGAGTTTAGTCCATTTACATTTAGAGTTAATATTGATATGTTAGCATCTGTATTTGCCATTATGTTTGTCTTTCCTTTGATTTTATTTATTTATTCTTTTAATAACTTTTTTTTTTTGGTCTTCTTTCGTTGTTATTCGTCCCTCTGAGGTTCTGGCTTTAGGATTCCTTGTAGTATTTTTTGGAGTGGGGGTTTAGTCGCAATGAAATTCCGGAGTTTCTCTTTGTCTGGGAAGGTCCATATTCTTTCTTCATGGAGGAAAGAGAGCTTTGCGGGATAGAGTATTCTTGGTTGGCATCTGTTTTCTTGGAGTCTGTTGACTATGTCCCTCCACTCTCTCCTTGCCCGTAATGTTTCTTCAGAGAAGTCTGATGTCAGCCTGATTGGTTTTCCTTTGAATGTTATCTGTTTCTTCCCTCTTGTCAGCTTCATTATTTTTTCCTTGTCTTGGATTCTTGGGAGCTTTACTATTATGTGTCTTGCTGTGTTTTTCCTTTCGTCGTGGAAGTTTGGTGTTCTTCTTGCTTCTTGTATGTCAATTTTCAGCTCCTTCTTCTCATTTGGGAAGTTCTCTTCAATTATATCCATGAATATTTTCTCTGTTCCTACATCTCTCTCCTCTCCTTCTGGAATTCCTATAACTCTTATATTTCCTTTCCTCATGGAGTCAGATAGTTCCCGAAGTCTTTCTTCATTCTTTTTCCTTCGTACTTCTCTTTCCTTTTCTGTTTTGGTTCTTTTTATTTCTGTGTCTTCAAGATTACTTATTCGTTCTTCCATTTCATCTATTCTGCTTTCATTGCTTTTCCCAGAGTTCTTTAGTTCCTCCATTAATTCTTTGATCTCCTGCATTTCTCTTACTTCCCTCTTTAGGGACTCAATTTCCTTCTTCTGATCTATCACTTTTTTAATCATGGCAATTTTAAATTCTCTTTCTGGAAGGCTCAGAAGTTCTTCCAAGTTGCTGTCGTTGCAATCTGGGGAGTGGTTTTCTTTTTGTGGTGTGCTTCTTTCCTGAGGAGTTTTTAGGTTGCGTGTGGTTCTTCTACTCCCTACTGTCTGTTTTCTAATTTGTCGTATGCGTTGGGACACTGTGTTGCTCGGACTGACTGACATCTTGGGTGAACTTCTCCGCTCCCCTCTGGCTCTTCCAGGAGCCATCTCTGTCTTCTGGGGGAGCTTTCTGCTGGTTTTAGGCAGTTTTTACTGAAGAAATGTCCCTGTTCTCAAATGGCGAAGCGGGATGCAGTCCCTGTGCCTCCGGTTTCAGGCACACTCTTCTGCGCACCCGGTCTGCCCCGGACGTGGGTGCCTGCTCCCTCTGTGGGCTCAGACTGCTGGTCGGAAGGGGCCTGGCGTGGAATAACTTCCCGGCTGGCCACTGGGTCCTCCAGAAACCTTCTGCCCTTTTCAAGCAGTCTTAAGAAATGTCCTGTTTTATAGGGTGTTAGTGACTTTTTTTTTTTCCTGGTCGCTAGGTGGCGCCAGAGATCTCTCCTATTGTCCTTGGGGGGCTGTTTTTCGCCTCCCTCCACCCCGTGGGACAGAGAACAGAGCGGGAATGGTAGGGTACACCTCAACAGCTTTGGGGTGCTGTGTCTGCCTTGTGCCCCACCGTGGTGGAGAAACCACGCCCCGAATTTTCGTGCCCCGGGTCTCAGTTCAAAGCCCTCAGTTCCAGGACGCGGGCTGTAGCCCAGTTCAGTGGCGCGGGAATGGCGCCTTTTGCACAGCTCCCGTGCCTGGGCGCCTGGTTCCTGCTCACTCAGGGAGGGACCTTCACCTCAGTGAGGACCTCCGCGCGTCTCCCCGCAAGCCTAGGTCGTCTCCCCGCAAGCCTAGGTCGCAGGCGCGGGGACCTGGGCAGCCGCGATCCAGGTCTGCACTTGCTTTTCAAGCGCGCCGAGCGCGCCGCTATCCGCGCAAGCTTACCGGCAGCCCGGGCTGTGTGCGCGTCTCCCGGGGTCTTTGTTCTTCTCTAATGGCGCCCGGAGCCGTTCGCTCGCCGCCGCGGGAATCCTGCAGGGTTCGCCTCAGCTCCCGTTCACGGGGTGTTGTGGCTGCAATAGTTCCTTTCCACTCACGGTCCCGCTTGCTACGTCGTTTGTTCTTGTTGGTTGTTTTGGTTTGTTGTTTCCTCCTCTCTGCCGGTCGGAGAGTGCCGCCTCTGTGGGCGGGGGAGGGGAGCAGGGTTCTGCGCTTCCCTCCCTTCTTGTCCTCTTTTATGGCCAGTTTCTTCTTCCTTGCAACTCTTTAGGGAGCTCAGGTATCAGTAAGAAATTTTTTTTAAAGATTTATTTTCTTTTTATACAAGAGCTGGGGTACAGGCCAGAGGCACAGGAGGGTGAGAGGATTCACCAGAGACAGAGTGGGGAACAGAACAGCAGAATGACCGAAAAACACTGCTGAGGGGAGCAGTGGGCATGACAGGAGAGGTCTGCCATGCCATGTGGGAATCTCTCCGGCCGGCGGGGAATGGAACCCGAGCTGCGAAGGCTGTGGACAGCTTCACAGCACTGCACTCAGCCTGCTGCGCCACTGGGGAGGCCCCATCAATAAGAAATTAACCTCGTAAGTAGACCCTCACTACTGACAGATTCCATATTTGCAAATCTACTTTCTTGCTAACATTTATTTGTAACCCAAATCAATACTCACAGCACATTCCCTGAAAAGAACAACTGGGCAAAAATACTTGCATTGTTGGGGTGTAGCTGAGGTCTTGTTTCAATTCTCCTAGTGCAAACAAGTGTGTTTTTTGTGATTGTTTAGTTGGTAAAACTGTGATCAGGGGCCAGTGAGAACCTACATTTTCCCAGAAGCGATGGTTCAGTGTTTGATAATGCAGTATTCTTTCTGGGTGACTCCATGGAACGGAAATACTGCTTGGAAAGATAATAAGACTGAGCACGGACTGCAAGTTGTGTGGTCTTCCCTTCCTGAAATAACCTCTCTCAGCTTTGTAAATCTCAAGGTAACCGCAAGTTCACTAACCAGCTTGTTTGTATGGGTGGGAGGAAGGCTTTAGAAAGAAGTGGCAGACATTTAGAAATTAGCCCATTAGAAATGTGCAAACCACCCTCAAACAATGCAACATTTTTGCTCATTTGGAAGCTTTAACATCTGCTCTGAGAAACAACAGCAGGTGGACCCCAGAAAGAATAGAAAAGACATTCTCTAACTGCAGCTTTCTGAGCCATGTATCCTTGGTTTTCACTATAAGTTTAATATTAAATATTCACAGATGCTAAATTACTTGTAAGAAAATCAAGTTTGGGATAAATCCACCTGACCATCCAATGCCACAAGTGCTAGAATATTCATAGACCCTAAATGATTTGCACACAAATCAGGTTTGGAATAAAAACCACCTTACTCACCCGGGTTTTCCACCTGTGAGCTGCAATACCCTGCCTTCCCAGCTGTGGCGCTGTAGAAGGAGCACCAGCTCCACCCCTGGTTTAAAATGCATTTCTGAAGTCCTCAATTTACCTTCCACCTGCCTATTTATTGGTGCCTACTTCCACCCGGTTCTCATACTTTTTTTTTAAAAGATTTATTTTATTTATACAAGAACCAAGGCACAGGCCAGATGTGCGGGAGGGTGAGTGGATTCACCAGAGACAGAGTGGGAAACAGAACAGGCAGACCGACGAAATACACTGCTGAGGGGAGCAGCGGGTGAGACAGGAGAGGTCCGCTCGCCATGTGGGATGCTCTGAGGCAGGCGGGGATCGAACCGGCACTAAAGAGGCTGCGGACAGCCTCATAGTGCTATGTTTAACTGCCTGCGCTACCAGGGAGGCCCCTCTCTTACTTTCTATCCCATAAATGTGGTTTTATTCCTGGCAACAGCTTCAAACACAACATTGTTACCCACGCCCATCGTGTTCACATACTGGTAGGGTCTTGGGTGAAAGATTTTGTTGCATTGAGACAAAATAAATAGTGGCAAATTGAAGTGACAGTTATGCTGTCCTTCACACTTTCCTGCATATATAGTCTTTGTTAAATCCCATTTGGGAAGTTTTATTCTATTATCAACAGAGGAAATGAAGTCAACCCACATCGAACCCCGTCGGCACATTTCTAGCAAGTATGTTTTTAATTATTTGCACTTAATCTGGTCCTGCCATGCTTGATCCAAAGGAAGTGGAGCTACTCAGGGTTTTAAAACTGCAGATTTGCTATGTTCTTGCTTGTAAAAAAAAAAGAAAAGAAAAGAATAATATTCTGTGGACTGGAAAGAGAAATAGAAACTGCAGATATTTTTGTTTGCAGAGATTGCAAAGGGAAAGACACCAACATTTATAGACTGGAATTAGAATGTCAGATACAAATCTTACCCATGCAGTGGCTCCTGCATGTTTTTGCAGGGCAGTCAGTTTCAAGGGAGTAATTCGCACCCGAGGCTTGTTCTCACAATGCGTCCACCACGCTCATTTTTCATGGCATGTTCAGATAATCCCCCATTAGCTGAAAGCAGGATCCGAAAATAAAGTGTGTGTGTTGCTTTTCCCCGAAGCTGACAAGTGAACTCAGCACATGTCTGGAAATGCTATGGGAATTCCAAAGGAAAACAGTTGAAGCCCAAATCTGAAATTCCAATTTGAAATTACCTGCTGTCAACCAAGCAGATAGCACATTATCTGCAGGCTCTGTACAAGAAATCCTTCTGGAGTAGAGGATTTAGGGGGGTGGCTAGAATCAGGCCTTGGGGCTCTGAGATTCTTGTGTTCTGTTAGTTTTCCTGTGGAGACTAAGGGAAATATCAAAAGAATAATATTTCTTGACAGTCATGCCCACAGGGGTTGGCCATGCAGTGGCGTTGGGTGAAGACTCTATGTTCTCTGGTTTTCTCCAGTAGAGTCAGATTGAGGACTGAAAACAAATAAGCATCATGTGAAACATTGGCTCACTTGAGGGTGGGATTTCTGCTCATGCAGACAACACATTTAATTGGATGAAGGACATTTACAGAGTCTTGGTTAGGACAGAGCTAAATGCAGAGCCATAAAATTCAGATTTCATTGTCAAATAAAGTTTTATTGGAACCCAGCCTCACCCATTCATTTGCATTTCATGGAGGTTTTTGCAGAACAGAACAGGCAGTCACCATGGAGACGCTAATGGCCTGCAAAGTGTAGACTATTTACTCTCTGGCCCTTTCCACAAAGGACCCAAACTGTCCTCTGTAAACCGCATTTTTACCTTTGTTTACAGGTGATAAATATTCCCAGCTCTTACAGCTCAGTATTGTCTACCCGCCAGCAGCACATCTCAGCAGCCTCATCCTGACAGTCCAATGGATCTGTGTGTCTGTGTTTGCAGACAATTCCCTGAGTGTCCCTTCAAACAACAGGGAGAAGGCAAGGTACAGGCTGACACGAATGCAGACCAGTCGTAAGTAAAATGAAATGGTGACAGAGAGGGAAAGCTTTCAGCCAACAGCCACCTCTAGATGCCAAGTAGGGCTACAGCTGATCCAGAACTGAAAGGAATCCCAAAAATGAGAATTCAGGTGCCTGGGCCTGAGAAGATAGACATACAAGGGAATCTGCGGAAGTTACTGTGACACAAATCTGAGCATTCCCTTTGTAAGATAGTTCATTGTGTAGTGATCATATTTTCCTATTGCTCAGTTTGCTCCCGTGGTTAATCTCAATCTCTCACAGTCGTTTCAACACTCACATTTAATCTTCCTCACCTTCTCTTGCTTCGTAGCTACCTACATGTTTGGTTGACTTTGAAACAGCTATTAAAAAAAAAAATGTGGTCTTCCAAACCAAGAGAAAGAAAGAAATAATAGACATTCACTTAAAGTGTTACAAGGGTTTTATAAGAGAGGAAAATGAAATGCTTCAAAACCAATCTGTTCAAATGGAATTCTCACTGCTCAACAATTGCCTTCAGAGACTGTTCTTTCCTTTTTAATCTTTCTAAATATTGGACGAAATCTAGTAAGTCATTGCTGCCATTTGGAAATGTCAGAGTATCTCTCACTGGTTTCTCTGATCCCTGCGACTAGGAGCACCACACCACACACACACACCCCCCACTCAGACACACAGCATGCCATACACACATGCACACACACCACACATAGCCATGCACCAGTCATCCACACACATCCCACACCACAAATGCTGAATGCACATGTACCATATGCACACACATCACACACATATACACCCCCACATGTTTATACACACCACAAATACACATGTGCTGTATGTACACACATATACCATACACACCACACTACATGTATATCCACACACTACACATGCACACACATACCCACGCACCCTGCACACACACACACTGCATACACACGCACGCGCACACACACTCTCCACGCCACAGTCAGCACACCACACTTACACTTTTTGGTTCCTATAAAATAAAAATAGTCCTCTGAGCCATTTCTTCTGCAGACAAAAAGAGGCACAAGAATGGCCCCACCTCACTTGCTAAAGGTGTGCTCGGTCATGAGAAATTAGATTCAGGCTTGTCAGTGAATGTGATAAGAAGGTCTAAATCCTTCCCTGAAGGCCTCCCTTGCTCTCTCACAGTATTTGATGCTTTTCCTGGACAGCGCGTGCAAGCTGCTTTCTGCTGGAATAGGGAGGGGTCCACAGAGGAGCACTGGCCCCCAGCTGCCTGCTCCCCAACAGCCCAGCTTCCCCGCCAGCCTTTGGGGCTTGGCGCCTGTTGCCATTTTAAAGCAGAGAAACCCACCAGCAGCATTAGCAATTCTGAAAGGGCAGGTAGTTTTCATCAGAGGGGTGGGCGACCCCCCCCCATGTGCCCCACCCCAGTCACCTGCTGAAGCTCACAATTCCCTGTAATCATTTTTCATGAGAATCTTTTTTTATTATTTTATTTTATATATTTTTACATCCTTTTTTATTTGTTTATAATGTATGCATTTTCGTCTCGGTTCTAGTCCCCGTGAAATTCCCACCATTTTTGGAGAGCTCTTGAATTATTTATTTCTTTTGGCTAAAACATTAAAAAGAAAAATTGTGCCTGATGTTAGTTTAGTTTATCCTCATTCTTTTTCTTCCTGAAAACTCCTGCACAGGTTGAGTAGAAGCACAAGTGAGGACCTGGAAACTGGCCAGCAGATATCAGCTTTGATAATTAATTAATTCATAATTTGATAATTAATTCATAATAGTATTTCAGTTAAAACACATGGGGCTATTTGTTAGTTAAAAGAATTACTTCAATTATTCCAAAGAACCTTGAGGTTCATCCTCCCTATGTGAATACCAAGATTAGTACTCACCCAAGTACCTGAGTAACAGAAGAAGTGACTGAACAAAGGAGCGCTTTCAGCCACACCACAGAGTCTTCACTTTCAGTAGCCCCTGGTGGATTGCTCAGATAGTAAAGGGAATAAATAGCAGAGCACAGCTGTAGAAAATGCATTTTTTCAGAATTTCACTTGGGGAACATGAAAGAGTTCTGGAAATGGATGATGGCCCCCTTTGTGCAACAATATAAATGGACCTAATTCCACAGAAACTATACACTTAAAAATGATGACAATGGTGTATTTTTCAGGGTTCTCCAGAGAAACAGAGCCAACAGAGGGGACAGGAAGCAGGGGGAGAAAGAGAGAGAGAGAGCGTGATAGATTTGTTTTCATAAGGAATTGACTGACATAAGTGTGGAGGCTGACAGTTCTCCAGATCTGCAAGATGAGTCAGGAATCTGGAGACTCAGGAGAGCTGATGGTGGACTTCCAGTGCTATCTGAAGGCCTGAGAACCAGGGGAGTCAGTGGTATAAGTGCTATTCTGGAAGCCAGCAGTTCAAGACCCAAGGGGAGCCAATGTCTCATTCAAGTTCAAAGAGGAAAAGGCTGATGTCCCAATGCAAGACAGTCATACAGTCCTGCTTTCTCAGCCCTTTTGTTCTTCTCAGACCTTCAAGTGATTGGATGCGGCCCACTCGCACTGGGGAGGGCAATCTACTTTTCTCAATTCACAGACTAAATAGTAATCTTATCTAGAAACACTCTCACAGACACACTCAGAATAACGTTTGACCAAATCTCTGGGCTCCCTGTGGGCCAGTCAAGTTGACACATAAATTGAACCAACACAATGGGTATGGGTTAATTTATGTATATTTTACCATAAGTAAAAGAAAAGGAGAAGGAACAAAAATGTCACCGCTTCTCAGAATTAACACACTGAAACCTGGAAATTTTTCATTTACTTCTAAATTTGGAAAGCAAGATTTTCAGTCAGCTCTAAACTAGGCAGAAACTCTCCTGTCTTATCACAGATTAAAGACTCCCACCACACCTTCCTAATACTTCAGAGGCTTGTTGCAAGCCCTGACTGTTACCTTTGCTTCTGGTGGAAGCAAAGATTCCATCCATTATAAATCAGAGGTTCCCACGACAGCACACCACCCCTCCCCATCTTAGGTTCAATTAATTTGCTAGAGCAGCTCACAGAAATCAGAAAATCCATTTCCTTGATAAATTACCCATTTATTACAAAGGATATTAAAATCTATGAATCAGCAGATTGATGAAGAGAAACAGGACAAGGTATGTAGGAAAGGGCATAGTACACCCACGTTCACTCCAGGCATACCATGATCCCCAAATTCCCTAAGTCTCCATGTATTCACCAACAGAGAGTTTTGCAAACCCTTTTGGGTTTCTATGGCGGCTTCATTATATAAGCATGATTGATTAAATCATAGGTCGTTGTCACAGAATCAAACTTCAGCCCCTCCCTCCTCCTTGGAGGTCTGGGTTGAGACTAAAAATTCCAGAACTCAAATTACATGTTTGGCTATTTTGACAAGCAGCCCCATCCTTAGGTGCTTTCCAGAAGTTACTGCATTGATACGACAAAAAACATCTTTATCACTTTCAACATAGGAGATGCCAAGGATTGGGGGATCTATGCAAAGACCAAATATAAATGAAAAATATAGTTTGATCATGTGAATGGCCACATATATGTTTCTTATAAGTCACAATATTGCAGATGACCTGGGCCACATTGCCTTTTTTTTTAAAGATTTATTTACTTATGCATACAAGAACTGGAGTACAGGCCAGAAGTGTGGGAGGGTGAGGGGATTCACCAGAGATAGAGTGGGGAACAGAACAGGCAGACTGACTGAAATACACTGCTGAGGGGAGCAGCTGGTGAGACATGAGAGGTCTGCTGCGCCATGTGGGTATCTCCCCAGCTGGCCGGGATCAAACCCACCCTGCAGAGGCTGTAGATAGCTTCACAGCGCTGCACTCAACTGCCTGCACCAACAGGGAGGCCATGTTTTTATATTGTACATCAATGGAGTCATGCAGCTGGCTTTGTCTGTGTCTGGGAACTCACCTGTGTCAGTGTGGGTCATCAGAAGCCATTTATTCTTATGGCTCTGTTCTTCCATGGAGTGAATATTTCATAATGCATTCACCCATTCCACTGTTGACATATACATTTGGGCAATTTCCAGCTGTCCAATGCTGCTCTGAACATTCCTCAGGTCTTTGGAGAACACAGGCATACACGCACTGCTACTGCCAACACTGGTGGGTGATATTTAAACCCCTTTCCCTATTTTTTTTTAAGTAAGCTCAGCATAGATTTTATTTCAATTAGTTTCCTTTCTCTTATGTGCTACATAGCTGTAACCTGACTATCTTTCTTGGTTTCTTGAATTATTAAAAAAAAAATTAGTTTGCATTGAAATAGCGTTTTTATAAAGTGTATTCCTGGCAGTTTAATGTTATTATCTAAATATAAATTTTTGAACCTGGAAGTCAATCTCCAATTGAATGAATCTGAACAAATCATTTCCCAGTGCATCTTGATCTTGAAGCTGTGCCTAAATACTTAATGAGGTCATCCCAGAGATGCCAGCCTCAGAAAGGTAATTAGTTACAGCGGTTGTTTCATGCATCACCCTCACCACCTCTGATCAGTTGGTTTCATCGGATAACAGCAAGGCACTAGGAGCTATGGGTGCTCAATCTAAGTCGGCATGGGTAATCACCCAGTTACCTGACTGGTCAGGAAAGGGAGCTTAGACTTAGGGAGCTGTGACCACCCTTCTCCTTCCCCGTTAACCTCATTCTCCTCCATAGCAACAGAGGATTATGCATATGGGATTCTTCATGTCCCTCTTCAGGGCATAGCCAGGCATAGCCAGGTCTCCACTGGTGCAATCTATGACTAGCTTATCCCAAGGTGCAGAAAGGTGCTCTGGGCAAACCGCAGCAGGAGAGGGCTACTAGGCCCCTAGAAGAAGCAGAGGGGTAGCACAACACCAAGGGGTGCCCCCTGCCCTATGCCTACTTCTCCATGGGGCAGCCAGCCTCCTCTGTCTGACCACAAGCCCCATATGTGAATGCAGGCACAGTCTCCACATGCCCTGCCCCACTCAGCAGCTACAGTCCCTCCTCTACCCTTACCCAATTGACAGTGGTCAGAGCAGACCAGCTCTTGCTGCCCCTTTGACTACAAAACTCTGTTTAAGACATTTTGAGCCTGATTAAAGCAGTACATATGTATTGTCCCAAGACAGGCCTCAATATCTCATTCATCTGTCTCCCCCTAGAGTCCTCCAGCACTCCTCCACCGGCCCACCCCAGCCCTGACAGCCCCCACCTTTTGGGTTCAACAGAATTGAATTCAGTCTCTTCTCATAAATTCAGCCTAAAAGTGTAGGGGCTTCACCTTCCAGCCATGTTGTAAATGCAGGTCATAAATGTTTGATAATATCCTGAGTGCCTGTCCCCAGCATCAGGCCACAGAGCAGCATGCGAGTGTGGCTGGCATCAATCACCCTGCAGTCAGCGCTGTGGTGCTGGTGAAAGCTATGCCTAGGGGGTGTGGTGTCCCTAACACTGGGCATCCTGCTCCAGCAGAGACACAGAGAACAGTGAGCAAACCTCATGTCACTGTGTATGTATGCACATGCGCCTGCATGCACACACAGGCTCTTGTGCACATTTGTATGCACATGGGTGTGCAGTCACAGGCACATACACACATGCTTGTGGGAATGTGCACTGACACACCCTCTTAAAAATCAGCTCAGCGATTTCTTAAAGCTAGAACTCCAGCTATCGTAAAGCTCAGCCATTCTATTCCTAGCTACCAACTAGAAATGAAAAAATAAATCCACACAAATATAGATTTATAGCATCTTTCTTTGTGATAGCCCAAAACTAGAAAAAATATTCAAATGTCCATGATGGTTGAGTGAGTCATTGTGATGTCTCCATTCAGTGGAATAGTACTTCCAGAAGAAGGGAAGGAGAGGAAACATGTTCTTAAGATTTGTAACAATAGATGAATCTGGCAATCACAGGCTGAGTGAAAAACAGAGTATATACAGTATTCATATTTCACTTATATAAAATTACAGAGTGAGAAATAAGATCACACAGGAGCAAAGGGAAACCCAACTTCAAAGAGACAGAAGGCAGCTTTGGAGCTTGAGAGCATAATAGTTATTGTAGTCATGGTGACATTTGCAGGTGGGTGCATATGCCAAGACTGATCAGATCGTACAGGTTGCCTGTGTGCAGCTTACTGGACCTCACTAACATTTCAATTATGTTGTGAATATGTACACGCTTGTCAGCCACCATGTTTGACAGCGAACTTGCTACATTACATATTTACTCCCCCAAAGAGAGGAGTAACCCCAATGCTGAAATTGAAACTTTGAACAACCATGGGGAACTAGCCCTCAGCTTCCTCAGCCCTGCACAAAAGCTCCTAATTTGGAGTTTGTTCATGGTTCTGGTGGTAACTTCAGCCATTGGCAGGCAGGTACTCCTTTTAACTGCTACCTGGCACTTCACAGCTTACTTTCTGGCTATGGTTTGGTTTAAGCGAATTTATTTGCAGCTTTTTTGAGGTATAATTGGCATGTCATGCTGTGCAGTGCAGAAAGTGCTGATTTGGTACGTTTCTATATTGCAATGTGATCGCCACTATGGCATTAGCTAATACAGCTATCATTGCCGGCCACATAATGATCATTTCTTTTTTGTGATGACAGAATTTCAGATCTACTCTCTCAGCGACTTTGAAATCTCGATGCTGTGCATTAGCTCTCAAAGACTTTTTCATCTTATAACAGGGAGTTTGTGCCCTTTGGCCGCTGCACCTACATATTTATGCTTTTTGTTAGTTGATTCTGGAAACTAACTTTGTCTTGAGCTTAGTTTGGCTCAGCTTTTTGAAAGAATCAACTGCTTTCAAACCCATTAATTAAAAAAAATACAATATGCAATATGCAATTTCAATACCTCACATTTATATGTGATGCAACAGAAAACATCAGAGGAATATAAGTGAAACATATTATTGTAATATGTAACACTAAGAAATAGAATTATTTCATCGGAAAAAATATTTTATAAGCAAGAGCTACACTTATTTTTTTTTAAGATTTATTTATTTATTCATTTATTTATGCATACAAGAGCTGGGGTGGCCAGAGGTGTGGGGGAGGGTGAAAGGATTCACCAGAGACAGAGTGGGGAGCAGAACAGGCAGACTGATGAAATACACTACTGAGGGAAGCAGCGGGAGAGTCAGGAGAGGTCTGCTGTGCCATGTGGGTAACTCCCTGACCAGATATTGAACTCGTGCTGCAGTGGCTGCGGATAGCTTCTTAGGTTGTGTCTTAAGCCCTTGTGCCACCAGGGCGACCCAAGAGCTACACTTAATTTTTTTTAAATAATTTTTTTAAGATTTATTTATTTATACAAGAACCAGGATACAGGCTAGATGCGCAGGAGGGTGAGAGGACTCACCAGAGACAGAGTGGGGAACAGAACAGACAGACTGATGAAATACACTGCTGAGGGGAGCAGCGGGCGCAACAGGAAAGGTCTGCTTCACCTTGTGGGATTCTCCCCAGCCAGCCAGGATCGAACCCGCACTGCAGAGGCTGCGGTTTACAGTGTGGCGCTCAACCACCTGCATCACCAGGGAGGCCTGAGCTACACTTAATTTTAATGAAAGTTAAATACCACTACCATGTTTCATTCAAATAGTAAAATTCTCTGTGAAAAACTGCTAGAAATTAAAATATAATTAGTCTCCAATGAACATCTATTGCATCCACCAGCTATAAATTAAAGTTACATTAGATCAAACAAAAATGTCTCATCTCTAGTGCAATGCCCTTTTGATTCCTTTTACACAGATCTGTAAATAGAAATAACAGTTTAATTTTGTTGTAAAATATGTGATTCTAAGTATAATATGGTGAATACATTATTTTGCTGTCATGCTTTAAACCTATAAAACTCTTTTTCTGCTGAGCAAAGAAATAATGTGTCCCACACCAGCCTCTGATCCCTGCTTATCCTTCCAGACTCCAGACTGCCAGGAGCCAGTGAGCAGGCATGTAACACCTTGCTTCTTTCTTGCATCTCCTATGATTCCAAAAACCAACTCACTTTCCTTTTATACCCTCAAGCTTATGCATCACTGAAGTCCCCTTAGGTAAAATTTTCAGATAATGATACCTTTTTAATCCCATTTTTGAGTTTATCGTGTGCTCAGCAAAGTCCCAAGTCCATGCCAGAACTTTTTTTTTCAAGTCAATAGCTTTTTCTTTTTTTTTTTTAATTTTAATATTCCCCATACAATTGTAATCCCGATTTTGACCCCAATCTCTCCTCCCTGCCCCTGCCCAAAAAGAGTGTCTCTGGTTCATAGTTGTTTGTTGCTTTTGATTTTTTTTCTTTCTTATAGTTATTCTTTTTCCTGGTCCATATTTAGGTTTTCTAGATTCCTGCTATGAGTGAGACCATCCGGTATTTTTCTTTTTCTTTCTGGCTTATTTCGCTGAGCATGATCCCTTCCAGCGCCATCCATGTTGCTGCACACTGCATGTGTTTATCTTTTTTGAATGCTGAGTAATATTCCATGGTGTATATGTACCACATCTTCTTGATCCAGTCATCTATTTTTGGGCATTTGGGTTGTTTCCAAAGCTTAGCTATTGTGAATAGTGCTGCTATAAACATAGGGATACAGGTGCTCTTTGGAATTAATGTTTCTGTGTCCTTTGGGTAAATACCTAGGAGTGGAATGGCTAGATCATATGGAAACTCTATCTTTGGTAGGTTGAGGAATCTCCACACAACTTTACATAGTGGTTGGACCAGTTTGCACTCCCACCAGCAGTGCAGGAGAGTTCCTTTTTCTCCACATCCTTGCCAACATTTGTTGTTGCTAGTTTTTTTTTAATATGTGCCACTCTCACTGGTGTAAGATGGTATCTCATTGTAGTTTTGATTTTCATTTCCCTGATTGCAAGTGATGTTGAACATTTTTTCAAATGCTTATTGGCCATTTGCATTTCCTCTTTAGAGAAGTTTCTTTTTAGCTCTTCTGCCCATTTTTTGACTGGATTATTTTCTTTTGTTTTTGTTGAGTCTGATCAGCTCTTTGCAGATTTTTGTGATCAGTCCTTTATCATTAGTGTTGTGTGCAAAAATTTTCTCCCAGTCATTGGGGTTTCTCTGGTTTTGGTTATTGCCTCTTTTGCTGTGCAGAAGCTCTTTGATTTGATGTAGTCCCAGCTGTTGATCTTTGCCTTCACTATCACTGCTTTGCGTGATGTGTCTGTGAAGATGTCTTTGAGGTGCATGTCATGTAGTGTTTCACCTATATTTCCTTCTATATATTTTATGGTTTCAGGTCTTATGTCAAGTTCTTTAATCTATTTTGAGTTGGCTTTTGTGCATGGTGTGAGGTAGTAGTCAAGCTTCATTCTTTTGCATGTAGTGACCCAGTTTTCCCAGCACCATTTATTAAACAAATTTTCTTTGCTACAGTGCATATTCTTTGCTCCTTTGTCAAAGATTAGTTGATCATAGATCTGTGGGTTTATTTCTGGGTTTTCTATTTGGTTCCATTGGTCCATGTGTCTGTTCTGGTTCTAGTACCATGCAGTTTTGATTATTATGGCTTTGTAGTATAGTTTGAAATCTGGGATAGTGATGCCTCCATTCCCTTCTTTTTTTTTTCAGGAGGGTTTTGGCTATTCGGGGTTTTTGGTGGCTCCATATGAATTTCATCAATATTTTTTCTATTTCTTTGAAGAATGACATTGAAATTTTAATTGGAATAGCATTGAATCTATTGATTGCTTTTGGTAGGATGACCATTTTGATAATGTTAATTCTTCCAATCCATGAGCAGGGGATGTCTTTCCCTTTCTTTGTGTCTACTTCTGTTTCTTTTAACAGTGTTTTATAGCTTTCTTTGTATAGGTCCTTTACTTCTTTTGTTAGGTTTATTCCCAAGTATTTGATTTTTTTTGTTTCAATAATAAAAGTAATGGTTTTCTTGATTTCTTCTTCTTCAGATTTATTGTTTCTGTATAGAAAGGCTACTGATTTTTGTGTGTTGATTTTGTATCCTGCCACTTTATTAAACTGATTGATTAGTTTAATTAGTTTTTCTGTGGAGTTTTTGGGGTTCTCTATGTATATTATCATATCATCCACAAATAGTGATAGTTTGACTTCTTCCTTGCCTATTTGGATTCCTTGTATGTCTTTCTCTTGTCTTATTGCTCTCATGCCAGAACTTTTATTACTTATCACATGAAAAGGAGTATTCCTTCTTAACAAAATAGTCAAGGTATTTAAAATACTTAAAACCTGCTAAAATGCATTGCTTTTATTGCTTCCCTTGTCTGGAAATTCCTGTGAAGGAGCCCTTAGGTTACACCTCTCCTGGCTTAAGCCTGTCTCTAAGAAACATTTCATCCATGGTATCATATATTAGTTATCAATTGCTGGATCACAAATTATTTCAAAACTTAGTAACTTTAAAAAAAGGCAATGTGTGTTTTGAGGGAAAAAAACTGGGAAATTAAAGGAAAAATCAGTGACCAAAAGAACCAAAATCTCCTATCATTGAAACACACATTTTAAAAAACTGGGGTGGGGTGGGGGTAAGTAGGGTGGGGTGCAGTGGGGGAGAAAGTAATAAATCATGTAAAAAGGGTCAACTGTAAGATGAAGGATGTGATGGGGCTTCCAGTGGTGAACTTAACATAGCATAGACTCAGGTTGAATTTTTTAAATTTTATATGTATATATATAAAATATATTATAATATATATATATATTTACATTATTCTTCCTTTTTGTACAATTCATGCTTTCTCCTTTCAGGTGTAGGCCCCACAAAATTCCCATCACCAATTCACCCATTAATGATGCACACCTGAACCTTAGATGCTGTTAAAGCAGCATTGTTATTTCAGTAAGAATTTTTTTAAATAAGAATAAATAATAGGGCCTCCCTGGTGGCGCAAGGGGTTAAGCACTACACTATGAAACAATCCACAGGCTCTGCAGCATGAGTTCCATCCCCGGCCAGCCAGGGAGCAACCCATATGGCAAGGCAGACCTCTCCTGTCTCACCCACTGCTCCCCTCAGCAGTGTATTTCAGTTAATCTGCCTGTTCTGCTCCCACCTCTGTCTCTGGTGAATCCTCTCTCTCACACACACACCCGCACTTTTGGCCTGTATCCCAGCTCTTGTATGCATAAATAAATAAATCTTTAAAAAAAAAAAGAATAAATAATATATCTGAGAAGTGACCTCAGTTAGTGAGTTGGTGTCTGCATGACCAAGTGTTTTTACTAAAATGAACTCAAACACAGCTTTCTACTCTGTGGACTTTTATCCATGGACTTAAATGTTCTTGTCAGCACAATTACACCGTGCTTGCTGCTTCTTGGCCTCCAACAGTTCTTGAAGTGCAGCAGGAATCCCAGCTTCTGACTGGTTCAGAGGATGCCCTCCCTGCGCCCTGACCTGTGCTCAGCCTCTGCTGCTGGCTCTGGGGCTGCGGATGTCTTTTTTCTGTGGTAACTAGAGTGACTGCAAACACCCGAGCACAGAAATCTGTGCACATATCCATGGGCATTGACTCAGGATAAATTCCTGGAATTAAATCGGTTGGGCAAAAAAAGCTTTTGGCACTGAATCCAAGACACAGCCAGAGACCTCTCCTGTGTGCACACCTGGACCTGTGTGCTGCCAGGACCTTCCCTTAAGTGTTGAGCACTGGGAGAAGATGGGCAGTGGGTGAGGATGGGGACTGTGTCACTGGTTTGTGTAGTCAGCTTTTCTCCCCCACTTATTAACAAGGGAGAGTTAGATTCCCCAAAGGAAGCTAGCAGGACCTTCTGCATAAAGCCTTTGTGTTGCGTGCATGTCTTCAGGAGCCACCCCCCTGTCGTTCCCCAAGCCATATCGGCCAAGTTACCATGTGAAGGACCAGAAAGCAAATCGCCAGGGCTGTGTGGGTCCTATGCTGTCTCTGGGACATATCTTCCCTTTAAAAATAATATTGTTTAAATAGGTAAAAACTAAGCATATGAGCAATTCAGAAAAAAAGGCAACAGATCTGATTACAGACAGCATCCTTTGCTGACCTCTGTCATGCATAGCAGGGTTTTTCTAGCATTTCTCATCTCAAAATCTTTCCAGGCTCTGCCTACTTTCCAATTGCACATTTATTTCCCATTTGTAGATATTTGTCACAGCAACACCCACTTCTGCTTCCACAAGTACGTCTTCCTTTTCTATCGCGAGCATAACAAACTACCACACACTTAATGGCTTAAAACAACAAAAGTTCATTATCTTTAAATTCTGTAGGTCGGGGGCCTCCCTGGTGGTGCAGTGGTTGAGCACTGGGCTGCAAAGCTGCCTGCAGCCTCTGCAGCGCGGGTTCTATCCCCCGCCACCAGTGAGGGTCCCACATGGCGCGCAGACCTCTCCTGCTGCACCCATTGCTCCCCTCAGCAGTGTACTTCGTCAGTCTGCCTGTTCTGTCCCCTGCTCTGGCTCTGGTGAATCCTCTCACCCTCCCGTGCTTCTGACTGCACCCAGTGCTTGTATAAATAAATAAATAAATCTTTAAAAAAAAGAATTCTGTAGGTCGGGTGCCCATGACCCGTGTCTCCAGGCTAAATCCAAGCTATCAGAAGGGCCGTATTTCCTTGCGGAGACCCTAAGGGGGATTGTTTCCGTGTTCATTTGAACGGCTGGCAGATCTCAGCTCCCGGCATCTAAGGTTAGAACTTGGAGCATCAATTTCTTCTCACCTTACCCTCTCCCGCTCTGCCCACAGCCAAGCAAGGTTCTGTAGGGTCTTTTCTTTGAAGGACTTATTTGAGGGGTATTAGGATGTGGACATCTTTGGGAGGCCACAACCACCTACCACATAACTTATAAACTTAGAGTGTGATGCTTCAGTGTTTTGTAATGTATACATTGATAAACGTAAACTTTAAAAAATAAGTTGCATTGGGGAATCTGGTAGTTTTTCCACTCAAACTTCTGATACCAAGTATGTGAGGGGGCTTGTGTTTGTTTTGTTTTTTACCCCCACACCAACAAATTCTCCAATACCAACTGCATGGTCAACAAGTTTATTCAATTCTGACACTAACTGCCTGGAATCAGTGTAGACCTCCCACCTTAAGGGGTCATTACAGATGACGATGTCAAGTTGGTGTTCCCCACACTTCCAAATGACCTGCAAAAAATTTGGAATTCCCATAACCCTTTCTTCTGTTTCAGTGATTTGCTAGAAAGCCTACAAAACTCAGGATAACACAGTTTATACTATTAGTTTGTTATAAAGAATACAACTCAGGAATAGCCAAATGAAAGAGATGCACCGGGCAAGGTGTGGAAGGCAGAGCTTCCAGGCCTCTCCGCGGGCCCCCTGCTCTCCACCGCAATTTCCGTGGCAGTTAAGCTTCCTAGACTTTCAGCCAAGATCATCCAAACTCTATCCACTCACTAAGTAGAAGGGAAGTCCCAGTATTTGTCACTGACCCCGTGTCCCAAGCTATTATGTTGGCCGCACAATAGCTTCAAGCACCTTGCATGTAAATGCTGCATCCCCAACTGATTCTGCATTTGATTATAACTTTACCTTAACATTCAAAAAGAAGTGATGATTTTTCATGCGTTGTCTTCAAAAATAGTATAATAAAACTCACATACTTTGTCATGTACTTTGTCAAATTACAACAGGTCTCTGAATTTAGAGTACCTATTAGTTCTTAGTGAGGAGAAAATTACTTGTGTAAAACATTATTAAGAGAGAATAGCTGTTTTAACTGACATGTCTATAAATTTCAAATGGCATTTCTCTTTTGGAGAAGGAAATGTTTACAGTATTTTATTTTGTGGCAGGTGTAGAGATTTCTCTTATGCGGGATTTGACCTCAGCCTGCATACAAAAGGTGGAAAAGAACTCAAAGGAAATGAATATATTGTGATGTTAATGTAAGCTATTTATAAGCAGAAATGTTGAACTACATCTCTCTTTGATTTAATGAAGCTCTAAGGAGCTGCATAAACTTTCTGCTCTTGTTTATCCCTCCTTCCTACCTTTCTATCAGAGACATTGTGGGTTCTCTTTAAACATCCCCAGTTGAACTTTCCAATTAGCTCCAGGTGTGGGACAGGCAGGTGGTCTGTGTCATGTGCTCAGAGGAGAGAGAGAGGACTCTAAAAAGATGGAGAGACTTCTCTCCTCTGAGAGCAGACTTAAATAGGGCACCTGAACTAACCCCACAAGGATCTCCTGTGTGTACACCCATTTTCTCTCATAGGTTTATCCTATTAAATAACATGTGGAATCCATTCCAGTGTTACCAAGAGGTTTGAATCACTTTTGGCTCAGCTTTGAGAAGAGGACCCTGGGTTATTTCTTATACCTTTCAAACAGGGTATCGTGGCAGTTGCCTGAAGTGTAGTAAGATGGACATGCTAATGAGAAAGGACTTGTTGACTCTTTTTTTAAGATTTATTTTTATTTATTTATGCAAACAAGAACTGGGTTGTAAGCCAGAGGAGCAAGAGTAAGAGGATTCACCAGTGACAGCGTGGGGAGCAAAACAGGTGGAGCTACTGAAATGCACTGCTGAGGGGAGCAGCAGGTAAGACAGGAGAGGTCTGCTGCATCATGTGTGTTAGCTCCCTGGCCAGGAATCAAACTCAGACTGCAGTGGCTGGCGGTAGCTTGACATTGCTGAGACTTAATCCCTTGCACCACCAGGGAGGCCCTTGTTTACTTTTAAATACCAGTCAGTTTTACACAGTAATTACTTTCCATTTATGAACTAAAAAGCTCTCTCCGAAACTTGTACTTAAAAAACAACTGATATAAAACTGAATTTGAGGACAATGAATCCCATTGTTGACAAGGGTGTAGAGATCAAGGAGCCCTCAGACACTGTTGGTGGAAATATAAATTAACACCATGGAGAACAGAATGGGATTTCCTCCAAAAATTAAGACTAGAATTACCATAGGATGGATCAATTCCACTTCTGGGTACTTATCTGAGGACTATGGAAACATTAATTTGAAAATATGTATGCATCTTATGTTTGGGACTCCCTGGTGGTGCAAGGGGTTAAGCACAGCACTGTGAAGCTATCCACAGCCTCTGCAGCACGAGTTCAATCCCCGGCTGGCCAGGGAGCTACCCACATGGTGCAGCAGACCTCTCCTGACTTGCCCACTACTCCCCTCAGCGGCATATTTCAGTCAATCTGCCTGTTCTGTTCCCTACTCTGTCTCTGGTGAGTCCTCTCCCCCCACCCACATCTCTGGCCTGTACCCCAGCTCCTATATGTGTAAATAAATAAATCTTTAAAAAAAATATGCATCTTATGTTCACTGTAGCATTATTCTCAATAACCATGACTTGGAAACAACCTAAGTGACCATTGACAGGTGATTGGATATATATATATACCCAATGGAACACTACTTATCTATAGGGAAAAGAAGAAAGTTGAAATCTTGCCAATTGTGACAACATGGATTGACTTTGAGGTGACCACGTTGACTGAAGTAAGTCAGACAGAGAAAGACACAGTATGATTTCACTCATACATGGAATATAAGAAATGAACTAACAAAATAAACTTAATAAAATGAACTAACAAACTTCTGATGACAGAATGGTGGTTACCAGAGGGGAAGATGGTGGTAAGAGTTAGAGGGGTGTCCATGGATGCTGGTGGAAACGAGACTTTCAATCATGGCTGTGGTGTGGTCTTGTATCAGGTGTGGATCTGTATTCTTGAAATTCATGCAGGCTTGTAAACCAATATTACCTCAATTTAAAAAAAAAAATGGCAAGAGATGCGAATCAGATCTCCTTTTCTTAAACTTGGAAGAAAAAGAGTCAAAACACAATATTCACATTCAATGACTTTCTACCTTGGACATCTGTCATGTGCCAGACAGAGATAGACCCTGACATGGAAAAAGAGGGTCCCCCATCTAAGAGGACTACACCCCATCACAACACCCATATCCTTGAAAAGCCAAAGCAGGAAAGTGTGGGAGATGGTGGGCACAGTAGGTCATGAGGACAGAGCCCCCAGTGAGGGCTGCACAGCTGACAGCAGAGGGGAGATGGAACCCCAAATCTTCTTGGGCCCACAGTGAGGGCTGGAAGAGAGGGCAGACGTGGGACTGTGACCCAGAGGCAAGTCCATCAGAGAACTGGCTTCTCTCTGCTATGTAGACTGCTTCTCGCTAGTTCCCTGGGGGTGTTTCTGAGGTTGGTTTATGATGTGACAGTGCATGGCCCAGTTGGCACCCTGCCCCACCTGGCCCTCCTGACACCCACTACATGCACAGAGGTTTCTCCTTGGGTAAATATGTCCTCTCGCAGATGTTTCAGTCAACTGGAGGCTCATTATTTACGACTTTTGGAAATAATCACTTGAAAAATAAGGGGTGAGAAACTCGCTGTTTATATGGCTTTTGGTTTGCCCAGTGGAAAGAAATCAATTTGATGGTCATTCATACATATTCTCCAATTGTCAATACACAGCCTTCATGTCTGCCCATTACAGAAAATTGGGGCAAAGGATAATTACAACTGTGTACAATAATGCAACAAATGGACAGGAAAGCTTTTCTCAGTGGCAGGAACCTTTGCGACCCCAGAATCCATTAGTGTTCATCCCAATGGATGGATGGTCGCTAATGACTACAATCCTATGAACCAATTTGATTTGATTAAAATAACATAAGAATGCCTAAAAAAAATGTCTGGCTAATACAGACTTTCAAAAAATAGAAGATATGGCTGAATTCAGAGATTTTCTTATTTTCTCCTACAGGGATTTTATTTTTCCCTTTGAAAATCAAGAATGTTTCCAGCATTGCTTTGAAAATTAGGTGCATTTGCATCATTGCTGCACTATCGCCACATTTCCCACTTTGCTCCTCCTGCCAACACTGCTTGCTGAGTATCAGGCCCTCACCAGGCTGCAAGATGCCTGGAAGGCTCTCTGCCCAGCCAACCCGGCTAACTTCCCTTCTGCTGTGACATCTTTGCTAACACTGCTGCCACAGCCCAGCCACACCACACTGTTCACCATTGGTCCCTGGACCTTCTAGCACTTTCCATAGACTGACACAGTGTGGACTGTTTGAATCTGCCCCTAAAAGAATCTACGATCCTCTGGGGAAGAGATCTTTGTTTTATTGTGTCCTGAGCACAAAAAACCGCTTGACACAAAGTAGGTATCCACCAAAAAATTATTGAATAATTGTTAACTCCTTAATAATGAGAGGCATCCATAAAATTTACTCTCTCCGTTTTAAAGCACATTTCACGCATCTTTAATTTAACAAAAATAGTAACATAGTATAAAGTATTGTTTAACTATTGTATTTTAAAATGTACTATTAAAATTCTAAATTTGCATGTAATATTTATAAAACGTTAATGTTATTTTTATTGAAATAGAGTTGGCATATCACACTGAATACATTTAGAGTAGAACGTGTTTTGATAGATATATTATTGCAATATAATCACTCTATCACATCACCTATTTATTGTTTCTTTTTTGCAGTTAGACAATTAAGATCTAGTCTCTCAGCAACTTTGAAGTTTATATTACAGTATTCTTGATGATAATCACTATGCTGTGCATTAGGTCTCTAATGATTAAAAATTGGAATTTTAATAATAAAGTTATTACTTTAAAGTATATATCACATATGCTTAGATTTGCATCTCCAGAATAATTTACTTCTGCTCATGACAACTGCCAGATGCAGTCCTTCCAGTGTACTCTGCCCTGCAAAACAACGTAGAAGTTGAACAAAATATTTTTTTAAAGATTTATTTCCTTTTATACAAGAGCTGGGGTACAGGCCAGAGGCATGAGAGGGTGAGAGCATTCAACAGAGACAGCGCAGGGAGCAGAACAGGTAGACGACCGAAATACACTGCTGAGGGGAGCAGCAGGAGTGACAGGAGAGGTCTGCCACACCATGTGGGACTCTCCCTGGCCGGCCAGGAATCGAACGTGCGCTGCAGAGGCTGCACACAGCTTCATAGCACTGTGCTCAACCCACTGCGCCACCGGGGAGGCCCTGAACAAAATATTTTTGCTGAGAGCCAGCAAGCCACAGAAATTTGTGGATGGTCAATCCCGTGAGCCCTGGGGATTCTTCAGCAGATTTTGAGGACATAAAACTTTGCACTCTTATTTTTTTCCTTTTTTTTTATAAAGATTTATTTATTTATGCATACAAGAGCTGGGCTGTGGGCCAGAGATGCAGGAAGTGAGAGGATTCACCAGAGACAGAGTGGGGAACAGAACAGGCAGACTGACTGAAATACACTGCTGAGGGGAGCAGCGGGCAAGTCAGGAGAGGTCTGCTGCATCATGTGGGTTGCTCCCGGGCCGGCTAGGGATTGAACTCGTGCTGCAGAGGCTACAGATTGCTTCATAGTGTGGTGCTTAACCCCTTGTGCCACCAGGGAGACCCAACTTTGCGCTCTTATACCTCTAAATCATACGCAATATTTCAAATGGATGTGACCTCAATAAAAAAAAAAAAAACCCACAGTGAAAAACAATTTGCACCTCATGGTCTGCCAAGGGAAGGTGTAAACATTTATATATAAGAATCCATAACCGGGCCTCCCTGGTGGTGCAAGGGTGGTGCACAGCTCTGTGAAGCTGTCCACAGCCTCTGCAGCATGAGTTCAATCCCCAGCCCACCAGGGAGCTACCCACATGGCGCAGCAGACCTCTCCTGTCTCGCCCGCCGTTCCCCTCAGCAGTGTTTTCAGTCAGTCTGCCTGTTCTGCAACCCGCTCTGTTTCTGGTGAATCTTCTCACACACCCCCTTCCCCACATCTCTGGCCCGTTCTTGTGCACATAAATACATAAATCTTTTTAAAAAATCCATAACCTAACAGCCCCCTAAAGCCACTGGTTCTATCCCCTTTAGCCAGTCCCACCAATATGCTAACAAGGAAATCTGATTGGAATAAAGAAACAATGGCTTCACATGAGCCACTGAAAACAGGTAACCGGTTCCCACCTGTTATCAAATCCTCCCAGAGGGCATTTCCTTACCTGATAAATGTCAAACGTTATTTATAAACGTCATGGTCAATGTTATATTTAATCCTGATATTGAAAGCTTTCTCTCTCCTAGCTGCTGGCTCCACAGCTCAGGGTTAGAGCACTGGTCTTGTGAAAGCTTTCTCTCTTGATTTGGAAATGTGATAGGGAAGCTCTTGGTGCTGAGCAGCACGACAATACAAGAAACTGAATAAAAGTATAATGATTGAAAAGAAAGAAACAGAAAACGCCATTATTTGTGAATGGCATAATTATCATGTAGAAAATACAAGGACTCATTCAGAGGCATCACTGGAAGTACAAATTAACTTTAGCAACGTTGCCAGCTAGAGGGACAACATACAGAAATCAATTACTTCTCTTTAAATCAGCAATCATTAATCAGAAAAGGACATTTTAAACAGACACCATTTATAATAACCTGAAAGAATATCAATTACTAGGAATAAATGTAGTGAAATCTAGGCAAGGGCTCTCCACAAAAGTCCTACAAATCACGCCTCGGAGAAACTAAGGAAAGCCTGAATAAATGGAGAAATAGATGATCCCCATGTATTTGATTCTTCCCAAATTTATCTGTAGATTCAGTGCCATCCCATTCAAAATCACAGCAGGCATTTTGTCGAAATTAACGAGCAATGTATAAAATTTACATGAAAATGAAGAAGGCAAATAGCCAAGATAATCTTGAGAAAGAACAGTCATAAGAATTATATTTCAGCATATCTAGACTTATTATAAAGTGACAATGATACAACAGAGAATGTTGGTTCAAGGACACCAAAATATATCAAAAGCACAGAACAGTCAAGAAACAGAAAGAGAAAAGACAGCCTTTCAATGGAGCATGCTTTGTCAACTGAATACCCGCACAGACAAAAAATATCCCTTGATTTCTTTTCATACCATACATTAAGATAAGCACCCTAAATGAATTACAGAGCTAAATATGAAAGGTAAAACATTGCAATTTCTAGAAGATACAATGAAAAATATCATGTTTGGGGAGTTGGCAAACATTATGTGTTCCCAACACGAAAGGCACTGACTACAAGGAAAATGATCCATAAATTGAACTACCTTAAAATAGAAACATGTTTAAACATGCCATTGAGGGCCTCCCCAATGACCGCTGGGCTGCAAAGCTGCCTGCAGCCTCTGCAGCGCCGGTTCAATCCCCAGCCGCAGGCAAGGGTCCCACATGGTGCGCAGACCTCTCCTGCCACACCCGCTGCGCCCCTCAGCAGTGTACTTCATCAGTCTGCCTGTTCTGCTCCCTGCTCTGGCTCTGGTGAATTCTCTCAACCTCCCGCGCTTCTGACTGTACCCAGTGCTTGTATAAATAAATAAATAAATCTTTGAAAAAAAAATACACATGCCATTGAAAAAGTAACAAAACAATTGTAGGGTGAGGAATAGAATTGAACTTTGGTGAACTTAATGTAGTGTAGATAGATGTTGATTTATACTGTCACACTGAAACTTAGATAATGTCACAACGCAATGTTACTTCAATAAAAATTACAATGCCTAGGGCCTCCCTGGTGCACGGGGGGTTAAGTGCAGTGCTGTGAAGCTGTCTCCAGCCTCTGCAGCACGAGTTCAATCCCGGGAAGCCAGGAAGATATCCACATGGCTCACATCCCAAGTCTCTGGCCTCTACCCCAGTTCTTGCATGCATAAATAAATTTTTAAAAATTTAAACAAAAAATTACAATGCCAGCGCCTCCCTGGTGGCGCAGCGGGTTGAGCACAGCACTGTGAAGCTGTCCAGAGCCTCCGCAACACAGATTCGATTCCCAGGCAGACAGGAAGATACCCACATGGTGTGGCAGACCTCTCCTGCCTTGCCTGCTGCTGCCACAGCAGTGTCTTCGGTCCATCTGCCTGTTCTGCTCCCCACTCTATCACTGGTGAATCCTCTCACCCTCCCACACCTCTGGTCTGTGCCCCAGTTCTTGAATAAACAAAAATAAATATTTAAAAAAATTACAATGCCAAATAGAAGATTAAAAATATTAAAAAGTAACAAAACAATCGAGATAGTCTCAATCCGTGAATCCAACACAGGACTCCATTCAGAATACATTAAGAGCTCCGATAGATTTGTACCCCAAAAGACAGACAGTATATCAGGAGAACGGACCAAAGGAAGGAATGCTCACATCATTAGTCATCAGAAAAATGCCAATTAAAACTACAGCAAATGACAATACACACCCACTGGAATGTCAGAATGTCTAATAACCAAATCTTCACAATCCCACGTACTATTGAGGATGGGGAGCAAGTGGAATTGAATACCCTGCTGGTGGCAATGCAAAGGAACTTAGCCACTTTGCAAAATGACAGACCAGTGTGATTGCTCCACCCTAGGACTGAGAAATTCTAGATATGTACCCATAAGAAATACATATATATGTACATAGAACAAAAAGCCAAAAAGGATGCACAAGACTTTCTAGCAAAATTATTAATAGCTGGAAACAGGAAACAGCCCAAACAGCATCAACAGCAGAATGAGCACACAAACTATGGCACATTCACAGGATGGAAACTGCAGGAACAAAATGAGCAAACTCTGTTCACGTAACGCAGTAGAAGATGTGCAAAAATACAATGCTGGGTAAAATAAGACTGGCAGACACAAAAATCATAGGGTGTGCTTTCACTGAGAGAAGTTCAAAACAGACAAATCTAATCCATGGTACAGAAGTCTATGGCTTCCAGCAGACATGGAGAGGACTGGACTTCTGAATAACGAGATTTTGGTGAAAATTCATGAAGCTGTGTATCTCCTATTTTCCATGTGTATATCACATGTCTATGCAAAATTTTATTGAAACAAGTAATTATTTAGGTATCTAAGTTTTACAAGCTAAGGAGATTCTCATCCAATGATTCTGTTCTAGTGAAGTCTTTGACCTCAGATCTTCGGGCCCCCTCAAAAGTCTGGTTGAAAGAACTTTTCATTATGGGGGGGGGGCGTGAACAAGGCTAGAACGGACAAGGGGATGGGTGAGCAAAGGGGTGATCTCACAGGAACAGGAAATATTCCCTGCAGGAAACACTCCAGGATGTGCTGTGCTGAGGGCTGGGGGGCCGGAGGGTGAGTGGGGGGAAGCACTGATGCAGCCAGGTCTTATGCTTAGATATCTGCTATCTTATCAAGCATTTGGGCCAAATGGTGAGTGGAGGCCACTTCTCCACTTAAGGTTGTCCTCTATGAGGTAAGGGATAAGAACTTGAAGGATCTGTGTCTTGGAGGGCCTGAGTCTCTTGTCTTAGTTCAACAAGGGGGGCATTTGAAAGTCTTATTTAAGTCCCATGGGACAGCATTGGGCTTTTTATGTTTAGTATTAATTTGGGGGGCAGTAAGTCATTTTTGGGGACACAGGGTATGGGGTTTGGGGTTTCCTTGCCTTCACTTTCCAGGAGCACTAGACTTGGGGGCAAGTTTAACATCCTCACTATGAATTGTTTAAAATTATTTTTATTCAAATGTCTTAGACCAACTGCTTTTAACAGCATAATGTTCATTAATTGCTTCACCATAAACATTTACCATCATGCAGAATGGCTCAGACCTGCAACAGTAATATCTTAGCCAATCATTTTGATCATGATTTAAACATCTTCTCTGTGATGATTTCTATGGCCAAAAATGAAGATTTAAATGAATGTGCATTAAAGACTCACGCGGGTGTTGAACATGTGCCTTTGGCTGCAGGCAGGTGACATTTCATTTCCCCAGCATTTACCAGATGCCCAGGAGACCAGAGCACCTGCCAGGTGATGGAGATGAAAAATGAAAGATGCCAGTCTTTCAGACTGCAGATTGTAGTTCACAGAGTTTCCAACTGTTGCAAAGCAAAATGCTGACAAATGTGCAAAATGTGGTGAAGCCGTGAAACAAAGGATATGCCTAGGGAAGGGTCAGTCTTCAAAACCTTTGCCCCAAAGTTCGACCAGATGAGACTACCTGTGCTTGTGCAGGGGCCACGGCCATGCAGAGTGGGGAGGTGAGTCCGTCTCCTTTCACCCTGGAGCGTGAGACATCAGACCCTCAGAGAAGGAAGGGATTCACATGCAGTGGATGAGGCAGAGCTGGGCCAAATTACCTTTCACACGTCCTGCCACTGTCTGCAAAAGAAAACTGGGCAAAAACACCAGGAGATGGCTGACTTTAGAAAGCAGAGCAGAGAGCACAGCTTGACCCTGTCTTTGTCACTAATGGAATTCTTTCAGGCAGCTCCTTCTGTAGATAATAGACTCCAGGAGGATGTATTGAACCACAAACATTTTTAGGGCAGTTTGTGCACCTGCAAGACCTTCTGATGAGTCTGTTTGGATGAAAGAGAGTGACAGCGTGTGGTCCTGGCCTCAAGGAGGGACTAAGTTGGGAAAATAATGATGAAACATGGACTATTGCATGGAAGTTGCTGTGGGGGAGGGAGGTTGTCTCCTGTTTCCCATACACACTTTGTGGGGCTGAATGTCAGGTTAGGCTCCGAGTTAGAAAGGCTGTTTTAATTCACCCACAGTGTAAGATGTCATCGAGGCAGACGTGCTGAAAGGATTACTTATGCCACCTCTCAGTTCTGTTTCTCCCTGCTCAGGCCTGGAAGGGAGTGCCAGCACTGCTCATGGCTGACCTATGTGACAGGGCCCACACATTCAGACTGCACTGGCCAAGAGCTGCATGCCAGGTAAGGATGTACTGCTGGTTGTAGCACAGAATAAAAGACATTCTGCCATGTTTCCAAGAAAGGGGCGGGACCAGCTTTGTTCCCTAAGAGCAGACTGGCATGGCTGCACACATTCACTCCCACCTCATCTCGGTGCCTCTGGAATCTGACTACAACTCCCAGGATGCCATGAACCAGACTTCCTGAATTGGGCACTGGTGAGAAATAGGGGTGGTGCTGAGCAACCATTTGGGGCTTAAACAACAATTTGCACTGAACACGTGCATGCCCGCTGCCTTTCTGGCTTGAGTGTTTTGGCAAGCAGGATGAGCTGGGTCTTTAGAGACTTTGGTGACCACCATCTTGATCTTGTGATTATTCAACTTGGATGGTACATTTTGAACTTCAGTCTCTCTTTCTCTCCCAGTTCTTTGGGTCCTGTCTGGCCTTCCTGCTTGTAGGTGTCTTGGACTCATTCTCCTGGCAGCTCAGCTCTGAGCCCTGCCTGTTTGGATGGGCATTTGTCCACAAGGAGATGGGTGCTTTTGGTGTTTGATCAGGAGTCTATATTTTGAAATCCTTCCCTCCCCTACACTTCTCTCTCTATCAAAAATCTTTGAGCACACTAGAGTCTGATCACCTTGCTTTGATGCACACGGGTGACATGAACCTTTCGAATAGGCAACAAGGTTTTTTTTTTTTTCTCTTAACAGTTTGGAATTCCTGGGCACCCAATAGTTTTGCCCAGTATCTGTTTTGGTTCCCAGACCAGGAATGAACCCTCCAGTAACAATTCTAGTCAACCTCCAGCTCCTGTGAGGAAATCAGCTATCACCTGACTAAATGATGTGCTTATCAACTGTCTTTGTTCCTTTTTTCCTGAACACCAGGGCTGAGAGTCTCCTGAGAGCTTCTGGCAGAGTATCAACTTCTGTCTCCTCTGTCTTCCCATGGTGCTTATTCCAGAGCAGAAGCAGAGGGTCCAGACACAAGTCTGCACCTGTCACCAATGGTCACCTGCCTGTATGCCAGGTTACACGTGCTGCAGTGGTCTGGGGCCCATGAGTTGCTGAGTTTGGCAACTAAAGTCCTGCTGTCCACAGAAACATTAATTCCAAAGGACACCTGCACCCCTATGTTTATAGCAGCACTATTTACAATAGCTAAGCTATGGAAACAACACAAATGCCCAAAAATAGATGACTGGATCAAGAAGATGTGGTACATATATACCATGGAATATTACTCAGCATTCAAAAAAGATAAACACATGCCATTTGCAGCAACATGGATGGTGCTGGAAGGGATCATGCTCAGCGAAATAAGTCAGAAAGAAAAAGAAAAATACCGGATGGTCTCACTCATAGCAGGAATTTAGAAAACCTAAATAAGGGACCAGGAAAAAGACTAATTAATATAAAGTAAAAATCAAAATCAACAAGCAACTATAAACCAGAGACACACTATGGGGGGGGGTGGGGAGGGGTGGAGAGAGGAAGGACTAGGGTCAAAATAAGGGGGGGGTGCAATTGTATGGGGAATATAACCAAAATGAAAATGCATACATTGTGCAAAAATGAAAAATGATGTAAGAATTACATAAAACAAAATATTTAAAAAAAAAAAAGTCTTGCTGTCCATCTGGTGAAGGCCGGGAGTCCCATCACCACACAGCCAGATCTCAATCCAAAACCTTTGTTCTTCAGCTGCAGATTATATCCTGGCAGTGCCTGATAAGTGAATTCCATTGACTATAGCAGAGAAAGAGGCTGAATTCTTTTGCTTTCAATGTGTCTCTTTGCCCCACCAGCAACCCCAGCTCATTCGAGACCCCCAGTTTCTCTCTCTCCAGCCAGCCCACTGTGTACACAGCCTTTCACTTTCCACGGGCCACGTCTCTGCTTTGATCTTTCACCAGCTGCTTCCCTTTCCACAGATGCTTCCATAAAATCCATTTCCTCTCATGAACGTTTTCACTGATCCCTGCATGGCAGGATCCACAAAACAGCGCAAGAAAGATTAAAAGTCAGGGAAACGCTAGTCCCCTGCAGCCACTTAAGCCCTTCCATGTAGCAATATCTGTGTGTGTTTGTGTTTCATTTTTTTTTCTTCAGTTCCTCTTAAGATGAAAGAAAAGCCAGTGCAACAGGACAGAAAAATAAAAGCAATGATGAAGATGTGGGTTATCTAGTCCTCTCTCCATCTCAGCCTGCACATTTGAGACAGTTTGTACCAAAGAGAAAGGGACCATCAGGGAGGGAGAAGGTAGTCTTTATTTTTTTTTAAAGATGTATTTACGCATACAAGAACTGGGTACAGACCAGAGGTAAGGCGGGGGGGAGCGGTGAGAGCATTCACCAGAGACAGAATAGGGAACAGAACAGGCAGATTGACCGAAATACACTGCTGAGGGGAGCAGTGGGCGAGACAGGAGAGGTCTGCTGTGCCATGTGGGTAGCTCCCTGGCCAGGGTTCAAACTCGTGCTGCAGTGGCTGCAGATAGTTTCATAGTGCTGCATCTTAACCCCTTGCACCACCAGAGAGGCCCCAAAGGCAGTCTTTAAATAAGTGTTAATGGACCTAATCAGAATTAAAGGCTGTGGCAAAATACCTGTGCTGTCCTGTCTGCACTCCAGGCCAGGAGCAGAGTGGAGACAGGAGGGATTGCGCCTGAGGGATAGAGGGAGGAGAGCCAGCTCATGTTCCTTTGCTCTGGGATGACTTCCTGAGGGTTGCCAGTAGTAGTTGTTGGGAGAGGGAGAGATTGGGTGGGCGTTTCTCCCTGCAGGTATGGTGGGCTTGTAGCAGCCACAGGCCACCGACACCAGTCTGTGTCTTACCCAGGACACCCCTGCCACCTGCAAATGCTATCTCCTTGTCACTGAGCCTTTTGTAGTTTCTTGGTTTTGTGCCCATGCTCCGCAAGACCCCTCTCACAGGCTGACTGCAGAGTAGGAAGAGCAGACTGGCCCTCTGTGACATGGCTGTTAGGAGACTGGGCACAAGCAGGGGTGGAAGGCACTTAAATTGCAGGAGGTGGAGGCTCAGACACCTGTGGTGGCCATGGCCGTGCCTGGTGTGGGGAGCTCATTTGGGGAAAAGTCCCATCAAAAGCCACTCACAGTTACTAATGCAAGCTCAGGGAGCATGGGGGCCATTGCAGCAGATGGCAATTGACTCCTCATCTTGATTTTGGTGGTGGACTGTGAGGTCTCACAGTGCTGGGACCCCAGGGTCAATACATGAGGTGTCCAAACACTTACGAGGCTAACTGGGTGGTCAAACCACCATTTGCTCCTTCCATGTGGTCTTTTCCCATCCTTGTGGTACGGGACTCAATGAACATTGGCTCATTCACCCACAAATCCCGGAGACAATATGAGGAGATATGCACACGACCTTCTGATGATAGGAAAGCTGATGTACTTCCAACATCTGTATTGCAGAGAGGAACTTCCCATCTGCTGAGGAGCGAACGTGGCGAGGGAGCTGAGCACCTTCCATCTGTCCCTCCAGATGCACTCTGCGTCCTGCTCACCTTGCTCCGTGTCCATGGGAGCTGACTAATGTGGACAGCGACGAGGACACTTCCTCTCACCCCCTGGCTTCAGCCAATAGGAAGGACAATGGACATGACGAAGAAGAAAGAGCACGGGATCGAGATGAAGGTGGCTCACACCGGCTACAGCCCTCGGTTGGGGTCGCTTCCCACACAGGCCCCAGTGACTATTGTCTTCCCTCACCCTCTGACAAGTCCTCGGGATTGCACCACCCTGGTCCCATTTCCTCCAAATCACCCAATTTGAGCAGCTGTGTCTTTCCAGCCAGGACTCTGACGCTCCTGCTAGGGAAACATAATGAGCCAGCCTGGCAGCCTCCAGCACCGTTTGATGCCTGTGATCTTTGTTTTAAAGTAAAACCAGCCATCCAGGTTGATGTTCAGGTGCCTAGAGACAGAGAGCCAGAAAAGGCAGAGCAGTGTCACTTCGTTGATCAAGTTGGGAATTTAAGAGCAGAAATAGAAAACAGGGCAGAACAGGCGTGGGAAAGCAGCAGAAGGCGAGGGGACAGAGAATGCACGGCGGCGGTGGAGGCTGCGGCGGAGAGGCCTGCAGTGTTGGGAGGAAGAATTCGAGGGGCAGTTACTCAGGCCCAAGTTTGGGGCAAAATGAGGCCTGAATATCAAATCTGCGGGATGCTGAGCAGTTTGGAAGGGAGAGGAAGGCAGCTGGCAGGAGCCAAAGGCTTTTACGAATGAGGTGGAGAGACGAGGCATCCAGGAGGAGAGCAGGGGACAGGTGTGAGACACGGACAGGTGTGAGACATGGACACAAGGAAGCCACCCCCAGGCATGTAAACACGTGGAGAGGAGAGAAAACTAACTATTTCAGTGGAAGGAACTAGGGGCATCCTGGATTCCGTAAGTCAAACCAACAAGGACACAGAGTAGAAGCAGCTAGGAAGGAGCATTGAGTTAGGTGCACAAGAGGTTTCTGGGATGTTCCCCAAGATCAGAGTTTGGAATAAAGATGGGGCTTATGTCCCCTTTGCTATCAAAAAATTCAAATCTGGTCTGTGAATCCAAAGGAAATGTTCTCATAAACTCTCTCTCGACCTTTCAAGAAGGAAGTGGGCGCCATTATACAAACAGATTCTAAACTGTAGGAAGGGCATGCCTAGGCCAGGGTGCCAGGGACAGAAATGGGGTGCAAAGGTCTGCTGCTTTCCTGTTCTTAGTGTCCTGGGGAATCTTCTACCTTTTAAAAGCAGACACTTTATGCAACTATCACTTCTGAGTAGAATCCCCAGTAAACATCTTCACCTCAAGGTTTCACAAACAGTAAATGAAAAACTAAAGAAAGCCTGAGTTTGGGGGCTCAGCTGGGTAGTAAAGAAGCAGAGAAGATGAGACTCAGCAGAACGGTCACCCCCTCCTGCCCCAGCTCTCCAGCCTCACATACCCCGCGCTACACGGCGGCTGATCGCCACGACTCCAGACCCGCCAGTGTGCAGAAGCTGACTGTGGTGACGGTTTTGTCAGAAATGACACATGCCACCTTCAAACGAAACATTATTCTTCCAGCTGTGAAATATGTCAAATATTATGCCAGACTTCTGTGAGTCAGATCTCCAGATTTTTAATTGATGACTTAAAAACAACAGAGGACAGCATAGAGAATAAAATTCCATTTTACATAATGAAAGAAACTAGGAAACTTAAATTCAAAACCTTTTTGTCAAGGGAGAGTTTAATTTTTTTTTAAACATAAAATGTTTCCTTACAAGCTGTAGACCTTTTCCCAGGAAGAGTATATATTCAGAGGGTAACAATTTGATGAAAAATGATTCCATAAAGAAAAACTCTACGTATATAACCTCAGGAGATATGACAGTTAAACAGCACAAGCCATTTGGGGTGGACTATTGCATTTGTATCTTTTCCTACAGAACACAGCGAGACGAGTTTTGAAATATACATGTCCTGCTGCAGGGGGATCTTGGTAAATTTTTCTTGCATTTCCCATGATTTGCCAGCATTCACCTGCATACGGGTGTGAGCGTCAAAAGTCCACTCCAGAGCTCTAGTAAGCACCTTTTCTTCTACCAAGAGTGGTCCTGGGCAGTGATCTCCTGGTGTTGGTGATGAATCAAGTTACCCTTGGTCTTTCAACAATGCACATCTGTCAGTTCCATCCCATCACGACATGAGTGACAAGCAGATAGCAGGTGCCAACCATGCAGGACACGATCATCACTGGGAAGCCCAACCTGAAACACAAAGAGAAATGGGTTGTGGGGACTGGAGACTGGCTAGTGTGGAGACATCCAGACTCATTGTTGTATTTTGCAATGTAATGTTACTTCAATAAAAATTTTTAAATATCCTTTGGGAATAAAAGGGAATTCAGTGCATTCTCAGATGAAGAAAAGCTAAAAAATCTGGGGCCCCCCTTGGTGGCGCAGGGGTTAAAGACAGTGCTATCAAGCTACTGCCAGCCACTGCAGCAAGAGTTCGATCCCCAGCCGGCCAGGGAGTAACCCACATGGCGCAGCAGACCTCTCCTGCCTCGCCTGCTGATCCCTTCAGTGGCGTATTTCAGTCTGCCTGTTTTGTTCCCCACTCTGTCTCTGGTGAATCCTCTCATGTCCCGCATATCTGGCCTGTACCCCAGCTCTTGTATGCAAAAATATATAAATCTTAAAAAAAAAACAGAGGCAATCAAAAAATAATAATAAATAAAATAGCAGATATAAGTCCTAACATAAAGAAAAGAGAGACAGAGACAAGACAGAACGAGACATTAAATGCCAGTTATAGTATTTTCTATTTAACCTTCATTATTTGCTAGTTGAGTTACACTATGCTAACAAAGAATAATACAAAGATATTTTCATATAACATAAAAATTCCTAAAAGATCCCTTAACCCATAAAGATGCACACATAAATGGAAAATGCACTTTCCCAAAGAGAATTCATTTAGGCCAATCTGGCCCACCGCCTGTTTTTGTAAATAAAGTTTTATTGGAATGCAACCATTCACACTCATTTACTTATCATCTACAGTTACTCTAGAGCTACCAAAGCACAGTAGAATTGAATAGTTGAGATCTCGTGGTCAGCAAGACCTAAAAGATTTAATATCTGACTTTTTATAGAAAACATTTGCCATTCCCAACATCCAGTCTTGGGAAGGTGAGGGAGCTGCCTACCAGTTTCCTATCAGCTCCACCCAAATTGCAAGCAAGTCCTGGACCACCTTGCCAATAAGAAATACAACAGAAGCCACTGTGTACTTTCCAGTTTGCTAGTACTACAAATTAACAAAACTAAAAGGAACAGGTGAGATGAATGGTAATAATACATTCTGTTCAACCTTCTATATCCAAAATCTTATTTTAACATATAATCAACATAGAAATGTGCATTCTTTTCTATATTAAATGTGCAAAGCCCATGGTGGATTTCTTTTTTTTTTTAAGATTTATTTATTTATGCATATAAGAACCGGGTACAGGCCAGATACGCAGGAGGGTGAGAGGATCCACCAGAGACAGAGTGGGGAACAGACCAGGCAGACTGACTGAAATACACTGCTGAGGGGAGCAGCTGGTGAGACATGAGAGGTCTGCTGCGCCATGTGGGTATCTCGTTGGCCGGCCCGGATGGAACCCATACTGCAGAGGCTGCAGATAGCTTCACAGCACTGCGCTCAACTGCCTACACCACCAGGGGAGGCCCTGGATTTTCTATTACCAGAACATCCTTATGGGGCTTGCCACATCTCAAGGTCCAAGAGCCACAGCGGCTGGGGGCTGTTATACTATCTGCTCTAGGAGACCTCCAATTGGCAGCTGAAAGCATTTGAAAAGGCAGGATTAGTGCAGTGAGCTGATATGGAAGATGCCTCTCAGAGCGTTCAGAGGGGAACCCCTGGATGGAGTCTTTGTAGAGAGAGCCTATTGAGACGGGCCAGCAGGTGCCACCATCATCCAAAAGCATCTCCCTGGGCGAGGAAGCTCATCAGAGGGACCTTTTCCTAAGACATTTTGGAAGTTGTGAATGAATGCATATGAGCATATGCGCGCTCGTGCACACATACACACACACACACACACACACACACACAGAGCATCCTTTAATGTTCAGGTTAATTTAGGGCAAGTGACAAAGCTCTTTCTGATGCATAGACCAAGGCTGGCGTGCTGCTTCTTGGGGCATGTCCTCACTGCTTTTTCCTGTGGGTGTGCAGCAAGCTTGGTGGGTGTTGCAAAGTTTCACTCACTGCCCAGCCAGCCATCTGCTGGAAGGAGATTTATGTGAAGTGAGGCCAGCAATGATGTCCTGTCCCTGCCAGCAGGACTGCGACTACACAACATTTATGTGCCATGTTTACTGGGAGCTGGTCCACTTCCCCGAAGATCCACTTGCACTGCTCCCCAAGCCTCTCAGAAAAGCAATACCCCCACCAAAAGGCTTAGGAGAAGCAGATCTGCTCAACATCCAGCTTCGCCTTATGCTTTCATCTCCCTCTGGGATTATTTTCACTCCATTCTGGTTCCAAACATCACGTTCTGTTACACAAGACAAAAATCACTTGAATATCAAAGCACACATCAAGATGCAAGATGTCAGATGGATGCGCAGACAACATTAGAAGCATTCACTTTAAGGTTAAAAACCAGCCTGTGGAGGCGCACAGCACTCCCAGAAACCAGCTCCCCAAGTGCTGGGAAGTGAGGTCCCCCTGACCCTGCCACACATACTTCCAGCGGGAGGCACTGATAGACACTTGCTTCTCAAAAAGACACTTTTGCTAATGAAGTCTACTGAAACCATTCTTCTTGTTTGTGTTTTCTTTCCACAAGGTACTCTACCTCACCATGACTATGGCTGCTAAAGAAAAAGCCATTTCACTGCTACCTGTCCAGAAAAATAATACAGGTTTCCAGGTAGAACAACTTCTGCTTCTCAGCCCCAGGAGGTGCACACACTTGCCCCACTTGCCACAGAACATGCACCCCTGAGAGCTTCCTTCCCCCACCCATCCTAATATATACAAATTTAATCTCTATTTTTGCTACTATATTCTCTTTTTAAGTATATAATTAATTTAATTTTTATATAATCTCTTTCTTGGTGGATGCAAAATCTTTATCTGTAATATCAATGTTTACCTCTCCCCAACCCAAAAAAAAATCACCTCTTGGTTTACCAATTCTATCATTTTTACTCTTTTAGTTCAGTAAGTTTGGGTCTGTGTTATTTGTTCATGTAATATTATTATTTGTTCGTGTAATATTTTCACCCAATTTAAAAACAATTAAAATAAGTAGGGTTTTACCCCCAAATTTGGCAACAAGGGCTGCCTTGAAATTGGCAGTGTTGCTCTCTTCTTTGGAGCTGAGTAAGCTGTTGGTAAACCCCGAGGGCAGCAGTGAGACAGAGAAAAGACAGAGTAAAGTGAGTTTGCTACATATAAGCAGCAACCTCCCTGAGCTTAACCTCCCTGTCAGATAATCCTTCCTGCAAAGAAATTAAAAATAAAGTGCATAAAGCACCAATTAAAAGTTCTACTACTTTGTAAATGCTTTTGAAATGGGATGCATTATCATTTTTTTTTGTTACCACTAACACCACCAACAAATTCTATTAATACTATAACTACTACTACTTCTACTCTTTATTACTGCTTCAATTTGTTTTTTCTAAAGTGAATCATTTTTTCCTCTTATTTTTAATTTGCAAATAATTATTGTGGCCAGAGCCCATGGTTTGAAAATACAGTTATTAAAACATTGAGATTACCTTCATGGTTTCCCATATGATGAATTTTTGCAACTGTTTTGTGGACTCTTGAAAAAAATCAAATTCTCCATAGAAAATGAAGAGGACTATATAGCTAATGATTCGGCTCTCAGAAATGAATGGTGTGATGTAAAAGTCTTCCATTACCAATAAAGTTTATGTTAATTTCTCCTTTCATTCCTGATTGGTTTTCTTTATATATTTGATGTTATATTTTCAGCAATTAAAAATAATTATATTGTCTCCATCTCCCTGAATTTTTTAACATGACTTTTCTATATAACATGTATATGTGTTTGTTTCTCTCTTTATTATCTTTTCAATTAACTAGATTTATTTTTAATTTTTAACCTGTCTGTATTACTCTGAACTCTGCCTTTAAAGTAGAATCCAGTTAGAAATTGATTTATAATCCTATTGTTGATTCTTCACTTTATATAGCTACATTTGGCTTCCTTATGTAATCTTGATTTCTGCTTTGCATTTTTAGATGTTTCCTTTGTTTTCTCCTATTTACTAATAGTTTTAGCTATCTAAGTTCTGTTGTTTTTATCAATCCAGTGATTTAAAAACTTAATTCTATGACAGTTACTTTTAGGTGCTTAAGACAGTAATATAAACCTATTTACCTCAATAAAAATAACACAATTACAAATACATAAAGTCTATGTACTTAAAAGTACAATACAAATATTTAAAAATCTATGTACTTCAATTACGAAAGATAAAGAAATGAATCCATAGCTTCTCCTATGCAAGACAAAGAAAACAGGGACTCCCAATTTTTCCATAATCCATAATCCATCAACACATTTTGTGGTCTTCATTAATTCAATACAAGATTGGAGATTTGGGTTACGTTTGTGAAATTCCTATTATTTGCAATATGTAGCTTCTGTTTAGATACATTCTGGCTATCGAATTTAGTTTGATTGAATAGCTTGTTTACAACATTAAGAATCTTATTTCGAAAGCCAAAAAGAAAAAGAAAAATACCGGATGGTCTCACTCATAGCAGGAATCTAGAAAACTTAAATAAGGGACCAGGAAAATGAATATAGAAAGTGAAAATCAAAATCAACAAAAAACTATGAACCAGAGACACTTTTTGGGGGCTGGGGGGCGGGAGGGGAAGGATTGGGGTCAGAATGGGGCGTTTGCAATTGTATGGGGGAATATAAAAATAAAATTTAATATTTAAAAAAAAAAAAAAGAATCTTATTTCGATAAGTATGTTTTTAATTGAGCTTAGTGTTTGTGATAAACCATTTTCTCACCACAAAGCACATAGCTTAAGTGCTTAATTCTAGAAAATATATTGAAGTAATCACTGTCAGGAAATGATAGCGGTGGTGTTTTTTTCTGAATCCTTACTCACTCGATATGTTGAGGAGGAGGAGGAGGAAGACAACCTGTCAGTTATAATAAGAGCAGATGTCATCTGTGAGTGGTAACCAGCAAGCAGGCAGGTCTACACGTATCAGCTCAGTTAATCCTCATGAGCTCCTATGAGATTAATAGTATCATTCTCCCATCTTTAAAGATAACATAACTAAGACCAGAAAGGTTATCCAGGTCACATAGCTGGTTAGGAACAAAGGCATGGAAGGTTCTGAAACATTAGTAGATGGGTGGAACTTGATTGCACTTGAAATTAGGAATCTAGGATCATAACCACATCCTATCAAAACTTTGTCATTTCTACTTGTATGTATAAGGTTCTGGGATTCTAGTGGAAATGTTATCTTTCTTTAACTTTGTTATTAAAAATACTGACAGGCTGTGTCATAACATAAGATCATTCAGTTAATTCTATCTGGGACATAGTGAGCATATTTGGATGCATATTCCAAAACCAGTTCTTGTGATGCTGTATTTTTTTTTTTAACACACAAGTCTATGTTCTTCAGTAATATTTGTTTCATTGCTGCTGTTTATTTCCTTTTTTATCATCTTTTTCCTGAGCAAAGCGCACCCAGAGCGTGTTTCCAAATCGACAAGCTTGTAGACTCTCACTGGACCCCTGAAATTTGCTCAAGACTGCTGGCGTGGGTCCATCTCCAGATAACAGGCATGTCTCCTTGCACGCCCGGACTGCGCCCCAGCCAGTGCCCAGGTGCACGTAGGATGAGACTTCACTGTGCTGCCCCCTGCTGCAAGGAGGGTCCGCACTCTATCACAAATCCTAAGGTTGGTATTTGAGGTGCAACCTCTGAGCCAGAGTAGACATGACAACTCTGGCCTCCAGGTCTGAAGCTCATTCACAGCAGGCAGTTTCAGAGTTTTCTTTTCAGTTTTTTTTTTAAGATTTATTTATTTATATAAGAACCTGGGTACAGGCCAGATGCGTGGGAGGGTGAGAGGACCCACCAAAGACAGAGCAGGGAACAGAACAGGCAGACCGACGAAACACACTGCTGAGGGGAGCAGCAGGCGAGACAGGAGAGGTCTGCCGCGCCATGTGAGTTTCTCCCCGGCCGGCCAGGATCGAACCCGCGCTGCAGAGGCTGCAGACAGCTTCGCAACGCTGCGCTCAACTGCCTGTGCCACCAGGGAGGCCCGTTTTCTTATCCAGTTTTCACTTCTCTGGTCTTTGAACAAACAGCTTTCCTGGCCAGAGACTCAGGCACTGAAGTGCATATGGGCCAGTTATGTTTCTCAGTTACTCGAGAGTATTAGAGCACTCCACAGAAACAGAACCTGTAGGAAAAAGTGTGTGTGTGTGTGTGTGTATGTTGTGTGTATACACATGCACATCTCACAAGGTGGTCCCTCTGAGTGTGCCACCCCCTGAAGACCCCTTCTCCCCACCATACAAGCCTTTTCACTCTTCCAAGAAAGCCTCATTCTCTGTGCCCCTGTCTCTCTTCCACATGCCTGATGGACCAACACTGCTGCTGGCACCACCTGGGCACAGCAGGTCCTGTGCAGACACAGCCCCCTTCAAGGAGTCACCTCAATGCTGATTGTACTAAGTCCTGTGCTCAGGGGACACTCCAGGGCAACAGGGAATGATAGCAGTAGGCAGGGCACTGTAGTTAAGGGGTGCATGGTGAATGACAATATCAAATCAGCCCAAGCCCCCCCATTAGGACACCTTGCGCCTCAGAGTACCTCCTTCCTTTCTTCTCCTTCTTCCTATGGCCGCCTTCTCCCTGCACATGTATTGCTTTAGGAATGTATACTGCCAGAGAATGCCCCCTTAACACCTTGGAAACACTTTGCACATCATGAATGCACAGAAAAGCTGGAGCAACTGCAGCCACGTGCCATGGGGGTTCCCTAAGGACGGGGAGAGCGGGTGACAAAGGAGATTCCTCTTGCTTCTTCTCTGTCGTCCGCCTCTATTATTTTTTGTGCATTGCTTGTGTGACTACAAACAAGCAGTTACAATTAGTTATTTAAAAAGCTGTAAGTTAAGAACAAAAAGAGAAAAACAAAAATTTGGAGTTTACAGTCTCATTATCTAACAGAAATGCCATGGATTTCCATCAGCACTTATTTTCTGCACATTTTACTTCAGTGAAGCAAAGTAAACAATATTTTTTACATGGAAGCATACTGGAACATAATCAGGCTGGAACCCCTGGCCATGTTGCTTTGGTGAGCTGATAAACCATGAACTGGCCTGGGGTCCTCAGCCTGGAAGCACCTGGGGGTAGATCACTGCACCACCATAACCCACCAACAGGGGGAGCCCTGGGGACGACACTCCTTCAGGTGCCTGACCACCTCACTCCCCTCTTCTAAATTTGCTTCTGCGGAAGAGGTTAGCCAGACCTACTGGAAACACACAGGGGTCATTGTCACCTCTTCTCAGAGTGGAAGAGTCCTGAAAAATCAACGCAGAGAGCACTCTTGAACAAGGATCCAATGGGCCATGTTTCACATTATTTTTGAGGGCTACGGATGTGACTTTCAGCATAGATGATCCCAGGGAGGAGGAAAGCATTAAGCACAGTTATTAATTCTTACTAAGTCGACCCCATTTTAGAAATTCAGATTTCATTTTTTAAAAATTCAGGCAGGGCCTCCCCGACGGCGCAGCAGGTTGAGCGCCACGCTGTGAAGCTGTCCGCAGCCTCTGCAGCACGGGTTTGATTCCCGGCTGGCCAGGGAGCAACCCACATGGTGCGGCAGACCTCTCCTGTCATGCCAGCTGCTCCCCTCAGCAGTGTCTTCGGTCTGTCTGCCTGTTCTGCTCCCCGCTCTCTCTGGTGAATTCTCTCACTCTCCCGCACCTCTGACCTGTATAGTTCTTGTATAAATAAATAAATCTTTACAATATATAAATAAATAAATAGATAGATAGATAGATAAATAAATAAAAATTCAGGCCTACCATGATTATAGTGGCAGTGGGGATACATAATCATCAGTTAACTTTAGGTTTCAGCATCAACACTTTTGATGAATCTGAAACCAGTTAAGTCCACTGGGCATTTTAAAATCCTTGCGGCTTTCGTTTCTAGCTTTGCAGCACCAGCAGGAGGAGCATGCTCTGGCAGTACACATTTCTAAACCAATACATGTGCCAGGAGAAGGCGGCCATAGAAAGGAGAAGAAAGGAAGGAGGTGCTCTGAGGTGCAAGGTGTCCTGATGGGGGGCTTGGGCTGATTTGATATTGTCATTCACCATGCACCCCTTAACTACAGTGCCCTGCACAAGAGGAGAGTCCTCATGAGTCTGTTTAGAAATTTAAGGTTCTGCTTATACGGTTTTTAAATTGTAGGATGTAGGTTTTTAAATTGTAGTCGCATCAGAAGTCATAGTGTGGGGGAGGGAACAAAACCTTCTGGACATTTCCCAGGCTCTTTTCAAGACCACTCCTCATAAGTAGATGATGAAACTGAATGAATTAATTAAATAAAACAAATTATTAGACATAAGACCAAATCAGTGATCACCAAAAGGGGTGGGGGAAGGAAGGTGAGTAAGTTGTACAAAAGAGGTCATTTGTATGATGAAGGACAGAATTGGACTTCTAATGGGAAACTTAATGTAGTGTAGAAAGGCGTTGATTTATAATGATGCACACAGAAAATATATGTTAGAAAGCATCCATTTTTTGTATATAATAAAAAATTAAAGGAGAAAATTCATATCCAATCAGGAAACACTGTCCCATCTGCAGAGGTGAGTTCCCTCAGAGCCTGCAGCCAAGGATGCTCCCTGGCTTGGTTGTGCTCAGGTGAGTCACTTTCCTCACAGGAGAGCAAGTTAGGACCACACTGGTAAGCCTGTTTCTGGGAGAACCCAGGTCCTGATGGAGCAACTTCTACAACAAGAAATGTGAGAAAATGAGATAGTCTGACCTTCCTGATTATGAGTTTCTGTGACAAAATACAGCACTCTACAAAGGAAGAAAATGTGTAGCCTGTCCAGTAGAATATCAACCAGGGTATTTTCTAAGGCAAGCTGAGAAGCAATCTATCACAAATTTCATTATCAGCAACACACCAGAACTTTTGTATTTCATCGGCAAAACTGAAAACCACAGCAAAAATATCAAGTCACATAGAAGCTGACATTCCTAAGAATATTCTTTGCACATCTGTTGTTTGTTTTGCTGGGGAGTCAGCGCTTCCACCTAATACACAAAGAAAACTCCCAAGAAGTTGATGAGAGATGCTGCCCTGTGTGCCTTCCAGGGTCATGACTCAGCAGAGGGAGAGAGTGGGGGGTGGGGGGGAGCAACAATCGATGCTTGGTGTCCTCCGGCACCTAACTCAGCACCCTGCCCCCTTGGCCAGGTTCTCATTCCTTTCTCTCCTTGAAGTGTTTTTGGGTGCCCCATCTTGAAGGGCTTTGATTTATTTGCTCATTTAATAGCGTGCATTGAAAGTTTACTATCCCCATAGGGACTCAAAGGAAAATAAGGTAATTCTTATTTTCAATGTCTCATAAATTTCTAGAGGAAACAGACCCATAAACAACCATTATCACACAATGTGATGTGTGTGATTATTCTTAACTGGTTCTCACTAGGTCTTGTTCATTAATTCATTTATCAGACTTCTATTAAGCTGGGCTCTGGGGTAGCCCTGTGGGATGCACAAGGTATCCTAAGTAGTGCGAGCACAGGGAATGATGTCCTGGGGCATCCAGTCAGACTGCACATCCTACTGTGATCATCTCTGGGTACTTTGTTAAGAGGCATCATCCCCATGGGCCTGGGGCTGTTACCAGCCATGGAGGACATTCCAGGTGAGAAGGTGAGGCCCAAATCATGAAAACACACATGAAGGTGAATTACTGGAACATTATAGAGAAAAAGAGAGGGTTTGGGTCAGTTTTGGAAACTTGCTTCCCCACACTGTATACTTTGATTCTCTTTATAAAGAAAAGATTTATTTATTTATGCATACAGAGCTGGGGTGCAGGCCAGAGGTATGGGGCAGGAGGTGAGAAGATTCACCAGAGACAGAGTGGGGAACAGAACAGGCAGATCGACTGAAATACACTGCTGAGGGGAGCAGCGGGCGAGACAGGAGAGGTCTGCCGCACCATATGGGTACCTCCCTGGCTGGCTGGGGATCAAACTCATGCTGCTGAGGCTGCAGATTGCTTCATAGTGCTGTACTTAACCCCTTGCGCAAGCAAGGAGGCCTTGTATACTTTGATCCTGCAGATGTATCAAAATGACTTCCATCCTAGCAAGTCAAAATCCCACCCAGGGCTTCCAGCCAAAAGAAAGCTAGTAAATGCATACCTCCAAATCTTGTAACAAAAAATCCAAACTGCAAATTAAAACTCATTTTCCTTGTACCCATCACAGAGCTGAGATTTTGGAGCCACTAACCAATGTGGGAAAGGCAGGGATCTGTGTGGAGAAATAGGGTGAGCAGGAGCTCAGCTGGGCAAACACAGACCAGACGCCACCATGAAGAGCTCAGCCAAAATCTGTTAACAAATTGGCAAGCTCAGAATATGAACTAGCAAGAGACCACAGAAAGCCTGGGGACTTCAGATAACAGAGGAATTGCATTCACATGCAGTTGCTTCACCATGAGCCTTCCTGTGAGCTCATGGAATAGATGAGGCCCTGAGGAAGCCTCCCTGGCAGCACGCGCCTGGCACAGCAGTTAGTTAGCACACACTGCAGGGAGGCCTGGCAGCAGGCTCGGTCTTTCTCCAACATCTCCTTATGGACCAAAGTCAAAGACTGCTGGGAGCAAGGAATAGACATACAGAAGGCCACTGACAAAAATTCACTGCAGCCAAGAGAAAAGAAGTGAAATATGACTGTCAACCCAGGAGGTGAGGCAAGAATCGAGACTAGACTGAGAAACACAGCCTGAAGGGGCAGGAGTCTAAAAAGCCTCACAGTCAGAACCCAAGGTACCTTGGGTTCAGAACTGTACCTGCCGAGACAGAAGCTTAACTCGAATAGCAAAGAAACCCCCCACACCCCCAACAGGTAGACAAGGGCCAAACCACGTAAAGAGCTTTGTATGTCAACAGTATGGAGAGATGCTCTCTCTCTGAGACTCGGTGAAAAAGGAAGCCTTAAAGATGGGGATGGAAAAAACTTTTGGCAAATTAGTGTCCACCACAAAAACCACGTAACACTAGAAGCATTTGATTCTGGTACATGGAGGGTAATCATAGCAACAAGTCACAAACCAAGTCAACTCCTGGCTAGAGAGAATCAAAACTCCAAACTAAAGTTCCTGTAGCATAAAAGGTGCATTCACTTTCAGATGCAAATAGAGGTTTTCCTTCATTTCTATCATCTACTTTTCCACAAAGATCTTGAGACATGAATAAACTAGGGGGAAAAAAACAACACACTCTTTAAAGGTAATGTAATCAAGGAAAGCAGACTCAGGCAAGACATTTTCAAATTAGAAAATTTTTTTCCAAAGATTTATTTATTTATGCATACAAGAACTGGGGTACAGGCCAGAGGTGTGGGGCGCGAGAAGATTCACCAGAGATAGAGTGGGGAACAGAACAGACGGACTGACTGCTCTGACAGACGGCAAAACAGGAGAGGTCTGCTGTGCCATGTGGGTAGCTCCCTGGCTGGCTGGGGAATTGAACTCGTGCTGCAGTGACTGGCAGTAGCTTGATAGCGCTGTTTTTAACCCATGCGCCACCAGGGAGGCCCTAAATTAGAAATTTTAAATGACTAAGATGAACATGTTAAAAAGCCTAATGGAACATGTGGACAACATACAAAATCAAATGGGTAATTTGAACAGAGAGATGGAAATTATGACTGAGAATCAAATGCAAACACAAGAAATGAACATATCAGCAGAGATGAAAATACTCTTGATAACTCACCAGTAGACTTGACAAATATGACAAAGTAATTCGTGAACTTGAAGATAAATCAATGAAAATTACCCACACTGAAACATAACAAGAAAAAAAGAGGAGAAAAAGTAAGTGTGTCCAAGAAAACCTGGAAACAACCCAAATGTCCAAAAATAGATGACTGGATCAAGAAGATGTGGTACATATACACCATGGAATATTACTCAGCATTCACAAAAGATAAACACACGCAATTTGCAGCAACATGGATGGAGCTAGAAGGAATTATGCTCAGTGAAAGAAGCCAGAAGGAAAAAGAAAAATATCGGATGGTTTCACTTATAACAGGAATATAGGGGAACCAAATAAGACATCAGTGTCAAAAAATAATAACAGTACAAAACACAACAAGGCAAAAACAGACAACTATAAATTGGAGACATCCTGCAGGGGAGGAGGAGGGAGAGGGGTGAGAGGGAGGGAGGGAGGAGCACAGGGGACTGTGGTGATGGTGCACGGGTACCGTGGGGAAGGAGATTCTATGGGGACTCAATCTGAGGGGGCTGGGGGAAGCAAATATTGTCTAAAAAAATGTAAAAAATGATAAATCTTAAAATGAAAAAGAAAAAAAAAAAAACAAGAAATTACGGCACAATATCATATCACCTAATGTGCATGCAACTAAGCCCCAGAAGAAGAAAGAAAAGAATTTTTTCTGAGGCAGAAAAAATAATAGCCAGAGATCTTCCAAAGTTAAGGATGCCTTTACAGGGGAGGAGGAGGGAGAGGGATCAGATGGAGGGAGAGAGGGATGGAGGAGCACAGGGGACTGAGGTGATGGTGAAGAAAATTCTATGGGGACTACGACCTGAGTGGGGGGGAGCAATTATTGTTTAAAAATGAACAATGGGCCTCCCTGGTGGCATAGGCAATTGAGTGCAGCACTGTGAAGCTGTTCGCAGCCTCTGCAACACAGGTTTATCCCGGCCGGCCAGGGAGCTACCCACATGGCACAGCAGACCTCTCCTGTCTCACCAGCTGCTCCCCTCAGCAGAATATTTCAGTCAGTCTGCCTGTTCTGCTCCCTGTTCTGTCCCTGATGAATCCTCTCACCCTCCCACACATCTGGCCTGTACCCTGGTTCTTGTATGCATGAATAAATAAGTCTTTAAAAAAAATGAACAATGGGCCTCCCCATTGGCGCGGCAGTTGAGTGCTGGGCTGCGAAGCTGCCTGCAGCCTCTGCAGTGCTGGTTCAATCCCCGGCCACCGAGCGAGGGTCCCACATGGTACGCAGACCTCTCCTGCCATACCCGCTGCTCCCCTCAGCAGTGTATTTTGTCAGTCTGTCTGTTCTGCTCCCTGCTCTGGCTCTGGTGAATTCTCTCACCCTCCCACGCTTCTGACTGTACCCAGTGCTTGTATAAATAAATAAATAAAACTTTAAAAAAAAATGAACAATCATGTAAAAAATAAATTAATTTAAAAAAAAACAAACAAACAAACTTAATGATGCCAAGCTGAATCCCAAAGAGCACAGAAAACACCAAGCAGAATAAATGCCAAACTACTGATAACCAAAGACCAAGAAGTTGGTGGAAGTAGCCAGAGAAAACAGCGACAGAGATGTCTGCTCCAGGGCCATGGGAGGAAGGGAAACCCGCGAGTGGGTTGTGGAGACAACAGGGCCAGGTGGAAACCCCAGCAGAGGGCCTAAGATCAGGCTCGAGATATAGCATGGGTTTGTTTTGGAGAGCACAGAAAAGTAAAATTACAAATTCTTGATATCACCATGTTTCTCCAACAAGAGCAAACATCTGCAGATGTTCCAAGCAGGTGTGACATGATCTGAACATTCAGCCTAATCTGAATGATCTTGAGGCCTTCGTGATCCCCTTTTCCTGTTGCTCTGCATCACTTCCATTTGAGAGGGGGAGATGCCATAGCGGGGCTGCACTGTCCCCATGCCCCGTGGCCCCATCGGCCCCGGGTGGAAGCACCCACACATTCACGCTCTCACGCACCATGTCCCAGTGTTCATTACGGAGCCAAGGAGCCCGGGCTTGAGAAACAAGAAGCATCACACACAGTCCCACCTGTCTGGTGACTCACAGGAGAAACATTAAAAGAGAATATTCTTCTGTCAACTAACACATAGAGAGCGCACTATGACATGTCAAAGGACCACAGAAAAGCCTCATACTTGTTCAGCTTGCCTGATTCACCGTTCCTTTTTTTTTTTTAAGACTTATTTACTTATTTATTTATGCATACAAGAACTGGGGTACAGGCCAGAGGTGTGGGGGGTGAGAGGATTCACCAGAGAGAGTGGGGAACAGAACAGGCAGATCTAGTGAAATATACTGCTGAGGGGAGCAGCGGGCGAGTCAGGAGAGGTCTGCGGCACCATGTGGGTAGCTCCCTGACCAGGGATCGAACTTCTGCTGCAGTGGCTACAGATTTTTCCATACATTGTGTCTAACCCTTTGTGCCACCAGGGAAGACCACCTTTCCTTTTCCTATTTTATCCTTCAACTACAGTGGAAAGCTAATGGATTTTATGGATTCAAAACGTCTTGTGGATAATGGCTGGAACGTCTCACCTCCCTGAGGGACCTGCCTACCACCCAGGCTCATTTCTCATGCAAGCTGCATATCCCCACAACAGCCATCCCTGCCTCCAGCTCGTGCTTCTGGAAACTTCCATGGGGTCTATACCTTCCCATGAACATGCACTCACTACAACCATACTAGGAGCTTGGGTTTTTCAATTCTCTGCACCCCCAAAGATACCGGGCACCCCTCTATGGCACACTGGGCTGCAGCACAGACCCAACATATCTCTCTCCCTTAGAGCATGAGCTCCTGAGTATCCAGGAAAGGGCTGACTTAGCCAAGGCCTCAGTGTAACTTGGATGGGTCCCTCCACATCTCAGTTCAGGATTGATCAAGGACTAGAGGCTGGAGAGGATGGTACCGTGGGGTGCCCTATGTGAGCCCACGAACATGGCCAAGGTCCCAGATGGGGGTGTGGCCAGGTGTCCCAGTCTCCATTCACAGCTCTAGAGGGGTGTCCAGGGCACTTGACTGTCCCAGCGTCTGCAGGTCAGTCAGCTCCCCGGGCTGTTTACAAAGCTGGAAATTTATTGCTATAATCACTGGCAATGCTGATTTATCTTGTTCACCCAACCAGCTCTAAATGAAGCAGAACCGCAATGGGACTAACGGAGTGACTAATTCAGTCACAGATCAACAGACTCTGTGCCTCAAAACTGGCACATTCTACTGCAGGATGCTTTTCCCAATTGGACCAGGGATTTATTGCATGTGCAGCTGAGCTGGGTTTTGAAAAATACAGAGTTGATGGCAAATTAGTTATGTCACATCTAGGAGTGTTTAGCAAACTACTGCTAAAATGTGATGATGATAACGTTATCTATACCCTTCAGGGATGTTTACAATGTCCACCTAGTAGAAATCATAAGCCAGCCTAGCAAAAGATCATGTTGAAAACAGTCTTCCATCATCAAAATAATAATAATAATGCTTTCAGATAAATCTTAGCGGAATACTTTTTCCTGTCAAGATGTTCAGGATTTGGTTTTTAAAATAAAATAGTGACCCTTCTTCATTACTGCATTTATTACTGAAATAACTTTTGAGAGATTACTTTAGCTGTGAAGCTTTGTTTGAAGTCAATGTTTTAACTCTTCCGTGCATAAAGTCATAAAATTTGAGAGCAGGAAATCGCAACCACTTATACCCACAGGCTCCTTCATGCACTCATTCATTCATTCACTCACCCACTCAGTGTGTTTCACCTGTTACATTACCCATCATTCCCAGGTACTGGGAAAGAAACCCTAGATAAGGAGACTGGAGGCCAAGATGGAGGTCAAGTCAGCAAACTCAGGGTGGAGACAGACCTTTGGGCCTTCACCAGGAAAACACTCCCCCATGCCCCCGCTGGCCTCTCAGAGCACACAAGCCCTCAGATCTCCCTGTGCCTGTGATTTCAGACCCACAGATCTTGTCCCCAGTGTCTGCAGCAGCCTCTCTACCAGACACCTGAACTCAGCAGTGCGCTCCACCTCCATGAAAGAAAGGTCCTGATCTCTCCCGAACAGGACAGATAGGAGTTTCACTCAGCCACAGCAACCTGGAGTTGAAAGAGGTCAGAACAGAAATAAAAGCATCTGTAAGTTTCTGGATCATTCTATAGAATGCATGTGGCTGCCCAAGAAGTACTGCTTGGCACAAGGGAGCTTGATCCTTCCCACAATGCTTTCTTGTTGGTAGAGCTGTTGCTGCTGGGAAAGGCCTTCACAGACTTTGGAGTAGCGGGGAGGGATGTGCCCTCCCCCAGGTTCTGATTATTCTCTGTAGCACTCAGAAGAGAGATCACTTCTGCATACTCCACCCCTGGCATGTGCTCACTGAGAAGATCCCTTTCGACTCCCCCCGCCCCACTTCACACAGTGTGCAGAGAGAGGGGTCTGGAAGGGACAAGGCACCAGGGTCAAGGTGCCATTATACCCCCCCCCTTTGCACACCCTGCTCTGACATTGCTTCTCTTAAGGCTTCTTGGAGCTGGGGGTTGCTGCGGGAGGCAGAGATAAAGAGAGAGAAATAAAGAGAGAGGGAGAGAGAGAGAGGGAGGAAGGGAGAGAGAAAGAGAGAGATCACACACCAGCCAGGACCTTGTTCCACTAAATACACATTTCTTGTACCACACCAACTATGCACCAAGTGTGTATTGTCGTCTACCCTGTTCGACCAGTGTCACTATTGCAAGAGCTGGCCAGGAAAAGCCTCTGGGCTGCATGGAGTACATGGACCATCCATCAGCAAAGGCAGCAGAAAACCTTCCCTCAAACTCTGCAAATACATGGAACACAAGGAAGCCCACATCTGTCTCCTGAGAGCTGAGTGCTGAGATGTCAGGGAAGAGGCTGCCCAGTGTGTGCTGACTCTTTGCTATGAAGCCAGGTTTTCCAGCTAAGCTGACTGGGCCATGGGGGAGTGTGCCCAGAGGCCCCGCCCCACCCACACGCACCTTTGATGCCCATTTGCTTCACCCCTTCGGTGGCTGGAGCAGCTCTATGAAAGCATTCAGAAGTGATCTATTTTGGGGCATTTGGGTTGTCAAGAAGATGTGGTACATATACACAATGCAATACTACTCCGCAATCAAAAAAGATAAACTCATGCAATTTGCAGCAACATGGATGGAGCTGGAAGGGATCATGCTCAGTGAAATAAGCCAGAAAGAAAAAGAAAAATACCGGATGGTCTCACTCATAGCAGGAATCTAGAAAACCTAAATAAGGGACCAGGAAAAAGACTAATTATAATAAAGTGAAAATCAAAATCAATAAGCAACGATAAACCAGACACACTACGGGAGGTGGGGGAGAGGGAGGTGGGAGGGATTACAGTCAAAATAAGAGGGATGGGAATTGTATGGGGAATATAACCAAGATGAAAAAGCACACATTGTGCAAAAATGAAAAATGATGTAAAAAATATATAAAATAAAATATTTTAAAAAAGCATTCAGAAGTGGCCAAGATTGGAGTTGAGTCAGATGTGTGTACATCAGATGGACTCGGGGGATTCAGCAAAAGCCTGTGGGCAGGACTTTGCAGGTTTTCTAGAGAAAACCCTCCTCAGAGAAGAAAGGTCTTTCCTTTGTAAGTCAGATCTTCAAAGAACCTGCTTCTAGGCCGAGGAAGAAAGGCTGGCCGACCGAGAGCTCAAAGAATTTGTGAGCCTGCAGACACCGTACCTCTGCCCTCAGAGGCAACCCCAGGCACCATGTCACCTTTCAGAAGTGACCAGCATCCTCCTGAGACCTGAGGTGAACCACAGGCCCTGCTGATGTGGCTCCTACCTGGGCATACCCGTCCCACTCCCCCTTACCACCTTATCCCTACTGAAGTTTCCCTGTCTGTTACCTTCAATCTGAAGATATATAAACTTATTTTTTATTGGCTGACTAAGTGTTGGAACTAATTTCTTCCCATGAAACCTATGCACTTTGGAGAGCAGCTGGGCGCCCCTGGCTGCCCTGAAGACTGGCCAGCTTCCCAGCACAGCCTGCTCCTCAGATGCCATACCTGTGTCCACCAGGCAGTCTAGCAGGCGAGCTCCTTACTCTCCTAGATATTAATGTCATCTTGCCAAACAAGCAGCCCATGCGTGTGAAGTGTCGTGGGTGCTGGCTGACACCTCCATCAGCCCTGAGAATCCCCACGGCACAGCGTCAGCTGGCCTGGGCAGCACAGACTCGGGTGCTACGGACGCTGCTTTGGGCCCTCTGAGCCCACACAGCACACAGCCTCATCCCCAACACAGGAACTGCAGAAGCACTGTGCTTACACCTGGCTTGGTGACAGAGGGAATCCCACAGGACGCTTGGGGAGCCACATCCTTCATGCTCCAGGTGTGTCCCCCTCACAGATCTGGACTCACCTGCAGATCTTACTGCAGGTTAAGAAAGCGCTTCCTCCACCGTGGCACCTCAGCACCTTGGCACCTTGGCACTGGCTGGAGGATGAGGCCGCCTCAGCAACAATCTAAGTCTAGGAACCCAGACAAGGTGTCGGTGGTGAGGCATCCCAGAGGGGGGCAGGGCTGACCTCAGCACACCACGTGGGAGGGCATCTCAGAAGGTGGGTTTCCCTTTGGCCCTCACTGCCCAGCTGCTGGCCCCCCTAAGCTGTCCTCTGGAGGGTCACCTCCACCGTGTCCTGGAGAGTCCCCATTGGGGCAGCACAGAGTGTGTGGCTGCAGCGTCCCAGCAGCTGCAGCAGGAACTCCCAGGCCACTGTCATGCCTGGCCTTGCATTTGTAGCATCGCAACATATAAGACAAGAGCTAAGTCTAGAGAACTAAAAAGAGAGTTTTTAATATAATTCTTTATGTAAGTAATAGTGCATCATAATATATATTCCGTGTGTGCATCAGTCTAAATCAACATCTGTAAAGTTCACCACTAAAAGTGCAATTCTCTCCTTCACATACAATTGGCCCCTTCGCCCAGTCAACCTAGCACTGTTCCCTGCCCTCTGACAGCCATAAAAGCATTCTGAAAGCAAGTGAATGGTTGGAAAGGACCTTACTATTTAAAGGCAGGGACCCAGGTCTTCATTTTAACTCAAGGTAGACAATGAGACCACGCGTGTCTGTGCCTGGTACAGAGCCAGGAGCAAAGCCATCACCCAATCAAGGAGATGTCTTTAATATTTGAAATATCTTAAAGTTGATATTAGATAGCACTATGCTTTAAAATGATAAAGGGTAATTTTATAAATGGCTTTATATACAAAGATTTTCACGGAGAAAATATTCTCCTTGCATACTAGGCATCAACAAGTATAAATGGCATAAATCCTCCCACTGTGGCTGATTTCAAGTTCGTAATGGAACATCACTGGATACAATTGTGATTCGCATGGTAGCATCGTTATGTAATATTCCTGCCATGTAGGGAAAATAAATGTAAATGACCCTCGGGCAAAGATAACAGCAAAATGCAGTAAAATAATTAGGAAAGACTCAGGTAGTCTGGAGCATGGATGGCTCACAGGACCAGGATCTATGCTGACTGACTCGGTGCTCTCTGGATTTGAGAAATAAGTGCACTTACTGTCATATTCATTAGAGCGCCAAGTCCTGAACAGTCATGCTAATTACTGTTCATTAAGACATGGGCTTCCAAAACATCTGGGGGAAGAGCCACAGCCTGGTGAGAGGGCTTGGACTTGGGACAGAGAGAGCTCTGAAGACCCCAGCCCTGCCTCTTCCAGGATGTGGGTCCCCATCCACTGTGAGCACAGCCAGTCTCCGACAATGGGCCAATGCAGTGCCTGGGGGACACACGGGAAGAGCTTGTGCTGGGCACGTAGGAGAGAGCCAGGTGGGGCAGTTCCTCAGTGTGTCAGTTTCCCCTCAATTTGTAATAAGGTTGAAAAAAAAGTCATGTCAGAAGCATCATCTGTTATTACCAAGAGCACTTCCCTTTTCAACTCTGTTAGATGTTCCCTGGTCCTTCCTGAGAAGCAGGGAAAATTCCCCCAGCCAGCAAAGACCAGGTGGGGCAAGCCTCTATGTTTCCCATTTCTCACAGAAGGTTCTGCCCATCTCCTTCTGCTCCTGTGTGTCCTGTCCAAGTGCAAGTCCCAGGACAGTGTTGGGTCCAGTATCCTCACTGACTATGGCCTGGGGCCTAGACCACACAGCTAACCCTCTCTGGGTGTTTTTGTCCAGAGGAAAGAACAAGGGGAATGATCCATTTCATGCTCAATAATCATTCTTAGTTATTATTTATCTTGAGTCATTCAGCAAATATTTAGAGAGCAAGCCACATGCCGAAGTGCGCCTCTCCTGTCTCCTTCTCGTCTCTTCTCAGTCCCCTGATGTTGAACAGTCTTGAGCCACAGGACCAGCTGTAAAGATGGAGCTTCAGACTTAAGTCAGTTCAGGTGGGTAAACAGGAATTCAGTCTGATTGATATCAGAGACCTAGAGGGTCCCCTGAAATCACCCCAACTTCAATCAACCCCAGAATCTGGCTGGTCACCCAGATTCTCCACGTGCACAACCACCCTGAAGGCAATAGGGGCTGATTCTGAAGATCGGAAATCCTAACACTCTAGGCACAGAGAAGGAACTTAGAATCGATGTTGACCTTAGGAGGAGGAACCGCAAGGCTGTGAGATCATAATTGTGCAACAATAAGAGCCAGCAGCTCTGCTCCAGCGCCTGGGCGGGGCGAGTCCAAAAACCCAAGCAGGGAAGAGAAATCACTCATATTGTTGAATATCATCACCCTTGGGAAGGAGTTTAATACTAATAACCTGGGTGATGAATCTTCAGTTTAATTTCTAGAATGAAAACTAAGCAATACAAGTTTCATTTATTATGTTTAGTTTGTGAAAGGGTAATATTGTCTGGAATAAGATTGACCTGCTGGAGAGAAAAAAATGTTTTTCGGAAGAAGAAGAAAGTAACTTCCCTTTGACAAAGAGCAGCTGAAGAGTGTGGCTGTGTGGAGGGACAATGGTGACAGACCGAGGAGTGATCAGAAGACAAAGCTCAGAGGAGTGGCCCAAACGCCCCTCAAGGTCATGAAGAAGTTCAACCGACACCCCTAGACCACTTCTGGATTCTGGCCTGGGCCTGCCTGAAATGCCCTCTCCTGGAAAGCCAAACAGGTGAATACTTGGCCTGGGGGTTCACCTGAGGATCACCACAGCAAGTGCCAGGCCAAGGAGGTGTGCGCACCTAGGTATGTGCAGGCACTGGGGGTGCACAGCGATGATGGAAGACAGACCACACGTGTGCTATCATGACGAGGGCAAGCATTGCAAAGTGAAATTACAGCATTTTGGTTTAAACCAAACAGGTTGAGAAGAAAAAACACAAAAGTCTTTTGAGACAAGAGGTGAGGCCAGAGAGGAGGACCTGTGGGGAGATGAAAGGGCCAAGCTGTGTCCAGCACTTTCCTCTGGGTTCACAGCAGGCTGACAGTGGGGGCTCTGATTAGCTCAGTTCTGATGCCAAGGTCAGTGTGAAACAATGAACACCTAATTTTTGGTGATGCTTTCCCCACAAAGGTGCAACAAAGCTTGGCAGTGGTGGGGGGGAGCTTTTAAAAAATGTAAAATGTCTTTGTTCTCAGTTTTATTTTTTTATTTTAGAATTTTCTAACACAACAATGACTTTAAAAAGGAAAAAAAAAAACCTAAAAAAAAAAAAAAACCTTCACATTGTGGAAGATCAAGACCCCAAGTAAAGAATTCAGAAGATAGAACTGTCCTCAGTGATGGAAAAGGCATAAAGTGACGTCTGTCCCCTCTTAAGTCACAGAAGTCTTTCTGACCCTGTCATCAAAATAATCTATTATAACACACAAAAAGCACCAGACACACTGAACGTGCCCCTTTGTTAATTACTGCAAAAACTGTGGGTTTGGGGCCCAAAGGCAGATTTCAACATTCAGAACGATGTGGATGGCTACAGGATTACCCGCCCTTCTTTCAAATCCATAGGCCTTCAAATTTACAAAGCATTTGACTAAGTTAGGCCGGTAAGGACAGAGTCACAATGTAGCTGTGTAGTAGCTTGATTTTTTAAAAGGCTGCAGCTTTAAAGAATTCCATTTAGAATATGGCATCCTTGAGAAGAACCCAGATGGGCTCTCAGATAAATAACGAGACCAGCTGCAGGCACTGCGGATCTGCATTACAATTGGATCTTAAGGCAACCAAACAATGTTTTTCATTGAATGGGAGAGCTCTTAATAAGCAGCTTTGAAAAACATGATTATTCTCATTATTCTACAAAATGGACGTTGTTTTCTCTGCAGTTGTCAGGGAAGTTCTTTGGGTGAGGCAGCCGGATGACAACAGCGTGTGTTGAGAAGGACCAGGCAGTTCTAAGTCTGGAGCAGCCCTGGGCTCAACGACTGGGCTCCACTCATTCACTCAGTGCATTCAACACCAGCCACACACAGCGCATCCCACCTGGCACCTAGCGCACATCAGGTCCCTGTCCTCAGGGGTCTTCTACTCCAGTTCCAGGAGAGAGACAAGCAAATACATGTGGACTGAGGTAGGAAGCGGTAGGAGGAAAATAGGGCAGGGGAGGAGGGGGGCTTCTAATGTAGGTGGAGTGGCCCCTTCTCTGGTAAGGTGGCAATGATCAGAAGCCTAAGAAAACTGAGGAGTCAATCCTGTGCCTGGGTGGTGGATGGAGTAGCAGAAGTAACAGACAGTACAATGACCTGGGTGCCAGTGGGTCTAGAATGTTCAAAAGAAGCTTCTAGTAAGAAGCAGGAGGGATGGAGGGAGGGAAAATGGTAGAAAGTATAGTGAGACAGAGTGGCCAGGGAATGAGACCTTGGCAGAAGGAGTGAATACATATTGTATTATCTGACCTCATGGAGTTAAAAGTAGATTCAATGGCAGAAACATCCTTGGAAATTAAAGAACACATTTGGTGTTGATCTAATATTGGGGTAAGGTCAGAGGTGTAGGGGTGAAAGAATTCACCAGAGACAGAATGGAGAACAGGAAAGGTAGATTTATTGAAATACCCTGCAAGAGAGCAGGGCGTGAGACGGGAGAGACACATCTGCGCGGGAAGAAGGATTTAGGCTATGTGGGTGTTTCCATGACTGGGCGTGTTGGTCCTGCAAGCTGCTATCTGCTGGGACATCAGGTTTTGGTGAACCTTCCAGGTTCTGTGCTCACATTCCTGGGAATTCTCAACAGTCCCCCTTTGGTCTCATGGCCCCGTGGCTAGTTTCCCATGGCACCTCCAATTTGGATTTTGCATTTTGTTTGTGGTTATAGGAATTTTCATTGTTGTAATACATTCTCTTTTCAGCATAGTTCAATACTATAAGAAAACTACTTGAAGAGTGGTGGCTCAGCATTTTGAAATGATCCCTAAGGCTATGAGCTGTCACATGAGATTCTTCAAGGAACCGCCAGAGATGCTGGCCCTTAAAGAAAGCTTTTTGGGAAAGCCTTTCCTTTCTCTGGTGCTCTGATTGCGCAAACGTGGCCTAAGGGCTCCCAAGGAACTATTTTTTCCCTCCTACATGGGATGTGACCTACCCAGAATGACTCTTCCTGGCAACAAGGGAACAAACACTGAACACTAGTGAGATTGTCAATCCAGTGACTGATTGGCAGTGCTTTCCAATGGTTGATCAATGCCACTTACAAAGGAAGATCTCTATTGAAAGTGGGGGGAATAAAAAATTGACATTTGTGGAACCATTTTTAAAATGGAGCCAGCAGCCATGACAGAGAAACCACACTACCTGTTTTATTTGAACTGGACCAAAGACTGATGATTATAAACTTTTTGCCAGAGGATAGAATCAGTAACCAATTATCTGTAATTAAGAGTAACTTAAGAGTGTTGATTGTTAACACTAATCAACTTTTTTTCCCTAACCATTTACCTTATTTCCTCTTTCCTGCCCATTAAAAAAAAAAAAAAAACCCTACCGTTTGTCCCTCTTTGGAGCATGTTTAAGGATTCCACTTGAATCTGTGTACCCCAAACTCCAATGCTCTGCCAAGTTTAGTGTGCCACTAAGTTTGTTCTCTTATTTAAGGTTAACATGAGAATGCAAAAGAACTCTGAAAAATCAATTAAAATAAGACAAACAGCACATACAAAAACAGACAAAATATGTTTTCAAAATTTTGATAATTTTTTTATCAAAAGGGAAATGCAAAGGGCAAATATGTGCATGAAAAGATGTCCACAGTGTTAGTCATTAGAAAATGCAAGTTAAAACCCAAATGAGACCGTAAAACTCAGCAACTCTGCTCCTGAGTACATATCTATGAGAAGCGGAGGCAGGAACGCAGTATGTTCAGAGCATCATGATCCACAACAGCCAAAGCTGGAAGCAACACAAGTGTCCGGCAGAAGATGAATGGATAAGAAAAATGTGCTATGTACATACAGTAAAATATCATTCAGTCTTTACAAGAAATTCCGCAATATGTCACAACGTGGACGAAATTTTAGGATTTAATGCTAAGTAAAATAAGCCAGTTGTCAAAAGATACATAATGTGTGATTCTACTTTCAAGAGGGACCCAGAGGAGTCAAATCCAAAGAGACAGAAAACAGAGTGGGGTCGGGGGTAGGGGAGAGGGTAGCTGGGAAGGTAGGTTGGGGAGTTAGTGTTGATAGGTGGTGACAAGGGTCACATAATAATATGAATGTTAAGTAATGCCACTGAGCTGTACACTTTAATGGTTAGGATGGTAGATTTTAGGTATATTTTATCATAATTAAAAAAAAACACAATGAGGGCCTCCCTGGTGGCACAGGGCATTGAGTGCAGCACTGTGAGGCTATCTGCAGCCTCTGCAGCACGAGTTCGATCCCCAGGCGGCCAAGGAGCTGCCCACATGGCACAGCAGACCTCTCCTGTCTCGCCCGCTGCTCCCCTCAGCAGTGTACTTCATCAGTCTGCCTATTCTGTTCCCCACTCTGTCTCTGGTGAATCCTCTCACCCCCCACACACACACCCCTCTGGCCTGTACCCCAGTTCTCGTATGCATAAGTAAATAAATCTTTAAAAAAAAAACACAATGAGATTGGATTTCCCACCTACTACAACATCTCTAATAAATAAGATGGACAATAATACACCTTAGCAAAGGTGTGAAGATATGGGCATTCTCTTACATTGCCATTGGAAATACAAAATGATGTAATCATTTGGGGAAACACTTTGACAATTTCCTAAAACTGTAAATGCCCTTATTATATGATCCAATCGGTCCACTTGTAGGTAGTTTACCCTAAAGAACAGACATATTCATACAAAAACTTGTATTGCCTGTTTTTAGCTGCTTTCTATGTTATAGGCAAATACTGACTGGAAGCAAACCATACATTTATTAAGAGATGAATGAATAGGGCCTCCCTGGTGGCACAAGGGGTTAAGCGTCAGTACCATGAAGCATTCTGTGACTACTGCAACACTAGTTTGATTCCTGCCAGGATGCTGACCCACATGGTGCGGCAGACCTCTCCTGTCTCGCCTGCTGCTCCCCTCAGCAGTGTATTTCAGTCAATCTGCCTGCTCTATTCCTCACTCTGTCTCTGGTGAATCCTTTCACATACCCCACACCCCCACACCTCTGGCCTGCACTCCAGCTCTTGTATGCATAAAATAAAATAAATCTTAAAAAAAAAAGAGATGAATGAATAGATAACTTGTGGTAAATGCATGGAATACAAGGAATTGAACTGGTGATATAGCAGTATGTTTGAATCTCAGAATAATCATGTTTAGGATAAAAAAAACAGCCAAAGTAAGAATACCTACTGTCTGTATAATATCATTTATAGAAAACCTTAGAAAGTACAAACTTAGAGACACAGGCAGATGAGCAGTTATTTGGGTATGGGATGGGGTAGGGGCAGGAGGGAATTTTTGAGTGCAACAGAAGAAGTATGTTTGGTTTCACAGGTGTGTGTATATATATCAAAATTTATCAAATTTTACTGTTTAAAATATTTGCTGCATATTGTATGTTAATTGTACCTTGAAAAAACTGTTGAAAAATAAAAAGAGATTATGGCAGAATATAACAAAGTGTTATGAAAAAATGTAAAGGTTTCCCTATTAGGTCTTAAAAAGAAAAATTCAGGGCCTGCCTAGTAGCTCAAGAGGTTAAATCCCAGCACTATGAAGTTGTCTGCAGCCACTGCAGCCTGAGTTCGATCCCCGGCCAGCCAGGGAGCAACACATATGGCACAGCAGACCTCTCCTGTCTCGCCCGCTGCTCCCCTCAGCAGTATATTTCAGTCAATCTGCCTGTTCTGCTCCCCACTCTGTCTCTGGTGAATCCTTTCACACACCCCCAACCCCTCCCCCACCTCACCTCTGGCCTACACCCCAGATCTTGTACACATAAATAAATCTTTAAGAAAAATTCACTCACCAACCCACAGATATAATTTTCACTCAGAAATTGCTAGAAGAAAGGTGAAATGTTAACCCTCTACCTTTGTCTACTAGAAAGGGTTTATAAGTCTGGTATTTTGCTCACTGAGTAAACTGAGATCAGAAAAGGGAAGATATGCAGAGAAGAGCCAGGAAGCAGGCCAGAGATAGGGGACTCCCAGGGCCGGACCTCTGAGTGACTTTTAACATAAGTCACATAAGCAACATTTACAGCCAAGAAAGGAAAAAGTAACCATATTTCAAGTATTGGATTCCTTGTACTTAAATTGTCATCTTGAAACGTAAAGGGAGAAAGTTGTCCAGCTTGAATTTGTGGAGTAGAATGTCAGAATGGCCCAATTTCATGAGGATGGAAATGGGATCATTTCTTAGGAGCATAAAGAAGAAATTGCCCACCGCACTTTTATGTAAAATGTTCTTTTTTATTTTCATTATTTACACTGCAGTTTTATTTCCTGAGGGGCTTTGACGAAAATAGAAACATAAAATGCTGGCTCTGCAAAGGGCTTCAGAAACCATCTGGCTCAACCTCTTCTTTCTTGGGAGAGTAAACTGAGCCCAGGAAAGGGAAGATAGGGTGGAGGCCAGAGATGAGGATTTTCAGAGATGGGACCCCCGGAGGAGGCCCCTCCCTTCCTGGACCAAGAAAGATAACAAAGTGACCCCGCGCCCTTGGAATAGCCAATGTTTCAGAGCCTTATTCTCAAGACAACCACTCATTCATTTATTCATTCATTCATTCCTAAATATTTACTTAGCAATCAGGGGATACAGCACTGTGTCAAGTTCTCCTCTGTAAAGAAAATGGAGTTAAATCAGCTTTTTTCCACCCTCCCACCACTGGCCTCTACAGCCAGCACCTGTGGTCTTGCAACCTCATAGGTTGCCAAGAGGTGTGGGCATGGGGCATGCACCTGTGATTCCAGACGCCTGTGCCCAGAAGCGAGAGATAAAGCCCCTTTTATCTGGCACTGGGGTGACGGCATCACTCTGAGGCTGGGGGGAGCTCAGTTGCTGTCTCCCTGCCTGCTGCTCTGTCCCCTGGTTCAGCATTAAAGGCCTGTAAAATGATACCAGGGGCTCCAAAATTCTCTTTTCATCGGTGGGAATCGACAATGAAGCTACCCGGCCTGGGAGGGTTGCACAATATCCTTCCAGCATGGTTATGACCCAGACCCAAGGCCCTGGCTGAATTTGCATTCAAGCAAAACACACAGCCATTAAACAATTCACTGCACAGTTACTGTAATGCGGCACCTGCCAAGGGTGAGCATGGGGTGGTCAGGTAAGGGGAGCTGGCTGAGCAGGTGTGTGAGAGCACGAGGGTGAGCCTAAGAACGCACACCTGAGCGGTGAGATGAAGTTCACTCACTGAGGCAGGGTGTGGGGCACAGGACACACGAGCAGCCATGTCCGAGTGGGCTGGACCAGACTACAGGTTGGACACGGTCCTTAATGCAGCGCAAAGCTGCAGACAGTGAACAGAGGGAGAGAGTGGACTAACAGCTACCTGCAGAGACACAGTGAAGATGGAGGCACTTGCACACCATGTGCAACAGCGAGGAGAGAAGTGGCTGGCGTTCCGGATACTTCGCGGAAGGAACGTACTGGCAGCCAGCTGCACAATGTGGGGCATGGTGCAAAATGAAAATGTGAGACTCTGGTTCAAAAATTACTAAGAATTTCAAGGCAGCAGAAGCAGAGAATCAAAGCCCCAGCCTAGCCCGAGAGCCAGGCGTGGGCGGCACCGGCACCCGCTCAGGAGCTGCCCTGCCTTGGGGTTTGGCTACTGACTGGGCATGAGGAAGAGGGAAAAGACAACCTGAGGTCCAGGCGCAGGCCTGGGAGTGTCAGAGCGGGCCCTAGGGGTGCTCTGGGCAAGTCTGAGGGGAGAGCCTGGGGCGGAGGTGCTAAATAAACAGGGAGGTGGAGCGTGAGGGCCCGATGAAAGGTGACTCCCGCTGGCGTGCAGATGGGAGCAGAAGCCACTGGCGCTCACAAATGACCCAGAAGACAGAGCAACAGAGACGCACTGGCCGAGTCTTTGGGGCTGCCAGATTCAGAGGTTCCTTCGAGAGCAGTGAGGGCGCACAAAACCAAGAGGACAGCAGGGGCTCCAGTGCTTCAGCCTCATCCCTCCTCCTGTCTTCCGTGCAATGGCAGAGCTTCATCCCACAAGGTAATCACAACAGAAATTTCCTAAAACAAGTCTCCCAGCTCCACCCATATCTCGGGCCATGCCCAGCTCCTGCTTTCCCCATCCCACCCAGCTGTGTTCCAGGACTAGAACCACCAGGTCCACCCAGGCTGGCCCAGGCCGCCACAGAGCAGCCAGAGGGAGGTCAGCAAGGGAGAACCTGACCACACCAAACCTGCCCCAAGCCCCCGATGACTTCCTACAACTCTGGCCTAGAAGTCTACGCTCCTGACCAGGTCACTAAGGCCCTGCCTGGCCACCCCCACTCTGCGGGGCCTTTCTACCTGTTCCTTGCTGCTTTCATTTCTTCTTACCCACACTCCTTCAAACCAAATGGCATCTCAGAGCTTCCTTTGCTGGCCACCCCTACAATAGAACCCCACTCTGCTCACCCTGCTCAGATATTCTCAAGCTCCTCCTGGTGACTTATTTTCCCCAATAGCACTCATTGCTACCTCTAGAAAGGTAGATGCACGCATGCTCACCTACATGAGCTTATACATGCACACACAAGTCCAAGCACACTACATGCATGTACACACACGTTCAAGCCCGCTGCATACACATACACACATGCACACCTAAATGCATGCAGGGATCAATGAGTGCTGTCTGTGCACAAGCAGTGGCAGGTAAGAAGGTCCAGCACTGCCCTTGGGGAGCGCACAGGCCAGCCTCTCATAACAGTAAACACGGCTCTTCCACAGAGAACCTTGCTTTGGGGCCTAATTCCCAGTCTCTGTAACCAGATTAAAGGAACATTTGGAAAGTTTTGCTCTTGAGAGCCCTTTAGTTAGCTGGATGGAGTGAGTGATTTTCTTTCCTGAGAATTTCTTCTTTTTTATGGGAGAGAAGATTATTGTTAAAGTCCATTTTCTTTAGAGTGAAAAAGGCCAAGCTATAAATCTACAGCTCTGTCACTTATTTCAATGTAAGTCTCCAACCCATAATTTGTTATTACCCTTTCAATCAAAATAGCAGGTTTAGACTGTCTACCCAAGTAATGGGAAGTGCAAGCTGTCCAGGCCTGGGATCTAGGGGCTTCCCCTGATGATGGAGGTGAGAAGAAAGCAAAGGCAATTGATTTTCTTAACTCACTTAGGTGGTTGTTTCATGCCTGCCTTCACTCTGCTCTGAAGATGCAGTGAAGGGAGTGGACTCACCAGGCAAAGAGAATGGAAACCAAACATTTGCTTAATCATCTGCTCCAGTAGATTTCCCATTCTCCTCACTCCATGGGGTAGAGGAGATGCAGAATCAGGCTCCATCAATAGAGGTATAACATATGAAACAAGGAAGGAGATGGCCTCTTTCTACTTTGGCAGGCACACACTTCACAGAGGAAATGGAAGAACTCACACTTGCTCAGATGGGGTGGACAAGCATGTGACTGTCATTAAGGCTTTTAGTTGGGGAGGTGAGAACGCAGCGAGGCGTGACTGTCTGCAGTGGGCTGAATGTTCGCATGCTCTCTCCCAAATCCATACATTGAATCCTAACCTTCATTGTGATGGAGTTGGGGGATGGAGCCTTTGGAAGACAATTATGTAATTAAATAACCCTCAAGATGGGATTAATGCTCTTAAAAAAGTGGCCCCAGAGAGTAGCCCTGCCCATCCGCCATGGGCAGACACAAGAAGTTGGCAGTCTTATCAGGGGGGCAGCTCTCACCAGAATCCAGCCTTGCTGGCTCCCTGATCTCAGGCTTCTAGCCTTCAAGGCTATGAGAAAACAAATGTCTTTTGTTTCTAAGTCACCCAGCTAGTGGCATTCTGTACAGCAGCCCGAGCTGACTGAAACACTGCCCAGGAAAAGAAATAGCTGCCTTCTCTTAGGACTAAAAGTACTAAACAGGGACCTACAGGTGAGGGGGGCGGGGTACGGAGACAACCTGAAGAATTCACTTCCTTATTAACAGAAATTGTCCATCCATAGAACTGTCTAGACACAACGTGGGTTTTCTTAGGCACTGGAAGCCATGCAGTTGAAATTGGGAAGTACACAAGGGGAAGAGAGAGTGCAGAGAAAGATCTAGATCTGTATGTTTCAGTACAGCATTGACATTCTACAGCTCAGGTTTCTGACCTGAATGTTTAGGGAAAGGTACCAGATTGACAGAAAAAGGCGAGCGTGTGCTCAGAAGGAAGGGTGGGCTGGTGCTCTGGGCTAGGGGCCAGCTGAGAGGACAGATCTTAGAAAATTGGGTGTTAGAGTCAGTGAGAAAGTGGAGCTGGGTTGGTGGGAAACAGTGAGGGAAGGCACCGGGGATGTTATTCCAAACCCACACTGGCCTGTGCATCCGGGATGCACATCCAGGATAAAAGATACCCTGTTCCTGCACCAGCCTCTCCTATAGGCCACCTTCCTGCCAGGCCAAGCAGATAGGTACCATTTGGGTAACACACCATCATTTCCCCTCCTTTTCACCTCATTTCTCTTGTCTCTCCACCTCTACAGGGGACCGCCATGCCATTTGCTTGTTCCCACCCCCACCAAGATCCCCAGCCTCGCGGTTTCTTCTTCATGGCCCTCTTTCTGCCTCAAATGAATCTCTTCTTGCACATGCAGGTCCTTCTTTCTACTATCTACTGCCCAGATGGCTTCACTTCTTGTAGTAACTTCCACTTTGAGTAACACCGAATCTCAGGATCCTCAGGTGTTTTCTGTGTTTTCAGAAGTTTGACTGCTACCGCCCCCACCCCTTGCTTCCCATTTCAGTATAACTTTTCTAATTCAAAAAGTTAACACATTTTGAAGCTTAGGAAACTCAGATCTATTGATTTCTTTTTTCCATTTATCAGTCAATCAAGAAAAGAAAATGGCTCTGTGCTGTTTCAGAGTCTCAGAAACAATACTGTGGTGAAAGCTCATCTCTTTCTCTCTACAGGGAATTAGAAGCACCAGGCTCTGGGACTGACAGTGCCCACGTCACTTGAGTAAGAGGATGATGCAGTTTTTTGTCAACATGACCAAGTCACAAAAATCATGGTGACCTCAGTTTCCTCACATGTAAGGTGAAGTTAATAATGGCCATGTGCCTCCTGGGTGGCGTTAGGGGTTAAGCACAGCACTATGAGGCAATCCGCAGCCTCTGCAGCACGAGTTTGATCCCCAGCCCGCCACGGAGATACCCACATGGTGCAGCAGACCTCTCCTGCCTCACCCACTGCTCCCCTCAGCAGCGGGTATTTTAGTAAGTCTACCGGTTCTGTTCCCCACTCTATCTCTGGTGAATCCTCTCATCCCCCGCACCTCTGGCCTGTACCCCAATTCTTGTATGCATAAATATATCTTTAAAAAATAATAATAATGGCCATGAGACCATGGTGAGCAAATAAGAAAAGGCACCAAGGTCGAGGCCAGGGCTATGTACAGGTGCTCTCTCTGCCTGCCCTTGCCTTCACCTTGAGGCCAGTGAGTTTGATGGTGATTAAGCAGGTCCAAGATCATTTTCATTTCAATTTCAAGCCATTTCATAAAAGTTGGATTTGAGTATACCACAAATACTTTTTACAAACTGGTGAGCTTTTTATTAACTGATGTTACACGCATAATGAAGTCAATGATTCAATCATGAGATCAATGTGGTAGTAAAGACCCACCATCAAATAGATGAATTCCCTGATAAAAGTCTTCATTTATCAAAATCCACCACAACTTTCTGTCCACAAAAATACCCAAACTCATTTTCATAACTCCATGTAGATTAACATACATCTAGACTTTAAGTTTCCAGTAACTAAAATACAGGTGGTTTTCAAAAGAAAAATGCATAAGAGGAACAATTTTCTCCTGTTGAGTTACTAGCTAAAAGAGGAGAATTATGTCTATTACATAACGTGGATGTGGGGAGATGTACCTGCTTCCCATGTTAATCTCACTTAAACTGATGGCCATAAAGCATAACAGCAGGCTGGTGGCACTTTTGCCTGGAAAGAAGTGCAAGCTAGGTTTTAGTATTGACAGGCACAAGAACAAAACCACTTTTAAAGGCTCCATTTAAAAAAATGATCAATTAAGGGCAATTATATAATAAACTAAATTTTTCCACTGGGACTGCTATTTTAGCAGTTACTATTCATTCCAAGATCAAGCTATAAAACTGTCAGTTTCTCCTTTTCTAAAGTGTCCAAATAATAATTCATTTCACCAAGAACAAAAGAATAAATTCTCTCTGGTTCAGACAAAAAAAAAAAAAATAGATGATATAAAGGACCCCCGAGGCCGCCCCATCCCAGGGGCCAGCATCTATCTTTCCTCCTGCGACTTCCCAACTGCGATGCTGGCTCGCCAGGGGTGAGACGCGCCAGACCCAGCCCTTCTGCAGCTGCCCTGCCAGGGTCCTCATTGGTGCCTCGCAGTCACCCCAGCCCAGCTACGGCTGCTCTGTCAGGAACATACTTTTCTCCACACGTTTTCCCCACGGGCCCACTGCAGAAGCCTAAAGGCTCGGGTTGTCCTGCCCCGGGGCCTCGCTGTGTTCACCTGCAGGAGAGGGGAGGCTCCGCGCAGTCTATAGGGGGCGCTCCTGAGAACAAGACTCTGGACCTGGAGCAGAGAGAAAGGGTGGGCGGGGCCGCAGGGACCTCAGGCGCTGGAGACGCGCCCCACATCTGGAGAGGAAGAAGGGCCCATGGCGGGCCTCTCTCCTCCCCTGTGATGAACCAGGTCGACACCCTCCCTTGCAGGCTGGCCTCCCACCACGGCTCCTGCACACACAGGCAGGGCCTGAAAGCGGGGAGCACCTCAGTCAGCCCCAACTGGCACAGAACTTGGCTTTAGTCTCGCAGGTTCTAAGAAACTTTTCTTTTTAAAATAGAAAAGAAAAAAAGAATAAAAACCACGAGATAGGTATGGTACCACTGCTCAGGAAAGGAAACTCTTTTATCTCTTCCAGGCTTTTCCACGAGGAGGAAGTATCTCTCAGATCACTGAGATTTGTAATCAGGTGGCGCACAGTAGCACATGGCATGCCCTGATGTAGAAGAAAGATGTCTCAAATATTTCACACTCAACAGGCTGGAAAGAACATACCCACGTATCTGAAAGCACTGATCTGAGATCATAAAGAAGGCTCTTACAACCAGAACAAGAGGAAATTAGTAACAGCATGTTGCATCTTTTAGAATCTATAAAGAACAAAATGAGCATTGAAGAAAATAAGCTCATTTCAAAAAGTTAAAAAACAAGAACCTCACGTTTTCTAAGTGAGGATGTGAGAAGGATGTGATATTAAAAGTTCATGAAAAATAGTGAATGAAGATGCAAAATATATATAAAATGAATGACAATAAAAAACAAAAATATTTGATATGAACCAGAGACACACTATGGAGGGGGGGCGGGGAAAGAAGGGATTGGGGTCAAAATAAGGGGGTTGCCCTATGTTTATAGCAGCACTGTTTACAATAGCTAAGCTTTGGAAACAACCCCAATGCCCAAAAATAGATGACTGGATCAAGAAGATGTGGGACATATACACCATGGAATATTACTCAGCATTCAAAAAAGATAAACACATGCAATTTGCAGCAACATGGAGGGCGCTGGAAGGGATCATGCTCAGCGAAATAAGCCAAAAAGAAAAAGAAAAATACCGGATGGTCTCACCCATAGCAGGAATCTAGAAAACTTAAATAAGGGACCAGGAAAAAGAATAACTATAAGAAAGTAAAAATCAAAATCAACAAACAACTGTGAACCAGAGACACTCTATGGGGGATGAGGGGCGGGGAGGGGAGGGATTGGGGTCAAAATAAGGGGGTCGCAATTGTATGGGAAATATAAAAATAAAATTTATAATAAATAAATAAGCTGAAAAAAATTTAAAAAATAAAATAAAAATTAAGTGAAATTTCAAAAAAAATAAGGGGTTTGCAATTGTATGGGGAATATAAAAATAAAATTTAAAAAATAAAATAAAAATAAATTATTTGAGACATAGACTGACGTTTATTGACAAAAGACAGAGGAGGCCCAAGTGGAATATCTGACATATCTGGAACTGGAACCCCATGACTAAGATAGACAATCATCCATTGGATATTCATGGAAAAGTCCAACAGCAAAAGCAAATATTATAAATTCTAAAGCACCAAATGTCGTTCAACCTATCTTTACGATCATTGTATCCTTAGATAAGTACAGGTCCCTATTAAGAAAAAAATGTAAATTGACGCCCTGGATAAAAAAGGAGATGATGTGGCAGTCACCAAGAGTTGCCCACGGCATGCTCAGGGGGCGCTCAGGCACTGAGCAGGGTGTTTGCAATGCAAGTAATCCCAGGAAGACAACCCAAAATGAAATGAAGTATTTGAGGATTTCACCTGAATTGGGAGAAACACTTCCAATTTGCTCAAATGCCTCACTTCACGGTGAAACTTGTGAGCATCCCGATGTGGAAAGACTCGCTCCTGACTGGCCTTTCCTAGCAGGAAAGGAACAAGCACTTGCAGTCATTACCTGAACTGCAGGCTGGGGCAGCCAGAAATAAACTCCCTCACAACAGTTTTTAAAACAAGGAGCTATACATCGAGATACCTTTTTTTTATACGCCAAGTTGGCAAAGATAGAAGGAGAACATACAGTGCTGGTGAGGGTTAACAGGCATCCTCACGCCTTGTAGACAAGATAAATTAATGTTACTTCCTGAGAGAGTGAGCCAGAAGTTTCTAGCAAATTAAATAACCAAGAACACTTGTTCTGGAAATTCCATTTCTATGACTGTACTCTGGAGAACTCTACATGCCCCAGAGGTATATGGAGAAGACAAGCAAGAGTCTAGAACACACTGACAATCCTTGAAATTAATAATTATCCATCATATAATGGACTACAATGGAACTGTTAAAGAGAAAAAGAGTTATATGAATATGGAGAGGAACTGTCTTTTAAGTTTTATTGCTAAGTTTTTTTTAAAGCAACAGTAATGCAGCTATAGCAAGAATAGTATATACCGTATGCGCTCTCATTTTTATATTTTAAAAGAAATATAGATACTTCCACATACATATATTTGCATGTGCATTATATGCTGTCACTGTTGATTATCTCTGAGGGAGGGAAATCTAGAGAAAGGAGAAAAATAAGGGACAGAGGAAAGGAAAAACTTTTTTTTTGTTTTTTGTTTTTTTTTAATTTTTTTAATTTTTTTATATACAAACTCAGCTTTATTTTTACACCTCGTATTCTCTTTTTTTTTTAATAATAAATTTTATTTTTATATTCCCCATACAATTTCAACCCCCCCATTCTGACCCCAATCCCTCCCCTCCCGCCCCCCACCCCCCAAAAAGTGTCTCTGGTTCATAGTTTTTTTTTTATTTTGATTTTCACTTTCTTATAATTATTCATTTTCCTGGTCGGGGCACGAAATTCGGAGCGTGGGTCCTCCACGTCGGTAGGAAAAACTTTTTAAAAAGAACATAAATCAATGCAAAAGCTCAGAATGTTGAAAAATCATTAGAAAATATAAATTACCTTTTTCTCCAACACCTCTAAGAAATCCACTCATATGCATGTAGAATTACCTAAGTTGTGTTTCTGGATATCTGTTCTTCCGTTATAATGTAGCCCCAAGGGGTCACTACTTCCATCTCTTCAGAAAGACTAAAATTCCAAGCATACTGTTGTTCTAGTGCCTTTTCTTTATTTCTCATTTCAGGAAAGAAATATCCTAAAGTTGAGGTCATCTCTCTTCACCGTCTTAGGAAACCCAATATTCATAAAATGTGGGAGCTCAACCCTAAGATATTAAGAGTTCGTGCTCTGTTTTACCAAGTGGGGATTACAAGACACCCCAGAAGTGAAGTGCCAGGTTGTCAGGAGAAGAGGGGAATGTGTTCCAGCCATGGGCCTCAGGTACAAGCTGGATGAGTGTGGATGCAGCTCTCCCCAGAGGACAGGGTGACCTGGGTGTTTACCCACTGACTTGGTACTGATCTCCAGAGTTCAGAGATAATCCATGTCAGGTCCTGGCCAAAAACTGGAGAACTACAAGAGGCAAGAGGAGGAATTTTTTTTTTAAACCCTGGGGCCCAATGGTCTTACACAGCAATAGTTTTGTGTGTGTGTGTGTGTGTGTGAGAGAGAGAGAGAGAGAGAGAGAGAGAAAGAAAGAAAGAAAGGAGAGAACACTGCACACTGCCAGGGACTGGAGGGGAGAAGAGGCAAAAAACATACCACCCCAACTTGTGGAGCCTTCCTGAAACCCCTTCATCCCAGGCAAAGCATTGCTTTCCATACCATCACTGTTTTCATTTAATTATAAGTGCAACAGAAGCGAGTCCCTGGTTCTTATCCTGCTTGTTGCTCTTTGTTACCTGATGTACATGTGCCCTCGAATCCACCCTTGAGGCCTTCATGGGAGATGAGTAGTGAACTGCTCCACTTCTGCCTGATTCTGTTTCCTCTGGTCAGATGCCAAAGTCTCACCACAAGCAGAGGTCACCATGACCTTCAAAGTAGCCACAGAGGGACACCAGGCAAGGCGCTCCTCACTAGCTGAGCAGAATGAGCAACTAACAGATGATTGGGAGTTGGGACCTCATCTGTCAGATGAAACTGGTGAAAACATCTGCCTTCCAGATGGGGAACCTTCCATTTGGGAGATGTTGGCTCAGAGGGGTGCCCACTTTGGCCTCTTCCTCTTCCCATAATTTCTCTTCCCCTGTGTCTTCCCGCCCAGAAACAGCAACACCCTGCTACCCCCAGATTCTCCCTCTGAATCTCTCTTGTCCTTGTAAACATTTCCTGTAATGAATTCTCCTCAGATTTCCTATTTGAGGTACCATCTGCTTTCTGCATGGCTGCGGCCTATAAAAAAAAGCAGGAGCTTTCTCTAATCCTCAGATCATGACCTAAAAGTGAATGGCACACCCAGCCACCCTCATCGATGTTGGCAGAAGACAGGACTTTGGATTCTGGGTCCAGACAATGGCCAACCACTTGCAAAATTGTACCATCACTTTGGAAGACAGTTTGGCAGTTTTTACAAAGCTAAGCATAATCTCATATTACAATTCAGTAGTTGTGCTCCTAGGTGTTTACCCAACTGATCTGAAAACCCATATAGAGCTACGCGTCTTAAGTCTACAAGTTGCTAGCAGTTTTGCTCCTAATTAATTCACAAATGCCAATACCTGGAAACCATGAAACTATCCTTCAACGGGTAGATGGATAAACAAACTGTAGGATAATGGGATACTACACATAATGGGATACTAGTCAGTAATAAAATCTTATCAAATAAACTATAAAACCAAGAAAAGATGTAAGTCTTAAATGCATACTTTTAAGTGGAAAAAAGTCTGTGTGAGAGGTTGCATATTATGTGATTCCATTCATCTGATTTTCTGAAAAGACAAAACTGTGGGGGTACTGAAAAGATCAGTGATAACCTGAGGCTGTGGAGAACAGGAGAGGATAAGTTATATAGATGAAGCACCAGGAAATTTAAAGAGGTACAACTATGCAGTATAAAACTGTAATGGTAATTACATGGAATATGCATTTATCAAAAATGAGTGAAATGGACAGTACAAAGAATGCGCCACAATGTATGCAAGTCTTAAAAAATATCATTTAGGAGATCAGAGCACCCTAGGATAGAACACAGACTGTGACAATTATAAATGTATGAAAGAGTCTCATCAAAGGTGGGTAGGAGTATGACCTAAATAACTGGGAATGAGTAGAGTCTGTAAGACTTAAAGGAAAAGGAACTGTACGAAAGCACTGTACTCTAGTAGATAAAGCTGTTTCCCATGGGGATACAGGCTCAGAATTCTGATGTTGCTGTACATGTGTATAAGAATTGACTGATTAAGTGACTTATTGGTGGATGGTGGGTGGTAGCTTCTCACTGATGAAGTGGAGAGTACAGTTAAGCAAGGTGTAGATGCTGAATTATCTGTTAATGATTAGACTTGGAGACATCAGGGTAAACTCATGTTTAGCTTAATAAGAGACAGGTGGTTATATTAGAAATATTTGTAAATCTCTGTCTATATACACTTGAGAATGCACACTTCTATTTCCATGCTCTATCATTTAGAATCAATAAAGCCCAACATTGGTTTCTAATACTGTCCCACAATTTAAAAAAAATACAAGGATCATTGGAGAAATGGCTGATACTAGGAATACAGCAAGATATATACAAGATGGGTCTATAGCATATTGTAATGCTAGAAACATGGAATTTTTCAAAGACACGCAAAAAGCAGTGTTGGGGGTATGTCAGTAGAACATGAGAGCCACAGAAACAGTTCCCTGTGGCCAAAGCTGTCACAACTTAAGTAAAAAAAATAAGTGAGTAAAATAATATTGTATTATAACTCAAAGTATAAAATAAATATGCAAGCATCCATAGTGATATAATTAAATGAATAAGCAAATCACTGAGGGAGAATAGACAAATATCTGTCTATAGAAAATGTTCAAATAGCTTTTGTAGACACTCCACCTTCAAGGAGTGAGCACATGAATCCCCAGTTCATAAGTGTGGTCTGCAAACACTGATTTGTTTCCAAAGAGGACAGTATGGTGAGGAAGAAACATGACACTAAGACTTCAGCCATCAAGTTAACGTCGACAGTGAGAAGTCATGACAGCTTGCAGCCTAGTCGTGATGTGGTGAAAATGACACTTCAATGCTGTGGTCTTTCTTCCCCAAAGTCATAATCCCATTCTTGTCATGAGCATAATGTCAGACAAATCCCAATTGAGTGTCATTTTATAAAACATCTGATCAGTATATCTCAAAATTGCCAAAGGCATCAAAACCAAGTCTGAAAAACTGTCAGAGCCAAAGAGATTTAGGAGACAAGATATACATGTGATGTGGGTCCTGGCCAGAAGAGGACAGTGGTAGAGGGGAGAGTAGAAATAACGAAGTATGAACTGTAGTTAATTTTTTTAATTCAACATTTTTTTTCAAAAATGGTTTCAAGCAAGGTCCATGAACCAAAAAAGTAAATAGCTTGCCTATGTAAACCATAAACATAGAATTTTTCAGCATTCTGGATATTCTTCTCTATTACAGCCTTCAAGCAGCAAGGTGCCTCTGCAGCTAACTACCTGCTGAAACATTTCAAGATGATTACTTAAGTAATCAAGCCCTGTCTATCTCTAAGTATATTTGCCATGGGTTGCTGGGTCAAGCAGCACAAGAGAAAAAGGCACCGCTGTTCTTAAAGGGAAGTGCAGACTACATCCCTCTGACAGTAAGAAATCAATATGTCAGAACAATGACTCAAATGTCTTGTCTTTGATATTCTGTAAATTATTATTTTTAAATGCAAAATTTCTTCCAAATGTCATGCCTTCCAAACCTCACAACACTGCAGAAGCACAAGTTTCCCTTTATATGTTCTTTTTAAGAAAGTTTATGCACATTCTTGAGATGGCTATTTATTTTATCCAAGATGAGCAAGACTAATTAGTTTATTTTCTGGCAATGCTGCTATTGTCTCTTTATTCAGATAGTTTTTGCACAAAACAATACAGAAGTTTAACTGACATACTCCAGTTGTTAGTCAGAGTTCCTCTCCCACCATGTGCACTAATAAGCACAAACATTAACATGCATGCACATGGGTGTGTGTATGTAACCAAAAACCACAGCTGTGTGTATGTAACACCACTTATGTACTCTCACACAGGTGTACAAAATCATAATGTAGTTCACACATATATAAGAACATGCATGCACCCTCACGTGCCTGTGCATGTACATTAATATGTGTGAACCACATGTGTTATAGCTACATGTGCCTTGAATGTGGACATGCATGTGCAGAGATGCACTCAGGCTCACATGTGTACAAGTAGTCATGGACACATGATACTCATACAAGAGTATTCACAAATGCACATAAACTAATGTGTGTGCACATCTGCATACACTCACAGCCACACACCTGCAGACATGCACACTCACGTGCACCTATGCACAGGTCCATATACACATGCACAGGTGCACACAAATTTATTTGTAAGCCGTATCTCTTTGTCTTCACAAAACCTGTTTGCATGACCCTGTTACAGTCTGAAAATAGCCACAGACAGTACATCACAAAATGAGCATCTCCATGTTCCAACAAAACTTGTTTTTACATAAACAGTGACCATCCCATGGGCAGTTGACCCCTGGATAGAATAGAAATACAAAATTAAGTGTACACAGCGTACATGTATATCAATGGATTATTACAAACTGAGCAAGCACTGTCAAAATACACTATTGGAACCCAAAGTCCCTTCATGCTGCCTTCTAATTTGGCATGATGCCTTCTTTTGGCATCACTAGATGCCAAGAGAAATCACTATCCTATTTCCCAGCAGCACAGATAATTTTTTATAGCTGTATTTCATGTGACTGAAGTCCTATGTGCTCTTTGTATTTGATTTCTTTAACTGCACATTACGTTTTTGAGATTCTTCCATATTGTTAAACAATGTATATCTAATTTCATTGCCAGCATTGACATTCCAGCTCATTGTTAAATGAAAATAGAGTTGCATTTCTGCAAGTCCTGGGCATAAACCTAGGAGTGAGACTGGGGTTTCATATGGTATGTAAATTATGTAAATATTCAGCCATAATGGATACTTTCAATCTGCCTCTCTGCATCTGTTATTAGTATATGATCTTTATCTTTTCTCTGATTGATGTACTGTATTGTATTGGCTAATTTACCTATGTCAAACCATCCTTGCAACCCTGGGATAATGTACAGTCCCTGTACCGTTGAGTTCAATTTGCAAGTATTTTCTTGAAGATTTTGTATCAGTATTCTTCAGGAATATCATATCATCTGTAGTCTTCTTTTGCTATTTTCATCTACTTTCAGTATTAGGGTAATGTTGGGATAATAAAATATATTAAGGAATAGTCCCTCTTCTTGGATTTTTAGAAATAATGAGCAAGATGGACAAAAGTTATTGTTTAAAGGTTTGATAGAATTCCTTTGTAAAGCAGTCTGAACCTGCACTTTTACTTTCAGGGAAATTTTTATCAATTTTTCAATTTCCATAACTGTAACCAATTTATTCAACTTTACTGTTTCTTCCTGGTTTAATCATGGTAAACTATATTGTTTTAGAAAATTGTGGATTTCTTCACAGTTATTGAATTTATTGTTGTTTTCTTGTTCAGAATAATTTCACAATTCTTTGTATTCCTGTGCCATCTGTGGTAATTTCTCCTCTTGCATTTCTAATTTTGTTTATTAATCTTTTCTCTCTACTTTTCTTGCTAGCTTGTTAGCCTAGCTACAGGTTTATCAATTTTGGTTATTTCCTGGAAGCAATGCTTAGTTTCCTTGGTCTTTTGTTACCTTCGGGTTTCTATTTTATTTATTTCCATTCTTTATTATTTACTTCCTTCTACTAACTTTGGATTTATTTGTTCTTCTTTTTTCAAGTTGCTTTAGGTGTGCCATTATGTTGATTCTCGTTGTTGCAATATCAAAATACATCTTGAAGCCATTTTACACAGTGGCTTTACTTTTAATTTTTTTCTTGTCATTAAGGTTCTGTAATATAGGCAGCCCTCAATGTGATGTACAAAATATAAGAAAATTATGAATGGCTTTGAGTTGAGGCAGTAAATGAAGATAGACTGGGGTAAAGAAAGGACATAATTAAAATAGAGTGGCACACAATTAAATGAAATTATATTGTCAATAACTGATTTTTTCTTGAATAAATAAAATGTCAACATTAAAGAATAGGTTGTCAAACTGTAGGTTGTCAAACAGAAAAGAACTATTGACCAGTTCTTTTCTGGTCAACAGTGTGATGTCAAAAAACTGAAACAATGAGCCATCAAACATCTAGCAACCCCGTTTGTGTGTAAAGTACAGCATATCTCCTTTTGACTTTCAAATCATTCTCACTGAAAATACTTCAACGCTTGAAGCAAAACTGTTAGACTGAATGATCCAGATAATCTCTCCTTTATAATTATCTGTACAACCACATATCATTAAAAATATCAGTTAGAACAACAATAAACTACCACTTCATATCCCCTAGGATGCTGTTAAAAACACAGGGAAAAATGCATTGGCAAAGACGCAGACAAATGTAACCCTGTGCTTTGCTGGTGAGAATATAAAATGCTACAGCTGCTACTGAATACAGTATGGCAGATCCTCAAAAAATTAAACAGAGAATAACCCCATGATCCAGCAATTTCATCTCTGGATATATACCCAAAAGACAAGTACTGAGACAGATACTCTGCATAAACATGTTCACAGCAGCAAAAGGTAGACATAGCCCAAGTGTCCATCAACAGATGAATGAGGGTATGTACATACAATGAAATATTATTCAGCCTTAAAAATGAATATAATTCTGACACATGCTCCAACATGGATGAGCCTGGAGGACATGATACAAAGTGAAACAAGCCAAACGTAAAAGGACAAATACTAATGACTGTTCATAGCAACTACCTAGAGTAGTCACATTCATAGAGACCAGGAGTGACATGGTGGTGGCCACACTGGGGAAAGATGAGAAACAGGAGTTATTTTATGGAAACAGAGTTTCAGTTGGGGATGATGAAAAGATTTCTGGAGATATATTCTGGAGATTAAGTACCCCCAGCAATGTGGAGGTACTTAATACCAAAAAACCAGACACTTAAAAATGGTAAAATTGGTAAATTTCTTGTTATTTACATTTTACCACAGTACAAAAGAAAATACTAGTTAGTAGTAATCTCTGAAAATATCATTACTAATAAACATTTGAGACTGAAATCATCTCAAAAGTTATGTACCAGGGGTCCCCAAGTTCAATGATCTGCTAGAAAGATTCAAGGCCACAATTTATCACAGCACACACATACAAAGCAAAACAGCAAGCTTTGCCCTCCCACTGGCGGTCCATGGATGCACCAAATTCCTCCAGCAATGAGCTCTAAGCTCAGGTGTGTTGTTTATAGGGAGGCTTGTTAGAGGCTTGGTACCCAGACTTTTAGTGGCAGGTCACTCAGGCACCTCTGCCTGGCCCGGACCCATGTTCCAGACTCCCAGAGGGTATCAGGCTTCAGCAGAAACCAAGTTGTGTACAGTTAAGTCACAGCGGGGCCTCCTGTGGGTTAAGCTATAGTAGGAGCCCTCCTGAAATCCAGGTCCCCAGATGCCAAACTTCAAGCAGGCCTTTCTAAGGACAGCAGACTCAGGCCCGCTGTTAGCTTTGTCTGCACATAAGATACTTGCCTAAAATGCTACTCAATTTTTCCACATCATCCATGAGCCAAGTTCTGTGCCCCTTTGAGGTCTGCTAAAGGGTAACACTCACAGCCTGTCAGTAGCAGATGAGACCTTGAGGGACTGACCACAACACACCTGGCTGGCTTGGGGCATGTGGTCACTTTACTTGCCCACAGAGTTAGTCACAGATCACGTGTGTGCACGCACACACCCACACACACACCCCTCCATCAGTGAGGATAATGCCTGTTTTCTACATTCGTGAGTGGCCCTGTTGGGGACCAATTAGGAATTTTAAAGTTTTAATTAAGACCTGATCTGTGACTTGAGCAATCAGCAATCATTATATTGTCGTAACGTGACATAATCATTACATTAGACAAAATTGAAAACCTGACTCTAGGTAATTCTCCTAATTGAGAAGTGATTGCTTGGTGGCTCTATTCCTCGAGAGCACCAGGTGTCCCTGCAGCCCACGTGGTTGGCATCAAGAAGACACAGCTGTGGGCATCGTCCTCCCACCTGCTCCCCTGCATCTTCCTGTGGACTATGGGTCTACAGTTGCCCAAGCAATAGCACTAGCACACAAGTGGAGATACAGTTTCAGAGCTGTCGGCTTTCCTCCCCGTGAAGCAGGTTGTTTCAACTCTGTGCCCGGAGAGACAACAGCGACGCCCACCCCTGCAAGGCACAGGAGCTGGAGCCAGGCTTCCTGCAGGAAGAGCCCATGCTGGCTTCAAGATTGAGCAGCAGGGGTATGTAGGTGTAGGGTAAAGAAAATGTCAGGCTTTTCTGCCCTTCCGCCATCAGGATAGATGATGGATCCTTGTCCTGAATGCATGCCTGATGGCGGGCACCTGGAATAGGGCGTGGGCATAGGTAGATGGGATTCAGCTGAGCTAAGACTGTGCTTTTAAGGGCGGCGTCACGGGGGGACGCCAGCAGCCCCAGCCAGCAGCAGCAGAACCTGAAGGAGAAGCCAACGCAGAAGCAGAGAACGCCAGAGAGCCCAGATAGAGTGAAGACTTGCTGGGGGCTGGGAGGTCTGCCAGCCTCCCAGCCCCCCAGCCAGCACCCCTGCCTGCCATATGCCTGGTGAACCCCAATAAAAGACCTGCAAATCCACTGAGGACTCTGACTCCTCCTTTACCCGGTCTGCATGGGATCAGAAAACCTGCACCGTGTCTGTTCCTGCCTTTACAGTAGGGTAGGGTCAAGGGCAGGGAGTGGATGGGGAGGGGTGACAGGCAGATGGACAGATGGGTGTATGCGGGCCCAAGATGTTCTTACAGTCACAGGAAACAAAGCCAGGACATTTTCAAAGGATGCGTCAAGAATGGTAATTTCTAGGGGCCTCCCTGGTGACCTAGGGGTTAAGTCTCTGCACTATCACCACTATAGCCTGAGTTCAATCCCCAGGCAGGGAGCTGACTCACATATGGCGCAGCAGGCCACTCCTGTCTCACCTGCTGCTCCCTTAGCAGTGTATGTCAGTAAATCCACCTGTTCTGATCTATGTCTATGGTGAATCTTCTCACCACCCCCTCATACCACTGGCCTATACCCCAATTCTTCTAAGCAAAAATACAATAAGAATAATAGTTTCTAAACACTTCCTCTCTGAATACTCCTCTCTTTCACTTAATATTCCAACGTGTTTTTTTTTTTAAGTCTTACAACAATTAATTATATTCCAATTGATTTCAAAAGGATACAAAGGAGCAAATGATAAAAGCTTTCTGGGGGTTAATTTCCAAAGCAAAATTATAATTGATGTGTCTCTAACATGAAAGAAATAATAAGCTGTATTATTGGTTAATGAAACAAAATTTACTTGATCCACACGTATTTTACCGGGATGGGGCCCTATGAAGGCGGATCAGCCAGGGGAATATCACTGGATGAGTGTCCCGTGGTGCTGTGTCCTTTGGAGAAGCCTCCAAAAAGGACCATCCTATGCAGGAATCCCAGGTAGGCACATTTCAGAGAACTATACTTCTGGCAAGTAAGAATTGCTTTGGAAATTAAGACAATCCAACGTTATCCTCATCCCTATTCAGAAAGGATTCCCTCCAATGATAACCAAATAAAACACCAACCCCCTATAGTCATCACAGAAGGAGTGAAAACACTACCTAAAAAAGAGAGCCTGGGGCTTCTGGTAGCCATGTGAGTGACAGCTACCAAAATACAAATCTCTCCACTCTGCTCACAATAAACTCTACAGATCAATAAGAAATAGAAATGCAGCCACATATATCCCATTCCTTGAACATAACTAGATGACTGAAGCACCAAACGTCCCCTCCCTTGTCAGTAAAGAAATAAACACCAATTCCCAGTAGAATTATCTTTCAAGTTCCTGCTCCCCAGACTTTCCAAAGAGCTAGAGGAATACATAAAACATCATGAAAAAGAAAAGAAGCAAGAAAGTTTCTTCAGTTCAGCAAAAAACAACTAGAAAGAGAAAGTTTAAATGAAGTGTAAAATACTAAAATTAATCCTACTCCATTAGAGCATAAAATATAGAGAAAGAGAGAAATGTACACAGAGCAAGAAGTGACCCATCTGGAGAGCATCCTTCCAGGAGAAGACAGCAGGAAGGAAGACATGCCTATCGGAGACTGGGCGACGAGGAGGGAAGGCAGCAATAAGAGGAAATGTAGACTAACATGAGACAAAAAAAAAAGTAGAAAATTGGTACACACACACCACATGCATGCACACACAAACACACACGCACAGTCCATTAAATACTGCAATCCACTGCACTAACCATGGAGGGTGCTCTTGCACTAGGAATCTTCACAGGACCTCAAGGGCCAACCCCATCAATGTAGTGCATGAATGAAAGCAAATTTTAACTACACAAAACTTTCATAAGAATATAACGGAACATGAATATCTTAATACTGAAGCTAATAAAGATTTTTCCAAGAAGCTGAACATGTATTAGTGAAAATAAAAAACAGCAGCACAAAACTCTATACTGAATTATATAACCCAATTATGAATGCACGTGTGTGTGTGTGTGTGTGTGTGTGTGTGTGTGTGTGTGGGGTGTGTCTCAAACCTAAATCATAAATCCAAATGCAAAGAACAGAAGCTGGTAAAAACATGAAGAAAACAAATAAAAAGACCAATCATCTCAGAAAATGAGATTAGATATTAGGTGTTCCAGAAAAAAATATGGTCAAGTGAAAATTGAATAAGAAACATTGAAAGAAGGAATGCAACAAGGAAGTAAAAAGAAGTGAATTAACTAGTAAAATTGGTCAGAGAAAAAAAGTGATAGAAACGGAAGATAAGCCAAGAAGATATAACACCTGGACCTCTCTGAAACTAAGAGAAGACTTGATTCTACACAGTAGAAGGGGCCACAAGATACCTGGGAGCTGACACTTAACAATCAATTTCAAGGCCTATGTTAGTAAAATGATTAGAATTCAAAGATTAATTAAAATTCCTCCAACCTGCCTTGTCTTGCAGGTGTTTCTTTTCTTATCTATGCCTTTCAAAGATGCAATTCTTGTCTTTTAAGACTGCCCATCTGTGTCTAAGCAGGTGTGCTTCTTTCCTCTTTATCTTTTCCTTAATAAACTTGCTGTGTATGTGTCTTATGTAGACTAACATAAGACATAAAGAAACAGAAAATTGGTCGACACACAATTTTCTTTAATAAACTTGCTGATGAAAAGGAAAAAAAAATTCCTCTAGACCTCTAAGGAAAAGGATAGAGTACCTTACAGAAGGGAGAGAATTAGCCGCCATCAAACACCCCCAAAATAGCATACACTTGAGGCAACAATGGGTCAGCACTTTCAAAAAACCCAAAGAAGGTCAGCACTTTCAAAAAACCCAAAGAAGGTAAGGACTTTATAAGCTATGAAGCAGAGCTCTCCTTCAAATGTCAAAACTGTAGAGAACAGTTGCAAATTTACCAAGCTCGGGACACACTGCACTCACAAACGCTTCTTGGGCTCTCCTACATGATTAACTTTGGGCCTCCCTGGTGGCACAGGCAGTTGAGCACTGCACTGTGAAGCTGTCTGCAGCTTTTGAAGTACAGATTTGATCCTGGCCGGCCAGCGAGAATTCTACATGGTGAAGCAGTGGGATTCTGTCTGTCTCACCCGCTGCTCCCCTCAGCAGTGTATTTCATCAGTCTGCCTGTTCTGTTCCCCGCTCTGTCTCTGGTGAATCCTCTCACCCTCCCGCTCATCTGGCCTGTACCCTGGTTCTTGTATAAAAATAAATAAATCTTAAAAAAAAAATAACTTCAACCATCAAGCAGTAACTAAGGCGACTTCAGCAAGAAAGACAGATAATAGCATTTAATAAACTAATTGTAGTTCTGAAGCAAATAGGCAAGGGGAGGATGGTAGAATATAACATACAAATGTTTTCTGCTTTGAAAGTAGAAATAATTCAATTAGTAAGTGAAGAAATAAGAGGGAAAGAGAAAAGTAGAATAAACATATCAGTTGTTATAAAGGCAGTAGGTAGAAATCAAAAGATACCATTAAAGATAAAAAACCATATATTCAAGGTTAAATTAGAAAATAGATGGAAACTGGACTTTTGGTGAACATCACGTAGAATATACAGATACTGGTTTGTTTGTTTGTTTTTAAGATTTATTTATTTATTTAAACGAGCACTGGGTACAGTCAGAAGCGCGGGAGGGTGAGAGAATTCACCAGAGCCAGAGCGGGGAACAGAACAGGCAGAAGGACCAAAGTACACTGCTGAGGGGAGCAGCGGGCGGCAGGAGAGGTCTGCGCGCCATGTGGGACCCTCGCCGGCGGCCGGGGATCGAACCAGTGCCACAGAAGCTGCAGGCAGCCTCACAGCCCAGCACTCAACCGCTGCGCCACCGGGGGAGGCCCCAGATGCTGATTAATAAGGCTGCACATCTGAAACCTATGTAATGGTGTAAGTTATTGTTGTGTCACTAAAAATATAAAAAAAAATAAAACATCAAGGCAATAATTTCTCTGGATTTTTTTAAAAAGAAAAGAAAATAGAGGACTAAAAACATTTGATAAGGTATGAGGAAAAGAGAAGCACCCTGTTAGAAAATAAAAGAGAAAAAAAAATATGGAGAAACACAGCAACTAAAGAAAAGCATCATATACGTAGCTATATCATTAAATCATGTGGCAAATGTGAGCCTTATCAATAAATGTGAACTCATCAATTTAAAAAATTTTGTTCTGATGACTAAGCAAGACCCAACAATATACTGTTTAAAAGAGACACCCTTAAATGACATAGAGAGTCACTTCACTGGAAAGGATATACAGATGACAGATAAGAACATGAAGAGAGGTTTGGTATCATTAGCCATTAGGGAAATCCAATTAATAATCACAAGGAAATATCAGTACACACTTAGAAAAATCATGACAACCCTCGATGCTGGAGAGGATACAGAGCCTAGATCTCTCCCACATCACATGTGGGAATATGAAATGGTACAGCACTCTGGAAAATAATTTGATTTGACAATACTTTAAACATTAACCATGCACTTACCATATGACTCAGTAATTTCACTCCTGGCATTTATCCCAGAGAAATGAAAACCTACATTCAAAACCTGTACATGAATGTAGCAGCAGCTTTGTTCAGAATAGGCTCAACTGGAAATAACCCCGAGGTTCCCCAATGGGTGAATTATGAAACAAACTATGGTAAATCCATGTGGTGCATGAGACAAACTGTGGTGTGCTGCACCTCCCCCTGCAGTGACCCTTAGGGCTAATGGCTTGCGCCACGGTCCCTAGTTCCGGCTGGGCAACCAGCGCGCAGGCGGAGAACAGCAAAACCCCCTGAAGATATACTTGCTGCACCTCCTCCTGCAGTGACCTCTAGGAATCCCTAGGTCCGGCTGGGCAACCAGCGCACAGGAGGAGAACAGCAAAAACCGCCTGAAGACATAGATAAGACGGAAGCCTGTTGAAAGATAACGACCACCAGGAGCCACTACAGGAATGCTGTCCACTCGGAAACTTATCTCACCTTCTCTAGACCCACAAACTTTATTCTAATACAACTGTCTCTCTAAAATCTTTTCTCTTTCTCTGTTTAAAAGGTCATTGGTTTGCCCATTAAAAAAGAACATACGAAATCTAATAACTAGGCTGATTCAAATGAAACGTTACTAAACTCTGTGTATTAATTGAACTGCTAGCTTAATAATTTCTCCGTTGTATACTTAGCCTTGTTTGTATTAATCTAAATGATAAAAATATTACATTGTGAAAAGTAAAATTCACCCGTGTTAATTAATAGTAATAGTGAGTAGTTAAAACAAAAAGTAATCGTATAAAACAAAAAGAAAAATTAATAGCCTAACTACTTAGGAATGCGCCTGGGTCCAGATGTAAATCACTGCCCTGTCAATGATAAGCTAAACCTATAAGCAAGCTGATTTCTTCACTGATGTTCGCCATTCCTATGCTTTTAGAAAACATATATATACTGGTCACCAACTCAAATAAAATTACACTCAGATTTTCACTCTTGAAGTGTGTCTGTTTGTCATTTCTTTAACCGAATCCCTGACCACCCTGCGCAGTCTCTCAACCCTGAGACGGCCTCATCGCTCACTGCTGTGCTGGTCCGCGGCAGTGGTGCATCCCATGGATTGCATAAAAAGGAACAAAATATTGACATGAAACAACTTGGAAGAATCACCAGGCAATAATGGTGAGTGATAAAAACCAAACCAAAAAAGGTCACATATCATATGATTTCTTTTATATAACATTTTTGAAATGAGAACATTTTAGATAATGCAGATGAAATTAGTGGTTGCTGAGCTTAAGGACAGTGTGCCGGTGTGAGGGGCGGGGATCCTGGTGAGGTTCTTCTTTAGCCCTATGACACTAATGTCAATACCTGGTGGTGATGTCATACTATCATTTTTTTCGAGAATTTACTGTTGAGGGGTATCTGCATAAAGATACATAAGATCTCCCTGTGTTCTTTCTTAAAACCACAAGAGAATCTACAATTCTCTTGAAAGAAAAAAGGTTGATTAAATAATTTTCAAATAAAACCAGAAAAATCTAAGGGAAATGCAGGTAAGTCTGTCTGTTTGGAGATAGAAAAGACACTCCTAAGTATAAAACCAGAGGTAAGATCATAGCAAGAAACATAATTTTGACTACAGAGTATCTAAAAACCCCTTGCAAAGTTTAAAATACAAAAATAAACTAAAAAAATCGTCATAATATACATACCAAAACTGACTGCTTTTAATGGAAGGAGAGCTTCAAAAAATAGGAAAAATTCAAATCTCTTAGCGGGGAGACATAGACAAAGGATATGAATAGAAAGTTTGCAAGATAAGCGATGCAAATCTCCAATACTTATATAAGAGCGTAATCTCAGTGGAATTGATTAAAACAAAACGTGAGTGTATTGTTCACTTGCCAGATGATCTGTGAGTGTTTTGAATATTGTAATAAGAGTTGTGGGTGGCAGAGCGATGTTTCTGGATGCCAGCTTGTCAATATGTATCTGGATTCTTAAAACATTGTTCTCTCAGCCAGCAAGTGTATTTTAGGAAATTTATCTCCAATTACCAAGAATAAGACAAAGTTTTATCTATTTTATCTATAAATACATTCATCATAGATTGATTATAACAAAGAAAAGGAAGTAACCTAAACGGCAGACAAAGATAAAATAATAAAATATCCACCTGGTGTAATCTAAATATATTCTATTTTGGAAGAATAGTAAACAGCCTGGTAATACAATGTATCATGAAAAGATAAGACATAATGTGATTAAAAGTTTTTGTTATATCTATATGTATTATATGGCGGGGGGAGAATGTAAGAAAGCACACCAACTTATGATGGGGAATCTCTGGATACTAATTCACCTTTATATTTTATTCTTTCAGACCTTTTCTTTTAGACACCTATTTATATAGTCCAAAATAGTATTTTTTTTAATTAAGTAGGAAGTCAATTTTTGCAAGGTGTTTCAAAGAAGACACCTTTCAAGGACAGAAATGTTTTAATGTGGTAGATAAAGTCAATTTAGTACACTAGCAACTACAAGCTAAGAACTTTATGCAAATGAGGTTCGTACAACAATTAGACACCCATTTTCTGAGACAACTGCTCTGATTTCCAAGCAGCAAGGACCTGATAAGAAAAAGCAGAACAGGAACCTGATAGAAAAAAGACACGGCTCTTTTGTGGCAAGCTGGGTGGAACTGGAAGGGAATGTGCTAAGTGAAAGTAGTCAGAAGGAGAAAGACAAATATCAGATAGTCTCACTTATGCGTGAGATATAGAGAAACAAAACAAAGGGTCAACAAAACCAAACCAATAATCAACCCTAGAAATCTGACTTTAGAAATGAGGCTACAGTCAGAGCAGGTGGGGGTGAGGGAGAGCAAAGTGGAGAGGGGCCCATTGACTGTGGTAGAGAACTATGGGCGTCTTGTGCTGGGTGTGGTGTGGGGACATATATCTGAAGGATGTGACCCTGAATCACACACAGGGTGGTAAATCAATGTTACCACAAAAAGAAAGAAGGAAGGAAGGAAACAGGGAGTGAAGAAGGCAGGGAAGACGTGGTTCTTGACCACAAACTACTGAGGCATTTTTTTCTCCATCTAAGAAATGGATTCAAATCATAAGACCATCAGCTCATGAGTTTTGGGAGGAGACATCTGACCTTGCCCCAAGCTTTCTGAGGCCACCAAGTCACTAAATTATATCCTAGGTTTTCACCACTCTACTCTGCACACGGGTTGAGTAGTGGCATAGAAATGCAAGGCTTACTTGAAAAGCCCAATCTTCAGGTGCTTCACCCACAGCATCTGAACCCCAGTCCCCACGCTTGTCTTGAGCAGCACGGACACCAATCCTTCCCCGCGAGGATTCTAAGGACACCGACCAGTTTTGCTAAATGACTATGAGAGTCTGGGGCCCGGCTCACGGTTGCCAGCAGGCTGAAGAGGCGGCCGGGGGCATCTGAATGACAGCTTTCAGGTCTGCAGGAAATGGGGAGTGCATCCAGAAGACACAGTCCTGTGGCCACTGGGCGCAAGTTTGTGCCTTTTATTGCTGCCCCTCCAGACCACGCGTCTTTGCACCGCCCTTCTCAGCTGTAGTCTGGGGCCGCACCCTCACTGACCACAGAGCAAAGGCAAGGCGATGATGGTGTGCGGTGAGTTGCTTGCTAAGGCCATTACTACATTTTCTGTATTGAACACTGTTCTCATCAAAAGAATTCTTATTTAAGTGACAGGATTATTCCTTTTCTACTCTGCAGGGGCAGACGAGAGTCTGAACAGGAAGAAATTGGCTCAGTACTGAGTTTTGGATCCTGTCTTTGGGGGGAGGGAGTTGGGGAGGGGGTGGTTAATATTGTACCCAGAGTCCCACTGAGAGGTGCACATTCAGTGCCCCAGTGGCTCGCTCTCCAGCCAAGTGCCTGCTTCCCACACCCGAGTCTCCAGGAGTGTCATTCAAATCATTGTTGCAGCAAAATTGTCAAACATCACTAACCACTCGTGAACAGTGGAAATGGCCGGTGGAGTAAGTCTGCAAAAGCCAGGGTTTTATTGATCACAGAGGCCAATGTTGTTCCTCACCCGGCAGGGCTCTGTCCCCAAGTGCAGCCCAGGAAGCAGAGCCCTGCAGAAGCACAGGGCCTAGGGCAGGAGGCTCTGCACTCAGCCAGAGCAGCTGATGCAAATCCTTAATGGAGCTGGCTTTTAGAACCATCGCTGCAATACAACTGTAAGGTGACAGTCTATGAACTTCAACAGAAACTTTGATCAACACCACGTGTGTATTAAGTTCATCTTGGAGCACCATTTTACATGAACCACCAACTGCAGCACGCTCACCGGCTTCCACCATGCAGAGTGCAAGAAATACAGGCATGCAGGGAGGTGGGATACAGAGCAGTGCCAGCCCCTTTGAGCAGGAGCACCCCTAGCCCAGGCCTCTTCTCTGCTGTCCTCTTGGAAGTGCCCACACAGGGAACACCCTGTTCCCGGGCCCCAGACTACAATATCTCTGGGCCCATTCAAGTAGGGGCTTTTGTGCAAGACACCCCAGCTGGGTCCTGCACCCTCAGCCTGGATAGCCACAACACCAGTTCCCATTGGAATTTTCCAAATATCCAGCAGCCCACAACCATTTCCTGACCCCTTGGCTCCATGTGAGTCATTCAGAACCCATGAGTCAATCTCTGTGTTACAAAGCTAATCCCAAACATTTGTTTAATGTTTCTTCTCTGACCTAACCCCACCTACGCCAAAATCTCACTAAAGTTAAAAACAAGCTTATCTTAGTGTCTGGCAGTATGCATTTGCATTGCCTCTTTTTTATTATTATGAAGTAAGCATAGAAACTATACAAACAGAAATTTTAATGAGTGTTTGAAGTACCTGAAAAAATCCATGAAAGAGAACCCATATCCATGCTGTTCGGCGATCCCTGCACAAACCACATTTGCTGAAGCTCCAATCAGCGTCCCATTACCTGGAATCAAAAATTTTAAAGACAAAAATCTCAGCTTTATCTTGGTGGCAAACTGCTGTCCTCTTTTGTTCTGTAATTCGGGTCCTATCACAAGCTTTTGATATGATGATTGCTATTTACAGGCACTATCCAAGTGACTGCTTTGCAAATATCTGAAGGAAAAAAACAACAACCAGAAAATAAATTCGGGGCTTATAATGATCATCCTTCATTTAGGGACCGGACTAGTCTTTGCCCTGTGATAGAAGGAGGAAGGGCACATCTCCTTGGGATGTGGTGACATATATGTTTAGAGGAAAATGTACGACCCCTACAACATAGGCGAGGACATGCATCTTCAGAACCATGGAATAGAGTCTCGGGATCGCCTTCCTTGGGACTCCAGGACCCACTCCTGCCAGGAGCACATTTCTGTAGCTGAAAAGATGGATGCAAACAACTGGGAATTAAAATGCCCTTTGGACAGCAGCACAGCAGCCCTTCGCAAGGAGAGAAGGTGCACATGGATACACGAGGGAGGCTACGTGGGGAGGGTGTGGTCCCAGGCTGGCACCGACACAGTGGCTGGTCAAGGGGGGTGGGTGTGTTTGCAGAAGCCGGCCAGCATCTTCTATCCCCTGCCACAGAGGTCAGAGTACAGGGGTGGACCAACCAGGTGCCGCCCAGAGGGCTCAGTGCTGACACCTGTGCACACACCACCCAGGAGAAAACTGTCCACGGAGGACCAGCAACCACTAGACACACGTCTGGGGCTGTCTACAGTGTGAGGCATGAGGGAGCCGGGACAAGGGGTAAGAGCAGAGCAGGAGGAGATGCACTAAGGACAAAGCCCGGCGGGTAAGCTGTCCCCTTCACGGCTGCCTCCTTCTAGCCTCCAAGCACGGTGTCGCCTCTGAGTCTTCTGGAACACAGAGCACAGGCAGACGCGTGGACTCTCTAACCTCACGGTCACATCATCCTCGAGGTTTCTCCACTTGAGGAGAAACCCCCTAGAGGAGACTTCCAGAATCTCTTTCATGGATTATTTCAGTTTTCGTAAGCCATGGCTTTTGCAGCTCATGCTGTTTGTTCTCTGCTGTGTTGAGAACAATGCCACCTTCCACTCCCTAACTGGACTCGGAAGGCCCTGACTTTGACCCATGAGAGACTTGAGACCTTGTGGAAATAACTGAGAAATCTCTCCCTTCCTTCCTGCCTTCCTAGGCACAACAATTCCACAGGACCCATCTCATCAATGTCCCACCTGACTCAAAACTGGCTTTGCTTTCTTTGGAAGCTACTACTTGGAAAAGTGCCGTGTACGTGCTTTCTCTCCTCTCTGCCCTGCCTCCTTTCCTCCCTCAGTCTCCCTGCATTAGGACGGCACCTCCTGATCAAACTTGAACATACAAACTTCTGCTTCCTAGAAACCTGGGCTAAGACGATTTTTTCTTAAGATGTATCTGAATTTTTCTTAGCTCTCAGTAGAAAGAGCAACCAAAAAGTACTGAGAAATAAAACCAGGGAAGATTTTTGTTTGTTTGTTTCAAACTACTAAATCATATCCAACTCACAAAGCAAATGACATTTCTTAAGACAACTTAAAACTTCTATTTAAGACGCTCTTCAAAGCATCAAATCCTAATGGAATAAGGAGTTATGTTTTCATCGAACTTTCAGTTTGGGATGATAAAAAAGTTCCAAAGATGGTGGGGATGGTTGCGAAACAATGTGAATGCACTGAATGCCACTGAACTGGACACTTAGAACTGGTTAAAACTGACATTAAAGACACCCCAACAAGCGTTGGAGAGGATACAGAGAAAGAGGATCCCCACTGCACCATTGGTGGGAATATATGTGTCATCGCCGTAGATGGCCATGTGAGGACGCCTCTGCCTCTGGGGTAACCTTAGCTCAGAGACGGTCTCCCCCACTCAAGACCACACCGTCAGGTACTAAGAGATGCTTATGGAGGCTGAATGAACAAAATCCCCCCCAGAGGATGCATTTCCAGGTCTTTGGATTCCGTTTCTATCACCAGTGTTAAAGGAAGCTAAGAATGCAGTGAATGCTTTTCCCAAGGCTGGTTCTTAATGGGGGTCATTTGAACAGGTCTGCAGTCTCGTAAGCTGGAGGTCTCATTGCTGAACTAGGTGAATTAACCGTCTCTAAAGTCATAGACATTTCACAGGATGACATTAATCCTCTTTACAAACAAGGAGATGGACTAACCAGAAAGTTATTGATTGAATAGCTAGACATCAAGCGAAGAACAAAGAAAGCTGGGTTATCTAAGAGTGCCTGGATGTAAGAATAAAAACTTAAGATGCATCTGATGTATTTATCTAAGGATCTCACAATCCTCTTGTGTTCCCGAAGGGGATTAGGCTCCTAAGTGTGAGAGGCACTCTACACAGCTCCCTCTGAGACCATCACGTCTGCAGCCCTATATTTGCTCACCAGAGGTTAGTCCCTCCTGACACTTTCTCTAATTCACTTTTCAATTTCTCCAAGGATGACACCTCCCTTGAAACAAATATTATTTTTCAATCTGTCTTCTTTCTCACAGGTTACAGTCTCTGCCTTTGAGTGCACCATTTGCTGCACCCCCACCCTTGCCCCATTCCTTAGGGAGAGGCAAGAAGGAGCTGCAGCTGAGGACAGCACCTGAGTCAGAGTCTACTTCTAATCATAAGCCACTCGGCAAGGTGTGGTGTGGAGCACAGTAGCCGGGAGGAGTCAGTAAAGCAAACATTGTTTAAAAATGAACAATGATGTAAAAAATATATTAAAAATTAATTAAAAAATTAAAAAATAAAACTAAGAAAATAAGAATAATGATAATAATAATGATAATAATGACCATCCTCAGCCAGGGCTTGGAACGTCAGGGGCCATCTGTACTGTGGAAAGTGACAGGTTTTACAAAGGAACTGAATAATTCCAGAATCCCTCCAGTCAAAGTTGAAGATGGGTTTTCACTCAGGAAATATCTACATTCTCCTTAATGTACTTTCTATCCGACACACACACCCCCAACCATGCATCAGCACCCCCTTACCTCCCAGGCAGGCACCGAGGGCCAGGGCATACATGAGCGGCGGCACAGGCAGGCTGACCTCAGGGTCCTGGCTCAGGTTGAGGAGCACGGGGATCTGTGGAGGGAGAGGACGCTGACACCACATCCGCGGGACTTGACTGACTTGCAAAATCCAAATCACTTTTTCAGCAAATGGTAAAGAGCACGGGTTATTCAAAAGGAGCCCCAAGGGAGCTCTAGAATCCACAATACTGTGAGTTTTGGTCCATTGCTGTCTTGGTTTCCAGACACAGCTTGTCCTTCTCAGCTCTCCTAGCTGCTGCTGTGGCTCATAAAGGAGGTAAGGCTGTGAAGATGCCCGCCAGGGCTTGGGGGCACAACTATCTCACCTGCATTCACGAGTCCCGCAATGGCCACAGCCCACACTAACTTCATACATGTATCATCTTTTGAATCCTCAAAAGTCCCTCAGTGAGCTTGTTCCTGACAAGATGAGGAGAAGGAGGTGGGGAGAGGAGGAGGTCTCGTGAGTGGCCAAGTCAGTTCTCTGAACCCAAACCACACGAGGGGCACCGTGCTAAGCTGCTTTTCTGAGCCCTGCGTGCAGTCACCCCGAACCTGACCTACACAGTCACCGAGCTGTGGGGAACTGTCTGAAGTATACATTTTCTAGGACAGCTGTGACAAAGTGCCAAATACTGGATGGCCTGAAGCAACCCAAATATATTATCTCACAGTCCTGAAAACTGGAAGTCTGGAACCACGCGTGGCCATGTTCTTGCTGATTGCTCGACAGAAGGATCCTTCTTGCCGCTTCTAGCACCCTGTGTCACCGGCGGTCCTCGGTGTTCCTTGGCTTAGGACACATCACTCCAGTCACATGGGGGTCTTCTCCCCACATGTCTTCACAATGCCTTCCTTCTTTGCATGCTTGCCTCTGTGTCCAAATTCCCCTTTTTTTCTAAGGACACCAGTCACACTGGACCAGGACCAACCCTAAGTTTAACATGATCTCAAGCAAGGTCACATTCTGAGGGATTTGTGGGTAACAGTTCAACAAATCTTTAGTCAAGATACAATTCAACCCATCGCAATAACTTTATCAGAAGTCTGGAGTATAACCGAGCCTTCCTGAATCAGCAGGGATTAATAAAGAGACCGTTAATTTTTGACAAATTTTGGCCTTCTTGCAGTGCCTGCCATTCTCCATCTCCCAGCCCTGTGGCAGTGTCCTGAGGGCAGCAGGCTCCATTTAGGGTGCAACTTGCAGCTACCACGGTAGATGATATGGACCTTGTCCTCCAAAAGCCAGGGTTCCATGTATTGATTGCTAATCTTTGCTTTTGGTCACCTAGAGGCTAGCATAGAATCTGGTCACTGTTTCTATCCCCAAGTGCTGAAGCACCAGCTTCAGAGGATTTAAAAAGACAGTACTTTTCTCCCCACCCCCACCCCATTTGGGGAGCTAAACACTTAGGGTTATCTTTTTTCAAGATACTGGTTGACTGTAGAAAAAAATGAAAGAGAAACTTCAACAACACATACAACAAGGAATATAAACTTTGCAAAAGAAAATTCTGAAAAAGTCATAAATGATGACTCCAGCCTTCAAAAGGAAAAATTTAACAATCTCCAAGGAGTGAGAGAAACAGATTTCCAGAATTACCACAACATAATACTCAAAATGCCTCATTGTCAACAACAACAAAAATACGAAACACGCAAAGAAATAAGGAAAGTGTGGCCCAGTCACAGTGGGAGAAAAGAATTTGACAGAATCTATCCCTGAAGTCCAAACAAAAGAGTTATCAGTCTGGGCCTCCCTGGTGGTGCAAGGGGTTGAGCGCAGCACTGTGAAGCTGTCTGCAGCACCTGCAGCATGAGTTTCATCCCTGGCTGTCCAGGGAGCTACCCACATGGCATAGCAGACCTCTCCTGTCTCGCCCGCTGCTCCCCTCAGCAGTATATTTCAGTCAGTCTGCCTATTCTGTTCCCCACTCTGTCTCTGGTGGATCCTCTCACCATCCACACCTCTGGCCTGTACCCCAGTTCTGCATAAATAAATAAATCCTTAAAAAAAAACAAAAGATTAAATCAGCTATCTTACATAAGTTCAATGAGTTAAAGAAAACTACAAACAGCTAAATAAAATCAGGAAGATGATATACAAACCAAATGAGAATATCAGTTATAAAAATAAATTTAAAAAGAATCAAACAGAATTCTAGAGCTAAAAAGCACAATAACTGAAATGAAAGAGGAGTTTAAGAGCAGACAGAAAAAAAGAATCAGCAAACCTGAAGAGAGGACATTGAAATGAGCAGGACCGAGGGGCAGAAGAACAAAAAAAAAAAAATGAAGAAATGAGCACTGCCTTGGGGTCTTTAGAACCCATCAAATGTACCAACATACACACCCATCTTACCTGCCCTCCCTCTGCACTCACTTCACCTGTCTCCCTTCTGTACCTACCTGTCCTCCCAGTAATCCAGGACACCTCCTCTCCCTGTCCCCTTGCACCCACCACACCTGTCCACCTTGTCTCCATCATACCTGTAGTCCCGCTACACCCATCACTGGGGTCACTATGCATCTGCCTATGCCTTACACTCTTGCTGCTGTCTGCCTGCTGTTAATACCTGCCAACTACCCCAGGCAAAGCTCTTACCCTTGGACACTCAAACCTAGAGAACTGTCCAGTAGTCTTCTGTTAATGGGCCCTCCCAGGTCTGTTTGCTGTCCTCTGTCTGTGGGACATGTCACGATTACTCACTTGGGCAGCTGGTCTTCTAAATGTGCCACAGTGGTGGCACAAGGGTTTAGGACGCAGCCTATGAAACTGTCCGCAGCCACTGCAGCATGAGTTCAATCCCTGGCCAGGGAGCTACCCACATGGCACAGCAGACCTTTCCTGACTCGCCCGCTGCTCCCCTCAGCAGTGTATTTCAGTCAATCTGCCTGTTCTGCTCCCCACTCTGTCTCTGGTGAATTCTCTCACCCCCCGCACCTCTGGCCTGTACCCCAGTTCTTGTTTGCATAAATAAATCTTAAAAAAAAAGATAAATAAATGTGCCACAGCTCCCTGAGGTGCTGAGTGGTGTAGAGGCCAGTCCCCAACTATGGAAGGCTTGAGACATGGACGACCCTCACCCTGTACTGCAGGACCCTTCCAAGGCTGCTCCCCATGCCAAAAAGGAGGTTCTCCTGAGAGCTATGCACCCACCTCTTAGGCAGATTTGCATCCACACAACCTGTGAGCCTGCAGTTAATGCACTACAGGAGCCCTCCAAGCGAAGGTTGGCTGAGGGAGGCTCCAGGCTGCTGTGTGTCTGCTTCTATAAGGCTAGCGCTTTCTTTGCTTACACGGTGGTAAAGCTGGGATTCAAGCCCAAGTCCTCCTCCTCCAGAACCCAAGCTGTCAATTTCTAAATGTGTTCATGTTATTAAAACGAAGCACAGCCCACTGGACCTAGCGACTCTCCATATTACTTTGCTCCTGAGAGTATAAGGAAAAGATGAGTTAAGGCAAAATGAGATTAAGTTAAAAAAGCAAAAGTGGATGGGAATTGCTTGACTCTTGCCATTCTGAACTAGGGGTTCCCATGCCAGGGGTGATAATAGGCTGCTCTCTGTCTCAGCACCTCCTGGAGGGTATGTGGTAGCAGGGCCCAGCAAGGTAATCAGGAGGAGGAAGATGAAGAAGAAACCAGTCTTTTAAAAAAATGACTTGCACACAGAGGCTGAATGATAACACAGATAATGATGAGTATCGAGAAGTCAGTGGAGAAAACCCACAAAATTATGTGCATAAATTACCAGCCTTTGAATTCAACATCCAGGACAGGAATAATCACATTTTAACTTGAAAATTGCCTAAGAATTCTTCCTGCTCAAGCAAATGAGGCTGGAAAAGATAAGGTTTAAATGGAGAAGGACTGCCAGGGAGTTCTCAGTCATTAGCAATGGATTTCAGGTTTCCGACACAATTTGGGGGGCAGCACACATAGGTCTATGCACAGCGCCCACAAAAGCAGGTCTGGGTTCAGCTGTGGCCACAGCTCCCTGTCAACTGTAGAAGGGGGAAGAGAAAGGAGAGGAGGCGGATGTCAAAGGCATTTCCCTGGATGGAAGTACTTGTCACCGAAATGTTTCCATACCTGTTGATGGGGAGCCATCAACCAAGACCTCTAGTGCTCCCACGGCCTCACCCCTTGGGCGCTTCTGCCCCAAGGAAGTGAGGAATTAGCCCTGGCGCATGAGTGAAGCTTCCTGCTCAGACTCTCCCCATCTGTTCTGAGATCACTAGACACTGATGAAATATCAATATTAAAACAGTCTCATGATGTGAAATATGGCTTCATTATGTCATCTCTGAAGATAAGAAAAGGTCAAAATGAAGAGGCGGGCCCAACACAGAGGGATAGGGAAAACTTCAAAGTGTAAATATAATCCCCAAAAGCCCTGGGGTACTCTCCTAAGGGCTGTGTGGCTTATGTCAGGATTTTCACTAAAGCCCTGTCCAGCTGACTTGGAGAGATAAACCCATCTACGATCTAGTCCCTTCCACTCTGAACACTGTGAGATAAGCAAAAATTCAATAACATGATCCTGTCAGTTATTAGCTAAGTCTCTGGCAGTTCCTGAATCATGTGGTGTTGTTCTCAAACCATGAAAGAAGAGAAATAGCAGGAAAAATGTGAACAGGCTTCCTACCTGCAGCTCTTGGCTCCCAGAGGACAGGATGCATGGAAGAGCAACACCTCCAAATTAAAGACACACTTTGGGAAAAAGACATGGCCCAAGAAGAGGTTTTGTCTCAAACTCACTTCCTTGGAATGATGCCCAAATTTTCCAATGAAAGCATTCTGAGTGGACCCCTCACAACCTCATCAGAATACACTGCCTCAGTCTCTCCATGAGACCCACTGTGTGTGTTTGGTTTGACAGCACTTGTGGTTGTTAGAAATGGTGACCACATCTTTCAGCTCTCTGACACCTTTTTTTAAAATATTTATTTATTTATGCATACAAGAGCTGGGGTACAGGCCAGAGATGCAGGGGGTGAGAGGATTCACCAGAGACAGAGTGGGGAGCGGAACAGGCAGACGGACTGAAATACACTGCGGAGGGGAGCAGTGGGCAAGACAGGAGAGGTCTGCTGCGCCATGTGGGTTGCTCCCTGGCCGGTCAGGGATTGAACTCGTGCTGCAGAGGTTTCTGATTGCCTCATAGTGTGGTGCTTAACCCCTTGCACCAACAAGGAGACCCTCCCTGACACTTTTTTATCAAGTTTTCTTACCCGTTAAATTTCCATGAATGTCTTGTTGAGCTGGCCAATGGCTTTGGCCAGAGCTGTGTCCTAAGCAAGTCTACCTCTTTATTGACCCAATAATATTTCCACAGAATATTCTCGGGTTTCCTGTTCATTTCAGGAAAAGAATAAAGTTAAACATGTGGGACTCTCACCAACATAAAACCCACAGAGTAGCTGGACTGCATTTAGGGGTAGAAGGTTCCTCAACAGGAAGGGTCAGGTTACCTGGAGGAGACGTTCCTATAGGAACCAGCTCATGCCTGACCAATTAAATTCCCAAGTCCATAACTTCCTCTACTCCTATAAAACAATCTTGGCCCCCAGATCAGGGAGACAGATTTGAGCCTTGTCTCTGTCCTTTCCAGTTGATTTCACAATAAATTCTATCTCTCCTCAAAAGCCCATGTCATAGTATTGGCTTCTTTGTCAGTCAGGCAGCAAGCCCTTGCTAGGTAACAACATTGTCTGTGACCCTGAGGACACTGGGGGTACAATTTCCCTCCCTACAAACAGTAACAGGTCCAGAGAGGATGAGAGCTAAGAGTGACATGAGGGAAACATTCCTTAGGGAAAATTCATCTACTGCATCTATTATTTCCAATTCTTTTGCAAACACTTGCTAAATACCTTCTTGGTGCCAGGCACATGCTGGAGAATAAAGACACGAATGCAAATCAGAGACTGAAGCTCCAGAGCATCCTAACAGTCACTCAGCCTCCACTGAGTCGAGTGCAAAGTACCCGGGACCTCAGAGTTCAAGCAAGACCTTGCTCAGGAATACAAGAAGTGCTGAGGAGGAGAAGGCATTTAGGGGCCACTGAAGGAAGCTTCAAGGAGCTCTGTTTCAGGAGCTCCTTGTTCCAAGGAGCACACTCTGTTCCAAGGCAGAAGGTGGAAGAAATTCACTCTCCCCACCCCCTTTGCATCTTGAAAAGACAGGTGACACAGGCTCTTCCATCAACTCCCCTGCAAGAAAGGCAGACTTGGAGAATTTGGAGGAGAGTGTGACAGGGTAAGCTCGGGGCAGAGTGACAGGTCCTGTGGATTCTATAGAAACAATTTCACCTGAGTGAGAATGGGACACAAGTGCCAGCTGACCAGCATCCCGGGAACACAGGCCCAGCCACCTCCACTGGCCTGAGAGGTGACGCTGCCCCAGATATCCAGGCTCCAGCCACAGTGAGGACATTGCCCGCGGGCACTCGACAGCATTCGCCCTCCCTCTCCAATTCAGTACTTCATGAGATAAAAAAGAACAGCCAGAGAATTTGTTCAGAATGACCAAAACCAGACCACGAAACAATAGCAAGGGAACTTGAGTCACCCTGGACAGACACAGTGAAGCCGGGCGATGGGTGAGTGACAGTCCCAGGTCAGCCTGAGGCCCTGCGTGAGAAAGAAGCACTAGTGTTGGCCTCCCTCCTCCTCGCCGCCAGCTTCCCTGCTCTGTTCCTTTAGGGGCCAGCTGATGGCGGCTGCCCTCACAGTCACAACAGAAAAAACTCCTTCCCAGGTAGAGACCAGCCTGAAGAGGGTTCTCACAGGCCAGCTGTCTGAGACAGGAGCCAGGCTGCCTTGGGCAAACCCCCATCCCCGCCTTTCCTTTGGTATGCCAGGAATTCACACTCCAGACCTACACTGAGCGGCTGTGGTGTCTGAAGATACCGCAGGAATGGGGCTCATCAGTGCTGCAAAAGGCCTCTACTGTGTATTCCCAATCTTGGCTGGGGCCAGGACCACACAGAGAAGTCAAAACCCTGCTCAGGCCAGGCACCAGAACCACGCGGGCTGCCCAGAAGGGTTTCTGCCTCAAGGGGCATGGAGGATGAACGCCTTCGACCAGTCTTTATTGTTTGGTGTCTCCCAGTTTAAAACAATAATAGCAATCATGAAAAAACATTCCATGATGGATGGCAGCCCTCAGTCAGGCTCACCCTGCAACCACCAGTCAGTCCAGGACAAGCCACGCCCAAGCTGCGGGCCCTGGGCACCAGCCTGCCCCTCAGCCCGGGGCCTGCAGCGCAGCTGTCTCTAAACCTGGGAGTGCAGCAAAGGGGTGGGGTCCATTTGCTCATCCTCTGGTGAGCCCAAATTGTGTGCAGGACAAAAGCGGGACCTCATCACCCGGAGGAGATGTGCCACTCACCATTGTCGCCGTGAACGGGATGTTGTCGATCAGGGACGACGCGATGGCTGAGACCCAGATGATGAGGGCGATGGCAGCCGCGAGGCGCCGGTCCTCGGGGACCATCTGGAAGGGGTCATGAGACACCATGTATGGCAGATGCGCTGCTAAATCTCCCCCATGGAGGGTCTATGGGGGAGTTTAGGAAGGGACTGCAGGACTGTGGGTCTTTTGTCAGACCCCTAAGGAGACCAAGGCAGACCCAGCATGCCAAGGGGACCAGCCTGGGCTTTCCAGACCCTATTGAAGCCTCCACAGGTACACAAATATCTAAGGGGAGCGATTCCCAGGCACACTCGTGCCAACCAGGCAGCAGAGCGGAGCAGAGTGACACCTGTTCCTGACTCTGTCTGGTTGGGCAGACACAGGTGACACCAGCCTGGCCTTGGAGTTGAGCCCGGGAGCTGAGCCCGGGAGCGGGGCCTCCACTGCACTCGCTAGCTCAGACTGGTGTCTCTGTTGCTCTCCTTTTGGGACAGGTTTTAACTAAAGGCTAATAGCAAAACTGCAGGCATGGATAATTATATATTCTTTGGGAAAAGTCTTCCTTCATCTGTAGGCTACACGGGATAAAATAGGTTCCCTGCTGTACTTTTTTACATAATTAATGTGACCTATTCTTGCCAGTTTTTTTTTTTTTTTTTAAATCAAAGAAACAGTATCTGGAGCACATAATATTGCAGCATTTAATGTACCTTTATTAGCAAAGCAGTCTGTTCTCCGACATATTCTATCAAGTGAAGATGTGCCAGTGCCTAGAAGAAACGGAGATAGAATGAGAATCAGTGTAAAACTGAGACTATATGTATGTATCTTTTTAAAAGCCGTGTCTTTAAAAATGAAAATAAGTGAACATAAGGTAGATCCCGGTTCTCATTTCTTATAAAAGATCAGACTCAAATACACAGTCTATAAATAATCATAGATGCCGACGGAAGATTCTCTAAGAAGAATGCGCAATTGCAGAGGCAGAAATTTCTCATCGATTCAAGTTAATGTCCATGTTACATTTAAATTCGAAAGGAAGGCCGTCTCTTGCAGAGCTCTGTATAGGAGTACTGTTCAACTGGACATAATGAAATGCATTCCTTAGAGGAGCCCTTTCAAGTAAACTGCATTTCAAATTTCTTTTTAGAGTTAAACATCACAGAGTTTTAGAAAACTAAAAAGACAGTGTGGGTTTTTTTTATAACTGTCAGAGAAAGGTAGGAAAGATCTATTTTAACAGAGGCATGTAACTTTTTCTCACAGTACTAGACAGATTTAGAACATTGTGTCCAGGGAGAGACAAGAAAGAAGATGAAATGAAGGAAATGGAAAGGCAGGAGTTGTTTTGTTGGGGCTGCCCCTTTGTCTCCGCCCGGGAGGGGGTATGCTGCTCCCCAGAAAGGGGTCTAGACAGGGAGCCTGGTCCAGACAGCTGTGGGGCAACAGCTGCCGAACACCTCTCAGAAAGGAACTTTTCACTATGATATCATCTTGCTGAATGACCGTAAATATTGAAAACCTCAGCTTGACCTTGTTTAATCATGTCTAAAATGGGGACATTCAACCTGAAACTTATATAATTTTGTTATGCAATGTTACTTCAAGTAAAAAAAATAAATAAATAAAAATCCCCAACCATATGTAGACTGGCTTTGTCTTCATTTATTTAGTTGCTGTGCAGTCCAAATATTGGGTCTTTGCTCACAATTTTTTTCAAATTACTTATTTATTTTTACGTCATTTTTCATTTTTGCACAATGTATGCATTTTCATCTTGGTTACAGTCCCCATAAAATTCCTACCCACCTTGTTTTGATTCTACTCCCTTCTCCACAACCTACCCCCTGCAGTGTGTCGCTGGTTTGTAGTTGCTTGTTGATTTTGATTTTTACTTTATTACAATTAGCCTTTTTCCTGATTCCTTATTTGGGTTTTCTAAATTCCTGCTATGAGTGAGACCATCCAGTATTTTTCTTTTTCTTTCTGGCTTATTTCACTGAGCATGATCCCTTCAAGCTCCATCCATGTTGCCGCAAATGGCATGAGTTTATCTTTTTTGACTGCTGAGTAATATTCCATTGCATATATGTACCACATCTTCTTGATACAGTCATCTATTTTTGGGCATTTGGGTTGTTTCCATAGCTTACCTATTGTAAATAGTGCTGCAATAAACATAGGAGTTTAATGTTTTTGTGTCCTTTAAGTAGATACCTGAGAGTAGAATTGCTGGATCATATGGAAGCTCCATTTTTTTTTTTTTTTGCTCACAATTCTTAATCAAATTTGCTATTATCTCAATAAATCACAAGGATAAATCTATTCAGAGAAGGGTTTCTCAATTTCAACGCTGTTGGTATTAGGAACCAGATCATTTTTTGTCCAGGGGTCTGACTGCGCTTTACAGATGTTTAGCAAGATCCCTGGCTTCCACCCACTAGGTGCTACCTCCTTCTCACCCAGCATGACAAACAAAAATGTTTCCAGACAGTGCCAATACCACCTAAGGCACAAAGTCATCCCCTGCTAAGAATCATTGATAATGACCCACATTTTTCTAAAACGAAATTTTTAATTTTTAATTTCACACTTTTTATTTTGTTCTATACTATGACCGATTGTTTAGCCAGAGTTCTAAATCAGATTAAAACTTTCTCGTAGATATCAAATAGAGATGGTTATATTATGTGTGCATCTTGATTTATGTTTTTAGACAACTATATGTTTACATATTTAGTGTCATTTTGTCTTACACTGCTTACTACAGAATATGGTATTTGGGTCAAAATAAAGAAAAATCTTAAAAATACTTGAACATCACATCTCATAATTCAGTTCAAAGTAACTGATATCCTAATTGGAAAAATGTCAACGTATGAGGAAAATGCAAATATCTAAAGTAGTCTTCTATAAAATGGCAAATTAAATAATGATGTGGCAGCACACTCAATCAAGTCTAAAGCTATAACTACACAACTAAAAATTTATATATGGTTGAAGATTATACACATCACTTATTTCTTCCATCACTTTATGTAGCAAAAAGATGATTGTATAACAAGACCAACATCATTGTTCTATTGCAGCAGCAGGTTGAAAAGACTGGCTCAGTAATGGTCTGACATCCTAGTCCTAATGAAATTAGGTAAACACAATAAATCAGTGCTGTGACTTTTTTTTAAAATGATGAACCAGATGTTTTCCAAGGAATCCCTCTTCCCATGAAGACATTTCCTGCAGTTGACTGGGAACTGCAGACTTGGACAGCACAGAGTAATGGACTTTCCTTAAGATTGATGCATGGCAAGCTATAAAGTAAAAGCACTGAGGTGTGAATAGAAGAAAGGTCGTAGACTGAAACAATGATTTTCACATTGAATGGATGTCCTTGAAATAAGCTAAAATTATCCCCTGGCACTGAGCAGAAGCAGGCACAAGCAGTTCTGGAAGAAAGCATCCCAATGTAGGCTCTCAGGAGTCCTACAGATTAAGAGCAGGTAATAAAATTATAACCTAGGATAACCAAGGACACAAAAACAAGCAACAGAATGAGAGTAGAAACAACCAAAACAGACTTACTCAGCCCCTAAACCTGCTTCAGCAAGAATCCATAAATACAGAATCTAGAAGAAAATATTTTGTACAGAGAAAATAACGTTGAAGAATGTAAAAGCACCAATGAGTATGTAGGTTGTCATCTCTGAAGTACTGAAAGAACAAAACACACCATTAAAAAAAGTATGTCATTAAAAGAGTATATGCAAAAAGGGGCAGGGGATTTTAAATACTCTTCAACCAACTCAAAGGCAAGACAGGAGATTAAAAATAAAAATACAGGGTCTCCCTGGTGGCGCAGGCCATTGAGCGCTGCATTGTGAAGCTGTCCGCTCAGCCTCTGCAGCGCAGGTTCGATCCTGGCCGGCCAGCGAGAATCTCATAAGGCGCAGCAGACCTCTCCTGTGTTGCCCACTGCTCCCCTTAGCAGTGTATTTCGTCAGTCTGCCTGTTCTGTTCCCCACTCTGTCTCTGGTGAATTCTCTCACCCTCCCGCACATCTGGCCTTTACCCTGGTTCTTGTATAAATAAGCAAATCTTAAAAAAAAAAAAAAAAAAAATAGCAGGAATCTAGAAAACTTAAATAAGGGACCAGGAAAATGAGTAACTATAAGAAAGTGAAAATCAAAATCAACAAACAACTATGAACCAGAGACACTCTACGGGGGGTGGAGCATGGGGAGGGGAGGGATTGGGGTCAAAATAAGGGGGTTGCAATTGTATGGGGAACATAAAAATAAAATTTATTAAAAAAATAAAATGTAAAAATTAAAAAAATAATAAAATAAAATAAAAATACAAAAAAGTCAGACTAATGAAAAGATGGCAGATTTAGACCCAAATGTATTAGTAGTGTCATTAAATATAAGTAGAATAAATAAATTACAAAAAAGATGAAGCTTGTCAGACTGAATTAAAATTTTGACAAAGCTACAGCTAGAACATAAATGTACAGAAAATTTGAAAAAGTCAAAAATTAAAACAACATCTACCTTCCAATTTATAATAAATGAAAGTTTTGTAACTTTTTGTTCCCTATGAAGTTAACAATTAAAAATGTATATATGATTGATAACAGCCGGAAAATATATAAAAAATAAGTAGAACTACAAAACAAATAGATCCACAATCATTTTGGAAAACTGACTAAGAAAAAATAAACACAGAATCAGGAAATCGCAATGGAAATTTTAAACATTTGACTGAATAAAAAAAAGTAATCAAAACGCATATCAAAACTCGGGGGGGGGGGATCCTCCCCTGGTTGCGCAGCAGTTGAGCGCTGGGCTGCAAAGCTGCCCACAGCTCCTGCAGTGTCGGTTGGATCTCAGGCCACCAGCGAGGGTCCCACATGGCGCGCAGACCTCTCCTGCTGCACCCACTGCTCCCCTCAGCAGTGTATTTCATCAGTCTGCCTGTTCTGTTCCCCGCTCTGGCTCTGGTGAATTCTCTCACCCTCCTGCACTTCTGACTGTACCCAGTGCTTGTATAAATAAATAAATAAATCTTTAAAAAAAAAAAAAAACCCCAGGGGGTACAGCTAAATCAACACTAAAGGGAAATTTATAACCTTATACATAACATGGGAAAATATGAAGCATGAAAATCAAAAGGCCAAACATACGTCTTCAGAAGTTAGATAACAACAACAAATTAAGGCAAAAAAAAATTTTTTTAATTCTAAAAGCAGAATTTTTTAAATAGAAAACAAATATCCAAGTGAGAATTAAGAGTTGATGTTAACAAAATTTATACGAGAGAGAGAGAGAGAGAGAGAAAAAGAGAGAACAAAAATTTTCAACATTAGCAATGAAAAGGGAAAAGATCACTAAAGATACTTCTCAACAGAAGAAGGAGAAAAAATACAAATCAGTAATATCAAATAGCACTGTTTTCATTTTTCATACATTTATCCAACTGATTCAGTCTCATTTGTTGAAAAGATTTTGCCTTCCCTATTGAATTGCTTGTTGACCACATCAGTTGACCACATATATATGGTGTAAATCTGGACTGTGTATATCTCTTACACTGATCTGTCAATCTATCTTTTGCCAATATCTCACCTCGGTCTTCATTACTACAGCTTTACACTTAAGTTGTGAACTTAAGTGCTGAGAACTTAAGTTGTGAGGTAGGTGTTCCAATGTTATTCTTTATAACATTGCTTTTGTTGTTTTAAGTTCTTAGAATTTTAGCAATCTTCCAGTAATTTGATAGAGATTTGAAAGTGTTTTCTTAGATTTATTTCTAGGTTTTTAAATATTTTGTAACTGTTTCTTCAATATTTTCAAATGTTTTGCTGCAAGTACATGATAATACAATTTATTTACTTTTGCATATTGATCCTGTATCTTGTTGACCTTGTAGAATGCATTTATTAGTTCTAGAGTACTTGGGCTTTTGGTTTTCTTTTTTTTTTTTTTTTAAGATTATCTGTCCTGGAATTGTCTACATAAATATCATCTACAAATACGGACAGCTTTACTTCTTCAATTTATTTTTTTAAAGATTTATTTATTTATGCATGCAAGAACTGGGGTACAGGCCAGAGGTGCAGGGGGTGAGAGGATTCACCAGCAACAAAGTGAGGAGCAGCAGGTGAGTCAGGAGAGGTCTGCTGCACCATGTAGGTAGCTCCCTGGCTGGCTGGGGATCAAACTCGTGCTATAGAGGCTGCGGATAGCTTCACAGTGCTGTGCTTAACCCCTTGCATCACCAGGGAGGCCCACAATTTCTATCTTTATCCCCTTTTTTTCTTTGTATTACTACATTCAGTAACTATGCCCTCCAGCAATATGTTGAAATGGAAGTAGTACAAGTGGGAAACTTTGTTTCAAAAACAGTAAGTTTTCAACATTCAGTATGATGTCGCCTCTAGCTTTTTCCATATTACTCTTCAATTTGAAGATTCCTTATTTGCTGTGAGTTTTAACGTGAATTTAAATGTTATCAAATGTTTTTCTTGCATCTTATTGACATGATCATATAGTATTTCTCCTGTATACTATTAATCAATGAGAAAAACTATATTAATTGATTTTGGAGTGCTAAAGTAACTTTATAGTCCTGAAATAAACCCTTCTTGGTTGTGATACATCATATTTTTGCATTAGATTCAATATTTTGTTAAAGATTTCTGGATCTAAGTTCATGAGGGGTGTTGGTATGTAGCTTTCTTTTCTTTTCAAAGCCTTCTTTTCATAATACCTATGTCTTTAGAATTAAAATAACGCTGGCTCATAAAATGAGAAGTGTTCTCCATTGTTTTCTGAAAACATTTACATACAACTGGCATTATTTCTTACATAATGTTTGAGAGGTTCAACAGTAAAGTTGTCTGTGCCTGAACTGTTTTTATTTGTGGAAAGATTTTTAAATGATTATAGTCTACACAGATTTTCTATGCTTCTTGATTTAGTTTTGGCAAGATATTATCCAAAAAAATGTTTCATTTCACATAGGTTGTAGAATTTGTTGACAAAAACTTATTAATAGTATTCTCCAGTCTTACTGTTCTTTTAGTGTTGGTGGGGTCTGTGTTGGTAACCCCTTTTTAGTGCTGATATTGCTGGTTATGTTCTTTAATTTCTTGATCTATCCAATTAGAGGCTTGTCAATGTTTTGGATGTTTAAATAACCAGGTCTTGACTTAGCTTATTTTCTATAATGTCCTCTTTTCTAATTTGTTAATTCTAATCATTATTGATTTCTTTCTATTTACTTTGTTTCTATTTTGCTCTTTTTTCCATTCAACTTAAGTGAAACAATAGTTAGATTTAGATCTTGTCATCTGAGTATTTAATCTGTAAATTTTCCTCTCAAACTCCTTTAGCTCTACCCAAAATTTTTTGATGTGTTGTATTTTCACTGACATTTACTTTAAAATATTTTCTTATTCCTATCTGACTCATGACCTGATTAGAAGTATGTTGTTGAATTTTAAGACGTTGGGATTTTCTCAGATTTCTGATTACTTTGATTTCTTATTGAAAATTGGTATAGTCATACTATAGAATTCTTACACTGCAATATTACAATGTTGGCAAATTTACCATGTGCCTATGCATGCTGGATGAGTGCTCTACAAATGTCAATTAAATTAAAATTGTTAATAATGTCATTCACTATTTTCTATGGCTTTCACAGCTTCTTTGTCTAGATGTTCTATCAGTTTCTGAGAGGAGGGTGATAAAGCCTCCTCTGATTGCAGCATTGTCTGTTTTGTTTTAATTTGATGAATCCATGATTTTTGAGACTTTATTAGGATCACTTACAATTATTGTGTCTTCCTGATAAGCTGTCCCATTTTATCATTATTAAGTGTCTCTTATTTTCTCTAATAATACCATTTGTCTTGAGGTTTATTCTCTGCCACTTAAGTCTTTCATGCCTGCTGTTTGCACACTACATAGTTTTCTATTTACTTATTTTCAACCTATCTCATCTTTATATTAAAATAATGTCTCTTGTAGGAAGTACCACTGAAAGTTTGCACCTCATGTACTTATTAATATAATTATATATAATGGCATTCGGGTCAGCAAATTTATGATTTCTTTTTTGTTTGTCCCCTCTGTTTTTAATCCCTGTGGCCATTTTCCTGCTTTACTTGGAGTTACCTGAGTGTTATTTTATCAGCTGACTTTTTATATAAATGTTCTAATTATATTTTTAGTAGTTACCCCATGAATTACAGTGTATATACCTAACTTTTCCAAAATCTACTCCATTAATATTTTATTAGAACAGATGAGACATGCAAGCATTGAAATGATACAAGTCCCTTTACCTCCCCTATTTCCCTTCTGCTGTTGTTGTCAAATGCATTACATCTATATATACAGAAACTCTCACCAGACAATATAGCTTATACTTCCAACAGTTATAGCTACTTTAAAAGACATAAGACGGAGAAAACATTGTCTTTTTCTATATTCCCAACTCCCAACCCTTTATGTAGTTCACCCTTCTTTCCTAAACACCAATTTCCTTGTAATCTCACTACCCTTCAGCCTGAAGAAATTCCATTAGCGTTTCTCATAGAGCAAGTCTGTTGACAGTAAATTCTTAGTGTCCTTCCTCTGAGAATGTCTTACTTGTTTGTTAGTTGGCTTGTTTTTTTCTTTCCTTCCTGAAAGATTGCTTTGCTGGACAAGGAATTATATTTTGACAGTTCCTTTCTTGTTTTCAATGCTCTAGGAAGCTCTTCTCCTGCCTACTGGCCTGCGTAGTTTTCGAAGAGCCTTAGCAGCCCTCACATCATGGTTCTGCTGTGCCTGTGTGGCATTGTTCTCTTGCTATTTTTCAAGATTTTTTTTCTTTGATTTTTTTTTTAACAATTTGATAATGATATTATCTAGGCCTGAACTTCTTTGATTTTTGTCCTATGGCGTTCCTTCAGTTCTTCAAAAATGTTTTTTCTTTCATAATCCCTTGTTCCTCTCCTTCTTGCTATTGTCACACAAGTTCGTGAGCTCTGGTAATTAAAATAAAGATGTCTCTGTGTTCTTCAGCGTGAGTCTCTCTCTCAGGAGGTGGTCAGCCCAACTCTGTCACAAATGTGAAGGAAACGTCTAATATTGCCATGACTATCAATTCCACAGCAGTGGAGGCAGTATGTTGGCATTCTGAAGATCAAATAGAAAGTTGTTCCCTTTGGGGTGCTTTAATCAGTGCCCTCTGCTCTGCCATTCTTTTTCTTTTCTTATAATACCTTGTCTCCATCAAAATATTATCTGAGCCAAAAAAAAAAAATCTTTGACTTTTAAAGCCTCTAAAACACATTGGAAGGTCTTACATGTTTAATATCTGATACATTCAACTATTTTATCAAATATTCAGAATGCATTATAATTGGAATTATTTTGCATTGAATTTCAATTACACCTCTAATTTTGGAGTCTGGAAGAGCAGACCTAGGCTAGAAAAAAGTGACTATCATACTAATTTTTGAAAACTCTTTATAAATCCCTTTTGCTACAAACATCAAAAATGCCTCTGTGTGTCCATTTTCCCCATAATGATTCCTGTACCTTTTCAGTGACTCATTAATAATCTTTTTTTTTTTTTTTTTTTTTTTTTTTATTTAGTACAGACTGTTTATTTTGGAAAATTTTAAGCATCTGTCAAATACAGAATAGTATACTGCATTTCATATACAAATTAATTTTACATATTTTATATTTTGGGAGGCATTTTAATCCCCCCATAATCCCAGACATAATATTATTTTACCTTTAAGAACTTCAGTATATAAATTCAAACAATTTACCCATTATACTATTATCATAGAAATTAACAATAATTTCTAAAATCCAGTTTGAGTCACAGACTTTAAAGTAACCATCCTTAATATATTCTAATAGATTAAGAATGAAACTGAAAATCCTGGCAGAAAATTGGAAACTTTTAAAGAAAAATAATGAGCATTCTAAAACTGAAAAAAAAAAGATAAGCTTACTGGTATTAAAAGCTCAATGAGTAAACTCAACAACAGAAACAGTTGAAGAGAAAATATGTGACTGGGAATAAAGATTAGAAGAAAAGACATTTAGTAAAGTACAAAGAACAGATTGGAAACACAGAAGAAAAGGCAAAAGACAAGAGAACACAAGTTCCTGTCCAGAAATAGACAGATACAGAAGCACTATGAAGAACTACTAGATATGATTCCCCAAAACAGATGAGACATTGTAGTGAGAGTCATTCCTGCCCCTGGTCAGATTCATTCATTCATTCCTGACTCAAGGCCATTGACTGCTTGCTTGTAGACAACTCAGCTTCTACCACCACTGCTGCAGTTTTTGTTGCCTACATGTCCCATCTGAGAGTCAAGCTCTCTGGGGCTCACCCCCAGGTAAAGTCTGACTCCCCCACGTTACATCTTTTTTTTTTTTTTAAAGATTTATTTATTTATTTATACAAGCACTGGGGTAGAGTCAGAAGTGCAGGAGGCTGACGAAGTACACTGGTGAGGGGAGCAGCAGGCAGCAGGAGGGGTCTGCGCGCCATGTGGGACCCTTCCCGGCGGCCGGGGATCGAACCAGCGCTGCAGAGGCTGCAGGCATCTTCGCAACCCAGTGCTCAACCGCTGCGCCACGGGGAAGGCCCCCCCATGTTACATCTTAACAGCTGAAATAGTAGGATCCACTCAACTGTGATGTGCAGACTTGGCCTGACCAGGCTGGCTGAGGCTCCAGCTCCAGCTCCTGCAACACTTATCAACTCAGAAGAAGCCTGGGATATGGCCTCTCTGGGGCAATACACTCAGATGAATAGGGGTCTCAAACCCTTGAATGGAACATTGATAATGAGAGACGAACTTAGAATACCAGCAAATAAATTTATCTCTCTTCCTGACTCTGATGAATTGTTCCTATAGCTTGCCTGAAGACACAGTGAAATTAGAATCCAGCAATGGTTCTTCACTGGGCTGCAGTCAGCACTCTCGCATTTGTTTCTTTTCCTTCCTTTCACTTCACTCATTCTGGAGTTGTATCTCCCTCCACCTTAAAATCTGCTTTCTTGCAAACTTAGACCAACACAGACATCAAGCACAGATTTACTAAGCCCTACTGAATCCAAAGAGCACGCGCACACACACACACACACACACACACACACACACACACACACACGACTGAGCACAAGAAGAGATTGCTGAAAATCATTGACAGAGGAAGAAGTCATTTTTCCTGATGCTGTGGGGTTGAGAGTTCTAATGTCTCTTGCCTACTCATACCCTTGGATGTTTTTTCAATTGGATTTTTGTTCTTTCCTTTTTGTAGAAGTTCTTTGTATATAACAGCTATTGAATGTTTGCCTGCATATGTCACAAAGGTTTTACCCTATTGATCCTTTGCTATTTGACTCTTTTTCTTTTTTTTTTTTTTTGATGGCTTTGTTAATGTATCTTTATTAGCCAAAAAGCATGATTATGCTAGCTAACTTCTTTTTTTTTAATTTTTTTTCCTTTTATTTATTTATTTATTTTTTTTAATCTTAAATTTTATTTTTATATTCCCCCATACAATTGCAAACGCCCCATTCTGACCCCAATCCTTCCCCTCCCGCCCCCACCCCCCAAAAAGTGTCTCTGGTTCATAGTTTTTTGTTGATTTTGATTTTCACTTTCTTATATTCATTTTCCTGGTCCCTTATTTAAGTTTTCTAGATTCCTGCTATGAGTGAGACCATCCGGTATTTTTCTTTTTCTTTTTGGCTTATTTCGCTGAGCATGATCCCTTCCAGCGCCATCCATGTTGCTGCAAATTGCATGTGTTTATCTTTTTTGAATGCTGAGTAATATTCCATGGTATATATGTACCACATCTTCATGATCCAGTCATCTACTTTTGGGCATTTGGGTTGTTTCCAAAGCTTAGCTATTGTAAACAGTGCTGCTATAAACATAGGGGTGCAGGTGCTCTTTGGAATTGATGTTTCTGTGTCCTTTGGGTAAATACCTAGGAGTGGAATTGCTGGATCATATGGAAGCTCTATGTTTAGTAGGTCCAGAAATCTCCACACAGCTCTCCATAGTGGTTGGACCAGTTTGCACTCCCACCAACAGTGCAGAAGAGTTCCTTTTTCTCCACATCCTCGCCAACATTTGTTGTTGCTAGTTTTTTTAATATGTGCCATTCTCACTGGTGTGAGATGGTATCTCATGGTAGTTTTGATTTGCATTTCCCTGATTGCAAGTGATGTTGAACATTTTTTCATATGTCTGTTGGCCATTTCCATTTCCTCTTCAGAGAAGTTTCTTTTTAGCTCTTCTGCCCATTTTTTGACTGGATTATTTTCTTTGTTGTTGTTGAGTCTCATCAGCTCTTTGCAGATTTTTGTGATCAGTCCTTTATCATTAGTGTTGGGTGCAAAAATGTTCTCCCAGTTGGTGGTGTTTCTCTTTGTTTTTGTTATTGTCTCTTTTGCTGTGCAGAAGCTCTTTAATTTGATGTAGTCCCAGCTGTTTATCTTTGTCTTCACTATCACTGCTTTGGGTGATGTGTCTGTAAAGATGTCTTTGATGTGCAAATCCCGTAGTGTTTCGCCTATATTTCCTTCTATGTATTTTATGGTTTCAGGTCTAGTTCTTTAATCCATTTTGAGTTGATTTTTGTGTATGGTGTGAGGTAGTGGTCAAGCTTCATTCTTTTGCATGTAGCGACCCAGTTTTCCCAGCACCATTTATTGAACAAACTTTCTTTGCTCCAACGCATAGTCTTTGCTCCTTTGTCAAAGATTAGTTGACCATAAATCTGTGGGTTTATTTCTGGATTTTCTATTCGATTCCATTGGTCTGTATGTCTGTTCTTGTTCCAATACCATGCAGTTTTGATGATTATGGCTTTGTAGTATAGTTTGAAGTCTGGGAGTTTGATGCCTCCATTTCCTTCTTTTTTTTTCAGTAGAGCTTTGGCTATTCGGGGTTTTTGGTGATTCCATATGAATTTCATCAATAATTGTTCTATTTCTTTGAAGAATGCCATTGAGATTTTGATTGGAATAGCATTGAATCTGTATATTGCTTTTGGTAGGATGGCCATTTTAATAATGTTTATTCTTCCAATCCATGAGCAGGGGATGTCTTTCCATTTCTTTGTGTCTTCTTCTATTTCTTTTAACAGTGTTTTATAGTTTTCTTTGTATAGGTCCTTTACCTCTTTTGTTAGATTTATTCCCAAATATTTGATTTTTTTTGTTTCAATAATAAAAGGGGTGGTTTTTTTGATTTCTTCTTCTTCAGATTTATTGTTTGTGTATAGGAAGGCTACTGACTTTTGCGTGTTGATTTTGTATCCTGCCACTTTACTGAACTGACTGATGAGTTGAATTAGTTTTTCTGTGGAGATTTTGGGGTTCTCTATGTATAATATCATATCATCTGCAAATAGTGATAGTTTGACTTCTTCTTTTCCTATTTGGATTCCTTGGGTGTCTTTCTCTTGTCTTATTGCTCTGGCTAGGACTTCCAGTATTATATTGAAAAGCAGTGGTGAGAGTGGACATCCTTGTCTTGTTCCAGATCTTAATGGAATTGCTTTCAGCTTTTCACCATTGAGAATGATACTGGCTGTTGGCTTGTCATAGATGGCCTTTATGATGTTGAGGTATGTTCCTTGTATCCCAAGAATTTCAAGGGCTTTTATCATGAATGGGTGTTGCACTTTGTCGAAAGCTTTCTCAGCATCTATTGATATTATCATATGGTTTTTATATTTCTTTTTGTTGATGTGTTGGATAACGTTGATTGATTTTCGGATGTTAAACCATCCTTGTGCCCCTGGAATGAATCCAACTTGGTCGTGGTGAATTATCTTATGGATACATTGTTGGATTCTGATAGCTAAAATTTTATTGAGGATTTTTGCATCAGTGTTCATTAGGGAGATTGGCCTATAGTTTTCCTTTTTTGTGTTGTCCTTATTCGGTTTTGGTATTAGTGTAATATTGGCTTCATAGAACGTGTTTGGTATTGTCCCTTCCTTCTCAATTTTTTGGAAGAGTTTGTGAAGGATAGGCACTAATTCGTCTCTGAATGTTTGGTAGAATTCATTTGTAAATCCATCAGGTCCTGGGCTTTTGTTTTTGGGGAGGTTTTTGATTACCATTTCAATTTCGCTGCTTGTAATTGGTCTGTTTAGGTGTTCTATTTCTTCTTTATCTAGCTTTGGGTGATTGTAGAGTTGTAGGAATTTGTCCATCTCCTCTAGATTGTTGAACTTGTTTCCATATAACTGTTCATAGTAGTTACTGATTATTCTTTTGATTTCTGCTGTGTCCGTTGTGATTTCTCCTCTTTCATTTATGATCCTGTGTATTTGTGCTTTCTCCCTTTTTTCCTTTGTGAGCCTGGCTAGGGGTTTGTCTATTTTATTTATTTTTTCAAAGAACCAGCTCTTGGTTTCATTGATCTTTTGGATTGTTTTTTTAGTTTCAATTTCATTTATTTCTGCTTTGGTTTTTATTATTTCTTTTCTTCTACTGGATTTGGGGTTTTTTTGTTGTTCTTTTTCTAGATCTTTGAGCTTCGAGATTAGGTTGTTTCTTTGAGTTCTTTCTTGTTTTTTGATGTGAGCTTCTATTGCTATATATTTTCCTCTTATTACTGCTTTTGCTGCATCCCATACATTTAGGATATTGGTGTCCTCCTTGTCATTCAATTCAAAGAATTTTTTAATTTCTTCTTTGATCTCCTCGTTAGTCCAGTGGTCTTCCAGTAGTGTGGCTTTTAATCTCCATGAGGTAGGATAGTTCCTTGCCTTCTTTTTATGATTTATTTCTAGTTTGATGCCTTCGTGGTCAGAAAAGATGGTTGGTATGATTTCAATCTTGGTGTATCTGTTGATGTTTGTCTTGTGCCCCAGTATGTGATCGATCCTGGAGAATGATCCGTGTGCGCTTGAGAAAAATGTGTACTCCGTTTTTTTTGGGTTTAGTGTTCTATAGATGTCTGTTAAGCCCAAATGCTCTAGGTCCTTATTTAGAGCTTTAGTTTCTTTACTTATTTTTTGTCTTGTTGATCTATCCATTGTTGATAGTGCTGTGTTGAAGTCTCCCACTACGTATGTGTTTTCTCTGATGTCTGTTTTCAGAGAGGACAACAGTTGTCTGATATATTTTGGTGCTCTTTCGTTTGGTGAGTATATGTTAATGAGTGTTATTTCTTCTTGAAGTATTGTCCCCTTAATCATAATGTAGTGACCATTGGGGTCTCTTTTTATTTTTTTGAGTTTGAAGTCTGTTTTATCTGATATAAGTATAGCTGTTCCTGCTTTCTTTTTTGGCCCATTTGCTTGTAGGATTGTTTTCCATCCTTTGACTTTGAGCCTATTTTTATCTTTTGTAGCTAAATGTGTTTCCTGGAGACAGCAAAAGGTTGGGTTTTGTTTCTTAATCCAGCCTGCGACTCTGTGTCTTTTTATTGAAGAGTTTAGTCCATTTACATTTAGAGTTAATATTGATATGTTAGCATCTGTATTTGCCATTATGTTTGTCTTTCCTTTGATTTTATTTATTCTTTTAATAACTTTTTTTTTTTTTTTGGTCTTCTTTCGTTGTTATTCGTCCCTCTGAGGTTCTGGCTTTAGGATTCCTTGTAGTATTTTTTGGAGTGGGGGTTTATTCGTAATGAAATTCCGGAGTTTCTCTTTGTCTGGGAAGGTCCATATTCTTTCTTCATGGAGGAAAGAGAGCTTTGCGGGATAGAGTATTCTTGGTTGGCATCTGTTTTCTTGGAGTCTGTTGACTATGTCCCTCCACTCTCTCCTTGCCCGTAGTGTTTCTTCAGAGAAGTCTGATGTCAGCCTGATTGGTTTTCCTTTGAATGTTATCTGTTTCTTCCCTCTTGTCAGCTTCATTATTTTTTCCTTGTCCTGGATTCTTGGGAGCTTTACTATTATGTGTCTTGCTGTGTTTTTCCTTTCGTCGTGGAAGTTTGGTGTTCTTCTTGCTTCTTGTATATCAATTTTCAGCTCCTTCTTCGCATTTGGGAAGTTCTCTTCAATTATCTCCTGGAATATTTTCTCTGTTCCTACATCTCTCTCCTCTCCTTCTGGAATTCCTATAACTCTTATATTTCCTTTCCTCATGGAGTCAGATAGTTCTCGAAGTCTTTCTTCATTCTTTTTCCTTCGTACTTCTCTTTCCTTTTCTGTTTTGGTTCTTTTTATTTCTGTGTCTTCAAGAGAACTTATTCGTTCTTCCATTTCATCTATTCTGCTTTCCTTGCTTTTCCCGGAGTTCTTTAGTTCCTCCATTAATTCTTTGATCTCCTGCATTTCTTTTACTTCCCTCTTTAGGGACTCAATTTCATTCTTCTGACCATTGTTTTCCCTCTTTAGGGACTCAATTTCCTTCTTCTGATCTATCACTTTTTTAATCATGGCAATTTTAAATTCTCTTTCTGGAAGGCTCAGAAGTTCTTCCAAGTTGCTGTCGTTGCAATCTGGGGAGTGGTTTTCTTTTTGTGGTGTGCTTCTTTCCTGAGGAGTTGTTAGGTTGCGTGTGGTTCTTCTACTCCCTACTGTCTGTTTTCTAATTTGTCGTATGCGTTGGGACACTGTGATGCTCGGACTGACTGGCATCTTGGGTGAACTTCTCCGCTCCCCTCTGGCTCTTCCAGGAGCCATCTCTGCCTTCTGGGGGAGTTTTCTGCTGGTTTTAGGCAGTTTTTACTGAAGAAATGTCCCTGTTCTCAAATGGCGAAGCGGGATGCAGTCCCTGCGCCTCCGGTTTCAGGCACACTCTTCTGCGCACCCGGTCTGCCCCGGACGTGGGTGCCTGCTCCCTCTGTGGGCTCAGACTGCTGGTCGGAAGGGGCCTGGCGTGGAATAACTTCCCGGCTGGCCACTGGGTCCTCCAGAAGCCTTCTGCCCTTTTCAAGCAGTCTTAAGAAATTTCCTGTTCTATGGGGTGTTAGTGATTTTTTTTTCCTGGTCGCTAGGTGGCGCCAGAGATCTCTCCTATTGTCCTTGGGGGGCTGTTTTTCGCCCCCTCCACCCCGTGGGACAGGGAACAGAGCGGGAATGATAGGGTACACCTCAACAGCTTTGGGGTGCTGTGTCTGCCTTGTGCCCCACCGTCGTGGAGAACCCACGCCCCGAATTTTCGTGCCCCGGGTCTCAGTTCAAAGCCCTCAGGTCCAGGACACGGGCTGTAGCCCAGTTCAGTGGCGTGGGAATGGCGCCTTTTGCACCCACTCCCGTGCCTGGGCGCCTGGTTCCTGCTCACTCAGGGAGGGACCTTCACGTCAGTGAGGACCTCCGCGCGTCTCCCCGCAAGCCTAGGTCGTCTCCCCGCAAGCCTAGGTCGCAGGCACGGGTACCTGGGCAGCCGCGATCCAGGTCTGCACTTGCTTTTCAAGCTCCCCGAGTGCGCCGCTTTCCCGCGCCAGCTTACGGGCAGCCCGGGCTGTGTGCGTGTCTCCCGGGGTCTTTGTTCTTCTCTAATGGCGCCAGGAGCCGTTCGCTCACCGCCGTGGCGGATCCTGCAGGGTTCGCCTCAGCTCCCGTTCACGGGGTGTGGTGGCTGCAATAGTTCCTTTCCACTCCCAGTCCCGCTTGCTGCGTCGTTTGTTCTTGTGGGTCGTTTTGGTTTGTTGTTTCCTCCTCTCTGCCGGTCGGAGAGTGCCGCCTCTGTGGGCGGGGGAGGGGAGCAGGGTTCTGCGCTTCCCTCCCTTCTAGTCCTCTTTTATGGCCACTTTCTTCTTCGGGCAGTTCGCTGGCATCACCCGTTTATCTTCCGTGTCCCAGTTCTCACTGGGACCTGCCGCTTTTCCTCCCTATTCACTTTTTTTAATGGGAGATCTTACTCGCAGCGTCTCCTCGCCGCCATGTTGCTCCGCCCCCCTCATTAATAATCTTATTTGTCAGCAGCACTTCCTTAGAGAATCAGCTACAAGAGAAAGCACCATTTCAATGGCTTTCATGTTCATGTGTCTAGAAAAAAATTGTTTGGCCACTCTTGATTTTTAAAAATAAACTTTTTACAGCTGGAATCAATGATACACTTAAAGTATCTGTAGATGACAATTATTTCTCAAAACACTATTAAGGGGATAAATTAAATATATTTTTGTTGGATTTTTTGATAGTGATAATGGCATTTTTAATGTATATTTTCATTGGTTGAGTTTATATATATATATAAAATTTTTCCCTAAAGGCAAGTAGAATGATTCATTGGTGTTTATGAATTATGAACTTGTAAACCAAATATACTGGTATTATCTATCCCTCCAGTATAGGTGACTATGCTCTATATCATCCTCAAAATTAATTTTTCCAGCAAAGGAACATCCTTTCACTCATTTACATTATGTTATTTATCAGTTTATCTTAACATTTCTCAAGACAGTTGAGAATATGAAAAGTATATGACTTTTGTGTCATAAACCAGAGGGCTTATGAAAAAAGGTAACTCGTACCAAAAAGCAATTTAGACACATGATGGCTACTCAAGGAAAACTTGGAAGGCTGCAGTAAAGCCTGGTACAGAATTTGGCAAGTGTTATTAACTATTAACATGAAATTATTACATGCAATCTACAAATTATAGCTTCTATCTGCGTATTATTAATACTACTTTTATTTTCAGTGACAGATCCTTGGCCCAGCTAAAGATGTCTCACTGGCAGAGACACAAAGAAAGCCAGATACACAGGAAGACTTTTCAAACCTCCCAGAAACCCAAGGAAAATGAACATAAAGCGGGAAAGTTCCTACAGAGAAAACCTAATGCTTAAGAATCAAGAAATCACCAGAGCTTCCTAATACTGCCAAGAGATAACAAAAGCATGTTTTCTCTTTCTTCTGAGCTTAAGATTCTGATAAACTACATCCTTACAAAATTCATCCTTCTTGGATGAATCCATCTGAGAGCCACTTTCCATCCAGTACTTGTAAATATTATTATAATTACTTGCGTCTCTGGACATGCAGTTTGATTTATGAGCATGAGTATATTATATATGTGAAATCCTCATAAATATGGAGGGAGTAAACAGTACGATTAAAGCAGATTCAAGGGGAAATTAAAGCAGAAAAATCAAAACATACCTTGAGACTAATGAAAATAAGGCTACAAGCTATCAGAATCTATGGAATACAGCAAAAGTGGTCCTAACGGGGAAGATAATTGTAATACAGGCCCACACTGTTAATCAATGTAATAGGGTTTTGATTTCCTGACATCCTTTCCAGCACTTATTGGTGGACCCTTTTTATAAATGTATGCCATTCTCATGGGTGTGAGATGATATCTCGTTATGGTTTTAACATGTAACTCCTTGATTAAAAGCAATGATAAAACATGTTTTCATGTATCTATTGGCCTTCTGGATATACTTTCTAGTGAATTGTCTGTTCAGATCTACTACCCATTTATTAATTGGGTGGCATGATATTTTCCTCGTTAAGCTTGAATTAATTTTTTTGGTAACCTGTATATTAACCCTGTCAGTTGTATAATGTGTAATATTTTCTCTCATTCACTGGGATGTCTTTTTAATCTACTGGTATTTTCTTTTTCTGTGGAAAACCGTTTTAATTTGAGGTAATACAATTGTTTATTTTTATTTTTATTTCCCTTGCCATAGGGGTTGAGTCTACAAAAGCATCTTTATCATTGGCCTCCCCGGTGGCACAGAGGGTTGAGTGCAGCACTGTGAGGCTGTCCACAGCCTCTGCAGTGCCAGTTGGATCCCCGCCGGCCTCGGAGCAACCCACATGGCACACAGACCTCTCCTGACTCGCCCGCTACTCCCCTCAGCAGTGCTTTTGGTCAGTCTGCCTGTTCTATTCCCCGCTCTGTCTCTGGTGAATCCTCTCACCCTCCTGCGCCTCTGGTCTGTACCCCAGCTCTTGTATAAATAGGTAAATCTTTAAAAAATAAAAAAAGTATCTTTATCACTTATGTCATGAAACATATCACCAATGTCTTCTCCTATTTTATTGTTGCAGCTCTAATACATAAATCTTTGGTCCATTTTGAATTTATTTTTATGCATAGATTTAGAAGGTGATACAACTTCATCATTTCCATGTGATGGTATCATCCATATCCTTTGATAAAAAGATCCTCTTTTCCCCACTGTATGTCTGTGGCTCCTTTATTACAGGGCCGGAGACTCAAGCTTTCAGAGAGTTGTTCCCAGTGGCTGAGGGGTTTATGAGGGACAGGACTGCCTGGAGTTCCCCACCCAGATACCCTGGGATTGGAGGTCCCAAGGAGCACTACTCAACACTTCTGTGAATTTTATTCAAAAATAAAGGATTCAATTAAATAACCTCAAACGTTCCCTGAGATGGAAATTCTATGATGGCATGAGACCCAGCATGGTCCTGGCCACACATGCAGCAGAACTATGGTAGAAAGAGCCTGAGACCACCCCCACCCCCACCCCACCAAGTTCTTCCAGCTATCGACACATTTTGAAGATATGGAGAAAAAATGCTTTTTCTATTTTGTGGTAAGAGAGACTTCAAGGGCCTCCCTGGTGGCGCAGCGGTTGAGCGCTGGGTTGCCAAGCTGCCTGCAGCCTCTGCAGCACCGGTTTGATCCCCGGCTGCTCCCTGGCCACCAGAGGAGGGTCCCACATGGTGCGCAGACCTCTCCTGCCGCCCGCTGCTCCCCTCAGCAGTGTACTTCGGTCCTTCTGCCTGTTCTGCTCCCTGCTCTGGCTCTGGTGAATCCTCTCACCCTCCCGCGCTTCTGACTGTACCCAGTGCTTGTATAAATAAATAAATAAATAAATAAATAAATAAATCTTTAAAAAAAAAAAAAAAAGAGAGACTTCAAGGGAAAATTAAAACGGATGAAATGATGAACGAATGATAAAACAAATGAAGCTCAAATGATTTCATAACTTTAGGAGCATTAAAATGTATCTATATTTGATTTACTCAATAAATTACCATGTTTGGTACATTACATTGAAATGGAACTTATTCAGACTGACTAATTAAATTTGTTTCTTTAATGCTTTTCTTTTTCCCAAATTGAAGTACAAATTGATGAATTTTAAGAAATCTACTTCTTAGGTAATTTCAGTTACATTAAAAAGAAAAATCTGTGAACAGAACAAACTGCCACACTGATAGCAACTCTTTCACTCCTCAAATGTTTCCTGAGCACAAACCGTGTTCTGGTTCCGAGGGCTCACGGTGGCACACTCCTGGAGTTTACCATTCACCCCTGGGCAGTCAGACTTCACACAGACAAAAACTGGCATGACATGGCATCAAGAAAACAGACTGTGGGTCCTCCCTGGTGGCGCAGCGCTTGAGCACTGGGCTGTGAAGCTGCCTGCAGCCTCTGCAGCGCCGGTTTGATCCCCGGCCACCGGCAAGGGTCCCACATGGCGCGCGGACCTCTCCTGCCACCCGCTGCTCCCCTCAGCAGTGTACTTCGGTCCTTCTGCCTGCTCTGCTCCCCCCTCTGGCTCTGGTGAATTCTCTCACCCTCCCGCGCTTCTGACTGTACCCAGTGCTCTTATAAATAAATAAATAAATCTTAAAAAAAAAAAAAAAGAAAACAGACTGTGAATGGAGTGATTCTGGAAGGACCCTGGGAAAGAGCCTCTGACCCTGAAGGAAAGAGCCAGTGACCTTTGAGTGAGACCTGAACAAGGTGGGGAGGTTGACCCCTGAGCACCAAGGCCTCAAGGCAGATTGTTTCTAGAGTGAGATTGTTTCTAGGGCTTTCTATCAGTCCAGCTGTGCGCGTACATTTTCATTTTCCAACAATCTGTTTTCTGCCTCTGGGAGTCGGCCCTCCTCACTCCCATGAACTGTATACGTGGGACCACCTCCCCTCAACAGGCACCTAACACTGATGGTCTCCCTCTCTGTGGATGAGCTTCAGAGGCTTGGAGATGGAGGGGGTGCAGGGAGTGACACTAATGTAAGCCAGGCTTCACCACCCCATCTTGAGAAGGAGCTGCCTGTAAATAAAGTTAAGCAGAGACAAGGTGTTGGGGGGAGGGGAAGGAGGTAGGTGGCCACAGTCCTGACAGCATCCTCTGACCCCAGTTCCACTTGTACCTGGAGGTAGGATTCATCCACTGAACTTTCCAAGAGTTTCTGAAATCTGTTACCAACAGAGTCTACTCAACAATGCAATGGTTTCCTAGACTCCTAAGACACTACTACTTCTTTGTAAGAGTATATTTAATTTAGATGATTTTTTTTCTAAAGACATAATCAGTACTTTCTACCACCTTACTACTTTATCCAGCATACTCTCTTCTTGCTTCTTGAAGGCAGCAGAAGTTCTATGAGTGGTCATTGGCAAATTTCTATAGCTTGTCTCCTCTTCCACCTGTAGCAGAGACCCCAGCCCAAATGGGAACCTATGTCTTGGGGGTGACATGAGCCCAGAATGACACCAACTTGAGTGCCCAATGCTCTAAATGTGCTGGGCCAGCACAGGTGAGCCTAATGTCTAAGCCTAACAGGGGCCCTGCACTAGGGGATGACCATCATAGATGGCCAGAGGGGAAAGAGAGAGTCCTGCCCCCAGGACAGGGGGACTCCCCACCATCGACCTAGAAAATGCAATGTGTTTGGAAGCCCCCATCTGGATGGAACATTCAAAAGAGCCAGTTGGCTGCTCCTGGTATGGACTCCTGCGTGGGGCCTGCTCTTCCTCATCCCCTTTATTGACTGAATGTCCAGTAGCTTCCCCTGACCCCCAAGCATACACAGGCACCTGGCCGGTACCTGCAAAGCTGGCATCACCCACCTAAATCTTGGGGACCTCTGCAACAACACTGTGGGCACATCCCTAGGCAGGGAGGTCACATGATAGGGACCTTCCCTGTGCTTCTCAATATCAAAGAAGCAGGTTGAAGGTGTGAAGACCCTGAGAGGTGCCTGTTGGGTCGCTAGCACTCCTGGTGCTCCCTTTCTGCACGAGGTTGTTGTGAGTGTGCACCCACACATCTTGGTGAAAGAATCCAGGATTCATGGAACTCCTGCCTGTGAAGATCCCATTACGGTTGTGTCCCAATGAGAAAAGAGCCCGCCTCAGAAATAAGATCAAAATGAAGATTCAAGCAAAGCCCAGCCTCACCCACTCCATGGGCACCAGAGAAGGTGGAGTGGTGTGACCAAGATCTCTGAAATTTTCTCCTTTCCCAACATCTTGGTCACACCACTCCACCTTCTCTGGCGCCCATGTGCATGTGTGCTTGTGTGCGTGAGCGCACACACACACACACACACACACACACACACAGGAGCCAGTCAGTAGGACCTAGAGGAGTGGAGAGTGAGGCTTAGGTCCTTGGTGATGCTTTGGAAGCACAGAATTTCCAGGTCCCCTTTTTAAATTCTGGGGAAGATTTGTAGTTGCATTACCCTGGCTCACTCTCATGCTCAGGAATTAAATTTTAATCTTTGTAGAGCATTTCTTACATGTAAGAATGTTTTCTTGCTTCAGAAGAATTTTGAAATTAATATTTCATATGACAGTATCTGTAAACCATTTTCCCTTTCTCCCCTTAGAATAGCATGAGCATAGAAATTTTTCCACATGCAAGAAATTGGTCTCAACCTTTAACAAGGGGAAATTTTTAAAAATAAATGTAGATTGCTGGCTATTTAACATGAAATGTTACATTTAACTGGTGCATTCAGATGTTTAAACCCTCACCTCTGCTATGTGGCTTCAGTGTGAATCAGTCACAGCTAAGGTTCTAATGTCCTTCAGACTCTAAGCCTCTGTGAAGATACTGTTGTCCCTGGAGTGACAGTAACTGACACTGGTTATAGGGACGTCTGCAGCTTCCTGCATTCCTTCCCTGCACAGCCACGGAGGCTAAGCCCCTAAGACGAACCCACAAAGGGCCTGGTGCTGGGAAACAGTGGCAAGTAACAAGATGGGAGCCAGCAGCTGAAGGCCCACTCCTCATGCTCCCAGCACCCCACCTGAAGGAGTCCTCAGGGGTAGGGACTGTTTGTTGATTTGCAGTGTTTCCTTTTTAGAAATTGGCAACAAGAGCAGCTGAGGACAACAGCAGTGCTCTAACAATCTGTCTCCCAAAATTTTCTTCCCAAATGATAAGAAAAACAAGAAGGGAAAAGTAAACTCTACACCAAACCATGCCTTCCATAGAACTTAAAGATGAGAGCACCAAAGTGCAAAATATCTATAAACTAAAAGAGCAAATAATACCAAGCCCCAGACCACTATGACTCAGGCTGGTCCTCTCTCTTCCCCCACCAGACTTTACAGAGACCAAGGAAGGAGAAGAGGGGAGGGTGATGGGTAGGGGTCTAAGTGAATATGGAGATGGGGCTCCTGGGAGGCACGGCCTGTAGCGGGCAGGAGCCTGTAGGGAAGCTTCTTTTGGCAACTGAGCAGTTAAGGAGAAAGAAAAGAGGGGAAGGGCTGGCAACAGTGTCCTGCAAGTCAAAAGTACCGGATTTTGTTCTGCTGACAGAAGAGGGTGCCATGAAATAAAGATAGTTTGGAAAAAACAAGTAACCCCAATAGCACTAAATTTGCAAAAGAAAAGTCAATCACACATACAGAGGTGGTGCAAAATAAACATGAGGAATAGAACATAATGCCTCAAGTATCTGAATGATAAGGATTCAGATCCTAAAGGAAACAGCTAAACAATTCTCCCACTTTAGTGCCCATGCGCAAAAACTATCTGATTCTTGCCGCTAGCCCTCTGCTGTAGAACAAGCACTATAATGAGAAGAAATGGAGACATAATAGCCTTTCCCAGTGTCAAGGTAACTAAATCAATAGGCCCATTTCGACATCCCTAATTGCCCACAGAAAACCAAAAGGCAATAAGAGGGAAGGAAATGAGTTATAAAGAAGATACAAGAAAAATGAAAGGATTAAAAAGTCCAAAATGATCTACAAGTAAATTCACTATCCAAGAGGATAAAAACATCATACAGCTCTTTTCAAAGAACCATTATTGATATCATACCCACAAATACCCATTGGGTAGTAAAAAATGCAAGCCTGGTCCTAACAGCTTCAGCCTGGGGTGTAGGCTAGAGTAGGGATTGGTTGGGTGGTTCCCATCACTTTCTGGAATGTATACTAAAGAGTCCACCAACTTGGGAGTGCTCTAGGTGTTAGAATTATCAATCTGGTCTCACAGAAGAATAGGAAAATAAAATGAGCACTAAGAAAAATTACCAAGCTAATGTGTCTAAACACATACACAAGAGAAAAATGTCAGAAACACCACTGTATTTGTGAAACATGCCCGATCAATATCAGAGACCATGCTCATTGGTTTTATTTTGCTATAGAACACTTTGTTATGTTGGCATGAGATAAATAACCTCAGAAAGACTCCTCAAGGGAAACCCAGCTACTGAAGTAATTCACGTTGCTTTGGAATTATTACTGGCTTTGGCAACCACCAATTATTGACCTCAGAAGAGAAAAATATATAAATACAGAAGCAAATGAAAAGGAATGTGGAGGAGCTGAACTTTGGAATGGCCATCCGAGCAGGTCTGCAGGTCCACTCCCCAGGAAAACAACCAAATTGGTGATTTTTTTTTTTTAATGAGTATCTCTGAAAATTGTCCTGAGGGCATACTGCCAGTGACAAGACATTTATTCAAGAAAATTTTGATAAGAGCAGCAAGAGTTAGTGGCACTGGACTATATAAACCTCTCCCCACTCACATTCAGCAGATGAAGACTCTATGCTTATGTCCGAGGAGACAACCTCCCCCAACCCACAGCTAAGAACTCTATCTCCCCCCAAGAGAAGCCAGCTGCCAGCATTCCGCCTCTCTCCAGAATCATGTTTCAGAGCCTAATTTCAGGAGAATGTGTGTCAAGAAATCAGGGGTGTTCTCCTCCATCCAGCCCTCACTCAAAAGGGGGAAGTTCTACCTGAGGTGCATCTTACCAAGAGTACTGGAACACAGACTGTCCTCACCCCTGCTCACTTGCAGTGTGGATGGCCCATGCCAGCAGAAGCAAGCCTAGAAGCTGAGCTGTAAACCAGCTAGGTTCACCAAGAAACCCAGGAAAAAACAGCTAAAAAGAATTCTCTCAGGGTCTGAACAACCCTCCAAGACTGGCCTCAAAAATGATCCCTGTAAAGGGAAGCAAATCTAGTTGGATCACCCTGTGGAAAAATTTATAACCCAGTGCATTGCCAAGACCAACAGAGCAATAGTTGGGAACAGGTGAAGTCTAAGGGTTATCGTGCTATTGAGACTCGCTGGAAGTGCCTGGCATATACCCTGATGACATCTACATAACTGAATATGAACAAAGACGTAGACTTCAAAGATTCAAGAGACCTGTCTTAAAACCAATTAGAAAAAAAATAGTGTCAAGGTTTAACCCAGAGAAGAATGAAAACTAAGTAAGTCTGTCTCCAACAAGTTAAAGTAATTAATAGGAGGAATTTGATGTGCTTGCGGGATATCCTTTGGAAACTAGTATTTTTCTATGTCAGCACACGTTTGTATTTGAGGAAGACACAGGCTTACAAATCAAGTCTCAATATAGAAAAGCATTGTGAAAAGTTTTGTAACAGCAATTGAAATTAAAACAATGTATATTGTTCACTCTTTTTTATAGTTTAGTCTTTTCCATGATAACATGGACTATTTACTCAAATATTACACACAATGAAGAGATCAAAGTAATATCACCCTGTAAACTTGTAAAATAACAAGTAATTTTGCTCCAAATCCAACTTAGAGCAAATCATACTTTATAGCAAATGAAATTAGAGCAAGTTTACAAACCATAAAGCTAGCTTAAGAAAAAACAACATAACCATAGCAAAATAAATTATTTTGTCAGAATATTTATGTGGCTAAGATGGAAATTCTGGTTTAACTTAAAATAGTCTAATTAAAACCTCCATTATTTGGGTTGCAATTGTATGGGGAATATAAAAATAAAATTTATTTAAAAAAATAAAAATAAAATAAATAAAACCTCCATTATTTTCCACTTAGAGGACACATGGAAAGACAGATTTAAGCTCCCTTCATTCATTAAATAAATTATGAAATACAAAAATCAGGTAAAAGATTGTATTACAAAGGTTCCATAGTCTTACCTCCATCAGAACAAATAGGGCAGCAAAGAACAGAAGTGTTGCCCACTCCACTCTGTGTAGAATTATCTCAAAATCATGAATATCAGCTAAAATCAGCAACCAGATGGCACCCAGAATGGCAATCCACCCTGAAAAATAAATAAATGGTCATATAGATGCAGTCCAATTGTTTACACACTAATTTTTCATTCTCCTGGTTCTTTTTCTTTCTGCATTAAGGATAATTTATATTCTGCAAATTGCACATTTTAACTGATGTCTCCACCCATGAAATCTACAGTACAATCAAGATAATAAAGAGAACATTATCCCCCCCAAGATTACTCAAGCCCATATGTTTGTACCCCCTGAAACTCCTCCTGTCATTCCACTGCCAAGAAACCATTCCTCTCTTTCTTTTCACTATGAGTTAAGTTTACATTTTCTATATTTTCTATGAACACAATCATACAGCCTTTGTATTTCTTTTGTCTGTATCCATTCAGCACAAGCACAATTATTTTAAGATTCTTCAATATTGGTGTGTGGATTAACAGTTCATTCGTTTTTAATGTTGCATAGTTTGCCATTCCATAGCTATGCCACAATGTATATACCCATTCACCTGTTGATGGACATTTACCTTGCTTCCATATTCATTACAAATGAATATGCTATAAACTTTCATACATAATTATCTTTATGGACCTGTTCTTTTAGTTCCTTGGGTAAATATGTAAGAATGAAATGTCTGGATCACATGGTAAGTTATTGTTATGGAATATTTATGTTTTAAGAAACTGCAAGACTATATTCTAAAATGGTTAAACTATTTTATAATCCCAACAGTGGCATATGAGAATTCCAGTCTTTAATACTTGGTCAACCTTTTTGATTCTAGGCTATGAAGTACCATCCCATTGTGGTTTCAAACTATATTTCTCTAAAGATTAGTGATGTTGAGAATCTTTTTATATACTTATTTTCCCTCTGCATACCTTCTTTTGTGAACTTTTATTCAAATAGTCTGCTTTTTTTTTTACTGAGTAGAGCAAATAAATCAAAGATAAGCAAGAGGAAAAAATAGAATAAAGAAGGATTCCAAGAAATAGAAAATGAAAAAATATCGGAGAAGCAATCATACCCAAACCTGGTTCTTTGAGAAAGTCAAGAAATTTGATAAAAATAGCCAATATGAATAGGACAAAACATAAGAAGACAAAAATCGCCACTATTAAGAGTAAGATCTGTGGCATGGCTACAGATTATATAGGCACAAAGAGAGTATTTATTTCCTACAGCTGCCATAACAAATTACCACAAACGCAGTGTCTTTGCAAAAATACCTAACTTGGAAATCACAATTTTCATAGATGAGAAAGATATTTGGGCTCAGCCAGGTGTCTTATTAAAGCCTCATCAAGACAAAGTCAAGGTGTCTACAGGGCTTACTCCTTTCTTAGGGTTCTAGGATAGAATCCACTTTCTTTCTCATTTGGATTGTTGATATAATTATATTCCCTTGCAATTGTAAGTCCCAAATTCCCTTATTAATTATGTTAAATCTACACTACCTGTGCTCTGTAAATGGAACAGCAAAGTCTGAAAGACAGCACATCTGTTTACAATATGGTTTGCTGGATATTTTAAGCCCACTGTTGAGATCTACGCAGAAAAAATAAACTCCTTTTGAAATATTACTGCTCATTGACAAATAACGCACCTGACCATCCAAGAGTACTGATGGGTACTGATGGGTACTGATGGGTACTGATGGGTACTGATGGGTACAAGAGTACTGATGGGTACAAGGAGATCAATGCTGTTTTCATGCCTGTATATATAATATCCATTCTGCAGACATAGAGCAAGGAGTCATCTGGACGGTCAGATTTCATTATTTGAAAATACAATTTGTAAGGCTATAACTACCACAGATGGTGATTCCTCTGATGGATTTGGGAAAAGTCAATTGAAAACCATCTGGAAAGGATTCACCATTCTAGGTGCCACTACGAGCATTTGTGACTCATTTGAAGAGGCCAAACATTAACAGAGTCTTAATGAAGTTGATTCCAACCCTCATGGACAGTTGAAACCTGTAGAGGGATTGATACCTGTAGAGGAAGTTACTGAAGATGTGGTAGAAATAGCAAGAGAACTAGAACATGACATGGAACCTGAACATGTGAATGAATTGCTACAAATTCATGATAATACTTGAATGAATGAAGAATTACTTCTTATGGATGAACAAAGAAAGTGGTTTCTTGAGATAGAAATAATTTCTGGTAAAAATGCTATGAACATTATTGAAGTGACAGCAAAGGACATAGAATATTATATAAGTTTATTTGATAAAGCAGCAATAAGGTTTGAGAGGACTGACTCCAGTTTGAAAAAACTTTCCATTGTGGGAATAAAATGCTATCAAACATTATCACATGCTGTTTGATGAAAGAGAACCTTTCATGAAAGGAAGACTCCAGTGACAAAGTTAACTGCACTGTCTTTTTTAAGAAGTTGCTACAGGTACCCCAGCCTTCAGCAACCACCTTCATCAGTCAGCAACCATCAGGGTCAAGGAAAGACCCTCCATCAGCAAAAAGATTATGACTCACTGAAGGCTCAAATAATGGTCAGCATTTTTAGCAATAAAGTATCTTTAAATCAAGGTATGTATGGCTTCTAAAAAAAACAATGCTATTTCACACTTACTAGACTGCAGTCTAGTATAAACACAACTTTTATACATACTGGGAAGCCAAAGAGTTCAAATGACTTGCTTTATTGCAATACTCATTTCTTTGCAGTGGTCTGGAACCAATCTCCAAATATATACCCTAAAGAATTCAAATCGTAACTTAAATAGATACTTGAACACCAATCTTCATAGCAGCATTATTCACAACCATCAAAAGGTAGAAACAACCTCTGTCAATCATCAGATAAATTGATAAACAAAATGTTGTATATACACACATTATATTATTATATCTTATTATATTATATTATTATATATTATAATTTATATTATATTGTTATATTATAATATATCATTATATTATGATATATTATTATATTAATATTATTCAGCCATTAAAAGGAATTAAGTTCTGATACATCTACAACATGGATGAAACATCACTCTAATAGAAATAAGTCAAATACAAAAGGACAAAATCATACAAACATTGTAAGATTCCACATATACGAAATATCTAAAATAGGAAAATTCATAGAGATGGAAGGTATACTAGAGGTTACTAGGGGCTGGGGTGCGGGGATAAAAAGGAATTATTGCTTAATATTGCAGAGCTTCTGTTTGGGATGATGAAAATTTTAGAAACAGATGGTGGTGGTGGCTACACAACATTGTGAATATAATTGATATAACTGAGATGTACACTTAAAAATGGATAAAATGCAAATTTTGTGATTTTTTTTGTTACAGTAGAAACATATAAGAAGGAAGTAGACCTGGCTGGAAAGTACATTTCACTGAGCATGTGTGAAGGCTTTATATAGCATGCATAGGTACTGAGGCCTTATCCTGTAGATGGAGAAATCACTTAAGATTTCTCAGAGGAGGAGTTGGAATGGCCAGATAGTATCTGCATGATTAGACTTCAGTACTTTTCCCTGAAATCTCTAGAACACCGACCCCACAGTACTAAAAATAAATAGGCACTTGCCTACCTGGTCCATCACATCTAATGGTTGATTCTTTGATTGCTCAATTAAAGATAGATCATCATACCTTTTCTTTAAATCCTCAGTGGAAAAAAAATTGCACCAATTGTACTTGCCCTGAGTAGCATTTTTCCACAATCAGGAATGGCATCCCATTGCCTGCTGGTTATATGGCAAGAAGAATCCCTTTCTAAGAGTCAGTAACAACACAAGTTATTTCCTGAGATCCTAAGAGAAGCTGCAATCAAGACAGGAAGATGGACGCGCCGCTGAAACTCTCTTTGTAGTTCTATTTTCCTTTAGCATTTGCGGAGGTCTGAATGTTCTTCCGGCCAAAACTCCTGTCATAGCGCTCATCAATCCAACTTCAGAATAGGTTCTATTTTCACAGAGCTTTTTCATGTCAGAAAAAATGCCCTGCATTAAAAATGCCCCACCACTGAATGAAGCTTCACCTTGTCCCTGGAAAACCTCAATTTCTCTCTTAATTTTAATCACATTGACTGCAGGGCCAGTGACCCTAATCAAGCAGCCCGTGCAGAAGCAAATCCACTTGACAATGTCTGACACCTTCACTGAGTCCAGGTGGCACCTTCTAACAAGCCCCCCAGTCACTATCAGCAATATTTCATCCTGTTCTCTCTCAGCGCTGGCTCCACAATGCTGGTGATTAAGGATGAAGCAGTGGACTCTTTTATCGTGTGCTGGAAGGAAAGACATTTATAGGAACCTCACAATTTCTAGTTCCACATTCTGTTACAAATTCCAACAATGTGCCATTGAGACTCTTCTAAAAATTAAAATCTGGTTATGTTGGCAAGGGATAAGGATAAAAAGGCAGCTTTTAGCTGAGTTTCTGTCAACCCCTTAAACAGGTATTATTCTGCCATTCCTTAAAGCCAAACCTGTACTCTCTCATGCACATCTCCAACAGAATCAAGTTTCAATGCAGAACGAAGAGCTACAGGGGGCTCTTTTACCCCACCCCAAAAGCCCAGGGTGGCAGGATTCAACAAAATGCAGAACAAGACCCTCTGCCATTCACTGAGTGGCCTCCTTGACACAGGACATTTTGGTCACTTCCCAGCAACCCAGCCCATGAGGAAACTGACGCTCCCAGGGATTAACTGGTTTTCTTCAGGCTATGTGGATTGCTGGACCAAAAGCAAGACTCAATGCCCAGTTTCTGAAAATTTCTTTCCATTCCACCAAAATAGGTTCCCCTCATATGCTCAGACATTGGTGGAAGGTTTCACTACTTAAAAAACAAGCTGGTTTATTCCCAAGTATTTGATTTTTTTTTTGTTTCAATAATAAAAGGGATGGTTTTCTTGATTTCTTCCTCTTCAGTTTTATTGTATATAGGAAAGCTACTGATTTTTGTGTGTTGATTTTGCATCCTACCACTTTTTAAACTGATTGATTAGTTTGATTAGTTTTTCTGTGGAGTTTTGGGGTTCTCTATGTATATAATCATATCATCTGCGATTAGTGATAGGTTGACTTCTTCCTTCCCTATTTGGATTCCTTCTATGTCTTTCTCTTGTCTTATTGCTCTGGCTAGGACTTCCAGTATTATATTGAAAAGCAGTGGTGAGAGTGGACATCCTTGTCTTGTTCCAGATCTTAATGGAAATGCTTTCAGATTTTCACTATTGAGAATGATATTGGCTTGTCATGTATGGCCTTTATCATGTTGAGGTATGTTCCTTGTATTCTGAGAATTTCAAGGGCCTTAATCAGAGATTCCTCAACCTACTAAAGATGGAGCTTCCATATGATCCAGCAATTCCACTCCTAGGCATTCACCCAAAGGACAGAGAAACATCCATTCAAAAGGGCACCTGCACCCCTATGTTTACAGCAGCACTATTTACAATAGCTAAGCTTTGGAAACAACCCAAATACCCCAAAATAGATGACTGGATCAAGAAGATGTGGTACATATACACAGTGGAATATTACTCAGCATTCAAAAAAGATAAACTCATGCAATTTGCAGCAATATAGATGGAGCTGGAAGGGATCATGCTCAGCAAAATAAGGCAAAAAGAAAAATACTGGATGGTCTCACTCATAGCAGGAATTTAGAAAACCTAAATAAAGGACCAAGAAAGAAACTAATTATAATAAAGTAAAAATCAAAATCAACAAGCAACTATAAACCAGAGACACACTAGGGGGCGGGGAGAGAAGAGGATGGACTAGGGTCAAATAAGGGGGGGTGGGAATTGTATGGGGAATATAACCAAGATGAACATGCATACACTGTGCAAAAATGAAAAAGGATGTAAAAAATATAAAAAAGAAAAGAAAAAAGAAAATTAAGAAATAATGACATACAATAAAAAAAGTCTTTGAAGAAATTTGTGACCCTCTTGGCCAAACTTAAATGTTGGAAAAATCCTACTTTGTTAAAAAAAAAAAAAAAAAAAAGAAAAGAAACAACCTGGCGATTCTACTTATGAAACCTCCCCCCAAAAGGGGGTTCCATATACTTAGAAATGTAACTTCTCTTTGTTTTATCTGAAACCTTTTATAACTAACACATTGTTCACATCCTTGCTCTGGACATTTTTCAGATGTCTTTGATGAAAGAGAAAACTGTTCTGAGGAATGGAGCACGAACAATTAGTAAAAATAACCATATTGTATCTTTCAAGCCACACAGGTGCCTCTCCAGAGAATATCTCAACATTTCCTAACTCATATTCATTCTTCAAACTAGTAAAAGGCAAACAGGCCAGATCTGACTGAGTCCAAATCTCTGCCTGCCTCCCTATGCTGAGGTTTCCTGTGCATTGGCTATCAACTACCCAAGATAAGTCACATGGGATTTTTCACAAATAATTCAAGACTTTCAGTTGCACAGAAACACTATGGCTGTCTGTGGGTGGTTTTAGATCTACCACTGACCTTGTCATTTACCCAAGCACCATGCTGTCAGGGTGTCAGTCCAATGCCCCCTCCTGGGGAGCTTCCAGTCCTCAGCTGGGTGAGCAAGTACAACAGGCAGGACGGGATGAACAGGGTTAGAAGATTACAATGAGCTGAGTCAGCAGGGGTTAAGTGCTATTATAGCACTATGTGCTTGGGACCTAAGACACGATGAATCTGTAGAAAGCACAGGTTTCTTCTTATAAGAAAATCCCTATACTTCCTAGTTTCCTTTTAAAAACCAGCAAAAGTAAGACCATTTTCATTATCCTGAGTTTTTCTGAGCTGCCTAGCAATCACCCTAAACGAGGCATTCAGATTGCACTCAGTCACGCATGGAGCTCTGTTTCTCAGGTCTCTATATGTGCAAGGTATAAAAAAACAACAGTGTCAGTCATATTGTCAGTTGTTGAGTATTATCCCAATTAACTTTCATCCACTAACAATGGAACACCTAATTTCTACCAATGAGTTTTTGGAGAACTGGTTCACTTTGAAGATAAGTCCCAGAAATGAACAACCACAGCATTAATCTCAGAATTAATGTTTGTTCTTAAATATTTGTTCAAGTTATTTGATGTTAAGGAATTTCTTCAGAAAATCGAGTAACTTATTTGATACTTTCTCCCCCAGCATTTCAACTCCAAAGTTAGAGACACCCAGAGCCCTGAAAGGAATTAGTCTCTTGGTCCCCATACCTCTAAAGCCCTATAGGCATGTGAGTTTTCCAGAGTTTTCTTTTCAAATTTTTTTCATATTTTATTTTTAAAAGATGGTAATTGTAAATGAAGCTACTGGTGAAAATATTAAGGAATATATCATTTTCTTTTTTCAGATTTGGTTTTCTATAGCAAATGTGAGTATTGTTCTTCAGAATAGTGCTAAAAGGAAAATGTAATTTCACATAGAAAACAAGGTTGGTATATAATGGGGCAACTTAGAATATCAAAGTTAATGACCAATAAGAAAACTTTAAGTAATAGCCACTTAAGCAGAGGTGGCTTTGTTAATTGTTAATTGTTAATTGTTTTAACAATTCCCATGATGAAATGAAGCCTTAACACTTTACTGCCCCACCAATAATTCACAGTAATTTGTTTAAATGGACCGCTAACATTTTCCAGAAATATTCATGATTTAAAAGCTGCTATGGGTCTCTCTTATACATCTTTTTTTAAAAACTCTGCAGCCTTTCTGCTAGGCAAAGAACTACATAATGCAAGCCATTTTGGGGTGAACAAATAAAGGGAAGAAGAGTCATTAAATTGTTTGCTCTACCCTAAATTCATTGACCTGCTTGTACTCGGGGGACAGTATTGTCTGTGTTATTCAAAACATACTGGTGCCAATAAAAGGGTAAGACCACAAACAACATAAAAGCTCATGTTAGGACAATCAGAACCAAAACATGACCAACCTTGTGAAATGTTTTATTATGTTCCATTATGATAATGGTTTTAAGCATTTAGAAGAGAGGAACTACCCCTCTTCATCTTTGGATCTCACAGTGCTTGCATGCATGGTGCTCAAGAAACATGGTTCACTCGAATTAGGAAAGATGATCCCTAATCAGTAGCTAATCACATTTATAGCAAAAGAAGGTTACAGTTACTGTAAACCACAGAATTGCCAAATAAAAGAAAAAACATGTGCACATGTGATTTAGTGGGAAAAGCATTTCTATACGTCAGATGCTTAGGGATTCGGCTATCAGGAGTGAACGTGGGATGTTTCTCAAAAGATGAAGGGACAGGAGGGTCCAATGCACATGATAATAGCAAAGTTTGGGACCTCCTTGGTGGTGCAAGGGGTTAAGACACAACCTTTCAAGCTATCAGCAGCCACTGCAGCACGAGTTCCATCCCCAGACAGGGAGCTGCCCACATGACGCAGCAGACCTCTCCTGACTCACCCACTGCTCCCCTCAGCAGTGTATTTCTGTTGATCTGCCTGTTCTGTTCCCACTCTGTCTCTGGTGAATCCTCTCACGCCCCCCCCCCATACTTCTGGCCTGTACCCCACTTCTTGTATGCATAAATAAATAAATCTTTTTAAAAAAATAGGAACGTTTGTGTCTCAGTGAGGGCTCTTGTCTCTCTAGTCCCCAGCTACTGTCCCACCAGGCCAGCCTCTCACTTCCACTGAAAGGAGGAATCAGACTGTGAATCATGCCTTACATTCTCAAAGTTATCTTCCCCTATTGGTCTTTTTCTTGCCAAGTAATCTGGAAGCCAAATACTCACCAGATAATCAGGTTCTCAATAGCCTCCAAAGAGCAATGCTGCTGGTCACCAATGATTAATGAACAAAAGTCACACCTCTCAGGAAAGAAAGTCTTTGTGGATAATGACACAATAAATATCTATAATTATAGCCACTTCAAAACTCAACCAAAGAATGATTTCAGTGGGAATAGTAAAGTAAGGACTTTCAAAATCTGCTACATGGAGAAACAAAGTACCAATACAGGCTGCAATATAGATGAATCTTGAATGCTTTGTGTAAGTGGAAAAATTCAGGCACGAACAACCACATGTTGAATGACCCTATGTATATGGCACATCCAGAATGAGGGGTATCCACACAGGGAGAAATAGGACTAGAGTGGGGTGGCTGGCAGCCGCTATTGGGTATGATATTATTTGAGAGTGATGCAAATGTCCTGGAATTTGATCATGGTAACATTTGCACAGCTTTGTGAATATATTAAAAAAAAAAAACACATTCAAAGGGTGAGTTTCACACCATACACAAAAATCAACTCAAAATGGATTAAAGAACTAGACATAAAACCTGAAACCATAAAATATATAGAAGGAAATATAGGCGAAACACTACGTGATTTGCACATCAAAAACATCTTTACAGACACATCACCCAAAGCAGTGATAGTGAAGGCAAAGACAAACAGCTGGGACTACATCAAATTAAAGAGCTTCTGCACAGCAAAAGAGACAATAACAAAAACAAAGAGAAACCCCACCAACTGGGAGAACATTTTTGCACACAACACTAATGATAAAGGACTGATCACAAAAATCTGCAAAGAGCTGATGAGACTCAACAACAACAAGGAAAATAATCCAGTAAAAAAATGGGCAGAAGAGCTAAAAAGAAACTTCTCTGAAGAGGAAATGCAAATGGCCAACAGACATATGAAAAAATGTTCAACATCACTTGTAATCAGGGAAATGCAAATCAAAACTACCATGAGATACCATCTCACACCAGAGAGAATGGCACATATTAAAAAAACTAGCAACAACAAATGTTGGCGAGGGTGTGGAGAAAAAGGAACTCTTCTGCACTGTTGGTGGAAGTGCAAACTGGTCCAACCACTATGGAGAGCTGTGTGGAGATTTCTGGACCTACTAAACATAGACCTTCCATATGATCCAGCAATTCCACTCCTAGGTATTTATCCAAAGGACACAGAAACATCAATTCCAAAGAACACCTGCACCCCTATGTTTATAGCAGCACTATTTACAATAGCTAAGCTTTGGAAACAGCCCAAATGCCCAAAAACAGATGACTGGATCAAGAAGATGTGGTACATATATACCATGGAATATTACTCAGCATTCAAAAAAGATAAACACATGCAATTTGCAGCAACATGGATGGCGCTGGAAGGGATCATGCTCAGCGAAATAAGCCAAAAAGAAAAAGAAAAATACCGGATGGTCTCACTCATAGCAGGAATCTAGAAAACTTAAATAAGGGACCAGGAAAATGAATAACTATAAGAAAGTGAAAATCAAAATCAACAAAAATCTATGAACCAGAGACACTTTTTAGGGGGTAGGGGGTGGGAGGGGAGGGATTGGGGTCAGAATGGGGGGGTTGCAATTGTATGGGGAATATAAAAATAAAACTTTTATTTAAAAAAAAAGATATTGTAAGTAAGATTCACTGTTATGGAGCAAATGAAAAAAATAAAGAACTCTTAAGAGTTAAAAAAAAAAAAAGATTTTCTTTTAAGAAAAAAAAAAAGGTGAGTTTTATTTTTTTAAAGATTTATTTATTTATAGATACAAGAACTGGAGTACAGGCCAGAGGTGTGGGGGGAAGGGGGTGGTGAGAGGATTCACCAGAGACAGAGTGGGGAACAGAACAGGCAGATCTACTGAAATACACTGCTGAGGGGAGCAGCAGGCGAGACAGGAGAGGTCTGCTATGCCATGTGGGTATCTCCCTGGCCGGGGGTCGAACTCATGCTGCAGTGGCTGTAGATAGCTTCATTGCTTAACCCCTTGCGCCACCAGGGAGGCCTTCAAAGGGTGAATTTTATAGAATGGGAATTCTATATCTCAATTTTAAAAATCTGAGCCATTCTCTCCCTCCTTCTCTCTCTCATGATTTCATTTCTCAGTTATGGGAATGTATTTTACCCTTGGTAAAGGGTAAAATTTTTTACCCTTGGTAAGATTAATAAAAAAAACAGTTATTATTCTAATTGATTCTTAAAATCTAAGACTTGTTTATGTTATGTATTTATAATTATTCTGAAATAATCATGAGGATATTTACATTCATTTAAGATGAAGACTTGATAAAAACTAGGAAGGAACTATGGTGCTATCTAGAGATTTGAATATTTTGATCCTACCAGGTTAACACAAACTTCATGTAACAATTGCCTTACATGTTATATTATTTATTAATTTATTTTTGTAATTCTTAGTGTGTTTTTTATTAAGATCATTAAAAGTTGTAGAAACAACTTCATATGATAAAGGCACAGGGAGACACTTCTAATAAAATATTCAAATTAAACAGTAACTCACAGTTCAAAAGACAATTTTAATGCACATACAATCCCCAAATGTCTGGCTCAAAAATATTTTACTGCATCTATTAATGAGCAATGACTAAGAATTGAAATTGCTGCTATATAATCAATATCTGAGAATGAACTTCTTGATAGCAAAGTGAACAAATATTTATTTTACATATATATTTTCCCAGCAATTTTAAATTCCTAATTATTTTACTATCTTCTCCTAAACTTTTTCCAAAGATAAAAAAATTTCCACATAATCTCCTGGGGGAAATCGTAGCTATAAAAAATGATTTCAAGTAGCAGCCACTGCTGGCAGCATTTTCCTGCTTGCTGATCTGCAGTCACAGCCACTCTTCAAGAAAGCACAATAAATGTTTGCTGAATCATAGAAAGACAACGTTGGCTGCTGAGGTTTGTAATGAATATTCATCAACTATAAAAGCTGCTCTGCTTTGAAAATGTGTATCTTATTTAACGTTTTGAGTAACAGGCAAATATTTGACAGGTAATTATACCTGATCCCCTTACAATTTTTCTGAAGTTAAAAGTCAGCTTAGTGAAATTTCCAGCACTTAAATGTTTATTTGAGGACTAGTTGACATTTGTAATGTAGTGGTGCATGAAAATTACATAATGTAATATATTTTGCAAAGGAAAGCTCTTACCCTTATCCCTCCAGCTTTTCATCCTACTTGTGTTGTAGCAACCCAGTAGCAAGAGATAGTACAGGCAGAGAATCCATCACAGCAGTAAAGTACAAAGCACAAAGACGTCACTCTAATTTAATGAATGTGATTTCAACATAAGAAATAGCCTGCATAAGCCAGAAAGAAAAAGAAAAATACCGATGGTCTCACTCATAGCAGGAATCTAGAAAACTTAAATTAGGGACCAGGAAAATGAATAACTATAAGAAAGTGAAAATCAAAATCAACAAACAACTGTGAACCAGAGACACTCTATGGGGGGGAAGGATTGGGGTCAAAATAAGGGGGTTGCAATTGTATGGGGAATATAAAAATAAAATTTATTTAAAAAAAAAGAAATAGCCTGCTATTAACAATAGGTAAAACCTGGAAACAACCCAAATGCCCAAAAATAGATGACTGGATCAAGAAGATGTGGTATATATACATGGAATACTATTCAGCAATCAAAAAAGATAAACTCATGCCATTCACAGCAACATGGAGCTATAAGGAATTATGCTCAGTGAAATAGGTCAGAAGGAAAAAGAAAAATATTGCATGGTTTCACTTATTGGCAGAAATAGGGGGAACCAAATAAGACATCAGTGTAAAAAAATAATAACAACACAAAACACAACAAAACAAAACCAGACAATTATAAATCGGAGACATTCTGCAGGGGAGGAGGAAGGAGAGGGATCAGACGGAGGGAAGGAGGAGCACAGGGGACTGAGGTGATAGTGCACAGGTGCGTTGGTGAAGGAAATTCTGTGGGGACTATACCTGAGTGGGGCGGGGAAGCAAATATTGTCTAAAAATGAACAATGATGGGGCCTTCCCTGGTGGCACAGCAGTTGAGTGCTGGGCTGCGAAGCTGCCCACAGCCTCTGCAGCACCAGTTCGATGCCCAGTCCCTGGCGAGGGTCCCACATGGTGCACAGACCTCTCCTGCCACCCGCTGCTCCCCTCAGCAGTGTACTTCAGTCCTTCTGCCTGCTCTGCTCCCCACTCTGGCTCTGGTGAATTCTCTTACCCTCCCGCGCTTCTGACTGTACCCAGTGCTTGTATAAAAAAATAAATAAATCTTTTTTTAAAAAAATGAATAATGATATAAAAAAATAAACATTAAAAAAAATCCTCCATTAAAGTATTTGATGGTCATTACTTAACTATCTGTCATGTGCAGACAGTGTAGCAGGCTAAGAATTGATGCTCAATAAGTAGCTGCTGAATGAATGAAAAAAGAAAAGAAAAACTAGGCTTGGGCTGTGCATATTATCTCTGATTTAGAACATGGTCAGTCTAGAACTGAATACTGCACACTATACTCAACTTTGCCATAGACAACAGTGATAATTTCAAGCAAACAAAGAAATTCAACCTACATTAGTGAAGTCAATTTATATAATGCAACATTTTTAATAACCCACAAATTTGACATTTTCTCATTTTACCCACATATTTATCTACATTCTTAAATTTGATGGTTTGATATTTAACAATTAGGTTGAAGACCAAGTCAGGCAGACTGGCTAAATGGTCAGCTTTACAATAAAAAATTCTAGTTCATCAATAAATAAAAAGTTATGATGCTGATTAAACTTAAAGGATACTGCCATGTCAGTGTTTGCAAAACCACCAATGAATCAAAGGTGGAATAGCCTTAAGTTACATATACTTGAAAGTAGGAGCTTCATTTTTCACTGTAAAATCTATTATTCCACAGCCTTTTCAGTTAGAACTCCTAATTTCTTTTGTGGGTGTTAATAACCTTTTCATTTTATTCATCGTGATGGATCAGGTGTCTTGAATGTCTCTGTCCCTGGAGTTTTTCTCTCCATTTATTGTCCCCCTTCTCCAGCTCACTGTGTCTGAGCCCAAACCTTCCAACCCAGGGGAATGCCACCACCCTCTATGTCCACTCCAAGGTCCTAGAAAGAAGCAGCTCAGAGTTCTGGGAAGACTCTAGGAGGAGACACCCCAGACTAGGTGATCTCAGTCCTTGTTGACTAGGGGATCATGCGACTTACTCAAAGTCTGGTTTCCACATCCATCGCTCACAGGCACGCCTGATGCTACGAAACCCTCACATCTTTTGACTCATCCCAAGATCCAAATATACTGTCCTCTCCACACATACGACCCTTCTTTTAGATTAATACACTGGCATCCTTGTTATAACATTTCACTTTGCTAGTCTAGGTCTATGGTAAGACAACATGTGGCCTAGAGGACAAATGAACAAATTCTCCCAGCCATAAAGAAGAGGCACACCTCGCGCACATCCTGTGGACCAGGGGGCATCTGCTCACTCAGGGCAATGCCACCTCTGTGGCCAAGGCTGAGGACCAGCTCTGAGCACCAGCCACATGAAGGACACTGCTGATCTCCCTCTTAGAGCACCACCATCCAGCAGCCAAGCATGTACTTCGGCCACTAAGGGCTCACTGTCGCTGCTTTTTATTGGAATTTCTGTAAGTTTCACTTGCTTCCTTGTATTTGCTCAACTTATTCTCTCTGGTGGATATCTGTAACCTCACCCTTGACTTTTGAAATTCTCCTCTCTTTTCAAAGTCCAGGCCACACGCCACTCCAAGAGACATTTCCTTGCCTTTTCAATTGGATGTGATCTCCTCCTGTCCCTCTTCTCCATCTTCCTCCTCCTATTGTCCTTCCTCCTCCTCCTAGCCCTCTTTTATTTTAAGTCCTGTAACATTTCATCTGTGCTTTGATGATGGGAGATATCATATAGGCATTATACCTGTGCTCTTGCCCTGCCTCTGCATCAGACTGAGAGCAGAGGACCTCAGTGTGGTAATTAGTGTGTAGTCCTCACTGCACTGCAAACGAATCAATATAGACCCATCTCCCTCTTGGCTGGGAGACCTGCGAGAGCAATGACTAAGCAATGTTCAGCACACTTCCCCCAGCCTCATAGCCATGGCCTGCATTTGCTGTACAAATGCATGCATGAATGAATGATGTCATTGGAATGAACTACAAACTGGAAGTTAGAGTACCTAAGCAAACATATTAGGAAGTCTAGGGATTATCCATGCAGCCCATGTTGACTGACCCTCTGTCTCTAAGAACCATACCCGCATAGTCCAGGCCATGTGTTACCATGTGATCTCTGTTCTTCTGGTAATAATTTCTGAGTTGGGAGAGGAAGCTAACCTGGTCTGGGCCAATTAGATTCTTTACTGAGTAACTTGGGTTTAAAAATAGGCTTTTCTCTGTGTGTGGTTAAAATTGAGATTCTATACATTGGAAAAGTAAAGAGATCAGCATCATTCTGCTGTGAGCAGAAAACAAGGCAAGAAAACAGTTCATGGAGAAGTATGAAGTGAAAAGAAAAGAAGAGAAGGAGGGTGTTCAGAAGAGAGAAGCAATACCTCTGGATGCCTTTCACTGTCCTGAGTCTGCCCTCCCCAGCGCCCCCCACCCCCAGCCCCCAGGGCCCACTAATCCATGGAGTCTATCAGTTGGTCCAGTATCATTCTAATAATTCCCTATTTTGCTTAAGACTGATCAAGCAAATTGTATTATTGGTAGCTAAAAATACTTTCACAAGGACAATAAAATTGCTCCACAATAGGACACCCAGGGACACTGCGAACACCAGCAATTTCAAAACCATAATCAGGGAAACAGTTGAAGAAAGACCTCAGAAATGAAATCCAATCAAACATATCAGGAGAGAACCTAGGGACACATTCTGAACTAATTATCAAGGAGATCCAGAAAATTGCTAATCAAGGTTAGACATTTTGAGGCCAAAGATAACATTTTAAATCCAGCTCACTTATTCTTTTTATAGTATCATAATCAGGTATCCACAATTCTGAAATCCTAAATTTCAGAGAAGCAAAAGTTTTTTGTAAGTTTTATGTCAGAATTCAACAAAACCTGACTTGAATTGAAATGAAGCTATATGGGTCCTTATTGACCCTCCCTTATACAAACTTTCATGTTTTGCTGCAGAAATATTAATGCAAGTGACAGGGCGCTCTCCCTGAATCTTAGTAGGTGAGGGGGACAATATTATATACAATTTGGTATGTGCACTGAATTGTCTTTCTAGAATACAAATAGAGATGTCTGAATTTTGAAACATATCTGGCACCAAGCGTTTCATGTGGGTACTGTGGACATATGTGTACAACTCAGCAGTCTGGACCTACTTCCTGTGTACACTGTGAAATAAAGACCAGGGGACTGTCTCTTTGCCAGATGAACCTGAATTATAACCTGACTCTTATTTGTTTTTCTCTCTTCACTGCTGTGCCACCTCTTGCAAGTCTTGGGGGCTCTCCTGTCTCTCACCTGTATGGTCCTTCATGCAGGGACACCCTGGCCAGGTCTGCCTTGGGGCCTGGAGACCAATACTTGCCTCCCCTCTGGAGCTTCTGCACTATGTGACCCTTGTGCAAGTGGCAGCTGAAAGCAAGGTGGGGTTGGCATTCTTTAGGGAGAAACTTCGATCAATGAGTAATGGGAATACAGGTAAATGCTCCCCCTTTCTCCCATACAAAGCCAAGGACAGTCCTGAGATGCATTTCATACTTTTCAGACAATCCTCTGGGACCGAGAGACCCACAGCCCAGAACAGTGTCCTGTGTGATGACACAGGCAAGCTTTGACTTGTTCCCTTCACTGCTCTGCTTTCCTGTCCCTCATTTCTCCTCCCTGGGATCACACTCCCCAGTGAAGTCACATACAAGCCTTTTCCTCAGGCTTTGTACTCTAGAAATCCCAGCTGAGTCTGCCACATATGAAATTCTCACAAGTAAGCTAGAATCTGTAAGATGCAAAAGAAGTTTGTTCACAGACTCTGTAAACCTGAACCTTGTACCTACTAATGTGTCAGAAATTAACACGTTGGGCCTCCCCTGATGGCGCAGGTGGTTGAGCGCCCCGCTGTGAAGCTGTCTGCAGCCTCTGCAGCACGGGTTCCATCCCGGCTGGCCAGCGAGGGTCCCACATGGCGCACAGACCTCTCCTGTCTCGCCCGCTGCTCCCCTCAGCAGTGTACTTCATCAGTCTGCCTGTTCTGTTCCCCGCTCTGTCTCTGGTGAATCCTCTCACCCTCTCGCACATCTGGCCTGGACCCTGGTTCTTGTATAAATAAATAGATAAATCTTAAAAAAAAAAAAAGAAATTAACACATCAACTGAGGAAAGAAAAATATAGAAGATAGTGGGCTATGCCCTTGAGTCTATCTAGAGAGGGGTCTTCCAGGGAGCAGAGAGTAAAACAAACAATTGGGACAACATGGAGTTCTAGACAGAAGACGTCATGGTAAGATGCTATGGAACACCAGAGGCAGGTGGTGGAGGGGGTGTTCTAACCGATGGCGAGGATGTGGGGTGCTTGGAACTCTCCCAGGCTGCTATGGGAGCACAGTACAGCTATTCTGGAAAGTGGTGGTGCAGTTTCTTTTAAAGCTAAATACACACTCACCCCATGACCCAGCAACCTGCCTTAGAGAAATTTCACTTAGAGAAATACGAAGTTAAGTTCACACAAAAAACCATGTATGTCAATGTTCAGAGTAGCTTTACTCAGTCACAAAAAACTGGAAACAATTCAAACAGAAGTCCTTCAGTGGGCAAATGGACACAGAAGTTGGCACCGCTGTATGATGCAAGACTGTCCCCCAACAGAAGAAGGAACTTTTGATAAGCACAACTTGGCTGAATCTGAGAGGCACTTTGCTACGTGAGAGAAGCTGGTCCCCAAGCATGCACAGAGCCTGACTCCATGTAGATGACATTCTCCATACCTTCCGCGGAAGTCTGTCCATGTAGGTGACAAAACTTTAATAATGAAGGAGAAGGATCAGGAGGTGCCAGGATAAAGACAAGTCATGAGTGTGAAAGGACAACACCTAGTGTTTTGGGAGAGGAGGTATTCCATACTCTGATTGTAGAGGTGGTGACACGCATCTACATATGTGTTATAATTTATAGAACTTTGAACCATCAGGAAAGGTTGTCTTTTCTCTGTGGTAATTTAAAAAGTGAAAGAATAAGGAAAAAGAGAACAAGAGGGAAGGGGCTGTTAGGCTGTGATTTCTAAATGAAAGAAGGTGTTATGTAGCATTTATTCATAGGCTGCGCATGACAAGAACCTGTGTTATATGACATCACGCTGTTATGTGATTTTACACCAGGTCACACAGTGCATGGTATTGTATGACATCATCTTGTGCTCTATGGCGTCACGGTGTGTCCTGTGTCACTTGTTATATGGTGCACATTCAGTGGTGTGACATCTCCACGTGTTGTATCATGCCACCGTGTTGTATCACACTCAGTTTACACAGCAGGTCACGTGTTCCCAAAGATGAATGATCACATCTCCCTGGCAGAAGCCCTGGGATGATCGTGCATCAGTCTCTCCCCATTCCCATTAGGAAAGTTATAGTAACTGTAAGGAAACTGTATTCCTTTTAAACTATATGCTTATCAAATTTTTTCCTCATTATCCTGACTTTCCTGTATCACAGTGAAGGAATGAATATACAGATTATGTATCCCCATATCCCCAGATAAAATCATTTGTACACAAACCCTAACTAAAAACCAAGAGTTAAAAGCAGAAAAGAAACAAACCTCCCAATACAGATGCACCGATCATGCAAAAAGAGACACAACATTTTAGTGAAAAGTGTAGATTTCTCAGACTGAAATAAAACATTTTGTAATAGTCAAGATTTTTTTAAGTCCATATAGTTAAAGATGTGACTTTAAATTTTAAGGATATTATTAATACAAAGATCATTTCCAAATCTAACAAAATTGTATGCAAAGTCTGAGTTTTTAAAAATGCATGCCATGTTCTTTGAAAGCAGAATCTCAAAGAAAATTAGAAACAAAATAATCTGTGACTACTCAATAGAATCTTCTAATATAAGGCCCCTACCCACATAACACGTTTTATGATATTTAATTACCAGTGGTGACCATTGAACATTCTTGTCATGATTAAAGGTTTATGATGTTAAAATACAGTCTGTCTGGAGTGTAATTAAAGCTAATTACACTGCAACAATAACTTCCAAATGTAATCCACTAAATACAATTAAAACTCAAGACATTTTTACCCTTCTAGCTCTGGCATTCTTCACGATTACATCAGGAGTCTACCTGAATCAGCTCTTAGGCGAGATTCTCATCAGAATCTGGGTCCAGCTTTGAAACCTTCTCTTCCAGGCTGTGTTATCAACTGCAAAGCCTAGTAGTCAACGCTAACAAAAAATGAGACTCACCAAGATCAAGATGAACTCCAGGGAAAAACGAATTGAGAAAGAACATGAAGATAACAAATCCCAAGACCGTCAGGCATTTGGCGAGCAGAATCCTGTCTGATATCCTGTGCTGTGAGAGAGGAAAGCGTGACTCACTCATTTATTCGGTACAATCTTCGAGTTCCTGCCATGTGTCCATCATGCCTGAATCTCTACACATTTCTCCTTATAATGAAAATGTATCACCTTGGACTTGAAGGAAGATAATAAAGTGATGTGTTACAAGGAAAACTATACATATTTAAGATTACAGCACTCAAAATCTTTATGAAAAAGAAACACAATAAATTTTAAATATAGTACAATCCTTTGAGAGTACATCTGACTAAATCGCTTTTCCATATGACACAGAGAGTGTTAAGCTGTCCGCAGCCCCGGTGCCAGCGTTCAGTGAGAAGTTAACAAATAACCAAGGAGACAACAAATAACCGCCAGAAACACACAGGTGCTATGCATCCACAGTCTGTTTGGCTCAACTTTCCCTCCTAACTTCAAACCCTCGCTGACAGTAGTGCTGAGGGAACAGGACCTTGCAGGAACATGGATCCTGCTGGAGGTCCCTACCTCTGTAGGACATCAGGGGCATCCTGGAAATCCCCTAATTACAAAGGTAACACATGGGAACCCTTGCAGGCTACTCAGGAGACCAGAGTGGGTGCTAGCAGGCACCCTGGGTCTGCAGCAGCTGCATTAGCCCTGGAGCTGCAGGCCTCCTCTCGGTGGGCCTGAGCCACAGGCTGAGACACAGCAGGGTCCCCATTTGCTATGCTTCACAGCTCAAGGCTGTGTGGGGCCAAGGCAGGGAATAGGACCCCTAGGAGTAGGTAAAAGACGGGCCCAGGGTCACCCTGCCCCACTTAACCAGGCCGTGTGTGAAGCCCTGCTCTGGTGTTAACTGACAACCACACTGTGTCCTTTCTTAAGCATGCTCTGTCAGCCCATCTGTCTCTGTGTGTCTCTCTCTCTGTCTGTCTAAAATTAGAGATATTTATAAATATTTAGATACAGGTAAAGATAAAATATAACTTTCTCTTAGTTTCTCTGGTCACACAGTAAAACGTGTTATCAAAAAATACACATATATCAGTCTTCCCTGGTGGCACAAGGGGTAAAGCACAGCACTGTGAAGGTATCTGCAGCTCTACAGCACAGGTTCGATCCCCAGATGGCCAGGAAGCAACCCATGTGATGCAGCAAACCTCTCCTGTCTTACCCACTGCTCCACTCATCAGTGCATTTTAGTCAGTCTGCCTATTCTGTTCCCACTCTGTCTCTTGTGAATCCTCCTCCTAACTCCCACAACTCTGGCCTGTACCCCAGTTCTTGTATGCATAAATAAATAAATCTTAAAAAAAAAACCAGGCATATCCCTTCATGCAGCAGCTGCCCCTTGCTCACAGGCTGCGGGGCTGCCCTTGGGAAGCATCTGTCCTCCACCCTGCCACCTAACAAGGCTCAGCCAGCTCCCACTCACCTTCCCCTTCTCATCTCCAAAGAAGGTTAATTTTGCTACATGAATCTGTGATGGGAAAACAAGGGCAGCAAGGGATGGCTCTTCCCTCGGTACAAAGGAGGCACCACAAACCCCTGCAGCTGCGTTAACATGGAAAATATTCCCAGGGTGAGTTCAAGGACTGGAAACAGAGGAAGCAGGCATGTCAAGAACATCCCAGCATCCAGGTGATGTAGATAGAGATGATCCAAAGTCTGTGCTTGATATTTGGGCTCTGTCAGATTTGTTCCTTTGGCCTATTTGGGTGTATCATGGTAAGAACTCTTAGAATTGAGGCTACCCAAGGGGGATTGTGGGGAGCGGGCCCAATGTTCTCTGGTGGAGGACTATGGGTGCTTTGGGGGTGGGTGTGGCGTGGTAAGATACATCTGAAAGGCATGAGCCTATCCTCTGAATTATATACGGTGTTGTAAACCAGGGTTACCTCAATCAAAAAAAAAATTTTTTAAACTCTTCGATGCAATCAGGTACATTGCCCAGTTCTTTGCTTCTCCCTTCCACCTCTCCCCTTCTCGTGTGCGCTTACCCAACTCTCGGCCAGAGCAGCACAGTCTAGCAATGTGACCAAGGTCCGTAGACACCTGGGCCCAGAAAAGGATCTCAGCCACACCCCTCTCCTAACCCATTCAGTTCAAATGGGACAGAAATTGGGACGAGGGGATCAAAGAACACCTTACCCACCAGAATCCCAAAGTCTAAGTTGCCTTAAGTCCAGGACAAAATGCTCCTATCATAATTAGAAGGTGGACATTCAACCTCTCCCTAGGAAAGAAACTTCACAGATTAGAAAATTCAGATAAGAGTCCTGGCAGATCTGGAGAAGAGCTCTCCCTACTGGAAGGGGTCATGATGTGTCACCAGGTGGGCTAAGAAAGTTGGCAAAGGCAGGAACATGGGCAAAAGAACCCAAAATGAGCTCTGTTCCCAGAAGTCAGAAGTGAGAGCTGTATAACACACACACACACACACACACACAAACACATGTCGCCTCTACCCTCTCAGCCTCTACATCCTCATCTGCACAACGGAGCCACAGGCCCCCCCCTCACAGGGGCAGGGAGTACCCCTCCCTGTGGCCATGTTAACCATAGAAAATATCACCCTATCTTCAGGGACTAGCAAAAATTTAACTTTGATTTCAAACAAAATACGCCTACCATGTCTGGAAAATTATTTTCCCCATTAATTCCTGGAAATAACTTACGTCGTATGTACAATTACAGGAATAAAGTGAGAAAAGACTTCCAGTCATATCCTGGCATGCAATAAGAAAAGGAATCTATCTCTTCCAGAGGAGAGTGGGAAATCCCTGAAAGTACCTTTTTCTGTAGCTCCTGGATATTGGTCTCCCAATTTTTATCTTCCTGTGAGATTTGTCTAAAAGAGAAAGGAGGCAGACAAGTTATTTTTCTGCACAGCATGATCGTGGGTGCCATTGGCAGCAGGTTCAGCCAGGGCCCAGGCCTGACCACTGCCCACTCTGTGACACCGCCACCTGATAAACAGGCCTAGCAGCAGACAGTCAACCAGGAAAGATACCCTACATTTCCAAAGGGCAAAGATGGGATGACGGGAGTTTGTGAAGTGTGCATGAGTATTTGCACGTGTGAGCAGAGCATGGGGAACCTGGAACGGTGAGAGAGGTTTTCCTTCCATCAGGATGTGGACCTATGGCCCCACAAAAAGACCAGGCCAGTGGACAGACGCACCAATGACCAGCAGGGGTCAGCACACAAACTGCAGCATAAACGCTCTCTGCCCCAGGGTTCACAGGATCCCCGCCCCCCCCCCCACCGCACCCCACCCCACCCCACCCCACCCCCATCCACCTCGGTGGGCTTCTCCTCCACACCCAGTTTTCATCTCTGTCACACCCTAAGGAGAGGACAAGTTTTTCCTGTCAGCACAGTTAGTGCTGGAGTGCAGTCAGGGGGACAGCCCCATGTCCTGATGGGAGGAAAACCTCCCTCATGTTACCCTACACGTCTCCACTGTGATTGAAACAAATGCCAGGAATGGATTCAATAGGACTCTTTAAGCTGGGAGAACTCAATTACTGGGAGAACACTCTGTACAGTTGGTTGGTTATATTAGCCCCTTTTGCTCTTTTATTATAGAATATATTTTGAATATACTACAAATATTTTTGTAGTTTTCCTTCTTTCCTATAGAGTAATATAGAGTAATATTTTGCTTCTTTGTCCTATTGTTTCAACAGCAAGCATTCTGTGTGGAGGTGGGGCATGTGAACTCACTCCCCCTGAGCTGGTGACCCAGGGCTAGTTTCTCTAATTCTCTGAGAAGTCCAGTTTTCTCAGCTTTATCTAGGGCCAACACTCCCCTGGTGGTGCAGCGGTTGAGCGCTGGGCTGCGAAGCTGCCCGCTGTCTCTGCAGCGCTGGTTCAATCCCCAGCCGCCGGTGAGAGTTCCATAGACCTCTCAGACCTCTCCTGTCACGCCCGCTGCTCCCCTCAGCAGTGTGTTTCGTCAGTCTGCCTGTTCTGTTCCCCACTCTGGTTCTGGTGAATTCTCTCACCCTCCTGCGCTTCTGACTGTACCCAGCGCTTGTATAAATAAATAAATCCTTTTTTAAAATAAAATAAAATAAACTAGGGCCAACAATTGCACAGACTCCAAAGAGCCCGGTGAGGACTAAAGAAGACAATGCACCAAGCAGCCTCCGCTCCATGTCTGGCACCGGAAGCTTCCTCAGACTGTATGGCTGGCAAGGCTATTTTGCAGCACCATGGAGTATTCTGAAGAGCAATCACTTGACTTGACTTGATCTGTACTTCTGTGACTTGTGGACAGTGTTGGTGCGAAGGCAACAGGCTGCTGATGCCATCACTCTCAGAGCCACCTCCCATGAGCCAGGCTGGGCCAGGCTGGGTACCTGTGGAAGGTGAGCAGCCTGCGGGCCAGCAGCCGCTCCAGTGCCAGCACCTTCCCCAAGAGCAGGCTCTGCACCGCCGTCTCCTCGCGACTGGCGGGGCTGATGCGCTGAGCCGTCAGGCGCCAGACGTAGATCTCGTGCTTCAGTTCTGCAGGAAAGGAAAGCCCAGGCTTGAGTGTCCCATCACCTCAGCTTCCATTGTGATGGAGACAAAACTGACTTTAAATTGCCATGTGTGCAAATTCAACTCTTTTGGTGAAGAACAAAATCCCCTCCTGAGCAGACATAGCAAAGCTAGTCCCCAACATCTTCCCTCTTCCCCTCCCAGGAAATTTCTTCTCACAGCCAGTAATTCAGGTTCTGCTGTTGCCCAAAATCCAGATGCTGCTCAATCTTTGGGCAATTTCAGAAGCAGATCTAATTTCTGTACCAGAACATTGGAAATACAAGTAGGTGATGCCCTGGGCGCCCCAGTGGAACATTTAGTAAGAACAGGAGGTGGGGAAAGCCTCCCAACCAGGGCCCCAAGTTGAGCTCTCATCTAGGAGGGACAGATGAGAGAGACACACACAACCTTACAAAATGCTTCAGTTAACAGAATGAGGCAAACATTTGACCATAAATGAATTCAGACACCTTCTGGTACAGAAGAGGAAAATGGTCCCTAAAGTGCTAAAATATTTCATGAAAGTTTACATTTAGCCTCTATTTTACCATTAAAGATACTACATAAGTGTCTTAAAATACCCATTTAAGAATATAAGAAAGGATGGAGTTATCATACCACATACCACAATTAATTCAAGACGAAGTTAAAAGACCAAACCCATCAGTTAGCATGGGGTGGGGGGAAGGAAGGGAAAATGACAACTACCCAAAGACCTATGAGGTAGCAACCGCAGGCTGGCCAGCCCCCCTCTTCAGTACTCAAATGCTGACCACGTATTATGTGACAGAGCTACAACAAACACAGAAAACAAAGGTGAGCTCTGTAGAGACACAGTAAATATGCCAGATCCCCAGCGATGTATATAGAAATGGGATTTGGTTATTTTATTAAAAATAAAAGCAATCAACATCATATACAACACAAGATGAGAGGACGAGCATAGATGAGAGAGGTAATCCCACAACTGATGAGCTCGGTGAGAGTCCCTTGTCTTCTGAAATCAGAGGGTGATACACACCTTCCTCCACTTGTCATGCAGATGCGCTGTTACCCAAGCAACCTGAACAGTGTCCACGTGCTGGGCCTGCTGAGGAGAGGCGGCTGTCTCCCAAGTAACCTATTGCTTCTAATCCAGCCTAACCAATAATGGTCTCTAAAACTGAACCTCTAGAAAGATCTACTAAAAATTTTAAGGAAAATGCAAAGTCCTAAGATAGTCATGAGCCCTTTCCTGTTCCTGCTGCCTCACCAATATTCTCTTGACTGACATGGCACATTATTCCCCATGCTGGATGACACTGCCATTTTTGTGACCACATTTACTCTCAAACTACAGCATCTAAGAATACTACAGTGCATTTATCGAGCTATCTATATTGTCTACACCCATTTAATGATGCTGTGACACATGAACCGTGTACAGTGTATGTGGCTTCCACACATCAGCACCTTTCACTGTACAGGAAACTAACGGGGCCCAGATCATGCATTTGAACCCCCTCAAAACACACTGCGTACATACTACACAGTGGTATATGCAGCATCCCACCAACTTACCCTTCCCTGATGTTCTACGTGTGATAAACCTCTTGCCTTTTTGTGACAATGTCCCATGGGGAAAAAGTTATATCATGGTAATAAAATCTGAGGCTCTCCAAGGTGGTGGGTGCTCCTACTCACCAACAATCTCACTGGGTTCCTTGTTGTAAAGCTTTTTGTTCCAGTAAAGGAGTCTGAGGAGCGGAAAAGAGAACAGGAGTACAAGGCAAATCCCCACGAACATGTGTGCCGTGAATCCTGCGAAGTCCAGGCCCTGGAAACAGGACAGGGGAGTGAGTGGACACACGGGTGCTGTCCCTTTGTCAGGGATGGGGGTGTTAGTTCCAGGGTGTGGAGCTCAGCACAACACTCAGAGAAGAACAGGTCCTCTTCACCACAATTATGAAAGTGTTAAAAGCTTGTTTCTTTCATGTTGAAAAACCAATTCTTGCCTATATGTAAAGTAACCTTAGGAGGAAACAAAATAGGCCATCACAGCTAATCCCTCACCACTCACTGACGTGCTCCTCAGGATGAAAAAAGACTGAGGGGAATAAAACATAAAACTATGGGGCAGTAGTCACTCATTTCAAGGTAAATGGGTTTTTTTAAATATCTTATTTCAGTCCCTGCCATGGATTTGAAAGAGTCTCTTCATAGCTGGCGAGCATAGCCCTCCAGAGGGGCCTGCTCCCTACCAGGACTAAGGCAGCCCAGAGCATCCCTGCTAGTCCAAGTCCCAAGTGGGAGCCTTGACATCCCCCTCAAAATTTCCTTGTCCATGGGGATAATTGGCAGAGTCAGCTTCTGAGGACATCTTTGTTTCTGGAGAAAAAAAAAAAAATCCCTTCTAGGTTAGTCCCTCTTTCACTTACTCTATGCTTGTATCTTCAGGATATATGTGCCAGCACCTGCCCAACCCCTTACACAGAGCTTCCAGCACAACTGATGAGGCCTTTCTTCAAGGAACTGACGGTGAGAACCAGCTTGTTACTGGTGAGGATACCAGGCCTTTTCAGTAGTGTCCATGGAACCAGTGCCACAAAGGGGATTGGAATTCCAATAACAGGGATGCGAGGACCCCAGGGCAGGAAGGCTTATAGGGTGAGGCTTGCCAGTGTATAATAATCTAGTATCCTTAATCTCTTGCAGTTATCTGCACATGCAGTGATTGCCCTCGGAAATAGCATTATGGGCAACATAGATGAGCTCAATCATATGTAGGTAACAGGGAACCCAACAGAGAAGTGGGACTCTGGAATGTTTTTAATGGCTGTATGGGAATTCATCACTTTTCTGGAATGTCTTCAAGGAGGATATTACAACTTGGTCACTGTGTTTGTCTATAGGACTCATGTTCCAAATATCTGGCTAAAAAGGGTCCATGATACTTTTAATTTCTACTAAAGTCAGAAACAAAACAGAATTTTGAGTCAAAGAAAATAATTTAAAATACAATGATAATTCATTTGACTTACAATAACTCAGTCATGAACTATTATTCATGTTTTTGGAAGATCTAGAAAGGCAGAGATGCATTCTGGGACCCTCTGAACATAATATAAAGTTGTCCCACTAGAGATGATGGCACAATTGAAGAGAAAAGTGAGTAGTCTAAAGAAAGAGAACAAAGATGCAGAGAATACCTCCACAGCAAAATAACAGTGTTGAGTGCAAGTATCTGGTTGTTACTAGAGTTCTAATGGGTGGATTTATAAGGTAAGAACAATGCAGGAATGAAAAATCCAAACTAATAATTTTAAGAAACAATACAGGCAGATGCAATATACAGTGGAATGCAAATGTTTTCACTAAGCTTATTAGGCACGCATATCTGGACCGCCCTGCTGCTTTTACACGCCTCTATAATTTCCTAGATTCCTCTCCTTAATGTTCTTAGTAACAAAACCACCCACTCTGACACTACATCAATACAGTGCTTAAACGCAGTCCTTGCTTGCACGGTGCTGGTTCTTCTAAGCCGTGTTACACCATGTTTTGCTTTGGGCTCTACTCAGTCATGCTCATCTTAATTTTCCATAATATCCTCACTTGATAGTGTAAGTGGTCAAATTTGAGGCTTGTAAAACGAGGAAAGAAGGACCCCCTGGAATGGGATGAGAACATTCACAGGTCTCATGAGCTACGTGTAATTGAGAGGGTTCCCAATGAAGCTCTCCTGGTTCACCAATATCACTTTCTGGGGGCAAGGCTTGTTGTGACAAGTTAAAAGTCTATGGTTGCGTATGTGAGTGTGGAGGTGAGGGAAACAGACACTGGTTCCAGCTAAAATAGTGTCTTGAATTCTTCTGAGTGAAAAACTTAAAGAACCCTAGAAATAAGGCTGAGGATTTGGGACTGCTAGAGGGGGTGGTGGGTGGGGAACAAAGGGGAGAGGGAGCCCAGTGGTCTATCTGAGAGACTACGGGTGCTCTGCTGATGGGTGTGATGACACACAGCTGAGGAGGTGTGAACCTGCTCCCCTGAATCACAGTGTTGTAAACCAACGTTACGTCAGTAAAAAATAAATACGAATTTTTAAAAACTCAAGTCAATTCCTATAAAGTATTTAGCTGAAGCTATTGGCAGTTTTAGTAAAATATTACAGATCAAGAAAGGAGCTCTCAGCACTGCAGGGGTAGGTGTGCAGACAGACAGGAGGGATCCGGAGGGGGACATCCTGTTTGTGAGGGATCCCTCCGAGCATGCGGAGAAGGCTGGGCACACGGGGAACTGAAGACGGTAGGGCACCCCGGCAGAGAGATTCCAGCACGCAGAAGACAGAGCAGGCCGGGGGAGAGCATGCTCTGTTGGAGGATGCAACTCAAGAGGAAAAATAGCCAAAAAGCAGACCCCAGGGCCCACAGATATTGAAGAGATCTGTGGAAAGAGAAAACCAGCAATGGAGACTAATAGTAAATGACCCAAAAGGTGGAGCAAGAACCAGCAGAAAGCATATAGCACGATCCAAGTCGTCAGGAGATGGACTGGACAAAAACTGGGTGACGGGTGTCTCAGCAGCTAAGGGGCTCCCAGCACCCACAGTGCACGGGGCATGGCGGGAAAGCCTGAGCAACGTCCCAGCATGCACAGCGCACAGGGCATGATGGGAAAGCCTAAGAAACGACCCAGCATGCACAGAGCACAGGGCATGATGGGAAAGCCTAAGAAACGACCCAGCATGCACAGAGCACAGGGCATGATGGGAAAGCCTGAGAAATGTCCCAGCATGCACCGCGCACGGGGCATGGTGGGAAGAAGATGGAGACTCTCCTTATGTGCAGAACGCAGGCAGGAGGGGGAATGCCTTTGAGAAGCACTGGGACGCAGAAAGACTTTGCAAATATTGCTTAAAGGTAAACAACATTGTGTTCCTCACAGGTGAGTCTCCCTCGAACAGATGTAAAGGAGCAAATGCAACCAGCAGAGGACAACTATGTAGCCCCTGGGCCTTTGCAAGATGTAGGAACCGCCATGCAGACCTGTGCTCAACCCAGGCGCGGGCGAGTAAGGGGTGAAGGGTTTCCACGTGGTGCACCCTGAAGGTCGTCCCCACCTGCCACTCAGTACTTAGATATTCCACCAACAGAGAGCCCTCCCAAGAGGCCTGCGAGGAGTGTGTCCGGTATGGAAGAACTGTCCTCACAACCTCCTGCAGCTGCCGCCTGACCCTCAGAATGGGGAGGAGTTTCACATGTGACTCCTTTGCTGTTCCAAAGCTTAGTGCTAGTTTTTTGTTACGCGTCTGAATTACATCGTGATGATTAATTTTATTCATGAACATTTTAAGTTAATTTCAAACTAAATTTTTATTTTATTATCTTTTTTCGTCCTATGTTAGTTCATGTTTGAACCACCAAATAATGCAGAATAAGCGTGCCCCTCCTGTGCTACAGCTGCGCGCCTGTGCTGTCATCATTGTGATGACCCTTTATAAATTAATCTCTGCTGGTAACACTATCCTTGGAGCTAGGAGTGCTTTTGTTTCTCCATTCAAGTAAGTATTCCCTTGTCTCTGAACTGCTATAAAGTTAATTAAAACCACTCTGTTATCCACAGAAGGACGTTCATTAGATACTTTTCTGCCGTTTTACTGAAAATACCAAGGGCAATCATTAAGTCAAAGACAGGAATGCCACCTTCAGGAAAACAAAGACAGCCCTAAGGTCTAATCCCCAGAAGATGTCGCTCTGGCTCAAAGCAGCCAGAAAAGGTGCTCACCTCTATGGCCCTCTGGGCATTTTTGCAAAACTTAACCTTTCTACTTCACTGTCAGAGTTAAACTGCTTTTTCCAATGGCACACCAGCAGGCCATGGAGGGTGCGGGAACAGTAGGACAGAATGATCCATCCCTTACCTTTCTGTGCTACTGGGAGAGGCGGGCGTTCAGGGCCTGTCCTGGGTTTCATTCCAAGGTTTAGTTCTAAAACAATCTCATGAAACACAATTAGCCACACTCTCTTAGAGCTACCTCTATACATGTGCTGCTACAGATTATGTTTTCTATTAGAAATTTTTAGAGGTTAGGTTTTAATACTCATATGTCTGTGATCCACTTTGAGTCAATTTTTGGATAAATTGGGAGGTGTAGATTACAGTGTATTTTTTCCCTGTATTTTTCCATTATTTCAAGACCACTTCTGGAAAACACTATCCTTTTTCCACTGAATTGTCAAAATCAGTTGTTCATGTTTGTGAAGATTGTATGTGGGCTCTGGACTTTCTCCCCTTTGTCTATTTACTATCTTGATGTCAATACCAAGCTGTCTTGGTTATTGTGACTTTATAGGTAGGCTTGAATTGGGTAGTACTAATCCTCCCAATTTTTTGTTTAAGGCTTGATTTTGGGGCCTCCCCTGCTGGCGCAGTGGGTTGAGCGCTGGGCTGTGAAGCTGTCCACAGCCTCTGCAGCACTGGTTCCATCCCAGCCAGCCAGCAAGGGTCCCACATGGCGCTGCAGATCTCTCCTGTTGCGCCTGCTGCTCCCCTCAGCAGTGTATTTCAGTCAGTCCGCCTGTTCTGTTCCCCACTCTATCTCTGGTGAATCCTCTCACCCTCCCGCGCCTCTGACTGTATCCCGGTTCCTGTATAAATAAATAAAATAAATCTTAAAAAAAAAAAAAGACTCGATTTTGGCTATTCTGAATACTCTAAATTTCCATATAAATTTTAGAATCAGTTTATCAGTCTCTATAAAAATAAACCAAAAAACCTATTACAGTTTTGATGGGATTGCATGAATCTGTAGATTCATCTGGACAAACTGATATCTTAACAACATTGGGTGTTCTGGCCCATGAACAAAGTATCTTTTTTCACCTACTTAGATCTTGAATTATTCTCTGTAATATTTTGTGATTTTTCAGTATACAGGTCTTACCTATGTCTGGCCAGATTTATCCCAAAGTGTTTTACTTATGGATGTTATTTAAATGTTTTTACTTCAATTTGCAGTTGTTCATTGCTAGAATATAGAATACCATTAATTTTTTATATTGATCTTGTATTGCACAACTACCAAATTTATTTATTATTTCTAGGAGCCTTTTTGTAGACTCCTCCAGATTTTCTATATGAACCATCATATCATCTGCAAATAAAAACTTTTAATTCTTCCTTTCCATCCATATAGATGTCTTGTATTTAACATCTTCTTTGATTGAACTAGCTGGAGTCTCCAGGAAAAGGTTGTATAGAGAATGATGAGAATATCCATCCTTGTTTTTGATCTAAGAAGGAAAGCATTCAGTTTTTCATAATGAAGTATGATACTAGCTGAGGCTTTTTATGAGTATTCTTTATCAGGGTGATGAAATTCTCTCCAAGTTTACTGGGACATTTTATCAGTAACCAGTGTTTGATTGTTGGCCAGTGTTTTTCCTGCATCTATTGAGAAGATCATGAGGATTTCATCATTTAGTTTGTCAGTAAACTGCATTGTTTTTTCAAATATTATACCAATATTCCATTCCTAGGGTAAATTCCACTTGATTATGATAAATAATTCATCTTATATATTGTCAAATTAGATTTGATTATTTTTAAAAATTATATCTATGTTCATAAGAGATATCTATCAATTGTTTTCTTATACTGGCTTTGTCTAGTTAGGTATCAGGACCTCATAGAATGAGTCTGAAAGCATTCTGTTCAACTTGCTGTAAAGCTTCATGCAGAATTTATATGATAGCATTATTTCTTCCTTAAATATTTGGTAGAACTTATCAAAGACATCATCTTAGCCTGATTTTTTTCTTGGTTTTATTTTGTTCTTTGTGGGAGTGATTTTAACTAAAAATTCAAACTTTTTTAGGTTTTATTTATTTTTTATTATTTTTTATTTTAACATTTATCATTTTTTACATTTTTTAGATAATATTTGTTTCCCCCACCCCCTCAGATTGAGTCCTCATAGAATTTCCTTCCCCAAGCATAATTCCTTCTAGCTCCATCCACGTTGCTGTGAATGGCATGAGTTTATCTTTTTTGATTGCTGAATAATATTCCATTGTGTATATGTGCCACATCTTCTTGATCCAGTCATCTATTTTTGGGGCATTTGGGTTGTTTCCACGTTTTACCTATTGTAAATAGTGCTACAATAAACATAGGGGTACAGATATTCTTTTGAATCACTGTTTTTGTGTCCTTTGGGTAGATACCTAAGAGTGGAATTGCCGGATCATATGGTAGCTCCATTTTTAGTAGACTGAGGAACCTCCACACAGCTTTCCACAGTGGTTGGACCAGTTTGCACTCCCACCAGCAATGTAGGAGAGTTCCTTTTTCACCGCATCCTCGCCAACATTTGTTGTTGCTTGTTTTTTTTTGATATGTGCCATTCTTTTTTTCCCCCCTAAACAAATCTACGGTCTTTTTTTTTTTTTTTTTTTAAGATTTATTTATTTATTTATACAAGCACTGGGTACAGTCAGAAGTGCAGGAGGGTGAGAGAATTCACCAGAGCCAGAGCAGGGAACAGAACAGGCAGACCGACAAAATACACTGCTGAGGGGAGCCTCAGGCACAACAGAAGAGGTCTGTCGCGCCTTGCGGGACCCTCGCCGGCGGCCAGGGATCGAACTGGTGCTGCAGAGGCTGCAGGCAGCTTCTCAGCCCAGCGCTCAACCTCTGCACCACCAAGGGAAGCCCATATGTGCCATTCTTTCTGGTGTAAGGTGGTATCTCAGTGTGGTTTTGACTTGCATTTCCCTGATTATCAGGGATTTGAACATTTTTTCATATGCCTGTTGGCCATTTGCATTTCCTCTTTGGAGAACTGTCTTTTGAGTTCTTCTGCCCATTTCTTGACGGATTGTTTATTTTGTTTTTGTTGAGTTGTGTTAGTTCTTCGTATATCTTTGTGATTAGAACCTTATCAATTGAATGGAGTGCAAAGATTTTTTTTTCCAATCAGTGGGGTGTGTCTCTCTGTTTTGGTTAATGTCTCTTTGGCTGTACAGCAGCTTTTCAGTTTGATGTAATCCCAGGTGTTTATCTTTGCCTTTACTATCACTGCTTTGGGTGATGAGTCTTTAAAGATGTTTCTGAGATGTATGTCTTGTAGTGTTTTACCTATATTTTCATCAATATATTTTATGGTTTCAGGTCTTATGTCCAGTTCTTTTATCCATTTTGAGCTGATTTTTGTGCACAGTGAGGTCTAATTTCATTTTTTTGCATGTAGTGGTCCAATTTTCCCAGCACCATTTATTGAACAAACTGTCCGTGTTCCATTGCATATTCTTTGCTCCTTTGTCAAAGATGAGTTGTTCATATAAGTGTGGCTTTATTTCTGGGCTCTCTATTCAGTTCTAAAAATTCAATTTTAATACAGATGGGGTACTCAAGCTCAGTTCTTCTTCACTGAAGTTTGGTAAAGTGTGTCTTTTAAGGGCATTGTCCATTTTATCTAAGTTATCAAATTTACTAGCAGAGACTAGTTTCACTAACAATACCTTTAATGTCTGTAAGCCCTGTAATTAAGTATCCTATCTTCTTTCTCCAACTGGTAATTTGGGTCTTCTCTTTTATTTTTCTCATCAGTTTGGCAAAGGTTTATTAGTATTATTGATTTTTCAAAGAAGCAGCATTGTTGTTATTGATTTTCCCTATTGCTTTTCTCTTTTCTACCCTTACCTACTTAATTTCTTTCTTCTGCTTACTTTTAGTTTAATTCACTCTTTATCATTCCTTAGGGTGGAATCTGAGGTCATGGATTTGAGAAATTTCTTCTTTGCTAATATTGGCATTTAATTATATACATTTCCCTTTGCTTTAGAGCAAGAACCAGCAAATGAAACTTGCAGGTTGGAATACAGCCATGCCCACTTATGCATTGCCCTTGCTACTTTCCTACCATGGTAGCAGAGTTGAGAATTGTCGCCGAAAATATATGCTGGCCCACAAGCCTATAATATTGACTACATGGCCTTTAAGAACAAGTGTTGTTTTCATTATAATTCAAAGTACTTTGTAATTTCTCTTTCAATTTCTTCTTTGACTGTTGAATTATTTAGAAGTGTGTTATTTAGTTTCCAGATATTTATTTGGGGGGTTTCCCAAATATCTTTGTTATTAATTTCTAATTTAATTCAAGTGTGGTAATTAAACAGAAAACATATTTTGTGGTATTTGAATACTTTTAAATTCATTAAGATTTGTTTTATGGCCCAGAATATAAACTGTTTTCATCAATGTTTTGTGTGTACTATGAAAGAATATACATACTGCTGTTGTTGAGTGGAATTTTCTATAAATATCAACTAAATGAAGTTAGTTGTTAATGGTGAAGTTTTATTATCTTTGCTGATTTTGTTTTATAATGACAAAAGGTATACTAAAGCTTCCAGCTATTACTGAGAACGTATCTGTTGCCCCTTGCAGTTCTATCAGTTTTAGTTTCATGTATTTTGAAGCTTTGTCATTAGTTGCACAAATATTTAGGGTTGCTAGATGCTTTTCATGAATTTGCCCCTTTATCATTTGAAATGTCTTTTTTTTTTTAAGATTTATTCATTTATACAAGAACTGGGGTATAGGGCAGAAGTGTAGGAGGTTGAGAGAACCCAACAGAGACAGAGAGGGGAGCAAAACAGGCAGACAGACTGAAACACACTGCTGAGGGGAGCAGTAGGTGAGACAGGAGAGGTTTGCCGCCCCACGTGGGTATCTCCCTGGCCTGCCAGGAATGGAACCCGCGCTGCAGAGGCTGCGGACAGCTTCACAGAACTGCACTCAACCCACTGCACCTCCGGAGAGGCCTTCAAATGTCTTTCTTGAATAGACAAAACCAAGCCAGACAAATCCTTGGATTCTGACTGCAGAATTGAGGTTACAATAGGTGGGAGGAAAAGGATAAACCAAAGGGAAAGGGTAGAGGGGATCCAATGGACTGTAGGAGAGGCCTGTTGGTACTTTGGTGGTGGCTGTGGTGTGGTAACATACATTGAAGAGGAGTATTCCTACACATAGATTGTTGTAAACCAATGTTACCTCAATAAAAGAAAATAAATAATTTTTAATGAAATAGCTTTCTTTAATCTTGGTAATGTCCTTTGCTTTGGTAGTCTGCTTTGCCTGATATTAATATAGCGAACCCAGCTTTCTTCTGATGAATCTTTTCCCATTTCCTTAGTTTTAATCTATTTGTGATGTTATATTTCAAGTGTGTATCTGCAGAGGGCCTTTTTTATTCAAAAATTGTGCTTTTTTATTCAATCTGACAATCCTGGTTTTTAATTGGGATGTTTAGTCTATTTATATTTTATGTGATTATCCAAAAAGTTAGGTTTAAGCCTTGCAACTTGTTTTATATTTGTCCCATCTGTTCTTTTTTTCCCTTTCCCTCTTTTTCTGCATTCCATTGTATTAAATGAATATTATTTATGGTTCATGTTGGCTTATTAGCTGTTACTCTTTGTTTTTCCTTAATGGTTGCCTTAAGGTGTATATTATACATTTTTAACTTGTCACAGACTACCTGATGTATTCTACCAATATGGTATAATTAGTAATATTATACCAGTTTGCATGTAGTATAAGAACTGCCTGTTAGTGGATTTTTATTTTTCCTTTTCCAACTTTTATTATTGTCATACATCCTGCTTATATGTATGTTACAAATATCTTTTTTTTTTAAGATTTATTTATTTATTTATACAAGCACTGGGTACAGTCAAAAGCACGGGAGGGTGAGAGAATTCACCGGAGCCAGAGCAGGGAACAGAACAGGCAGACTGACGAAATGCACTGCTGAGGGGAGCAGCAGGCATGGCAGGAGAGGTCTGCATGCCATGTGGGACCCTCACCAGCAGCCAGGGATCGAACCGGCGCTGCAGAGGCTGCAGGCAGCTTCTTAGCCCAGCGCTCAACCGCTGCGCCACCAGAGGAGGCCCTATGTTACAAATATCTTAATGCATTATTATTTTACTTAAGCAATTATATCTTCAAGTGATTTAAATAATAAGAAAATATTTATATGAATTTACCCATATAGCTAACATCTCCAGTGCTCTTCATCCCATGGCAGAGATCCAAGTTTCCACTGGTGACATTTTCCTTCTGCCTGAAGAATTTTTTAATGTCTTATCATATGGGTCTGCTATTTATGAATTCTTTTAGTGTTTGGATAACAGAAGTCTCTTGTTTTGTGCATACAAAAAATACATTTTCACTGGGAATAATGTTCTGATTTGACAGGTTTTTTTCTTCTCAGTACTTTAAAGATGTTGCTCCATTCTGTCTTTTCACTTGAATTGTTTCTGAAGAGAAATATATTGTCATATTCAACTTTGTTCCTTTGTTGTAACATGCCTTGTTTCCTTGGCAGTTTTAAAGAGTTTTCTCATTCTCATTGCTTTCAAACACTTGGATGATGTGTGACTTAGTGTGGTTTTCTTATGTTTCTTGTGCTCTGGTTTCGTTCAGCTTCTTAAATCTGTGGGTTTATATCACTCATAAAATTAGAAATTTCGGCTATTTTCTTCAAATATCTTTTTTTTTGGTTTCCCTCTCTCCTTTGAAGACTAGAACTATTGATTTCCCCATAGATCAATAATGCTTTTCATTCTTTCTTTTTATCTTTTCACTATTTCATTTTGAATTATGTCTTCAAATTCACTAATCTTTTCTTCTGCAATGCTTAGTCTGCCATTAATACCAAAAAGTGTATTTTGGGAGTATTTTTGGTTTTTGGTTTTCAGTTTTGGGTTATCTTCTTTTTGGACGCTCGAGATAAATCCAGTCCCTGTTACTCCATCTTGGGCAGAGCAAAAGCTACAAGCTATGCTACCCTTTTTTACTTATATGTACCCATAGACAAACATTCTGGGAAACTATAGCACCAAAATATTAAGAGAATTATCCCTAATGGTGGAAATTATATGATTTGGGAGGGGAGGTTATTTCCCATAATATATTGTAGGAAAAAAAACAATGAAACAATATTTTCCTCTAAAAATAGTTCTGTACTGTGTGTATGAGGTCCATCCCCAGGGACAGGTAGCTCTAGAACACATCACAAGGCTCTATTGTTTTCTGATGTGCTCCAGGGGGTTATGATCATGGGGCCTCTGCTCAGCTCACACAGCAAAGCTAGTAACATGTTTTCCCAGGGGAAACAGGGAGGACTAAAGTTCAGTCAAAGTATCTAAATTCTACCCCAAATCTGCAGAACTTGGTAAATCCACAAAATGGTCATCAACATCTTAGAGTCATCAACTCTCCAAGAGTCAAATATTTTTATGGAAGACTGCATATACTCAAACACACTGGCATACGTCACAGACACACATATAAACGTATAATCTACAATAAGCATCACTGATTTGGAAGCATTTTTACTGATACTTCAAAGAAGAGATATTGAGAAAATTCCAATGACTAAAAAATGATAAAGATTAACTATATAATTCTAACTCTCCAGATATATAAAATACCACTTGTACTCTCTTTAATGCTTTATCTTTAGTGTGCAAAGAAATTATATGTTAATATTTATGTAAGGGTTTTCAAAAGTTTTCTAAATACCTTCATTTCTGAACACATCTTTTAAAAATTCTTAATTTCATCAGTGAATTTGACCATCACAGTTGGTGGGGAAGTGAGAGGGGACAGATCATTTTATTCCTAGTATTAGTTGGAAGAAACATCAGATCCTACTAATACACTATTATTCAATCATTTTTTTAAAAGTGTATCAGCATAATAATGAAAGTAAATCAAACCAGGTAACTCTGTATTGCAAGATTAGTCTCTTAACCCCACTCTCAAGATAACCTATAGCACTTAATACAAAGAATTGACACTGAAAACCTTGATTCATAGTAATGGTGGTAGAACAAGGTGGGTAAGTAAACTGAGGTCTGTAGCCAGGGCACCCACCCAGTTACACTGGTACATACCATCTTCCTCAACTCCTGGTTGGAAACAATTATAACATTGGGTGGGTCCCCAATGGCGGTGGCAGCACCTCCAATGTTTGTGAAGATGACTTCTGCGATCAGGACTTGTCTTGGATCTAGGTTAAGCACTTCACATAATCTGCCACAAAAGAAGGAAAATGAAAGCATTTCCTCTGTTCACACTGTGCAAGCCCAAGGGTAACCCAAATATTTCTAGAGCCCCTGCTTTTAAGAAGGAAGGCATACACACACACACACACACACACACACACACACACACCCTGTGAGAAAAGCAATGCTAGGAAATGAACAACAGCAACACTACAGAACTACAGACTCCAGGGGAGTCTCGGAATGACATTTCTCTGAGAATAAATTACATTTCCCTGAACCCACAGTGTGAAAATGTACCCCCACTTGGCCCCTGGCATCTCTGAAGGGAACACAGTCCCCTGTGTGCAGGCGCCCAGTAGAGGATACAGCCTGGCACAGGTGAGTGTGCACCAGTTGCCAGACCCCGTCAAGTCAGGGTTGGGGCCAGCGCAGAAGGCACCCAGCGCCTAGAGACTCCCACAGAACCTGCCAGCTTGGCCCCTTGCCCAATTCTGTTTCTCTGATACCGAGGTCCTAAGCTCTCCCTTGTTCCCTTCCTTTTCACTGCTGTCTACAGACTTCTCTCAAGAAGGAGCAGATGCTGTGCTTCGCCACCCTAAGTGCATCTAGACTGGTCTGGGAACCTTGAAAGTCCCACTGCCCAGCCTGCAACAGACCAACCCCTGGGGCAGGCCTGGGCAGCAGCATTCTACGGCTCTCCAAGCGGGCCCTGTGAGCTGACAAGTGAGAAATACTGACATAAAGGAAGTCTCGAAACACATGATGGTGTCCTACTGCCCCTGGTCACCTGTCCCACAGGCCCGGTGGGAGTTCTCACACCAACATACCACCAGTGTATGACAGCTAAGTGGGTCCCAGGGTGGAGGTGATGCTGCTGGAGAGAGCTTTGCTCCCCTCCCCAACAGCTGGCCTGTGTCTGCTGACTCCTGCAAGCATTTCTGCAGTCCCTGCTGCCACTGCCACACTCACAGCCACAGTCACAGCCACAACCACAGTCCTGGCCAGAGCGGTGGCTGGACAGGCACACAAGGGGGTGGGAGTTGCAGACAAGGTCCAGCAGCCAGAAGACCAGCCACAGCCTGGCCCCACACCCACATGGGGCCGCTCAGTGTACCTGATAGTAACAGGAGTGAAGAGGAGCGAGGTGGTGACGTTGTCCAGGAAGGCAGAGAGGACGGCGGCGATGAGACACAGCATAGTGATCATGGTCCACACTCTCCCGCGGGACAGGCGGTAGGCCTGGGGAGCACACCAGGGAGAACAAGCCTGGGTCAGTGGGGTGCACTCAGGGAGACAAGCAACTCTCCATGAGGGGCTCTGGGAATGAGGGATCCAAATAAATAGCAGGGGGATTAAAAGTTAGATCCAGGATTCCGAAGTCAGGTGAGGGCGGTGGTGCCTGGACATTCTAAATCCACTTGGCTTCCTCTGATTCTCCTTCTGGGAGCCCCATGGTGTTCATTTGTCACAGGTGATGCCTCCGACTATTTGGCATCACCCAGTATTTGCCACTTCCTCTTGGCCAGACAGCAAGAGCTGCCGCATTGGACCCACGGCCCCTATGCCTGCTGATCTTTGGGGATCTGAGGGATACATTCAGTACCAACATATCAGGAGGGAGAGACCAGACTGCTCCCGGAACTGTGCAAGGCGGCACGCAGAGAGAGCAAGAATCACAGTGTGGGTCTATCATTCCAAGTTTGCAAAGGGATTTGTTGAGTAAATGATTTTTTAAAGAGCTTTTCAGAGTTAAAGAAAAAGAAAATATAGCACAACGTTTAATGTCACACCCACAGGGCTTGTTGGGATCGCCATGCACCAACTCAAGTGACGGGACCAGTACAAACTGCTGGTCAGAACTTGCAGGTGGATTCCCCAGGGTTCCACTGACAAAAATGGATGTTTATATGCTCACTGCTCAGGAAGTACTCATTGAAACTATTTGACCAAAAAGCAAATTACTCAGAAACTGATGACCTGAAATATTAGATACTCTAAAATGCAAATCACTTTTTATTTATTTTATTAATTTATGCATACAAGAACTGGGGTGTAGGCCAGAGTTGCAAGGGGTGAGAGGATTCACCAGGGACAGAGTGGGGAGCAGAACAGGCAGATCTACTGAGATACACTGCAGAGGGGAGCAGCAGGTGAGACAGGAGAGGGCTGCTATGCCATGTGGGTCACCTCCCTGGCCAGTTGGGGATCTAACTCGTGCCGCAGTGGCTGCCCATAGCTACATAGTTCTGAGACTTAACCCACTGTGCCACCAGGGAGTCCCCAAATGCAAAACTTTCTGATGTGAGGTTCTCAAACTGCCAGCTGAAATAATGTCACCCAAACCTTCAACCTGATGCTCACCATCTCTGTCTTCAGCTGTTTAGTGAGAAGCTGACAGGATTGTTCAGAGTCCCCTCACTTAGCATGGCAACTTGCCCAGTCTTGCAGAAGTGATTTTGTAAAAGAGGATGGAATTTTTAAATATCTGCTTTAAATGGTAGGTTGTCCACTACCACTTATTTTATCCACTAAGTATGCAATAGTAGAAAAATAAATATAGCAATTCAGTAGATATTAACTACTGAAAGTATATGAAGCCTACCTTTACAGCACAATAATCGAAAAATCCTGTTTCTGAAAATACAGCCACTAAGATCATCTGCGGGGGAAAGAGAGAAAAAAGAATCTTAGCAGATCACCATCCTGAAATAATGTCAGAGGGGTCAACGCCAACTGAGCTCAGCCTCTGTGTGGAAGCTGCCACCACCTAGGGCCGACCCCTGGCCCAGGACATCCTCACTCAGCCTCCAAGTGTGGCCTCTCTCCAGGGTCCGTGTGTCTGTCTTTGTCCTGGGACTTGTGCCCAAGACACATTATTATTCCATCCAAGATTTACCAGAAACATCAAGTGTTATTATTACTCTCCTTTTTATCAGCCAAGAAACTGGGGGACTTGTCCCCAGTCACAAACTAGAAAAAGTGAAGGAAATGGCCCAGAATGTGGCCTTTCCACCCCCCTGAAATTTCCACACCAGCAATGACTAACCTTTTGAAGATCTTTTTTTTTTAAGATTTTATTTATTTTTATACAAGAGCCGGGGTACAGGCCAGATGCATGGGAGGGTGAGAGGATTCACCAGAGACAGAGCGGGGAACAGAACAGGCAGACTGACGAAGTACACTGCTGAGGGGAGCAGCAGGCGCGACAGGAGAGGTCTGCTGTGCCATGTGGGATTCTCGCCCGCCAGCTAGGATCGAACCCGCGCTGCAGAGGCTTCAGACAGTTTCACAGCACGGCGCTCAATCCGCTGCACCACCAGAGAGACCCTGAAGATTTTTAAACTGGGTAAAATTTTGTTCCCTAAAATAATTAGTTTTGTTTGGTTTTTGCCAATTTGATCAAGACGTGAAAATAAGGGCAGTTACACTGAAATGATTCTGCTCTGTGTTCTACATGGATCCAGAATGCCTACTCATTGGGCTTTCTTTCCAGTAATGACACTGAATAGGTGAGAATAACATTCCTATGTAGTGACAAGAATGCCCTGTTGATTCCAAATCAAATCAGTCAGACATTTCAACCAGCCTGCACTTTCTGGAAGATCCTCCATCCCACTACCTAAGAAGGCAATGTGTGGTGCACTGAACGTGGAGTTAGAAGATTCAGGTTCAAATATTGGTTCTGCCACTTAGGAGTAGTTTGACCTTGAGCGGAAAAAAAAAAAAAAAAAGCTTTCTTTTTATTATAATTTTAAAACTGTAGTTCATTTCTCTCACCTCATCTCTGAATATTTTGTTTCTTGTTAGGTGGTTGTGAAAATTCGATAAAATTAATTAAACTAAAGTCCTTGGGAAATAGTAGGCCCAATATTGTCTTTCAATAAAGTAAGAATAGCTAAAGCTGGTGACAGTGGGGCTGTCTGTAGATTGTGGGGAACATGACTGGGTGGTCCTGGGTGGCCTGCCCTTGTCAGGGAAGCTGTTCCACATTTGCTGCCAGAAACCACCAAAGAGAAATGGAACTCAGGGTAAGTGACCCCATGAGCAGTTGGCTGTCAAGAAATGGGGCAGAAAAGGCAGGAGCCTGGTACATAGCCTCTCTCTGTACCCTGAAAGTTCTAGAACCATAAAACCTTTACTGATTTCTAATGAGAAAAAAAAAATTAAGCCATCTGTGATGGGCTGAGTTATGCCCACAAAATTATTTTGTTGAAGTCCTAACTTCCTCCCAGTATCTCTCTCAGAATATGACTGTATTAAGGAGATAATTAGGATGACCCCTAATCATATGACTGGGGTCCTTATATGAAGAGGAAAGGACAGAGACAGCATAGAGAGGAGACCATGTGAGGACAGAGGGAGAAGATGGTCATCTCAAGTCAATGGAAGGGAACTCAGAAGAGTTCCCAACCCTCCCTGCATCTTGATCTCGGATTTCTAGCTTCTAGAACTGTCAGGAAATTCATGTTGTTTAAGCCACCAAGTCTGCAGTACTTTGTTTTGGCAGTCCTAGCAAACTAACACATCAATCATGTAAGTTATCAAAAAACTAAACCTGAGGTGACATCTCTCTACCTTCTTTCTTCCTTCCATATGCCCAAACTCTCTATGCTTTCAAGGACCCAACACAAATATCGGTTCCTTTGTGAAGGCTGAGCTCAGAGCTTGGACCTCCTCACAGTAAGCAGCAAGGCCCCCCATTATGACTCCCAGCCTTCAGAGGCATAACATACTAGCCAGCCATGTGAGGGTCTAAGTGGCCTGCTGGACACAGAGGACTACTTCTACCTGAAGAGGGAATACCCTCCTTCAGACCTTTCAGCTGTTTCGGGTCTGTTCAAGAACACACTTGCCATGCCCACTGCTGCCCAGGCCCCTGTCAAACCCCACTTATTACGGTTAAGTCAGTAGATGACTCCTATTCCACTGGCTCATCTTAAAGTTCCTCTCCTACAAGTCAACTTGTTGACCTCTTCGCAGATGCAGCACACAGTGGCTACTGGACAATGTCTGGTAAATCAGCAAACACACAGACCATGATTTAGAGGTAATTTCTTCCTTTATGCATATAATCAGAGGCACTTTTCACTGAAACATGGTTTCCTTATTTAGGATATTCCATTTTCTTTTTTTTTTTTTCAACTTTAAAAGTGGTATCTTTTTTTATTTTATATTCCCCATACAATTGCACCCCCCTTATTTTGGCCCCAATCTCTCCTTTCCCTGCCGCCCCCCACCATAGAGGGTCTCTGGTTTATAGTTGTTTGTTCATTTTGATTTTTTCTTTCTTATAGTTATTCTTTTTCCTGGTCCCTTATTTAGGTTTTCTAGATTCCTGCTATGAGTGAGACCATTTTCTGTTTTAAGGAAAGGGTAATAAGCCCCCAACATGACTACATTTTCTAACTGGCAGTATTATTTCACTGTCACACAGGCCCTAGAATGAAATTCTATAGCTAACCAGAGCACCAATCATTAAATTCCGCCTCGGGAGAAATTAGCTAGACCTGTACTCACACTTTTCAATCAAGCCCTAATTGTCAAGCGGTGCAGTCTCTTTAACATAATGAAGGATTCTCAGTAGCAGCAGCAAGAGAGAAGGTTCTGGGTTAGGGCAGGCCTGGTGCCCTGTCCCAGGGGAGGACTATAATTACCATGCCAAACAGCAGGGCCAGGGTCTCGAAATCAATCCACTCCACCACATGGATCAGGCTTGGTCTCTGCAATCAAAGTACAAATTTGCCAATTAATCCTGGCCATCATTGCCTGGTGCTAAGCAGTGAAAATGTGCTGCCCTTTACATCAAACCCACTCACAGGGCCAGAGTCAGGATCACCCCATCCACTTGCCTTTGAGTCAGTTATATCACCACTGAAAGAAGCTCAGGACACAAGGCAGCCTAATATCAAGACTTTGCATTTATTTAGCAATAAGAAAGACACATTTCTTCAACCCCCTCCCTGGGAGCTATGCGAACAACAGCCTGAGTTGCAGGATTGGTCCTTGAGGTTAGTGGAGCCCATGTGTGCCCTTCCCAGGCCAGGACCTGAGGACGGGATAATGATAACTGAAGGATACTTTTAATTTATTGGTCATTATCCATTGTATGACTTCATTTTCTAACAACCTTGTGGAAGAAGGAGAGCTGGTGCATGAAGAATTGGGAGTACCAAGAGTCCGGCTATTGAAAGGGCTGTTGTGATATAGGGCAGAAAAGACTCTCTTTGCACCCTGAAAGTTCTAGAATCATAAAACCTTTACTGATTTCAAATGAGGGGGGAAAAAACATCTGTGATGGGCTGAATTATGCCTCCCCCCAAATTATTTTGTTGAAGTCCTAACCACCCCCCCACCAGTATCTCAGAATATGACTGTATTTTGGAGGTCCAGGAAGCTTCCCCACAATAGGCAACTTCCATTACAATGTTAATAATTTTTACAACAAAATAACCACTTCTCCTTATGAATAAATAAAAATAACCATGATTTATATTTACATTTTGGGATTCTGGGATCTTTTACCTACAAGGTTAGCTTACATTGCACTCATCCACTGCTAAACGTAAGAGGTGCTCTATAAAATGTTGCTGCTCTTCATTCATTCCATATATATTTATATAAATATAAATATATTTCCTTTTTATTGCTTATTTTCTTATTATGTGTGAAGCATTGAGGATGCATTAGTGGAGGAAATGGACATGACCCCTGTCCTCAAGAAGCTCGTAATCTTTATGTTAATAATATAATATCCTTAACACTATTTCTCCAACACAAAATAATTTACACTATAGCTTTCCTTCATCTGTTTAATCATAGGGCAGGTAAAGCCATAATGTGATAGCTATCACACATATTTTGGGGTAGCCTTTGAAATAAATTAACTCCACAAAAGCTAAGCATATGTGCAAAGGTTTGTTTGAACCTCTTTCCTGCAACACACATTTTGTGCCCATAATCTCACTCAGATGCTGGCATAGGCCCTTTAGGACATTCTGCCCTGCTACTTAACAAAAATATCAAAGAACATAGGGTATATGGGTTTAGTGGTGGGATACCCACATCGTTTCTCAAACCAGTTACTATTCTTTGGTTGACTACATGACCTCAGTGGCAGTTTTCAGAACCCATTGCATTTTACAGTTGTTCACAAATCCACTTGAGTGCACCATGTGCTGAGTCCTAGCACTGCCCCCGCAGCACTCTGGGCTTCCCTCACCTGAAGACACATGGCTCTCTTGTGCCTATATCTGCCAGTTGGATCATCTTCAGACCCTGACAGCATGCCATTGTCCTCTCCCCAACATGCATCTCCAGAGGCCTCCTCATATCTGGATGGCAGAACCCCCATCCTACCATCTCCCACCTCTCTGAACTGGCCAGGATGCCGCCTCTGTTTTCAGGGGCTGACAGCACCCAGGGCCAATCCTATCAGTACCCAGCTTCACTGCCCTGGGCAAACTTGTGGCCAAATAAGCCTTTTTTTTTTTTTTTTTTTTTTTTTGCTGAAGTGGAAAAGGACATTATAGGGTGTGTATATGAAAAATACTCATCCATGCCATCAAGTCTGTTAGTTCATGCCTCTAACATGGTTCCTGAGCTGAAATGTGGAAACAGCAGATGAAGATTGAAAAACACCAGCTAACCCCTAACTCCTGGGCTCTGAGTCTGACATTCTATCAAGGGGTAAGCGATGATATGAAACAGTATGACTTACATCACCAATCATAGCCAGTGCTGCTAACGCCGCAAGGGACCCCAACATGGCTGCCAATGTCCTGTGAACGATCTGGAAAGAAACATAGCAAATGACTGCATTCCACCCCACCTGGATTTAAAGTAGTCAAAAACCTGTGTTGGTTTAAGTATCCGTCGATACTGGCCATTCTGGGCAATGTCTACTAGGAGAATAAGTAAAACAGGTACTGCTGTTTCAGAGTCTGAATGCCCCAGACACACATGCAAACAATACCATTCTCCCTTCTAAAGAAAACTGCCTTCATTTCCTGAAAAATTAAGTGACCTTGAAGGAGAAGGAGAAGCCTGGGTAAGTACATTCAATAAGGAAACCTGCAGTAAATGGTCATTAATTATTTACTGTATAATCCCCAAGCAACTGGACCATTAGTTCCACAACATAAATCAATTCTGCCCAATTACTGAGACTTATTAAAGCAAAGGTACACAGCCGAACACTTGGTCTAATTGAGACTTCAGTATTATCACTGAATCACAATATCTTTTCTGTTTAATTGTAACTCAAGTGGATGTGGAATTTCTAAGACAAAATACAAAGGCAAGGAGTTGGATGAGATTGGGCATGTTTGGGGTAGGATAGCCATCGACAAATTTGGAGAAATTGGAGCCAATTTTCTCCCAAAAAGCAAGGACAGACTTTAGAACCCTATTCAACTTATCACTCACAGTAAAAAAAAAAAACAAAAACAAAAACAAAAACAAAACACCAGGGTTTGAATCAGATAATCTAAAGACACTTCTCATTCCATAACCCCATATCATCATCTTCCTAAATTTGGAAAGTTAAGATGAATGCCATTGAAATATCAGGAGCTTTCAGAGCAAGATTTTTTTAATTGAAAAGAGGAAACCATTCAGATAAAGAAGATGAGGTAATATACACACAGTGCAAAACTTCTCAACTGTAGTTTAAAAAAAAAAAGAAATCCATTGCCATCCTCAACCTAGAAGGTACTTTAAATGCATGCATCTGGAGAGTATTAGTTAATGTTTAGTGAAATAAGTGAGACCAAGAAAGACAAACATGGCATGATCTCATTCACAGCACAGAAAGAAACCAAACAAATAGGTGAACTAAATAAAGCAAAAATGAACATTCAAATGATAAAACCAATTAGTGATTAGAAGAGAAGCAAGATCAGGGTGGTAAATCAGGAAAAATGGGTAAATTGTATGGTAAAAGACAGAACTAGACTTTTAGTGGTGAACTTAATGTTGATTTATAATGATATTGATTTATGATGATGAACACATAAAACCTCTATAATGTTATAATTCAAAAACTGAAGTTGAGTTACATCAAAACTGCAGTCTGGGAGACACAGACCCAGGCAGCACTTGACCTGTCTTTAGGTTGCCAGGTGTGGGGAGCATGTATATATGCAAAAAGGCAGAGCTAAAGTTCACTTTATGCAAATGAAGTTTTCAGTCAGTGCAGTTCTGATTGGTGGAATGTTTGTCGGGCTGCTATTGGCTGAATTTCAATCTTGGCATCAATTTGGTGTGCAGATGCGCTTTCCATCCATTTGTTCCCAAACATGCTGGTGCCTGGAGCCCACCCTCTATAGCCCTGAGCCTCTGCTCCCTACCCAGACTTGGGATGGCTCCATGTTTGTCTTTCTTTTTCATATTACTTATCAAATGTTACTTCAATTTCTTTTTTGCATAAAAGAACTGGGGTGCAGGCCAAAGATGAGGGTGTGAGAGGATTCACCAGAGATAGAGTAGGGAGCAGAACAGGCAGATCTACTGAAATACACCGCTGAGGAGAGCAACAGGCAAGACAAGAGGTCTGCTGCACCATGTGGGTCACCTCCCTGGCCGGAGATCAAACTCAGGACTTAACCCCTAGGCTACCAGGGAGGCCCCTGTTACTTCAGTTGTAAAAAGAAAGAAATGGAAGGAAAGTAGGGGAGGGTGGGGGAAGGAGGAAGGGAGAGAGGTGAGGAGGGATAGGAGGAAAGAGGTTCATTCTGAATTATGGTCTAGGGACAAAAGAGGCTGCTTTGTGGAGACAGGGTGCCTGGGGGCGAGGGCAGGCACTGGAACCATACTCCAGAGGGTTTGCATTTAATGACATTATTCCTCATTTCAAACAAACCAAGTACATGCTAAAAAAAAAAAAAGTTTCCTCTCTGTGTGTGTGTACGACAGAGAAAGGGTAAAGAGCAGAGACAAAGGGTGAAGGGAAAGCACTGCAGGGCAGCAAACTTCAAAGCCTCACGAAGCTCAGCGGACTGAGTGCTCGGCTCCCACTTTGGTCTAATCCACAGAAGCAGGAGGCCAAGAAGCAAAGCTCTTCTCTTTCTCCCCTCCACTCCCGCCCCACCCCGTTCCCAGACAGGCTGCTCTTCTCTTACCTTTTTCTATTTTTGAAAAGCATTACATAAACCATCTTTTTTAATTGGTCAGAAGAGGTTTTTAATGTATTTGACATTAAAATCAGTGAAAGCTTCATGAAAAATAACAAATGAAAGCACTGCATATCATTCCGTAAAATCTGAACAGAAACGTATTCTGCTCAGAGGTTGAACATCATTTTAGAAACAGCTTTCACGAGCAACAATTAATCCCATATTCTGTCTGTTACGCATGATACCCTACAGAAACCTAAGATTACACTCAAATCTCACATTGAAATGAGACTCCTCAGTGGTGTTCATGGAGGTTACTTTTGTGTGATGCAAGACCTTTTTAGCTGTTTCTTTTACAAATAATGCAGGCGCCGTGGTTTCAAAACCTTACTAAACTATCTGAACAAGGCAGATCCTGACAACCGCAACAGGCAGCATGCCCGCCACACCACCTGTCAGCATAGCCACCACGTTCATTGATGTATTATGAGGCCAATTGCAAAGGTGATGACAAATTCCCGCTTTGATTGTATTCCCTAGTTAAGGATTTAAAGTGTTATCATTCTGTTATATAAAGAAATACTACAGGGCCTCCCTGGTGGCTCAAAGGGTTAAGGTGCAGAACTATGAAGCTGTCCGCAGCCACTGGAGCACAAGTTCGATCCCCAGCCAGGAAGCTGCCAACATGGCACAGCAGACCTCTCCTGTCTCACCCACTGCTCCCCTCAGCAGTGTATTTCAGTAGATCTGCCTGTTCTAATCCCCACTTTCTCTGGTGAATCCTCTCACCCCCTGCACCTCTGACCTGTACCCCAGTTCTTGTATGCATAAATAAATAAATCTTTTTTTAAAAAAAAAGAAAGAAATACTACACATTCTGCTTTATGAATGTAGCCTTAAACTAGTGCAAAACAGGGGGAGAAAAAGAAAAAAAGTGGAGAGGGAGAAGATAAAGAAAGTGGACATTATGAAAGGACCCCTTAGGAACCAGGACTGGTATTTGGTTGGCATCAGTGCCTTGGCACCGAAAGTTCATCTTCACTTGGAATCCAACTTCTCTGGTCTCTGCCTCCCCATCTTTAGATTGGTGGCTTCAGGCTCCAGATCTCTGGGTGCCTAGCACTTGCCTTTACCTCTGACCATGTGCCATCCACCTTGCCAGGACTCCCTCCTCCAGCAGCCATTGCTTTTATCAAGTCTCACATATGTGACATGAGGGTTAAGTATATTCCAAAGATTTCCAGAGTCCCTTGACATATTGATAAGCTTAGCTCAACACAGGGTTTCCTAGTCCACTAGATGTGGGAGGTGCTGGTTAAACGTAGGCATATGTGTGTTTCTGAACCCTTAATTGCTATAGGGAATCCCTCCTCAAGACACACAGAAGGAATGTGTGTCTCTGGGTGGGCTGCAAGTCCAGTTTTGACGTTCTTGGAGTCAACACCAGCCCCTCTGAGCCACTGAGGCCACCCCAGCAAATGCCAATCCTAGCGGAGTCCAGAGGTGTTGCTGATGCTGCCTGGTTCTGCCTGAGGACACTGTGCACAAGGCAAGCCCTGCCATCAGACCCGCGGGACCAGTGAGGTCAACCACCAGCCTGGCCCCAGCCCCAGGGCAGCCAGAGAAGCAAAAGATACCTGGGTGGGGGTGACGCAGCAAAGGCTGGTTAATGAGAAAGTTGGTTCAAAAGAAGCCCACTGAAGATGCAAAACCCCAAAACATGCGACAGGTCTTCAGGGCTGGGTAGAAGGGCAAGGACGCTTTCAGAGGAGGCGAGAAAAAAGGGAACCCAACTTATACTAAAAACCTTCTAGTAAGAGTGTCACCTGTGACAAATGAGAAGACAGAAGCTGTACTTAATGAGGCTGGAACTTTGGGTACATAAGTGAGAGGCAGATACTGGAAACTGGGGGGCTATGAGGTAAGTGGCAGGTATTGGAACATGGGGGGCTGTGAGGTGACTTATAGAGAGTCCACCCCATCTCACTGTTGTGTAGGGTGAATGGGGACAGAGAATTCCCCAAGGAGGCACAGGAGGAGATGCCCGCATCCTGGCCAGTAGGTGGGCTAGGCAAGGTGGTGTAATGTGTCCCAATCATTCCCCCACCTTGAGGCCTCAAATGCTTTGGTGAACAGTGTGTGAGGAGACCGGAACATCAATGCACTCTGCTGGCACCCAGATTCCAATACCTTACTTACTTCTGGCCTTACATTTGCGTTGTGGGGTCCTGTTTGCTTATGCTGGTGTTTTCCCATCCCACCCCTTCTCTGCATGTGTTTTCTTTATTTTTATACAAGAACCAGGATACAGGCCAGATGCATGGGAGGGTGAGAGGATTCACCAGAGACAGAGCAGGGAACAGAACAGGCAGACTGAAGAAATACACTGCTGAGGGGAGGGAGCAGCGGGCGCAACAGGAGAGGTCTGCTTCGCCATGTGGGATTCTCACCAGCCGGCGGGGATCAAACCCGTGCTGCAGAGGCTGTGGACAGCTTCACAGTGCGGCGCTCCACCGCCTGCACCACCAGGGAGGCCCTGCATGTGTTTTCTATTGAGGTGCTGCCTGCATAATTCTGAGTTAATTTTCTGACCTGATTTATGTTACACAGAACCATAGATCCCAGAGCTTAGCTATAGCTCCAGAAGTCAGTGGGCCACCCTCCAGCTGATGCAGCCGCTGGCTCTGGTTTGGGATGGAAACAAGGCTGAGCAGCTGTGGCCTGCGGACATGTTGCCCTGGCCAGGTAATTCTGGAGGGCTGGAAGGCAGCTTGACTGTTCTTCAAAAATAAAAATAAGGGGGCCTCCCTGGTGACACAAGGGGTTAAGATGCAACCTATGAAGCTGTCCGCAGCCTCTGCAGCACGAGTTCAATCCCCGGCCAAGGAGCTACCCACATGGCACAGCAGACCTCTCCTGACTTGCCCGCTGCTCCCCTCAGCAGTGTACTTTGGTCAATCTGTCTGTTCTGTTCCCCACTCTGTCCCTAGTGAATCCTCCCAACCCCTGTACCTCTGGCCTGTATCCCAACTCTTGTATGCATAAATAAATAAATCTATTTTGAAAAAAATTAAAAAAATAAAAATAAGGATAATTGCTTCCCTGAATTTCAGTGCTAAGTTCCTAAGGCACAAATACCTATTATAATGCAAATGTTTCTGCTAAGAAACCACAAAATCTTCACTACAGGAGTAAAGTGGACATGTGAGTCGTTAACTCATGTGGCACTGGAGAATCGCAGTAACCAGCCCCATCTCTACACATCCTCTTCAGGAATCAAGAGGTTACCAAAAACCATTTTCTCCTGTGACTATAGCCTAAAAGTAGAGATTAAAATGACACGTTCTGTTTGAAGGTCCCACCATTTCTTCAGAACATTCTTCCAGAATGACTGCTCATCGCCCCATGGCACCAAACCTACATTTTCCCAGCACAGGTGAAAAAGTCACATCACGTGTGTTCCTCCTTCCCCAGACTCTAAGAGAACGCAGGTGCACACGGGTGGTCTTCACTGTTTCCACCCCTCCCCACCTGTCCCCTGCCTTAGAAGACAGGCAGCCCACATAGGGTGGCGGGAGACCCACAGTCCCTGGGACACAGGGGCCCCATCCTGTCCTCAGAGATGCAGACCCACATGCTGGGGACGGAGTATGGCAACATACACTACCTACCAACTGCAGGAGCAAGGAGGGAACAAACATGCTTGAGAGAAAATGGGATCAGGTCCCAGAGCCCCTGATGGAAGGCAAGGTTTGTCCGCGGAGGACACAGGGAAAAGGGGGAGAAGCCTATCTTTATTCTCCACAGATGTGGTTGAACCTCAAAGGGTGCCTGCACTGGAACCCCGCTCTGTCTCCTGGTGCGGGTTGTGTGGGGAGTAGTGCAGACCAGGCAAGGTGAGGACTCACACAGGGACACGCCTGTGTCTGCTGCCACCTGAGCGCCCTCCTACCACCAGGAGCTCCTCAGAGCGACTGGGGGTCCCGGAGGAGAGCCCTGAGAACAAGAGGGCCACTGGACATGTGCACACACCATACTCACACTCACACCTGCACACCCAGTCTCCAATTGACTCACACAGCCAGACGTCCTCACTCACATTCAGCACTTACACTCACACTCTTAGTCACACACTGACACATGCACATGCAGTCTCACACTTGTGTTCACTCAGTCTCACAATTGCAGTCTCACACCTTCACTAATTTGCACACACAGATACACAGATACCCACAGCTCAGCTCATACACTCAGTCTCATATCGTCACTAACTCACACCTACAGAGTCTCACGTGCTCATTCGTACTCACAGTCTCACACTTTCACACATGGCCACTCACCCTTGCTAAACCACTCACGGATACACACTCTCACTCACAATCTAACACGCAGGGACACCCCCCAGTGTCCTTCACCCGGTCACATGCGCACGGCCCCCGCTGCAGTGTCAGGTCAACACTGACAGGTCCTGGAGGTGAGGAAGCATCAGGGTATCGGGGTGCCATGCTCCAGCCCACACATCTCTTGGAACTGAAGACTGTAATGTATGCGGTCCTGGTGCTGCACCAGGGAGAGTACGCAACGGCTGTTCATCCAACCCTTGTGTGGCTTCCCCGCTCCTAGGAAGTGAAGCTGCTGGTGAGAAACATGGGTTTCATGGCAGCCCCCAGGACAGCGATCTCGACCATCTTTCCCAGCTCAGGGACTGAGGCAGGCAATTTACTTCTCTGTGCTTCGATTTCCTTGCACATAAAATGGAGGTAATAATAAAGTCTGTCTTAGAAGGGAGGGAATGAGTGTCGTACTGACACACAAGGTTCTCAGAAACACGCCTGCCCCTCCGCACGCCTGCTCTGCTGGCAGCAGCACGTCATTGTCTTTGACGCCACAGCCCTCAGTCTCGCTGTAGCTCTTCTTCATGCATTGGCGCGCGCACACACACACACACACACACACACACACACACACACACATACACCCCTCTTATTTGACAGGGCTTCAAACAAGACAATTCAGTTTACTGGTTTTGTGTCCAGGCACAGTTAAACACACACAGAGGAGCTTTATCAGAACCACTGCAACACACCCTTTGAGACAAAATTCTGCCTGGTTTTCTAAGAAATTGCACTGAGAAACCTTTTTCTCAGTGAGCTTGTCAGAAGAAACCATGGATAGTGTGGCCTGGCATCGTTGAAAGTTCCACCCTCCATCCTGACACTCGAAGCCTTACAACTCAGGACAATGTTAAGCACAGGGCTTGTATTACCTAACTCACCGGTTCCTCCGCCATTCTAAAGTCTTTGATTCAAAGGAGAATAGGAGAAGTACCTCTGGATTGAGGTGATGCACCCCACTGGGGAAAGTTTGCCAGATTCTACAGGAAGCAACATGCTCTGTGAATCACAATACTGACTTCTCAGCAATAAGAAGCAGCTTGCAGACTAAGGGGAAAGAATTAGGGTCAGAGCCATGGATCACACATGTAATTTAATTCAGTCTTGCACAATATAAAAATGGAATTAGAAAACCCCAACTTGGAGGTTTCCACTGAAGAGAAAAAGCCCTGTGGTACGTGCTTAGCATTCTGAAACACAGCATCATCCCTCTCTCCAAACGCACATCTCAGTTCTGTAAATTAAGAGGGAGACCCTCTAGAAGACTAACGGTGTTCTTTATTCATCTCTCTTGAATGTCATTTCACAGTCAATTTTTGTACCACATGCTACACGAGTTCCTAGACTACATATGAAAGAACCAGAGTGATTAGACATGGTCCCAAACAAAGCCTGCTGCTTTTTGTTTCAATTAGATAAAGTGGGTGAAATGGGGTGACAAGGCTGTGTGTCTGCAGCAGAAGGCAGCCTGTGGAGGCAACCCTCCTTCAAACATAATTCTAGGGGATGGATGAAGGGCACTTGGGGGAAGAGCTTTTTTTCTTAATGTTGTGAAACATTTTTCATGAAGACTGCCTAGCTGCTTGCACATGATCTCATGCAGTATTTATCAGGGCCCAGAACCTGTGGTGATGGCATTTTTAGAATGCTGCATTGGGAAATCTCCCGAAGCCCTGTTAGAAATGCAAAGTTCAGGAATTAGGAAGATGGGCCCAATTTTGTTCCTTGAGGATTCCAACAAGAATTACTTAAAAGGATGAGAAAATGCAAACCAAAATCCTCAAGTAAGAAAGTGCTGATCAGGATTACCCGTGGGACCAGATGCTTAAATAACCCAAGGAATTTCCTGAAAGGATTATATCCCATCAAGCTCTGAAAAAGCCTAAGGGAACCCTGGCTGCTGCTTTGTTCTGCTTGGTCACTCCTGGGGTCAGAGTAGACAGTGTCCCAGGAGTAGGTTCTACTAGACCCAGGGTAGGATCTCAGCACCTAATCAGACATTTGAAGATACGCTGGAAACACTCTTGTTTAATAAACACTAATCAAGCCTTTACTGTGGCTGGGCACGGACTAAGGCACCGGGAATAACACTGCACAAAACCTGCAGTCAGCACAGGCCAGCCGTGAACTAGATATACAACAGGAAGGGTAGTCCTGCCTTTCTGGAGAGCAGCTGGCAGCACCAAGGGGATTGGTTAGCAGCCACCCCAATACTCACACACACTTTCTGAGAGAAGTGGGGTGCTGATAGCAGCATCATAGCCTGAGGGCATCTGCCCACAGAGTCTAGAGCCCCCAAAGTCTTCCAAGACTTGGAACAACTTTAGAGTCCTCACCTAAGGCAATTCTACTGCTAGAGCACAGCCTACAGGAAAAGACAAAACTGCAGCTGACATAGATCTGAGGTACACAGCAGGGGAGCAGAGAAAGGGGTCAAAAATGGGGAGGGAAGAGCACAAGGGATGGTGGAGATGGATCAAGGGTGGGCTAGACAGTCGAGGGACAACGAGGGGACTATACCTGAGGGGAGAAATCGAATATGTCCAAAAATTAACAAAGATGTAAGGAAATTAAAAAACAGAGAAAGTAGATCTTAGGAATTCAGTAAGGTGACTCCCCCTGGCTCCAGAAAGCCCACAGGGCCTGGGTGTATCCCCAGTTCTCCCCTCATAATGTTGGCCTTTCCCAGCCCAGGTGCCCCAAGGGTATTCTGGAAGCACAGGGGCTACAGAAATACAAGATCAAACATACCATTCTTCTAACACCTCCGCACCACCCCCACCTTCTATTAGCAAATTTACAGACACGACCAAAGGACAGTCTTAGGGTTTCACCAGTTACTGTCTGGTCTAATTACCTAGTTTCTATTTGTAAGTTATATTAGTGTTAAAAATCATAGTACTTTAAATCTACGAAATATTCATCAAGACAGACCACAAGCCTGGAGTATAAAAAAATTTCAACAAATTTAAAGAATCAAAGCACATAAATTATTTGAATATAAGTGAGTCAACGTATACTTTAGTAACAGCAAAGCAGCAGTAAGATATCTAATACAAAACATTAAACAAAACATTTCTAAATAATCATCAGGTTAAGAGAAAGTCTCAAGAGAAATTTTTAAAAATAAAAAGTACTAAAAAAACTAAAAACACAACTAAAACTCAGCCAAGAGAGTGCTGAGAGGGAAAATTATAGTAATAAATACATTAGAAAAGAGAGATTGTTTAAATACTCGTGGTTATCCAGTACTCTAAAATAAATCAAGTAACCCACTATATCAAACAGCTAGTGAAGAAAATCAATCAAAAAGTCACCAACAAAATTTAATTATGGTAAAAACTCTCAGTACACTACGAAAAAAAAAAAAGGAATTTCTTCCATTTCAGAGAAAACATCTACAAAACCCACAGATAACATCATATTTAATAGTGGAAGATTGGATGCTTTCTCTTTTAGACCAGAAACAGACAAGGATATCCGATCTCATCACTCTTATTTTAGCCAGTGCAAGAAAAGAAAAGCAAAGGCATACAAATTGAAAAGAAAAAGGAAACTGTCCCTATTGCAAATGATGATTGTATACATAGAAAATACCAAGGAATCTACACACACACACACACATACCCTCCAAGAACTAATAAGTTGAAGAAAGTAATAAGAATATAAGATCAAGCTATAAAAATCAATTGCATTTATATACAGAGATGGTGAAAATGGAAAGCAAAATAAAAATACAGTACTATTTGTAATTATTCCAAAGGAAAGCAGACAGTTAGGTATAAGTTTAACAGACATGTACATGATCTATGTGATGAAAAATGATACAAGAAATCAAAGAAGAACTAAAATCTAGAGACACACCATGTCCATGAACTGGGAGGCCATTCTCAAGTGCCTACATACACAGAAAAAGAAAGATCACAGAATAGCCAAAACACACTTGAAACAAAAAATGTGGTGCTGGTGGAAGAACAAACACATAAATAAATAAAACAAAATAGAGAGCCCAGAAATACATCAACACAAATATGCCCAACCAATTCTTAACAAAGTAGCAAACAAAATTCAAAAGGGATAGTTTTTTCACTAAATGACAACGGAACAATTGGATATCCATGGGTTAAAAAATGAACTCCCCTTAAACATCACACTTTAAACAAAAACTAATTCAAAATGGATCATGAACTTTAAAACTAAAACAAAGACCTTTGGGGAAAATATCTTTGGGAGAGATCTCTGCAAACAATTCAGTATAATCTACTAAAGGAAAAATTGATCATCTTGACTGAAAGTAAATATTTGCAAACCACATACCCAACAGAGCCCTTATATATAGAACATACAAAGAACATTGAAATTTCAACATTTAAACCTTTTAAAATGTTCATAGTAGCACTGTTTGTAATAGCCCAACACTGAAAACTACCCATTGTTTAACCCTGCACAGGATGAATGCTTAAACAAACCATCCTCCCATACCATGAAATGTTATTCAGCTATTAAAAGGGAATAATTGGTGGCTATATGCAACGACTGGGATGAACTGCAAAGACATCATGCTGAGTGGAAAAAGTCAATCTCAAAAAGATACATACTACATTTTTCCATTATAAAGCATTGGTGAAAAGCATAAACATAGAGATGAGAACAGGTGAGTAGCTTGCAGCACCAGGGATGGTGGAGGAAGAGAGCAGCCAAGTTGTAAATGAGGAAACCAGGGAGTTCTTTGAAGATTGTGCAGTTGAGTATCTTTATTGTGGCGGAGGATAAGCAAGGTTGCACATATGAAGTTGTGTATAGCCATACACACACAAAGAGAGAGAGGGAGAGAGAGAGAGAGAGAGAGAGAGAGAGAGAGAGATGCATGCATGCAACCACTAAAGCCAGAATCAGCTCTATGAATGGTACTGAGGCCACTTTCTTGCCTGGATATTGAAGCAGAGTTGGGTAAGATATGAACACTGATGGAGGCTGGAAAGGGTGTGTGGGACTTTCCTCTAAGTCTTTGCAACCTCCTGAGAATATGTAACTATTTCAAAATGAAAAGTTTTTTTTTTCCAAATAGGTAACTTAGCCAGTATGTTATAATGTGGAGCAGCAGAGGTGGGATGCCTAATTCTGAGGGACTCACAAGGACACACCAACGGATGTATCTGGTTTCTTCTCAACTGTTGTTTCTACCAAGGTGGCAGCAATGTTGAAATGGCTCTCTACAGGATTTTTATAACCTAGGAAGAGCTGTTGGGAGCAAGGGAGGTTTTTTTCTTAATGACTATTAATAACTAGCATTAATTAATGAAAGATTAATAAAGCTTTTAAAAGTATGTAATTTTCAAAGAGTGCACAATTATGCAAGAAAAAGATGAACAAGCCCTAGAATAATAGAGAAGTCTTTTTAAGAATAAATTGGCAATGGAATGTATTTTTTAATTACTAATGACTATAACTGATTAAAGCACATTGAACTTATTAAATTATATATCTAAAATGAGATTCAGAAAAGAGAAAAAATGAAACAAACTCAGTAGACACCACTGGAAGTTGCTAAGGCAACAATTCATTACTATGAAAATTAAAGAAAAATAATTGATCTTGGATTTCTGGCATGAACTGTGTTTTACATTAGTAAACTGGGTGGGAAAAAGTTCTTCAGTACAGAATAGTTTTTTCATAAATGCAGATGGAATAATACAATTAGAAAGCTTATTGTAAACACTAATGAAATAACTCAGGCAGGTACTGGGCCCAGTAGGTATTAAACCATTAGGAGCGGGCCTCCCAGGTGGCACAGTGGGTTGAGCGCAGCGCTGTTAAGCTGTCTGCAGCCTCTGCAGCCTCTGCAGCGTGGGTCTGATTCCCGGCCAGCGAGGGAGATGCCCACATGGCACAGCAGACCTCTCCTGTCTTGCCCGCTGCTCCCCTCAGCAGTGTATTTCGTCAGTCTGCCTGTTCTGCTCCCCACTCTGTCTCTGGTGAATCCTCTCACCTTCCTGCACCTCTGGCCTGTCCCCCAGCTCTTGTATAAATAAATAAATCTTTTTTTTAAAAAATCTTTAAATTAAAAAAAATAAAAATAAATAAAAAATAAACCATTAGGAGCAAAAGTAACAAGAACTGGATTGTCGTCACCTGACCCCACTGAGCAATCTCTGCATCTTAAAAAGGGGGCCACTGAGACCCCAACCTCCTCCTGATGCAATTCAGTTTTACCTACTGATGAGGGAAATGCTACTTTCTAGAAGTGAAGCCACATGCAGTTTGATTAAGAAGCAGGAGTGAATCCATCAAGTTCATCCAACAAATGAAAATGCACTTACTCCTGGGCACATAAATTTAGGGGCTCATACATGAAAGTTACCTCAAATATGATCAGTGCGTAGACTCCAGCGAGGATGACGGCAGCAATGGTCACCTGTGCTTCGACACTTGCTCGGAGGTACTGATGAGCCAGCAATAGAGGCACAACAGGGGTCTGCTGGAGGGAGGCACGGACCCTGATGGACACAGTCTCTCTGCAGGATGAAGCAAAGATCTTACTGCTGGCAGGAAGACAGATCCCAAATCAACAGCCAGGGCTTCTTCCTCTGGTGTTCTTCCCCTACCACCCACACTCATCCAGAGCCTCACCAATCTCAGAGTGATCAGCCCGACACCTGTCCTTGCAGACAGGCCTTCTGAGCACAGGTGAGGGGGCTGGGACCCAGGACACAGCCCCCTGTGGCAGGCTGCTCAGTGCCATCTTACAAGTCCAACAATCAGGAGCACAGACTTGCACATTGGTTTCTGCCATTTAGTTTTCCCTCTGCCTCCTCACCACATACCAGACTGCTTTATCAGCTACCAACAGCAAAACCAACTATGTGAGACACTCAGGTCAGAATAGGGCCATGCAGGATGGAAGGCAGGTCGTAGCTGACAGTGGGAAACAGCACTAGGCCCAAGGAGCTGGCCGGTCACCCAGAGCCCCACGGGTCAAACTCTATAGGGCACTGTGTCCCCAGGACCCCGCTCCCTGAGGACCTACCTGCTCAGAATCTCAAAGTTCCTGCTCACCACCGCACGCTCACTTCTGGGGTTTAAAAACACTGTCCAATTGTAATTGACCTGGAAAAGTCAAAATTCCATTTAAATCAGTCTTCTTCTGGGCCTCCTTGGTGGTGCCGGCGGTTGAGCACCACACTGCGAAGCAGTCCACAGCTTCTGAAGCGCGGGCTCGATCCCAGCCAGCCGGTGAGAATCCCACATGGCGCGGCAGACCTCTCCTGTCACGCCCGCTGCTCCCCTCAGCAGTGTATTTCGTCAGTCTGCCTGTTCTGTTCCCCGCTCTGTCTCTGGTGAATCCTCTCACCCTCCCGCGCATCTGGCCTGTACCCCAGGTCTTGTGTGCATAAATAAATCTTTTAAAAAAAAATAAAAATAAATAAATCAGTCTTCTTCTCTGGTTAATCTGTCTGGTGCCCATTTAACTATGAGACCAGTCACAGAATAAAGAGGGGCAGGAGTGATTTTCCTGGTATGTGGTCCATGGGTGTAGGAGCTGACGGGATAAATGGTGGAAGGGGAAGAGGGCGGCCTTTACCCAACTCCACATCCCAGGAAAGATGAGACATGTTCCCTCCTGGCACAGGGAGGGCGCCCCTCACAGGGGAGACAGAGAGGGCCAAAGTGTCATTCCTTCATCAGCTGTTTCTCAAGTAACTAATTCAAAATAACAGACGGTACTTCTTTTAATTATAATAAAGTTAAAATCAACAGGCAACTATAAACCAGAACATTCTGCAGGGAGGGAGAGGGTTAGGTAGGATCAAACAGGGGCCGGAAGAGCACAAGGGACTATGGTGACGGTGCACAGGTGAATGGGGGGGGATTTCACCTCGAGAAAAATGCATACATTGTACAAAAATGAAAAACAATGTAAAAAATATATAAAATTTTAAAAAATAACAGTGATGCCACTTTGGCCCACTTGGGGGCTGCCTGCTAGGAGCCCTGGAGATGGCACTGTCACTGCAGGCTCTCTTCATCCTCGCAGGACAAGCCAGAGGCCTGGCTCGGGATGCTGAGCACTGCGGCGGGTCTCAACCGCTGAAGACACTCAGGAAGTCCACACCAAGGAGCCACAAACCCGAGGGGTCTGTGGTGCTGGGTGACTTCCAGTCCATGAAGGAAGGCCCAGATTTAATCACACTTTAGACATAACAAAAGTCTACTTTCAAATATGCAATGTTTCTCTGAATTGCCCAGTGAAATCATTCTGAATTTAAAAAAAAATCTCACCAGCCTGGTTTTACTGAAATGGTGAGAGTTTTATAATTGACTTGCAGAATGGGAAAAGGAGACTTTCAAAGACAAAACAGAAGATAAGAGTTGTGGGCCTGTCTAATAATGGTGTCACTGCCTGTGGCTCCCCATCAAATCCATTCAAGAGGAAACTCAATTTATAAAGAGATGAAATGAGTTTTTACAATCCCTTTCAAATAACTAAAAGAGTCACCTGCTGCGGCCTCCGCCGCCTGGAGCCTGGAGACTCGGCCTGGGTCACCTCCACCACTACGTGCTCTTCTCTCCCGGGACCGCTCGGACCACCGACCACCAAGGCCCCATCCAGGCTCACCTGGAGCAGCATGGCGTCCACGTGGCTGCTGAGGTTCACAGCTGGGGGCATGTCAAGGAGAACCACAGAGCAGGGAGGAGAGGCCTGCAGTCCCCCCACCACTTGCCCAGGCACATCTTCCTGCAAAGGAGGCTCCCCATCTCTGCTGCCCCCCCACTACTGCCTCCTGTCATCGGCACAGCACTTTTATCCTGTGTGCTTGTGGCTTCTGGTTGAACATGGTGAAGGTGATTTTGAATCACATAGACTCCATCTTGTCTCTGACTGCCATGCTGGACTTGGGGGTGGGTCACCGAGGCAGCCTGACTCAACTCCATGTCTTGTTTTCATGAGTGAGTACAAAAGAACAGTGACTCTCTCTTCCCATCCAAAAGTTGAAAACAATGGGGAGAGCCTCCCCGGTGGGATAAGAGTTAAGTCTCAGCGCTTCCATCACGAGGGTCTGGGTTCAATCCCCAGACAGGGAGCTGACCCACATGGCTCAGCAGACCTCTCCTGTCTCGCCCACTGCTCCCCTCAGTAGTGTATTTCAGTTGATCTGCCTATTCTGTTCCCTACTCTGTCTCTGGTGAATCCTCTCACCCCACACCTCTGGCCTCGACCCCATTTCTTGCAGGCATAAAATAAAAAAATAAAAATAAGTCTCAAAAGTTGCAAACAATGAGTAAGCTAAATTAGACCACTCGTGTGTACGCCTTTAAAACTCCCCCATGCCCTGACCCTGGGAAGCACCCCTTGGCATGGCCCCTTGCTTGTGGATCCAGGTCATGATCCCCATTCTTGAATAAAGGTCCTTATGATTATACCACAGCCTGATTATTCTACACCATCAGGTGGTGGCTCTGGCCCTATGTTGTGTCTCTTCCCCCTTATTCAGCCCACCCAGTGCCTGGGCTCACAGTGAGCGGCAGACGGGGGCTCCGTGATGACGATGAGCTCATCTACATCCATGCCTGAGTCCTAAGACACCAGGTCTCTATTTGTTAGGTGAGAAATCACAAAGAGAATTGGAAATAAGAATTCTGAAATTGCCTAAATCAGTGCCATCCACCGCAGTGAGAGAACAGAAATCCCTTCAAAGCATGTTGAGGGGCTTCTCAACCAGGAAGCAGTGATCAAGAAAAGAGGCACCTCTGCTCTCTCAGTGTCCTGCCACGAGATTGTGCCCCCATTGCAGCCTGGCCCCTTAGCTCCCACAGGCCCACATTTGTGGGTCTTGCAAATGCAGGAGACTATGCTGTTGGCCCTCTCTCCTGCCCCCACAGTCTCTCACCCGTGCCACAGGTCTGGGGGCACAACATGGCCCCCACACAGTGCTGGCCCAGTCATTCTGACCCAGAAGAAACAACTTTTGTAGGTGGGAAAACCAATCTCCAAGCAGCTTGCGCTTTGTATGAGGCCCCAAAAATCTTAGCAGCAGCTCACTGGTCATAGTAGGATTCAGTAGCCAATTTCTTTGCTCTTCCTTAACCCACTAAAAGCAGCAGGTGACTAATGGAGCTGGCTCTGGGAGAAGGCAGAGCCTCACGTCTGCCAGAGCATCTATAGGGTTTGTACTAAGACTTGAGGGGTGTAGGATAAATAGTTTTTCAGGCTTCTCTGCCCTCCCACCATTAGGATTGCCCTGCCTGATGGGGCACCTGCAATTGTTACATTGTTACAAGCTGTCTTGGTTACTTCAGTGGGCCATGGGAGGATAGCCCGTGGGATAGCCACCCAAGAGAAGCAACAGCAGAAGGGGCAGGAGAGATAGACTGGGAGAAAGAAGCCAGAGAAGCCCAGATTGAATACTTGCTGGGGGTGTGGAGGCCTACCTGCCTCCTGGCCCCCCGGCACTCCTGCCTACCATGTACCTGTTTGCCACACTACATGTAAAAGCTTAATAAAAGCCTGTTAAAGCCACCAAGGGCTCCAGGACTCTCCTTTACCGGGTCTGCTCGAATCATAGATGACCTGCTCAGTGCCCTTCCTGCCCTTACAAGGGATAACAGAGAACAGTAATCTTTTTTCATTGCCTAGCTCCTCCAGCAAAATGTACAATAGCTCTCATGTAAGGAAAGGGTTCTGTCCACAGTGTATATATGAAGCCCAGAACAGCCATCCATGGCATTGGCTAGAAAGCTTCTCCACCCACCTTTGCTTTGGGTCTCAAAAAGGACAAAAGAAAAAAGGAAGTTACACATGAGGCAGGATGTACTCAGGGGGAAAAAAAAAACCCAAAGAGACAGTGCTGCTTCTGCCACACGGAAATTATTCCCGTCTCCAGGGCAGGGAGAGGAAATGGAGTGGGAAGAAGTATTTCAGCAAAGGATGGGTCCTACAGCCCTTGTGGACACGCAGGAGGTGGAACAGCGCCACCTGGAGGTCAGCATCAGAAGAGCAGCGGTTTCTCACATGAATATTTGTGGAGCATCTCTTGCTTCCAAGAGTGAAATGAACAAAACAAGGCCATTGTCCTCCTGGTCTCATGCCCTAGTGGGGAGACAACCAGGTAACAACTAAGTCATCCTGTGATTAATCACCCCAATGACGTGCACACAAAATCCAAGGGACACAGGAACACACACTCTTTCATGCCTTTCCTTTTTTCTAGATGCCCACCATGAGCTCGGATTCAAATCCACCTGGATATTCTGGAATCAACAGTGACTTCTGGACCCCAGCAAACAGAAGCCTTAGGTTGTGCTCCAGTCCTGCAGTCAGCTTTTACTCTGACCTTCCAGCCCCTTTCTAACTGCCATGCTTCTAATACCAAGCCTTCTCCACAAATGCCTTCCCCCAATCCAGAGGATTAAATCTTTCCTCATCACCTGCCACTCCAGTGGGTGTGCTTGTTCCTTCTGTTCTCTGCAGGTACTCTGTAGCGTGTACTCACACCATACTGTGGTTTGTTGTAGATTCTTCTCTCCAATTGGTCTAGTTCCCCAAGGGAGGAAACTGCATCCTATTTATGTCTCTACTTCTCTGGAGACTAATGTCATTCTAACACTTTACATTTCCTTAACAAGTACTTATTTAAGTAATAAATATTTGCTTACAGCATCATCCAGAAAGTTCTCTAAACCTAGACTGGAGTCCTGCCAAAGGAATTATGGAAGAAAGAAGACATAGAGAAAGAGCCTCCTTCCTCTTGGCTACATCAGCCGTGGTTCCCCTGCTTTGCCATTACCTATACCTAGGCCGACTTCAAAACAGAGCTTGAAAGCCCCTCCATTAACTCTCTGCCCATCTGTGACGCCCCACCCCAGGCTTCCTCCTCCTGAGTACTTGGCTAATCATCATCCTTCTAATGAGGATGACCACGTATAGGATCCTGGCTGTCGTAGTGCTGGTGGTTGTCCTGGAAGCCCAAACCTGGTGGGGAAAAATCCATATGGACAGAGCACTTGTGAATAGCAGGCAATGTGCTGCCACCAGACATGGTAGAAGGGGCCTTCATCTCTACCTAGACTGTAGAGTCCTTTCGGGTTCATCCTCCAGTTTGCTACAGAGTCAAGCAAATGTTCAATTAACAGCTAGCCAGGATTTCCTCACTCACCAAACTTTAATCAGGCTCCTCTGAGAGCCTTTTCTCCACTAGGCCTTGTTCTTGACCTGACCAGTCCAGTTTTTCCAGAATCCACCCACTCTTGATACCCAACCTCCTCAATTTTCCCAATTTTCCAACCCCTCCCTCTCCCTGCTGATTGGTCATATAGATCCCCAGCTGCCTCTGTTGTACTCAGACTTGAGTTAAATCTCTCCTTTATTGCAGTACTTATAAATAAAGTCTTCCTTGCCCATTTAACTTCATCCAGTGCCATTTTTAGTTGACACACCTTTTGCGTAACCGAATGAACATAAGAAAATGGGGCCAATGTAGACCCATCTTGATGAAAATGGGAGCAGTATTATTGGGAAAAAGTGTGAAAGAGAAAGGAAAGAGAAATTCATACAAAACAAATCTATCTGGTGCCGGCATTTGAGACCAAAAAGAAAATAATTGCTCTTGATTTATAGAATGGCATTGGTCGGCAGAAGGCTCTGTGGTGATAGAAATCTTTCTTATCTCTACTGTCTAATACAGGAGCCACAACCACATGTGGCTGTTGAGCACTTGAAATGTGGTTGGTGTGCATAAGGAGGTGAAACTTCAACTTCACTTAACTTCGTTAATATAATGTGAAAGAGCCACAGGTAGCCAGTGGTTACCATATTGGACAACATAGTTCTAGAGTATTCTAAGGAACGTGGGATGTAAGAGAGAAAGAACAGGGGTGGACACAAAACCCTTTAATGTGTGCAGTGTTCCCTTTACAGACTCTGAGAATTCAGGCCTACTGTGAAAGCTGTGATGAGAAACAGACCATACGTCACAAATGAAGGAAGAAGTGAAGGAGAGAGGAAAGCCGGTGAGCAAGCTTAATGGATCTGCTTTTATATAAACTGGTTTGCTGACCATTATTCATTTGACCAGTGGTCTATAAGCCTTGGACAGATCTCCCCCATAACCCACACAGACAGTTATTCAGGTACCAAGAATCTCAGGTGGCTGCAATCTCGGCCACTTCCTGTTCTGCAACGCTGCTAAAATAAACCCTGCAATTAATGAGATGACGCAGCCCATAAGGACACATAAAAGTTCACCAGGAAGAGGTAGCTGTTAGTCTCCCACTTAGGGAGGCGATGTTTTCCCCAAAAGCATCTCCTGCAAAACACACACCCCTGGGGTCTGCCACCCAGGCTTTCACCTGCTCAAGCCCAGGCAGAAAACAGGAAAGAAGGACATAAGGGATCTCCGCCCATGAAGGCCACTGTGAGAACATCGCTACTGGCTTTTTCAGGCCTGCATCACTTCCTGTCTAGGGCCTGCATCAAAAAAGCCCCTGTGCTGAGATCACCTGCATCAACCCTACCACCCCTTACAGATCTTTCCTAGGGCCCAGTGCCCGGTGGCTCCCTGGAGGCCTCCAGGGAAGACCTCCGACCCCTCATCTCTCTTTTCACAAACCTCCACAGTGGGTTCTCAGTCTAGGGTCTTGGGAGAGGGTTTGTGAGCTTCCAGAAACCAATGGGGAATCCAGTGAACACTGTGCATTTCCTGAGAAGCCAGTGGGAAGCTCAGATCAGCCCTAGTGGAAGGATCAACCTTCTCCCTTCAACCAAACCCCACGGGCTCCTCTGAACTCTCTTCCTGAAGGGACCTGATTCTGAGGTCCCTTCTCAGAACTTCTCAGAGGAACTTCTCAGTTCCTCTCTGCATTGCCCAATTTTTCTAAGAGTCCCATGAGTCAGTCAACTCTGAATCCCTTTTCCCCACATCCATCACTCTCCAAATCTAATTAGAGTCCTTGCAGCATCCCCAACCCCGGGGTGATGGCTGGTCACCCGGCTTACCTGTGGACAGGTTCCACAACAGCAATCCTGAGAGGTCAGATTAGCCACAGCCACAGAATAGAGGCTTCACTTCTTCCCATCAACTTTGCCTCCAGGAACCCGATGCGAAGATTGAGAGATGCCCAACAAAACCCCTCTTTGGTTGGGGACAGGAATAACATCCTTTCCCAGACTCTACCCAGACCATCTCTTCATCTCCCCTATGGAGCAAAAGCCTTAATTTTCTTGGGAAACACATTAAATCTTGTAGCCTGAGAACGTGCTGGAAGTCCCGCAGCTGGGGGTGGAGAAGGAGGAGGGTAGCTCAGGAGGGAGGCCTGAGTGCATAGCCTCACAGGCAGCCAGAGAAAGGCCGAGCAATTCCCAGCATCTGGGCACTAGAGGTTACCATGGCAACCACAAACTCCAACACCTCCCAACTTCTGATTAGACTTATACCAACCCCAAACTGACACCTACAGAAGTTAAGATGTGCGCATCTCCAAGCTTAAACACTTTATCAGTGTTATGGACTGGACATCTGTGTCCCTCTGAATGACCCATGTTGAAGCCCTGGCCCCCAGTGTGGCTGTATTTGGAGATGGGTCTCTGAGGAAGTCACTGAGGTTAAATGAACTCCATAGGGTACAGCCCAGATCCAACAGAATTAGTGTCCTTGTAAGAGGAGACACCAGAGGCACCAAAGCAAAGGTTCTGTGAGGACAGCAGGACGGTGGCCACCTGCCAGCCAGGAAGAATGTCTCACTTGAAACCAAACCTTGACCTGGATGTCCAGCCTCCAGAGCTGCGAGAAGTAAATGTCTATTGTTAAGCTACACAGTCTACGGTGTTTTGTTATGGCAGGTAAAGCTGACGAACCACAGCTGGTTTTTAACAGAAGATTATTAGGTCTTAAAAAAAGCAGGAGGAAGATTATGAAGAGCCCAAACAATCCCCAGCACCTGATAACACAGCCAAGGAAAGAACCAATGAAGCTGAAGACAGCTCAGTAGAAAGCACCCAGCTACAATGTCAAATGAAGAGGGGACAGGACAGGGTGCTTAGAACTGAGTTTCCAAGAATCATGGGAAAGCCAGGCCCTAAATAATGTGCCACTGTCTGTGGTGAGGACCTGTGGTGAGGACCTTAATTGACCACCCATCACAGTCCCACTAGCCTCCCTTCCCCCTATTGTGCCAGGGCTACCTCTTTCATTAAATGTCCTGGAAAAACAAAATGCATGGGTGGGAATGGAGATCTATGCAGCAACCTCTGTCAACATCTGTGATGGTCCTTGAATGCCCCTTCACTTTTTGAATCTCAACAGTGGCTGCCTCTCCCTGTTGGTATATGTTTTGGATACTGTAGCTTTCCGCCGGTGATACAGCCAATAACTGCCAGAACTTTTCTTCATCTGGATACAGGCTAAATAAAGTCTGAAATAATCAAAAATATTTCATGGTAGATTTGTGGGGGGAGAGAGATAGGAGTTAAATAATTTTGATAACAGTTAAAAATAGAGGTGTGATAATGCTGACTGATGTGTCCAAAAATCACCAGCTTACTCTGAGTCGCTTTTCTGAGATACTAAAGATAAGAATTGTGATTTTTTGTACTGTTTTCTGCTATAACAGGCCTTAATTATTGGTATTTGTTGATTTTAAGCATTTGATACCCAGCCACAAAATTGCCAGAAATAGGTAAACATGGCTTTCTTTCCCCATTGCTGAGTAAGGGCTGTAACCTATGTGAAGGTTGTGGTCCGTGTTTGTGGAATTTGCAGGGCACGTTATACACCATAAGAATGTACACTACAGTGGTGATAAGATGACAAATTATAGAAATTCAAAACTAATTCCCCAAATTCTACTTCCATGTGTCCATAGTCCACCAAAACCATCTCTCAGGAGAAGACCAAAGACGACACCGAGCTCAAATCAGCTCTCAGGGGCGCCAAAGGAGACCCAGCCCACCCTGCTCTCTTGGAAATCCCCGGGCACTCCCCACCAGGTCCTGGCCAGCAGTAGGGCCTTCAGAGCCACACAGTTCTGTGGACAGGAAGTCCTCTGGTAAATTGGTAGCCAAAGCAGTAAAATCATGACATTCTCAGAGTTCAATGTAATTGTTCTTCGTTTCATGCACAGATTTCATCTCTCTGGACCATTGCTCCCCTCCTATGTGGGTTATTAATGAGTTGCTTGAACTCAATTCAGTTCAGCCAGCATTGACTTCATACACCACCCTTGCTGTTTAAGATGCAAGATTGCTGTCTCTATGTCACCCTGGGGAGACTCACATCACACACCATCCTGCACACACAGAGGCTGCTCCCCATGCTCGCACACACAAATCATGAAAACCAAGTGGCACAGGGTCAGACACTTTGGCTTGCAGCTGAGCACAGCTGTCACCACGGCTGCCTGCACAGCAGAATACACCTCGCCCCTGGCTCCACACTTCATAGTCACAGAAACACCACTCAAGCACCATGTCCTTCCTCAGAGCCTCACCCACTGTGGTCCCCCAACAATGGCCTCTAACCCTCTTATGCCAATGCTTAAAACTGTACTCACCCAAAAGTAACTTTCCAAGTGCAGTACTACCCAAAATGGTAGAGACATGGCCTGCATGTTGCACACAAGTACACACACACAACAGGGCATCGTGCCCTCACACCCATGTGCACATGCACACAGTCACACACACACTCAACCACTTGGCATGCCTGTAATGTGTCCCAATGGGGACTATATCAGGACGCACACCACATATAAGCTGGCAGTGAGATACGTGACCCCCGTGTCAAAGGGCACGCTCAGGTCACTTCAGGAGCCCCAGTTCAGCAACCCTTCAGGGATGTCTGGGCAGTAAAACTGAAGCAGCCTCAGAGAAGGGGCAAGCGTGGAACTCCACTCCTCTCAACAGGGAGGCCCAGCAGGATGGAAGCCCAGGGCACCATTGCAAAGGTGACAGCTGGACACGTCCCAGCACAAATAAAGACAGTTGATGGCATGTACTTAAGAAGAGAATTTGGGGGCCTCCCTGGTGGCCTACGGGTTAAGTCTCAGTGCTATCACTTCTAGGGCCTGAGTTTCCATCCCCGGCCAGGGAGCTGATCCACATGGCGCAGCAGACCTCTCTTGTCTCATCCACTGCTCCCCTCAGCAGTGTATTTCAGTCAGTCTGCCTGTCCTGTTCCCCACTCTGTCTCTTGTGTCTGGTGAATCCTCTCACTCCCTGTACCTCTGGCCTGTACCCCAGTTCTTCTATGCAAAAAATAAAATTAAAAAGTAAGTAAAAAGAAAAGTACAGAATTTGGTAATTTACTTCCCCCTGCGGTGGGAAGTAAGACCCCAGGGGTCAAGCTATTACCTTCTAGGGAGCAAAGCAGCTCACCTGGCTTCTGTCCTGTGACTGAAGACAATAGCAGAGGAGTCAGCCTGCCATCCCAACTCCCTCAGATATTCTCCAAAGATAGATGTGAGCTCCCTACCTCCGGTCCTTGCTACCCAGCCCAGGGCATCCAGAGATCAGCCTAGGTACTCACAGAACACGCCACCACAAAGACAAACAGGCCCACGACTTTCAGCCACCGCGCACAGCGCCTGCAAGAGAAGAGTCACAAGGATGGTCCTGCCTGCACATACCGGGACCTGTGAACCCCCAGACCTTGAGAACTCCACCTGAAAGAAGAGGCTTAAAATTCTCCCCATACATGGTATAAAGGAGGCCACCACTCACCTGCAAACCTGTCGCCTCCAGAAAAGCAGTTAGTGGAGGAACAAAACCACCTCCATGCATTTTGATACAGCTTCCTACTGAAGATGTGTGTGTGAGGCTTGGTGCCTCACTGGCCTGTTAGAGGCACCAGTTTCCTGTAGTCAAGCCTTACCTGGGTTCTCGGATTCATATTTATCAATTATTTTCCCCCTAAGTTTTCTGGAAGATGTGAATATGGATTTGACCAGCAAATATAATACTGACAGAGACGATATCAAAAGTTCAGAGAAAAAATTGCAATGCTGTGGCTGGATGTACATACAGGCAGGGCCTTTTAAGGATTCCTAGGGAGATGATATAATACACAATCAGGGGCCTTCTTGGTGATGCAAGGGGTTAAGTCTCAGCACTACGAAGCTATCACCAGCCACTGCAGCACAAGTTCGATCCTTGGCCAGGGAAGTTCCCACATGGCACAGCAGGCCTCTCCTGACTCGCCTGCTGCTCCCCTCAGCAGTGTATTTCAGTCTGCCTGTTCTGCTCCCCACTCTGTCTCTGGTGAATCCTCTCACCCCCTGCACCTCTGGCCTATACCCCAACTCTTGTATGCATAAATAAATAAAATGAATTTTTTTTTAAATACACAATCAGGTCACACACTTGTGCCACCCTATGAAGACCCCTGATGCCTTTATGCTCCAGTGACCATGACACACTTAACCTTGGACCTCGGGTCCCAGGCGATGCTGGGCGTGGCCTACCCTGTGAAGCCCTCCAACCCTCTCTCTGCTCATATCACCTCTCTAGGACCCACACCATCACCATCCTGCAGTGGGGTGCACACAGGCACTGGGGTGCTTGTGCTCAGCACACAGACAAATGCTCACACTTGTTTGTGGAATGAAGTAAGTCCAAATTGAGACATCTTCAAAACCTTCTTTCTGACCTCTTCAAAATAGTAAAAATCCATTCTGCATTCTTTTAGATTTAATGAATTTGATGAATAATCATTTCACACTTCCAAATTATGATTCAACAGCTCTGATTTAAGTGGGAATCAAAATGACACCTCTTCTTAAAGCATGAAGCATTAATAGAGCTATTCTAAATACAAATTTCTTTCTAAATAACTGACATACACAGCAGAGTTGACAATCCAAAATATCTTTTACAAGTTTCTTCAATAATCATCATGGTACTCATGTCAAAAACAAGGGTATTAAGTGTGTTAGTTCAGTGGCAAGCTCAAGGCAATGATTCCATGAAACAGAGAAGATAAAATACCCATAAATGTAAAGTGTCCAATGCACTTGATTCTATTTTTCCAAGATGTGGGACTGCCATTCCCTGGAGCTGCGAGCTGACCCGCTGGGGAAGGGCATTAAGGGTGTCCAGGCTCATCATCCTAGTGACCCATGGGGCCAAATCCCCATTCTCACAATTTTACACGATTCAAATAATTCCATAGCACATCAGCAAGTGTTTGCTGCACCTACAAAGGTGGCTGAGAGGCGAGCTGGGGTAAGACAGCTCCAGTGTCCAGCAGGTGAGCCTCTGGGGCCAACCAGCCTCAGCTCACAAGCTGTGCGCCCTTGGGCTTTAACACCCTTACCCTGCTGAGGTGCCTGGCTGAGGTGCCTATGGAGGGATGACCAGCAAGGCCCTGGCAACAGGTAGCCTTGCACGGGTGCACTTTGGGCACTCTGAATCGGCCCTGCAGATATCTTCAGGAAACACAGGCCCCCTGATGTAGAGAAGTAGCACTGAGCTTTGACAGCTGTACAAGGCTTACTAGACTATCCACTGGCTTCTGCACAAACCCATGGAAGGCTGCGGAGCAAGGGGGACACCAGGGAACAAGGAGACAGTTGTGTGGAAGCACTGGCCCTGAGGGTCCCTCCGTTACAAGGGGGCAGGTTCAGAATAGAGACCCAGAGGTCCTTGTCCCCACACCTGATTCTATTCCTGGGGATGTGCTTTCAAACACAATGCTCTCAACAGAACCCTTTCCTCAAGTAGGTGTCGCAGCCCAGCAGACAAGGCAGGAAGACCACAACAAACCTGCTCTGACCAGGTGACCTAGCACCAGCCACTCAGCTCTCCTTCACTCTTGCAATCACCCACCCCTACCCCCTTCTATGCATGCACAGCCTCGGGGTTCCTATTCCCAAAGGGCTGTAAGGTGCCTTCAGTTTCCCTCAGGATGGCCCTGATCCTGGCCCCAGATCTTCTAGTAGTCTGCTTGTTCTCTAACTACAAATGACAGTGTCAGCTTCTAAAACACCAGGGGGACCCCCTGAAACAAACCAGTGGTCAGAAAGACTTCAGCATGACAGGCAGGAAGAACAGATTAGGATGTTCATCAACAGGATTTGTCCTCCAGCTTTCTCATAGATCACCAGCTCCACCCCGATTTGCATTACCACCTTGAATATCTTCCAGCACTTGGGGAAAAGGTAACCTTCCAGGAAAAGTGTCACTTGACTGAATGTGAAAACCTCTCCTCCTCCCTGCTACTTGTCAGTTAGATAGGATGAACGGAGAGGATAACCCTGTCCAGTCCCAGGCAAGCAGGATGAACTGAGACCATCGTCCTCCTGCACCAGGGACGAGACTCCACATTGTCCTACCTCATCTTGGAAAGACGGAATCTGCTGGGAGCATTGTGCAGAAGTTCCCCCTTCTCTGGGGAAGCAGATCCAGATGAACCCGCCCACTCAGCTGAGCTGTTATCCCAAGACTCTTCAGTAGTGATGAACTCGGGGTGGTAAGCAGGCCTGCACCAGGACCTGCAAAGCAAGGCTCTTTGGTTATTTTTATATTAAAAAAATAAACAGCATGTGGTTATATGGTAGCACCGAATCTCAGTGAAATGTTAAAGCAAGCCTGATTTTTTAAACATAGATGGTGTTGTGCTATCCACTGGTAGGCATGGGTCTGCCTTGACATCACAGGAGAGTCGCCTCAAGGAAATTGGAGATGCTCAAGTCTTCAAAATGAATTGTGAGCTTCAAGAAATTTCAGCTTGTTCCAAGTTTGGAACTTTGCAATGAAGCTGTTTCTGGCTAAGGCCAGCCCCAGCTCTTTTTAGTATCTCCCTTCTCTCTCAATGTGCAGGAGTTCTCAATAATTAGTCACACTGGTTCTGAAGCAGAGTGAGAGGTGTGACCTTTCCTCCTCTCTGCTGTTATCCTTCTGTAACAAGATGTAGAGGAGATGTGCTACCTGGCTTTTCCGCCCAACATCTACGCAAACATGAGCAGAAGTGGGGGATATCAGTGCCCACCTAGACCAATCTGAGAACGGGACCCATATCTAAAAAGATGAATCAAGGGGAAGTCACAAACTTCTATTAAAATTACACGTAGATGGGGCTTCCCTGGTGGTGCAGGGGTTAAGTCTCAGCACTATGAAGCTATCGGCAGCCACTGCAGCACGAGTTCTGTCCCGGCCATGGAGCTACCCATGTGGCGCAGCAAACCTCTCCTGACTTGCCCACTGCTCCCCTCAGCAGTGTATTTCAGTCAATCCGCCTGTTCTGCTTCCCACTATGTCTCTGGTGAATCCTCTCCCTGCCCCCACCCCTGCACCTCTGGCCTATACCCTAGCCCTTGTATGCATAAATAAATAAAATAAATCGTTAAAAAAAATTTTTTTAATTACCTGCAGATACATCCATTTGCTTTGTTTGATGCCCTGGGCATCTAACAATAGTAATAGTATACACTCTAATAAGTCAGCACCAAGGCCCAAAATTTGTATATATTGCATAGATATTTTGTAGGATCACAAAACTGACATAATAGCTATGATCTATAAAACCAAATGATGCCACTCCAAACCAGCTAGCTCAATAGGACATTGTGATTCTCCTGACACTTAGCATTATGACCATGGTAGACCTAGTTCATTTAAAAAAGGGGGGGTGGTCTTATTCCTAAGAAGCCCAGAGTTCCAGAGCACACAATTTAAAACCAATGTGTAACACTACTTACAATAGTTAAGATTTGGAAACAATTTAAATGCCCAAAATCAGATGACTGGATCAAGAAGATGTGGTGTATATATAACACAGTGGAATACTTTCAGCAATCAAAAAAGATAAACTCGTGCCATTTGCAGCAACATGGATGGAGCTGGAAAGGGTTATGCTCAGGTAAAGAAGCCAGAAGGAAAAAGAAAGACATCGCATGTTTCACTTACAGGAGGGATATAGGGGAACCAAATAAGGGATCAGGGGAGAAAAAAAGACAAAGCTAGCAGGCAACAATAAATCAGAGACATGCAGCAGGGGAGAAGAAGGGACAGTGATTAAAACAGGGGAGGGAACAGCACAAGAGACTATGGTGACGGTTTACGGGTGACTTGGTGGTGGGAATTTTACAGGGACTACATCTGAGAGGACAAATCAAACATTGTACAAAAATGAACAATGATGTAAATATATATATATATAAATTTTAAAAATAAAATAAAACCAATGTGTAACAAGATAACAAATGATGCTGACAGTGCACAAATTTTGGAAATGATCAATAATCTTTTCTAAGAATTTTATGACTGGGAACTCCTCAGATGTGTAAGGAATAATGTCATGACCCCACAACTGCTGAACAAACAGAATGTAATAAAATTGAAACTAAGGAAACTGTTCTAAGTGGAAAGATGGTGTTAGTGTCAGTGTTTCCAGAGCAATGCTGTGCAATAGGGCACTGAACTGTCCTCTGCCCTGGCCAGCACAGCAGCCACACATGCTCCCTGAGTACTTGAAATGTGCAACTGAAGAACTGAATCTTCAATGTAATTTAACTTTGCATCCCATATACATTAAGGGGCCCATTGTGCTGGTTAGTGCAGACGCTGGACTTGCTCTGACCCTGTAGCATTAGCAGTACCTCCCACCCTACAGCCCAGAAAACGACACATTCTCTCCTGAAAATATTTAAATCAGTGGATATTATCCTAATAAGTCTTTTTATCAAATTGAAAGTGCAACCAAAAAGTTGGCAAAAAAACAAGTATCAGAGACCCTCTACCATCAATACCTCAATTAGTTTTTGGTGCAAAAAAAGAAAAAAAAAACTCTTTACAGGGGGTGTGGCAAGACAGTGGCAGAGCAAAGATGCGAGCTCATCTCCTCTGAGGAAGGGGAACAAAACCAGGGGGACACACTGTTTCATCAGGAGCCTCCTGGAGGCTCCCAGTTTGGAGATCATCCCACATTGGGAGGTGGTAAATACAGATTCCCAACCCCCGTCCAAACCCTGCAACCGTGAACTTCTTTGGAGGGTGAGACCAGAAACCCATACAGCACTCAAGCACACCCAGAGAATTCTGCTGCACGCTAACATGTGAGCACCCCTTCTAGGTGCAGAGTGCTGGAGAGAGGATGGGCAGCTTCTCAAAGCCTGTAGGAGGGAGGCGACTGCAGGAGACACAGCAGCCTGTCTGCTGATGTAGGTGCACAGGAACAGAGGAACAGTGGGCAGGAGAGGGAGAGGGAGGGACATGACGATGTCACCGAGTTTATGATATGACATGACTTCTGGAAGTGTGTCTGTAGACAGAAGAAGAAATCAGGCTAGAGGACCCTTTGTGCTAGCACAGAGTCTAAGTTATCCTCCCAGTGAGCTCTGTTCAAGTGATTCCAGAATCACGTTTGTCCCCAAAGGAACTTCAGATATGCAGGAAGTAGAATTTTCTTCTAGCTCCCACACTTTTCAACCTTGTCATTATGACATTTGAGCCAGGTAAGTCTTTTAGGGGGTTATCTTGTATATTGCAGCTGTTTCACAACAGCCCTCGTCTCTGCCCTTAAATGCCAGTAGCACCCCAGCCTGAGTTGTGACAACAAAAACTATCTCCAGACAACACGAACCCCTCCCCAGCCTGTCAGAGCTGTAGGCACGCCTGAATGTGTCCATGTGTCATTTAATCACCGCAGGACTATGCTCCCAGTTATTTACAAATTCATAAGCCACCCAGGACAAGCACTAGCATGATGACATCTGTTACATTGAACTGACAGATACCAACAAATCTGGAAGATACCAAACATGTCAGGTAAAAATTTAATCTCAGGGAGAAATTGTCCAGCAGAAGTGCCAAGGGCAACACTCACAGACTTGTTAATTTGTAAGTAGAGAAAAAACTCACCCTTTTTCTTGTGAGGAATTCCTCAGCAAAGGAGTGTTTTCTGTGACCAAGGGGTCTTTAGACCTGCGGCTAGAGAATTGGGGTAATGATGAGTGAGACCTGAAATGCACAGTGAAAGAAAAAGGGGTCACCAAGACAAAAACAATGCATGCGCTCACCAATAACTGGGGGTTGGACCCAAGAACGCACCAAGATTCAGGGATAATTACATTTAGTGATGAATTACTAAGGCTCTAGATTAACTGTTAAAAGCTAGAGTTTTAGGGGTCTCCCTGGTGGCTTAGGGGTTAGGTCTCAGCACTATCACTTCTGCAGCCTGAGTTCAACCCACATGGCACAGCAGACCTCTCCTGTCTCACCCGCTGCTCCCCTTAGCAGTGCATTTCAGTAGATCTGCCTGTTCTGCTCCCCCTCTGTCTCTGGTGAATCCTCTCATCCCCTGCACTCTGGCCTACACTCCAGTTTTTTTCTATGCACTAAATATTTTTAATAGCATTTATTTAAAAAAAAATCTAGAATTTTAGAAGAGATAATTAGGAATAACTCTTTTTTCCAGAGCAACCCAGGTTGGAAATGCAGGGCAGAAGCTCACAGAGGAGACCAGATGGGGCTGACACCTTTAAACTCACTTCAGCATTAACATTGGTTTCCAGCCCCTTCACCATTCCATGCAGAGGTTTTCATCAAGCAAACCATTCAGAGTCTGATGGGCCCTTTTATAATCAGAAAATTCTATTTCATAAGGTCAAAATATTGAAACATTATACATTTAAAATATCCTAATGGCTTCCCTTGGGAGACCAAGCGCAAAAATCAGGGCAATGGAGTCATAAAGAAATGACACCCAGAATGGCAGGGAGGGAAGTCCCAGGGGGGCTGAAGCCAAAGGCTTACACTGCACAGGGCCCCCCTCTGCTGTAATGGCCTGTTGACTAGAGGAAAGGCCACCATAAAGTTATGCCCCAAATCAGCAGCTATTCCAGAAGGAAATAACTGCACGGGCATAATTGAGCTCACCAGCATATACAGTCACCTCACTAAAAGAAGCATGATGCTTTAAAAGCAACCAGTTTTTCATGAAAAGTTGCAGCAATCATTTTCATTCCTAGTTATGAAGATGTCATTTTATATGCAAGTATGTTGCCTTTCCTACAGGAGCCCAGACTCTGTGGGGTTTCTCTGGATGCCATGAGACACTCAGCTGGGGAAATAACAGTAATTCACTAAATAGAGACCAAAGGAGGATTAGAGAGAAGTTAGATACTTAGCACACAAGGATTTGTCAAAGTTAACTTCAGAACTTACTGATGTTACATATATTATTCTGCCCATATGAACTTTGTACTATTTTTATTTTTTTAAGATTTATTTATTTATGCATACAAGAGCTAGGGTGTAGGCCAGAGGTGTGGGGGGGTGAGAGGATTCACCAGAGACAGAGTGGGGAGTAGAAAAGGCAAAATGACTGAAATACACTGCTGAGGGGAGCAGCGGGTAAGGCAGGAGAGGTCTGCTGTGCCATGTGGGTAGCTCCCTGGCCTGGGATCAAACTCTTGCTGCAGTGGCTGCAGATAGCCTCGGCAGACAGTGCTGAGACTTAACCCCTTGCGCCACCAGGGAGGCCCCTATGTACTATTTTTGAAGGAAGGTGAACTTATCAACTTGAACAGAGGGAAATTATGCACAGGAGATAATGAGATAAAAAATTGGAATTCAAGAAATGATGAGATGTAAAGCTGCACTGAAAGTCTCAAATACAGGATGAAAATAATAGATTTTCATGATATATTCAAAATATATTTCATTATATATTCAAATAAATAATCATTTCCATTTATCATTTCTAGTTAGCCTAAAAAATGAAGAAACATCTATTTTTAAACACCTCCTAAAACTTAAGCAACCAGAAGGAGAAAACAGGTATTAATAGGAATGCTGAGACCTCAAACGAATCACCAAACCAAGATTCCTTCTCCCTTCTGTTGAAGTAGGAAAAAGAAATTTAAAAATTTCATCCTTTACAAATGAATAGTCCCTGTTGTCTGACATAATAAAATATTCATCATTTATATTCCATTAACCTTGTAAATGCCCCCTAACTGAAAAAGATGTCGGGGTTGATGTTAACTTTTGCTTAGACATCTAGTTTTTTTATGGATGTACAAGGTAATCTTTTTTTTTAAACAACTAAAGACTGGTTTTTTTTTTTTTAAAGATTTACTTATTTATTTATACAAGCACTGGGTACAGTCAGAAGCACGGGAGGGTGAGAGAATTCACCAGAGCCAGAGCAGGGAGCAGAGCAGGCAGACTGATGAAATACACTGCGCCCACTAAAGACTGCTTTATAACTATCCTAAAAGATGTGTGCTCCATGACACAGCAGCAGTCACAGCCTGTGAGCCCCGACTCTGCCCAGGTGTCCTTCCGTCCCCTTGGGGTCCCGCTCGCATTCTACCTGGCAATTCCCATCTTCCTAGCTTGGAGCAAGAAGGCCCTCAGTGCTCAGTGCTGCTTCAATAAATTCCTTAATTTCAAGGAATTCCATAATAAATTCCAAGATGCTAAGCGCCCCACTGAGAAGCAGGCAGGGGTGCAGGAGACACCCAGCCTGGAAGTGGCCCTGCCCAGGGCCCCCTGATCCTGCACATTCTTGAAGTGTGAAAGGTGCCCTCTCAGTCCCTTCCCCGCCGAGAGGCAACCCGCTCAGGTGAGGCGGACACTGTGCTTCTAGAAGAGCCCACGTGTTTGGGTTTTAATTGCTTTTCTGAACATACTTGTTCTGTTTCAAAATCATCACTCTAAATGAATAACGGTACAAATGGAACACAAGTTCCAGAATGATAGGATTTGGGCACAAAACATCTGATTTCTTTTTTTTTTTAATTAATTAATTTATTTATTTATACAAGAACCGGGGTACAGGCCAGATGCACGAGAGGGTGAGAGGATTCACCAGAGACAGAGTAGGGAACAGAACAGGCAGAATGACAAAATACTCTGCCGAGGGGAGCAGTAAGCAGACAGGAGAGGTCTGCCGTGCCATGTGGGTTGCTCTGAGGCCGGCAAGGATAGAACCGGCACTGCAGGGGCTACGGACAGCTTCACAGTGTGGCGCTCAACCGCCTGCACCACCAGAGAGGCCCAAAACATCTGATTTCTAAGAGAATCAGAAACTGGGAATGCAGTTGGACTTTATATTTGACTGATACTTTTAAAAAGGAATCTTTGAGAAACCACCCAAATCTTTAGTGCATGTGGGTCTCATTTTTTTTTAAACATTTTTTTTAATTTATTTATACAAGCACTGGGTACAGTCAGAAGCACGGGAGGGTGAGAGAATTCACCAGAGTCAGAAAGGGGAACAGAACAGACAGACTGACGAAATACACTGCTGAGGGGAGCAGCGGGCACGGCAGAAGAGGTCTGGGCGCCATGTGGGACCCTCGCCGGCGGCCGGGGATCGAACAGGTGCTGCAGAGGCTACAGGCAGCTTCGCAGTCCAGCGCTTACTGCTGCGCCACCAGGGGAGGCCCGGGTCTCTTTATTTTTTAATGCACAAGAACCTCTTGTAGGAGATACACCCCAATGCTCTTGGAAGCCATCCTTTTAAAAGTAATGATTCAGGTCCATAAGACTCAATAACATTGCCTTGCATTGCTGCCCTGGCCCCCAAGGTGACAACGGCCCCTTGTCCTTGTCAAGACCCTCTTAATAGCTTCCCCTTGAGACGTGCTGGAGACCAGTAGCCCCTCTCACCTGTCCCACTGAGTTGTCATTGCAGCCCTCGGCACCAAGCCCCACATATAACAACTCTTACAGCATCACAGTCTCTGCTCCCTTCCTGGAAACAGCCCTGCTGTTCACCCACCACTAAAATATTGGCTCAAAAATGCATATACAGGTTCCCCCTGGTGGTGCAGGCAGTTGAGCTCAGTGCTGTGAAGCTGTCCACAGCCTCTGCAGCGCAAGTTCGATCCCCAGCCAGGGAGCTACCCACATGGCACAGCAGACCTCTCCTGACTCGCCCGCTGCTCCCCTCAAGCAGTGTATTTCAGTCAGTCTGCCTGTTCTGTTCCCCACTCTATCTTTGGTGAATCCTCTCACCCCACCCCCATCTCTGGCCTGTATCCCAGCTCTTATATGCATAAATAAATAAATCTTTGAAAAAAAAAGATTTATTTATTTATGATTACAAGAATTGGGGTACAGGCCAGAAGTGGCAGGGGGGAGGTGAGAGGATGCACTAGAGACAGAGTAGGGAACAGAACAGGCAGATTGACCAAAGTACACTGCTTGAGAGGAGCAGCAGGCGAGTCAGGAGAGGTCTGCTGGGCTATGTGGGTTGCTCTCTGGCCTGCCAGGAATCAAACTCATGCTGCAGTGGCTACAGTCTGCTTCATAGGTTGCGTCTTAACTCTTGTGCCACCGGGGAGGCCCAATAAATAAATCTTTTCAAAAAATGCATATACACCTCTCTTCCTTTCAAACATTTATGCCCCATTGTCATGTGGCAACCAGGTGGGCAGGGGGCCAGGAGGCTGGCAGACCTCCTAGTCCCTGGCAGGACCTTTATATTCTCTTTGGGCTCTCTGGCATTCTCTCATGGTCTCTTTCTCTTATAGCCTCTCATCCTCTCGTAGCTGTTCCACCATAGACATCCTCCTGCTCTCTGTGTGACGCTGCCCTTAAGAGTCTCAGCCTCCACATGTCCACCATCAGGCATGTTCCAAGAGCATTAGCACAATCAAGGCCAGGTGACAGCCACAGAGGCCAGCAGTGTAAAAGCCTAAGCATCTCATTTACCCTACACACATCTACCACAGCAGGTGAGTGGATGTGCAGGTGCCAATCAAGCCCTGCTCTCAGGGCTCGACACTGCCCTGGGAGAAAGGTGTTGGAGAATAAGACGGGAGGGAGGGGACATGGCAGCCCCCTCAAGAGCACAAATGAGAACAAGGACCATCATCCTGAGACAGAAATGGGATTTGTGCTCAGAAAACTCAGAGGTCAAGCAGGAAGGGACAGTAACTTGCAATTAGACTGCCCCTCCCCGGATAAGCCAGCTGCACCCTCCAGGTGGGTCCTGAGCCATGAATGTGTAGTCAGCACACCCCTCCCCTGCACAAAGAGAAGTGTGCTAGTTCTGGGGGGGCAGGCCCCATCCAGGGCTGAGAGGGCTGCACAAGATGCTCAGAACCCATAAAAGCAACTTCTGGCCAACAGATGTTTCCTTGGGGACTTTACAGGGCCTGAGGGGCTGAGGTATGCCTATATACGTGCTTTTTTACATCAGTAATACTTTTAACGCATTAAATAATATTTTAGAGTTACCTTAGCCACATTTTACAAGTACTCAAAATTGGCCAGGAAAGTGATCTCATGTTGGAAAAGATTCGTGCAATTTCTGGAAGTCTTTCACACAAAAAATACAGGCAAATATGCTCATGAAATTCTAACATTTGTGAATTTCACATTTATAAGATAAAACTGTGTTAAACTAACCTCTGTTCCATAAGGAAAGAGCTAAGATCCTGATCCACAGGAGCCCAGCCGCTCTGACTGGCCACCCCGTTAGAGTAGGGACTCAGGGAGGCGGCCTGCTTGATGCTCTGTTGGGGTCTGGTGTCACCTCCTGGGCCAGCACATGTGGGAGCAGATGTCTGATGGTGCTCCATCTCCAGCATACCTGGGCTCAGCCCGCCATTTTTATTCTCTAGATGCATGTTCTGTTGCCACTCTTCTCACCAGGATCAATCAGAAATAAGCCACTGTTGATGAAAAGCAGAGTATCTTTTACACCTTGGGGAATCCATGCTGCTGAACAGTACAATAGAACAACCTCTTATAACATGGTTTATCCAGGACCCCAACATTCTAATATAGCACAGGTGACAGTGTATATTCATCTCCAAGGATAAGCATGCTAGCAAACTTCACACTAGCTGTGACCTAAGAATTCAACAACAGAGCAGTGTAGGTGAGTTGTGATATGTGCATAGCATGAAGTACTATGCACCCATGAAAAATGCTCTAGAGGAATACTGATTGATATTAGGAGATGTTAAGGATATGGAAAGAACTATTGATATACTGGGAGATTTTTCTTGAAAGAATATGTATATATTATGTGCATAGAACAGAAGACCAAAAAGACACAGCCACCACACAGGGTGGTGGAGGCAAAAGGTGACTGGGGCTTCTCCTTTCTCTCTAGGTTGGTATATTATGTCTACAACTCAGCAAATGGGGGCACTGATAGCCTGAGAAGCCATACTTTCCACTGGAACCAGAATTTATTCCACATATAGAAAAGCAATGGCATTTGAAGAAAATCAAGTGGCTGAGGAAGCCTTCCTATCTCTTCACCACCATGACTTCCCTTGCTGGAACCCACTGCTTAAGCTGAAATGAGGAATTTCTTTGAAACTCTCAACCTTCCAGCCTCTCACTGATTTGATTACTTCGTCTTTATGTACTTGGGTGGCACAAACCCTAAAATGAGCAACATGGATTTTCCTCTTAATAGTTTGGGGTTCAGGCCTCCCTGGTGGCTCAGGCGGTTGAGCACTGTGCTGTGAAACTGTTTCCAGCCTCCACAGTGTGGGTTCGATCCTGGCCGGCCGGTGAGAGTCCCACATGGCGCAGCGGACCTCTCCTGTCTCACCCACTGCTCCCCTCAGCAGTCTATTTTGTCAGTCTGCCTGTTCTGTTCCCCGCTCTGTCTCTGGTGAATATTCTTACCCTCCCGCATCTCTGGCCTGTACCCCAGTTCTTCTTTAAATAAAATAAAATCTTAAAAAAAAATAGTTTGGGGTTCCTTGGCACCACTCAGTTTCACCAATATCATAACTACATATGCCCCAGCAATTGCACTATGTATTTATCAGATAACTGAAACTTGCATTCACACAAAAACCTGCACAGGGATTTCAGAGCCACCCTGCCCATATCCATAATAGCACCAAATTGGCAACTACACAAATGTCTGTCATCAGGTGACTGGCTACACAAACTGTCCATCCACACCACAAAACCCTACTTAGCAGTGGAAAGGCACACCCTGTCCATACACCCAATAACCTGCATGAATCTATAGTGAATGTGAGGAGTCAGGGGGAAAAGCTAATCCCACAGGCTCAGTGCTGTATGATTCTGTGTGCAGAGCATTCTTGAAATGACAAAATTATAGAAATGGAGACCAGATTAGATTAGAACTGGGGTAAGTACACGATGCTGGCAGAAGGGATGTAGGTGTGGCTACAAGAGGGCAACTGGAGGGGTCCTGGTGGTGAGGACATTCTGCTTCTAGAATATCCTAGTGGTCCTATTTTACTACAGTTTTGCAAGTTGTTACCATTGGAGGAAACTAGACAACAGGTGCACAGGATTTCTCTATAACTTCTTACAACTGTAAGTATGTCTATAATTACTTAAAATAAAACAATTAACTCCACCCCATATTCCCAGAGTCCTCCAGGCACTGCCCAATTTCTGTCCTGTCCTTTAAAGAACTTCTCCTTCTTTCTTGAACCTTCTTCAGTCAAGTTCATGTCTCCCCACCTCTATAGAAAACAATCTCTTCGGAGTCACCCATATCCTCCACACTGTCCCTCTCCGAGGCTCTCAGCAGCCTTCCCTGCAGCGCCCTCCCTTCTGGCCCTAGGGCTCACCATGCCTCTGGCTCTTCATTATCCTTTCCTGGATCCTCCCTGTCTTCTTAGCCTCCATCTTAGGTCCCCACTCCCTAAAAGATCTCAGGGAATTCTCTGGGGTTGTCTATCTCCCGACCAACCTACCCTAAGTTCAGGCTGCCCCCCACAACCCCCTCCAAGCCCCCTCAGGCTGCCAGGTGCTCTGCTATTGTTCGGCCCACTTGCTGGGGCAGTGCAGGAGCAGGCCAAGGGAGGGCACAGGACTCTGCCTCTGGTTCTTCTCCACTTGGTCCAGCAGTCTTTGGCAACTGTGGCCTGAGGACATGACCGTACCATTGGGGGCAAGAAAGCAGGATCAAAGAAAGCTGTTCTCCAGTTGCTCCAGCCAACACGAATGCCCCCAGCTCTTCCTGACAGCTCTGACGCAATTTGGCTGGAGTGTTGTGGGCATGGAGAGGTTTGCTATCATTTATGGAGCAGAGCCCAGGCTTGGCATAAATGAAGGCAGGACAGACAGGAAGCAGGAAAGCCAGAAGGGGCCAGGGAACTTGACCTCTGTGCCCCTGAGCCCAGCAAGTTACTAAACAGCCATCTCCTTTTGGGGGCGACAGGCATCTCCTCAGCGACTGCACGGCTGCCCAGACAGGCTAAAACTTGGTGCCTGGCACTGCACAGACAGGTTAAAGAGCCCAATTACTGCATGCAAGATCGGTGCGTTGGTTTTACAGGGATGCATAAATCAGCAGCAGAAATACACATCATGTGGAAAACAGTTTCTTCGTCAATTTTAAAAGCACATTTCTTCAAGCTGCTTAACAATCTGACATAGTACGATAATGAAAAGAATAGACGGAAAAAGTATGGATACCTCCTGTATGCCCTGAAAACATCATCACGAAGAAATCCCTCCACAACCAAGCCTCTCCTCTTGGAGACAATGTCTAAAGTTCTGAGAAAACACCCCAGTCGCCCAGTGTTCCTCTCCACCGAAAGCACTGCGCCACGCAAAGCTTCCCTCTCGGTGCAGGGATGTCTGTGCTGCGGCAGCGGGAGTCCCTGGGGACATGACTGCTTCAGGTGCTCGGCTGCGTGGGCGGAGTCTTGGCCGTGCCTTGGGGGCGTGGCTACGCTTTGTGGGCGTGGTTGTGTTTGTGGGCGTGGCTCGTGTGGGGCGTGGCTGCGCCTTGTGGGCGTGGCTGTCTCCAGAGGCGCTGCCGTGTAGAGGCTATGTCTGCAGAGGCGAGGATGTGCGTGCGGGGTGGTTGTGCATCCCGGGACGTAACTGTCTCCGGGGGTGGGGGGGAGTAACTGGGCTGGGGGCGTGGCTGTGTTTGGGGGCGTGGTCATTGCTTTTGGCTCACTCTCTTCAAAGTCCAGCGCAGCGGCAGGCGCAGGCCCCTAGGCTAGGAGGCTGGAGAAGGCCCGCCCCGGGGTCATCCTCCATCCGGGCGCAGTGGTGGAGCCGTGCCCTAGCCGCCTCCAGATTGTGGAGTCTGACCGTTTATCCCCGTTTATTTTTGCAACGTGTGAACTTGGTTCTAGAAGGTTCAATCAAGTTGCAAGACTTGTAATCCCCTTTATTTTGTTTTAAAGAACAGTCTCCTGGGCCTCCCTGGTGAAGCAAAGGGTTAAGCACCGCGCTATGAAGCTGTGCGCAGCCTCTGCAGCACGAGTTCGATCCCCCGCCGGGGAGCTGCCCACATGGCGCAGCAGACCTCTCCTGTCTCACCCACTGCTCCCCTCAGCAATGTATTTCAGTCAATCTGCCTGTTCTGCTCCCCACTCTGTCTCTGGTGAATCCTCTCACCCCCAACACCTCTGGCCTGTACCCCAGTTCTTGCATGCATAAATAAATCTTAAAAAAATTAAAAAAGTCTCCTCTGAGCCTGTGAGTTGTCCTCCCCTGCTGTGCGGCGAGAAGGTCGCGCTCACCAGCATCCACGCCCGAGAGCGACGGTCTTTGCTACCCGCCGAATTCAAGCGGTTCTGCTTATTTCGGGATCACTGTGCTGCTGGCTTTCGCCCATGCTGCAAAACAGTTTGGAAACTGTCCTTTGCCCACCCAAAGCAGAGACCTGCCCTGGGGCCGTCTGTGCTCCAGCCGGGTGAGAAGCGCGCCTCCTTGCGCGCCCAGGGCCGGGGGAGGGCGGGGTGGGGGCCGCAGCACTGAGACCGACAGCGCGCGCAGGGGCTGCACGGGAGAGCGAACTTCATCTCTCGGGACCGGGAACTCGGTGGTCGCCGGCGCCCAGCTCCGGGGCTACCGGCGGGGACGAGTCCGCTGTTGCGCGTGCACTGGGAAGTGCCTTGGCGCACCCCGCCAGCCAAAACAATTGGAAACAACAAAGACAAAATGTGGAATTAAAACTCCAGAAAATCCAACCAGCCAGTGAGGGACAAGTGACCCCCAAGTTGCCCTCTACACCCAAACCACTGGGCCCAACTGCTCAAACACCCCCAATTAAAGTCCTGAAGCCACTCCTGGCCCTTCCCCAGGGCTCTGTCCCTGTCCCACTCTCCATCCAGGCACATCCATCACAAACTAAGAGCTCCCTTCCCCAACAACCTTCCTCACCCTGAAGATCCATCACCTAAAGTGCCCCTCAGCCCTGGCCATACAGCCACCTCTTCGCAGGCACAACTGGTCAGTGGCTTTCTAGAACCTGTTAGCTGCTCCCCATCACCCAGTCACAGAGATGCTTCCCAATGACCACATGGCTTCCGGATTACCCCTTTCCCAGGGGTCACAGGTGTGGGTGCTACTCTGTTTTCAGCTGGCAACCAGGGCTTCCCTCTCCTGGTGATAGTGAGGTCCACAGACGTTGTGACCTTCCCAAGGCACAAGAACACTTATCTTCATTTGCTTTCCACCTACATAATAAAATTTTAAGAACTGATGTTGGGCCTCCCTGGTGGCGCAAGGGGTTAAGCATCCCACTATGAAGCAATCTGCAGCCTCTACAGTACGAGTTCAATCCCCAGCCCGCCAGGGAGAAACCCACATGGCGCGGCAGACCTCTCCTGTCTCCCCTGCTGCTCCCCTCAGCAGTGTATTTCAGTCAGTCTGCCTGTTCTGTTCCCCACTCTGTCTCTGGTGGATCCTCTCGCACCCCCCTTCTCTGGCCTGTACCTCAGTGCTTGTATGCATAAATAAATAAATCTTAAAAAAAAAAAAAAAGAACTGACATTGTCACATCGCCCTCCCTTACACGTGATGTAACTACATTCAGTATTTGTAAATGACATTTGCAATACAGCAGTTTTGTGCAGTCCTCTACAGTTTATCCAGAGCTTTCACCTCTATGTTTAGATTTAATCCACATTAGCAATTATGTGGGACTAGCCTTGCAGATGCTTTCAAAGGCCTAGGTCCCTCAGCAGGATTTCACCTGCCCCATGCCCACGTGGTCAGCCAAGTTGGGGTTGGGGGCTGCAATGCCTTAGGGGGTGTAGGTTACAGTATTCAAGAGGTAGGGGCTGCCCAGAACTGCTAACGACCTCCTGTTTCTCTTCCTGTCCATCGCGGCTCACTGTAGCGTTGTCATGCCCCTTAGGTCCCTGTTGCAAGCACCACCTGGAGCTTCACAGACACCCAGTCCCTGAGCAGAGGAGCAGGGGCAGGTCGTGGCCCCTGGCTCGGGCTGGGATCTGAAAGCCCAACAACGCCCAGCCACGGGGACGCCTGCAAAAGAGCTGGCGACATTGAGATCCATTTATTCCACTCTGTGTGGCCAGAGTGAGCAGAAGCGGGGGGGATTTAAAGGTCTCGCCCTGGCGCATTCCATTCCGCAGAAGCGCCTGACCGGAGCTCACGCGCGCGAGACGCCGGGTCGGAGCCGACGGCGCCCTGGGGCTCCAGCCTCGACTCCTCCGAACTCTCCCTTCCCCATCTCCAGGCTCCCCCCGCTTTTCCTGAAAACCTGCCTCCCGTGGGCCGCTCCCGTTGAGGCCAAAACAGGCTCGGTGTGGGAGTGAAGCCGCGCGACCTCGGCAGCGCCTCGGGGTCACGCACTGCACCCCCAGCCCCCCTCAACTCCCTTCTCTTCAGAAGGCAACAGCTCAAGGCAGGCAGCCCCTCACCTCCTCTCGCCCAACACTCAAAACACTTGCTTTTACCTGAAGACTGGGTCTTTCTCCGACGTGAAGTCGGAGGTCCAAACTGGTGGCTCTGGGTGGAGAGTGGAGCGCAGTCCCCACGGGAAAGCGCTCTCCGGGCGCAGGGCTGAGGGGGCTCGGGGCGGGGCCGGCTGTGGGGCGGGGCCGCTGCTTGGCCGCCTCCCTTCTGGCCACGCCCACCCCTGTCACCCCAGGCGGGGGCTCCCTGGGGCAGCCAGGCCGACCTCGAGGAAGAGGCTGCGGCTCTCACCGCAGGAGCTGCAGGAGAGCAGTGGGGACATGAGGAAAGGGGTCCTGCTAGGAGGCCCACCCAGCTCTGAGAGTCGCACTACTTGCTCTAGGTGACCCTTTGGAGAGGCGCCTTAGAGTAGGAGCGAGGGAGGGCTTGTAACAGGTGTGCTGGGGACACCAAAACCTAAGCAGCGTTCCTCCTGTTTTCTCATTGCCTTCCCCCTGCAGCCCGGAGCTGCCGCCAAGGGTGCCCTGTGGAAAGCATGCTCTCTCATACAACACACACACAAACTACACACAGACACTCAGGTGCAGACACACACATGCAAGCACACACACAGAGACACAAACAGTCGCCACAGAGACATGTGACAGAGAGACACATGACAGACACACAGACATCTAGACGGGCACACAGAAAGACACACACCTACACCTGTTCTGACACACACACAGCAAGACCACAGACATACAAACACACAGGCCAGCAGTGGTCCGGCAGCTCACACAGCCTTAGCATCCCCCACAGCACCCACGGGTTGGAAGGCAGGAAGTCAGGGGCTGTTGGCTCATCCAGGATGTAACAGGCAGAACCCCAGAAGGTCTCCCTCGGGGGAGGAGACTATGTCATGTCTCTGGCAGAAACTTTTTTTCTCAGGACCTGCCTGCTCTGGGTGTTTGGGAGGCACAGGCTTGATAACAAGCACTGTCAGGACTGTCCAGGAGCAGGGCCAAGGACACCACAGGGCCCAAGGACGTGCAGGGAGACCAGCCTCCTGCGGCACTGCAGCACCGCAACTCGGAAATCCCTAGCACTGGTGACAACCCCAGGAGAGCCCAGAGCCATGTGTGTAGACACTGGGTGCAGACTGCAGTGCATGTTCGCTGTGGGTGTGGCTCAAGTGCAAGGCACCTCTAGACCCTGTCTTTGCAGGGCAGCCAGCAGAGGAGCCTCTGACTACCCGCAGAAACTCCAGCGCATCACAAAGGCCAGGGTCAAGGGGAAGGACACAGACCCCAGATCTTGATGGGAGGAATATCAAAAGAACATTAGAGCCGTGTCTTAAATCACCACAGACTGCCCCATAGATAGGGGTGTCATCAACAATGAAGTGGTCATGCAGCCAAAGGAACAATTCTGGACTTGAAAGATCTTTTAAAATGTAAGGAGCTGAGAAGCAACAGGGATTTGGATTCATTGCGGTTGGAAATTCAGAATAGTACAGCCACTTTGGAAGACAGTTTGGCAGTTTCTTACAAAATTAAATGTACTCTCACCATACCATCCTACAAAACTATTCCTTGGGAGTTACCCAAGTGAGATGAAAATATGCCACAGAAGAACCTGCATCCCAATGTTTATAGCAACTTCATTCATAATTGCCCAAACGTGGAAGCCCATCAACATGTCCTTAGTAGATGAGTGTATAAACCATGGGACATCCAGACTCAAAACAATGAGCAATATTCTTTAAAAAAAAAAATGAGCTTTCATTTTAATATAGTGAATTTATATTATGTTCACTTAATATGGTAAAAAGAACTGAGTTCTTGGGTCTCCCCGGTGGCGCAGCGATTGAGCACTGGGCTGTGAAGCTGCCTGCAGCCCCTGCAGCACCGGTTCCATCCCCGGCCACTGGGTGAGGGTCCCACATGGCGCGCAGACCTCTTCTGCCGCCCGCTGCTCCCCTCAGCAGTGTACTTCGTCAGTCTGCCGGCTCTGCTCTCCACTCTGACTCTGGTGAATCCTCTCACCCTCCCGCGCTTCTGACTGTACCCAGTGCTTGTACAAATAAATAAATTTCAAAGAAAAAAACAAAGAACTAAACTCTCAAACTGTAGAAGACATGGAGGAACCTTAACTGCATTTCTCTAAATGAAAGAAGTCAATCCGAAAAGGCTCCATGATTCTGACTATATGACATTCAGGGAAGGACAAAACTATGGACACAGTTAAAAGAGCAAGGTTGGGGGGAGGGAGGCATGATCAGAGGTGCACAGAAGACTTTTAGGGCAGTTAAAGTACTCTGCAGGGCACATGTCACTGTAAGTTGTCACGGCCATACCACGCACAGCCAGAGTGAGAGCTAATACCAACTTCGGACTTTGGATGATAATACTGTCGATGTACGTTCATGGTGGTAACAAATGCCCCACTCCGGCAAGGGTGTTGATAATGGAGGAGGCCATGCATGAGTGGGGGGTGGGCATCTATGGGAAACCTCAGTAACTTCTACTCAGTTTGGCTGGTAATTAAAAATTGCTCTAAGTATCTCTTTTTTTAACAAAATGAGCTGGAGGACAATTTGTTGTGCAGAATTTCTCAAGGGGATGTCTCATTTGTGTATGGAAACCGTTGGAAAGTGGCTGGGGTGGGGGCTACCTGGCCCTTGCACAGATCCTCCAAGAAAAGGGTGTCCCAAGGCACCTCTAAGCCGCCTACAGATCCTGGTGAGCTGGAGGGGGCAACACCCAGCATCCATGAACATGAGCCGCTCTGCTAGGACCTGGGCGTCAGCTGCAGGTTTCCCAGTGTCCCAAATGGAGACTGCTCGTCACTGCTTGGAGAAATCAACATCCTCAAGGGCTTTTTCCATCTAAGCCAACTGAGCAAGAGCTGACAGCAGGGGACCCACCTCGGGTACCTCCCTAGGGCAAAAAGCACATAGAGCACAGCACAAAGCTGAGGCTGAGGTCACAACAGTGCCACATAAGGAAATTTCCCAGGCAGGATGGTGATGCCAAATGTTTGTGGGCACCATGACATCCAGCAAGAACCAAGGACCATTGGCGCCCTAGGGGAGAAGTGGACAGTGTATGGCAGGAGCCATGTACAGCAGATCTGACTGGCTGGGAGTAGCACAGTGAGAGGAATGGATCCCATCCTGTTCCCTGCATGTCCCTCAAGCTGAGCTGGGGAATCCACCCAATTGTGGTTCCTGAGCAGAAAAGACTAAACCACCTTCCACGCACAGCCAGCAGTGAGAGGGGCATGGCCCTACCGGAGTGTCCACCTGTACTGTCCTCCCAGCAGTGTCGGGGGAGCGAGGGGATCACCTGAGTGAGGCAAGGCAGCCGCTCAGGCTGCAGTGCAGAGTTCTCAGAGCCCCCACCTGGAGTGTAAGTCCTAAGTAGTGGACCCATTTTCTGGTCTGCAGTGGTGCTGGGCGCACCTCGGCGGACCTGCAGTCAAAGGACCCAGGGCTAAACCCCAGCTGGATGGGTGACCCTGGTGGCGCCGGGTTCTGAGGTCCTGAGCCCAGGATTCGTGCCCTTCTCCCAACGTGGCTCTGGTGCCCAGGTGGATTTCCCAGGAACCACAGAGATCTGCAAGCAGGAACTTTGCAGTAAATTATTTCCTTACCAAATACATGAGTGTTGCATCAGGTTTGGTAATGCTAAAGCTGTACTGACAATGAGGAACCAGGAGGGATCACAAGACCCAGGTCCCTGAACAGAGGGAACCCCACTAGTATCCCACACTCAGAGATGCCCCCTCCCACTGTGAGGGCCAGGCCGATGCCTGGAGGGGCCATCCTGGTGCGGCCAATCATGTATGAATAAACTGGGGTCGCCCCGGGGACTCTGGGAGCCTGTCTGCACTGGTAACTTAATTCAGAGCAACTGAAAGGGGATTTCATAATGATTTTGACATTTCAAAAGTAATGTCCTACCTCAGACCTCTCCCTTACCTTCAATTGCTCCCAAATGAAGAATCTAGGCTAGTTTTACAGTCTAGGGAGTTCACTCATGCATGAACTTAGGAAACTCTGGTATTCCCAGATTTCTAGTTAACCCTGAGATTCCTGGCAAATGACCTCAGACTATTCTGTGCTGATGAAAATGAACCACCCCAGGAACCCTGTCAGCGAGTACAGCCTCCATCTTCTCTCCCGCTCAAATATTGGGACAGCCACCTGTTAGTAGGTGACCTGACAGACTGGGCCTGTGTCCAGCAACAACAGTGCCAGCAGCCACTTTCGAGGTCCCTGATCTAGCAGTGGAACACAGGTTGCCATGCCCGCATCCACCCCACACTGCTTTTAGGGCTGTGGTAGCCTCCATGCTGGAGGAAACCAGTCCCTGCTCCTGGAGCTTGCACTTGGGCTCTGAAAGTCAGATAAGCAGATTACAAACTGTGGACAGCCATGTTGGCTGTGGTGCTGTGGTGGGCGAGGGGCAGGGGCACAGAGAAGCCCTCTGAGCCAGCACTGGGGGAGGGAGGGAAAGTTCACAGAGAGTATTGAGGAACCCACGCTGAGAAAATCCGTTTTTGTCAGGGACACTAAGGGTGAAGTTCTAAATCTAAGCGGATTGCAGCTGTAGACACATTACACGTGCAACCTCTTTCATTAGAAAGGCAGACACTGCCTCACGCCATCTACTGCCTCCTTAGGGTTAATCTGCAATTTAGCACGTAGCTGGAACCTACCAGCAAAATTAAGGAGCCTTCATCAGGATGGCCAAAGAGGTCTGCTGCAGCATGAGGCCTGCATTTGCTGTTCCTGTTGCACAAATTCCCATGTGTCAAAATCTTTTTCATGCATTGCGTTGGCTTATCCTGGCTGATTGGTGCTAGGAATCCTTGAATGAGACTCCGAGACAGATGGGAACTCTAGGATGAGAGTTAAAAAAGCAGAACTGAAGATTCTGAAATCTTGTACATGACATTTAACAGCCCTTAAAGGTTGGTTTTGGGCAAAAAGTGAATAAACTAACCGTGAAAATCAAACTGCCATTTAGAGTAGTGGAATAGCTAAAGCGAAGGAAATTGATAACCTTTGTCTTCCTGAAATGAAAAATAACAAGCTCATAACAACTATGTCTTAGGCAATCGTTTCTGAACAGTGAAAGTATGTGGTGAATGGCTGGTGTGGTAGCAGGTACCCCGTGCACAGATCCCCAACCACACCTCTGGCAGAGACCAGCTGACACAAGAGGGTAGAGATTTTTTTTAATCTTAACTTAATGGAAATTTGAATGAATGAATGAATGAATGAATCAAGCTGAGAAAAGGGCTAACCTGGGCACTCACCAATTTAGTCATGGAGAAGTCATGGAGTCCCCCCAAAATTCCCTTCTTCTAGATTTTCCAATGCTAAACATCCCGCCCCTGAATTTAAAAAAAAGGTCTTCCAACATGAAACCCGCTTTCCCTTTGCTAGTGAATACCTCACGTTGTAGTGCACTAGATCTGTTCGCCAGTCTTCCTGATTCTGTCCTTCCTCTGCAGATGGGGTGCCACACACATAACTCTAGAGCAGGCAGCTCAAATCCCATCACATGGTAGACTGCCAGAAACACACCCCAGAGCCTGAGTCAATGGCTGGGAACCAAGACTATGAGAACAGGAAAAGGACCGGAAGGCTCCTGACTCCTGGCTCCTGACACCAGCTGCTCCCCTGAAACCTTTCCTTTCTCCTAACGACCGCTCGGTTTTTCTAAAACCTAAAATAGAGTGGAATGGCTTACCTACTGCTGTATCAAAGACTAAATTATTTTTTGATTGTAGCACATCTTTCAATACTAGTCTAGCCGGACAAGAAAGTTCAGCTTACAATTTTGTGACATATGTTTTATTTATAGGGAATTAAAATGTAGGCATATACATGACACAGACATTATATATAGTACACTTTCCATGATAGAAGCTATGACACTCTCACAGAAAGTAACGTCCTGCAATGCTCACATGTGCACCTGGTGGGGGGGTGGACCCCAAAGGGCCTTTCTGTTTGGGTTGTGGTTGAAGTAACCTCTGGATGCACTCAAGTAATACTGATCATTTCATGTTCAAAAAGCTTTTAATAAACAAATTCGGAGTAAAATTAATTGAAATATTTATAATACGATTTAATTGTTACACAGTATTTCCAATGTACAATCAAGACAATGCACAACACTTGAAAGAAAGAAGAAAGAAAAAACAATCTATTGCACCCACAGTAAAAAGGCTTTTTATTCATTTTTGGGACGCTGCAATTCAGTATTTATAGAAACATTTACACACTTTAGTAAACACAGAAGTCCTACATGTAATGCAGCATTACGGGTGAGAAGGCCCTCTTAAGTTTCAAAAATAAATGTTAGTGTCCACATAGGGCCCCACGTGCAAGACTGATTTCCCATTCATTATTCCACTCATGGTTCCAATCACGAGCAGTCTCTCTGCCCACCCCTGTACATGGAGAGGACACCCCAGACCACCCGCACCCCACACAGCAGCACTCTGCTTCCCTGCTTGATCTTTTGTGTCTTCTGATGGCACCTCTCCACCTCAGTGTCCTGTTAAATAATCCTGCGTAGAGTCTGAAGCAAATGAATCCACGTCCTCGTTTTCTGAGTCGTCGCTGCTGTCATCGGCAGCTGGCTCGCCCGTGAGGGCTATGCGAGCATAATCGTCTGTGTCTATCGATTTGCAAAAGTGGATGGCGTATTTCAGTTTCTCCTCCAGCACCTGCTTACAGGAATACCTGGGCAACTTCAGCAAAAAGAAGCAGGTGTAGGATTCAGGAAGGAAGTGATCGGGAGGGTTGTATTTATCCAACACCTGCCAGTGGAGAACACGAGATAATCAGAGACCAAGTACATACAAGGGCGGGTAAAATGCAGACCTGTATGATTCTGTTCTTTAGGTGCTTGGCTCTCACTCACAAAAACCTTTTTTTTTTTTTTACTAAGAATAATACCAGAAAACATATAATGTAGGCAATTTTAAAAATAAAAAGAACTGATTAATTCTGAGGATTTTTAGTAAAAAGTGGTCCTTGGTTATTGTGAAGATTATTTTTTATGAATTAATGCTGTGAAGAGGGTCTATATGCCCCTCCCATCTCCCTCCAGGACAACACAGGTGGAGCCCAGCCAGTCCAGGTCCGCACTCACCTACCTGCCCACGCTCAACCTCTACAGAGGCAAAAATCAGGAATTACCTACCTTCGGAGAGAAAAATGACATGTGCTCGCAAAGATCTCCCTGAAAGATGACAACTCTTGTAGCTCTGGCCATACATGGGTCAGGCTATTCTCCAAAGAGCCCCTGTCCCCCAATCCTTCTGAGGTTTTGGGGAGAGTGAGCCCCTCCCCTCCCATCTGACCCTCTGAGGAAGGCCCAGCTCCCACAGTACTAGGACAATCACACTTGTCCTGGTTCATTTCACCATAGTGACCTGGCAGGTAAACAGAGCCTACTGCTGACCAGCAGGGTTAGAACCCAAAGCAAAATTCTTGTCCCCAAACTGATGGAGTATCCTGGGGTTGTTCTTAGTACGCGGTATTAGAGACTCACCTGATTCAACCACAAAATCAAACACATGCTGTCTATGACATGTATGTTCAAAATCTAGAACACACTGACGTAAGAGCAGTAATTCTGGAGGTGACTAGATAAACTTTCTAAAAGCAGACTGTGGTACTTGAGACCTGTTGTCATAAAATGCTGGGCTATGAAAGAAGTCTGGTGTTTTTCACCTTTGTCCCAAGAAGAAGGAAAAGCCATCACAGGGGAGACCAGTCTCCAGACTGTCACGGGGGTCGCGTGGGAGGAAAGCCCCTCAGCTAACACTACACATGTGCAGCCCCTCACCTGGATGACAAAGTCCCTGCCCCGGAAGTCGGCGATGGTCCTGGGCAGCCTCGTCCGGCCCCACACAAAGCGGAGGAAGAGGGAGCGCTCCGTGTTCGAGAAGGACTCCATCACCTCCCAGAACCACTGGATCAGGGGCGCAGAAGGCTCGATGCCTTTGTATGTCGCCACAGACTTGAGAAGATGCAGCGGGATGTCTGGGCTGCCACACACCTGCAGGAGGACACTGTCAGGCTGAGGGGCACTCAGAACCCTCAGCACAGAATCCCCCCTCTTTCTACCAAGGCCTGTGTGGGGAGGGCTAAGGTGAGAGGCACCAGGGCTAGGTGGGAAGGGCTGGGAGGGAGGCAGGCAGGGAACATTTGCCCCCCAGCTCATTTTACTTCATTTCATAAGCTCGAGTGTATCTCAGGGTAAGTGAAGGTTTCACTGAGAGATTAACTAGCAGCACTGATGTGTGGGTCACCACACAACAGGGAGCTCCAGGGGGACAGGATGCGGGGGGGCAGGCATACCATTGTCTCCAATTCATATCCGGTGAACAGGGAAAGAAGGGGGACAGGTACCACTCGGGCCATCCCCTCCCGAACGGCAGCCACCTGCTCATCGAATTCGTGGAGTCTGAAAGAAAAAACTCACTTTGCATTTCTATCTTGGGTGACAGACACCGAGCCTGACACACAGGTGAGGGAGGCTTGTGCCTCACGCATGTAGCATCACAGCTGGTCTGAGAAACACACAAACCAGCAAGAGCTAGACACACTTTAAGACACAATTCTCAATATATAATGGACACTGAGGAGGGAGGAGTCCGAACCGGACACGAGAAGCAGAGCCCAGGCCCCACGACACCCGCAGTAAGAACTTCAGAGGCTCTCACAGCTGGCACCAGGGCACCAGGCAGAAATGGGACACCGAGGACAATACAGCCAGAACTGCCTTCACCCAAGCCCAGCAAGCAAAGCCCACCAATACCTGGCCAGGTGCTTCTGAAGGACCCCAGAGACCATGCTGCTTAAATGGGGGATACCGGGCAGAGGTTGTGAGGAGCCATGGAAGCTACAGGAGGTGTTCGCCAACCTGCCAGGCAGCAACCATGGCCACCGCATGCTGGTGTGAGGGTCGTGGGGGCAGAGAGGGCCCGACACAGCCCTGACACTCTGAGCTAACAGGCCTGTGACACCTGCCAGGAGTATCTCCCAGACAGGAGGCCTTCTGTCCACCTCAAGTGTTCTGACCAGTCAGGAACTTCAGGCAAGACTTTGGTTTACCCAAAAGACTCACCCGCAGTAAATACCCTGATCATAAAAGAAGCTCTGATGACCGAAAAACAGAAGTAGGAGCCAAGTCCATCAGAATTTTCCTGCGCATGACACGCCTGAGGAAATGCTGCCATCCAGCCAACCCACTTTCCCCTGCTTTTGCCATTTACGGGGTCCAAGCAGCGCGCCGCAGGACCACGCACCTGTAGTTTATCGCCAGCCGGACGTACTCTGCGCGGCTGCCCAGGGCGATGTGCGTGTGCTTGGAGCTGAGCTGGATGTCCTGGCCGCTGGCGCTGGGCACCGTGAAGGGCAGGCTCATGGCCTCAAACTCCTCCGAGGTGGCTTCGTTGTCACGGATGTACATGAGCCCGGGGATGAAGTCTTTATCCACCTTTCAGGGGAAGAAGGGAGCCCCCGTTGGCACAGGGCCCTGCTCGCCGCGGGGTGGCTCAGTTTCCCTGGGGCGAACGGGGCTGCAGTGTGCCACGCGTGGCAGCAAACAACAGAGCAAGCAGCAGCGACCAGAAAGCAATTCGTCCGATGAGATGAAGGACAAGCTCATCATTTAACAAAGTCCTTAATGACGTGAACAGCTGAGAAAGCAACCACCACCGCCAGCGATGGAGCCCACCCTGCAGTCAGGGACGGTGGCACAGGAGCAGCACTGGGTATCGCCCGCCTCTTGTGCAAACCCGTCTCATATCCAAGACCATCTCTGCTGCAGAAAGGGGGTGTGTGGCCAGTGGCCTTGGCATCGCCCAGAAAGAAGGCAGGACTTTAGGACAAGGTGTGTTCCTTAGCAGATCCAGGGGACCCCCACCGTGCTCTGTGCCAGGCACACCAGGTGTCACATTTCCCCCCCTCACTGCAGTTACCTCACTGAGATCTGCGATGGTGAGGTTCATCCCTGCCAGCTGCTTCCACACAGGCTCAGCCAGGTTGAGGCTCAGGGGACTCCCAGTCCGGATGGCGATGCCCAGTAACACACCTGCTCGTGCAAAGCACCAGTCACAGAAGAGACTTGGAATCAGGTGAAACATCCAGCTCACTCAACACGCAGAGGAGATTAGCTCTGCCCCAGGGCCTCCGCTCTATACACCAACACCCACATTCACAGAGACTCAGGGTCTCCTAAAACCGTCTGTCCCATTCTGTCCCATCCTAGGTTCAACCACTCTTTTTTGTTCCAAGGAGCAAGTTTCAGCTTTATTTCTCTAATGGGGAAGCAAATGGCTGGAGCCTCTCCAGGAAGTCGGGTGTGGTGCCTGCAGAGGTACAGCAGGACCCCAGTGCTTGGCAGATCCCTAACAAACATGAGGGAGGAACTGGCCAACTCTCAACACCTCCTAAGATATGATCCCGAGCTTCAGACACACTGAAGATGCAAAAACATGGTATTTCAGATTCTCTGAGTAGCAACCAGCTGCTAATGGCTGGCTCTAAACATCCCTGCAGCTGCACACTTATAAAGCTAAAAGCAGGGCCTCCCGGGTGGCACAAGGGGTTAAGACGCAACCTATGAAGCTATCAGCAGCCTCTGCAGCACGAGTTCCATCCCCAGCCAGGGAGCAACTGACATGGTGCTGCAGACCTCTCCTGACTCACCCACTGTTCCCCTCAGCAATGAATTTCTGTTTATCTGCCTGTTCTGTTCCCCACTCTGTCTCTGGTGAATCTTCTCACCCCCCACACCTCTGGCCTGTACCCCAGCTCTAGTATGCATAAATAAATCAATCTTTAAAAAATAAGTAAATAAAAAATAAAGCGAAAAGGCATCAGGAATACCCAGACACCTCCAGGTCAGCGAGCAGACATTACACTGGGGAGACGGGACCCTTGTAACGCACTGTGCCCGCATGAGCACACCCACCCAGGAAGCGGAACATGTTGGTGTGCACAGGCGCCCTGGCAGCCGGGCTGAATAGGTAGCAGTCGCGGTTGGCTCCCGATTCATCCCTGCCATTGGGTGTCACAATAAGGAGCGGGGTGAGTCCATTCTGCAGCTCCTCACAGATCTCGGCTATGGACTCACTGTAGCCGCCACCACAGTCATCCACAGACTCGCCTGGAGGGAAAGGACAGTAAGTCACTCACAGCCACCTGCACTGCCCACCGAGCCTCTACCCATGCTCACTGCTGACCTTCTGTGGCCACAGGCCCTTTGCGCATGTACACATGCTCTCACCCACAAACTTGACTTTCCAGACGCGGTGTGGGAGGAGGAGGCTGTCGGGGCTAAAGGAGCTCATCTTGGCACACATCTGCCCAAAGACAGACTTGGTCCCATCAGGGCCTGCGAGGCCACCTTTACTCCTGGATCGTTTGACCTAGAGAAAGAAAGAGCCTATGAGAAGCTGCCATAGAACAAAGCTGCTTCTTCCACAGCTGACCAACTCCAGGGCAGCTCACCCTGCTCTTCACCTTTATTCCTTATCTTAGTCCCCGGGTGGGTGACCCCAGGCCTCAGTTGCAGGATCTAGAAACTGTCATGAGTGGAGTCCAGAGACAGCAGCACTCAGGCACATGGTGTCACCCTAACCTCACACCCTTTTGGACACCCAGCAAAACAACACACTACAACCAGAGCATGCCCGTGCCAGCGATAAGCGCCTCTGGACTAACCAGCACCTCATTCCTCTATTACAGTCCTCAAGTAGGAATCACCCATACTCGCTGAGGACCTCAAAGCTCAGCCTTGCTCTCCTTTGCCTTGTTTATTGCCTCAGGCCTCATGCACAGGATGCCTGCTGGGTGGCTGTGCCGGCAGACGCTCACTCCAACCACTGGGGCACGGCCCTGCCCACCACCCCAGGCATGGCACCCCTCAGCACTGCTAGCGTCCAAGCGAACTCAAAGGCCATGGGTGGCCATTTCACAGGATGGTGGCGGCCTGTGTGGTCAGCAACACAGCCTAGGGCTCCTCGCCCTTCATGCTCTTCACCATAGCTTCCAGCATAAGATGCCAGAACTAGAGAGCCAGACTACTAGTGCTGGGGAGGTTCACACCAATGCGGAACCCCAAGCCACAGCACCATCTCAGCCACAACAGAGGCCTCCCTTCCTTTACCCACTGCACGGTCCGACTCCACCTCCAGGCCAGAGTGTCCCCCACAAGTGGGATCACCTTCCTGACTGTATTTCTCATCTTAAGCTAACATTTGCACAACAGACCAGACTAAGGGCTCTCAAGGCCTTACCCAGTGTGTACTCACTAATATTACAGCTTTTAGCCAGGGCTGTGCTTTCAGAATCACACAGAATGTCAACAAAATGAAAAGTTAAGGGAAGAATGATACTGAGAATGTACTTTACAAGTGACACCTACAGCTAAACGCTCACCATGCTTAACTTCTCAGTTAGTTCTATTCCCCTAACCACACAAATAACCCCTTTTATTTTATAGAAAATAAAAGTTTCAAGTAATGTTTGCAAATGTTATTTAAGTCTCCCAAGACTCTGAAGGAAACAGTTACAGAAAGAAGAGTGCCATGACCCTGGATGAGAGGGGGACAAGGTGCAAACCTGCTCCCCACTGGGAACATGCCAGCACCCCACTCACAACAAGTTTGCAGAGACCTGTGCTCTCGGCTTCTTTGAAAATAAGCAACAGCTGCTTCAATACAGCTACGACACTATAAGCACAAGGACAGGCAGTAGGAGTATAAGTGATTTTAATTATCTTTAATTTGAATTTTCTAAATTTTTAGAAATGAGCATGTAATAATTGTGTAATAAACTAAAAAATTAAAAAATTTTGACTTTATGTGCACTGATCCTTTTGTAAGACTAAGACAAAATAAAACAAACAAAACCCCTCCAGGACATGACCTACATGTGTCCTTAAAGCACTTTCCCCCACAGTAAGCATGAGAGTCTCCCCATGGGGGAGGCCCAACACCCACAACACCCGCCAGCCAGAGGACTGACGGTGAGGAGGCGCCAACCCCGCCTTCCTGGGGCAGCACTGACATGCTGCATTCAACTTGGATTCACAGAATGTGCTCCTCCACCCTTTGGGCTCTATATTTTAGTCAAATAACAACAACAACAACAACAAAACAAAGAACCCACTACCATTTCTATCTTTTGGAAGTTCTAGCTTTAGGAAGGGGTTCAAAACCCTGAAGTGAGGGGGCCGCAGGGTGGGCAGAGCAGGCAGCCCCTCAGACACCAACGGGTACTGCATGCTGCACTGAAATTGTTTATCTACTTAAAAAAAAAAAAAAAAAAACCCCACCATAAATTTGTGCACCTTCTTCCCAGTCTGTTCTTTCAAACACAAACTGACCATTTTCACAAGACAAGGTGCCGTGCCAGGAACAGAAAGATGAGGGGAAAGGCACCTAGCAATGAGACTGAAAACCGACACAAGAGAAAGAAACCTCGCAACAAACTTGGGGTCAGGCCACTGGGGCTCACTGATGCCACAGTTCCGGACTGGAACATGCACGTCGGGCTGCTGCCTGGATGTGGCCCCTGCGGGGTGCAGGGGCGCAAGGTGCAGGAACAGCCAGCCCCCTGTGGTAAATGATCTCCAGCCATCAGCTTTCCTCAGCTACACGCTTTATTTAGTATTTAAGACCTAATAATGCAGAGCAAACCAAAATCCTCCAAGGTGGGGAAATAAAAGCTTTTTATGAACCTCATTAAACAGTTCATTTGTTTGTGAAATGGGCTGACTGACCCACAGCTCAGCACTGAACACGCTGACGTCAGTGAAGGGACCACTTCCATCAGTGTGGTCACATGTGTTCTCCAACAAACGACAAGAGTTTGAAGTCTTAACTCAAAATGCCCCCAAGTACAATTCCGGAAAAATTCCTAGTCATGGAACCAACATCAGGGCAAAAATCATGTGTTAATACAAAGGTACAAGAACAAAGAATTTGTTCTTCCTTGCTTTCTGTCTCTTTTCCGCGAGGCGGGGTCAGTTTCATTTGCACGATAAATGTCAAGAGCTGCCCAGTACCATCACCAGGGCCAGGGCTCCCCATGTCTTTAATGGACATATTTAAACCGTAAGCTGACACACCCTTGGCAGCGGCACACATCCAGAGATGGTCTCCTTCTCACTTCCATTATCTCTGAGACAGTATTAGTGATTCTCACCATTAAACTGGCGCAGAAAGCTCCCGAGCAGAGGAGGACGGGGCGGGCCGAGCAGGGACTGTGCACTGAGACCTGACTCAGCCCAAGGGGACCGCTGAAGGCCACCCAGACCCAGGGCTGTGCTGAGAGGCCCTGCTGTTACCCAAAAAAGGGGCAACCCCCAAACCCCAGCAGAGGACTCTGACAGAGAAAAGTGGAGTGGTTGGGAAACACAAGCAGCCCACGGTCCTGTGGTATGGCCGGGCGTTGCTCACCACGCGAAAGGAAAGTCCAGCCAGTCAAGAGAGCCGGCCAGTTTGGGTTCTAACCAAAGCACTCAGAGTCCCCAGGGCCAGCAGCAGCTATGGTGGGATGTGATGTCAGTTTTACTTTTCCCTTTTTTCCCTGTCTTTTTACTTCTGGGCTATCTGCAACGTCTGACTTCTGTTATAAAGAAAGGAACACACATTCCTGCTGAACACCTCGACACCACAGGACAGGCACTCAGGTGACACAGGAGGGATCTGGCCCCAGAACTCCTCCCTCTGCTTGAGGACGACACTCAACCTGGAAACCAGCCCCTCCAAACACAGAACACATTTTCCACGTGTTACCTGGATCCGGTTCAGCTCCACCACAGGACCGTGCTGGCGATCTCGCACCATGGTTGCTTGTACTACTTTTCGGAAAGCTGCCTCCTAAAACATGACAGATAAAACTCAGAATCTGGGGCCTCCCTGGTGGTGCAGCCACTACAGCATGAGTTCGATCCCTGGGCAGCGAGCAACCCACATGGTACAGCAGACCTCTCCTGTCTCGCCCACTGCTCCCCTCAGCAGTGTGTTCGGTCAATCTGCCTGTTCTGTTCCCCACTCTCTGGTGAATCCTCCCACTCCCCACACCTCTGGCCTGTACCCCAGTTCTTGTATGCATAAATAATAAATCTTAAAAAAAAAAAAACTCAGAATCTGATGAAAGTGTTACTCAAGGACAAATCATGTCATAGTTTTTGTTTAACATCTTCTGTTCCCAGAAGTCAGATTTTCTTACAAGCAGATAACTGCAAACTCTTTCAGGCTGCAAACTCTTTCAAGTGCCAGGCTAAGGGGGAGCGGCCTCAGAGAGCACAAACTGGCTGGAGGCAGAAGGAGCCCACATTCTGAGCAGAGAAGGGAGGCCGGAGCCTGTGGAGCACCTGCACTGACTCAAGTCTCACGTCAGGCTCTGAGGATCAATGAGAACCAAGGCTTCCCAGCCAAACTGAAGTCCACTAGTGGCAGGACTGGTCTCAAACACTAGGCCTCAGTGTTGCCATCCTGACAGAGACACTAACTGCAGAGCCACAAAGCTGGGGAGAGAGCCAGGATGGGGATGGGGAGGCCAAAGGGGGGAACACACTGGCACCCTGAGCGGAAGCTTGAACACCTAGGCAGAGATGGCAGGAAAAGGAGTGGGCCCAGTGTTCCCCAGGGACAGGCAGGCCAGCCACACTCATACAGACATGGCCACAGGGAGCAGCCATTTAGACAGAAGGAAGGGAGACTCAAGAGACACTCGGAGGCATGATCAGAGGGAATCCCAGGACCCCGCCCATGGACAACTATGCCCTCTCCCAGCAACGGAATCCTGGGGGAGCACGAGGGACCCACGGCAGGGCCTCGGCTCCTCCAATCTCACAAGGCAGGAGGGCAAGGGCCCAGGAAGCCCAAGATCACAGTCCCAAAGGTAGAAAGGGATGCAATGAGGGCATCCCTGGGGCAGGCCCTGCAGAGGGCAGCCGTCACCATTCTCCCCTGTACAGTACCCACCAGTTAACTCTGCCACTGCACCCCACCTTATCTCTGACTTCCTAACTACTCAGCCCAGAGACCAGGTGGCTTCAGTCCCCTCCTCCTCAGAATGGCTTCACCTGGCCTGCCCTCTGGGCCCATTCAGATGCCCTTATTAATGATTATTCAGAGCCTATTAAATTATCCTACAGTTAGGATTCTCTACAAACCCTGGTACAGAACTTCAATCCCATGTGTAACTTTGGGCACTTTCTCTCTGGATATTCTGAAGCGATCCTGCTCTTGACTCGCCACTGTCACCACAAGACCCACTCCCCAAATTTCCCGGCAGGGGCTGATCCTTTCCTGCCTGGAAGAAGAGAGGGGAACTGCTCATTTCCTCCAGCTGAAGATGCCCTACTGCCTCACTGGGTTCCTACTGTCTGCCCCACACTCAATCTGCAGGATATTCTGTCCTGTCTCTCACTCTGCTTTCTTCCTACAGGGAAAGGCTCTCTCCCCCTCACTGCCAATCATCACCTCCACTTTGAGGGATAACACAGATGTTGAAGTAATCAAGTGTGATAATTTTTAGTATTGAAAAACTGTTGAGGGCCTCCCCTGGTGGCGCAGCGGTTGAGCACTGGGCTGCAAAGCTGCCCGTAGCCTCTGCAGCGCCGGTTCAAACCCCGGCCACTGGCGAGGGCCCCACATGGTGTACAGACCTCTCCTGCCATGCCCACTGCTCTCCTCAGCAGTGTATTTCGTCAGTCTGCCTGTTCTGTTCCCCGCTCTGGCTCTGGTGAATCCTCTCACCCTCCCACACTTCTGACTGTACCCAGTGCTTGTATAAATAAATAAATAAATCTTAAAAAAAAAGAAAGAAAAACTGTTGAAATTACATTCCATAACAATTTTACATACCCACAGTTCTTTCTTGCTCCCCACTATAGAGAGAGGATCTTATTAACAGTCCTATCACCGTCTATGTGCTCTCACACATTAAAACAAAATGTGTGTGGTTTCCCTCAATTAAGTGGAAACAAAGTCTGTTTAGACAGGACCCCAAGAACAGATCATAATCTTTGATAACAAAAGTCACAGAATCACACTCTCTGGGGTTAGGAGTCCCCATCACAGCCTCCCTGCTTTTTTCCACCCTACAAGTTCTAGAATATCTTGTCAAGCTGCTTGCAACATAATGTCTTCCAGGGAAAGGAAACTCCTACTCTTGAATCAGGCATTCCATTTCTAGAAAGCTCAAATTATTATAAATGTTAAGGGGCCAAAACCTGCCCCGGGGGGTTCAGATGTCCTCATTCATGATTATTCACAGCCTGCTCAACTATGCTTCCACTAAGAAACACTGCATATCCTAGAACTGCTAAGTCACAGTGCCTTCTGGCACCCTCTGCTGGACATCACTGGGGAAGAAATGATTACAATGTTTTTCTTTCCTTCTACTGCTGGTGGGCAGTTACCGTGGAGCCTCTAAACCAGGCAAGCAAAGGGCATCACAAGAATAGAGGCTTAGTTTTGTGAATCCCTCACACTTCAGAGGAAGTGGGAGGCAGAGATTACCAGGGAAATGCAATGAGAGACAAAGGAGAATTTTGTCTGATTTTCACTGATTCATTCAAAGCACCCAAGGCAGAGAATGGCACATAGTAGGTGCTCAATAAACACTTGCTGAACAAGTTACATTCTCTACAATCCCAGTGAGGAATTTTTGTCCACTGAAGCACACTGGAAATATCAGTTTCACCAACAGTAAGGATTGCTGCAACAATACCTTTCCCTGGGATATCAGAATTCCTCGTAGAGTATCAAACCCCACGGACGGCCCGAGTCCAGTCTCGTCAAGAGACCCCTCCAAATCGAACATGGGGATGCAAGGGCAGAAGAGCTCAGAGATGTGGTGCAGCAGCAGTAGCCGGTTGCGCAGAGCAATGATGGGGATTTCCTGCAAGTGATTGTACTCCATGGGCACCTGAAACATTGAAACCATGTGATGTCAACTTGGGTGTCAAATGTCCAGAGAAGCCATGGTTTGTGGCTGGAGCTTGAAAATATATTCTTTTTAAAACAGAGAAGCATATATATGCCTTCTGACTTTGGCCTGAAAACCACATTGTTTCTAGTACAATATTCTGTCTGGTTTGACTACTTGAACCAAGTAATGTAAAGATCAAGGAGAATGCTAAAAAATTACACAGAAATATATTTAAAGGAACATGTGAGGGCCTACACTATCAGAAGGGCTTTGTATCATTTATAAGACCTTGAATGCAGGTTACACATACATACACACACACACAGAATGACAGACACAGAATACTGGTTGGTGTGAATGTCAAGGTTATTTTCAATGGAATGTCTTGGTAAGAATATCATGGAACAATGTGGTAGTACATGCACAACTTAATACACAAACAGTAACTTTGTCACAACTTGCACACCTCCTGGCCCACTGGTTCAACCAGTACTGACCTGTGCAGGGAGCTTCCCAGCGCTGGCAGGCTTGCTGGTAGACCACGCCAGGGTGTGTGCTGAGCCGCAGGCCACACGGTTGACCTTCTTACCCTGAAGGGCAGCTACTAACCGAGGCCTCTGGATGGCGTTTGTTGTTCCATCTCCCAGTTGCCCTTCATCATTGTCACCCCATGTATAAACTTCACCTAAATGAAGTTAATTTAGAGTAAGGACTCACATACTAGGGCCAATGAAAACACCACCACCTTCTTCCACCGCAATCACCACTGGGTGTCAGCAGTAACTGCCTGAAAGTCAACCTCATGTCTGACTGACGCATCTCGAATCACCACCTTCAGAGGCACCACTTCCCTAACTCCAGACAGTTCGGGCAGGCCAACGTGCCTTTTCAAGTGATGCACGAGACTGTCTGATCTTAAAAATTCAACAGTGATGGTTCAGAGGACTAAGCATGTACCTTCAAGAGTCTTAATCAGAATAAACTTTAAAACAGGTGGTCATATCCTTAACAACCCAAATTGATTCTGTATGAAAAATGGAAAAGGTAAATTTTTAGCTAAACAAAATCCATGTTTTTTAAAGAAACATGTAGTTCTTCCTACATTCATATGCTGAACACGAGAGTCATCACTGATGAGAAAAATCATTCCTCTTGTGTGCCATCCTGGACCCTAAGCATGAAATGACACCATAAAATTTTCTAAGGGTAAGGCCACTCAGTGCCTAGAACAGAAATGAGGTTTTCTGGAACTGTCATCACACGCTCTTCAGGGTGTCACACAGACACAGCACGGCTCTGTAAAATGAAGGCTAACCCAGGGCACTGTGCTTGTGTCCTGCCCCGTCCTGCCCTTGACAGCTAAGCCCGGAAGCCACTGGGTGGTATCAGAGCAAGAGTAAGAAGAGAAAGACCTCTCTGCAGAGGTGCAGCTAGGTTCAGGGGACCACAGTCCCGAGGGACCAGGGCTTCCACATGGGGTGGCAAGATGTGGGAAGTTAGCCCACACAGGAAGACTACACACCCACGTGTGAGGGCAGCCTAGAGTGGGCAGTCACACCCAAGTGGGGTGAGGATAAGCCACTCGGGGAGAGGCAAAGGCGACGATGAGACACTGGCCACCCGCGGAGACTCAGTACTGGAATCAGACTAGGGACATTGGGATCCAGAGAAAGGAACCACGAGTGTGGAAAGGAAAATCAGAAAGAAGCCTTGGGTACAGAACTGGACACATGGTTTCCAGTACCCATACAGAGATACAGAAACAAACACAGAAGTAACTGTGCATGTGATTTACACACATACTCTCTGTAGTTCTACCCACTGGGAGGTCCCAGGAAGAGCAACAGGCCAGCAGCAATGAACCCACCGAAGGGCTTGTCTTCTAAATCCCGTTCTCCTCTGGAGACACCAGGCTCCTAAAAAGTCAATCCGAGGTTTGGGGCAGGAAAGGTCAAGATGGGGACGGAGTGTGTCAGAAAGCGAGGAAGGACTCAGTGAGTGATGAGGACTCCTCAGGAGCTAAAGCTAGCCAAGCAGGACAAAATTTGAAAGCATGGAAGTAACAGCGAGAGATTACATATAACTCACTGACTGAATTAGGAAACCATGAGAGCCACACAGTTGTAAACAAATAAATTAAATATTTGGTGAGAATAAAATAGGCACTGAGAAAGAGGAACACCAGACACACACACTGAAGGCTTGCAGCTGGTGTCCGATGGGGCGGGTGAGGTGGGAACACTCTTGTGGGACTGAATCCTTAATCTGTGGAACCTGACGCTCTCCCTGGGTCGAGTGTGTCAGAACAGAGCTAATTCCCAGACAGTCTGGTATATGAGAACTACCTGGTGTGTGTGTGTGTGTGTGTGTGTGCGAAACATCCTCCCCTCCAGGTGGGAGTAACTCCCAGGCATTATCTTCAGTTCCGCAGGAAGGGGTTCAACATGGCCTCCCTGGGCTCCAGGCCAAGTGTCACCAGACTACATGCCTTCATGGAGGCCCTGTTCCCCTGGCTCATTCCGGCTGTTGGCAGAATTCAGTTCTCAGTAAGACTGACATCCCGCGTCCTTGCCGACTGTTAGCTGACAGCCACCCCAGCCTCCAGGGGCCGCCTGCATTCTCCGGCTACTTGCCTCCACCTCCAAAGCCGGCAATGGCAGGTGAAACCTTCACTTCAAAAATCTCACCTGCCTCCTCTGTCACCTCTCTGGCACACCTGCCTCTTCTGTTTTGAGGGGTTTGTGTGACTATACTGGCCCACAAAGTAATCCAGAATCATTTCCATACTGTAAAGTTAGTAAATTAACAACTTTAATTTTCCTCCTGTTAAGTCCCTTCTTTGCCATTGTGTTGGGGTCCCTGGGACTATCCACAGGTGTGATGATTCACTGGAACTCCCAGGAGTCAGCACGTATCGCACTCAGAACTATGGCCCTGTCGTAGCATCGGCAAAGGGAAAAAGCAGAGTGATGTCTACAGGAGAGCAGGCGCAAAATTCTAGGGGCCCCTTCCCAGTGGAGCCCAACGGGACACATTTAACACAATGGGTGGGGGTGGGGTGCTTAGTCTGATGCATTCCTCAGATCGCTGCCGCTCCCTCCTCACAGCTGCCTATGTTATCCCTGAGCAGACCTCTGGATTTAAAGCCCTCGTGTTGCCACGCCAGGCCTCACACCTACCATCCTCACTGCAGCACACGCAGTGCAGGGAGCCAGTGGCAATGGCAATGACTTTCTTCCCCTGCAGCCCTTGGACCTGCCGAGGTCTTCTGACATGATCGTCGGATCCATGGCCCAGTCTGTGATAATCACCTTTGCCCCTGCACACAAGGAAACATGGAACTTACAAGTACAAGGTCAGCTCCATACCACCCCGTCCCATCCTGAGGCCACAAGCACCACTTCAGGACACGAACCACAGCCCACCACACAACTTATATTTCCATCTAAGAAAAGACAGTTAATATAACTTCAATTAACAATCTGGTTTTGGAGGAAGTAAACCAGCAGGATCTTGCATACCAGGTATAAACAGTGCCAGATTTGGTAAGGGCGACAGAAAACTGGGATCCACATTCCACCTTAACCACTCCGAGGCCTGTGAGAGAGTCGATCTGGAAGGAAAAGGATCAGTTAGATTGAACTCACCAAGGTTTTGCTGCAACCACAGAGACTGAACCCATCTAATAAAGAACTGGAAGCCCTGACCCGTGTGGACTATACAGCACAACTCAAAACCCTGCTCAGTGTTGACAGGAGGAACAAGACACCTGGCTCTGAGGAACAGGAGTGAAGCGTGGCCAGGAAGGCATGCCCCCAGGCCCTGAGGCCCAGGCAGGTCACTGGAAATTCACAGCTGAAGACTGATAGTTTTTCCCATCATCCACTTCTCTTGGGAGTCCCATTCTCCAGCAAGCCTTCCAGCCTCCTCAGTTCCCTGAGGGCAACAGAGGAAGAGCAGCAGGCAAACAGGGGAGGGATAGCCAAGAGGACCAGGGTTCCGGGATTAATCCAAATAAATACAACTCACCTCCACCCCTATATACACCAGGGTTCAGACCCCTCATAGCCAGCACTGGGGGGTCCCTATAGGGTTCACTTCATTAGTCATGGGTGTTCCTTTCCCAGCAACGTATGTTCTTACTACCTATGGCTGTCCTAAGACTTAAGTTCTTATATTTGTTTTAAATTTAAACTGATTAAAACAAGTGATTCTCTTAGTATGTGCTTCATGGCAAACCTGTCGTGATCACATCAGTAATAACTTTCATGCCCTCACTGCCCAAATTCTAATCCTGAAGGTGCCTTTGTCTACAAACTTCTTCACTCAACAATGTTTTCATAAATACAGAAACCCCAAGTAACCCTTAACATGGTTAAAACACCTCCCGCCTGTAAGGGGAAAAGAGCAAGAGGTAATGACAAGGAGGCACATGGGCCCCTGGCTTCCTAGCAGTCCCCGGCCAAAGCAGCCTGAGCAGAATGAGGGCAGCTCCTGCCCAGGGAGCAGGGCTGCAGTGCCCCCAGACCGGTCCCCTCTGCCAGAGCTGTGCCCACACTTCCTGGACACCAGCTACACGTGTATTGATAATGTGCCAGTGCCTGTGAGGGAGCACACTTAGTTTTGCCCTTAAGTGATTTAAATTTAAACTTAAATAGCAGCACAGCTCTGGGAAGAAGAGCAAAGCAGCTCAGGCTCACACTCTTGTCCTATATGAGGGGCCTTGGCGGCTCACCAATTCCCAGGGCTGCCTGTGCACTGTATGGGCCTCTATTCTGCATGTGTAGTTCCTGAGCCCCAATAAGACTGGCTTCCAGGTCCACAGCAAAGCACCTCAGCTAAACAGCCAAGTGGTGTTCACACACTGCAGTTCACTAAGCAGTCAGCACGGGCTCTGGACACATCAATGAACTTAACTTTGGCCAAATGCCCGTTTACAAAGGCAGTTAAGAAACGGCCCAGCAGCAGGAGCTCGTGCAGAGCAAAGCAATCTGATCCCTGAAGCCTCTTTCTGTGACTTCTCCAGGGATGTCCACTTAACACGGCATCTGGCTAAGCCACATGCAACCCTTTCAGCAAGCACCACTTCGTTTCAGAGCCACAGACCTCTATAAACTAAAAAGGTGTGAATGACTCATTATCCTTTCCTTCTAATGGTCTACATACTAAATAAAACCACAGGCTCAGTGGCACCCCACAGGATTATATAATTTCCCTAGAGAACACAAACAGCCCTCAGGTATCTTAATACCTTTGGAACTTTTGCTCACCTTTTGCCCAATTACCCATCATACTTCCTGTGAAGATAAAGACCCCGACTGAGAAGTGTGCAGGGGGGGGGGGAGCCAGTCCGAGAGGACCCCCTGTTCTGTGGATGGTGCCCTGAGCCCCAGAGAGACCCAGCCCCCACGGGTTCCGGGCCCACCAGGAAAAGCGCCTTCTCCCACTGAGTAGACAAATACCTTCATGGGCACTTTGCAGCCATCGCTGCCCCCTCTGCCAAGCTTGCCATAGTCCCCATCTCCCCAGGACCAGACGGTGTCATCGTCGGTGAGACAGAGGGTCTGGGCATCTCCACTGCCACAGGCCACGTCGATGACACGGTGGCCCTGCAGCGCCTCCACCTACAGAGGAGAGGTCATGGGTCACCTGGCAGCACAGAAGGCGGTTTACCAAAGGAAGATTTGAAACAGCAAGGATACTTTTTGTGCATGGGTGCCTATTTTATTTCATTTATTTATTTAAAGATTTATTTATTTTCTACAAGAACCGGGATACAGGCCAGATGCACGGGAGGGTGAGAGGGTTCACCAGAGACAGAGCGGGGAGCAGAACAGGCAGAATGATGAAACACACTGCTGAGGGGAGCAGCAGGCGAGACAGGAGAGGTCTGCCACACCATGTGGGTATCTCCCTGGCCGGCCAGGATCAAACCCGTGCTACAGCGGCTGCGGACAGCTTCACAGAGCGGCGCTCAACCACTTGCACCACCAGGGAGGCCCAGTGCCTATTTTAAACCTCTACAAAGGACAGGGAATTTTAATAATCCCATAAGACAAATACTTTCATCTATTTGAATTATAGTACCCCCCTCCACCCATTGCCCTTGGTTTCACTTACTCTCAATCAACCACAGTCCAAAAATATTATGCAAAGGAAGATATTTAGAGATGCCACAATCACATGACTTCTTTTTGTAGTATGTAGTTATAATTGTTCTATTTCATTATTAGCTATTGTTATTAATGTCTTCCTGTGCCTAACTTATGAATTAGCATTTATCATAGAATGTGTGCACAGGGGAACAGCATATACAGCACATGTCAGGTTCAGTACTATCCAAGGTGCCAGGCATCTGCTGGGGGTCATGGACGCGCTCCCCCTCAGGTAAGGAGGGAAGACTGTGAACACACCTGCACCACAGGAAGCAGGTGCCAGTGTCCACAATAACCCATTAGGAAAGCTGCCTATTCACACCATCGCCTCACCCCCAACACTACAGGCCCTTCTGAAACCAAGAAATTTTAAAAAGATGTCATGTAATGTTTACTAATATGAATAAAAACATATTTCAAATACTGCCCTCTTTAAATGATCCATGGAATCCATGCCAATGGATTTTATTTCCACCCAAATAAAACATACTTGTAAATCATGAGGCTATGACAGGAAATATTTTTGGCTTTAAAAATTATGACAATTCCAAGTTGCTCCCACCCTTCCAGGGGTAGGAAGCCACGCCAGGCTCCAGCACCTTCTCTGGTGCCTTCTCACCAGCTTTGGCTTTAACTGATCCTCACTGTCGCTATGCCCCAGGCGGCCATACCGGCCCTTGCCCCAGGTGTAGAGGTCCCCAGCTGCGGTGACGCAGGCACTGTGGGCTCCGCCGGCAGCAACATCCACCACCTCGATTCCTCTCAGTGACTCAATGACCCGGGGGCGGTCGCACGGACTGCAAAAGAGGTGATAAAATATAACTAAAATACAGTTGTTGTTTTTCTTTCTTTATTTGATTATTATTTTTTACAGTGACAACATTGGTTTATAACACTGTGTATGATTTAAGGGAACAGGTTCACAACTCCTCAGATGTATGTCACTCTATCACACCCACCACCATCATAGTTTTATTCTTAAATACTTTTAAAGTATTAAATGCCAAACTCTGGGTTTGCTCCTCACTTATTCAATTCATGCCTCTCAATCTATATCCTTTGACTCAACTGTTAAATCAATCAAGAATAACCATTCACACCTGAACTCAAGATTTCATAACTTCTTACCCACCTCCCTTTCCACAAGTTGCCCTACTGCCACAGAGTTGATGCCCAGTCTAAATCAGGGCTAGCAGACACTGTCCATATGTGGACCACGTCTGGCCCAAGGCCTGTTTCTCAAAGACTAGTGAGCTGCGAATAGGATTCTACAGTTTCAAAGGTTGTTTTTTTTAAAAAAAAAAAGAGGCATATCAACAGAGACGTATGTGGCTAGCAAAGCCTAATCCTTATTACTGTCAGGTCCTCTACAGAAGCCAGCTGCCTGGCTTGCCATAAATCAGCATGTCATTTAAGGGGTTTTACTGTATCAATGTCAACTTAATAATTATTGAGTTGCGAAAGCTCTTTATAACGATTTTGGATATAAGACTTTAGTGAGACATCTGGTTGTAAATACACTTTCCCAGTCTGTAGCATGTCTTTTCAATCTCTTAAGTGTTTTTCAAAGAAGTTAACAATTTTTTGAAGTCCAATTTATCATGTTTTTCTTTAACGGATCATGTTTTTGGAGTGCTATCTTCAAATCTATGCATGACCTAAGGTTACAAAAGTCTTCACTCAGTTTCTTCTAGAAGTTTTTAGTTTGAGATTTTAATTTATGACTACAAATTTTGAGTTAATTTAAATGTGCTAGAAAAGAATTTAAGTTTACTGCTTCCATGCCACTAACCAATTATTCAAAACCATTTGTTAAAAAGACAACCTTTTCTCCAATAAATCATTTTTGCATACTTTTCTAAGTTGTACATATTGGAAATGTGCCCCCATCTGGAAGCTTTCCACAGGCAGCAAGGTGGAGCAATCTTTACAACGCACCTCGTTTGTTTCCCATTTCTCAGGGAACACTATAAGTACTTTACTGCCCATGTCTTTGGCGCTACTGCGCTGTATTTGGTCTGGTGCTCCTGTTATTTCAGATAGGAATGTTCCAGTTACTCTAACTTGGAGGGAGTTCTCATTGATTTCTAAAAATTATGTTTTTCGAACTAGTTTGGTTTAAAAACAAAGTTTGGTGGCTTTGTTTAAAAAACCGTCATTCTTGTGTCTTCCTCACTCCTGTCATTTCCTCGGTGTTGATAGTTTTAGTATTGTGTGTTATCAAAATGCCAAATGTGATTCAGTAGATGACTAAGGATCAGAGGGAAGGGACTCAGAGGAGAGAAACAAAGGAAGCTTATCATACTTAGCACTTAGAAATCAACATGGTAAGAAATCAAAAACTCAAAATTGATTTTTTTTCCCAACAAGGGGTCATGTAGGCAAACCCACATAGGGGCACATAAACTTATTTCTGGCAAGTGAGTCATTAACATTTAATTTGAATAATCTATTATGAATGTTGCGCTGAAAATAAAATGCCAATACACTATACCAGCATTAAAACAAATGAAAAAGGAAAACATAACACTGAAAATGATGTTAGCACATAATACCTTCTGTTGCCATGCCCCAGCTTCCCATCTTCGGCCTCACCCCAAGAGTAAACTTCTCCTTCTGAAGAGAGGGCAAGACAGTGTTTCCCTCCTGAGTTCACAGCTACTTTCTTAATAAACACATGCTGTATGGACTCAAGTAACGTTGGGGTAGACACCGACTCTGTCCCTCCAATTCCGAGTCTGCCACCAGCACCATACCCCGTGGCATACAGCTAAGACGAGAGAAAGTAATGCAGACATCAGATTTTGTTCTAAGTACTCCTATATTTGAATAATTAATAAACCCAATCAGTGCTCTAGACATTCTCATTACAGAGAAATTACATTTAAAATTAAAAATTACAAGAATGTTTAAGACTTTATTTGTACTTTATCAAAGCTCTAAAAAATACCTCAGTTGTCAAAGGCTCCTGTGTAATTTTTTAAACATGGACGAGACCTTGTGACTGGCTTTAATGAATGGAATTTGGCAATAGGGGTGGACTGTGACTTCTGCATTAGGTCACACGCTGTGACTTCTGCCTTGCTATCACTCTCTTGCCTTCTCCCTCACTTATCCTGACAAAAGACTGAAGGCAGCCTCAGTCAACAGTTCAGGAGGAATCAAATCCTCCCCAGCAGAGACTGCAGATGATTATAGCCTGATGGAAGATTCTGGAGTGGAGGAACCAGCTAAGTCAATGGTTCAAAGAAATGGCCAGTTAATACATGTGTATGTTTTAGGTTCAACAGAAAACTAATATTGTACCAAACAGACAAGGAATTCCAGAAGGAGCACACTCAAGAATCCCGGATCTCCCCAAAACCCCAAACAAAACAAACACAAACTACAAAAATCTAAAATGTATCCTGACCAAGTTGAGTTTCTTCAAATAATGTGAGAATGTTTAATATAACAGAACTAATTAATCCATTCACTATATTAATCCACTTAAAGGGGAAAACATCCAAAGAATATTTTCTTTTAATGCAGAAAGTGTGTTTAACAAAAATCAATACCCATTCATAAAGAGAATTTTCACAATCTGACAAAGGGTATCTACCAAAACCCCACAGGAAGAGTGTGACATGTTTAATCAGTCTTTCTGGACCAAGACAAAATCAGGCCCTACCATAACCACTCCTGTTCAATATTGTGACACCCATGTGTGGAGGTGAGTTCCCTGTCTCCCACACAAATGGGGGGAGGAGAGGAATGAAAGAAGTGAATGGAAAGGAGAGAATAAAATCTATTCACAGATTATGGCTCTCTATGAAGTAAAAAAAAAAGCTTGAGATACATAAAATAGAATATCGTAACCAGATATAAACACACCAGCAGTTTTGTTTTAAAAGACAGCACTGATAGCAGACAACAATAAAAAATATCTAACACTGGTATGCAAACAATTGCAATACAGTTACACAGTCGGTTGCATTTCCAAATAAAAAATTGTAAAAGCCATAAAACATACACCATATAAACACCACATAAAACATATCTCAAGATCCTACAGAAATACTTCAGACCTCTAACTGGTTCCAACAAAGCACAAGAACTACTGATCTTGAGATAATGCTGTTTCAGCAGAATCCTTCCTCATCCCACGAGCCTAGCAATGCCCCTCTATGGTGACAGCTGACTCTCAGTCTGCAGGTCACAGGACACACAAGATGCACCATTACCTTCCCATCAGCTGTCACTGCGAAGAGCGTCTGCTCGCCTCCAATTAACTGCACAGGTCTGAGAGTAGCCAGGGCTTCACACGGAGTGGGGACTTTAACTTTCGCACCTTCGATGCCCCCCAGCTGCCCTCTATGATTATGTCCCCATCCATAGATTGTTCCACTACCGCCGGCAGAGAGAGTCCAGTCATCTGGTCGCCTACAACAAACATCAAGCCAACAAGTGACATGGGAGAGAACTGCACATGAGCCGCCTTTCTCTCACAAACGTTATGTCTTGTTTCTGATGTAATTACCTGTTCATCCACTGCACCAGCTGCTCATCTTGTTCTCTTTTAAAAATGTCGTGGTTCTCATGGAGAACATCCATGTTTTCACTGTCTGCCATTAATTCACGAATTTTCTTAGCCACCTAGATAATATTATGACTATACGTCAAACACACATCTCAAGAATAAAATATGTAACATTAAGAAGACAGGAGGAATCCCCATCTGGGATTACAAGGAATGCCAAGATCATGATTTTATGGCTAACAAGCAAAGCCAATGTGATATTATCAAGTCTAAGAAATTTAAAAATGTTGAGGTAGTATCACTGAATCTTCAGTTTACTAAAAAGTAAACTTTAGCTGAAATGCTCAGTGCCCATTTACTCATTTTTCACTGGTTTTCTCACCTACTTCACTTTGCTCCCTGGAAGTACGGCCTGCAGAGTGTGTCTGTGAGGGGAAGGGCAGCTGCCCAGCCTGGCTTGGTACTATCATCCAAGGGCACGGCAGCAAACACAAAGCACCTCTGAGAGCAAGTGCCCAGGCCACATGGAAGGCCCTTGGTCTGTCCCCAGTCAGAAGCTGAAAATCTCTTTGTAACACATTTGTGTAATATGTCAGGAGAAAGGGGAGATGTACATGAGATGCTCAATAAGAATTCCCGCTCTACTGGGTCCATAAAATGCTTCTTAATAAAAGAAAAAGGGGGAGGGAGTTACTTTATGGTATTGCTTGGCAAGATGAATGCTTCTGTGTCTCATAATACTAGCATTTTTTTCTTTTAACTAAAGCTGAATTTTTTTTGCATTTCCAAAATGATTCCAAAACCAGGTATAATACCTCATCGAGAAACAGGCGGGGCAATGGTGTTCTCTTGTCCAGGGCCACAGCCACACGGGAGGCCATGCAGTACCTTCGGAACCAAGCCCACTTGTGTGTCTCAGCACAGCAAGGGAGAGTGTCTAGCTCCAGGTCGCAAGCAAGAGCTACCAGTACCTGCATCCATCAGAAACGAAACACAGGGACACTGAGAAATGTAGTGAATGCTCTACTTCACCAACACTTTGTGCCAAAGACACAAGGCCTCTAAAGGTCCTCATTCAGGAGCTCCTTGTTCTAGGCTGTCACCCCTGGCAAGTGTTTTGTCATCACCAGTGATGTGGATAATTTCTACTCAGCAAATAGTGATGCATCTGCTACACAGGACCTCAGGTCCTCAACTGAGACAACACTTAGGCCAACTAACAAGGAGACCCCTCTCAAAACTTGTTATTATTTAACTTACAAGGGCATAAATCACATGGGCCTTTCTGGAAATTTTCTGCATTCCACATCGGCAGTATCTACACCTGCCCTCGAGGCCTGAAACAAAGGCGCTGCACACGCTAGCTCTGTGACCCACCCCCCACAGTCAGCCCCCATCATGCCAAGTATTACCTTAAAGAATGGGCTATGGAGCAGCTGTTTGCCACCTCTCACGATAGGATCTTCATATTCAAACTGTCTTTGCAAAGCTTCTGGAAGGCCTTTCACCAAAGCAGCAAGAGCACTGCCTGTAAAACTCTAAAAAAAAAAAAAAAAAAAAAAAACAAAATCACAAGGATCCAAACTGTTGGGGATTTGAGTGTTTTGTTTTAATGAGTCAAAGGTTTTATTACATTTATACTATTCTCTCTAAAGTAATACATAATGATACTCCAATATGAAAAAAGCTAAAAGAGCATAACAAACCTAAAATAAAAAATGGGAGTTTGAAAATTCACCTCCTGTATGTTTGGTCTCGCTTTCAGTAGGGCCACTCCTAGGGACCAGTCCCTTTCTGGCCTAGAGCTCCACCTCTTCTAGCGTTAGGCTCAGGGGCCTATGGGATGTGATGAGTTCAGCAGACAGCCTATGCTCAGAGCCATCGACACTTTACTATTTCTAAAATAGAGTTCAGTCTGGACTCAGTATGTGGAGCAAAGGAGGACTGATGTGACAAAGGCAACCTTCTTCTTAAGTGAAATTTCAAAACTCCTTTCAGTATTTAAATTACTGGTTCCAATTATTACATTTTATTCCCAACGGGCCAAACATCTAGAAACAGTAAAGTTCCGTACCAAAGCTCGTGTTTCCCCATCAGTATCACCAAGTAGCCTGTTTATGTTGATTGATTGCCCAAATTCAGTGGTAAGCAACTTCCTCAGCCTTTGAAGGGCCCACATTCTGTGACTGGCAGCTGAAATGGGCAGAGAGAAAACATCAGAAGCTTGACCAATTTTCCCAACAAATAAGAGAGATATAAGCAAAAAAGGTGCCACATACCTAAGGCACTCAGCTGCGCGCACGCTGCAAGTGACGCTGCAAGGCGAGGGACTATGCTTCTATTGGAGGCCAGATTGAGCCGAAAGTCTAACAGACAAGTCACCAAGTCCATGGACGGGCAGGAGAGGACACAGCGGTCGGAAAGGAGGTCTTTAGGTCCTAGGGAATGGGCACTGTAAACATCCCTGTGTGGACAGGGAGAGGGATCTCCCATGCGGAGATTCACAGACATCCGACCAACAAGGTGTGGGCCTTGTCCATCTGGATGCTACCTGTTCGAACCACAACTGTCTAAGTCACACAAGTCTTTGTACAATGACATTTTATGTGAAACTCCAAGAGCTTAAAAATTGCAAACAGCAATGGCTCCTTTCCTGTTGTGAGAAGATAGAGTGGTAGCCCCTGACCAGTGGACAGTTCTGATCCTCACTGCAGTAGGGGCTCCGCCAGCGCTGGTTCCCACAGGAGACGCCAGGACCAAGGCACTACATGACAATGGTGTGTGTGTGTGTGTGCACATGTGTGCGCACCTTGTTCTAATCACTTAGCCTTGGTGGCTGCAACTCTCCTTACCTGCAGCTGGCATGATGGGGTAGACTGTGAAGCGCCAGCCCCACCCATTCACAGACCCATCACTGATGAACTTCCATTTCAACTCATCCCCTGGGATACGCAGCTCACTGGACCAGTCGGACCACTCTCGGCCTAGTGGAGAAAAAAGGCCTGGGGTTATGTTCATGCCATCATTCAATCAACACCAGCTATTGCAAACAGAAAGCAAAATCATTCACACCAGGCCTAAAAAACAGCTGGCTTCACCAACCCAAGATACCTCAAATTTAAGTCCACACCACTATAGAGGAATCACATTTTAATAAGACCATTATACTTTAACAGTCATATTAAAACATTTACTATAACCATAATACTGTGAAACCTACCATATTTCACAGTTAAATAGCTTCCTGTTCCTTCCTTAAGTTTCACCTAAGAATGAAGAAGCAGTTTCACTCTAGCAATGTTAGCAGTCCTGTTCTACAAAGATGCAAGGTGGCAGCCTGTTCAGCATCCCTGCTCATACCTGACCGCACGGAGACGATCCTGTTGACGCCGTCCATGACTGTGAGGGGGTCGTGGCGCCTCTCTGTGGAACACTGCCGGTCAAACTCCACCCTGAGTCCTTCTGCACCTGGAGGACAAATGGAGCCTGACTTTAGGGGGGGCATAAGGAGGACTCCTCCAAAGTTGGGTTTTGATGACTAAGGCATCTTTGCTTGATTATCCTTAAGCCAAACTTACTTTTCATGGTTTTCCGTATCGCATTTTATTTGGCAAAAGAAAGGTTTGTTTTTTTTTTAGAAAGGGAGGAGAAAATGATTCTAAAATAACTCGATAGCTCTTTCCTATCAAACACAATGGTGGTGACTATGGGCGTAATTAAAGAAGCGAAACTGCCCCACAGGCAGAGCACCACTGCCTCTCGGGGGCGGCCTGCGTACCTGGGATCTTCACGGTGCCGCTGGAGGAAGTGTCGTCTGTGTAGGGGTGGCTGCTCTCCACCACCACCGGCTGAGAGGACAGGCGGCCACTCTGCGAGTCTGTGGCTACATCCTCCAACTCGGTGACACAGAGCTCCAGCAACATATCTGCCACCTGGGGAGGCAGTGGGAGACAAATGAAATCTACGCCTGGAGCCCTGTGTGCGCTTGTCTTCTCGTGTTCTTTCCACAGGGACAGGGCGGCAGAGAGAAGGAGCTATAGAGTTTGAGAAACCTCAATGAAGGAAAGGCTCAGTTTCCTTGTCTACGGATAAAGGCTGTAAAGAGCTCGCAGAGGGGGCAGAAGCATGGACGTGCCCTGTGGACAAGTAGCCGGCGCTGCCCGACACACACAAGCCACTCGCTATGTGTCAAATGGTGAAACAAAAATGACTGTGATTGCCACAGCTTCTTTATATGCCAAAATGAGATTAATTCCTAGTGAGGAAAGTCTGTCTCAGGAACAAAAAATTCCAAGGGAAAGAGCAGGTGATAAAAATAGCTAAGATCCAGGGCCTCCCTGGTGGCTCAAGGGGTTAAGACGCAAGCTATGAAGCTATCCGCAGCCACTGCAACATGAGTTCAATCCCCCAGCCCGCCAGGGAGCAACCCATATGGCGCAGCAGACCTCTTCTTCTGATTCGCCCTTACCTGCTGCTCCCCTCAGCAGTGTACTTCGTCCAATCTGCCTATTCTGTTTCCCACTCTGTCTCTGGTGAATCCTCTCACCCCCCACACCTCTGGCCTGTACCCCAGCTCTTGTTTGCATAAATAAATAAATCTTTGGAAAAAAAAATAGCTAAGATCCTAGAAAGAGCTGGGCATCCATCAGGAGAGGTTGAATGGAAAGGATCCATCAGGCCAAGCAGGGCAGGTGGAGGGTCTGAGACGAGGAGCTACAAATAACAACACAAGGGGGGTTTCTCTGGACATTTAGGGTCAGCCCCTTACCATATTTTCAACGGTCCATAATGTTTTATTTCATTTTAAAATTTCAGGGGTTCAACCATTTAAGCGGTTAGTACTAACGATTATGAATTACTTGTTTTTTTTTAAATGAGACTGTTATAATAGCAATAATACATTAACCTCCACATCTTTCAATCCAGAAAAAGAAATAAACTATTCCCTATTCTGTACTTTTCAGGAATAAATAATTATTTTTCTCTATTTTTTTCTCATAGCTAGATAATAAACTCATTGGTTTAGTATACAGTTTTACAGACCAACTGTAGCATCACTGACACTAAGGTATTATAGAATTATCATTATAAATTCAAAGGCCCCTTTCTTTACGAGTCCCATGTAGATTAGGTCAGGGAAGGCCACAAGAGTAGCCTCTTGCTACTGCCAGGCCAGTTTGAATATTATCATATTTTCCTCTCTCCCCTTGAACCTGGTGTGTGTCACTGAGCCACAATACTGGCATCATTAAATTCCCACTGCAGACTGCCGTCGTCCCTGTCAGGGGTCTTCTATACTTCAGAACCTTCCTCTGCAGTCTTTCATTCCCGGAGAGAAGGGAAGAGGGGTCACAAATGTGGCTCTGCCCTGAGAGCATTCAGGGTCCAACGCCATCTCTCCCACCAGCATCCTGAGGGTCCTGCGTCCCTCTCACAAACTGCAAATTGCACTCTTCATTTACTATGTTTTCCAGATCACTCAACCGCACTTAAGTACTTCATTGTGTGAGTGGTGGTGACAAGGGCCAGAGGAATACAGATGACATAGCTGCACAGGGCATGTAGCCACTGACACGCTGACACGTGGGGATGGAAAGGCAGAACAAGGCCACTATAAAGTTATAGTCCCAGAGAAGTCCAAGGACATTGGGACTGAGCAATCTTAGTCATAAGACACATTGATTCTCTGCTATGGACTTTAAGCTCTAGACTAACCACTAATATGTGAGGCTATTAAAATTTAAAGTTGAACAACAAATGTTGGCGAGGATGTGGAGAAAAAGGAACTCTTGTGCACTGTTGGTGGGAGTGCAAACTGGTCCAACCACTATGGAGAGCTGTGTGGAGATTTCTGGACCTACTAAACATAGAGCTTCCATATGATCCAGCAATTCCACTCCTAGGTATTTACCCAAAGGACACAGAAACATCAATTCCAAAGAGCACCTGCACTCCTATGTTTATAGCAGCACTGTTTACAATAGCTAAGCTTTGGAAACAACCCAAATGCCCAAAAATAGATGACTGGATCAAGAAGATGTAGTACATATATACCATGGAATACTACTCAGCATTCAAAAAAGATAAACACATGCAATTTGCAGCAACATGGATGGCACTGGAAGGGATCATGCTCAGCGAAATAAGCCAAAAAGAAAAAGAAAAATACCGGATGGTCTCACTCATAGCAGGAATCTAGAAAACTTAAATAAGGGACCAGTAAAATGAATATAAGAAAGTGAAAATCAAAATCAACAAAAAACTATGAACCAGAGACACTTTTTTGGGGGGGGGGGGGGGAGGGGAAGGATTGGGGTCAGAATGGGGCGTTTGCAATTATATGGGGGAATATAAAAATAAAATTTAATAAAAAAAAAAAAATAATAAAATTTAAAGTTGAATAAAAACTTTTGTTCCTGGGCCTCCCGGGTGGCGCAAGGAGTTAAGCACCACGCTATGAAGCAATCCACAGCCTCTGCAGCACGAGTTCAATCCCCGGCCAGCCAGGGAGAAACCCACATGGCGAGGCAGACATCTCCTATCTTGCCCGCTGCTCCCCTCAGCAGCGTACTTTGGTCAATCTGCCTGTTCTGTTCCCCACTCTGTCTCTGGTGGAGCCTCTCAGCATCACATCTCTGGCCATATCCCAGCTCTTGTATGCATAAATAAATAAATCTTTAAAAAAAAAAAAAACAAACTTTTGTTCCTAAGGAGCACTTGCCATATTTCAAATGTTCAACCACTGACATAGCTGGTGGTTACCACTCTGAAAGGCTCAGTCTGGAACCTTTCCACCACAGTGGATGCTCAGAACACAGCGTTTCCACCACATTGGTGCTCAGTACAGAGTATTTCTACCACACAGATGGCTCAGTACAGAGCCTCTCCATGCGGCAAAAAGCCCTAGTGGTCACAAAGCTACCTAATATTAAAATCTATTTTCAAGCTGTAGTTAAACACTCTGGTAGTACTAACACATAGAGTTAGATTAGTGGAACAGAAAAGAGTCCATAAGTGGAAATGGACCCAAAATACCGGAGTTAAGAATATGCTAAACATGGTTTTCAAATCACTGAGAAAAGGACAGATTATTAACAAATGATGGCAGGGTGACTTATTTGCCCCTTAGGAAAAAATTAAGTTGGATTCCTGCTTTAATATCCCTACATCAAAATGAATTCACAATTGCTCAAAAATACAAATAAATGAAATCATAAAAATGGTAAGAAACTTGAAGGAATTTTTTAAAAGAATCATGTAGGGGTAAGTGTCATTGGGCAGAAGACAAAACCCAGAAACTGTACATTAAAAAAGCAAAACAAGCAGATCCAACTATGTTAAAAGACAGAAATTATACTACCTGGCCAAAAAATACCAAAATAATGTCAAAAGGCAAATGAGAGGAAAAATACCGCCCCTATGATAGAGAAGACACTTGTTTTACAGGAGTCCTTCTAAACGACTGTACACTAGGATGAAATCAAGCACAATATAAGGTGTGGTATCAATAGCAGCGCCCCTTGGAAAGAAGGGTCACAGCTTGATCCATTGCTCACCTGGGGATAGGCGGTGCCCATGCCAGACAGCACAGCTGAGAGCACATCCCTGCCCCTGTCTCCTGCCCGGCTGCACACGGACAGCTTGAGCAGGTCCACCACCACCCGGGTGTCGTCAGCGACCAGCAAACTGGTGAACTCATCCAGGGACTGAGGCTCTGGACCTGATGTTTTGTTTTGGCTTTCAACATCCTAAAAAATGCCAACAATTAAAATGAGGAATATGTTAAGAGATAAATAGGTACCCATAAACTCAAAGCATGCATAAATGCCACTGACTGAGTAAGGTACTTCATGAGGCATTTAAGACCGTGAAGTACCAGATTAAGAAACAACAGGTACTAATGTCTACCACCAGGTACTATGTTTTTAAGACCAAATAACTGTTTTACAAATCACCCACAGCATCTGTACAAAAGTAAAGCCCTGTGAGCAATTTGTGTCTTAGATTTATATCATAGGGGGAGGCTCAGAATAAATTCTCACCATGTAAAATCAACCTCCCAACCATATGATAAGCTTGGGAATTTCTATCAACTCAATTTGTACACTGAATTTTTATATATTTTGTCGAGACCCTCTCCACAATTCTTTCCTAGAATCTTATTTAAAATGACTTGATGTCGGGCCTCCCTGGCGGCACAGGCGGTTGAGTGCAGCACTGTGAAGCTGTCCGCAGCCTCTGCAGTGCCGGTTCGATCCCCGCTAGCCACAGAGCAACCCACATGGCACAGCAGACCTCTCCTGTCTCCCCCGCTGCTCCCCTCAGCAGTGTCTTTCAGTCATTCTGTCCGTTCTGTTCCCCACTCTGTCTCTGGTGAATCCTCTCGCCCTCCCGCGCCTCTGGCCTGTACCCTGGCTCTTGTATAAATAAATCTTTTTTAAAAAAAAATGACTCGGTGGCATGTAACATTATCAGTCAGCTCTTATTTCTTGGGTTCTTTGAAAAATACATAAAATAAGAATCTTTCAGGGCCTCCCCGGTGGCGCAGCGGTTGAGCGCTGGGTTGCGAAGCTGCCCGCGGCCTCTGCAGCATTGGTTCGATCCCTGGCTGCTCCCCGGCCACCGGAGGAGAGTCCCACATGGCGCGCAGACCTCTCCTGCCGCCCGCTGCTCCCCTCAGCAGTGTACTTCGGTCCTTCTGCCTGCTCTGCTGCCCGCTCTGGCTCTGGTGAATTCTCTCACCCTCCCGCGCTTCTGACTGTACCCAGTGCTTGTATAAATAAATAAATAATTCTTTTAAAAAAAAAAAAAAAAAAAAGAATCTTTCACTTTCCATTCGCAGCACATCAACTAAAACATCGCACCTGGGACCATCTCTCTCTTTCTCTTCTTCAGCAGCAGAAAGGAGCAGTTTGTTTGCCTTTGACATCATCAGACCCAGCCTCAACCTCCTGAGGGTGCCCTGCCTGAGATGGCCCACAGCCCATGCCCACCACAGAAGACCCTCCTGGAGGCTGACATTAATGTGCAGCTAAGGAAAGAAACAGCCACCAGAGCTGCCAAACCCCGAGGATGGGCCTGGAGGTAGCAGGACTCACTGAGCCTCTGCACTGAACATGGAGCGCCCAGGCCCTTCCAGGCCCCCAGGCAGAGTCTCACTAGCAGGACAAAAACAAGAACTCTGCATCACTCCGGTGTGCACCTGACAAAAGCAACAGCTAAAGAACTACTCCATACAGAAGACTAAGGAGACGACACTCTACCCTGGGTGGGTCCTCGACCTAGAAAGAATACCACTAGACAATACGCAAAGTCTGAGGGTGTGTGGATAAGAAGTGATCCTGGATCGTTGTCCTGATCCTTGGAAAACACACACTCAGGCCCCGAGGAGGATCATGCTCTGTTGCTCTCTCCCCAGGGCGCCAAGGAGCTACCAAGTAGAGAATTTATGTGAATGGGGTCAGAGAGCACACGCTATGTTCCAGTTCTATGTACTATCTCAAAAATTTCTGTGTACACTTAAGACTATTTTAAAAGAAAATGTTAAAGAAGAAACCCCCTTGACCTCTTTGGTTTTGGTCATGGTCTCTGCAATGATGCTGGCAGCTCCTGGGTCATCTGTCACTGGAATAAATGGTCGAGAAGAAGCTGAGGAAGCAGACGGGGTCACTGCAGATGGGGTCACAGCATCCTCAGAAGAGATCATCTAGTTTGGAAATACACAGGAAGGGGGAAAACTCAATATGACATATTTTCCACTTAAGTCCAAAAAGCCATAAAACCACTTGGACCATCTGGAATATTCCAGATTTTTTAGAGGTAACAAGGTGGTTATCTCACCAGCTACCACCTTTAGTGGGATCTAATTTGGTCTTGAAAAGCCAAGCAAATTCATACATCCAGGGAAATGTATGAACATTAACAACAGATCACATAAAGACTAAAATAAGCTCACATTTCAAGTTGGGTTTTTCCCAAAAAATTCTTTTCAAAAACTTTTGGCTTCAGAAGTACAGATAAAGGACTGTGGATTTGCATTTATTGATTTTTTTAAAATAATAAATCTATTTCCATTAAAATGTTAACAAAGCTCCTACAAATATAATATTTTCCAGTTCAAGCCAAAAATCATAGTAGTAGGTAAACTTTCTGAATTATGTAAAACAGTGACTTATACTTTTCTAGACACAACAGCAACTCCCTCTCAGTAAAGATCTAACAGAACTTTACTGGCTTGCCATTTATTTTTACCTCTCCCCTCTTTTCTTGCCATGGATTTGGACTAAGTCTGTCTTCAATATCAACGGTGAGCACACATTCCTCTGCATTCATGGGACTGGCCATGGCAGACGCATCAGAAGGGGGTGCGGAGGAGAAGGAGGGACACTCCACTGGGGACATCATGCTGGCTGGCATCAGGGCCCCAACCACCGCGTCTCTGTCAGAAAAGAAAACCAGGCCTGCATTGCATGCCTCTCACCCTGCAGGATAGCAGCCAGGAAATGGGAACTGACACTAAGGGACCCCCTCATCTTTACAGAGCAAGTAAAGGAGTTTTGGAAAATACCAAGTACTATTACTATATAGTCATCAGTTAACAGCAATTCAATACAATGTTTACTCTGGATCTGATGTATCTGAACAATCACAACGATGACAGATGCCTGAGAGGGCCTAAACCAAGGACCTCCAGTAGCAAAAACCAAACCAAAACAAAACATGCAAAACCTAAGAACCAGACCAGAGTAAGCCTCTGAATTTTCCTAAGAATCTTCCTGGATTATCGTCAAAGCCTGTTCACTGAAAATTGTGTACCAAGGTACCTCAAAAAAGGCTTCAAGAACTAAATGATTTCTCAGTTTCTCATAGGCCTTTATTCTGAAACTAAGGATGTGGGCTTCTTATTTCTAGTCATCAGATCCACTATAGTGTCAATGATACTACATAATAGTTTGCTTAGGTTGTGAGAACATACAACAAATATTAGAAAAGATGACACTATAAAATTCTGCCTTATGTGTTTGAATGAAGAGAATGATAAGTGGTCTTGAATATTACTATAAATTAATGTCAACAAATTGTTCCTGTTCTTTCCCAATTAATGCTTGGAATTTACTGGTCATAAAGAATAAAGAAATTCTTTTGTCTTGCTGTTCTGATTCCTATTTCGAAGTGCACTGAAGAAAGCATAAAGACACCATCACCAAAAGGTATAGGACCTAAAATGCACAGTATTTAAAATGCACATTCTCAGCGACATCTGATCAATAAGAAATTACAAAAACCTAAAGGCTACACAATTGCAGGATTTCAAAAGTTAGCAAACAAGCCTACCTGGCATACATGATTTGCAATGCTGTAAGTATATGAGATAAGGCCTGCTGTTTGGCCAGATTTCCATCCAATGACAGGAGAATCTTGGCAAGAGAAGGGCGGTTTGGCTTAGAGTTACTTGCACCACTGATTTTATTACTGGCAGCAGAAGAATCGGCATCTGAAGGCACACCTGAAAATGGAAAATAAAATTTGAGTTCAATTTTTAAAATCATAGTATACTCTAATTCTGTTTTATTTCTGTCACCTTCCAGTTTAGTTCCAAAGCACACAACAAAGAGGAAATTTTAAAATACAGGAAACTGAATCAAAAAGAAAATACAACACATTAAAATTTGTGAGACACAGAGCTAACGCAGAGCTGAGAGAGGAAACTTACAGTGCTGAGTTTGTATTAGAAAAGAGAATCGTATCATATTAATCATCCACGCTCTCAACTCAAAAAACTAGAGAAAGAATAGCAAAATAAACCTATAGCAAGCATAAAGAAATAATGAACAGAGAACAGAAACTAATAAAACTGGGAAGAAAAGATAAAGGACAGAGAAAATCAAAAAATAAAAAAGCAACAAAACCAAGCAAGGTTTATTCAAGGTATGCAAGACTGGCTCAAAAACCTGTGTGAAAATATGCATATTTGGCTTACTTGCACTAGCCAAAAACCAGTAATAATCCAAATGTGAACCATGGAAGTGAACTCAGTAACAACAAATCAACTAGTCCATGTAAAACTCAGATGAATATCCAGAAAAGCACACTGAATGGAGAAAGGCAATCTCAAATACATACACACAATGTGACATGAAAAAGCTATAAGAATACCAATATGGAACCACTGAGTAATATAAACTGGGTAGAATAATGCCCTAGAAAGAAAATAGCACAGGAAGGCTAAGAAGGCTAAGAAGTAGCCCTAGTTTATAGATCTAGTACTGGTGATGCCAGAAACCCACATTTCAGTTATTTATCAGGTGGCATTTGGAGATGATAGGTCCCCTCTTAAGAGATAGAGGGGGAAAGTTTTACATTAGAATTAGAAAGATAAAATTCCCTTAAAAAAACAAGTATATTTTGGACCTCCCTGGTGGCGCAAGGGGTTAATTACCGCACTATGAAGCAATCCTGCAGCCTTTGCAGCACGAGTTTGATCCCCAGCCAGTCTAGCACAGGAAGGCTAAGAAGGCTAAGAAGTAGCCCTAGTTTATAGATCTAGTACTGGTGATGCCAGAAACCCACATTTCAGTTATTTATCAAGGTGGCATTTGGAGATGATAGGTCCCCTCTTAAGAGATAGAGGGGGAAAGTTTTACATTAGAATTAGAAAGATAAAATTCCCTTTAAAAAAACAAGTATATTTTGGACCTCCCTGGTGGCGCAAGGGGTTAATTACCGCACTATGAAGCAATCCTGCAGCCTTTGCAGCACGAGTTTGATCCCCAGCCAGTCGGGGAGCAACCCACATGGCCCAGAAGACCTCTTCTGACTCGCCTGCTGCTCCCCTCAGCAGTGTATTTCAGTCAATCTGCCTGTTCTATTCCCCATTCTGTCTCTGGTGGATCCTCTCATCCCCCCAGCATCTCTGGCCTATGCCCCAGCTCTTGTATGCATAAATAAATCTTTAAAAAAAAAACAAGTAGAGGGCCTCCCCTGGTGGCGCAGGCATTTGAGCGCTGTGCTATGAAGCTGTCCGCAGCCTCTGCAGTGCCAGTTCAATCCCCGGCGGCCAGGGAGCAACTCACATGGTGAAGCAGACCTCTCCATACTCGCCCGCTGCTCCCCTCAGCAGTGTGTTTTCAGTCAGTCTGCCTGTTCTGTTCCCCATTCTCTCTGGTGAATCCTCTCAGCCCCCGCATCTCTGGCCTGTACCCCAGCTCTTGTATGCATAAATAAATAAAACTTAAAAAAAAAAAAAGTGCAACAAGTGCAACTGAAACTGGATATTCACATACCAAAATTTTCAATCCACACCTCACACCAGGTATAAAATTTACTCAAGATCAAGCATAGGCATAAAAAATACATAAAACCATATAACTTGTATATGAAAACACAGAAAATGAGTCTTTATGATCTTGAGTTAGGCAAAGTTTCTTAGAAGCAGCACCCAAAATGCGAGGCAAAGAAGATAAAAATGGAAAACTGGACTTTATCAAAATTTAGAAATTCTACTCTAAAATCCACCTGTGAAGGGAAATGAAGATAGGCCATACTGGGAGAAATTATTTACGAATTATGTATCTGACAAAAGATTTATACCCAGGATATATAAAGAACTCTCAAAACTCAGTAATAAGAAAATAGCCTAATTTTAAAAATGGGCAAAACACTTCAACAAAAAAACTCTTAAACAAAAAACTTTAACAAAAAACATATTTGGGGCCTCCCTGGTAGCGCAAGAGGTTAAGACACAAGCAATGAAGCTATCCGCAGCCACTGCAGCACGAGTTTGATCCCCGGCCAGCCAGGGAGCTACCCACATGACGCAGCAGATCTCTCCTGTCTCGCCCGCTGCTCCCCTCAGCAGTGTATTTCAGTTGATCTGCCTGTTCTATTCCCCACTCTGTCTCTGGTGAATCCTCTCACCTCCCATACCGTTGGCCTGTTACCTCAGTTCTTGCATACATAAATAAATAAATCTTTAAAAAAAAAAAACACACACATTTGGATGGTAAATCAGCAAGATGCTCAACATCATTAGTCATTAAGGAAACACTACTAAAACTACTAAAATAAAAGACTAACCACACAAAGTGTAGACAAAAACATGGAGGAGCTGGAACTCTGGTGCCACCACTTTGCAAAAACAGTTTGTAGGTATCTTAAGAAGGTAAACATATACCTAACAGATGATCCAATCATTCCTCTCCTAGTATTTACCTCAGAGAAAATGCAAGTGTATGACATACGAAGACCTAGACAAAATGTTCATAGCAATTGTATTTGTATAGCCAAGAACAACCCAAATTTACATCAACAGGAGAAAAGATCAACTTCAGTATATCCAAAACTGAAATACTATTCAACAACAAAAAAGAATGGATAAGCAACATGGATGAACCTCAAAACAATTATGCTGAGTGGAAAAAGCAAGATTTTTTTTTTCAAGTACTTACTATATGAGTCCAGTCTATAAAACTCTAAAAACTGCAAACTGAACTACAATCACAGAAACAAGTTGGTGGCTGTGGGAAGTAGGGGAGGAGTTGTGTCACATGTCTAAGCGGATGGAAATTACACCTAAAGAATGTACAGTTTTTAGGCCCTCCCTGGTGGCACAAGGTTAGGTTAAGCACAGCACTGTCAAGTTATCCACAGCTACTGCAGCACGAGTTTGATCCCCGGCCAGGGAGCTACCCAAACGGCGCAGCAGACCTCTCCTGTTTCACCCGCTGCTCCCCTCAGCAGTGTATTTCAGTCAGTCTGCCTGTTCTATTCCTCACTCTTTCTCTGGTGAATCCTCTCACCCCCCATACCTCTGGCCTGTACCCCAGGTCTTATATGCATAAATAAATAAAAATCTTTTAAAAAAAAGTAGTTTAGTGTATGTAAATTATACAATCAAGTGTATGTAATTATACAATTAAAATATCAAGCAGGCCAGTACAGTGCCCACACAAGCCATGATGTTATTATAAAGTCTTCTGTTTATATATGTGTACAGCATTGCCAGACTTGGCGTGATCAATATACAAGAACCAGCATCACACTTCCTGTGAAGGTTTTCATTCTAGCATGCAAAATCACAGCAGAGAGCCCGTGACTGTCCTGTGACTTGGTTCAAGAAAGCAGTTAACATCTCCCTACCACGTCTAGTCTGGTGACCCTATTAAACATCCTATCTAAGAGGTTGCTGTAGCACAGAAAAGAAGCTCATATAAAATACAAAACCTGTGTTACCTAAATAGGAAGCACCTAAAGGGTCTCTTGCAGTCTGGAAGAGGACAGGCTCGTGAACAGAGGGCGTGGCCACGTCAACAGTCGTCCACGCCACGCTGTGCGATGACCCACAAGCCACTCGTGTAATCTTCTGGCCTTCTAAGCCTTGCACCAGGGTGGGCTTTCTATTAACTGTGGTTGTGCCATTGCCCTGCTGGCCATGGTCATTGTCACCCCAAGCATATACCTGTTAAGGGAAAAGAAAACTTTAGGATTTTTCAACATTTCAAAACATCTTCAAATTTACTTCAAAATGTCTAAAATCATGGTATTTAAATAAATTAACCCTCAATTTCATCATTTTAAATAAAGGCATCTGTGTACTGTAATTATAAGGCAAATTTAACTATAAAGGTTCATGTCACTGACTATAAACAATTATTTACCTAATATAACTGCAATTAATTCATCTAACCTGTTGTGTTATAGGAAACTTCAACTAATGGCAAGAACATTTTTTCCCTTTATTTTACAAAGAAAAATGGTCAAAAAATTATGGCTGGTTTTCAAGTAATTCACTTTTTGACTTTATGGAATTTGAAGATATAATTCATTTTTAATTCATTTTGATTAAAAAAACTGATATAGATTGCTGCCTTCTGTTAAAAAAAAAGTGTGCTAATTTGCTGTCATAATTTTTTTATTTTAATATTTTTTTATTTTTTACATCATTGTTGATTTTTAAACAATATTTGCTTCCCCCTCAACCCTCATATGTAGTCCCCATAGAGTTTCCCTCACCAACGCACCGCACCCGTGCACCATCACCTCAGTCCCCTGTGCTCCTCCCTCCCTCCTTCTGATCCCTCTCCCTCCTTCTCCCCTGCAGGATGTCTCTGATTTATATTGTCTGTTTTTGCTTTGCTGCATTTTGTACAGGTATTATTTTTCCCCTGATGTCTTATTTGGTTCCCCTGTATTCCTGCTATAAGTGAAAGCATGCGATATTTTTCTTTTTCCTTCTGGTTTAATTCACTGAGCATAATTCCTTCTAGCTCCATCCACATTGCTGCGGATGGCATGAGCTTATCTTATTTGACTGCTGAATAAAATAATTTTTAAAATAAAACATCCTGTCATGGTTTGGGCTTTAAAAGCAAAAGAATGAGTAATACTTGTCAGGAATAACTTTATTTTTAGAATGAAGTGTGTATGTATATATAGTATGTGTGGTATGTGTATATACAGATATATGGTACGTGTAGTATGTGTATATGTAGATCTCCCCATCAGCTGTCCACTTCTACAGTGAAATGTTAGTAATACTTTAGCAGTGGGAGCACCTTCAACAATAATAATTTCTTCACTTTTCCAGGTGGACTACAGAGCAGGAAAATCCACTCCTTCATAACATGTATCAGTCATGTTATAAAGTTAAGGCCCTCTAAGCCCCCACACCTCATACATGCTGACAATTCAGCAGATACACCTGGAAATAAAATGGGACAAGCCTGCCCTACTGGATCAAGTACCAAACCAAAGTATCATCTCATTTCATCACTAGTTACACTTTCAACAGGACAAGGACTTCTCACACCCTTAGCTCACCTGCCCCGCGTCCGTGACCGCCAGGCAGTGCAGGGCCCCGACGGCCACATGCACGATCTTCTTCCCTCTCAGGCCTTCCACCACCTGTGGCTTCCGCACATGCACATCCGAGCCATGGCCCAGTCTGAAGTAATCCCCTTTCCCCCTACGAGGAGGTCAACAGTGAAAGTTTTAATATATGGTGACTCTGCCAATGTCTACAGGAAAACAATCCCTGTTAACAGCCTTAGAGTCAGCCCAATGCTGTCATCACACGGCACCCAAAGCCTTCCACATCTTACAAAATAGTGTGCCGTTAATTCAAGTTAATTCATTAATTCTGCTAGCAAGATCCTTAATGTGTGTTTTACTATACATAAGTTCTTTTTTTTTTTTAAAGATTTATTTATTTATACAAGAACCAGGGTATAGGCCAGATGCGTGGGAGGATGAGAGGATTCTCCAGAGACAGAGTGAGGAACAGAACAGGCAGACTGACTGAAATACACTGCTGAGGGGAGCAGCAGGCGAGACAGGAGAGGTCTGCTTTGCCATGTGGGATTCTTACCGGCCAGCTGGGATCAAACCCACGCTGCAGAGGCTGTGGACAGCTTCACAGTGCGGCGTTCAACCGCCTGCACCACCAGGGAGGCCCACTATACAGAAGTTCTTGATGCAGGTTTTCATATAAAGAGATTAATACTGGACCTCCCTGGTGGTACAGGAGTTAAAGTCTCAGCGCGCTCAAGCTATCACCAGCCACTGAGGCATGAGTTTAATCGCCAGCCAGGGAGCTAAGCCACATGGCGCAGCAGACCTCTCCTGTCTTTCCCACTGCTCCCCTCAGCAGTATATTTCAGTAGATCTGCCTGTTCTGGTCCTCACTCTGTCTCTGGAGAATCCCCTCACCCCCCACACCTTTGGCCTACACCCCAGTTCTTGCATGCATGAATGAATTAAAAAAAATAAATCTTTTTTTTAAAAAAAGAGATTAACCACATCAATCAGCTCTTAAAAGTCCTCTCTGGTGGGATTCTTCTTCAAGCTTCCAGGGGTCAAAATAAGGCCCATTACACCATCCAAATCAGCTGGGTGCCCATCTTCCCACCCTTTTGACTTTAATAAAATAAGCTTTCATAAAAAACACACATGAACTTTTTAAGGATCAAAGAAATCAGAAGTCTGTTTTCTATCCATTTGATCAGAGGTGTCTGGTAGTAAGAAAACAGGAGAAACCCTTTACACAAACTTCACCCAAATAGCAGACACAAGTGGGCAAAAATTTCTACAGTGTTCTTTATCAAAGACCCAGTTATGATGAGAGATTTCTTCATATAATGTCACTCATTCCAAATTGAAATAAAAGGACAAAGGGAACCTGCTAAGTATGAAAATGAAGGTTTTATCATCCCTCCAGAGTGGAAACAGGGTGGGGATCAGCCCCTCGTCCCCTCCCCCCGGCCTCACATGAGCACACAATTCACGTACCATGTCCACACCACTCCTGACTTGGTGAGTGCCAAGGAGAACTGAGCGCCGCACTCGATCTGGCATACCCCCTGTCCGTTGAGTCTCTCAATGTTCTGGGGGATGTTACAGCCTTCACTTCCTCCCCGGCCTAATTTTCCAAAGTCACCATCACCCCAGGAAAATACCAAACCTAGGTTTTAAAAAGAGTGTATCATGAAGACCAGTGCTTCCTGAAGTCCTCACCCACCCGGAAACTCGGAGTCAGAACAAGCGCTCACCTTCATCAGTCAGGGCCAGGGTCTGGGCATCTCTACTTCCACACGCAACCTGGATCACTCTGTGACCAAGAAGGACTTTCACCTACTCAATTACAAATTTAAAAACAGAATCAAGCACAGGCACTGAGAAAGCAGGGGAAATTTTTCCAACAGACCGAGAGTCAAACATGCATGTCTTTATGAACTGTCTTAGACTTGAAGCTTATCTTCTCTTGAAATCGGCAGATGGTACGCTTTCAGTAAGCAACAAAAATGTGTATAATCACCATTTTGGGCTTCAGTTGTGTCGTATTATCCCCATGTCCCAAACGGCCATATTCTCCAAGGCCCCAGGTATACAGCTCGCCGCTGGAGGTGAGGGCTGCGCTGTGAGAGCTGCCGCAGGCGATATCCCGAATTCGCTTGGTTTTCAGGGCCTCGATCAGCCGTGGTTTGTCACAGTTCCTATAGCAAGATTAAATCATCGTCCCGTTAATCAACCCAGCCTTTAATGAAGAAGAAACAAAATCTACACTGATCCAAAACATCTGCAGATCAATTTAACTCTCAAACCTTAAAACAGAACATGTGCAAGGCCCTCCCTGGTGGTGCCAGTGGTTAAACATCAGCACCACGAAGCTAACTGCAGCTACTGCAGCACGAGTTTGAGCCCCAGCCAGGGAGCTAACCCACATGGCACAGCCGACCTCTCCTGACTTACCAGCTGCTCCCCTGCAGTGTATTTCAGTCAATCTACCTGTTCTGTTCCCCACTCTGTCTCTGGTGAATCCTCTCACACCTCGCCCCTCTGGCCTGTACCCCAGTTCTTATATGCATAAATAAATAAAAATAAACCTTTAAAAAAAACAGAACATGAGCCAACAAATCACTTTCACAGATATTTGGGGGGTAATTTTTAAACTGTATTTCCATAAAAAGCCTATCCTATTTCATTTTCTGCAAATAACTATCAAAGGGCATTCACTGTTATTATCTACGACAGTATCTTATTAGCAAGTGGTGAAGAAAACATTCTTACATTCTGCTGAAATGCCCAAGTTTGCCATCATCACCTTCACCCCAGGAAAACACTTTCCCGTCGACAGTCAAGGCCGTGGCATGGCGGCCACCTGCAACAGTCACATAGACATGTCTGCTGGAGTTGGTTTACAAAACATTCACAGAGTAACCACCCCCTATGTTTTCTCTCTGCAGTATGTACTGGATGACTATGTGCTGAATGAATCAGTAAACAGGATCAACATTTCAGAGAGACAACTCAGATAAGTGTACTTTTACTAAGCTCCAGAGTTTAAATCCTAGACAGAGTTTTATTTGCAAAGAAGAGGCAAAACAATGTTTAACAATGGGGTTCCTGAAATGTTAAATATGTAAGAGGTCAAAATTCAAATGGAAAAAATAAAAACAAATATGCCTGTAATTAGGCAAATGATGAAATGGAGTGACAAGTTTAGCTTTTGAAGCTTATTTTCCATGTGCACTTAAGGCACTCTGCTCACTCTTTCTAAAACATAGCAGCTCATTCTCTTGCCCAGCAGGACCACCCTCCTGGTTCATCCACTCCACCCCAGCACTGAAAGACACTGTCTTCACTGGCATTTCCTGTTAGACATTAGAGTACCTGCCAGCCCCTGGGCTCCCAGTGCACCCAGACTCATTCTTCCCTGTCCCTCACCACCAGAACCCCTGTTATAAAGAGCAACAATGTGCTCAGCTACAAACTACACTTCCCAGCCTCCCTTTCCCAGGGGCTGGTAACAGAGGTGTGACAGAACTGAGGCTTCCGAAAAACTTCTGTAGAGGGGCCGAGGAAGCTGGAAGAAATGCCCATCTTGTGCTACAGGCGTGCCCACAGTGGCCTGGTACCTGAGTGAACGGCCACCTTCTTGACCACGTAACTGCTGAGTGCCGTGATCTGCCGGGGGATGGGCACGGTGCCACTGGAGATGCCCAGCCCCAGCCGGCCATTTGTGGCTTCTCCACAGGCATAGACCTTCCCTTCCACAGTCACTGCAAAGAAGCAGAACACAGACAGGACTCACTTTTCACAACATAACAGCTATGTTTTTAGTGCTAAGTATAATTTTAAAATATTAGAATATTAGTCATGCCTACCTGCAAACAAACTTTTAGAACCACCAGCCACCTGTACTACATTCAAAGCAGATAGGGTCTCAGAGAACGAAGGAACCTTTATCTAGAATGAGTTTAAGCAAAAGAAGGAAAAAAAAATTTTATTTACAATTTAAAAATTTTAAGTAACCTTATTAGATACAAGAAATTACTACTAATTTGCATGATTGTTTTAACCAAAAAAAAAAAAATTATTTTCTTAGAGATATACACTAAAGTATTTTAAAGCATTTAAGCATGATACAGTGAGATTTACTTTAAAATAAATGAGGGTGAGCGGCCTATTGGGTGTATAGGTGCACAGGATATACAGGACACAAAGACAAAAGCAAGGCCACCAGCTGGTGAGTGCTGAAGCTGGTACCAAGGATACCAGGCTCAGGTTCCCGCTCTTTCTACCCAGGTGCCTCTAACCATCTCCATATTAAAGGTGAGAAATAAAACACACATGACATCAAAACATAAACATCTGGCAAACTACATTTTATTTCAAGTCATGTCCTGCTCACCCTCACTGATTCCAACATCTCTAAGAAGTGACAGGCTTAACTTCCCATTGCACATGGGTGTGATTTACAAATAAAATTAAATTATTTCAAATAAAGATAAAAATGCATTCCTTATACTTGAGACTTAAGAACAAATGATTTCCACTTAATGAGTTGCAACTTTCCTTCTCAGCTTCTCTCCAAGACAGCTGATAAGAAAACTTAAGGCTGCAGATGAGAGCTGCTCACTCATCTGAAGAGAAACTGTCCCTACACTAAAGTTTATGGTTTTTTGACTCCCCAGATGAGACACTGAATGCTATGAGGAGCAATGAATTCAATCCTAGTTCAAATGCATCATTTTGCAACTAATCTTTAAATCACATCTTGTTCACCTTCATACCATCAGGGCATTTTTTTCATATTATTAGCTCATGGTAAGCAAAAATGTTTACTGGATTGAAGGCTAGGGAAATACACTGCATAATTTTTATCCATGAACTTGTCATATCTTTTCAAAAGGGTGTTTTCTAGTTTGTGAAACAACAATAATGCAACTATATCTAAAGTAGACTATTTTCCAAGGACATAGGTTTTTCAGAAACTAATTTTGATGATGTCTATTGTTTCATGTCAAAAATTACCTAGAAAAGTCAATTAAAAAAACAAGATTTAAAAAGTAAAATCATTAAAAATCTTTAAAAGAGGTCTGGCTGCTGTTGTGCACCTCCTGGACAAAGGCATCAGCTATCCTCACTCATTTGGTGACAGGTGACATGCAGTGACAGGTTGACAGCACAAGGGAGATACCTTAGAGCCTTTCAGTCCACCCAACTGGTCCTTGTCATTCAGTCCCCACACAAACACTTTGGTTCTTATTGTAGCTGCTGACTCCAGCCCTGCAGCCTTCTTTCTGATAAGGCTAGCCAAAGAAAAAAGATAGAAATGGAGGTCTTTCAGCATAAAAAATATTTTTTTAAGTAAATAGGAAAGCATGCAGTGTGCTATGAGAAACTATCAAAGTTTTAATACAATGACATGTCAAGTACATACAGAAGTTTAAGTGCTCCAGAGGGCTGAAATTTCTAGATACCTGCATACTACCTTTTAATTTTAACTTTTTCTTTTTAGCAGAGATCTTTCTATAGTACACTCTGCGGTTCTCTTTCTTCTCCAATACAAAGGTGAATGCGACAGCTGTTTACCAACTCACAGTGATTCCTGACCATATTCTCAACATACAGTTACTACATATGTAACTGGAGAGCACTGTGAAATGGCCCCAGGAGTCACAAGTGAGGTGGAATTGTGGCAATGTCCCTTGTAAAAATTATATACAAAAACCCTATTAAATGAAGCTGGAAGGTCTCACACCTACACAAGGAGCCCACTCTATGGGAGCGAGCATGCTGGGGTCCCTACTTCTTTCCCCACATCCCCAGGCTCCTGAAGCACAGACATGGCAGTTGGCTCCTGCCACCTTGCTCATCCCATTGCCTAACCTGCCCCTGGTGGGTTGGAAGTTTAATCACCAGAATACTCTGATTCTTGAACTTGATGAGAACACAAAATACTCAGAACAGTGTTTAGATTTTCTTGGCTGTTCATATGATCCCAGGTGCTAAGAAACTGCTTTTTTCTGTGTTTGGGTTTTTGATTCCTTGCTTGTTTTTCTCCTATTTTTATTTTCTTTTAAGGATTTATTCTATTTATTTATGCATATAAGAGTTGGGGTGTCAGGGGTACAACTGGACATTCTGACACTAGGTTCTAGATAGGTTTGGGGATGCAGAGTGTAGAAAAACACCTTTATCTGATACCAGGCATAAGAGAACAAATATATGGACATTGTAATCATTTTAAATACCTTGTAACACATTTTCAGCAATAAATATGTATGTATGGGATAGCAGGGGAATGTTCAAGATATGTAATGACTGGCACCATGTAAGTATTGACCTGTCAGAATGGAGGCCAGACCAGCATTCAATGTGGACACATCCAGTTGGATCCCTCTCCTCTGGAAAACTGCATGGATCACTCACTCAGCCTTACACTATTAGCTAATTAATGAAATCAATAGCGGGGGGGGGTGGGGGGGGAGCCACTACATTCAAAGAGCTAGAATTTCTTCTGCTAATATATTCAATTTTATGAAGAAATTTCATTAATGAGTAGGCTCAAAATTTTGGTACCTGTAATAATTCTATTTGCCTAATTCATTTTTGTAGCTACTAAATAAGAACATGGTAATCTATAATCTTTTAAAAAATCCCAATGATTCATTTAAAAGAACTGGCATTTTCTTCACTTGATTAAATTAACATGTTTTGGTGCAACTGGTTCGAACTATAATGCACAACATAATGTACATTCTAGGGCCTCCCAACCTGTGAAGCTATCCACAGTCACTACAGCATGAGTTCAATCCCTAACCAGGGAATTACCCACATGGCGCAGCAGACCTCTCCTGACTTGCCCACTGCTCCCCTCAGCAGTGTATTTCAGTCAGTCCGCCTGTTCTGTTCCCCATTCTGTCTCTGGTGAATCCTCTCATCCCCCGCACCTCTGGCCTGTACCCTGGTTCTTGTATGCATAAATAAATAAATTTTAAAAAATAATAATGTACATTCTAGTAAGGTAGTGTTACACATACTATCCTTTTTTTTTTTAAGATTTATTTATTATTTATTTATACAAGCACTGGGCACAGTCAGAAGCATGGGAGGGTGAGAGGATTCACCAGAGACAGAGTGGGGAACAGAACAGGCAGACTGACGAAGTACACTGCTGAGGGGAGCAGCGGGCGGCATGAGAGGTCTGCGCGCCATGTGGGACCCTTGCCCAGCAGCCGGGATTCGAACCGGCGCTGCAGAGGCTGTGGGCAGCCTCTCAACCCAGCGCTCCACCACTGCACCACCAGGGAGGCCCCATACTATCCTTTTTATAAAACAGGAAAGAAACCAAACCCCGTACCACAGAGCCCTAGAATGACCTGCTTTATGTCTAAGACAATGAATGGGCTTTACAGCAGTGCAGACAGAGCTCCTGTGTTTCAAAAAAAAAAAAGACTACTTCGGGAACATACTAGGAAGCACTCAGTGTAAAGGGCAATGGTACAGAGCTCACCTACTACTGGCATCTGCCTCCCATCACACCTGCAAAGATGCTGAGACATCAGCAATACAGTAACAACACTCGGCCACTGATTTCACAAAGCCTTTTGACTTGGTAACTGCACTTCTAGCAACCTCTCCAGGAAAACACAACATGAGGACACAACTGTCTATGCTATTTGCTGCGGGGATGTCAACAAGGCTCAGAACAGCTCCTGCATGCTGCTCCTCCATCACACATCTTAGCACAAAAGTGTAAATGTGGACGAACTTGGCAGTCACCTTTCTTCCACCATGGTATACTCTGCTCCCTGGTCGAACACCCTTCCTGCCCCTGCACTTAGATAACTCTAACTTTTCCTGCAAGTCTCTCTTTAGGGAAGCTGTCCTTGTTCTCCCGACCACTCAGTGCTCTCTGCAGACTCTCAGAGTGCCCTGCTCTGCTCCTGGGTGCATGTCCCACAGTCGTAAGGCCACACTGAGGTGTGTGGGTTTGTCTTATTTTATTCTGCATGCTTACCATGACATTTGCAGGACACAAAATAAAGGGTTTAGCCATAGCAGGTGTTCAACAGATATCTGGTACATGAATAAATACCATAATAGGATCACCACGATGAAACAAAGAGTTGAGTAAATGAGAACGAAATTCTGATTCAACAAAAGTAGACAGTAGAAGACTATTTAATGGCATGGACAGTCTGTTGTTCATGGATATACTGCTTATTAATATTAATATTAATGTAAAAGTTAATGTTAAATACAATGAGGTTGTACTTAATGCCACTGAATTTAAACACTTGGAAGTGGTTACAATGATAAGCTTGTTATGTATATTTTATCGTAATAAAAAAATTTAACTTAACGAGCATGATAAAATACTTAGTTAAAAATAAAATACTTAGCATAAAAAGTTATAAAATACACACCACACCATGCCATCCCATTTCCACTGAAAAACACAATTAGGGACAGATAAAAAAGAAAACTACAGGGATATATACCTAAATATTAGCAGTAATAATTTAGGAGGAAATGTAATGGCATTTTAATGGTATTTTTCTAAATATGTGTGTCTGCATTAACCATTTCCCTAAAATTAAAGAACTTTTTTTAAAACTTAACTAAAATTTACCAAACATTCCTGTGGGCATAACATTACTCTCACTGTGAGATAAACTCTAATTAAACATTTACTTTAGAGAGCAGGAATTGTGGAATGAGCAGCACCAGCACCACTAGCACCATCAGCACCAGCATCAGGTGGCTCTTACCTCCCACTACCACCTTTATCGTCCTCCTCCTCCTCATTGTCGGAGGCGAGGAAAGGGACTGCGGCCAAGTCTTCTTCCTCTGCACGGATCCGGCCCAACAAGATGAGGCCGTGAATTTTACAGTCGATTCCCGAGCTCCTGCACTGCTTTATTGCAATCTCAATATACCTGTGATACTAGGAAAAAACACAGTGAGCTACAGACTTTTTAGACTCAAACACATCAGCTACTGCAAATCAGGGCACACACAGGATGTGTGGAAAGCTAGAGCTCCTCAAGTTCTGGAACCATCAAGCAAGCAAGGCAGGGCGAAAGCAGCCACATCTGAGGAGGGGCAGCTTTCAAAAGAAGTCACTGACTGATAGAGTGTATCTGCCCAAGGCAGAGGATTCGGTGATTTTTCTTACTAAAATGAAATTGTATGATAGACTGACTGAATGACTATAAGCCTGAACCAACATCTATTAAGAGATTAAACGTCAGAGAGTTCACAGAGCCTTCAAAATTTTTTATATACATGTATATAAACAAATTAGAGAAAATAGTACAAAGAGCCCCATGACCCCATCAGCTAGTTCAACAATAATCAATGTAGAACCAATTTTGTTCATATATGGATGATTATCCCAGGCAACACATTATTTCAAAACTTCAATATGTATCACTGAAACCTCCCTCCTGGTATACCGTTGTCACTCGTCTTTTAAAATTAGTTCTCTGTCCCACAGGCTGCCCCGTCCTGTGTGTGGCATGACAGTATTCCTCTGTCTGTGTATTTCATGTGAACAGAATGACACAGAGGGAACAAACGCTCTATCAATGACTTCTTACTGCCTAAACTGGGACTGGCCACGCCTTGAGATCTACTCAAGACCTACTGTGATGAGACTGGAGTCCAGGTAGTGCCAAAAATTGTCTTATTTGTATTATTTTAAATACAAATCTAAATTTATTCAAATAGTGTTGATATCTGCGTAGAAAGATTCAATGGGAAGATTCGAGAATCAGTCACTGATTCTCTCAGACTTTTAAGATAAACTATCTAAACACAGAATCACTCTGAAAGTCACCTGATTACCAATCAAAACAAACCAATAGCTCAGCACTTCATGACAAGTTCAGCACTCGATGCCAGCAGATGTGAAAGAAAAAAGCAATTTCAGTGAAATACATACAGTCAGAAAAAAACCTGGGCACACTAATGGACAGCCATGAAAACAACACTGCTGATACACAGGGCAGCCTGAGCGCCTGGGAGTGACTTCTGCTGGGAGCATTCACTCCCATTTCTTAGCAAAGATAGTAAGAAGAAAGTTATTATTTCCTTTTCAAGCTGACCTGAGAAGCAGCAAATTCAAGTTATGTGTGTGTAAAATTTTATAATGAATTCAATTAATTAAGGGTGAAAAGCAGGCTCAATGTTAGTACAGAAACAGTCAAAACGGTCACTCCCATTATCATTTGCAAACCACCAAAAAGGAACACTCATACCTACCTCAGTACAGTCATTCAGAAGGGACACTGTGGTGTCAGTGGGGTTAATATTGATTGTCTTTAGTTCAATTAAGTTATTTAGGGAATTTCCACCTAGAAAAAAAGGGTAGAGTTAGACAAAGGCATTTTTATTATCTGCTAGAAATAAAATATTTGGAAGTAAATAAATGTGATTACCTGACACCACAACCAGGGAAGGCATGTAGCTGCTGTCAGCAGGATCTACTATCATTTTTAATCTATGAACAAGAACATCTGGGAAAATCTCCAAACGAATCCAGTGCTTTAGGGGAAAAAACCAAAAACCTCTTTCAGTAACTAAAATTCAGGTAGATTTCAAGCCACTAAGATAGTAACACTAAAACTTGAATCTCCATGAGATTTTCAGAATCCATAATGTAGCATGAGAAATAAAATTTGCTATTTTAAGTTGGCAGAGAGATGACTATTCTACTCCATTATTTGCTTCTTAAAGAAAAATCTCACTTAAGCCCCAGAAAAGATATGCTTGTAGATTCCTGGCCTAATGAGTCCTTTTATACCCATCAAGAAGTGGGCTATAGGGTGAAAATGGAGGAAGAGTCCCTCTCTCTACATCGGACCTGCATGGTCAGGTAATGTATACCCACCCATAAGTACAATCATGGCTGTATTTGATCAACATGAATTTGTTAGGATATAGTTGAAAAACTTCTAACTGGAAGCAGAATCTGAACTCAAACATCTTATAAAAAACAGACCAATATACTGTTCTACCCTCTATCAATTGGTCAGTTAGATAAAATCTGTTATTATTTAAAGTCTCTGACAAGAAAAACACAATGGTATGTCACTCTATAACTTTAAAATAATTATGAACTAAAATATAAAATGAGAGCTGACAGGTGCCATCACAGTATAACTTGGGAGGTTTTCAAAGATCACTCAGAAGCCCTAAAGGCAAAGTCCTCTAATGGAAAGGGTCCCTGGAAGTGCCAGAGGCTGCTACCTTTCCCTGTGACCCGGATGACTGCCAGCAGGGCTCACTGCCATCGATCAGACGAGAAGCCTGGTTCACAGAGGAGGACACGTTGAGGCTCTTCACCATCCGGGACCAGCTGTCCAGCAGCATTCCTGGCTGACTGTTATGACAACGCTTCAGCTGCTTTCCAGAACGGCCACAAAATATTGCAGACTGTCCTATTTAATGGTGGTCAAACAGCGTTAGCATTTGTGGGACAGAACCTTCACAACCAAGAAATAAAAAGTACTACACTAATGAGTTTCCTACTTCAATAAAAAACGCAAGTTTTCAAGTTAAAGGAGCTAATAAATCCCTAAAGTGGCTTCAGAATGGCTAGTCAAGATACTTCACTCCAACCTATAGGAAGAAATTCAAATAACACTATGATATATACTCCACTTGACTCTCCCCAAGTAGTAACAGAGTCATGTATTGCCAGATGCATGGCTACATGAAAGCTTGGGGGAGCAGAATTATTGTTAAAAATGTTTTTATAAATTCAAAGCAAAAACAAATTCATAAAAGTTTCTACGTCCATTAATGGCAGATCTGGAAATTCATCTAGCCCTTCCACTGAGGGCAGCTAGAAAAAGCAGACAACCATTTAAAGATGAATAAATCCTGACACTCTCAGAGTTAACAAAATGGTAAAGAATTAATGGGACTAGACTCTGAGGAGGCCTGAGACAAATGGAGGGGTACGGGCCAGGGATCAGGGGCTGCTTTTTCCCTGATGGTATTGTCAGTTTCTGAGAAGATGATAGTTGAAGAATACTGAATAACTGAAAATTACCCAAAACTGACAAGCTATTAAGCCACAGATTTAAAACACCCTACTTTGAAAGTTGTTAAGAGAAATCTTAAATGTTCTCACCACCCATGCACACAAATACACACACACCCCAAATAATCACACCAAACACCTCAAACTTATACAATGTTATGTGTCAATTATAGCTCAATAAAGTTGGAAAATAAACCAATAAACAAAAATTAAAAGCTATTCTTAAAAAAAAAAAAGCTATTCTAAAACCCCAAGGAAGATGAATGTTAAAAAGTACATCTCTAGGCACATGTCAAATTTATAAAAGAATTATTTCAAAAGCAGACTAAGGGGAAATGATAAAGAGCAACTGGCTTTCATGAAACAATAATATATAAATAATAATAAAAATTCCAAAATATATAACTTCCAGGGGATTTCAGCAGAAATAATATAAACCAAGTTAAAACTGAATAGTGTTTTGAAAGTGCTGAAAGAAAATTCCCAGCAAAAATCTTTTTCACAAATGAAGGTGAAATAAAAACATTTTACAACACACAAAATCAGAATTCATAACCAGATACAAAATACAGAAAATATTAAGGGAAATTTTCAGGCCGAAGAAAAACAGTAATAAGTGGAAACATGAAAGATTCATAAGGGACTCGAGAAAAATTACAATGTCATGCATGTGAAAAAAATCGAAACAAATACTGGCTATATACATCAATAATACTATCTTGTATGGCTAAAATGTTTGTGTGTGAAATTTTAAAACATGCTAACAAAAACATGGTAATTTATTCTATTTTTTTGACTAAACCTTTTTATTTTCCTACACCGCTGATCATTTTTGTACAGTATCTGACTTCTCCCCTCAGGTATAGTTCCCATAAATCTCCCACCACATCACCCGTAAACTGTCACCAAAGTTCCTGTGCACTTCCCTCCCCTGGTTTGACCCCACTCCCTTCTTGTCCCCTGCTGTATGCCTCAGATCTGTAGTTTGTCTGCAAGTTTTGTCCCTTTTTTTTTTTTGACCCTTTGTTTTTCCTACATTCCTTCTGCAAGTGAAATCATATGATATTTTTCTTTTTTCTTCTGACTTATTTCACTGAGCATAATCCCTTCCAGCTCCATCCATGATGCTGTGAATGGCATGAGTTTATCTTTTTTGATTGCTGAGTAGTTATTCCAATAAAACCATGATAATTTAAATCAGAATGAGGGTAAATGAAGTTAAATAGATCTAAGATTCTTGCATTATTAGGAAGAGAGTAAAAATACTAAATAACATTAGATTTTGTCAAGTCAAAGATGAAGCTGTAATATCTTAAGTAACCAATACTAAAAATATATACATTTTTAGAACATGTAAATATACACTAAAATACGTGCAATTTCTGAGGTATTAAATGAAAGAGTGACAGTGGGGGATATCAAATAATAAACAAAATAAGTCCAAAAAAAGATGGAACAGAGAAGGGAACAGAAAACCGAAGAGGCAAATAAAACACACTTAGAAGTTGATCAAGTTAAATAAAGCATATCAGTAACTGCCTTAACAAAATACCTGTATGGTCCAAATAAAAGACAAATATCATATTGGAAATAAAAATAAAACCTATTTACAAGTCACAAAATATACATATATACAAAAGAATACAGAAAGATTAAAGGTAAAATGCTAGAAAAAGATAAACTAAGCAAACTAACATCACAAAACTCCTAACCCTTTCTTTTAGGCACAACACATGAAACACTAATAAAATCCCATCACATTTTGAGTCACATGATCAAAACATATCAAAGATCAAAGATTCTTCTGAAGGCAGAGAAATCAGAAAAAAGTTACCTGGAAAAAGCAGGTCTGTTGAAAATTTAAACACCAATGAATATAAGAAAAGAATTCAAAAGGAATTTTTAAAGTACTTTAAAATGAATAATGAAATATTACTACATATCTGCACTGAAGATACAGCTTAAGTTTTCCTTAAAAGAAACTTAAAAATTTAAGTTCAGGGCCTCCCTGGTGGCGCAAGAGGTAAAGCAACCGCACTATGAAGCAATCCACGACCTCTGCAGCACGAGTTCGATCCCCGGCCGGCCAGGGAGAAACCCACATGGCATGGCAGACCTCTCCTGTCTGTCTCACCCACTGCTCCCCTCAGCAGTGTATTTCAGTCAGTCTTGCCTGTTCTGTTCCCCACTCTGTCGCTGGTGAATCCTCTCACCCCCGCACCTCTGGCTTGTACCCCTGCTCTTGTATGCATAAATAAATAAACCTTTAAAAAAAAAAAAATTTAAGTTCATATGTTAGAAAAGATGAAAGTGAGAAGCTAATGAGCTAAGGATTCACCTCAACAGGAAAAGCCTGAAGCTAAGTTAATAAACCAATTCAGCAAAGTTGCTATATGGAAAATGTGTACTGTGTATTTCTACACACTAGCAACAAACATTCCAAACAAGTAATTAGCAAAATAGTTCCATTTAAAATAGCACAGGAAATAGGAATAAACTTATACATGGAAAATTACAAAACATTGCTGAAAGAAATTAAAAAAACCTAAGTAAATGGTAAGACATCCCATCCCAAGAAATACATAGATTTGATATACTGGACTTCATTAAAATTTAAAACATTTGAAATCACAGGATCCTACCAAGAGAGTGAAAAGATAAACCACAGAACAGGATAAAATATTTACACATCACATATCTGATAAGGGTTTATTTATAAAGAACCCCTACAACTCAACATGCAAAGTTTAGAAAAGAGGCTAATGACCTGAATAGACATGTCTCTCAAGAAGGTATATAAATGGTAAAAAAGCACATATAAAGAGATTCAATGCCATTTGTCATTAGGGAAACACAAATCAGTGTCACAATAAAATATTATTTCTCACCCCCATTACAATGGCTCTAATTTTTTTTAATGATAAATAACAAAAATTGGTAAGGACTTGAAGAAATGGTAAGGACTGCAGGCAAGAATTAAATGACACAGTCTATGTGGAAAATATTTCGCCACTCCCTCAAAAAGTTAAAGAACTACCAATGACCCTGCATTGCTCTCCTACTTTTGAAACAGGGACTTGAACAGATTTGTACACTGACATTCACAGCCATGTTATGCACAACTGCTGAAAGGCAGAAGCAACACAAATACCAACTAATGAACAGATAAGCAAAATGTGGTATTTACATACAGTGGATTGTTATTCAGCCATAAAAAGAAATGAAATTCTGAAAAATGCTGCAACTTGAATGAACCCTAGAAACAAGGCTCTGTGAAGTAAGTCAGACACAAATGGACAATTTTTATGGTTCCACTTATATGAGGTACCTAGAGTCCTCAAATTCATAGAGGCAGATCAGAGGTTCCCAGGAGCTGAGGGAGAGGAGAGGGGACTTGTTTCAGGATATAGTGTTTCTGTTTGGAGTGGTGAAAAGTTTGGGAACAGTGGGAATGGCTGTGCAACAGTCCCGGAATAGTATACTTAAAAGTGATTAAAATTTTATGTTGTACATGTTCTGCCATAAAAAATATATAAGAGCCTCCCTGGCGGCGCAGTGGTTGAATGCTGGATTAAAAAGCTGCCCATAGCCTCTGCAGCACCGGTTGGATCCCTGGCTGCCGGGCGAGGGTCCCACATGGCATGCAGACCTCTTCTTCCGCCCACTGCTCCCCTCGGCAGCGTACTTTGTCAGTCTGCCTGTTCTGTTCCCCGCTCTGGCTCTGGTGAATCCTCTCGCCCTCCCGCGCTTCTGACTGTACCTAGTACTTGTATAAATAAATAAATAAATCTTTAAAAAAAAAAAAAAAAAAAAAGACTCCCTTTCCATTAATCCAATTCCTCACCAGTCCAATTGTTTCTTAGAATACTATATTATTAATGCTCTTTATGGAAAGATAAGCCAACAAATCTTATTATGTTAATTCCTATGGATCCTCATTCCTTGAATTAAAAAAAAAAGACAGCTCATCATCAGTGGGTAGGAGTCTATTTCCTGTTCTGCTGTGCATGCTGTACAGTGATTGCCATATAAATATGAAGTTTGCAAGAGGAAAATTAAATCCATTTGTGTCCGCAATAATTATCTCATGAAAACTTTGATGAAAGACAGGACAGAACCATTCTACCATACCTGGTTCATTTATTCTGCCAAATGTATGCCTGGTGTTGTGCTTTCTGGTCTTGAAACATGTTTCACAAAAGTCAAAGTCATCACAGTTTCTGCATTTGAATCTAGACCCATTGATAGGAAACATCTGACAGCCATCACACCTTTAAAAAAAAAAAAAAAAAAAGATGAGGTCATTTATAAAAATCTATTCCAGAGAAAACCATTGTTCCCAAAGCAAGCTTAGGAATACAAAAAAAAAAAAAAAAAAAAAAAATCAAAACTCACGTAACCCCAGGATGGACACTAGGCACCAGCTCCATTTCAGATAATAGCCCGGTCCAGTGAGACTGCTGAGGAAAGTCGACAATGACATCCTTTCCATTGGCACTGAAAGCTAGGACAGAGCAGAAATCACCTGACACATCTTTATCACCAATAACAACCTAAAATTAAACGTAAATTACAACTTGTCATTTAATATTATGCTGCTTTTACTTATGCTTCCCAAAGAGTTCCTATCTTTCAGAGAGACATGCTAAGATACTAAGAGATGAACTAACACATATCAGTGAGTGGCAGATTAAAAAGTCACGAGGGGAGGGGAATGTGGGTAAGACGACTTTGGCCAGGAGCTGACAACTGTTGAAGTCAGGTGATAAGTACATGGAGGCTCATTATACTGTGTTCTGTATACACTTCACATTCTCACACTAAAAAGGAAGTTTGTTTTTAATTACACCAAGTCAAAAACACCATTCAGCATCTTAGCGAATAAAAATCATATTAACGCTAAGATACCTCTTATCCTCCTTAGTGAGCGCACTCTGCTACTCAAAACATTAATTTCAAACCAAGTTCCAAACAAAACAAAATTTAGCTTTGTTTTCTTTTGTAAAATTTTTTTTTTTTTTTTTAAAGATTTTATTTATTCATTTATTTATACAAGCACTGGGTACAGTCAGAAGCGCAGGAGGGTGAGAGAATTCACCAGAGCCAGAGCAGGGAGCAGAGCAGGCAGAAGGACCCAAGTACACTGCTGAGGGGAGCAGCAGGCGGCAGGAGAGGTCTGCGCGCCATGTGGGACCCTCCTCTGGTGGCCGGGGAGCAGCCTGGGATCGAACCGGCGCTGCAGAGGCCGCAGGCAGCTTCGCAACCCAGCGCTCAACCGCTGTGCCACCGGGGAGACCCACTTTTGTAAAATTTTTAAGAACGTCTTTAGCAAAGAATAATGTTAAACTAAAGTAAGCCATTTTTATGCAGCCTAAGAAACTGTGACACCCTTACCCACAGAGGAAGCCCTGACATTGTGGCCAATTTTCAAAACTAGCTATTTGATGCTAAGACAGTCTCCTGCAAGGTTCAAAAACAAACAGGATGTCTTCATTGTCTTGAAAGAGTTTAAAGATAAACTAAAACCACCTCGCACTTAATTCTTCCTCATGTAACTGTTACAATGGATTAACTATTTTTTTTAATAGAGCCATGTTTTTATTTATTTATTTATTTTATTTGTTTGTTTGTTTTTGTTTATACATGCACTGGGTACAGTCAGAAGCGCAGGAGGGTGAGAGAATTCACCAGAGCCAGAGCAGGGAGCAGAGCAGGCAGAAGGACCCAAGTACACTGCTGAGGGGAGCAGCGGTCGGCAGGAGAGGTCTGCGTGCCATGTGGGACCCTCCTCTCTGGTGGCCGGGGAGCAGCTGGGGATCGAACTGGCGCCGCAGAGGCCACGGGCAGCTTCGCAACCCAGCGCTCAACCACTGCGCCACCGGGGAGGCCCGGATTAACTATTCTTTTTAAGGTGTGTCATATACTTGATTTGGAATCTTAGTAACATTAGATAGAAACTCAGAAGAATTTGTGTTTCCGGGTCCTAACTCCTATTATTTGCACATTCCCATTCTGACATTTCGTGCTAACTGCATATATAGCATAAAAAAAAAAGAGAGAGAAAACCAGTCCCTGACCCAAGAGAGCTGGCCAGACACCCATATAGAAGCCATTTGACAGAAAGACTGGCAAGTTTACAGAACACCAACAACAGACACCTTATGGCTGTGATGAATGGAGACAAAACAAAACCATTCTTGCAAAATGTCTGATCAAGTCAAATCTAAGCCCCCATGCAGCTAAATGCACAATTGTTTCTTTACCACTGCCTTCTCGATAGTATTTAGTATGCTACCACACTTAGAACCCACCCCAAATTATCCCACTCCTATTTCCTTGAATCCGCCCCCAAATATCCCACTGGTTCTTTCCTACACCCAATTATGGCATTACCCCAGAATTCCCAGGGTATGCGTCCTCCCAAGCTGCAAGCAGTTAATAAATCTGACCCTGTTCTATGATGGGTGTGCGCCTGGTCTAGAGGCGCTGACACACAAGGGACACTATTTGTGTGTTGTGGCACTTTTGTCACACTTGCTTTTTTTTTTTTTCCCGCCCTTGTATTAAAGGAAAAAAGCGCTTACGTTAGCTGATGAGAAGTTAACATTTGTAATTTTATTGCCTTGATGATATTACCTTTCACAACCCCTACACTTTGATGAGTCACGGATCCCCACTTGTATTTTGGTGTGGTGACTGAGGCTTTGACACGAACCTTGTCACCAATCTTGATGTGAGAAGGAGAACTTGGTGGAGGATAGCCTAAAGATTCCATATAAATGAACTATAATTAGCATTTATTTCTGGAAATGGTCTCTAATTAAGAAAAACCGAAGGAACTTAAAGAATATGCTCACCTATCAGTTCCACGTGAATATACCTAACCCAGTACGTGCCCCCTTTCTGTTGCCAGTCACACTGCACATTGAGGTCATGTAATCCATCTCTATCCAATTTGATCACTTTGCCCATGTCTCCTTCACAGACTTCTTCATATGTTCGACAACATCTAACCATCATTCCCACCTAAAATTAAAATTAAATTAAAACACCACTCTATTGTATAGATGAAATGAACAATTACAAGTGAATTATTCTATTCCTAAGAAAAGATTTCTCTCTAAGCACCAAGAGTGCATTCTTGAGATCAGTTTACACTAAATGGAACCAGGTCACTTTGGAAAACTAGGTAGCTCAAACAGCTGGGGCAGGAAACAAACAAGATGAACTGGCAACAATGTGTATCATAAAGCAAGGGAAGCTGAAACTCTAAGATGGATGTCATCCAAAAGGACAGAGTGTCATCCAAAAGGACAATCTGATCAAGAGGAATGATGGTTGAACCACATCAAATCCACAACACTCAATTCATTCATCATAATGATAATAAACAAAACAAAGGTTCCTAGTCACCTTTTTTAAGTACCAGGATACCAATTCACCATAGTGAAAGTAGATAAAGCCCAAACAATAAAACAGAAAAGACATCCTGCCTTCACTCTGTAAACTGTATTATAAAGAGTGATCAGAGTTGAAAAGAACATTTTCTTCAAAGAACAGAACTCCTGCTAACAAATCTAGAAGGGCTGACAAAATCAGGAAGTCACTACTATCTTACCGGTCATGACGGGTCTAGGCGTTGGCATTAATGGCTGCTGATGCACTGAGAGGAACAACTAACAGGACTTCATGAAGGGAGCAGGCTGACATGACCTAACCCTGCAACACTGCAAACAATGCATTTGCTAGATGAAAACCTGAGCAAAGCTATAGGCAAAGCAATTACTCACTTGAATATTCTCTCTCACATACACAGCATAATCATCATTACTCAGGAAATCAGCTCGTTTCTTGTAAGTCTGGCTCTCTGTTACAACAGCACCAGTAGACTACAAAATATGAATACATTTCTTTAAAATGGAGAACCAGATAAACCTACTAAAAAAAAAAAAGAAGTGTATGAACTCTATAATATTAAAAAAATAAAGTATCAGATAATGTTTCCAGTGTAAAAATCTTCATTTTAAAAAAGATTAGTAGCAACAGTATACTAAGCAGAAGTGAATCTCAATAACTCTAAGTACAGAAAATTTTTGAGGCATTTCCAAATTAAGCCCATGAAAATTCAGTCAAGTCAGAAATTAATGTGTCATATAAAACATGCTTTCTTAATAAAGTACTTTCTAGTGACTATACCAACATTGTCAGATATTTGAACAAGAGTCCAAACACAGAAAACCCAGGTGGTACTTAGCAGCTCCACAGGTACCCAGCAGAAGCACAGAAAGGGCCCTGCAAGGTAGGAGAGCCCAGGCGCAGGACAAGCAGGGGACAGTCGTGAGGGAGCACTGACCACAGCAAAGGCCGAGTCATCCACGTCCTCCACCACCTCCTCGTCCGAACAGTCCTCAGACCCTGTGTCCACATCTGAGAGATCAGTGACCTGCACGTCAGCGTGGTCCAGCAGCCACCCAACCAGGGCCTCCACACCTAAGAGCAAGCACACGAGGTACACCCACAGTGAGGCCCACGCCCACCCACCTGTCCACAGGACCGGCGTCAGTATTTCCAGGGGAACCTTCATGCCCATAGGGGTGGGCACACTCACAGAAGCACCCTCAGGGAACAGGCAGTACCTGGCAAGCCAGCAGCGTTCCCAGAGGCGCCACTGAGCGACTTCAGCGCAAACTCTATGTTCCTCCTGGGGAACCCCATTTCCATGAGTTGAACCACGATGGGCAGGGCAGGGGCAGGCGACTGCTTGCGCCTCTTTGCTCTGACCGGGCGAATGTGCTGCACAGGCACAGGCGTGGTGGCCTCGCTGGAGCTGCAGTCATCAAACACAGGGCTGGACGGGTGAGTGGACTCCACGGCTAGACACTGGCACACGGCAAGCGCAGCAGCCTGGGCAGATGAAAGTGGAGTCAGGAGGTTTCTGAAAGTCCAGTGACACAGCATTCTGTGCAGAAGCAAAGTGTGGACTTCCACTGTGAACCACAGCGCAGAAGTGAAGGAAATCAGATGCACGTGTGTATTTTTAAACAAACAGATAAAACATATTAAAAAACAGCAAAGACAAATTTCATAGTCTAATGCAGAGGAAAGACTTGGCAGTCAAACAACTTTCCTGCTATAGCACACAGACTAGTTAACTCGTCCATCATCAATGTTCATTAAGGAAAGTGCCACAGCAGGTCCAAGCAGAGTGGGAAACAAGCTGAGCGAACGCAGACTGAGGGGTCTGGGGATCGAGAGTATGGAATGTGTCCCCCTGAGCAGCAGTGGCCCAGAGTCCCCCCACTCACCTCCCTCTGTACAACAGACCAGAAACATAGACTCTCTCATGTACCATGAAGTCAACTCTCAAAGATTTGAGGGTAAATGAGCCACTCTGGAGGGTAAACATGGTATAAAATAAGGAAAAGGAAAGGCTATTGGGAAATGACTTGGAATGGACCAATGAGCACGTGCGTAGCTGGGACCTGTGGCTGGGGATGCCCTACCTCCAGCTCCCTGCTCCCATCTCCTCGGCTCTCATCGCACCTAAAACTTGCTATTATTTTAAACCAAGCATGTTTTTTTTTAACATAGCCCTCCATGAAAGTTCCCATCACCCTTAGATCTGGTCACATTTCTATAGGAACATGTCCACAACCCCAGAGGCAGCCTGACCCCCAGCTAACTGGCACAGCTCACAGGCTCGGTACTGACCAAGGGCTGAGAGCCCTGGGGCACACAGAAAGGCTTTGGAGAGAAAGAAACAAGCCAGCCGAGCGATGTTCCACATCTAACAGGGCTCCTTTAATAAAAGCATCTCCTGGAAAAAGATCTGTTGAATAGGAGAGCGTTGAATCCAAGCTGAATCTAGTTAACTTTGTTCAAATAATTCACACAAATTCAAAATAAGATTAAATTTCAACCCCTTCATTTCTCTAACTAGTATTATGAGGCACACATGTGGTGAAAGCCTAAATAATCATAAGAATTATTTTGGTTTATCATTTAAAATTCAGCATACACTTAAGTAAAGACATCTAGGAAGAAACTGTTCAGAGCTCAGCACGCTGGATTGAAGCTGCCAAGCTGCAGACTATACCTCAAGCTCCTGTTTGTCAAAGATGGCCTTCACTGGAGATGGCTGTGTGGCTGAGGCCAGTAACTGCTGCAGGAGTATCATTGGGGGCTGTGGCCCTTCAGGAGACATGTCCCCAAGGTCAGGGGATGCAGCTGCTCCATCATCTGGTTTAAAATCAAAACATACATAACATTATATTTTCAACTGCAAAGTCTTCACTATTCAGGACAATGCACTGATTGCCTGGGTACGATTTCGATGTCGTCAAGCACTAGACAACCAAAATCTTCAAGTTTCGGATATCAAAAACTAACTTGTAAAGAATTTTCCACCCCTGCTTTTTGATCTCTGCCCTTCATTAGTTCATCTGTCTCTTGGGGCCAACAAAAGCTATGTCCTGGACTGCTGCCCTTGCTCTAGTTCTCACACCTTCTCTCTCTTGGTGCACACTCACTGCTTCAGTAACCCATTCTACCCACACTCTTGAGCTTGTTTTCCAAGTACTGACTTTACCAGCTAACTCCTGTTCAGACCATAAACTGACACCACTTCTAAATATGTCATGTGATCAGGAAGGTCATTTTTTTGTCTGCCTTTATCTGAGTAGCTTCAGAGGCTGCAGCACTGCCCATTTGCCCCAGGCCCTGGTGCCCTCTACCTCAAAGCCCATTCAGTCCTGCACAGCATTTAGGTTTGATGATTTGGTTTAGTGACAGATCAATTAACCTAGACCAGAGACTAGAAATCTCAGATTTCCTGGCTATGTGTCTGTCACAGTTACTCAGCTCCTCCACTGCAGAGCACTGGGGGCCAGAGAGGTCACCTAAACAAGCAGGTAGGTCTGCATTCTCATAAAACTTCATAAAAGCAGGTGGTGGTGGGTACTTTGTTAAGTACTGCTCTACACAGCTCCGTCTGGAGCCCCTCCTCTGCCCCAAGTGAGGATGGTAACCCTTTCAGCTCTGCCACATCTTCTCATCAAGGTGACCACAGAACAGCCAATCCGACTCCCTAGACTCTGGTTTCCTCATCTACATTATGAATTAACCTCATGGTCCCTCCCTCTCAAACATTGAATGAATCTGCACTATTTCATTTGATTTACCTCACACTCAGCATATTAAAATTAAATTCAAAATGCTCTCTTCTCTTGTCATTAAGAAAGCACTCCTGGGCCTCCCTGGTGGTGCAAGGGTTAAGATGCAACCTTTGAAGCTATCCACAGCCTCTGCAGCACGAGTTCAATCCCAGGCCAGCCAGGGAGCAACCCACATGGCGTAGCAGACCTCTCCTGACTCGCCCGCTGCTCCCCTCAGCAGTGTGTTTCAGTCGATCTACCTGTTCTGCTCACCACTCTGTCTCTGGTGAATCCTCTCACACACCCCACCCCCCCATACCTCTGGCCTGGACCCCAGCTCTTGTGTGCATAAATAAATAAATCTGTTAAAAAAAAAAAAAGACATTTAAAAAAAGAAAGAAAAAGAAACAAAGCACTCCTATCAACAGTAACTCTCACATCTCATGACCTCCTGCTTCAAATATGCCTATACCTTGCCAGCAGGTATGTCACCCCAAATAGCAAACTTTATGCATTCCTCTGCCGGTTTTTCAAATCAGCCTTAAGTTTTCCCGGCATTCAAGGCACTCTGAAATATGACTTCAACTAATCTGTGGCCCGGCTTTCATGGGTAAACCCTGAACACTTAAGTAAAGCGGACTCTTCAACACCCTTCTAAAGACTTACTGCTTACAACTGTGCTCCTACTGTCTCCTCCACTAGGAGGGAGACTCCATGTCCCTCAGTATCAGGGCTGCCTTCCCCAGACCCCTACCATCTGCAGGATGCCTGTGAGGCTGGGCACACTCTCCTCAGCACACTGACTGGTATGTTAGACTCACCACCTGCATTTCTTTTCTCACTCCCTGACCTGCCCCAGAAAGTAAAAAGTATAAAAAAGGACTATCATGTTCCTCATAACACTTAACACATTGTCTTTCAACAGATGATGAAAAAGTATTTCACACCTTTGGTTTTTTTCTATTGAATGTGACAGGAGCTCATTTTTGAAAACTAAATGTGAAAAAGAATAAAGAAAATAAAGTCAGCCCAAATTCCACTGTCACTACTTCAGTAAGCAGGTAAATATAGGGCATGTTCACAAACAGATATTCATAGCAAAATGCTTTCTGGTTCACCATTGTCATGTTTCCATGGCACTGAACACATGTACATTTTATCAATGTACCTTGTTAAAAATGCAGATGTGATTTTATTCTTAAAATATTTTTGTCTCAGGCCTCCCGGGTGGCACAGCGGTTGAGCGCTGGGTTGCGAGGCTGCCCACAGCCTCTGCAACACCGGTTCGATCCCCGGCTGCTCCCCGGCCACCGGAGAAGGGTCCCATATGGCGCGCAGACCTCTCCTGCCGCCTGCTGTGCCCCTCAGCAGTGTACTTCGGCCCTTCTGCCTGCTCTGCTCTCCACTCTGGCTCTGGTGAATTCTCTCACCCTCCCGTGCTTCTGACTGTACCCAGTGCTTGTATAAATAAACGAATAAATCTTTTAAAAAAAAAATATTTTTGCCTCTATCCATATAATTGGTAACTTCAAATTTAGAACACTCAGAATCAGCATGTGTAAGTGTGGATAAGGATATGAAGTGGGGAACTGACACTAACTCGCTCATTATTAGCATCCCTATGGGATCTGCATCTGTATCTTCTACAATGAAGTTCTAATTGACACAGCTGTGTAACTGCAGTATTCTTCCAAACTCCTGTTCTGTAGTTTCAGAATACTCTTCAGTTAACCAGCTCCAGATGACTAGATGACTAAAGATGAAAAATAATGAATTTGCATTGAGTAATAAATTCACAGTCCTTTCTAGTAATATAAATCAGGAACACTATTCACAAAATTAGCAACAATATAACAGTTCATGTTTTCCCTGTGTACTTCCAGGGCTGGGGCTGGGCTTGAGAGTCTACATCCTTATGTTTCTGTGCCCTCTGCTGCTGGTCCACGAGGGCCACCCTGACACAGCCAGGCCGGAGAGTGCCGTTACCCCTCTGCCTCCCAGAGACCCTCAGTCTTTGTCTCACAGGACAACGACAACATCATTCAGACAAAGATCATCATTCTGGGCCAGGTTGTACATCATTCTTGTACATTTAAACCATCTCTCAGGGCCTCCCTGGTGTGTCATATACTTGATTTGGAAACTTAGTAACATCAGAGAGAAACTCAAAAGAATTTGTTTTTCCAGTTTCTAACTCCTATTATTTGCACATTCCCATTCTTATATTTCGTGCTAACTACATACATAGCATTAAAAAAAAAGAGAGGGCCTCCCTGGTGGTGCAAGGGGTTAAGACGCAACCTATGAAGCTACACGCAGCCACTGCTGCTTGAGCTTGATCCCTGGCCAGCCAGGGAGCTACCCACATGGCGCACTATACCTCTCCTGTCTCACCTGCTGCTCCCCTCAGCAGTGTATTTCAGCCCGTCTGCCTGTTCTGTTCCCCACTCTGTCTCTGGTGAATCCTCTCACCCCACTTCCACCCCACCCCCATCTCTGGCCTGTACCCCAGCTCTTATATGCATAAAAATAAATAAAATCTTAATTAAAAAAAATAAACCATCTCTCCTTCCTCTTTTATGGAATGCTGATTTGTGACCTTTGCCTGTTTACTACCTGCCTTTCTAACAAATCTCTAAGAGCTTCATTTAAAGGGTACCTGCAGGAGCAGCTGTCGCCTCCTGAACAGCGGGCTGAGACAAGATCTGCCTGAGCTGGTCCTGGTGGGACAGCAGCGCACGCCCCGCCTTCAGTACATACAGCTTCAACTGTTGGCACCTCAGCAGGTCCAGGTCCACTTGTCCTGTGGGAGAAAAGGACTCAGCAGGAACGCCCCTCCACCCCCACGCCAGGGGCCTTCTCTTCTCCAGCAGCGCAGGCTTGTAGACAGTCTCTGCTCTGTGTTCCCTGAAGCACAGGGCCCCCGCTGTAAGCCAGCAGCACAAACAACATGCTGCCCCGGGGGGAATTCACTGACCAACCATGTCAGTCAGGAGGACCGTCACTCCTCCCAGTGTTACAGCGGGCACTCCCAGCTAAGCACTGTCTACTTCCCAGGTCTTCCCCTCTTTTGCTCCTCAAGCACCTACTTCAGTGGGTTAGATGACATGTTAGGATCAAGTTACCTGGCATTAGTATAACAAAAGGTTTCCCAGAATGTTGACATTTTAATCCTGAAACAAACAAAACACTTTCTCCTTTTCTTGCAAGACTCCTCTGAGTCAATTCTGTCAAATACAACATACAGTTCTCTAACTCAAGATCAAAGCAATCCCCTAGCCTTGTCTAATCAAATAACTACTGAGATGCCTGTAGGCCAACTGAGGAGCAGACAGAGGACGCCACTGCAGGGAAGTAGGCTGGCAGCTGCATTCTACAACAAAACATACAGCAAGTCACAGAAGGCAGCACGTGACGTGCAACAAAAGGAACACAAGTACCTCCAAGGCATCAAGCTTGACTACCTGGCAGAGGTTTATTCACTAAGCCGGGAAAGGCCAGTGAAGGGAGAAAGTCAGCTGAATTCTAGGCATGCAGTCCTCCAGCCAGACATGAGACATCGAGATTCAATTAAAGGTGGTGGTCACCAGTGTAAATGCTGCAGCAGCCACACCAGGTATGGGGGCAGACATGGGTGAGAAAACTCCAGAAGACTGGGCAGAATGAACCAGAAGTTATGGGTGAAACCATAAGGATCTACAGGATGTGAAGAACAGTCAAGGAGAAGAGTTCTCCAAGTAGTCACCAGGGCAATGCAAGGAAAATCAAGAGCAGTATTCTAGACCAAAGGAAGAACAGTGTGAGCGAGAGTGTCCTTGATCTCACCACATCCCACAGACAAACCGAGGTAGGTCCAAACAGGTCCTGCTGGGTCCAACAGTCATGAGGCCAAGGACAACTGGGCTCGACGAGTAAATGGGAGGAAGAGAACATGGGCCCTGCCCCCCACCCCCAACAAAGCCTGCTCAGAAGAAACTCAAGTATTAGGAAGCAGAGAAAGTCTTGGGGTTCGTCAGGTGCTGCTCCCTCTAAAGCAACATTTTTTTAATTTTTTTTATTTTATATATTCTTTACATCATTTTTCATGTTTGCACAATGTACACAGCATCATTTCTTGCATTACACATCTCAGCATCGTGCCCGAAGGCTGCATGCCCACCACTGTTTGTGAATTGTGAACCCAAAGATGTAGGCAGTGACAGAAACTTGCTGTGACAAAGACAATACAGAAAAAACACCACCAGTTCAGATCGTGGCAATTTCATCTACAAGGTCCATGACTGACCTGCGAAGCCTTGCTTAGGTGACTTCTTTATTTTGTGCTTTTCCAACTTGCTTCCAGCAAGGTTCACTAACTGAGCCCAGACAGACAGCATGGGCTCGGTGAAGGGCAGGTTGGTGACGCCGAATGCTACAGCGGGAAGCTAAAGAGAGAGCACAGAAACCCTCAAAATGTGACTAATGAAATGAGCAAATGAAGTGTTTTGAAAGTTATCCTAACCACGAGTCTTGATTCTGAAACACCACACACTTCCGTAATTTTTTTTTTCATCTGAGAATAATTTCAAAAGATGACAAAAGAGGTAAGACAGAGATTTTGTGTGTAGTAATTATAACCTAAATCAGCTGTTTTCTTTATCAACTTGTCAACACTGGTTACAACAGGGTAGTGGTTATCATCTCAGTTATTTTCTATACATTTCAAATTTTCTGCAAGTACTTAGTCCTATACTAATGAAAATAGTACTTTCCAGTCAGATTGACTTAGATTTATATTCAAAGTAAAGTAAATCACCCTTTCCTAATGCATCCCTAATTCATAAATTTAAAATGACAATGCTGCTACCTAAATCATGTGACTCAACACAAAAAAGCATCTTCCATGTGAAGAAAGGGTTTTTTTTAAAAGGAATCATTTTTGGGCCTCCCCGGTGGCGCAGCGGTTGGGCGCTGGGTTGCGAAGCTGCCCGCAGCCTTGGCAGTGCCGGTTCGATCCCCGGCTGCTCCCCGGCCACCGGAGGAGGGTCCCACATGGCGCGCAGACCTCTCCTGCCGCCCGCTGCTCCCCTCAGCAGTGTACTTTGGTCCTTCTGCCTGCTCTGCTCCCAGCTCTGGCTCTGGTGAATCCTCTCACCCTCCCTGCGCTTCTGACTGTACCCAGTGCTTGCATAAATAAATAAATCTTAAAAAAATAAAAAATAAAAAAAATAAAGGAATCATTTTTAAGTTTTTTTTTTAAATTGAGTTGTTCAATAAAAAACTATACTTTACAATTTAGATATTTAAAAATTAAAACCAACTCGTAGTTACACAGCCCCTACTAAGTTGTTGATGACCTGCCATGTCTTTGCAGATCATAAAACAAACTACTAACTACTCTACATAATCCTGGGACACGGGCCCTATTTATGACAACAGCACCAAAGAAATAAGAGAAGACAGACAGGTGGTTTTCCTGATATCTGCTTGCCTCCTAGAAGGCAAACAGTTAACTACAAATACCAAGTTCTTCCCAGAACTCATGTTAGAACCCAGTTCTAGAATAAAACCCACTGGCCTTATTACCTACAAACAGAGCACATGTTAACCTACTGGTTTTAGGTGATTCAAGGGGCAAACTCGACACGTCCGCATGTCCGAGAACTGCACGGTGATTTTGCCCTTCGGGGTGATGCGAATCACAGTGCCTTCTCCAAACTCGTCGTGCACAACCTGGCCCCCCAGCCGCAGACGACCGTCGATGCCTCCGATCACAGCCAGCACAGCCATGAGGCCCCCCACCTCAAGGTTCTCAGAGTCGGGGAAGTAGTCCTCTAACAGAGCCTAGTGCAGACAGAGAGCAAGCTTGAAGAGGGAGCCCAGGAGCTGCCCGCTCCTAATATACTTACAATGAACCCAAATTTATTTTTATATGTGTTTCTTCAGTAAGCAATTCCAGTACAAAACACTGGTAAATATCTCCCTGAACAAAATATATAGCATTTTTGGAAGACACTTTAGAGCTGACTCTCTCTACAGAGCAGAGCGACGGCAAGCTGCTTCGGCACGCACCCCCTCGGCGGGCTTCCCTGTGCAGCTGCGGGTGACCAAGTGCAGCTGCGAGTTGATGTACTTGTTGATGAGTCCATTCCACTGGCCCAGGGAGTGCAGGGTGCGCAGCAGCGCCACCACCTCCTCCGCCAGCGTGCTGCTGTGCGTGGCGGTCAGAGAGGCCTGCGGGCGGGCCCGCCGCCGCCGCAGAGTGGACTCTGGAGGGAGACAGGACATGAAAAGTCAGCTGCGGGGGTTCCTGCTCGCGCGGCCAGAAGACAGGTAGGGAGAAGGGCTGCCCACCTCTGAGGAACGGGATGTCCGAGGAGCAGGTGGTGAGAAGACTGCCCAGGAAACCAAAGAGCTTTTCCACCAGGCACTTCATGTCCCGGGCCCTGTCCCCCTTGTCCCACGACGGAAGCACCGCTTGCAGCAAATGGACAGCTAAGATCTAGTCAAAGGCAATTCAAAGGACCAAAGAAAACTATTATCTGACAGAGTAAGAGATTACAGACTTTTATTTTCTCTTTAGTTTTCCTTCCTGATATATAAGATATCGCAATTCATCACGTGAAAACTGGTGTTAGTTCTTTCAGTGTCATATAATTACCCCCAAGTTGATAAATGATGAGAGTTATGAGAGGTTTTAAAAAAAAGAAGCTATAATATAAAGGCCTGTATTCACTTAATTAAAAAAGAATTCCTTTTAGTTTAATTCTTCTCCAGAGAATTACACTATAACCCCTATGAAACAGAACAGTTAGCAGGATTTATCACTTCATAGAGAAGTGAATGGACTAAGGTTAAGCAACTTATCTATCCCATTGAAAATAATTGAACCTCAGCCCCTTGCTTCCAGAAATTTACTTTATGTCCGTTCTAGTTCTTTTCTGCGTTCCTAACTGAATAAAGGCACCCAGTAGGGTAGGTTGGCATCCTAACGTCCCTCTGAGGGGTATCTACAGTCCTTAAACTCAGGCAGAGCCAGGCCCAGCCTGGCAGCAGTTACCTGGCGCTGCAGCGAGGCGGCGGTGAAAGGCGCGTGTCCCTCCACGACCTTCATGAGCAGCGAGATCCACTGCGGGGAGCTGAGGGCGGCGCACATGTGCGGTGTGAGCGCGATGCTGCGCACGAAGCCCAGCGTGCACCAGCTCCGGTGCTGCTCCCGGCACACCAGCCTGCTGGGGGATGCTGCAGGGCCAAACACACCAGCTTGGCACCCAGCTTCGAGAAGGAAAGACTCAGTGCAATCTTTACTTTTAATCTACCCACACCGCTAATTTCAACCATAAACTGCTTTATATAAATAAATTACTACAATTTCACCAGTTCAGTGTGAGAGCGGAGGGAGACTTCCAAGTTAGAATTAGTCTCGAAATACTTTACATTTTTAAAACCTTTAAAGTACATGTAATAATTCAAACAAGATATGGAATTCCCTCTACTTGTTGTTTCTAAGCAATAGGAAAAATGATCTGCAATTCAAATAGTTATTTGTGAGAGGGCACCTTTTCTTTTAAATCTCACGTGTTTTAAATATTCTCTGTGATATTGTTTCCATTTAATCTGTGGCATAAATTTCTAAATCTAGTGTTAGAAATCTGCATTAATAAAACATGACTGAGAAGTTTTCTGAGTTTTATCCAATTTGACTGAAGCCTCTGTGACCATCTGCCTCTCCTGGCGTCCCAATCAACACTCACGGGCGCCCCCAGGACCCCACTCCCCCCAGAAGAGGAATGAGGTCCCAAGGCCAATGGCACCGTGTGCCTTGCTCAGACCAACCCTGACCAGCTGCACTCACTGCCAACCAGCCACACTGACCGCACACTCACACTCCTACCACAACCATACATTCTCATCCTCAGTCACCAGCCCGAGCACACCCACATGTCACACACACCCCTGAAGATGCAGGATCACACATGTTCACAACCACCAGCTGCATCTCACATGCACTCACTCCTACTCACACATGTACACATGCAGTCACTAACACAAATACTCATACAAACACATACACCCCATTACACACTCCACTTTAAACCATTCACATCACTCACTAGTCTACTCTCACATGCACACGTATGCACACACTCCAACACTTCTATGACTACTACTGACAATTACACTTACGCATCATGCTGCCCATCTGTAATCATACACAACCCTCACTCTTGCATGCACTAAGTCTAACATTTCACTGACTCAGTCTTTCCTTCACACTCACACACCACTCATGCAGTTTCATGCATGAGTACACACTCACAATGCTCACAGACACTCTCTCTCACACAAACACACACTCTTCTATACACATTCGCCCACAGAGCCTTTCCTCATACATATACTCACTCACTCATGTACCTGCACTGCACACATTCACATGGACTTCCAGTCACATGCACACGGATACAGTCACACAACCACATGCATGCATACACACGCTCATGGGCAATTACTCCTACTTATTCACACTGATGCCCTCAAATGCATCTCCACACTTACAACCCCACCCACTCACACACACATATTCATTCTTTCATATACATTCATACACACATCAAATACAAACACACTGAAGCACACATCCCACACTTTCATAGCACTCACAAACACACATACAACCACGTATATGTTCACACTCATAGACTCACACCCACACATTCTTACATTCTCAGTCTTTGATGTGGCAGCCCAAATACAGGCCTAACACAGTCACCACATTTGTGGTCATTTGTCATGGCAGTTTCAAACACTAGTAATACACACACCAACACCTGGACAAATTCACGGCCCCAATTCTGACTGTGGACCCACAACTACTCATTGCGTACATGTCTTGTCCGTCGTTCCACTTTCCACTAGCATTCGCAGCAGGCCACACAGAGTCTTGGTGGCTTCGCTCTGCATGATTTCGGCATGGATTCCCGCAGAGAGACAGAGAGTCTGCAGTAGATTAATAGTACTGGTAAGCATCATCGCCGTGGGGTGAACATTCTTTTCAATATGTTCAGCTTCTGAAAAAAAGAACAAAATAAGAAACTATACTCCTAAATAGAACTGGTAGCTGTCCATGCATTTAGTTTAAGGACTCTAATTTCACAGTCTTTATTTTTACTGTGGGAAGGGAAGAAGCTCATTAGAAGAAAAGAGGGAATTTAGGATGTACTAAGCACATCCCCTAATCAGCTCTGTCCCTACCTTCGCCAGAGAAGACAAATCTTTTAAATTAAGTTGAATTTTTTTTAAATAATTTCAACAGATAGCTCAGAAATGCTGAAATGATTTCAAGGGTTTCCTCCTTCAGAAAAGTAAAGTATCAAATGTCAAAAGCTGGCTGCTGAGCAGTCAATTACAGCCTGGTTGAGGATGCAGTGCCTGCCTCCAGGGTGATGAACCAAGGCTGGCATGCTCAGGTTGCTGGCTTTGGGCTAGCAGGCACATGGCAGATGGGCAACCATTCTATCACATGGCTGACCCTACCCAGACCTTCTCAGGCACAGCACAGGAAGGAGAAGGGACCTCTAGGCTAGACACTAAGCAGGCAGATGCAGTGCTAACAAAACCAGCCCTGACAGTGTAGGCTTCACAGGGGCCCTCCTTCACATGGAACCCCAGTGAGGCAGGCACTTCTGCTTAAACCTCAGAGGCCCAGCTCCCACTCATGGTGGGCACAAAGCAGAGCGCTTCCACCCTCACACCACCATGCCCTGCAGAGCTCAGTGTTGTCCAGGTTCCAGCGCTAAGTCTATGAGTGACGATGGATCCTGAGTGCACTGTGCACAGGCCGGCCCCTGAGTGGGTAGTATGGGCTGGTCTCTTAGATGGTCTCGCTGAAACCAGTACAGGAAGCTTTATTCACACATCCTGAGGTCTTCCAGTCATATCTAAAAAAATGTCATGAAACCCTCCTCCCACAACCCTGGATTTAAGTTTCACTCCATATCCTCAACTCTGCTGTCTTTAAGGCAGTAAAGTACTGAAGCATTCCACACTGTGCACAGCATTCTGGTTGAAAGGCCACAGTGCGGAGGTGTAAATAGACATGCCGAGTTCTGATGGGGCTGATGGCATGGGCAGGCAGCACCTGCTCCACCAGCCACCAGCTCACTACCTCGGCAGGTTCAGGGCTGGCACAGAGGGTCCATAAGAGGCAAGCACATAGCAGCGCTGCACTGCCTCACCCCACCAGGCTGCAGGTGTCCCAGAGCCGTGCCGCACCCCTGCGTCAGCATCACCAGCGGCTTACTTCACCTTCGAGGTGAGCCCCAAAGCAACAGAGCACTGTCTGCAGGTGAGTCCCGCACCTGCTCTCACTCCCAGTCAGCATTCAGACACAGCTTGCCGGGACCCCCTCCCCTTCCTGCCGCCAGACTAAAGATTCCCGAGGCACCCACCAGAGTCATCCTCCGTGTCCGAGTCCTCGGCGGAGGGCTGCGTAGAGGCTGGCAGCTCGGCCAACTTGAGGTCATACTTTCCCTCTTTCCCCATCCTGTATGAGTTGGTGCTGCCAGTGTCCCACTGGACCCTGATCCACCCATCCTCTCCCAGTTCACCAATCACACGGCCGAGGCCAGGAGGTGGTCCATCCTAGGGGAGCCAAAACAGAGATCAGTTAAGGAGGGCCTCCCTGGTGGCACAGTGGTTAAAGACAGCACTATCAAGCTATCACCAGCCACTGCAGCAAGAGTTCGATTCCCCGCCAGCCAGGGAGCTACCCACATGGTGCAGCAGACCTCTCTTGCCTCGCCCGCTGCTCCCCTCAGCAGTGTGTTTCAGTAAATCTGCCTGTTCTCTCTCTGGTGAATCTTCTCACCCCTGGGCCTCTGGCCTGTACCCCAGTTCTTGTATGCATAAATAAATAAATCTTTAAAATAAACATAAATAAAAAGAAGGTGCCTGCCTGCCCTGTCACACAGACGTCACCTATAAGGGTGACTGGGTCACCTGCACATGGTGCATGTCCACAGGCTGCTTCAAATCCACCTGCAACATGCATAGCTCCTATCACCCTAAGCTGAACACCAGGAAATAACTTGCTCATGATCCTCACCAAAGAGATAAATAGGGAAACATAATCTATGTTCCAAGGCAACGCAAAGACGCGGCTCTCCAGCCCGGCCCTGGTGCCCTATCCCTGGGCCTTCAGTCCCTCACAGGCTTTTGAGCTCAGAAACCTGAAACAAGCAACAGCCTCTCCACATTCCTCCTCATTCTTTAGTTTTCCCTCTCACTGCCACGGGTGAAAGCTGCTCCTAGGACACTGCTACCGTGCCTAGACACTTTCATTTCTGAGATAATGCCGACAAGGCCCATGCTTAAAAATGAGGCTGAGAGAGCCTGGATGACAGGCATGCTACCATGCCACAGGAAGGCCAACCCTGACCTTAGCTAGTGACTGTGGTAATGACGCTGACATCAGCCCCTATGACCTCCACCTGGGGATACCAGATACTGGGAATAGCATGAGCAAAGAAGAAATACATAAATGGGCCACTGCCCAACTGGTACACCTGCAACTGCTGGGCTGGGGCACCCACTAGGCCAGAAGCTCCCAGAGACACACTACCTTGGAGTTTGCTCTGTCAAAACTGCCTCTCTCCTCCTCCCTCTCGCTCTTGGCTGGGCTGAGCCACATGTTGGGGACATTTCTCCTGCCGAGATGTCCCTTCAGCAGGCTGTTGTTATTCTCTACTTGTTTTGATTCAATTCAATTCACTAGCTCAGGAATTTGCAACAACCTCATCTGCTAGGCACGTCGCACATTGAGATAGCTCTTTTTTTTTTTTTTTTAAGATTTATTTATTTATGCATACAAGAGCTGAGGTGCAGGCCAGAGGTGTGGGAATTGAGAGGATCCACCAGAGACAGAGTGGGTAACAGAACAGGCAGACGGACTGAAACACACTGCTGAGGGGAGCAGCGGGTGAGTCAGGAGAGGTCTGCTGCTCCATGTGGGTTGCTCCCTGGCTGGGGATTGAACTCGTAATGCAGTGGCCACGGATAGCTTCATAGTGCTGCATCTTAATCCCTTGTGCCACCAGGGCAGCCCGAGATAGCTCTTTATTGCAGTTTCCACCCATTAACAGCAAGGATACGTGGAGAATCACAAGTGGTGACTACTGAGCTTAACTGAAATCTCTGAGTACCTGATCGCCCCATTTCCAGTCCACACCTCTCATGACCCTGGTTCCAATCTTCATCATGGCGGCCAGCTCTGGCCCTGAAACGGGGAGCTGCACCGGAGTGGTTTCCTTCCTCGTCTCTTCCAAAACAGTCGCAGATGCTCCTCGGGCAGCAGCGTTCATGTCGTCGTCAACATTGTCACAACTAGGGCCTATCAAGCATCAAGAACAGCTTCTGAGCCAATAATATATTCTGGGACAACTGGGTAACCAAAATCAATATATTTGCAAGCTTATACCATTTTTTAAATGGTGCAAAGACCTTAAAATGGAGCAAAGACCTAAATAAAAGAACCAAAACCATAAAATTTACAAAAGAAAACTCAGCACTCTTGACAACCTGGATTTCTTAGGATATGGTATCAAAAGCACAGGTAGTAGTAACAAAAAAGATAAGTTGGACAGCTTTTTTATTTAAAAAAGTTTTAAAAAGGAGACATAACTCACAAGGCGGGAGGAAGTATCTTAGAGTAAAAGTCTAGTATATGGAATGTATAGAGCATACCTGCAACTCAGCAATACAAAGACAAATAACCCAATTCAAATATGAGCAACACTTGAACAGACTTTTCCATGAAAGACACAGAAACAACCAACACACACATCTAAAGAGGCTCAATGTCATTTGTCATTAGCAAAACGTAAATCAAACCACATGAGGTAACACTTCACACCCATTAGTGTGGTCTTAATCCAAAAAACAAAGAAAATAACCAGTGATGGCCAGGATATAAAGAAACAGGACCCCTTGCCCATTGCTAGTATAGAAATGTCAAATGAGGGATCAGGAAAAAAAATTAATTATAATAAAGTAAAAATCAAAATCAACAGGCAACTGTAGATCAGAGACATAGGGCGGGAGGGATTAGGGTCAAAACAGGGGTGGGAAGAGCACAAGGGACCATAGTGATGGCTCACAGGTGAATGGTGGGGGTGGAAATTTTACGGGGACTATAACCAAGATGAAAATGCATACATTGTATAAAATGAAAAATGATGTAAAAAATGTATAAAATAATTAAAAATAAATTTATTATTAAAAAAAGATTTGTAGGGCCTCCCCGGTGGCGCAGCGGTTGAGCGCTGGGTTGCGAAGCTGCCCGCGGCCTCTGCTGCGCCGGTTCGATCCCCCGGCTGCTCCCCGGCCACCGGAGGAGGGTCCCACATGGCGCGCAGACCTCTCCTGCCGCCCGCTGCTCCCCTCAGCAGTGTACTTCGGTCCTTCTGCCTGCTCTGCTCCCCACTCTGGCTCTGGTGAATTCTCTCACCCTCCCGCGCTTCTGACTGTACCCAGTGCATGTATAAAAACAAGCAAACAAACAAATAAAAAAAAAAAATAAAGGAGATTGAATTCTGGTTCCTTCTCTCACTTTAAAAAAAAAAAAAAAAGATTTGTAAAATGGCACAGTGCTATGGAAAAGTTGAGCAGTCTGACAGCAAGTTAAACAAGATTACCATTCCACTGCTAGGCATATAACAAAAGAACTGAAACAGGTGTTAAAGCAAGTATCGCCAGCAACATTACTCCCAAATGGTCAAAAGGCAGACATGATGCACATGCCCTCAGTGGCTGAATGGATAAACTGTAGTACTTCCAAACGATGAAATTTTTCTACAAATGGAAAGGAATGAAGTACTAATAAATGCTAAAGGAAATAAAGCCAGATACAAAAAGCCAAAAATTATATATCATTTATATGCACTATCCAGAAGTAGGCACATGCAGAGAATCAGAAAGTAGATCTGTCATCGCCAATAGCCAGGGGAGTGAGAAAACAGGAGTCACTGCTAAATGAGAACAGGTTCACACTGGGGGTGATGAAAAAGTTACAGACCATGTGGTAACACACGCTGTAGGTATGCTGAAGGTCACTGAACTAGAAATGTAAAAGTGGTTAACAAGGTAAATTTTGTTATTTGCATTTTCCACAAAAACAACTGAGAGAGAGATCAAGGTAGGTCTTGCTATTTTCATGAAGGACTAGGGCAATGCCAACCTACCAATCAGCCGGAGCGCTGTCTGCGTGAGGGCGAGCGTGCCTGAGTTCAGGAGGAGGTCCAGGTTACTTGCACCGTGCTGCAGCGTGAGCATGCTGAGCATAACCAGGAGGAAGCGGGCCTGTGGGGTCGTGCCCAGGCTCGGTCCTGACGGGTTCTCGTTGGTAATGGTTTGTAGGGGAACAGGCTGGATACCTAAAAAGCATTAGCACCCACATAAACTTCTTGTGTGCGGATACAAGGACATACATGAAGCAGAAAGCATTAGCAATATTTTAAATTGTTTTTCACAAAATGTGGGAATCGAGCAACTCTGTACTGCTTTACACCAATCCTATCACATCATTCCATGTAGCAGTCTCCATCTGCCTATGAAATTTATCATACTGTTCCTCTAAATACACCTGGAGGTTTACTGATTTCATTTCAAATATAACAGATACATTTCACTTTTTGTCCCCGAGAACTAATCCTAGATGTCTCTGTAGATACTCAAACTATCCAAGAAATAAGTATTAATATACAAAAATACTTGTATATACAATAAGTGTATATTTTTAAATTATACAATAAGTATTGTATATTTTTAAATTATACAATAAGTATTGTATAATTTAAAATTATATAATAAGTATAAATAAGCATTTTAGAATGTAACTGATACACATGAAAATGTTAAAATGTAAAAAAAAAAAAAACCTCTCTATTACTATACTTCAAGATTGTGATTCCTGCCAAATTTTGAAAATTTTGGAATCTGAGATGCATAAACAAATCTTTGAATGTACAAAGTTTATTCACATCTTCTTAAAAGCAAAACATCAGCACTTGTAAGTTTCCACAACATATAAAGAACCAAACTATGAAATGATGATGTAGTCACTTACATTATACTCCAATAATAATTCTAATTAAACTATTTAACCATCAGATATTTTTTAACTCACCGAGTTCTTTAAATTTGGCATTTGCATCCATCAAAACGTTTCGAATATTCTGAACAGCCCAAGCATACAGCTTGCCAAAAGTCACTTCCAGCAGCATCCGATTAAAAGGTGGTATCAAATCAACATCCTTTAAACAATCCGTAAGGGGTTCCCTTTCAAGCAAAGAGAAATCATTTTAGTCAGAATATTGCCAGATTTTTTTTAACTAAAACCGAACAATGCTTTGTTGCAACAACTTCTTTTAATTAAAAAATATTTTATAAACTTTTACCCTATATCAACTCCCTCAGGAATAAGTCTCTGCCATCCACAGAACATGGCATATTGCACAGATGGAAGTAAGAAATTTTTGGCTGCCAGTTTTAAAATTGTATCTATGCCTTCCAGGCGAACCTCCGCTCTCTCCAACTGCAAAACATCAATGATACAATTAAGTGTTGCACATATTATCCAATGTAAAGCAGAATGTTCTTAGCAAATTTTACCTGTTTTAGAAGGCACTTTCTCATTTTTTCCACATCCACTGGCTCTTCTTTCAGGGCAAATTCAGCAATTGTACTGAGAAGTGCAGACTGTGGATAAAGACCCTGAACATTCTGCTTCAACCATTTATATTTGTGAACACCGGTAACTGTACTCAACAGAGGTTGCCATTTGTCCTGACAAAGGGAAACAATTTGTACCATTAGTTTACACTACAGATATAAACATGTGCTCCAAAGCAGTTAAGCAGTTATTACTTGAATAAAATATAAAGGCGAATAGGTTTAAGTTGAAATATTTTAATTTTTACTAAAAGTAAAAGGAAACACATTTCAAGCTCTCAGTTTGCCCAAGGCACATAAGTCAAGTTCATTAAGCATCATTAGGTCGTGTTTACTCAGACTTTTAGTAACACCCTACAAACACTCTAGGAGACAGTGACAGTCCTTGTGGATTCCTTTACTATGCACTGTCTTTCCATTCAGCCAGTCTAAGAATCACAGAAAGTTCTTTACCTTGGGTGATTTAATTGCAATGGGTCTTTTGTCCACATTTATAGGGCTGTGAGGCAAAATACAAGTTTCTTCTAAATCACTTTCTTCATTTCCAATTTTTTCTTCATCATCAGTAGATTCTGGCTTCTTAGGAACTATATTTAAAAACATCATTTGTAATAAAAATCACTTAAATATAATTTTAAATTAAGGAATATTAAAATTTGCATGGAGTACAAGAATATTATAGTCAATGAAACATGAAAACATTATGGTCAACCAAAAGGCCAAAACTACAAATATAAAAGCTATCATAATTATTCTTTTTTTTTTAAAGATTTATTTATTTTTTTATACAAGCACTGGGTACAGTCAGAAGTGCGGGAGGGTGAGAGAATTCACCAGAGGCAGAATGGGGAACAGAACAGGCAGACTGATGAAATACACCGCTGAGGGGAGCAGCGGGCATGGCAGGAGAGGTCTGTCATGCCATGTGGGACCGAACGGCCGGGGCTCGAACCGGTGCTGCAGAGGCTGAGGGCAGCTTCACAGCCCAGCGCTCAACCACTGCGCCACCAGGGGAGGCCCCCATAATTATTCTTGAATGACATACAGTAATAATACTTGGTCACTACATGTAAGGGACAGAAAGACACAGTGGGGCCTCCCCGGTGGCGCAGCGGTTGAGCACTGGGTTGCAAAGCTGCCCGCAGCCTCAGCCTCGCTGGTTAGATCCCTGGCTGCTCCCCGGCCACCGGAGGAGAGTCCCACATGGCGCGCAGACCTCTCCTGCCGCCCGCTACTCCTCTCAGCAGTGTACTTCGGTCCTTCTGCCTGCTCTGCTCCCCGCTCTGGCTCTGGTGAATTCTCTCACCCTCCGCGCTTCTGACTGTACCCAGTGCTTGTATTAATTAATTAATTGATTGATCGATCTTTAAAAAAAAAGACAGTGACAGTGCTATGATGAAGAGAAGCCTTAAATAAGGGGGTGTGTAGTAATCAGCAATCGTTCTTAAAGGGCCAGATGGTGAACATTTAAATCTTTGCAAACCATTCAGTTTGTTTCAAATACTCAATTCTGCTGTTGATACATGAAAAAGAGCTAACTTTATGTATGCATGTTATATTTCAAACTTCATATAATTATCAAATGTCAAACATATTCTTCCTGAGATTAAAAAAAAAATCACTGTTAGATGAAAACCAAGTCTTAGCTCATGGGCAGTGCAAAGCAAGCAGCAAGGCTGCTGCATCTGGCATGCACCCCCCCTACCCCTCACCACCTGCCCGCCAGCCTAGAGCACTGCTCCTCTGGTCACAGTGTGGAAGTGAATCAACTAGATGTCATACTATGTTGGCCTCCTTAGGGAAATTTCTACTGATTTTGCAATAATGAGGGCTACTTCCTAATTTTTGGTCTCTTTCGAGGTTTTTATTCTAATTCTTTCCAACACAATATAAATCACAGGCAGTGAAACATTAACACAGCAGGTCTGGGTTGCTCAAATTCTGAGAATTCCTAGAAAAGTCTCAACTTTCATTTCAGCACTAGCCCTCGACCAACTCCTGGGAACTTAATTCTGAGCCCATGCCCTGTGCCTCAGGACAAGGAGCACACAGATTAGGCTGACTAATTTCTGCTGACAATGTGACATACAGTGCTCATCTGTTTGTGCTCCAGGGCTGGGGTCTGAGTAACTCAGAGCAACTGTGAAGGCCCTGAATAACTATGTGACAGGCACCCAATAACAACCCTTGATAGCCTTGATAGCAAGGTGAGCAGCCTGGCTGACGACCCCTCACATGACATTGCTAAGAGAACTAAGCACATCTTGTATGATTTTGAGTTTGGTTTCCTCAGACTTCCCTCCACACACCTCCCCTTTGCTAATTCCAACCTGTGTCCTTTCACACCCCTGCAACCATGAGCACAACAGCTCTTCCGTGTCCCGGGAGCAATGGCAGCAAATTACCACACTTAAGAAGGATGGTCCTGGCAACCTCTGACAGAGCAACAGTAATACAAATTACTTAGAAGTTTCTTCATTTTCTTAACCAAAAAACCCAAGAGCTTCAAAATCCATTAAATGTAGAAACCACAATGAGAACTTTCAGAGGCAGCAATGTGGGTTCACGAAGGTAAGGCCAGGTGGTGAGGGGTCACACCCCTCAGGCTGACATGACCATCCCCCAAGCCTGTGCTCCTGCTATAGGTTTCCTGCCCCCAGCACTTAGGGAATCTTGTGACAGGATTTCCTGATCCAGAGTATCAGGGTTTGCACAGAAATTATCAATTCAGGATGGCTTCTAAAACAAATTAGTCTTTCATGATGTTATTGTTCATAATGTTTATCAAAATTCAGTTATTAATATTGCTTAATTACCAGGTCTATGAAGAAATCAATTCATAAAAAATATAATCAGAAATTCTATAGATTTGTTTATAATGACAGTGACCAAATTTTAAAGTATATTATGTATTTTTACTCAAATTTTGCCTATTTAAAGCAAAAGTTTTCTATCTTCTTACATAATCAGTAATTCTTTTAATTTCCTCTTACAACAAATGTGTATGTCAGATTACTCACTATTTCCAAAGAAAAACATGTCTTTGTAAGATGGCAAGGTTTGTTGAAAGATTAAGCGTTCCCATACATCTCATCAGCAGAACCCAAAGTTACATTGTTATCTGGCATCTTGGAAAATAGACGGAATTCGCAGACTCTCATAAACACCCACAAATCTAACAGCAGTTGTGGAACAGCCTCATCTGAGCAGAAATGAGCAATAGCAAACGCTTCATTCTGCAAGTGCAGACTAAGCTACCCTAGGGAAGGCACACTTCCACAGCATGTTCCTGCCTTTCACATTCCTACCTCTCTTTTTCCTTCGTTCGCGAATTATCTTCTGAGTTATCCTCCTCCACCGAGGCAAAGAACTTAGCAGTTTAAACTTGGACATTATGGAGAGGTCATTACAAACTGCAGGTCTCAGTTCGTTAAAGAGGAATCTTAAGCGTTCAATGACTGGCGCACAGACCTCCTTGTAAGAACGGCCCTGTTCTTGATGTGTCTACAAGTTAAATGTGAAAAGACAACTTAGGAACACATATTTTACCAACTGGCTGAAAAGTCCAGAATTAAAGAGAATCAAAAACTATTTACCTTAATGAGCGAGCATTTTGCCTGGTAGACAACTCTACAAACATCCACCACTGATTTAGGCAACGTTCTGTGTTTTACTTGCTCAATACCAAGTGCACCTGCATGAACTAAGGATAATGCCACATGACCTGTAAAAGACATTGAAAAGAATGGTCCAGATAGGAAAGAAAGTCTATTACAAGTGAGTTGAAAGATTTAGAATACAGGGGGAAAAAAACATCAAGCTTCATACCTAAATCTTCATGCTTTAAGAGGCAACATAACAGCAAGCGGCCGACCTCTTCCACAGGATGCTCAGGAGGAAATGTGATTGGTGTAGTCAAGTGGCACTGCCTACAGTACCTTTCTATTTGACACAGAAAGTCCTGCAACAGAAACAGCTGGAGGTAACTTCAGAACCACCCTCGCACAATGTCAAAAGCATAAACTATGTGCCACGGCTTCTGAACTGCAATCACAATTTGCAATGACTCTGAAACCTCCCAGGTACGCAAAATCAAATCAGACTCACGCCTCAAAACCAGCCCTCCGTGTATCATGTAAACAAAGTCTTGCTAAGCTAATCAAGGAAGGATACTGAGGGGGTGGTGTGGGGAGGCGTCACTTACCTTCACATTGTGATCCTGGATGTTGTTATCCGCAATGGCCTGCAGGAATGCCTGGGACTGGTCCCCAAGGGCTCGTCTGTGGGAGCAGAGTCGGGACTTGCTGGCTGGAGTCCCCCCAGGTGAACTACAGTGGTCCTCATCTTTCTCTTCATTGTAGCTATAGTGGATCTGGCTGGTCTGCAGGCCTCCAGAGAAGATGGAAGACTGAAGCCACTCTAGAAAGTGCATGGACAACGATTAAAAAGAAACAAGTAAACTGCAGAAATAAATACCGGAAGAAAGCTGTAGAACTAAATACTTAATTTAGGTGAAATTCAGTATCACTCATATGAGAGAGTCGCATTTAACAGATATATACAGATTGGCTCATCATTCCTGTTTCTTTAGGATAACAGGTAACACTTCTGGTTATTCAATGGGGAAAGCAGTGTTGGGGAATATGCACACATGGAGTCATTCCATTTCAACTGGGACAACTATATGCTACAAAGTTCTACAAGGGGTACAAGAGTATGTGACAGAAAGCCCTCCATTACTCAGAGGTGAGCAACGGGTTCAATTTTACTATAGAAGCAGAAACTGAGCTGAGATCTATACAAAAACAGAGGCTAAGTGTCCAGGCAGAAGAAACGCAGCACATGTTAAGGTCACATCTATCCACACCATTAATCAAGTGTTTAAGAGTGAGAGACTACTAAACACACAGTACACTTCTTTTAGTAAGAAATTGATCCTAGGAGACTGGAGATCCAATGGACTGTAAAGGAGACCTGTGTATCAGATGAGGCCAGGCAAGACCCCATAGAACATGCCAGAACACTCATCAATAAGAGTCACTAATAAGTAATCAGTTTTGTATAGCACTGCAGATTTCTTTGAAATGCCTGTGTTATGAAAATATTCCTCTGACATTCAAGCATCAAATCTGGAGTTTTCTTTCCTAGAAATTTAGATTTTAGAGGGCCTCCCCTAGCGGCACAGGTGGTTGAGCGCCGTGCTGTGAAGCTGCCTGCAGCCTCTGTAGCACCGGTTCAATCCCGGCCTGCCAGGGAGGGTCCCACATGGCACTGCAGACCTCTCCTGTTGCGCCCGCTGCTCCCCTCAGCAGTGTATTTCGTCAGTCTGCCTGTTCTGCTCCCTGCTCTGTCTCTAGTGAATCCTCTCACCCTCCCATGGATCTAACCTGTACCCCAGTTCTTGTATAAATAAATAAATTTTTTTAAAAATTTAGATTTTAGAGCATTCAGGAGCATTCACCAAAGTGCCACATTAATTCTTTCAAAGCACTACTGTGAACTACCCTTCTCTGGCTCCCTCCACTTAGAACCCCCCCTCATTTCTCAAAGACACTGCTCCACGGGGAGTTCTGATGTCCTTGAGTGGATCAGGCCCCCACCCACTGGAATCCACTGCACCTTTTGCTGTCCTCTACTCTGACACTTGCTGATTCACACAAAGCTTGGTTTCCCTGCAATACAAGTCTTCAAGGAGGAGTGTAGGGCCGCACAGCACAGCATCCAGTACACGCTCTGAGAGAGTTCCAAAAAGCAGGCTGACCAGGCACCAGGGCATGCTTACCCATTAACCTTCTCCTATAATACTCAATATAGACGCGCTCAAAACCCCTGCTTTCCTCAACTGGACCTCTCACACACCCATGTTTCTGCCTGGATTGCTCTCATACCCAACTTGCTAGGATTCCAATTTCAGGATTGGTGCAATCTTTATGAAGCCTTTCTTGCCACCAGAACCATTTACAAATGTCTACACTTCACCAAGTACCAGTGGGTCTCCTGACCTGCTTGTTATCACACAGCAAGCCCTGGAAGACAGAGGTATGACTTATTCCACACCTGTTACACTCTGAGCTAGATGTCTAGTATGATAATTAGTACCCCACACAGAAGCTTGCTGGGTGGATGGTCAGTAGACAAAAGAAACATACAGATAAAGAAAAAATTGAACCTAGCTTACAGGATATGGAGAACTTTTGTTACTGGAGGTGATTACAAAGGTTGCCATCCCAAAATGTATTTGATTTAAATATAGTAAAAACACTATCTTCAAATACAATGTTTTCCTGAAGGACAAGTGAGCCACATCATAAGAACTTCTAGACATAGAGGGAGAAAAGTCAAGCTAAGCCCATCTGTTAGAGGAGGCATGAGTGAGATCAGTCACAGGACTGACCTTCCTACATACCTGTCACCTCCTTCTGCAGCCACAGGTTGAGAGAACAAATAAAAGTCACTCCTGTTATTTCTTTTTGTTTGTTTTTCTTTTTAGAAAATTTATTTATTTATACAAGCACTGGGTACAGTCAGAAGTGTGGCAGGGTGAGAGGATTCACCAGAGCCAGAGTGGGGAGCAGAACAGGCACACTGATGAAATACACTGCTGAGGGGAGCAGCGGGCAAAGCAGGAGAGGTCTGTGTACCATGTGGGACCCTCGCTGGTGGCCGGGGATCGAACCAGCGCTGCAGAGGCTGCGGGCAGCTTCGCAGCCCAGTGCTCAACTGCTGCGCCACCGGGGAGGCCCCCATTCCTGTTATTTCTAATTAACTGGTTTAATATCACCCTCCTTATTATACCCCAACAACTGTGTTGATTCTTCCTCTCATGCTCTTAATGGCACTTATGGCTCAGTTAAAATAACTGGCTAATCTTAGCAGAAAGCAAAAGTTCTTACTGGCACATTCGACCTCAACTGGAGACAGTGGAGTGCTCATCGCTAAGTAGGAGGCGTGTAATCCAAGAAGCAGGCCCAGATTCCTCTCTGTGTCTATCAGAGGTGAAGACAGACTTCCCAGATCTGGTATGGTAACGACTTCCTGGTCAGGCTGGGGAAAAATAAGTTTCATCATCAGTCTGAGAAAACAGAATATTAAATATATATAAAAAAAAAAAACCCATAAAGCCAAAACGAGCAATCGCTTATATCCTTAAACAAGTCAAGTGCTGTGATGAGGAGAGGCAGTGATCCAGACTCTGGCACTACACTGTGTATTAGTGAGCGCAGGCTGCTACCAAAGGGACCTGAAATTCTGACCAGAAACATTCCACAAAGCAGACAGTGAATCACTGCTCCTCTGGGAAAAAAAACAGAGCACAAAAAATTTAGCTAGAAAATTCCTTAGGGAATCAAACAGAAGTTTCTGAAGTGATTGCATACAATGCTTCAGGAAATATCCTGAATTGGTACATGTATAAAGAACCCACAAAAATATGACAAGTATTGTCGCGAGTTAGTGAACTAACATGTGGGGGAAATAAATTTCTTCAAAGAGCAAACACATTTAGAAAAAAGTTCAAATGAAAGTAATCTGAAATTCTGCCAGTCATATTAGACAATTTATAGTTAATTTTCCTTCATAAAATCCTGTAAGTCTGAGTCTGGATCCACACTTAGAAAGTCAATCCCAATATAAAAACTCTAACACCCATGAACACATCAGAACATATTTCTATTTTCAAAAATTATGCCACTATATAGCTCTTTCCCCAAAATATGCATCTCAAGATAGCAAGCCATTCCAAATTTCTACATAACCTTACAATAAAATTGTAGCACTTAAAGGTTACCTCTTTGTGGAACAGTGTCCGCATTTCTTACAAAGTAATAATTTTTAAAATAACTCTTCAAGATCAACACCTCATAAAGCTTAACAAGAACAAATGCAAACTCACTTAATTGAAAAAAAAAAATCAGTAAAAGATCATTACCACTTAATGATCCCCCTACCTCCACCCAACTCAAAAGGTCCCAGATGTTAGTAATTTAGGGTCAGAACCCCTTATCGCAAACACTGAGAAAGGTCTCTGCTGACATCCACTATGGCCCCATAGACACATTCTCACTTCCACACACTCATCCTCACCTCCAGATACTGGCCCACACAGAAGGCATGCATTGACTCCCGTGTGTCTTCAAATTGCAAAGCAGCTTCTAAAGCGACCACTGGGTCTTCCCCTGCAAACTGAGCTGAAACAAAAAGGATGAAGCCACATGACTTCAGTACAATTTGCCTAGACATCTACAGTAAAAATGACAAGTGGGAAAGAAATTAGGCAGGTTAACTCCAAAGTAAGGGGTACCAAAGTGTAAACATCTCTCACTCTGTCCTGGACTAACCAGGCCAAATCAGAACATGGAACAAATTCCAACAAGTGTTAGTACAAAAAAAAATGCATTAATGATGAAGAATTTTTCAAATGTGGCTGAATTCACTGACGAACAAAGACCAAAATCACAGATAGATAAAAATATGGAGAAAGTGGAATAATAGTAAACTGATCACTTAAAAGCCAAAAATGTTCTGGTTAAAATGATATATGCTATAACTTTTAACCATGAGGTGAAAAAGCACAGCCTTACCAAGAATGCTATTTCCTGTTAATGACTGTGTCTGGAAGTCCTTTATATCATATACTTTTCCATCAATCACAGTCCAGAAGCCTCCATCTTTATTGTGGTTCTCCAAATCAGCCTTGCGTATAAGTGTCACCTCCTCATTATTTCTACAGTTCTGACCTGTAAAAAATGACTCTGTATATACAGAAACCAAAATCAATGAGTCAATAGATCATAGATAAAATAAAAGGAAAGAAAAGGAAAAACAGACAAATGCACAATCACAATGGGAGTAACATTCTCCCCACAACTAAGATCACAAAAAAAAAATCAACAAGGATATATACAATGCTGCAAAAAACAAAAGCAAAACCATTTGAGCAGCATGAACAGCAAATCTGACCATATGCCAGACAGTAGAGCAAATCTCAAAGAAATGAAGTTACAGAGCATGTGCATTTCCTACAATGCATAAACTACAAATAGGTAACAAATTAAAATTCCCTACATATTTGAGAATTATGAAACTAAGTTATAAATAACCCAAATTCCAAGGAAAAATTATGAAAATTAGAAGTGCAGAGAAATGAGCAATAATGAAAATACTATTGGGGCCTCTCTGGTGGAGCAAGGGGTTAAGCAACGCACTATGAAGCAATAGCAGCCTCTGCAGCACGTGTTCGATCCCCGGCCGGCCAGGGAGCAACCCACATGGCACAGCAGACCTCTCCTGTCTCACCCGCTGCTCCCCTCAGCAGCGTATTTCGATCAATCTGCTTGTTCTGTTCCCCACTCTGTCTCTGGTGAATCCTCTCTTACTCCCATCCCACACCTCTGGTCTGTACCCTAGCTCTTATATGCATAAATAAATATTTCAAAAAAAAAAAAAAGAAAATATTATTGATCAACACTTGTACTATACAGTTAAGTTGATGCTTGAGGGCATTTCCACCTTTAAATGTATATATGGGGGGAGAGGAGGAAGAGCTAAAGAATTAATAGATTAATACAGATCAAATAGATACATTTTTGAGTTTATAATAATACTCAGAAACAAAACCTCACTGGTTACCTTTAAAAGTACAGGACACCAACTCAATGCTATGAAAAATGGCAAAATAAGGCAGAGGGCAAAGGCATAAAGCTAGCATCTCGTCCTACCTGTACACATTATAGTATACGTCAGGCAAATCCAACAGCTGAGAGTAAGGGTGGTGGGGGACTGGATAAATGATACACTAAACATGAACGCCCTGGTCCATGTGAAGAGAACTGAAGGTGGGGTCACCCAGAATCACAGGTCTCTGAGCCCAAGAGACAGAAAGCATAGCCTCAGATACACACTGACTCACCAAAACTGAGTCCAAATCTGATCAAGCTTCTACATATAACCAGCAGTGAAGAGAAAATGTAACTGATAATAGATGTTAATGTAAAAGAAATACAAGCTGCCAAGATCAGAAAACATGAACGTCTCTGGAACAAATGCCTGACATTTTTTTTTAAAATACACAGTATGACCAAACAAAAGAAGAGGAGGGTCAGAACCTATGCTGTTAGGGGGGAAAAGACTGAAGTACATAACTTGTTTAGATCCTGGTTCAAAATAACCGCAAATAAGGCAGGCTTTTTATATAATCCAGGAAAAACTGAACATGAACTTCATGACATATTAAAGAACTGACCGGAATGTTAGCATAATGACACTGTTTTCATTGCAAAAGGAAAGTAGTATCATTAACAGGTAAAGTGTGGTAAAACTTTTTGTTTATAGACAAAGTTGTTTTAAAATAATTCAGTTATCAACAAGATAAAAAGTATAGGCAGGCTTGGGGGATGTGAATATTTGTTAATCTATGTTCATTGTACTATATGCTTTACTTTTACCTACATTAGAAAATTTTCATAATAAACAAATTAGATCACTGGAATAGTGTCCAGAAACAAACCTTTACGTATATGATCAAAACTACAGTGTACTACCACTTTACCCCATTAGAAAGGCTAATATCAACCGAAAGCAGAAAAAAACATGTACTGGTGAGGATGTGGAGAAATCAGCATTGCCTACGGGAATGTAAAATGATACAGCTGCTATCGATAAAAAATATGGCAGTTCCAGCAACTCCATTTTTGGTTTATACCCCAAAAAAGTGAAAGCAGGAATCTGAACAGACATTGCACATCCAAATTCACAGCAGCATTAGTTACAATAATCAAAAAGTTGAAATCACCCAAGTGGCCATTAACAGACGAATGGATAAAGAGAATGTGGTAGTGGTACAGAAATACAATGGAAGGGCCTCCCTGGTGGTACAAGGGGTTAAGCACCGCACTGTGAAGCAATAGCAGCCTCTGCAGCACGAGTTCAATCCCCAGTCAGTTAGCCAGAGAAAAACCCACATGGCGAAGCAGACCTCTCGTGGCTTGCCTGCTGCTCCCCTCAGCAGTGTACTTCGGTCAATCTACCTGTTCTGTTCCCCACTCTGTCTCTGGTGAATCCTCTCACCCCCACCCCACATCTCTGGCCTGTACCCCAGCTTTTGTATGCATAAGTAAATAATCTTTAAAAGAAAAAAAAAGGGCCTCGCCTGATGGCGCAGGCGATTGAGCGCCGTGCTGTGAAGCTGTCTGCAGCCTCTGCAGCACCCATTCGATCCCAGCCGGCCAGCGAGGGCCCCACATGGTGCAGCAGACCTCTCCTGTCTCGCCCGCTGCTCCCCTCAGCAGTGTGTTTCAACAGTCTGCCTGTTCTGTTCCCCACTCTATCTCTGGTGAATCCTCTCACCCTCCTGCACATCTGGCCTGTACCCTGGTCCTTGCATAAAATAAATAAATAAATCTTAAAAAAAAAAGAAAAGAAAAGAAATACAATGAAATATTAACCAACCTTAAAATGGAAGGAAATTCTAACCATGCCACAATATGAATGGGCAATGAAGACATGCTAAATGAAATAAGCCAGTTACCAAAGGAAAAACATTGAATGATTTCATTTAAATGACGTACCTAAAATGGTCAAATTCACAGAAACATGAAGTAGAACAGTGGTTGCCAGAGGCTGAGGGGAGGGAGGAATGGGATGTCGGTGTTTAAAGAGGACAGAGTTTCTGTTGAGGTGAGACTAGTAAGTTCTGAAGATGGAGGCTAGTGATGGTTGTAAGACAAAGTAAATGGACTTAATACAAGAGAATAATGCACTTTAAATGGTTAATATGGTCAATTTCATGTCACATACATTTTTCTCCAGTAGAAAAAAATTTAAGGTGGGGTTCCCACTCTATTCTAACTCCATCCACCAAAACACTTGCTCACAAAGAAAACCACAAGCCAAAATGATTATCAGGCAAATTCTACCAACCTTACATACACTCTTCCAACAAAAGAAGAGGAGAGGACATTTTTCAACTCATTCTATGAGACTAACTCCCTCTAGCAAAATCTTAAATATGTTACTGTTTTGCACTATCAGATTTTCTCCTGACTGGCTAACAACTGGTAGACTCTGCACAGAATTTAACAGGGCTCGCTTGCAGGGGAGACATCTTCTTTTTGAATCATGGCATTTTTATTTCAAAAATAGATGGCTGATTTAGCCTTTGAAAAATTAGTAATTTAGGGCCTCCCCTGATGGCACAGGCGATTGAGCACAGTACTGTGAAGCTGTCTGCAGCTTCTGCAGCGCCAGTTTGATCCCGGCCGGCCGGTGAGAATCCCACTTGGCACAGCAGACCTCTCCTGTCGCACCTGCTGGGTATTTCAGCAGTGTAGTTCAGTCAGTCTGCCTGTTCTGTTCCCCGCTTTGTCTCTGATGAATCCTCTCATCCTCCCGGGCATCTGGCCTGTACCCCAGTTCGTGACTGTATGAATAAATAAATCTTAAAAAAAAAATTAGTAATTTATGCATTTACAGAAAAAAAAGAAGAGAAAAATGCATGATGTCAAGAGATGCAGAAAAACCATTTGATGAAATTTAGTAACCAATCACAATGAAAACTTCATTGCAATGCAAAAATAGAAGTAAACATCCAGGGAAGGGAGACAGATGGGGTGCAGGCACAGTATCCCATGAAGAGCAAATGGAACATGTGCACATAGAAGAGCAAAAATGTAACCCCAAAAATCAAAATAAAACTTGAAAAATTAAAAGAGTAAACATCTTTACTATTTAAAAGCACCTACAAAGAAAACCCTACACAACAAGCATACTTCACATGTGAAAGCTGGACAGCTTCTCCTCAGCTTCTAGGAAACAGATGTGGATACCTTTTCTATTCAACATTGCAGAGGGGGCTGGACCACAGAGACACCTGATTTAGACAAAGAAGACAGACCAAGGGCAGTGCATTCACCCAAAGGTGGCCCTATGGACAAAATGCCCATGGGAAAGCAACAACACATGCCCTCTGGGTGCAGAGGTGAAACAGAGAAACCTCCTGCTCTGTGGTAGTCAAGAAATCAGGACAAGCACTGCAGAAACCCAGGATTCTGAACTAACAAATACCCTCTAAGCCACCAAAAAACAGGAATGTTTAAATAAATACGTTGTTTAGGGACACATTGCCTATCTGGAGAAATGACTGAGAGGACAGGCTATGGCCACAGAGTAAGACACGGGAAAATCTCAGAAAAATGAGGTAGAGCTGGGGAGGGGCCTGTCAAACTTCTATTTCTTAACCTGGATGAATGTGAAAAGTTTTCTCTGTGACTGATCAGAGTCACTTCTATTCTTCTCTGTATATGCTGTATTTCATAATTTAAAAAAAATTTTTTTAATGAACAAGTTTGAACTGTTGATCAAATTAAATGTTTAGTAGATACAAACTATAAACCATGTTCAGTGGATATAAAAATAAAAAATGACCGTTCAAGTTCATAAAAGTTAGATGGAAGTTAAGTAAAACAGAAAAGCCCAGGAGAACCAACAAAGTAAAAGAAGGGCCCTAAAACTCAGTAGAACAAAGAACTTGAAGAAAAAGTTATAAGAACAAACAAAAACGGAATTTTAGAGTAAATGTAACAGAAATTTGAGTTATTATATCTGTAAAAGTCAACTGGAAATTTTAAAAACTCAATAAATGAGCAGAAAAATTATCCTAGTTTCTGGAAGATAAAGTGGACGAATTTTCACAGAACGTAGAATAAAAAGGGCAAAATGCAAAGTGTGGGGAAGAAAGCTTAAATATAAGTTAGAGCCATCACTTCTAAATATGTCTAAAATGTTTACAGATAGAGACAATAAGGAAAATTTTTTAATACAATTTCAGGGCTATTTTCCTCAGGACAAGGGTAACTCTTGTTTATTCTCCTGTTACAAAGCTGATGGCAGACCCATTTTGAGCTGTCCTATAAAGTGGAAACTGAAGTATAACTTCAATTAATTCTAAATCAGAATCATAGTCACTTAAATTAAAAAACATCAAAATTCAAAGCTTCAAGAAGACAAGTTTCATTCCAATTTGTCAGCAGTACAAACAGTACCTAGAGCAAAGGACCTGGCTGACTGCACACACTCCCTGGCTCAGTTATGTCAGGTACTGGGCAAGGATTTCACAAAGTCATTCCATGTCAATGTTTGCTCCAAAGTTGGACCCTATCTACCCACCTCAACCAAACCTTCTGGAGACAACTCCCAGGAAAGGGTGTTCTAGAACTTTCTAAGATAATCTATTTCAGGATATAACAACCAATACTAACAGAAAAATCTTCCTAAGTCTCTAATGATTCATCTTTATTTTTCTACTTATACTACCATTAGTGAAAACAGCAAGAGATTGCTCTTCCCTCGTTTCTTTGCAAAGAATACAAACAACAAGAATAGGTTATACTATGACAAAACTTTCCTCAATGAAAGTCCTTTACGTTAAGTTGCCATACCCATGATGCCAGGCCAGGCTAACTCTTCATGGTCGTCCCTTTCCTTTCCTGGCGCCAGGTGGTTAAATCGATCCAGATGTTCAAGCAGGCCACCCAGCAGTGGGACAGCGCCAGCCTCCTGCATAAGACCAGCATTTTTACTGAGCAAAAGCACTACAGAAACGACTAGTTCTGGAAGGAGAACACCTACATTTAAAAAGAGGGAAAGAAAGGATTAAGATTTAATAAAAGCATCTATCCTATAGAGCCAATTTATAAAGTTACTCTATATTTAAATTCTGATAAATCACCAACAAAATATCATTGTCCTTTAACATATTTCTACAGGATTATTTTATAGCTCATTTTGAAAGAGACAGCTGCTATAGCTATCAAACAGAATACTTTGAGTCGCAATACTTTTCAAAAACATTGTTTCAACACAGAACAATAACTAAAGACTCTTTCATGCAGAAAACTGCCTACCACTAATTTTACTACTAGAAAAAAATGCACTCAATAATAATGTTCTGATATCACAGAATTAACTTTTAAAAACATTAACCTATATTACCATTTTTCAAGGTCCTGAAAGGGATATCTAATTTTTATGTTACTAGAATATTAGATCTCATTATGAAGTATGGAGTCATTATTGAAGTATTAATAATGGAGGAAGATTCTCAATTGCTAATTATCATTACAGTGATATGTATCCCATACCAGGTGACTTAACAGAACTGTCAGTAACTAAAACCACAGAAGAAGAAAGGGACAACAGGACTAAAAAATACATGGGATAAAGGCATGCAGGTTTATCAGGAAGTGATAAACTTTAACTTTTATCCATCTCCAAAAACACACACACGTTCCCATGGAGGAAACAAAAAAGGTACCAGTGAAGTCCCCTTCCACAATGCAGGCCACCTCCGCAAAGTGGCGCCAGCTGGTGGAGGCGATGCTGGCGGCCACAGGGAGTATATCTCCAATGTGTGTGCACAACAGGGCTGTGTACTTCTTGAGCAAGGAGCCGACACCCATCAGCTCAGGACCTTGAAGAAAGATTTAGAAAATTTCATTTTCACTGTTAATATTTTACTTTGGACTTCAGAGGTGGGGTAGAGGCAAAAAAAAATTTATTTTATTTTATAAATTGTTCTACTATTCCACTCTTCATCTATACATCTTTTACCTATAATAAATGTCTTAAATAGCAGTCTCTTGCCCCTTTGGCCTTGGTCTTTTCATATCACATCATCTGAGGCACAGTGAATCTGGTTTTTACACATTGTACTATATAGTACCTAAAAACAAGATCTTGAGTATATAAATACATACTAAGGTCATAATATACAGAGTTTTAAACTTCATATACGTTATACAAATGCTTTCTAAGCCCATGTCTTAACATTTGTAAATTACCCCCAATTAACTAGCTATGCATTTTTCAGTCTCACAAAATCATCAACTTTTCTTTCTACATGTTTTAAATAGCGTATCAATCCTTGTGGCTTTGTCTTTGAAAGAGCAACCTCTTTTAAACTGTCAGTTCAACCATTTGAACCTGAAATTTTCCATCATGTTCAAGTATCTAACTCTTTTCAGAAAGTAACCAAGTTATTTTATAATAACTATGAATATTAATAGAAGTAGCAGACGTTTGCATCCCTGGCAGAGAAAGTTACCTTATGGAGAGCCAGCCACTACCCCAAGAAAAGCCTCCATCAACCCCACGTCACACACAGTGCTGATCAACTGCATATCGCCCTATGTTAATCCTCATAACCACTCTCAGGTAATATCTCAATCCTGGAGTAAGCAATCTATATGGCCCTCAGGAAATTTAGTCCCACGTGCAGCAGTTAATAAATCAGAGTTATAACTGAGACCCAATCTGGCTTCCCAGGGAGACACACTTTGTCATTCTTTCATGCCCATGTGACGTCTGTCTCCAAAGGCCCATAACACATGGCATAAATCTGATAAACTTTCTATAAAACGATCCTGAACATAAAGGATGCTACTTCTCATGTATGAAGAATGTAAATACTTAGACAATGAAATAAATGACAAAATACTGGTTTTGAAATATTTGATCAAAAAAAGTGGAAGCAAAATGAAGTCCACCAAAATCAGTGCATATAATAGTATGGGTATGCAGAACAGGGATGTCAAAAAACCTAAATAATAAAGTACTAGACACACATAAGACATACATTTTAAGCAACTTACTAGAAATATCTGCAGTCTGACCAAAACTTTCTCCTGGATAAAGTTTACTGATAAGTAAGCGCTGAAAACGCAGCAACAAATCCAATGAAGCAGATCTCTCACGACTGTGTTGCTCAAAGTCCAGACACGATGAGATCTGACGGGCAACATCTTTCAATCTGGCTACTGTCTGAGAAGCAATGTTTCTATGCAGGGAAAAAGGATTGCAAAATTAAACAAATTGTCTGTTTAAAAAAAAAAAGTTTAAAAAAATTCTGACACACTGAAATCAGAAATAGATCATCCACCCAGGGGGCTGACAGATGGCTCACCCCCCACAAACATCTGTCTGGTGCATTAGCCTCTGTAAAAACTAAGTTGAGGAGCATAAAAGACACAATGATGCCCTTTCATTTTGCAAATGTGCTCCTGAGAGTCGTGTAGAATGGTTCAAAATAACAGAATGGGGCAAACCCTTGGAAAGAGAAACTGGGTCATTTTTTTTTCGAAATCTCCATTTCAAATATAAAAGTGTCACCATTCTTTTTCTTTTTTTTTTTTAAGATTTACGTATTTATTTATGCAAGCAATGGGTACAGTCAGAAGCACGGGAGGTGAGAGAATTCACAAGCGCCAGAGTGGGGAGCAGAACAGGCAGAAGGACTGAAGTACACTGCTGAGGAAAGCAGCCGGCGCAGCAGGAAAGGTCTGTGCAGCAGGAAAGGTCTGTGCGCCATGTGGGACCCTCCCCTGGCAGCCGGGGATCGAACCGGCGCTGCAGAGGCTGCTGGCAGCTTCGCAGCCCAGCACTCAACTGCTGCGCCACCGGGGAGGCCTCAAATATAAAGTGTCACCATTCTTGAGGACAAGATTCACACCACAGCTGCACCAGCCTTACAAGTCAGCCTTTAGCACTTACTGGAGGATGGCACGCAGATGGCCCATGAGGGGTAGCCAGGGTTCAGAGAGTACAGGAAAGAAGACCAATGTGGGTGCAAACAGACCAAGTCAAGGTAACAGGTGCCCAAAGAGCACAGAGAAGAGAGGAGTGGAGGTTCCTGTGCCAAGTCTGGGGTCTGGCGAGAGCCATGAATCACCAGTAAGTGGAGAGAAAATGTATGAAAACTGACTCTGGGAAGGTACAATTAGAAGAACTGTAAATGGTTCTGGCTCCAAGGGTAGAATGCAAGAAGCAGAGATCAAGGGCAAAATAAGGACAAGAGAAAATAAGGAAGGGGAGTGGACAGTGCAGGAGACTGAAGTGCCAGGGTGTTAGGGCAAGAGTGTGCAACACTGATCCACCAAGTTTCAAAAGGAAAGTGCCTTCTGTGCCTCAGGTAACTCTGAGGCCAGTGTGAAGGCAGATTAAAGGGCAGAGGGAACACCAGATGAAACCCCACCACCCAGGGACAGTCCAGCCCCTGGTGATGAAAGCTGGATCCCTGTCAGTGAAAACAGAAGGAAATGGTCAGTGGATGGAGGAGAAGAGTCAAAACAGAGTCTGGTTTCAGGGTTGCTGTTCAAGCAGCTCTGTCACACCAGCCCTGCCCCAGAGAGAGGGCGAGGGCTGGCTGGCTCCTGGCACTGGCACACAGCGGTCGAGTCTGGCATCTCTGCACAAAACCAGGCCACAGGCAGGAGCTCAGTAACACTTCCTTGAGTCCTAATGTGACAGCAGGCATGTGGAAAGCCTTTACCAGTGGCACCTTCCCCATGATTCATTCCAGGATCTAACAGCGTAAGTGATGACAGGAGCAGGAGACATGACACTAGGTGCCCCAACACACCTTTCAACTCACATTCAGGAAGCTAAGGAAGAGCAGCAGGAGCGCTTGGCTGATGCATGGCACCACCCACCCACCCACGGGCCACACAAAACCGAGGGGGTGCTCACTGGGCCTTTAGTTGACCTTCCTTTTCTACTGGGAGGAAACAAGTATAAAATCTGAATGGATGCTTCGCATGAAGGAATGAACAGTAATAAAATACAACAAAGGTTTAACTTATTTCCTGAACATGAAATTCAGAATCATAATCGAAATGGGTAATCCTAACAGAGTTCACTAATCACAAAAATTTCCTAGCTCTGTATTTTCAAATATCAATGGTTTTCTGTAGCTCCTTGCCAGCATAAAACTAATGATTTACCCCCAAATCTGTTTTCATTGCTTATTTTATGGCAAGCTGTAATTTCCTCAACCTGTTTACCAAGGAATAAAGCACATGAAATGTCTCCAAAATGTCTCTACACTATTTTCAACAACTGCATCAGCTTAGTCAACACACCGAGTCTCCTTCAGTTGCAAAATCTTAAGGTAAAAAAAGCTAAAGTGAAGTCCATCCCTGCGAGGGGAGGGCACAATGTCTTAGCGTATGAAAAGAACTTGGATTTAGGACATCCTGCCAGTGAGAGAACTGCTGATGCACTGCTCTTTTTCTATTTTCCAAAAAATGTTTAAGGTGCTGTTCACCTCCAGACCTCAATTTTTCTTTAATGTTTTTAAAACAATGCATCTTTGTTACAAAACCTTCTGTGCAAGCAACTCCTCCTGGAGGGCCAGAGAGCAAAAACTATACTCAGTAAAGATGAAGATTCAGAAGAGGACCTGCTGTGAGGAGGGTCCAGAGAGCACACTGCCCACAGAAACACTATGCCAGGAGCCACAGGAGTAATGGTAAATGTGTTCTACCAGTCATGTTCATAAAAGGATACACGTAAAAAAATCAGTAAAGAAAATGCATTTGCCTCAATATATTGACAATATTATCACTTCAACATGAAACCAGTAAGTAGGAAAAGCTGCCCTGAAAATACCACAAACAGGTATTGAATTTGGGCTTATGCTATGCAGATATATCTGAATATAAAGCTATTTCAAATGTTTCATCACTTTATTCCACATTAAGTCTTCAAAAGCCATGGTGTATTTTACACATACAACATATCTCAATGTAAATAACTAAATTTTCATTGAAAATTCTTATCTGTGGGCCTCCCCAGTGGTGCAAAGGTTGAGCGCTGGGTTGTGAGGCTGCCTGCAGCCTCTGCAGCACTGGTTCGATCCCCGGCCGCCGGGCAAGGGTCCCACATGGAGCGCAGACCTCTCCTGCCACCCACTTCTCCCCTCAGCAGTGTACTTCATCGGTCTGCCTGTTCTGCTCCCTGCTCTGGCTCTGGTGAATTCTCTCACCCTCCCGCGCTTCTGACTGTACCCAGTGCTTGTATAAATAAATAAATAAGTCTTTAAAAAAAAAAAAAAGAAAGAAAATTATTATCTGCACTGAGACTCATAAAACACAGTAGAAAAACCAAGTTGATAGGGCCAAGTTATTCCAAACATATTTCAAAGTTTTCTAATAGCTAAAACTAATAGCTAAGTTTTTCTATATAGATATTAATTAACAAAAAAATTGAGTGACAACTACAGTGGCCAGATTTCTACCGCTCACCAACAAATGTGGCGAGCTACTAAGGAGGAGGCAGTACAGGCCCAGTCCATTAAAACACACAGGACTCCCCACACCAAAAGAGCAGTTTAAGCAAACAGGGGAGCGAGAGCACTGCCCCCCACGAGCACAGGAGCCAACACAGCCAAGGTCAGGGAATTCTGCACCCACTCTCAGCCAGAGACACCCAGGGTTCCCACACAACATCCTCAGTCAAGGAGAAACATTCAAGAACTTGGAAAAGCACTTCCCAAGACACTGGACACTGTAAAACACTGCACTTTTAATGACAAAGCTCTCAGCATCCCTTTTTTCAATCTGATTTTAGTTAACTCTGCAACATGAACACTGTTCTTTTTCTTGCTTCAGTTACCAAGCAGAGCAAAGTTTTACCTTTCAACCTGTATACAGCTGTCACAACTGAAATTTTCTAGAAAGAAATCCCAAGTACTTTCTACCAATGGCAACTACACTGAACTAATTCCCTTCATTTCAGTTTGTTAAACAGAAGATCAAAACGTGTGAAATATTGACCAAAAGGAATAATCATTATCAGCATTGGGGGGGGGGGGAACCAGGAAAAGAGTTTTTAATTAATATTTCTTAAAACCCATGTAAGGGTGCTCGCTTCGGCAGCACATATACTAAAACTGGAAGATTAGCATGGCCCCTGCGCAAGGATGACACGAAAATTCGTGAAGCGTTCCATATTTTTTAAACACATGCAATTTGCAGCAACATGGATGGCGCTGGAAGGGATCATGCTCAGCGAAACAAGCCAGAAAGAAAAAGAAAAATACCGGATGGTCTCACTCATAACAGGAATCTAGAAAACTTAAATAAGGGACCAGGAAAATGAATAACTATAAGAAAGTGAAAATCAAAATCAATAAAAAACTATGAACCAGAGACACTTTTTGGGGGGTGGGGGGCGGGAGGGGAGGGATTGGGTCATAATGGGGGGGGTTGCAATTGTATGGGGAATATAAAAATAAAATTTATTATTTAAAAAAAAAAAAAAAAACATGTAAGGAACTAGCTCTAAAACTTCCTCTTTTAAAAAGTTCCCACTATGGGCCTTCCCAGTGGCGCAGGGGTTGAGCACTGGGTTGCGAAGCTGCCCGCAGCCTCAGCAGCGCCGGTTTGATCCCCGGCTGCTCCCCCGCCACCGGAGGAGAGTCCCGCATGGTGCGCAGACCTCTCCTGCCGCCCGCTGCTCCCCTCAGCAGTGTACTTCGGTCCTTCTGCCTGCTCTGCTCCCCGCTCTGGCTCTGGTGAATTCTCTCACCCTCCCGCGCTTCTGATTGTACCCAGTGCTTGTATAAATAAATAAATAAATAAATCTTTAAAAAAAAGTTCCCACTAAATTCTGGGATTTGCAGCCTGAAACACCACAGAGCCTGCTACGCTCTGGGCTCAACTACCTAAGCCAAGCTACCAGATCTCTGCTTTCTCTAAGTGTAGAAAAACCAGGAGCCAAGTTTACATAGAGCAGTTTTGTTAAAAAGTGGGTAAGAGTTTGCTGTTTTCTAAGAAATGCCTTTCAGAAATCACCTTGGTTATTCCACTCTTTTTGACTGGCACTCACACACCAGCAGCATCTGCCCACTTCAGCCCTGGTCAAGGTTAGCCTGTTTATATTCTGAGCCTTTTTCTTTAATCTTTTTTTTATTCTTTGTTTAATTTTTAAATTAAAATTGGTCATACAAATTAATATATATAAGTCTAATATACAGAATGACACAATGAAACAACTGGTTTAAAAAACTAACCTTAGCATGATGATTTTTATTTACATCTACCTGCCTACTAATAAGGATATTTTCCTATGTTTACCTCACATACCAATTTCTCTTGTGTGAAAACCTTTAGAATCTCTAGCTCTACCAGACACACCCAACTTCTCTCATCTATAATTAAGAGTCTGTTCTTTACCTAAAACCTATCTCAAGTACTTTTCAGCCAAACACATTTTTGAGAAACTAAATGCTAGATCTCACTATCTTAATACAAAAACCAATGATGTTCCTGTTAAAACATAATATTGCTAACACTATTTACCTAAGAAGCTGCTGTATAAGCTGAACCAGAGGCAAACACTGTTTTCCAGAAGATTCATAGATCCCTGTATTAATAAGGTCTTTATCCAATGGAGTCCTACTTCTATGAAATGTGGAGGCATTCGCTTCCTGTTCATCAATTTCTTTTTCCTTCTGTGCTTCTTTTTTCGCTTCAATATCCTGTAATTCATAAAACAGAGACTGGTTACCAGTTATCTTAGCAGTAGGTGTGAAGGCTCCCTGGGCTAAGCCCTGATCCTTGCTGGTCTGATGTGTGTCACACATCTGGTGACAATGGCTCAGACCCACTTGTCAGAAATCCCGTCACTTATATTAATCAGTTTCTAAACTCAATCATCCTACAGTCCAATGTCCAGGCTGATAATCTCCATGAAGTACTAAAAATCTTCCTGGCTCATACAAAAAGCCAATGTGATCTGCCCCATCCACACAGAAGCTATCTGCTTTGTAAACATGAAGCTACAACTCATAGGGTATTTGCCCAAATCATGTATCTGATAAGAGACATCTGTCCAGAATATGAAATAATTCTTCTAGTTCAACAATGAAAAGATAATCTAAACACTGGCAAAGGATTTGAATGGACGACATACAAATGGTCAATAAACACATAAAAAAGATGCTAGACATCATTAGTCACGAGGGGAATTCACACCAGGATGGCTATGATCAAAATGGTATATGGTAGTAATAAGGATGTGGAAAAAAGGGAACAATTGTACATTGCTACTGGGAATGAAAAACAGTGTATCAACTTAAGAAAACAATCTGTCTATTCCTCAAAACATTCAACATAGAGTTACCATAAACCTCAACAACTTCACTCCAAAAAGATAAACATATTCACACAAAACCCTTAGGAGCTACTCAGAGCAGTATTATTCACAATAAAATAACAGTGGAAACAGCCCAAATGTCCATCAGCTGATGAATGACAGACAATATGTGCCACATCTGCACAAGGAAATGTTGATTAGCCATTGAAAAAACTAAAGGTCAACATGGATGTCACAACATAGATCAACTTATTAAACACCATGCAATTAAAGAAAACCAGACTCAGTCACTCACTCTATGACCCCATCTATATGAAATGCTTAGACTAGAGAACTCTTCAGAGATGAAGAGTTAACAACTGGGAGGAGTGGGAATCAAGGAGTGACTGTGAGGGGCACAGGATTTCCTTTTGAAATGATGAACATTAGATTGTGGTATGATGGTTACACAACTATGTGAACATACAAAAAACACTGAACTATACAGTTTTAAAGAGGAAGTTTATAGCATATAAATTATATTGCCATAAAGCTATTATTTTGGAAAACAAAAATCAAATACAATCAATATTCCAGAAGACCAACCATGAAACAAGCATTGTTCTAGTAACCAAATTTATTGAGAAAAAGCAGACTTTGTTCCTCTGGACCTAATTTTTTAAAGACAAAAATGCAGTCTAACCACAGTCTTCCTCCATCCTGACAAGTAGGTATAGAGAGGAAGGTCCCAACTCAGTGGTAGCAGTGGAATTCCTCTATCCTCTCACAGGGACAAGAAAGCAACGGGGATCAGAAAACTAAAAAATCTCCACGCTTTTGACACAGCAATTTCGTTTCTAGAATGTTTTTCCTAATAATCAGTCTTACAGTCAATGACATATTACTACAAGACTGTAATTTAAAATTATAGTAAGAATATCTGAAGCCTAATGGCAAAAAACAGTAGGTTGTCTTAAAAAAAAAAAAAAGAAGGGGCCTCCCCGGTGGCGCAGTGGTTGAGCGCTGGGTTGCGAAGCTGCCTGCAGCCTCTGCAACGCCGGTTTGATCCCCGGCTGCTCCCCGGCCACCGGAGGAGGGTCCCACATGGCGCGCAGACCTCTCCTGCCACCCGCTGCTCCCTCAGCAGTGTACTTCGGTCCTTCTGCCTGCTCTGCTCCCCGCTCTGCCTCTGGTGAATTCTCTCACCCTCCCGCGCTTCTGACTGTACCCAGTGCATGTATAAACAAACAAACAAATAAATAAATAAATAAATAAAACATGCCTCTATTAAAAAAAAAAAAAAAAAAGAAGCGATTTTCTTTCCATCTGACACTTTCCCCAAGCAACAGAAAAAATGGAAACAACAGCAGAATATTCAACACAGAACACATGGTAGCCTGATGAGTGAAGATGCAAATCAACATTATCACTGAGACTAGTCCTGGCGCCATAATCAATATCATTAGCAACATTTGTATTCCTAAATGTCTGGAAAACTATACACAAAAAATATTATTCTAAAAGATGGTTATTCTAAAAGGTGATTATTTTTGTTTGTGACTTTCTTTAGCTTCAAAAACATTTTTGTTTTCAAATAAAACAGGCTTTTGGCTATTTTTTTAGGCAGCTTTTATTATGAGATCATAATCCATATGTCTCTCTACCCTCCCCCACTCAACAACCAGGCTCTCTACAGCAGGAAGCACAGATTTTGTCAATTAATGGGTTCTAAAAATACTGCTTGGGCCATGTCAACATGTCTGAGTGGCCCACTGTCAATGGAGGGAGCTATGACATGGAGCCCTATGGGGCCTGGAAGAGAAGGAAGGTCTTGGAGTCAGCAAATGTATTGGTCATAACAGCTTAGCAAATATCTAAATTCCTGTGGTACTTATGTCATATCTATAAAATAGAATTTTAAGACAACTTCCCCACTCGAGATGGTTGACCAGATTAAAAGAGAAAAATATGTAGCACAGCACCTGGGCAATAACAGGTACACAGCAGTGGCAGCTGCTAACATTATTACATGTTAATTTTTTCCTAATGTTCCTGATTTAACCAGGGTATTTAAGAATGCTTTCAAAGACATATTTTTAATTAATTCATTTATTTTTAACTGAGAAAATCTCAGGGTACCCCATCAGGTAGTACCATCACAGGGCACCCACCACCAACTCACCCACATTCTACCACCACAGACCTTTGTGCTTCCTTCTCTCTCTGTTCTTTGCCCTGCCCACTCAAAGACATTTGTTACTGTACTTACTTCATCTAATTTTATCAGTATGCACTTTAAAAACAACTATCACAACAATGAAAGCAACAAAAGATGTTATGGAAGGACAACAAGCAAGTACAAATGAAAATTGAAACCAATGAGATAGCATTGCACCTAGAATACCTCAAGATAAAAAGTGTCTGACCTCTGAAAGCAAAGGTGAGGTCATGGAAATAATTATCCTATGACTGGAGAATCTGTCAAATTCATTGAACTAGAGTGGGTTCATTCTGTCATACTAATTACATCAAGATTTTCTTAAAACTAATAAAAGAATGTATATTACAGATAATACTTGAATGCTACCAAGTTTTAGTTTTTCAGTCATGTTGGTGATAGGTATTTCCTCACACACGTGCGCATGGCGTTTCACTCCAGCATACGGCCAGCTCAGATCAGATCACCTCCATCAGTTCACATGCACACTCCTGGGCCATACCTGGATTTCTGCAGTAATGGCTGCATTTAAGGCTGACTCTAGGCCTCCATCAGCCATTAGGCTGCCCACCAGAAGATCAATCATGAACCGACGACCTGGACTTATGTTAACTTCATTGCCTGAAACTGGAAAAAGGAAAGGATTTTTGCCAAATGAAGGTAAGCACCAGGCCCTTCCAGCACACTCCTGCACCCACTCCTCACCCCACCCCTAGCCCAAGCTCACCTGCACAGGGCAGGAGAGCAGAGAGTGCCCGAGCCCGCTCCTCTGCAGTGGGCAGCAGCACGGACCACCCGCTCTGCAGCACCGCCTGGGCAGCCACCTGCACGGTGCCCAGCACACCCGCACTGCTGGCCAAGGCCACCACCGTCTGCTTCAGGCTGTTGAGGAGGACGCTGCCCAGACCTAAACCAAGGAATTCTGGGTCAACCTGGTGACTAATGGCAGCATGCAACTGAAAGGAGAAAAACAATTTTCACTTAGAAGCCCTAAAAATGAGTGGATTTTTAAATCTTATTAAAGACTGAGTGAAATACAATTTGAGGTATTATTTAAATAAGAAAAGAAAACCTTCCAGTATATGTACTTTTTCACACTGAACTAAAAAAAACTTGAGCAATAGCAGTTGAGAATCCATATTAATGGATTTTACAAGAGGAAATTTTTTAACCCAATTATAAATAAGTATATAGAAAAGCTGAACAAAAAGCTCAACAAAAGTTAAAAAATGTGGAAACAGCAACCTCCACCCCTGCCCCAATCATCTGCACCAAACACAGAAACAGTAGATGAGGTATAACCAGAGGCGTCAGAAGAGCACACATCCAAGCAAGGAGCACACAAGGCAACTCCTCAAAGGCCAACACGGAGCTCACACAGATACACGTGGCAGGAGCCATGCAGTTCTGAGCTCAGACAGAGTCTCAGGACTTGAGACCCACAATGCCCACCCTGCAGAGCCGGGAGCTGCTCAGTCATCTGCCCAGGATGGACGGTGACCCACTGCCCACTCAGGCTTTGGGAAGAGACACCCCACAGAGACCCAGCCTGCCCGAGAAGCAGATGCGAAATCAAATATACACCACCATCTCACAGGTCAAGAAAGGGAAGCCAAAGCCCATCTACAGCTTAAGAATTCGTGGAACCTTGGAGAAAAAATACAAAACTGTCCTCCAGTGACAGCCCCCAGATATCCCATTCAGGGATACTGCCACAAAGAAATGCCCTGGCAAACATTACCCTGATGGTGGCTTGGCAGTCAGACAGCACAAGCCACACTAGGCGACCACGAGGGAGAGTCACAAACAGAGTAAAAGCAAAATATGCCCCAAGAGATGGCAGTAACCAAAAAATGCAATAAATCCATAAAGTAATTGTTCTAAAAGAACAAGGAACAGAATGCAGAAGTGAGAATGAGCGAAAATGAAAGACCTCAAAAAGATCCATACATATAAATTCTAAAAATGAGAAAAATAATTACAGGAATAAAACCTCAAAAAGCAGTGTGAAAACCCAGGACCCCTAGTTCCCGGAATTTCTCTGTGCGCTGCACCTGTGGGTCCCACCTCACAGAGGGCTGCCACAGGAGTTTAGTGAATTATTATGTCTAAAGCAGTGTTCATAAAAGTGTATATTAAAAATACGGCCAGGAGCCTCCCTGGTGGCGCAGGCGGTTGAGCGCCGCACTGTGAGTCTGTCTGCAGCCTTTGTAGAGAGTTTGATCCTGGCCGGTGGGCAAGAATTCCACATGGCGAAGCAGACCTCTCCTGTCTCGCCCTCTGCTCCCCTCAGCAGTGTATTTCTTCAGTCTGCCTGTTCTTCTCCTCACTCTGTCTCCAGTGGATCCCCTCACCCTCCCCGTGCATCTGGCCTGTACCCTGGTTCTTGTATAAAAATAAATAAATCTTTAAAAATAAATAAAATAGGGGCCTCCCCAGTGGCGCAGCAGTTGAGCCTCTGCAGCGCCGGTTCGATCCCCGGCTGCCGGGCAAGGGTCCCACATGGTGCACAGACCTCTCCTGCCACCCACTGCTTCCCTCAGAAGTGTACTTCATCAGTCTGCCTGTTCTGCTCTCCGCTCTGGCTCTGGTGAATTCTCTCACCCTCCCCTGCTTCTGACTGTACCCAGTGCTTGTATAAATAAATAAATCTTTAAAAAAGTAATAAATTAAATAAAAATAAAAATATGGCCAATTCAACAATAAAGTATATCCAGCTAAGGGAGAATTTGTGAACTGAAAGATAGTACTGAGTAGATCACCCAGAAGGCTGAAGAGAAAGCTAAAGAAAAGAGCATTAAAAAAATACATATTTTAAAATATCAAAAAAGTTATGCTTCTTGGAAGATAAAATGAATGAGTTCAGCATACCTACAGTAGGAACCTCAGAGAAATGTCCAAGATGGGGGGGAAGGGAGCACTTTAAAAAGTAAACTGAAGATTTTTTAAAACTTAACAAAGGTAATCTCACATCAAATGAGAATTATAACCTCAGGTTATACATATTAAAATAAATTTTCACACAGACATAATGTCTTAAAATTACAAAATGAAGGCAGAAAAATATGAACGGTTACCAAAGAAAAACACAAATTAGATACAAACAAACAACAATTGCATTAAAGCAAGACCTCACACCAGCAACAAAAAGGCCAGGAGATAACAAGATAATCAAAGAGCTGATGAAGAGTTTTCAGTCTTTATAACTCAAGACACTGACAAAGAAAACCCAGTGAAGGAGGAACACAGGAGGTAGGGGATATAAGCTATAATGACAAAACAAATTGGTTTAAAAAAAGACTACAGAACCAAGGAAGTAGAGCCTCTTAAAAATGATTATGATAATGATAGGAGGTAAGTGAAAAAATAGTAAGACAAGAAATGTTTTTGTCCCATTTCTATGTTGACTGGGGAGGGAGGAAACCCAGCTTACTGAGTCAAGTTCTCACAGTCCAGGCAAAAGACAGGCTAGCAAAGCCAGCCGGTCTCTCATCTCTCTGTCTCCTAATCGCCTTTTATCTTGCCCACTGGTTTCTCCGTGTACAACAGTAAATTCAATATATATAAATATGTAAACATTATATTCCAATATGTGTAAATATTATTACTTAAACTTAAGACACTTATAAAAGGAGGGGGAGGAAGGGAAATCATCAATACCTGAAGTCGCAGAAGATTCAGTGTCGCCACGGCCATGCACTCTTTCTCTTGGGGTGGGGGCCAGTCAGCAGTGCCATCCATCCCCTCGCTCACTTGTCGCAATAGGAGGTCCAGTTGCTCAAAAGTCATTGAACAGATGTCTACCACAAAAGGGACCCGGAGGCCGATGGACCACTCAGAACAAGATGACCAAGCAAAGCTCTATGGAAGAAACACACGAAAATGAATCTACGACATCAGCTGTTGAACTAAATGTTCCACAGGAGGAGTTCACTATTACGAATGGCAAAAAAACACTTAAATTATTATTCATTCCTTTAACTGTCCCAAATACCTACCTATTTCTTAATATAAATAACCAGAAATGAATAACAGAAAGCGAGCAGAACAAATTCCAAACACTTAAAAATAAAATTAAAGGACACATTTACTAATCCATTATTCAAGAGAAATTAGAAATTCTCAAGAGAAATAAGAAAATATTTTGAACAAAACAAAAGTAAAAATATATCAAAATTTGTACGCGCAGTTAAAGTTACTGCTTAGAGAAAAATTTATAGCATCAAGTAGCTTTTACACCAAAAGAAGAAGTCTCACGTCAATAATATAAGCTTCTCGGACCTCTCCTGTCTCGCCCGCTGCTCCCTTCAGCAGAATATTTCAGTCGGTCTGCCTGTTCTGTTCCCCACTCTGTCTCTGGTGAATCCTCTCACCTACCCCCCATACCACCACATCTCTGGCCTATACTGCAGCTTTTGTATGCATAAATAAATAAATCTTTAAAAAATAATAATACAAGCTTCTCCCTAAAGAAACTCAAAATATGGGCCTCCCCTGGTGGCTCAGTGGTTGAGCACTGGGCTGCAAAGCTGCCCTCAGCCTCAGCAGCAGTACCGGTTCGATCCCCGGTTGCCAGCGAGGGTCCTACATGGCATGCAGACCTCTCCTGCCGCGCCCGCTGCTCCCCTCAGCAGTATACTTTGTCAGTCTGCCTGTTCTGTTCCCCGCTCTGGCTCTGGTGAATTCTCTCACCCTCCCATGCTTCTGACTGTACCCAGTGCTTGTTTAAATAAATAAATAAATCTTAAAAATAAAAAAACAGTAAGGTGAAATCAAATGCAAGCTTGGAGGGAAGGAGTATAAAACACGAGAAGATACCAATTAAATTAAAAGCAAAAAATAAGGGCAAAATTAATAAAATTAAAGCTGTCTTCTTAAAAAAGATCAACAAAATGGATAAGCCTCTACTATAACAGACACAAATTACTAATATCAATTATGGTAGAGAAGATATCACTGCAAACGTTTCAAAAGGCTAGTAAGAAAATACTAAAAAAAAATGAAGGAAAACTTCATATACAAAAAATGGAAAACTCAGATGTAATAGAAGAATACCTAGTGCTACTATCCAGAAACAAATACTCTGACTGGTTCCATAGCTATTAAAGAACTTGATTTTGTATTTAAAAAACCTTTTGACAAAGCAATGTCCAGGTTCAGGTGAATTCACATAAAAATATTTAATAAAGAAATAACACTAGGGCCTCTCCGGTGGCGCAGCAGTTGAGCGCTGGGTTGCGAGGCTGCCCGCAGCCTCTGCAGCACTGGTTCCTTCCCCGGCTGCTCCCCAGCCACCGGAGGAGGGTCCCACATGGCGTGCAGACCTCTCCTGCCGCCTGCTGCTCCCCTCAGCAGTGTACTTTGGTCCTTCTGCCTGCTCTGCTCCCCGCTCTGGCTCTGGTGAATTCTCTCACCCTCCCGAGCTTCTGACTGTACCCAGTGCTTGTATAAATAAACAAACAAACAAATAAATAAATAAATCTTTCAAAAAAAAAAAAAAAAAAAAAAAAACTTTCAAAAAAAAAAAAAAAAGAAAGAACACTAGCTCTATGTGGTGCCTTCTAGAAAACAAGAGGGAGGAACTCATGCCAATACTTTCTATGTGTTCAGTTTCATCCTGATTTTAAAAAATCAAACAAAATCGTATAAGAACATCAAAAACAGCATCTCTGATAAGCATCAACAGAAAATTCCTCAACACTGTATTACCAAATCCAGCAATGTATACAAAAACAATACACCATGACCAAATCAGGTTTTCCCTACTAAAGGTAAAGATTTGGTCATTATTTGAAGGCTAATCTTTGTTTTCCACCATTGAAAAGGACTAAAAGAAGGCAAACTATCTGATCATCTCAATTGAGGAGAACAACAGCAACTGAAAAAGTTGATCATTTATTCACAATAATAAAAATTTCAAAAGCAGGAATTAAAGGCAACTCCCTTAATGTGTGAATAAGGCACCTGCAAAGAAAAAAAAAAACCTTCAACTAACATCATACTTAATGGTGAAAGACTGAATGCTTCCCCCTATAATGAGGAACAATGCAAGGATGTCCACTCTCACCACCCTTATTCAGCATCATATTGGATGTTCTGGTTCATGCAGTAAGGCCAGGGAAAGAAATAAAGGGCACTCATATTGGAAAGGAAGAAATGAAGCTGTTGCTACATACAGACAATGTAATTGTTTTTGAAGAAAAGCCCAAGGAAGCTCCTAGAAGTAGTAAGTTTAGACATCTGCAAGACAGGGTCAGCATGCAAAAATCGGTGTTATTTCTATATACTAACAAAGAATGATGAGAAACCAAAAATCTACAACATACTAAATCAAGCTATATACACAGTACCTGGGCAGGTCCACAGGCGATCCCAACTATGTGTTTGGTATCCAGTCCTGGCAGCGCAGCAGGTTCTGGCTTGGTCACACGCAAGGTGTCAAAGTGTTGGCACTGATCATTGCTGCCCCAGCTGTGAACCTCACTGTCCTCAGTTAGAGCCAGGCAGTGTGTGGAGCCCGCAGCCACATCAATCACCTTCTTCCCTAGGAGGAAAGAGTGTTGCAGACAGTTTCACATCTCTAGTCTGTGGCAATGAAAATATTTACAATAGACCACTCAGGTCAGAAAGCACTTAACATTCTTAAAGAGCAATGCGTTCCTTGACTATCATGTACAATTCATCTGTTTCAGGTAAGCTATTAAAAGCCCTGTTATGTTTTACCAACTACAATTTTAAAGATCTACAACCTGCAATATTTATGCTAGGGTATTCCAAAAGAGTTAATTTTGCCTCTTCCTTATTCAGATCTCCATTCAAAAAAAAAAAGCAAGTGTAATTTTAATTAACTATTAGATCAAATTCTCCTGTTCCAAAGGCATACATTTCTTTTAATTAAGACTATGGTTTTAGAGAAGTTTTATGTTCATAGAAAACTAAAGAGAAGGCACAGAGACCTCCATATACCTTTCACCCGAACACATGGATAGCCTCCCCATTATCAGTTGTTGAGGGTTCAACACTACTTGTTGAAAAGACACTGTATAGCCTTTGTTTCTTTCTAAAATCTCGTTTGACTATACAGGAGTCTATTTCTGGATTCTCTGTTCTATTTCATTGATCTATTTCTATTCTTTTCCCTTTATCACACAGTCTTGATTACTGTAGCTTTAGTAAGTCATACAGTTGAACAGAATGGGTCCTTCAACTTATTCTTCTTCAACACTGTGTTAGCTTTTCTGGGTCTTTCATCTCTCCATATAAACTTTAGAATCGGTTTGTTGATATCCATAAAATGTGTCAGGATTCTGATTAGAGTTGCACTGAATCTATAGATCAAGTTGGGGAGAAATGAATCTTGAAAATATTGAGTCTCCCTATTCATGACATGGACTAGCTCTCATTTATTTAGTCCCTCTTTGATTACATTCATCAATTCTATACATTTGCTCAAATAAAGATTTCTACATTTTTATTAGCTTTATACGTAAGTATTTTATTTCTTTGGATGCAAATGTAAACCAAAACAATTGCATCAACAATCACTTAAATACTCCTTTAGTAAGTTATTTTCTTCAGCTAATAAATTTAGCTGAGGAAGCTTACTTTCTTGACTAAAGAAAAGGATCTAGGGCTTCCCTGGTGGCACAAGGGATTAAGCAATGCACTATGAAGCAATCCGCAGCGGCCTCTGCAGCACATGTTCAATCCCCAGCCGGCCAGGGAGCAACCCACATGGAGCAGCAGACCTCTCCTGACTCACCCGCTGCTCCCCTCAGCAGTGTATTTCAGTCAGTCTGCCTGTTCTGTTCCCCACTCTGTCTCTGGTGAATCCCCTCAACCCCCGCATCTCTGGCCTATACCCCAGCTCTTGTATGCATAAATAATCTTCAAAAAAAAAAAAATAGAAGATATAAATAAAAAAGCAAATGACACTCAAATACAGCTCTGTAACAAACAACAAATTGTACAACTTACCTCAGAAGCTTAGAAAAAAATAAACACCACATGAGCACACAAAATTTCTAGCCATCAAAATATTCACACGCTTTAAGAAAAAATGATGAACAATGAATGGATGTGACAAATGCCACTTACATGTCTGACTTTCAAACTGCCTTAACAAAAGAAGCATCCAGCATAAACAAAGAATCCAGGACAGGGAAACAACAAACTTTAGCAATCATGCCAAATGCAGCCCAAAGTCTGTTTTTGTGAACAAAGTTATATAGGAACATAGCCAGGCCCACTTGTTTACACATTGTCTATGGCTGCTTTCAAGCTGCAACAGTAGCTTGAACTAAGCAGATGGGACAGAGTATGGCTCTTAAATCTAAAATACTTATAATCTGACCCTTTAAGAAAAAGTCAGGTCAGGGCCCTCCCTGGTGACACAGGGGTTAAGTCTCAGCACTATGAAGCATGCTGCAGCCACTATAGCATGAGTTTGATCCGCAGCCAGGGAGGTGACCCACATGGCGCAGCAGACCTCTCTTGACTTGCCCACTGCTCCCCTCAGCAGTGTATTTCAGTTAGTCTGCCAGTTCTGCTTCCCACTCTGTCTTTGGTGAATCCGCTCACCCCCATGTCTCTGGCCTGTACCCCAGTTCTTATATGCATAAATTAAAAATAAATAAATAAACAAACAAACAAATAAATAAATAAATTCTAAAAAGTCGGGTCACTCTTCAGATAAAGCACCACAGGCCCCACCTGATACACCTCACACCAACCTCATCCATACTTTAAATATTAGTAAAACTGAACGAGTTTTAAGTAAAATTTAGTGACAATTCTAAGTCATTTTTAATATAGTGAAACAACTTTCCGATTATTATCTACACCTAACAAGAGGTCAGTAAAAGTTTGTCACAATGGTCCATCCATGGAATGTCAGAGAAAGAAAAGAAAAACCCTACGTCACTAGGTGGCGCCAGAGTGCAAACTGGTCCAACCACTGCGGAAAGTCTGCAAGTTCCTCAGTCTACTAAAAATGGATCTACCATACCACCCAGCAATTCCACTCCTAGGGATCTACCCAAAGGACACAAAAACATTGATTCAAAAGAACACCTGTGCCCCTATGTTTATTGCAGCACTGGAAACAACCCAAATGCCCAAAAATAGATGACGGGATCAAGAAGATGTGGTACATATACACCATGGATTATTACTCAGCAATCAAAAAAGATAAACTCATGCCATTTGCAGCAACGTGGATGGAGCTAGAAGGAATTATGCTCAGTGAAAGAAGCCAGAAGAAAAAAAAAAAATATCAGATGGTTTCACTTATAACAGGAATGTAGGGGAACCAAATAAGACATGAGTTTAAAAAAAATAATAACAGTACAAAACACAACGAAGCAAAAACAGACAATTATAAACCAGAGACATCCTGCAGGGGAAGAGGAGGGAGAGGGGTGAGAGGGAGGGAGGGAGGAGCACAGCAGACTGTGGTGATGGGGCACAGGTGCCTTGGGGAAGGAAATTCTATGGGGACTCAATCTGAGGGGATGGGGGAAGCAAATATTGTCTAAAAAAATGTAAAAAATGATAAATGTTAATATTAAAAAAAAAGTTAAAAAGAAAAACCTCTGGATGGATGGGTGCTCATGGGACAGAAGACTAAACAGACTTACATAAGATTTTTTATAAACCTAAAAAATAAAAAAAGACCTGCAAAGTTTAAAAAGGTACTAAAGAAACTGCCTCAAAGGGTTTTAGGTTTACATTTTATACTCACCTTGCAAGCCTTCTAAGAGTTTGGGATAACGAACATGTTCCTCTGTTCCATGCCCAAGTCTTTGGTTGTCACCTTTTCCCCATGAATAAACCTGGCCATCCTTCGTCAACGCAATAGAAAACTGACTTCCACATCGAACTTTGACCACATCCAAGTCTTGAAGCTTTTCTATCAGTTTTGGTGTTTTGCAGCCATCACTACCACCTCTTCCCAATTTCCCATAGTCACCATCTCCCCAAGACCACACTTGACCTAAAAAAATACATATTTAAGTATAAAATCACTGTACATCTTACTGGAACTTTTAAAGGACTTATCACTGGCAATCAGGATGGCTAAACATTAGCAAACATTATAATAACAATCAGAAACATTTTAAAACATCAATTATTCTATTTTTAACTCTGATGTTTAGTTAAAAAGCAAAATGTCACAGGGTCTCCCTTGTGGCACAGGGATTAAAGTCTCAGCAGTATCAAGCTATCGCTGGCCATCGCAGCCTGAGTTCGATCCCTGGCCAGGGAGTTAATCCACATGACGCAGCAGAGCTGTCTGGCCCACTGCTCTCCACAGCAGTGTATCTCAGTAGATCCACCTGCTCTGCTCCCGTTCTGTTTTGTCTCTGGTGAATCCTCTCACTCCCACACCTCTGGCCTGCACCCCAGTTCTTGTATGCACAAATAGAAATAAAATCTTTAAAAATAAAAACAGAATGCCACATAGGAAGGATGATGGCTGCTAACCAACAATCTGGCTAGGCACAAGAGAAGTCCAAGGCGTGTAACTTCTGGGCCTCTGCCGAGGACACTCCGGCCCACACTCACTCAGAGAGGAACAACAGAGCAGCTGCTTGAGGGTCACTCCTCTCCAAAGTTCACTCCCTCCAGGGAAGGGGCCCTACTTATCCTGAGCCTGCCCAGAGCAGCATCCTCCACGTACCGTTCTCAGTCACAGCAAGGGTCTGTGCATCCCCGCTCCCACAGGCCACGTCAATGACCTTTAATCCTTTGAGCCCAGCTACCAGCATTGGAATGGCCTCGTCTTCACTGGAGCCTGCAAACAGACAGGACGCGCATTAATGCCAGTCCCTCTGAAAAGGCAATGTCCCACTTCCCACCTGAGCAGGCTCAGACTAGATGTACCATGGCCCAAGCGGCCGTAGTTCCCCCGGCCCCAGGTGTAGAGCTCCCCCTCAGCAGTGATAGCTGCGCTGTATGTGCTGCCACACGCGATGTGCACCACGTGCTTCCCAGCCTGCTTTCCAGAGAAGGCAGAGATCACCTTAGGCTCCTCCAGAGGCCTGTAGAGAGAAAGGGGGAAAAGGTGAATGCCTTTCTAGGCATTTCCTAGCAAAAAAAGAAAAATGTATCACCTCGGGGCTAAACTATCAACATCAAGACACAAGTCTTTCAGATATCTTAAATCAAACAAGTAACACCTCCATTTTTTGTTAAGTGGGCCCCAACGCCAAGCCTGGAATCCAGCAGGAATATCTAAACAGTATCTGTTACAGTGTCACACAATCAAGTCCACAACTGCTTCATTGAGAGGTCAAAACATTGGCCCATCCACTTGACAGACTGCTCAGCAGGGAGAAATGAACTGACATGCCCAATGATGTGGCTGAAGCTCAGGAACTCTAAGGCAAAGAGCTAGGAATAAGATACCACACAGTGACTGGAAGATCAGTGACTGCCAGGAGCTAAAGGTGAGGAGTAAGCATGAGTGCAAAGGGGCCCAAAGAAAACAGCAGGAGCAAAGGAAACAATTGGCAGCCCTCTTTATCCTACCCCTATATATGAGAAAAGTTGAAAAACACGGGGCCTCCCTGGTGGCCTAGGGGTTAAGCCTCAGCACTATCACCACTATGGCCTGAGTTCAATTCCCAGCCAGGGAATCCCACATATGGCACAGCAGACTTCTCCTGTCTCACCAATTGCTCCCCTTAGCAGTGGATTTCAGTAAAAATACCCCTATTCTGCTCCCCACTCTGTCTCTGGTGAATCCTCTCACCCCTCACATTTCTGGCCTACCCTTTAGTTCTTTTACACAAAAATAAAGAAAAAAGTAGAAAAAAAAAGTTGGAAAAACACCAGACCACTTTTCCTTTCTATTTTTTTTAAAGTATCCTAAAAAGAAAGAGGTCAGTTACAGGAGTGGCCTGCACGTACACTGTGTCCCCGTGGCCCAGTCGTCCGCCGTCCCCACAGCCCCAGGAATACACCTCTCCCGTGGCCGCCAAGGCCAGGTAGTGGTGACCATCAGAATGCGCAGCGATTTTTACAATGTTTCTTGAGGCAAGTCCCTGGACCAGCTGTGGGGCCTAAAGAGGTGAAAATATAAAGAAAATTAGGCATCAGTTTAAGGACAATGAAAACAGTGACTATCCTCAACTACACCTCTTACTTTAACAAACCCTCTTCTGACTGAACATGACCCTCTGGCAGCTGCCCCATCTAGCACCAACACGCCCAGACCTGCCACCAGCCCCATAAGAACAGATTCCCTCATTTGTTACCGCCTGGCCCTCTGAGTCAAGCGAGTCTATTGGTTAAGTCAGTTAACATGGGCCTCCCTGGTGGTGCAAAGGGTTAAGATGCAACCTTTCAAGCTGTCCGCAGCCACTGCAGCACAAGTTCAATGCCCGGGCAGGGAGCTACCCACATGGAGCAGCAGACCTCTCCTGTCTCACCTGCTGCTCCCCTCAGCAGTGTGTTTCAGTCAATCTGTCTATTCTGTTCCCCACTCTGTCTCTGGTGAATCCTCTCACCCCCACACACCGCTGTACCCCAGTTCTTGTATGCATAAATAAATAAATCTTTTAAAAAAAAAAGTCAGTTAGCCAATGGGAACCATGACTGGCAATGAGTGTCACTGTGTGAAGTTCCTGATCTTAAATAACTAAGAAGTTCATCTGTCCCAAAATCTTGACAAAAATGATTACAATTGAGATTAAACACAACTAATAATATACAACGAATAAATACTCATAGGTCTTCAGAAATCAAAGGACTTGAAGAATGACTAGACGTCTCCACCACCCATAGTAGGGAACCTTCAGGACACCCACCAGTGTGTCACTATTGTAGGCCTGCGTGTACACGCGGCCGTTCCGAGACAAGATCAGGAAGCGCTTCTCTGCACAGGCGATCTGCATGACCCCCAGGTTGGCAAGGCCTTCACACTGAATTGGTCCGATCACATTGGCATAGTATTTCCATCCTATTAACCCCCAACCTATGACCTCTTGCAACGATCCCTGTAAGATAATAAAAGAAAACATTTTTCTTTATAGCAGCAAGAAAACTTCTTAGTGAAAAGTATGAACATCCTATGCTAAGGGCAATACTGAGTCACTATGAGGTAAGAACAAAGTAAAGAAAGAAGCTGACTTAGGGCCTTCCTGGTGGTGCAGGGGGTTAAGACACAACCTATGAAGCTGTCCGCAGCCTCCACAGCACGAGCTTGATCCCCGGCCAGGGCGCTACCCACATGGCGCAGCAGACCTCTCCTGAGTCGCCCACTGCTCCCCTCAGCAGTGTATTTCCGTCAATCTGTTCTGTTCCCCACTGTCTCAGTAAATCCTCTCCCCCCCCCCACAAAAACACACCTCTGGCCTGTACCCCAGATCTTGTATGCATAAATAAATAAATCTTTTAAAAAAAAAAAGAATGAAGCTGATTTGAAAGAACTCATATATTCCTTTAGTTAACAGCTAAGATAAAGTGACTAAACAGGTTATTTTTACACAGCATTTTATTTCATCAGGCCTTGCTAAGTAATCCACACTGTAAACACACTTTACAATGCTCAAACCAAATCAGCTTACCATTTTGCATCATAACAATGCAGAACCCTGGAAATCTAAGCACAGGCTGAGAGAAAAGTATCACTACTGTCGGTGAAGGTGAAAGGGGTCAAGTCATGTGGGAACAACTTGGCGATGGTAAAGTACACATGTGAATGTACACACAGAGAAGCAAATGTACATAAACAGCACTGAGTAGCAAACTTGTGGCAACACAAGTGTCCACCAATAGAAGACACTTAAAAAAACAATAAAGACAATAAAAAAATCATGGTACATCACACAGAGAAGACAAAGTAGGTTGTTTTTAAAAAAAATAGAGAAGCTCTGCTTTTGACACAGAAAGCTCTTCAGTATACTGTGGGTGAAAAACAAGCGACAGAAGTAGTGTGACATGCTGCTACTACATATTCATTCCAGAGAACACTGAAGGATACACACACAAGTGGGAAGCAGCAAGTAGGGAAGCCAGTAGATGGGGATGGGAGATGGAAGTGACCGTGTGTCTTTGCATTGAATTTTGATTTCTGAAGCATGTGAATAAATTATTTTTTCTGTAAAAAAATAATTTCAAAATGAAATATATGCTCTTCACGTTAAAAAATCAGGCTCTTCACCTTGGAAAACCTGGATTCAAATCCAGAGTTATTCTGTGTGACCCTGGCAAAATGCTCTTCCATCTCAGTTGACAGTTTTATTTATACAATGGCACAGCACTATGACAATCAGATACCACTGTTTATTTGTGGGTATATTTGTGTGCAGTCTCTGGGCAGGCACACTGATCTACTGGTGATGTTACTGCTATAACCAGCATTACTACAGAAAGTCCAGAGCTCTGAGTGTACAAAACGGCACCAGAACCTCTGTGAGGAAGGCAGGATGGCATGTGCTGTATGGATAAAAGCAAGCTCTCTGGAGATGTGGCTCCTGAATCTGGAACCTGGGGCAGGAAGTCCTCAACCCCTGTGGCATCAGCGTGCACCTCACTCACTCTGACCACTCACAACCCCTATACTCCAACATACTTAATGTTGTAAATCAGCTGCCCCCCAATACCAGAGAAAGTGAGTCTCCACACAGGCCCAGGACAAAGGTGTGGGAGGGGCAATGACTGCATGATAAATACCCCACACACACACAAACCTTATGAGAGGTTGGCGAGCTACACAGAGGCGGCATGCAGGGCGTGGCCAGGCGGTCCAGGTGTGCCATGACGACGACCGCGGTTTGTCGTAAGTCAATGGCGAGTTCATTGTCTTGAGGGAGAGTAAGATACCTCAGGAAACTCTCATTGGGGCTCAGAGGGCCAGACAGAAGCTAAAGAGAAGTGAACAAGCATTTTCAGAAACAGTGAAAAAAATTAAATAACACAATTAGCCTTTAACTATTCTATTTTTGGTACTCACGGTCACGCATTATCTACAGATCTGCTCCGTTTGGCTACCAAACATTAAGTGTTGCTAGGGCACTGACCCACTCATCTATACACCTACCACACAGTGGGACCTGCACGTCTATACTTTGACCACGCACACATGCACTGAGACCATGGGCAGACTCCACATGGGTCACTGACACAGCCCAGCCTCCCTGCAGGCTCACCCCCCAAGGACCTTAGGCAGAGCAAACTTCCTAGGAACACAGCACTGCGCTCATATTGGCTGTGAAAACTAAAAACAAAAACCCACTTGTTTTAAATGCTGCCCACGCTGGAGAAACCTAATGCGCTTGTATGAGATTAGCCACATCAACTGCAACTCAGCACTGACCTTCAGTATCCACCCCACACCTGCCATAATGCTGTAATTGCCAAAAGCACACTGCCCACCAACGCCAACCACCACCACTTGTTAACAAAATTCTAACTATCTTAGAATAACAGAAATGAAGAGAACGATGTAAATGCCAAGTCTCCTTATGATACATACATGGGTGTCACCCTCTGCATGAGGGGCATCTTTGCTGCAGATGATGCTCTGGAATCTTTGCAGCAAAGGGAGCAGGGGGGCACTGGTGCCCTGGGCAGAGCGTTCATTGTCAGTCTCCTGCGTCCCACTGTCCCACAACTGAAGCAACAACAGGATCGCAGATAACATTTGGCTGAAAGAGAAAAACAGATTCAGTTTCTTTGCCATGGTCTGTCAAAAATAAAATCAGACAGGGCCTCCCTGGTGGCACAAGGAGTTAAACACTGCACTGTGAAGCAATCCGCAGCCTCTGAAGCATCAGTTCGATCCCCAGCCCACCAGGGAACAACCCACATGATGCAGCAGACCTCTCCTGTCTCACCCACTAGCTCCCCTTGACAGCATGTTTCAGTCAGTCTGCCTGTTCTGTTCCCCACTTTGTCTCTGGTGAATCCTCTCACCCCCTGCATCTCTGGCCTGTACCCCAGCTCTTGTAGGCATAAATAAACAAATCTTTAAAAATAAAATAAAATCAGACAACCAAGAAAAATTGAAGAACTACTTTAGATTTGAATGGAAGCAAAAATAATGCCATGAAAATAATTCTTGGCAGTAAAATCTCACCAAGATTTTAGCACAAGACTTCTACCTTCTGTTGGTAAGAAGCATAAAGCCCGTTAAGAAGCTCAAACAGGGCCTCCCTAGTGACACAAGGGGTTAAGATACAGCCTATAAAGCTAGCCACAGCCACTGCAGCACGAATTCAATCCCCAGCCAGGGAGCTACCCACATGGAAAAGCAGACCTCTCCTGACTCACCCACTGCTCCCCTCAGCACTGTATTTCAGTCAGTCTGCCTTTTCTGTTACCCACTCTGTCTTTGGTGAATCCTCCCACCCCCCACATCTCTGGCCTGTACCCCAGCTCTTGTACACATAAATAAATAAATCTTTAAAAAAAAAAAAAAAAAGAAGCTCAAATAGCACTTGCTACAGGGAACTTTGAGGATCTTACATTCATGAATAATAATTTGAAAAATTAATTTTAATTGGGGAAAAAAGAAGTTTTGATACAACTAGAAAACTGAAAATAAAAAAAGTGAAGAAAAGCTAAGTAAGCCCAGGTATGAACAAATGAGAGAGGTCTGGGACATGGTTCTTTGATTATATAACTATGACACATTTGCTGCCATCAATAGAGATTCTATGAAATGCCACAAAATGCAGGCAATGTTTGAACACAGAAGCACAGCCTTGCAGCGCCTCACCTCAGTGTGCCTCTCTGCACAGCCAGCTCCAGCAGGATGGCCAAGGCCAGGTGCTGGTCCTGCAGAGGGATGCTCCCCGGCCCTTTGATACCAGGCGTCCCATGAACATCCCTGAAACGACAGCCATGGGTGCAGGGAGAAGGTAACATTAGCACTTAAATACTAAGGTATTAAGTTAATTATATATTCTACCATTCAGTATCAAGTTTCTGAGACTTGCTACTCATATGTATCTAGACTTAAATGTATTCAGAGACGTTAAAGTATACAAGTAACTTATAAAGATGCTGTCATTAAAAATATTATTCAGATATCATTAAATAATTATAGATTATATCAGAAGACATATTTCAAGTTTCTGTAGCATAAATTTATTTACATCACTCTTCAAAAGAAGTAGAAAAATGTTTAGATATGTTTCCAGTTTCAATGAAGTGTGAGGCTGTTTGAGTATCAACGTTACTCTACAGAACTAGACAACCAAGTTCTAAAACCTCCTGAGAATCCATAGGTAAAACATCTAAGTTATCTTTGATTAAAGAAATCATTTTAATTGCTCCACAACAAAAATTAACATGTATCCTTAACTCAAGATGGGAGAAAAAGGATCCTTCAACATCACCATTACAGTTGAAGTTTTTAAATTAATTCCAGATCTATTTTCAGGACCTCAACCCTAAACCCCAAAGCAGTTCATTGGCACAGAGACCGCCGGTGTCCCTGCTCACCGGAAAGGGCACAGCAGTGACCTCGCATGAGGAGATGGAGAAGGGACTCACTTTTCCTCTACATTTCTCTTTGCTGTTAATTTTTTTATTGAGAAAACACATTTTCTTTAAATTTAAAAACCATCACCAAAATGCATAGCACCCAAGACCAAAGTCCACGGTTTTCCTTAAGGAAAATGATTCACATTCAAGTATTTTCACACTAAAAAGATCTTGATCTTGAGTAGCTCTTTAGTTCCATGTTGTCTATTAAGGCAATACCCATCACTCAGAACCGTGGCACCCACATTCTCAACAAGGCACACATGGGTGCTCTAACACTTCTAAGTGACTGATCCCCAAATCATAAAATATCTGACAAAAATAGGTTACAAAGGCATTTCCCATTCCATTCAATATGACACCTTCCGAAGGGTCCAACAGAGTGTCAAAAGTCAAACATGAAAAAGCTGAGGACCAGGATCTAGCATCAAAGGGCTGAGGTTGTGCTGGAAACACAGTGCAGGAACCAACCTACCGAGTCTCTTAGCTCGAGAGAGAGGAGGGCGAAAGGAGACTGTGAAGATGGGAATGGAAGGAACTCACCCTGTCACGACAGACCTGAGGAACCTGGTTGCTCTCTCCACCACCTCCAGCCACACAGAGGACACTGTGCTCTCATCGAAGAGTGAGGCCTCGGGCAGGGCTCTCAGGGCATCCAGGGACTCCTGCAGCAGCTCACTGCAGAGGTCCGCATCCTCCCCTAGGCACACACAAGCAGCAGAGAAGGCACCCACTCCCTGGCAGCACGGAAGAGCCAAGCTACCCGACTTTCCCAGTGGGGCCTCCTCCCCTCAGCCTGAGAGGACACCACTGCCACGTTTTCAACTCTTAGTTTCCTCTCAAAGAGCTATTCCAAGACTCTAGAGACTAAAATTTAATCTAGTTGCCTCAAAATAGTCCTTTTATAACTCTCACACAAGCAATTCCTACTCTTCTAGAAAATAAAACAATAAGGAGGCACTCCACTGCGGTGGTATACCAGATGTGTGTGTATTCAACACTCTTTTTAAAAGAAGCACAGACCTGAAAGTCAAATAGATTCTGAAGTCTCTCATTTACACTCAAAGAACAAGGAGGCACAGAGAGCATATGGGATGGGCCCAGGGGCTCACGGTGCAGAGATGCGGGGCGAACCCACGTCTCCCCATGGAGGAGGGAGACACATACCTGAGCGCCAGGCCCGACGCAAGAAGGCGAAGGCGAAGGAGAGGGCTGCTCGGGACCCGACTCTCGCAAGTCCTTCCACACCTTTGCCTGTGGGCCGGGAGCTGCAGAGGACACACAGGAGTGGTGAGAAGTGCGCAAATACCAAAATAAAATCATGATCACAAACAGATTTGTATCACAGGTGATCAATGGTATTCTTTAGGCAACAGAATCACACGTGACTTTTAAGTTTTGTTGTTTAAACTACGTCATTTGTAAAGGAAGTTTCCTCCTTAAGGTAAAAAAATTATAAAGAATTTTCAACAACTCAGAAACATGCTCATGAAATAAGCTCAGGGAGATGGTGTGGTGTGGGGTTGGTGAGGGCAGATGCAAGTAGAAAGTAAACAGATACATAAGCCAAGGGCAGGGGGAGCTCATGTAGGAAAGAAAAGGCAGGTAAGGATCACTCAGAGAATAAATAGAACAACCGTCTAAGACTATGGGTCTCCAGAATCTAGACATTTGGCCATATTTACTTTGGTTCTTTCCCCTTTTTGAAAGGTCCACATGGCTGCCAGATACAGAGGCCCTATGCACTTGTCCTCCTTCCTCCCCCTACCCTGCTGAGGCTGCCTCTCCTACCTATAATGTTCATCATTCCCAAGTGTTTTACTTTTTTATTATGTAGATGTGCTAATTTAAAAAGACATGGCTTCCAGAAAGAAAAAGAAAAATACCGGACGGTCTCACTCATAGCAGGAATCTAGAACACTTAAATAAGGGACCAGGAAAAAGAATAACTATAAGAAAGAAAATATCAAAATCAACAAACAACTGTGAACCAGAGACACTCTATGGGGGTGGGGGGTGGGGAAAGGAGGGCTTGGGGTCAAAATAAGGGGGTTGTAATTGTATGGGGAATATAAAAATAAAATTTAAATAAAAATAAATAAAAGACATGGCTTCATTTTGCATGTTTTTAAATTACACAAATGGTTTACCCTAAAAATTATTTCAAAAAATTTAGGGCCTCCCTAGTGGCGCAAGGGGTTAAGATGCAACCTATGAAGCTATCTGCAGCCACTGCAGCACAAGTTCAATTCCCGGCCAGGGAGCAACCCACAGCAGACCTCTTCTGTCTCACCCACTGCTCCCCTCAGCAGTGTATTTCAGTCAATCTGCCTGTTCTGTTCCCGACTCTGTCTCTGGTGAATCCTCTCACCCCCTACACCTCTGGCCTGTACCCCAGCTCTTGTATGCATAAATAAATAAATCTTTTGAAAAAATAAGAAATGCTTGGGCCTCCCCTGGTGGCGCAGCGGTTAAGCGCTGGGCTGCGAGGCTGCCTGCAGCCTCTGCAGTGCTGGTTCGTTCCATGGCCGCCAGCGAGGGTCCCACAAAAAAAAAAAAAAAAGAAGAAGAAGAAGAAATGCTATTAAAAATGGGTAACGAAAATGAGAGAAAAAACGGATAATGACATGGAATGATCTCAAGGCACAGTGTCAGGTAAAGTGAGCAGTGAAGAATACGGGACCCCACTGTGGCAGCCAGATGCTCCTCTGTGCCTAGTGATGGGACGCTCAGGAGGAGACACAAGAAACTGATCAGTTCCTGGGAGACAAGAATCAGAGATTTCAATTTTACTTCTGAGTAAGAGATATAAACATTACAAGATACAGATGTGTAAGCCTTGCAATCTTTAAGACAGAAAGCACACATACAGTCTATTCAGATGAGGGTGCCTGAGTGCCCTTTGAAAAAGCTGCCCCAGAAGTAGCACAATACTGAGATTCCCCTGAAATAATTGGGATCTTACCCCTGCAGAAGAGCTGAGCAGTCCCAAATCTGTACAGTGTAAGAACTGTTAAATCTTCAATATGCAGCTCTTTTACAGATGTGCAAGAGGGAAAAAAAGAAATAGCTTGGACCTACTCCCATCTGCACCTGTCAACTATCCAACCCAAAGTTGGTTCCACAAAAATGGCAAACTCCCCACTAGTTAATAAATTGAGAAATGAGGAAAAAAAATCCACAAAAGTTTAGAAACATCACTACATATCACTGTGGTGAGGGACATCCACATATCTGATAAATCACATGAAACATGTATGCACACGCATGCACACACACAAAGTTGAGAGCTTATAAAACATGGGAAATCAGAACAGGACACATAAAAAGACAGCCTGGTTGTGATACTGAGCTATAATCTGCCAGTGGCTACCATGAGAGAAACTGGATAGAGGAGGTACAGTCTCTCTGCACGGCTTCTTACAGCTGCAAGTGAATCTACAATTATCTCAAAATAAAAAGGTATGTTTTAATTTTGCAAATTTCCTCCATTTGATGAGAGATAGATTTCAATTAATCCATCGGCCTTTATGTCACCACAAAGAAAAAGATACAAAGGAAAATCAGCTGGGCTCTGGGTCACTTTTGCATTACAGGAAATTTATTGATTTAACGAACACACAGGCATGGGTGGAGAATCTAGAATCTACCACCCATATAGGCAGAACCCCTCTATGATCAGTGACCAGCATAGAGTCACTCACCCTCCAGAGTAGAAGGAAGGAGTGAAAGGTGCTGCTGGCTATAGTGAAACAGGCAGGAATTCTCCCCTGTCACTGATATAATTCATCTTAAAACTACTTCCCAAACAGGGCCTCCCCTGGTGACCTCCCCTGGTGGTTGAGCACTGGGCTGCGAAGCTGTCCGCAGACTGCAGCGCTGGTTCGATCCCCGGCCGCCGGCAAGAGTCCCACATGGCGCGCAGACCTCTCCTGCCACGCCCGCTGCTCCCCTCAGCAGTGTACTTCGGTCCTTCTGCCTGCTCTGCTCCCCGCTCTGGCTCTGGTGAATTCTCTCACCCTCCCGCACTTCTGACTGTACCCAGTGCTTGTATAAATAAATAAATCTTTAAAAAAAAAAAAAAAAAAAACTACTTCCCAAATATATGACATGTAATATGATTTCAACTAGCTTTAGAAAGAAAAAAAAAAAAAAAACCCAAGAAAATATGCTAGATTTAACACTTCTTTTCTCTGGGAGGTAAGATGATTTTTTATTTTTACCCCTGCTTCTTTCTACCTCCTGTACTTTCCATATGTTCCTTAGGGAGCTAGTTAATATTACACTCACACAAAGCCAACTACATAAAATATGGGTTCTATGTAGAAATCATTTAGTCTACTCTCATGAGAACAAAAGTCTGGTAGACAGCAACAAATGCAATTTTACACAAAGCCTTAATTTATGCATGCTGGTGACTATTAGTTAATGCCTCAGAAAATCTGCTGATGTATAGCAACATACTAAAAACTATATGCCTAAAAGCATCATCTAATAAAATACAAAAGCCATATTAGGAAGGAAAAAATGAAACACCTAAACTAGCTATGAGTAAATATTACAATCTATTTCTTATCCAAAGCAAAACAAAAAGAATGTAAGGTTCCCATCCCATTTTCAAGTATAGACATCTAAACCTCTGGCTGGCTTCTAAAGTTACTGACAGAATAGGACCTTTAAAATAATGACACTGACTATACTGCATGACCTATATGCCCAGCGTGCACAAATAATGTATCAGCTAAACAAATCACTACATGAGCAAATTGGCAACGCCATTCTCCACATTTCAGGAAATAAATGAAAACGGAAACAAGGGAAAAGGAAAATGTCATAGATGACCCTATTTTTAAAGTCTAAATTAAGCTTTCCTAAACAAAGCAGTCTGAATTTTATATTTGGCTGGTATCAGAACTCTTCTTGTTCACAATATTACCTTTTTTTGTCCACAGGAGGCACAGAAATGCTGCTTTTCCACTTAACTTTGACATTCTCCTGGAAAACAGTTCTATTCAAGGCAATGAAATATCGCTCCAAAATGACCAGCCTCTGCTTGAGTCTCAGAGCTGACAGGGTGGTGGTGGCCGACTGGACGGCCAGAGCCTGCTGCTCTTTCACCAATACAGAGAGACACTCTTTCAGCTCATTCACATCTGGAAAAAGAAAACATCACAGAGAGATGCTTCTTCAGCTTATTCACATCTAGAAACAAGGCAGAGATATCCCACCTCTCAGGATCTACAGCAGTTTGTTGCAAGGTGGAGAAAATGCTTAATAGTAACAGGTAACACTTGGGTGCTTAGGATGTACCAAAAGTGGTTGTAAAAACTTTTGACCCATCTTAGCTCATCACCTCTCACTGCCACCATCAAGCAGTAGCGCTGTACACTTACGGAGGAGGCAACTGAGACACAGAGAACTTGTTCAAGGTCACCCCAAGAAGGTCCCCAGTGGTACTAGGGACAGACCACTCCTAGTTTCTATGATATACAATTGTGGTGAGTTCTGTATATAATGTATGTATTACACCTAGACAAACCACTCAAAAGCTATACAAAAAGGTATACTCAAAACCACTATAAATAAATAAAAATGAAACTTGAAAAAATGGAAAAGAAAACACGAAAGGGCAAATGTCTATGATTCTATTTATATATACTCAGATTAATCAAAATCCTAAAACAGTAGCTTCTAGACTAAGGAGTAAAGAAAGAATAAAAGGGATGTTATTGTTGTAAGCTTTCAGTCTGGGAAGACGATAAGGTTCTGGAACAGAGGTGATGGATGCACTGAACTGTACATTTAAAAATGAGAGAAGTGGTAAATTGCATGTTACACATATTTTACCACAATATTAAAAAAGTCTGAATTAATTTGTTTTTAATTCCATGACCCAAAAAAGTCCATCTTGATAACCAGAAAAGGAGGGCCACTCAAGCTTTCCAAAGCACCACAATCCCAGAAGATGCTAATACCTGGCTGCTTGCCCCACACCCAGCTCTCTAGGATTGCCTTGGCCTTATATGCAGGCACAGGAGTTTCTTCTTCATCCTTTTTCTCTTTATCATTCAGATCCTCTTTCTTTGTTCCACTTTGAGAGTCAACGCCATCATCTGGAAAATTAAATTATTTTTAAATCTGTAAATTACTTTTCAAAATAACATCCTCTTGTCTCTGCAAATGACCCTCCCAGAAATGGTAATTCAGTTACAATACATATTATTAACAGAAAGTTTGATGATTTAAAAAAAAATTACATGAATCATCACTGTAATAGGCTCAACGTGATTTACAAGGTGAGGAACAATCCGGTAGTAACCCTTTTAACAAAGAAACCATTTTATCAAATTCTTCTTTGAAGAACAGCTTGCAAAATGATATTTCATCAATTTCCTACATGTCACAACTAAGACCCTTGGTCTTGACATTTAACTTTTATCCAGTGATTAACTGCTGTATGTCCACAGGAATATAACCCAACAATCATTTTAGGCTTTATACAATGCCCCACTCCACCATCAACTAGAACCACTGCTACACAGAACTCCTGCCACTGACAGAAATCAAGAGCACTGGGACCCTTGGGCCTCCCCTGGTGGCGCAGGAGGTTGAGCACCACGCTGTGAAGCTGTCCGCAGCCTCTCCAGCACCGGTTCGATCCTGGCCGGCCGGTGAGGGTCCCACATGGTGAGGGTCCCACATGGCGCGGCAGACCTCTCCTGTCTCACCCGCTGCTCCCCTCAGCAGTGTATTTCGTCAGTCTGCCTGTTCTGTTCCCCACTCTGTCTCTGGTGAGTCCTCTCACCCTCCCACAAATCTGGCCTGTACCCCGTTCTTATATAAATAAATAAATCAAAAAAAAAAAAAAAGAGCACTGGTACCCAAGAGAAAAACTCAGAATTATGACTGTGGGTCTCTGATAATTTAAAATTTCAGTCAAAAACAAATGCCACAAAACTACTTACACAACCACGTGAAGGGAGAACAAATCTTAATCTTCACATGTAAACATGTTCCCTTCTAGGCAGCCTTTACCATATGAATTATTTTCTAAATGACATAATTACAAATATACACCTAAATCTGTGAGATTATATCATATTGCAAAAAGTAAGACATATCTAAAAGCATCTAAACCAACAAGTGACACGAAATTCCTGTATTCTGTAAGAAAAATCAGGCATTTGATAGAAAGAAGAAACCGCAAATAGCTAATGCTATTTGAGATAGCATTAGCTATCTTAGTTTGAGATATCATTAGTTTGAGATAACTCAAACTCACTCTTAGAAACATAAATTAAGACCATAAAATACAGGCCTCCCTCGTGGCGCAAGGGGTTAAGAGGCAGCACTATGAAGCTATCCACAGCCACTGCAGCACAAGTTTAATCCCCAGCCAGGGAGATAACCTACATGCCACATCAAACCTCACCTAACTCGTGCACTGCTCCCCTCAGCAGTGTATTTCAGTCAATGCACCTTTCCTGTTCCCCACTCTGTCTCTGGTGAATCCTCTCAACCCCCGCATCTCTGACCTGTACCCCAGTTCTTATATGCATAAATAAATAAAAAATAAAATAAAATAATAATTTACACTCACCAAATCGGAGATTGTTAGAAAGCTAAAAAGTAAGCTCAGTGACAGGGTTTTTACCCCGTTTCATCCGATTTCATTTACTGACTATCCCAAGTGCCTGGACATGTGTCAGCGAGTAAGCCCTGGATGATCTGCTCAATAACCAAGCAGTGCCAGGTGTTGGTAGAAACATGGGTTTGGAAGCACATACTTCAGCACTCCTGGCAGGAGGGGAACCCACAATTAGACCAGGGTGCAACCTGAGTTATGAGGCGCTCTTCTAGGTGCTACAGGCCCACCAGGGTACCTTGGAGGTGGCCCATCATCAGAAGCGTGAAGCACTGAAATGCAAAATGGTTTAACATACCCTGGGTGCAACTTAACAACTAAGTGCTTCACAGCACCAGCAGCAAACTGTGGCTAAGGAACCGCACATTCCATTCACATAAACCAAAGCACACGTAGAGCACATATTGTATATGTGAAGCCATAAAAACAGAAGGGCATACAAACATGTTAAAAAGGAAAACTGTTCAAAGGATCTTAGAAATGGTGGGCTAGGAATTGAGGAGTGAGAGGAGCCAGGTGACCCTCTGCCCTTGAGTCCCAAGACAGGCTCAGTCACCAGCACATTCCTGGGTCCCATTCTTGAACCCTCCTAACACAGCTCTGGTTAACACCACCTCTCATGTTTACAGAAATACCCAAACTCCTTGGAATTAAATACACATTACAAAAGTAAAAGCATATAGCACCTCTAAATTAAGTTCTACAGATCTACTTAAAACATAGGAAAGGTTCTTAACCCTCATGATGTAACAGAAGCACAGGGTGAGGGGCTTTGAGAGACAGACACACACACACACACACACATATTTTTCACACACACACACACACACACACACATATTTTTCACACACACACACACACACACACATATTTTTAACCCCATGCCTGAATTCCAGTACCTGAGATTCTGATTTAGTGAGTCTGGGCAGCAGCATTATTAAGTTCCCAGATATATTTTTTTAATTATTATTGAATGTTAATTTTTAATATTCAGCCAGGATTAAGAACCACTGGCCTAAAAAATAAAAATTTTACTAAGACAAGGCGTTGCAACTGACTGAACTACAGTGGAAGTTTAACATACTAAAGCCACTCTTAACAGAATAAATTAAGGCCACACAGAAGCCTACAAAGTTTTCAAAAAACAAGACGAATGAGAGAAAGGACAAGTCACCGTTGCACTCATGTTTTTGACAAACTACTTATCTTTTTACTAAAAATAATGAAATAATTGCTATTGAATTTTATGACTAAGAACAGGGGGTTGTTAATTTTTTAACTTTGCTCAAGGATGAGAAAAATGTCCTAAACAAAAAACCTCTCAGAATTCAACCCCAGACAAGCTGTTATGCATTAGGTCAGTTAGCTTCTCTGAACCTCAATTCTGCCATCAGTGAAAACTCAAAGCCCACCTCCAATGGCTACATGAAGTTACTACACCTGTGTGGAGGGACTATATGGGGAGGGGCAGCGACTTGGTGCTGTTTCCATGAGTCAACCATCCACAACTCACTGGACATAGTGAGTGTGACCTTACATGAGACAGACCTGATCCTGGAGAGAGGGAGTGGCACGGCCTGAAGAGGAGGGCCACCACGACTCCAAAGCCACCAAATGCATTCCTCTGTTGAAGAAGGTTCACTTATTTTTTGTTTTACTTTAATCACTACCTTTAAAAAAGCATGTTCACTATCATTTGCTCCTTAAAATAGACTATAAAAAAAAACTATGGGTAACATATATATTAGTCAAGGATCTCTACAAAAACAAAATCAACAAAATGGTGGCATGTGTGTGTGCGTGAGTACACATTTATACATACAAGTGCATGTGTGTGAACATATGCACATACATACACACACATGGGTTAAGGTAATGGAGGAACTGGCGCACAGTCTTGTGGAGGTGCAAGTCCAAAATGTGCACAGCAGACCTGCAGGCTAGAGACCCAGAGAGCAGCTGACTGGCAGTTTAAACCAAACGCAGTGAGTTGGCAGAAATCCTACTTACTGGAGGAGAAGTCAGTGTTTTTTCTATTTAGTAGTTTGGCTCTTCAACTGATTGGATGAGGCCCACCCACATACGGAGGATAATCTGTTTTACCCAAGTCCATGGATTTAAATGTGAATCTCATCCAGCTGACACATTCACCAAAAAAAAATTCATAATATTTGACCAATATCAAGGTACCATGGACTAGTCAATATACAGATAAAATTAACCAGCACACTAAGGATCATAATTAACCAAATATTATTAAAAATAGCTATTATATATGTTTTCGTAGGAGAATGAAATTTGTTTTTTAGTTACAGGGAAGTACAAGCACAAATTGAAGAGATTTTGGTTGTGAAAACTTTCTAATGGCACACAAACAAGGAAGTGGCCGTTCAAACACCTTGACTCATCTGTACTGTAAAGACACAGTGCAACATTCATTATTTCTAGTTCACTTTATTACAAATGTAACACTGGTAATATGACCTCACAAAAAACATCTGCATGGCTTCCCCTGGTGGCACAGCAGTTGAGCGCTGGGCTGCGAAGTTGCCCAGAGCCTCTGCAGTGCCGGTTCGATCCCCGGCCACCGGCGAGGGTCCCACATGGCACGCAGACCTCTCCTGCCGCGCCCACTGCTCCCCTGAGCAGTGTATTTGCTTGTATAAATAAATAAATCTTTAAAAAAAAAAAATCTGCAGCAACAGATTAAGGACAAAGATTCCTGAGGTCATTTAATAGGAAAATTAGTCTCAAATGAAAAATATAAAGTCATCTTACCAAATCAATTATGGGATTTTTAAAAGATGCAGAAATAAAATTTACAAAGAATACTCTGTAGAGCAAAGCAGCTCAAAGCACCCATCTGAGTGACACAATAAAGAACATGTCAGTGTCCCATCCTCCCCAGGACAGTCTGCTCAGCGCCAGTTGGCCTAAAGGTACGAGGTAGCAGGAGGCCGCTCACTGATTCATTACACAGACGCTCACCAGACTCCTGCTGTGTGCCCTGTGCCCGCTTGATGCTATGGTGCACAACAACAGAGCCAACCCCCGTGGGTCATGGCTAAGTGCAGAGTTGTTCCAAGGCAGGGTGAGGAGCATGAGCAAGCAATGGAGGGTGAAGGAGTAGGAAGCATAATAAATGAGGCAGGGCCAGGGAGAGGTACGTGAAGAAGGCAGATGAGGCAGGTGAGTGAGACACGCAGGATGAGGGACTGAACACAGGGCCTGGTACAGGATCTCAGGAACCCTCCCTGGAAGTTTCCCGAATCACTCTGCTCTGTTTTCTTCCCACTGCCAGCTTTCAACCATTGCCCCAGTTAGAACAGAAACTCCAGAAATGCGGGGGCCATGCCTGATTCACTCACCATCATCTGGCTCATTCATCCAGTACCTACAACCCCCTCACTGACAGACACCCCCCAAGTCAGGTGAACCAATGAACAAATCAATGAATGACCTGCACAACAAGGCTCAACTCAGTGTCTCCCTGGGAGACACATTTCAGCAAAGTTCCTGGGACCGCAGAGGGAGAAAGAGCTGGAAGAGCTGACAGAGACAGGAAGGAAGTTACGATTCCGGCAATACCCATGATGGCTCATGGCCACGAGCAGCTGCCCACAGGCTCGGGTGCTGCATTCTGAGCATGGTCCTCGCCCATTCACAAAAGCTTCCTCCATTCTATGGACTTGGGTGCAGAGGGTAGATTTAATGATTTCACAGGATAAAGGAAAGTCAAGCCAAATGTTGAGGCTTAGATGCTAAATGCTGTACTTTCACACTTTTTGTACATTTCTTCTAGTTCTATATGGTTTTCTTTTTATTCAAAATAAATTACGTATTTCATATGTGTACTATATCCCATATATAAGCTCTGGAAAGATGTTAAAAGTCCGTGTCTGCAGAACAGGCCTGGAAAGAAACTTACTCCTTACTGAAACTCTGCTTAATCCGTTGAAATCTCTTAATGGATGACTTTTTTTAAAGCTTTATTGTTGTTTAGTTAATGCATAGAACAACTGGGGGGGGGGCCTCCCTGGTGGCGCAAGGGGTTAAGCACAGCACTATGAAGCTGTCTGCAGCCTCTGCAGTACGAGTTCGATCCCCCAGCCGGCCAGGGAGCTACCCACATGGCGCAGCAGACCTCTCCTGTCTCACCCGCTGCTCCCCTCAGCAGTGGATTTCAGTCAGTCTGCCTGTTCTGCTCCCCGCTCTGTCTCTGGTGAATCCTCTCACCCCCCGCATCTCTGGCCTGAACCCCAGCTCCTGTATGCATAAATAAATCTTCAAAAAAAAAAAAAAGAACTGGGGTGTCAGCCAGGGGAGGGGGGAGTGTGAGAGGATTCACCAGAGACAGAGTGGGGAACAGAACAGGTGGATCTATTGAAATACACTGCTGAGGGGAGCAGTGGGTGAGACAGGAGAGGTCTGCTGCGCCATATGGGTCAGCTCCCTGGCCAGGGATCGAACTCATGCTGTAGTGGCTGGCAGCAGCTTGATAGTGCTGAGACTTAACCCCATGCACCACCGTGGAGGCCCCAAGATTGAGTCTTTTTTTTTTTTTAATTTTCTAGAGGCATGTCTTATTTATTTATTTATTTATTTATTTATTATTTGTTTGTTTGTTTGTTTGTTTGGTTTATACATGCACTGGGTACAGTCAGAAGCGTGGGAGGGTGAGAGAATTCACCAGAGCCAGAGTGGGGAGCAGAGCAGGCAGAAGGACCGAAGTACACTGCTGAGGGGAGCAGCGGGCGGCAGGAGAGGTCTGCTCACCATGTGGGACCCTCCTCCGGTGGCCGGGGAGCAGCCGGGGATCGAACCAGCTGCAGAGGCTGCAGGCAGCTTCGCAACCCAGGGCTCAACCGCTGCGCCACCGGGGAGGCCCCCAGATTGAGTCATTTTTAAAAGCTAAATTTTTTTAAAGTTCTAACACTGAATTTAAAAATAAATATGTGACACAAAAGATTTGAATTCATTCCTGCTGCAACTCCTCTAGTCAAAAGCAAAAGCAGGCAGGCCCTCACAAGCTGGCTTTACGCAGGAGCGTGACCAGCATTCATGCTAGAACTGCACCTCCTGTGTGCCAGTGGCGGCACTGTGCCCAGTGCAGGGGGCTAATGGGGACAAGAAAACTCATGAACAGGACGCTGACCCCCTGCCTGCATTTAACCAACCACTGTGAGAACCACAAAGCTTTCAGCAGTGCACACTGGGATCCAGGAACTGTTCTGCACACGTCATGGAAATCATAAATTAACTCAATAGCTCCGTGAAGTAAGTGTGCTGTTTCATCAATAGCCAGATACAAATTTTGCAAAGTTCAGCATGTACAAATGAGTTGCATTAGATTTATAGGCAACACCTTCTCTTCTTGTAATAAGTAATAGTAACTTACCTCTGAGGCATCTCAGGCTTTACTGAAATACACTCTGGCCACCTGGCTGTGCAGAAGCGTCTACCCTGTCCAGAGGCTTGGGCTGATTAGGAAGGCCCTGCTGGCCTGAGGGTCTGTGCACCTCACAAGCCAACTGCAAGGCCAGACACCAAAATGGTGACCAGATTTGTTTTAGGGTAAAAGCTATAGTGGAGCTTTGTATGATTAAAAATAATTCCCTGGTGGTGCAAGTGGTTAAGACGCAACCTATGAAGCAATCCACAACCACTGGAGCACGAGTTAGATCCCCAGCCAGGGAGCAACCCACATGGCACAGCAGACCTCTCCTGACTCACCCGCTGCTCCCCTCAGCAGTGTATTTCAATCAGTCTGCCTGTTCTATTCCCCACTCTGTCTCTAGTGGATCCTCCCACCGCCCACACCTCTGGCCTGTACCCCAGTTCTTGTATGCATAAATAAATAAATCTTAAAAAAATAATAATAATAGTAATAATAATTCAGGCTCATTCAACAGAAAACCTGTAAAGTTGATATCAAATACCACTCTAAGTGTCCTTTGCTATGTATGTATCTTTTCTTAGAGCTGAAAGGGTTTACTAAATTAATCATGAAGTCTATTAAATATGGTGCTACTCCTACTGACTGGTTTAAAAAGACCAGTGAGCTTATATAATCTAATAAAACAGAAATCAAGAATCCCCAGAAATAACAGTACAAAACACAACAAAGCAAAAATGGACAATTATAAATCAGAGACATCCTGCAGGGGAGGAGGAGGGAGAGGGATCAGACGGAGGGAGAGAGACAGGGTGGAGCACAGGGGACTGAGGTGAGGGTGCACGGGTGCATTGGGGAAGGAAACTCTATGGGGACTACACCTGAGGGGGTGGGGAGAAGCAAATACTGTTTAAAAATGAACAATGATAAATGATGTAAAAAGTTAAAAAAAAAAAAAAGTAGAGAGAAAAAAAGAAAAAGAATCCCCAGAAAGAAATAAACTTCTAATACTTTAAATATTGGCCAGCCTTTTGGAGGGAGGAGGGGGGAGTTCTCTTGGCAGTGAAACTCTTTTTTTTTTTAATTTTTTTTATTTAGGCATGTTTTATTTATTTATTTGTTTGTTTGTTTTGTTTATACAAGCACTGGGTACAGTCAGAAGTGCAGGAGGGTGAGAGAATTCACCAGAGCCAGAGCAGGGATCAGAGCAGGCAGAAGGACCGAGGAACACTGCTGAGGGGAGCAGCGGGCGGCAGGAGGGATCTGCGCGCCATGTGGGACCCTCCTCCAGTGGCCTGGGAGCAGCCGGGGATCGAACCGGCGTCGCAGAGGCCGCGGGCAGCTTTGCAACCCAGCGCTCAACCACTGCGCCACCGGGGAGGCCCGGCAGTGAAACTCTTATGCAGGGTTGATGGGAACGTAAATCACTGCAACTACTATGGAAGAATGCATGGAGGTTTCTAAAAAAAATTAAAAAAAGAATAACATCCAACAATCCCTTTCCTGGGTATATATACAAATGAAAACACTAAGTCAAAAAGATATTGGTGCCCCTATGTTTCATGCATCATTATTCACTACAGTCAAGACATGGAAATAACCTGTGTTCATCAATGAATGAAAGGATAAAGATGTCCAGAAAAACAGCAGGAAATCCTGCCACTTACAGCAATGTGAATCAGCCTCACTTTACTTCACTAAGTGAAATGAGTCAGACAGAGAACGATGAACACTGTAGAATCCCACTTATATCCGAAATCTGAGAAAGCTAACATCGCATAGAACAGACTGGCTACAGGGGCTGGGGAAGTAGAAGAAATAGGAAGACACTGGTCAAAGGGTTAAACTTCCAGTTATAAGAGGAGTAAGTTCTGGGGTCTAAAGCACAGCTGGTGACTGTAGTTAACAATAGCATCTTATACACTTGAAAGTTGCTAAGAGCAGATCTTAACTTTTCTCACTGCATATTTTAAAAATTGTAATTATGTGAGGTGATGGAAGTGTTAGCTAACCTTATTTTGGTTATTTCACAACATGTACACAGATCCAAGTGTATGCAGTATACGCTTTAAACTTACACAAAGTTTTGTGTTAATCTTATCTCAATAAAGCTGGGAAAAGCGGGGGGGGGCCCTCCTGCTGGTACAGGGGTTAAGGTCTCAGCTATCAAGCTATTGCCAGCCAATGCAGCATGAGTTCAATGTCTAGCCAGGGAGGTGACCCACATGGCACAGCAGCCCTCTCCTGTCACCCACTGCTCCCTTCAGCAGCGTATTTCAGTAGATCCATCTGTTCTGCCCCCCGCTGTCTCTGATGAATCCCTCACTCCCTCCTCCCCACACCTCTGGCCTACACCCCAGTTCTTCTATGCAAAAATAAATATTTTTTTTAAAAAAGCTAGGAAAGGGGGATAAACATTTCTTAGAAACTGCTATCTTTTATGTATCAATGCACTTTCAAACACAGGATCCAAATTCATGTAATCCAGATGAACCCTTGGAGAAATTAGACTGACTTGCTAACTGGTTGACCTAACGTGGTAACTTACCATGGTAACTTACGTAACACAGCGCACAGTTGGGTTGGTTTTCTCAATAGGAGCCTAGTTAATCTGAATTTCCTAAACTTCCCACATCAGATGACCTGAAATGACATCCACATGCTTGAGATTGAGAAAATGTATGTAGGGTAAGGAAAAATGTCAGGCTTTTCTGCCCTCCCGCCATCAGGATAGATGATGGATCCTTGCAGTCCTGAATGCATGCCTGATGGCGGGCACCTGGAGTAGTGTGGGCATAGGTAGATGGGATTCACCTGGGCTAAGACTGGGCTTTTAAGGGTGGCGTCACGAGGACGCCAGCAGCAGCAGAAGCCAAGAGAGAAGCAGAGAACGCCGGAGAGCCCAGATAGAGTGAAGCCCTGCTGGGGGCTGGGAGGAAGGCTTTCCTTTTTTTCCTCCCAGCCCCCCAGGCCTTCCTCCCAGCCCCCCAGCGCTCCTGCCTGCCTTGTACCTGGTAAATTCCAATAAAAGACTGCAAAAGCCACTGAGAACTCTGACTCCTCCTTCACCCGGTCTGCTGGATCATAGAAAACCTGCACTGTGTCATTTCGGCCTCTACAATTGGTGTAAGTCGGCAAGATGATCCATGCAGACGGGTATGGAGCCCTCCGAAGACTTGGAGGGACTAAGGAGTAACACTGTGTTTGCCTGTGACAACGCTGGAGGCATCATGGCGGCACAGGAGATGGATGAGGTCCGGGAACTACAGGAAGAGACCTTGTGTGAAGGAGACGCCCGAGAGGACCAGCCAAAGACCCCTGAGGCAGCAAGAATCATTGGCAAAGAAAGGACCACGATTCGGAGCCCACCAGTGCTGATGCAGGGAGAGGCCTAATGGACTTGGACTGACAACTCGCCAGAGGCGGAGGAACTTTGGCAAATTAAGTTTTTGGGACCCTGGGGAGGATGCTATTTTTTGTACACCCCAGGAGATGGGAATCTGGGGGTGGCCAGTGGGCCTTGATGGCCAAAAGCAGCCTGTGTATGCCCAGCAGCCAGGTGGAGGAGAAAAGCCAACTGAGAAGGCAAAAGCTGGTGCTGATGCTAAGTTTGGGAAGCCTTGAGAGGCTGTTAAGCAGCCTAAGTATGCTGAAGGCCAGTGAGTCTCATAAAATCACCTGTGGGTGATGCCCTGCTCGTTGACGAGTGAGGGTAAGGAGCTGAGGAACCCGTTCCTTGGGGGACGGGTGGGGAACTCGGCTTGGGGTGGAGCCCAAGCTGAATGTAGAGTTTGTAACCGAGGACACCTGACCCATGTGCTTGTGCAATGGGTTGGCCTAAGTGCAGGGGTCTGCAAGTCGCATTGGTGGCTACGAAAGCCGAATGTTGGAGCGACTGCAGACAGAAACCATGAGGGTTGGCGATTACCCCCAACAGTATAGAATCGCCAATCCCAGAGTGAGTGCATCCTGGGGGTGGATGCTGTGTGTGGCTTGTAGCCGAGGCTACAGCCAGAGAAGGCCAGGAAGCCTGACGGCTCCTGGTGTGTTGCAGTAGATGCCGTGAGTGGTTCCCCTCCCTCCAATGAGCAGTGCCTTCGGCAGCAGATTTGTTGGCTCATCTGCTGGTACCAATAATTGTCTTTTGCCACTAGGTTGGGGCCCTGTCTGAACTTACTTGTGTTCTGTTGTATTTTATTGCTATATTGTGATGTATTTACTTTTGTGGGCCATGGCTGCATTGTTTGTTTGCTAACAAAACTATATATGAAGACTATATGGCAAAAAACCCTGAGGGGGTGGACTATAGGGTAAGGAAAAATGTCAGGCTTTTCTGCCCTCCCGCCATCAGGATAGATGATGGATCCTTGCAGTCCTAATGCATGCCTGATGGCGGACACCTGGAGTAGTGTGTGGGTATAGGTAGATGGGATTCACCTGGGCTAAGACTGGGCTTTTAAGGGCGGCGTCACAGGGACACCAGCAGCAGCAGAAGCCAAGAGAGAAGCAGAGAAGGCTGGAGAGCTCAGATAGAGTGAAGACCTGCTGGGGGCTGGGAGGCCTGCCTGCCTTGTACCTGGTAAATTCCAATAAAAGACTGCAAAAACCACTGAGGACTCTGACTCCTCCTTCACCCGGTCTGCTGGATCATAGAAAACCTGCCCTGTGTCATTCCTGCCTCTACATGCAACATTACAGACATAATGTAGTTAAATGACAAATCTCTGACTTAAACTTTTCTAGCAACAGAAATCTTGTTCTGTAGTGAATTAGCTGAAAAGTAAAGGCCAAGACTTTTGTTAACCTAATGTCTTTTGTTAACCTAATGACACTGGCCCAATGTTAAAGTGATTTAATCAGCAGCAGGTCTGTGAAGTTCTGAACAAATGCTAAGAGCAAAAACTAGATCACTGGTCACCAAGCACAGGTTAACAAATACAGGTCACATGTCTCTCTCTACAGCTGCCAGAATGACAGGATTCAAAAATGCCTCTGTACCTCTTAATGAGCTCAGTCTTCTGCTCATCAAAAATGTAAAATAGGGCTCTTAGAATGCAGCTCCAGAGTACTTCTGAAATGCGCTACACCTACTTCTCACTTTTTGTATCTGTCCTACAATAAAAATATATATATTTGGTCTCAACCCAGGTTCTTGGCACAGAACTCCCTAAACCCTTAGGATCTACAGAGGGACAGGAGTGTCTTTTGTTATTCATAAGGAGCCCCTGGCAACCACACCAGAGCTTATGTTGATGGGCTGATTCAGGGTGTGGGCTGGTCACCAAAATAGACCAAATATGTGATTTGAGCGGAACTGGAGATTAAGTTATAAAAACCTAACCTAGGAGATTTGGAGACCTTCTCCAGGGCAGTAAAGATATGGAGATGCTGGGAGAGTGGAGTCCCCAGAAAGGGCACAGAAGCGCCGCACCCCTTCCCCATACCTTGCCCTAGACATCTCTTCCACCTGGCTGTTCCTGAGTCATATTCTTTATGATAAACCAATACCTTTTTTTTTTTTTTTAAAGATTTATTTATTTATTTATACAAGCACTGGGTACAGTCAGAAGCGCGGGAGGGTGAGAGAATTCACCAGAGCCAGAGCAGGGAGCAGAGCAGGCAGAAGGACCCAAGTACACTGCTGAGGGGAGCACCGGGCGGCAGGAGAGGTCTGCGCGCGATGTGGGACCCTCCCTGGCAGCCGGGGATCGAACTGACGCTGCAGAGGCTGCAGGCAGCTTCGCCACCCAGCACTCAATTGCTGCACCACCAGGGAGGCCCATAAACCAGTACTTTTAAGTAAGCTGTTGTCCTGCATTCTGTGAATGATCAAGTTTGAGGATAATCACGGAACCCCTGAATTTGCAGTAATGAAGGCAGAAGTGTGAGTGGCCTGGGAGCCCCATCTGCAGCAGGTACCTGAGGTGCAGGTAGTCTTCTGGGAGTGAAATCATAACTTGTGCTCAGAGCTACCTCCAGAAACTGAGTGTCAGGTCTAGACTGAGTTGCCACACATCCAGCTGATGTCAGAGAATTGCAGAATTGGTGTGGGAAAACAAAATGTATTTGATGTCAGGGGGAAAAAAAACCACAAATTAGAAGTCACACTCACTTTAGATAAAAGTTGCAATTAACATGGATGAAGGGGCCTCCCTGGTGGCGCAAGGGATTAAGCACCACACTATGAAGCAATCCGCAGCCTCTGAAGCACGAGTTCGATCCCCGGCCTGCCATGGAGCAACCCACATGGCGCAGCAGACCTCTCCTGTCTCACCCGCTGCTCCCCTCAGCAGTATATTGCAGTAAATCTGCCTGTTCTGCTCCCCACTCTGTCTCTGATGAATCCTCTTGCCCCCCGCATCTCTGGCCTGTACCCCAGCTCTTGTATGCATAAATAAATAAATCTTTTAAAAAAAAAAAATGGATGGAGGGCCTCCCCAGTGGCACAGTGGTTAAGCACTGGGTTGCGAAGCTGCCCGCGGCTTCTGCGGCGCCGGTTCGATCCCTGGCTGCTCCCCTGCCATCGGAGGAGGGTCCCACATGGCGCGCAGACCTCTCCTGCCGCCCGCTGCTCCCCTCAGCAGTGTACTTCGGTCCTTCCGCCTGCTCTGCTCCTCGCTCTGGCTCTGGTGAATTCTCTCACCCTCCCACACTTCTGACTGTACCCAGTGCTTGTATAAACAAAACAAGCAAACAAACCAATAAATAAAACATGTCTCTATAAAAAAAAAAATTCCAAAAAAAAAAATGGATGGAGACATTAAACCAGAAAGATGGTGACCAAGAAATAAAAATACGCATGCAAGACAATGAAAGTATCTAGCAAGGCAGAAGGATAGTAATTTCTGTCTTAAAGAAAAAAAGTTTAGGGCCTCCCTGGTGGCGCAGGCGGTTGAGCGCAGCACTGTAAAGCTGACCACAGCCTCTGCAGTGCCAGTTCGATCCCCACCAGCCATGGAGATACCCACATGGAGAGCAGACCTCTCCTGTCTCGCCCGCTACTCCCCTCAGCAGTGTATTTCAGTCAGTCTGCCTGTTCTGTTCCCCACTGTCTTTGGTGAATCCTCTCACCCTCCTGCACATCTGGCCTGCAGTTCTTGTATAAATAAATCTTGAAAAAAAAAATTTAGTTATATCAGAACATAAAAGATGAGGGAAAGAAATGAGTGGATCCAGTAAATTGTAGGTTTGAGGAAATGTGAAATTAATTTGCCTTGTTTATAATTCCTGCAAAAATGTGTCAAACTGACAAAGTTGATCAATAAGCAAGAGTTACCACAGCACAGCCACCCTAGGTAAAGCCAAAGTCAGGCCTCTGGAAGCTTCTGATGCCATCTTCCCAGAATCAGACCCCAAATTCTGAACAATAAAATTGTTAAGATGCTTTTATATCTAAGTGGTCATTGGCACTTCCCAGATGACCAGAATAATAAACACTGACTCCCACCATCATGGGAGTTCTGATGCAATGCTCAACACCTCATCACTATCTTTAGAGCTTCCCTGTGCTTCAGGCCTACAATATAGAAAAAAACCATCAAATCAAAAAGAGAAAATTGGTGCAGCGGATTGAGCCGGGACTGTGAAGCTGTCCGCAGCCTCTGCAGCGCGGGTTCTATGCCCAGCCGGCCAGGGAGAGTCCCACATGGTGCAGTAGACCTCTCCTGCCTCGCCCACTGTTCTAGTCAGCAGTGTCTTTGGTTCATCTGCCTGTTCTGCTCCCCGCGCTGTCACTCACCCTCCTGCGCCTCTGACCTGTACCCCAGTTCTTGTATAAATAAATCTTTTTTTTAAAGATTTATTTATTTATTTATACAAGCACTGGGTAGACTCAGAAGCACGGAAGGGTGAGAGAATTCACCAGAGCCAGAGCAGTGGGCAGAACAGGCAGAAGGACCGAAGTACACTGCTGAGGGGAGCAGCGGGAGGCAGGAGAGGTCTGTGCGCCATGTGGGACCCTCCTGCGGTGGCCGGGGAGCAGCTGGGGATAGAACCGGCGCTGCAGAGGCTGCGCGCAGCTTCGCAGCCCAGCGTTCAACCGCTGCGCCACCGGGGAGGCCCTAAATAAATCTTTAAAAAAAAAAAAAAAAAAAAGAGAAAATTTACGCTCCCTAGATAAAATTCATACAAGTAGAATGTTATTTAAACAAACAACAGTGCAGTTCCCAGGATGGTGGGAGGTGCTGGAGACCATCCATGCCCTTGCTGGGTAGGGAGGCAACTACAAGTCCTCACAGGGCAGGCATGAAGTCTAATCTGCTAAGGATTTCACTTCTGCCCATTGTTTCAGTATAAGCAGTCAACCATACCGTTATCATCTGTTTCCTTCCAAAACAAAAGGCCAGAAGTTGAGTGTTCAATAAACAAGAACAATGGCAGGGCCTCTGTGGAATTACCAATCCTGTGGGGAACAGATTCGAGCAAATGTTGACATCACTGCTTGGAACAGACACCCGAAACACCAGGATGGATTCCATTTTCCAGACAGGACTCAAGGTCCAAAGCAGTAAGAACTAACTATGAAGAACAGAATAGATTTGTGAGGGAAACCTAGTAGTGGTCACCTGCTGCGAAATAGAATGGGGTTTTGTAAATGTCCTGTTTTCTAAGCAACACATGAGGAAGCTTTTCCTTTCTTCTTCCTGTACTCCCAAAGGAATAGACCATGCCTGTGCAAACAGACATGACATACCCTCAGAAAAGCAAGCAACATCAGAGAGGCTTGGAAACATGTAGAAATGCAAGTTCCCAGGCCCCATATCAACTCTAAGGAATCAGAAGCTTAGGGGCGTGGAGCCAGCCATGGGTGTCTGAGCCAGCTCTCCAGGCAATCCTATTGACCAACAGTTTGAGAATCCTTGCACGAAGAAACCAAGATTTAATTTTTTGCACTCTCACTGCTAGGAAGATAAAGTACTGACTACTTTTCCTAACATCCATGGTCCCCTATGTTGTTAAACATTTGTGTGTAAGTGTCCCTGGAGATGTGTCCATGACCATCAGGGGGATTTAAAATGCAGCTGGGCACTCAAAGGTGTACATTTCCTTCCATTTGGGTCTAGGCTACTCCTGTTATTCCTGATCCCCGTCACTGCTCCTCCTCACCCCTGCACACTCGCTATCAGTTGTGTTTTCTATGTCCTCTACCTAGAAGTCAGTGCCCGCACCCCCCTGGTAGCCCTACACAATACCACTCTCAAGCCAGGCCAGGTCTCCCAACAGCTTCCCACACCACAGAAAACACTCCACCCTCAACTCCATGGGGGTCATGCCATTTACATGCCTGGGTATGTGGATGCTTTTTCTGCCCAAATAATCACGAGTTCTGGGAAAATTAAATGACGTTTTATACCTCTCCTCCACCCTCCCCCCAAAAAAAACTGTAAACAAAGCCAACGGGAAAGTAGTCAGCTAACACAAGATAGAAGCGAAATATTGATGTTCCAAAAAAATAAGAAACTTTGTCTCAAGGCTTTTAAATTGGAATTCATAAGAACTAAGAGGACTAGCTAGACAAAACACTCAAAACAACTGCCACACATGTGTACAACATGAAGGCAGAAAAAGCTAAAAATAAGATTCATGGAACTATAAGAAGTCAGTCCTGGGGTCCATAAGGGTAATGGAAATAACAGTCAAGCTTTTTCAAGAGGTCTAACTTCAATTTCTATCTCTGCCCCTTGTTATTTGTGCAAACTGTGGCCTCCATTTCTTGGTAGAGTAGAGATTACAGGAAACAACAAATCACTTTAAAGAAAAAAATAGCACAGCTAAGCAAAGCATTACTTAATATTATTTCTACTATCTGCAGCTGAATGAAAAGATTTACAGTAAACCAAGCAGCACTTGACACTTAAATTCTTCAGACAAGGCCAACCCTAGACAAAAATAAAAAATAAGCTTAATACATCTTATAGTATCCTCCTACTTTTCCTGTCTTTATATGCAATGCGTCTTCATTTTACCTCAAAGTAATAACAACCCTAAATAGGATATTAACCAAAAAAACCTGAAAAGACACTAAAAACCATAACCAACCTTCACTTGAGGCTTGCCTTTAGAGGGACATCACCCCAAAAGGATACACGAATGCTTACTACCTAGGAGGTAGCTTTCTCTCCGCACTAGACCCAGAAAATTCTACATGTGACTGGAAAATAAAGTAAGGAAAGTTTTATCCCGGGGTAAATGTAAATTATTAGAAGCCAGTATGTCTCAGAAACAAACTATAAAGCAATGTAGGAACCCATCCCAGGATGGCTGTATGCAGAAGAAAGCAACCTGCCCTTGGGGAAAATACAGCAAAGAAAACTGCATTTAAAAAATTTCTACTCTAATCTGGCTTTTCCTCACAACTACCTATAATATCACCAACATATAATGTACCTCATCTGAGAAATGGAATTTGATGAGTAAACCTGTCTGTGAAAAAAAGCATTTTCTAATAATGGAAAGTACACGTTACACCACTCTGAATGCCAAAAAATGACCCCCAAGAAACTATTCAACTGGGACCTACATAAAGAATAATTATGCTTGCTTTCTAGACACATGCTTCTTAAAAAAACACATGCTTCCTAAAAATCAAAAAAGATTCATCAAATGCAATAAATTATACCTTTTTTATATGCAAAGTAAGAAATAGACTTTGGATTTTTCCACATAATTAGGTTTTCTTCTCAGAGCATCTTTTAGAACTAGTGCTTCAGAAAAAAATATTTTAGAAAACATTGTTTGAACTCATTAACCACCAGGGAGCTTCCCTGGTGGTGCAGGGGTTAAAGACAGAGCGCTATCAAGCTATTGCCAGCCACTGCAACATGAGTTTGATCCCGCCAGGGAGCAAATCCACATGGCACAGCAGACTTCTCCAGTCTCACCTGCTGCTCCCCTTAGCAGTGTATATCAGTAGATCTGCCTGTTCTGCTCCCCACTCTCTCTCTGGTGAATCCTCTCTCTCTCTCTCACACACCCCCAACCTCTGGCCTACACCCCCATTCTTGTATGCATAAATAAATAAATCTTTAAAAAAAATACCAGAGGGCTGAGAACAGAGGTATAAACCTTTTAAAAACATAGAATCAACTGGGGCCTCCCTGGTGGCCTAGATGTTAAGCCTCAGCGCTATCACCACTACAGCCTGAGTTTGATTCCAGGCCAGGGAGCTAACCCACATGGCACAGCTGACTTCTCCTGTCTCATCAGGTGTTCCCATCAGCAGTGTATTTTAGTAGATCCTCCTGTTCTGCTCCCCACTCTGTATGTGGTGAATACTCTTATTCCCTACACCTCTGGCCTGCACCCCAGCTCTTGTATGCATAAACAAATAAATCCTTAAAAAATACATTGTGCAAGGGCCTCCCCGGTGGCGCAGCGGTTGAGCGCTGGGTTGTGAAGCTGCCCGCAGCCTCGGCGGCGCCGGTTCGATCCCTGGCTGCTCCCCAGCCACCAGAGGAGGGTCCCACATGGTGCGCAGACCTCTCCTGCCGCCCGCTGCTCCCCTCAAAGTGTACTTCAGTCCTTCTGCCTGCTCTGCTCCCCGCTCTGGCTCTGGTGGATTCTCTCACCCTCCCACGCTTCTGACTGTACCCAGTGCATGTATAAACAAACAAACAAACAAACAAATAAATAAATAAAACATGCCTCTATTAAAAAAAAAAAAATACATTGTGCAAAAATTTTAAATTATGTAAAAAATACATAAAATAAAGATTTATAAAAATAATAAAATAATAATAAATAAATAAAAAATAAAATACAATTTTTATCCATCTTGACTTTCAAATAGTGAGACTAATAAACTTCAGCAGTGGGTCTCAAGTAGGGTTTTTTCAGAGTCTATAGTTTTGGAGTGGGTAAAGGCATCCACTTTGTTTTAAAATCTCAATGGTGATTCTTACACAAAAAGTAAAGAACAATCAAATGGCAGTTTTGTTGAGTTTTTGTAACTACAAGCCTAAATATGATTCTTTACTGGCAATTCTGCACATAGACAATATACAAGAGAGCAACCCTAGTCACACACACAAGGCTCCCCAAAAGTGTTCTATGAGATTCTCCAAAGAAGAGTCATAAAGGAAAAACTTCAGAAATAGTTATTTCTACTCAATCTTATATGAAAATGTCTTCAATTCACACAGAACAATAAAATCTAAGCAGCTCATAAAAATTTTAGGCAACAATCACCAAAGTGAAAATGAAACCCCAAAGAGTTATATTCAAACACAGTTGTTCCTGCAACACAGTCCAAAATATCTACGAAATACAAATTCAAAAAGGTTTTTACAAAGTAAGAAATTCTAGTTAAAGCACCTTACCTTTTCTAGGAGGAAGCTCTCCATTCTGGGTTAACTCTGTCCCATTATATATAATTTCTCCATCTTTAACCATTTCATTCCACAGACCACAGAGCCCATCTCTCGTGAATGCAAGCTGGCAATGATAAATAAGATAAACTTACAGAGCGATCATACTCACATTGCAGTTCCTAAAGAATGACATGGAAAAACAGCTCATTTCCTCTTATTCAATCATTAAACACTTAATGAAAATCACCCCCAAAAAATACAGTAAGTGGGGAAAAGGCCCACGGCATAACAGTGTATATGCTATGCTAATTTTCATGATAATACAAGAAAAAATACAGATATACATGCTTGCACTCTGGAAAGAAAAACCAGAAACAATGAACAGTTACTGCCAATGTAGAGAAGGGAATGAGAATATAGATGGAGGGCAGCAGAGATGACTAAGAACAAAGTCTTGAGTATGCCTTACATAATTTTACTTCTAAAACATGTGTACATGGGGCCTCCACAGTGGTCTAGAGGTTAAATCTCAGTACTATCACTGCTACAGCCTGGCCAGGGAGCTGACCCACATGACACAGCAGACCTCTCCTGTCTAACCCAGTCTACCCGCTGCTCCCCTCACAGTGTATTTCAGTGGATCCGCCTGTTCTGCTCCTGGCTCTGTCTCTGGTGAATCCTCTCACCCCCCACCCACGCACCCCTGGTCAACACCCCAGTTCTTCTATGCAATAAATAAATAATTTAAAACAAAAACATTACTTTCTTTAAAAAAAAACATATAAATGGTCTTCTTGAAAAAGCAAAACGTATAACTTATGTTTATGAAAAAGAAAAGTATTTTAAGAGAACTTTGAGCTACACATCCAAAGGGGATATACTCTATGGGGTGGGAGAATCAAATTTTACTCATTGGTCTTAATGATAATCATAATATTGGCATTAAAATTTTAAGTATGCTAATGTTATTGGACACTAAAGTATGCTAATAAAGTATGCTAATGTTATTGGACACTAAGATTTTTAAGTGCAAGAGATAAAAATCAGAACATTTTAAAAACTATCTGGGGCCTCCCTGGTGGCGTAAGGGGTTAAGCACTGCACTATGAAGCAATCTGAAGCCTGTGCAGCGCGAGTTCGATCCCTGGCCAGCCAGGGAGCAACCCACATGGCACAGCAGACCTCTCTTGTCTCGCCTGCTGCTCCCCTCAGCAGTGTATTTCAGTCAGCCTGTCTGTTCTGTTCCCCACTCTGTCTCTGGTGGATCCTCTCAACCCCCACATCTCTGGCCTGTGCCCCAGCTCTTAGATGCATAAATAAATAAATCTTCAAAAAAATTTGATTAGAAATCTCCATATAAAATTCTATTGTAATACATTTGCTAGTTGCCTTTGGAGAGGACCTTCAATCAATAACACTCTGACAGAGTAAGTACAACCAGCACCCAGACATTGGTTTCTAAGTACCACATCTCACTAAATAAAGCAAGTCTTCGGGGAAAAGTCAGTCTCAAAGGTCAGGGCAGGCAAAGTGACACTGGATTATCTCATTTTTGCATCAAAAAAATTGCTCACGGTCTGATGGGAGCTCTACTGGACAAACTTAGGACAGTTTTGAGCTGCAAAATACATAACAACTATACTGAGCTGCAAGAACAAATAAAAACACAAGTCCATTAGTGCAATTCAAAGAGGAAAAAAAACAAATATGCCTGGTTTGGCAGAAGTTGTGTGACAGAAAAGGCTTCCCAAAGCAAGCTGTCAGTTGGGGTGAAATAGGGGGTGGGGAACTGAGGGATAGCAGCTGAAGGCATCCTCTGAAAACTGCAGATGCAGCAGCAGCTCTGTGACACAAAGCACTTTACATTAAAATAGGCACATCTCTGCCCACTTTCAATGGCAGGCCTGGGCTGCTGCTTTGTTCACAAGTTCACTAGCTCATCCCTTGTCACCACATCCCTTGTCATCAGTGGCGCACACCACCCTCATGAAGCATCCATGATGCCCAATTTGTTTCCTTAAAATGGAGCAAGGATTGAAGGAAACTTTGTGAGCAATCTCAGCATAGAACTCTAGACCCTCAAGACTTTTTCTGCCCAATCTTTTACAGCTCTCTCTCTCGCCTAACCTCTCCAAGCAGTGTTCTATACTCTCACTTTTATCTAAAATGTCTATCAAGGGCCTCCCCTGGTGGCGCAGCGGTTGAGCGCTGGGCTGCGAAGCTGCCCGCAGCCTCTGCAGTGCCAGTTCAATCCCCGGCCACCAGCGAGGTCCCACATGGCGCAATAGACCTCTCCTGTCTCGCCCGCTGCTCCCCTCAGCAGTGTATTTCGTTGGTCTGCCTGTTCTGTTCCCCACTCTGGCTCTGGTGAATTCTCTCACCCTCCCGTGCTTCTGACTGTACCCAGTGCTTGTATAAATAAATAAAAATAAATCTTTAAAAAAAAAATAAATAAAATAAAATGTCTATCAAAACTCTAAGACAGTCCCCCAAGATCCTCACCCTCTGGTGCACTGCACACCACCCTCTGAGTGTGGGTGACACCTCTAAAGAGGATTAGCTCTCATACCTGTGACTAGGTTATGTTTCCTTCTAAGGCAAAAGTGAAGGCATTTCTCAGGTAATTAAGGTCCCAAATCCATTGATTTCCAGTTATTCAAAAGGAAGTTGATCCTGAGGGCCCCACTTACCAGTGGGAAAGCCCTAAGAGGACAGGCCCATCTCTGTGGCTATAAAGAGGCAAACAGCCCTGCCAAGAGCTACCCATGGAGGATGGCCTCAAGGAGCCCACGACTCAGTCCCACAACAGCAACAACTGAATTCTACCATCAGGAACACAATGAGACAGCAGATGAGAGCACAGCACAGCAGACATCCTGCTGGTAGCCTATAATATCCAAAAGAGAGGGTCCAGGGGCCTCCCTGGTGGCACAGGGGTTAAAGACAGCGCTATCAAGCTATAGCCAGCCACCACAGCACTTAGATCGATCCCCAGCTAGCCAGGGAGCAACACACATGGCGCAGCAGACCTCTCCGGTTGCACCCACTGCTCCCCTCAGCAGTGTATTTCAGTACATCTGCCTGTTCTGCTCCCCAACTGTCTCTGGTGAATCCTCTCACCTCCCCCGCCGCCCCCGCACCTTGGGCCTATACCCCAGTACTTGTATGCATAAATAAATAAATCTTAAAAAAAAAAAAAAAGAGAGAGAGCAAGAGACACAGAGAGAGAGAGAGAGAGAGAGAGAGAGAGGGTCCATCAATGACAGACTCTTGCCCCACAGAAACTGGAGAAAGGACACAATGAGTTCTTGTAAGCATTTAAATACGCGGTCAGTGACTTGTTACAAAGCAATAGAAAACCAATTCAGCATCCAACTTAATTTTCATGGAAGCAATAACTTTCTTTCAACTCTCATATTTATCTTTCACATCACTAAAAGAGAACTGCCATAAACATAATTGGGGCCAAAGGATATGACTCTTGGCAAGAGTATCAACTGGCAGGGGTGGGAAAGTAAATTCCTCCCTAAAAACTGGGCCATGAGCATTCAGGGGCCTTGGGGCTTTAGAAAGGGGATGGAAAGAGCCGGCTCATCAGTGAGCTCAGGTGACAGGAGGCCAGCTAAGACCGCTGGAGTTCAACCCAGTGCCCACACGCCCACACAAAGCAAACAGAAGCAGACTAAAAAGCCCCCTGAGCGCCGTGCTCCAGAAGCCATCTTGAGTTACTCCAGGAAGTAAATGCTCTGAGCCTTAAGTCACAACTCCGTAGCAGGGCAATGCATGGAGACAGAGATGAAACTAGAAACAAGAAAAAATAACTTACATAGCCATTGCCAAAGAAACCCTTCCCAAAAAAGGATGTGAGCCCAAGCCAGGCCAAGGGAAATAGAGGATTTACAACATCTCAGATCAAATAGGACAGACCAGATATGAAAGAGGAAAGAGGCAGGGAACAGAATAGGAACGAGGGAGAATTCACTCTGTTTTGTTTTTTTTTTTTTTTTTGAAGATTTATTTATTTATACAAGCACTGGCTACAGTCAGAAGCGCGGGAGGGTGAGAGAATTCACCAGAGCCAGAGCGGAGAGCAGAACAGGCAGACTGACGAAGTACACTGCTGAGGGGAGCAGCGGGCGCAGCAGGAGATGTGTCACGCCATGTGGGACCCTCGGCCGGGGATCAAACCGGCGCTGCAGAGGCTGCGGGAGCTTCGTAGGCCAGCACTCAACCGCTGCACCACCGGGGGAGGCCCAATTCACTCAGTTTTAACCACTGATATTTGTACCAACTACTGAAGATAACAGACAAGGAGATCCCGCACACACACATACATACACAGAGTAAACAAATCTAGAGCCAGAGTGCACAGGGCCAGAAACTCAAGTCTGGAAGTCATCAGCAAGTGGCTACAGACCACGGCTTGGAGGATACATCAGCACCCATGGGGAGAGGGTAGACCCAAGTCCTCAGCCCCAGTGACAAACTGGGCTTTCCAGCGGGGGCGGAGGCAGGCAAGGTTAGTGCTTGGGTGCAGCATAGCTTGGGAAACTTTGGGTGGAACTATTAACAAAGAAAAACTGCCCAAAGATGAAACATTTAAGGCATAAACCAAGGAAGAAGCTCAGTTTACATGGAACCGATAATTATTACCACTACCCATTCTCTCATCTCTTGGGTCAAGTGGGAGGGAAAAAGGCAGGGCTAAGGCTGTGCAGAAGGTGGAGACTGGGCGTGTGGAGGGAGACTTGCTGGAGAAACCACCTCAATGTGCAACCACCCAAAGATGGAAGTGGGTGTGGACCTCAGTAACCACTATTCAAAGCACAATGGCTCAGGCATCTCAAAGGATTTGAGGAAGGAGGAAAATCACCAAGGCAACACAGCAAGCCTCCCTCCCTAGAGGGGGCTTGAAAGAGCTAGACTGAAAGGCAGAGATGAAGGCCCTGGGGAAAGTGCTCCAGGGCACTGAGGTAGTACAGGATCCTGCAGGGAAAGAAGCCAGGAAAACTGGAAAATAATCATGACAATGTAAAAAGACCCTGAACAGGAAATAGAAGCACTTGAATTTGTCTATTTATGAGTATATGTAACTGGTATCTTCTCTTCATTAGTAGCTAACTGACTTAAAGGTCCCAATGGAAGATGGTATAGGGTTTAAAGTTTCCTTTTAGGCACAGAATACAGATATTTCTAATTAGTATTGTTTAGTGCTAGGTGCCTTTTCCAACTTGCTCTCATTTTCTTACCTCACTCCTCTAAATTGAGAGTAGGTAAAGGTGTTTTTCAAGGAGCCAGCAAGGTGGATAGTAACAGGGGAGTTTAGGGGGGCAGTGAAATGAAGTTCAGAGGTTCAGTTACTTGACCAAGTTCACAAAACCCTGGGTATGTCAAAGGTAGGATTTGCGAAAGGGCTTAACTCCCAAGTTTGCTCTCTTCTTACCAACACACCCACACACACACCCCCACCCCCCACACACACATACACACACACTGGAGCTCAGAAGACTCATGTCCCCTACAGGTGCTACAGACACCTAAAACACCAAATACAATAGGGCAATAGATCGTAAAAGTCTCTATTAAAATGACTACAGATGCTCCTGGCATTTCAATGTGGTCACATCCCAAGAAACCCAAGGTAAGCTGGTAATATTGCCAGGAAAAAATGCACTGACACATCTGCCCTGCTGGACATCATAGCTTAGCTCAGCCTCCATTAACATGCTCAGACACATTAGCCTACACCTGAGCTGTTATGTTCAGTTTCACGCAGAGTATTTGCCTTCCTCTTCAAATCACCAGAAGCAGGAGATACATGAACATTTTGTAGACATGAGAGAATGTGAAAACACAAAACACAATATCCAAACAGTGGAAACAGAGTACACTGTATAGTACTATTTCCCCTCGTGCTGACAGGGAGCATGGGATCACTGCTGCTGTCCAGCACCACCACAGGGCATCCTATTGCATATGGCTAACCAGTGGGAAAGATCAACCTTCAAAATTTGAAGTTCAGCTTCCAATGACAGCCTACAGCAATCACACCACTGTAAAGACAAAAAGTCTTAAGCCCACAGTTTTAAGCCAGAGACCACCTATCCTTCAGAATTGCACGATTACACTAATAAAATCCAAAACAGAAAAATATGCCAATTGAATGGCATTTTGGTTGACTTATAGGCCTGAAAATGTTTCATTTTTCCTATTTTTATGGCTGAAATATAATCTCTAAATATCTGCAGATATCTGCAGGACAACATGTCAATTCCAAAAATTTTTAATAACAGGTTTCTAGAACAACAGGGAAGCTCAGAAAGAAACAGTGTATCGATCTATTCAAAAGTCATCTAAGGGGCACAGGGCAGTGAGGAAGAGTGAGCCTGAGACCTTACAGAGAAGATCATCTAAGAGCCTCAGGGCCTCTCCAGAGGCAACTGATTCTAGGAAGACACTGGAGCCATGGTAATGGGGGGAGGGGAGCGGGGAGTGGGGGGGCCTGGGGAACACACCATGCTCAATGGGGCACACACACCAGAAGCACAGCTTAGGTGGAAGCAGACTACTGCCTCCCCCAGGTAGAAGCCTATTTTGAATCCTTCAGTTCCTGCTGCTCTGAAGTAACCCGGATGGCGAGTGATCCCAGGTCAGCGGGGTCCTCTCTGGAGAAGGATATCATTACCCAGGCCTTGAGTTATCACAACATTTTACATACAGTAACCACAACTTAAACAAAAATAATAGTAGGTAAAACCACACGATTAAAAAACGAAAAAAAGAGAAGAGAAATCAAGATCAATAAATCAACAGAAACAGATCATGCGCAGATCCAGATACCAGAAGTACAGGCAGTCTTGGTCCTAGAAAGGAGAGTCTGAGGAACAGATGAAGATGCTGATGCTTTACTTGACAGTGGCCAGCTCAGGGCTGTGAGGAGCAGGGAGCATATGAACGCAGAATTTTACTAGGGTTCAGCAAACGCCACAAGCCCAAAAGGGGTCCCTTCTTTGAACTGAAAGAGTCCTTCCGATCATGTTTTTTACATTATTCAATGGTTGAAAATAATCAAAATAAGAAAAATATTTTGTTGACACATGAAAATGATGACAATCAAACATCAACATCTATAAAGCTGTACTAGAGCCAGCCACACTCGCTTGCTTAGGTACTGTCTGCGGCTGCTTTTGCACAACAGCAGAAGTAAGCAGTTGTTACAGAAAACATATGGCCCACAGGAACATTTTCTATCTATCTGGCCCTTTACAGAAGTTTGCTGACTCCTGTGTTACTGCACCACCCCCACCCCACAGAGCTGCAGATACAGAAGGTCTCTCAGCCAGAAACCACATCACAGAACAATCCTAGGGAGGAATTAAAATCCCCAGTTCCCTATCTCTCTCCCAATCAAGCAGGGAAAGCTCCCCTTCTGGAGAGCTAGCTCCTACTTTCTCCACCTCCCAGACTTTGTCATCAGCTCCAGCTGGGAAGTCATAACCCACACACTGTTGTTACGCCTAAGACTGAGCAGAGGGCAGCCCATAGACATGCCGGGTTGTCAACCCAAAGAGAAGGGGAGCACAGTGGAGTAATCTAAGAGGTGCACAAGTTTAAGATGGTCAAGCAATTCAAAGATCAGACTGAAAATGTCCACAGAGAGTTGGAAATGATTGTAAAAAAGTACCCAATGTGACAATTAAACCACCAAATACTTCAACATTTAAAATAGATACATTTTATCAAATATAATCATAACCCAGTGAAATTCATTCACACCAAAGCATGGAAATTCTAGAACTAAAAAAATACAATTCTCTAAAGCTAAGAGCTTACTGAGATTAAAAGCAGATTGGAAAGGCCCATGCTTCTGCCTGTAAAGGATTAACCTCTGTAGGAATTACCTCTGCTTTAAACAATTACAAAATCAGAGAGAATACACCAAGTAGTTGTATTCAAATGCTAAACAACAGACAGCCCAGAACTGTGATCCCTGAGAAGCGAAAAATGAAGTAAGGTCTACAAATTGCCAGTGCTTACTGCCTACAGGTAGCTTCCCACTGCAACAGAGAGGGGTTGTGTAGTTGAGCATCAGCATCTTCATCCGTCCCTCAGACTCTCCTTTCTAGGACCAAGACTGTGCCTGTACTTCTGGTATCTGGGTCTGCGCAGCCTCGGTTGAACCGAGGTATTTGTGTCGTGAGGAGACAGATGAACTGCAAGTAGGTCAAAGTGACAATACAGGGGCCTCCCTGGTGGTGCAAGGGATCAAGACACACCTATGAAGCTCCCTGGCCAGGGAGCTACCCACATGGCACAGCAGACCTCTCCTGACTTGCCTGCTGCGCCCCTCAGCAGTGTATTTCAGTCAGTCTGCCTGTTCTGTCCCCCACTCTGTCTCTGGTGAATCCTCTCACCCCCTCCCACCTCTGGCCTAAACCCCAGTTCTTGTATGCATAAATAAATAGATAGATAGATAGATAGACAGATAGATAGATAAATCGAAGAGAAGAGAAGAGGAGAGAAGAGGAGAAGAAAAGAGAAGAGAACCAAGGCCACAGAAAGAAACACTAGAGAAGAGTAAGGCAGAACCCCTATGAGTCACAATTTAGGGAAAGCTTGTTTCACCACCCAAAACAGAAAGACCTCCCAATATGCCAAGCATCAGAATCCTAAGGATACTGTCTTAATAGGGCAGGTATATTAGCGCAACATTAAAGATTATGTAGATCTGTCCAGACAAACCTTAGGATCAAGTTTTAAAAAGATCAATCGACCCCAAGTAACTTACATGCATGCCAGACAAAATTAATGTTCTTTTAAGAAATAAAACAAATTCCAGCACAGCAGAACTTATTTAAAATGTCCATCATTCAATCAAAAAAAAAAAAAATTGCCAGGAATGTAAACATGCTTCATAGCCAGCGCAATCAGTCAATAGAAATGATAGAACAAATCAACAGAAATAAATCCAAAGATGACAGATGAGGGAATTAGCAGATAAGCACATTTAAAAGCTTCATAATAGATATGCTCCACATACTCAGACAAAAATATGAACATGATGATGAGTGAAATGGACGCTATCAAGAGAACCCAAATGGAACCTCTAGAGATGAAAAACAATTGCTAAAATAAAAACTTAAATGCACAGGATTAATAGATTAGACACTGCAGAATAGTTACACTATGTTCACCATGTCTATGCATATAGCTAGTACATGCTACCGACTCTTCTCCTTTTCAACACTCATTTGGTTTAGATAGCATGATTAGATGCTTACTGCCCATCACCAGCCTCCATGTCAAGCTACAGTCATTCCATCATCACAGATTTTTCACTACTTCCATTCTTCAAGAGGAGCTCATGGCAACAAGATTTCCCGAGTTCTTGTTCATATATAAGTTTGTGTCATCTTTACCAGGAAAGTTACTTTTGCAGGAACATAAAACCCTTGGCTCACATCTTCTTGAGTACCCTAAAACTGCTATTCAACTTCCTTCTGCTTAAAGTCTTGTTGTCAAAATCAGATAGTAAAGTTATTTTCTTCCCTTTATATTATCACAATTAGTCTTTTCCAAGAACCAGAGCTAAAAGTTTCTTAAAAAGACTAATGCAATTTATAAACACCAACAAGACTGATCCAAAAAACAAAACATACAAATAACCAAAAACATGAAGAAAAAAGTGAGCAATGCTACCTATCTATCCTACAGACAAAAAAGTAACCACAAGAAGTCATTATGAACATTAACTAACTATACTTATAAAATTCTTTTATTTCTATGTCTCATCTATCAACTGGAATAAACTAAGAATATAATTTACCAAGATGTTTATGTTTTTCAATCTACTGATATTTCCAAGCATAAAGTGACAGTATATACACTTGAGTAAGTTTGACTTTAAAAGCTAACTTTTATGCTCAATCATTTTAAACTGGTGATTAGAAGAGACAAATAAATGGCCAAAGGTGCTATCTATACCCAACAACTTTGATGGATCTGAAAGGCATTATACTGAGTGAACAAAGCCAATCTTAAAAGGTCACAGAACATACGACAGTTACAAAATGACAAAATTATAGAGATGGAGGACAGAGTAGTGATGGCCTGCTGTCAGCAATGGTGGAGAAAGAAGAATGTGACTATAGAGGGGCAGCAAGAGGGGGATCTTTGTGGTAATGAAACGGTCCTGGATCTTAATTGTGGTAGTAATTACATTAAATAGATACAAATAATAAAATGGCACACACTGTTAACAATGTCAACTTCCTAGTCCTGAGGATGTACCATAGTTACATAAGAAGTAACTACTGAAGGAGTCTGGGTGAAGAATAAACAGTGACCTCTCTACCTTCCTTGCAACTTCCTGTGAGTCTATTATTATTTCAAAATAAAAACTTAAAAAAATTGCTTCATACATATCCAATTTCATGCTTCGCTTCAAAGAACCCAAAAATAGAAACTGTAGGAGATTCATCTGAGTAGAGCTTATGCAAGAAAGAACAGGATAACACCATTCTTGGACTCATGCTCAAAGACACGCCCTTAGTCTTATATCAAGACTCGCAAATAAATGCATATATGTTCTAAGAATAAAAAGCTTTTAAAGTTGCATGCACTTTTTCCTACAGTTCCTTTCCTTAATCGATATTTTGGTTCAATGAAAATCTACCAATCATCTTAGACTTTAAATGTCAACAAAAATGGTAATGGTGCTGATTAAGTTACCAACACCTTTTAGCTCTGTACTGTACCGTATCTTCAAGAGCAGTGAAGGAAAGATTGGTGACTCAAGGTATTTCACAAAACAATTAGAAAAGAGTATAGAAAAAGCAAAAAAAGCACTATATGTGTTTTTAAAAAAGTCATGTCTTGCATCAAAAGAGGTACTCCATTGGAAGTAGCTGGTTGCAAGGTTCTAGGCCCAATGCATCTAAACAGGTATGATAAAGAGAGCCTAGGATCACTGTCTGCATTCTTCACAAAACACACATATTAAAAGTTTTCATGTAAACAACTAAGTTAATTTTTTTTAAATAATAATTCTTTTTTTTTTTAAGATTTATTTATTTACTTATACAAGCACTGGGTACAGTCAGAAGCACGGGAGGGTGAGAAAATTCACCAGAGCCAGAGCGGGGAGCAGAGCAGGCAGAAGGACCGAAGTACACTGCTGAGGGGAGTAGCGGGCGGCAGGAGAGGTCTGTGCACCAAGTGCGACCCTCCTCCAGTGGCCAGGGAGGAGCTGGGGATCAAACCAGTGCTGCAGAGGCTGCAGGCAGCTTCCCAACCCAGCGCTCAACCGCTGCACCACCAGGGAGGCCCTGATAAGTTAATTTTTAAGAAAATTTTTATAGTCCCCAAATATCCTTTTTTTCTAAAGTCACTAAAAATTTCAAGGGCATTTCAAACAAAAATAGTCACAGATTTGTGTCTACTAGATTTGCTAATCCAGATGGCTAAAACATGTATTTCTAACACACTTACTATTCATTAACCAGGTGTGAATTCAGTTTCCAATACAAAAGTGCTTTCTAAGGCATGGAATGCTTCCCATTCCAGGTGGGAGACATCCCTAACCAGGGTAAAACCTGTGGGTCCAAAGCTTGCATCTGCAATATGTGTCTGCAGGAAGGATTCCAAAACTATGTCTAAGTAAATCCTTAAGGTAAAATGAGGACACTCATTCCTCACCTTTAAGGAGCGAGGTTAGAGAAATTGAATAAAACCAAGGTCAGCCATCATTTTTTTCCCCCACAATATTAAACAGCTTCCATACCCATACCACATTTTTCCATTGGGGCACTATCCAAAACCTAGGTTTCTTCATTTATTCCTAGGAGGAGTTTAGTAGGCTTTTGAAAAATATTCAAAATCCAAGAATTAGCAAGCATCATATACCACACTGAATAAATCAGAAGTAAAATGGCAAGCAAGCTTAAGGTATCAACAGTGTTTCTTTTCATCACATCTGCTTGACTCACTGTAGGCACTCAACATCCAACTGGTTTTAGATTAAGATGCTAAACTCAAACCTAGCAATTACTCAATTATGATTATTAAGGAAAACTTCATTAGGTAATGTTCTTTATTTCAACAAGTTTCTCAAAATGCATAAACAGTAAAAGAAAAACAATCCTTAAAATTAGTTTGCCTGAATCTCAAGATTTCAAAAACAAAAATTACTCACACTACCTTCCCCACCCCACTTAAAAAAGCAGAACAAAGGAAAACATGCTGTGATTGCTAAATAAAAGCAAATGTTTAAACAAAAACAAACCAAAAGAATAACTTCTATGCCAATTCTTGATTCAATTCTTTGTGCGCTTTTCTTATCTAACTTCTCACCATCAATAACAAGCTAAATCTATAACATAAGTCTAAAAACTCAGCTCTCAGACCTACTGGCACTCAACACAAAAAATATTAGGGAGGGGCAATAATGCCTCACTACAAGTATCTATTATCAATTGCTTAAGAATACATGGCTCTTGGGCCTCCCTGGTGGCGCAAGGGGTTAAGCACTGCACTATGAAGCATTCCACAGCCTCTACACTATGAGTTCGATCCCCACCGGCCAGAGAGAAACCCACATGGCGGAGCAGACCTCTCCTGACTCACCCGCTGCTCCCCTCAGCAGTGTACTTCGGTCAGTCTGCCTGTTCTGTTCCCCACTCTGTCTCTGGTGAATCCTCTCACCCCCCACATCTCTGGCCTGTACCCCAGCTCTTGTATGGATAAATAAATAATTAAAAAAAAAAAAGAATACATGGCTCTTGATTAAAACCATCATGCAAGATGCAAGATTTTATTACAAAAGGTAGACAGTTTGAGAAGTACTTAAAATGATTCTTCTAAGAGAAAAGGAAAAGACACATTCAAACACTTCTCTTTGCTGGTAATTTGGCATTCTGAAAGGTAGTTTTTCCAAACCATTTGCAAACAAAACTAACTCGTGGTAAAGAACAGCACATAAGTATGTTACTGTTTATTATTCATTTGATAGTTTCTAGACAAGCTTGCAGAAACTTAATCAAAACATTACAGAATCTAAGGGCACCAGTTATCGATGTTTTCAAGGTAAAAATCTGGGTGTTCCTCATAGCAAGAACAATCACAAACACAAAACGGGTTCAACTGAACGCTTGTGCCTCCAGAAACACAGAGGAGATCCCATAAAACGAGAGTTTCAGTAGGACACAACAAATGACTGCATGTTATGTCTGCTCCACATCGTTAACTGAACATCTCAAAAACTATCATAACACAGTCACCAAAATATGGTTAAGAATGACAGGCTTCTTAAAAAACAATAAATTAAAAAAATTGCACAAGTAGATGGGAAGGTCCCTGCACTCACAAGTAACGGTAATTAAACTGTAGCCACACACCATCTACAAAAACAGCAATAAAAACTGACACACTAAAAGGTCCATTTTAAGTTACAGGAAGTAAACCTGGCCTCCCATACAGCAAGATCCAATGTGCATCCCTTTAGAAATCCTAAAGAAAGCCTTAATCAGAAATTTAAAGATGGAGGCAGGAACACACCAAGAAAAAGGCATTTCAAAACCCCACCTGTATATCTGTTTTCAACCATTTGGAGTCAAGTCGAGCCTGGGCAGCCAAACAGAAAGACTCAGAGGGCATCTTTCCCCGGTCGCCTCCCCGTTATCAGACCTGCAAGAAAAAGGAAATGTTGAACACCTGCAGCTTTTTTTTTTTTTTAATTTTACAAAGACCCTCCCGCAAGGTTGAATGCGGCAAAAAGGAGAGAACAGAAAGGAGGGAGAGGCGAGCTGGGGGAGGGGAGAGAGACAGGAGGAGGGAACCAGAAAGATGGAGAAACAGGAGGGCGGAGAAAGCTACTTTCAAAGCACAGGTAAGACCCACACATGGGATTCGCCCAGGTCTCTCTCCTCCGTCGGCGAGCCCTTGAGAACAGACGGTCACGGGAGCCCCAACCCCAATGTCATCCCTTCCCTTAAACCCAAAAGGTGCCCCCCGACAGGCAGCGCGCACTCCAACGCCCAAAGACACCCGCATGCATCTGTCGCTCTCCTCCAGGCCGGGGCGGGGAGCGAGACACACATCCATCAAAATTCACAGCTCCAGGAAAATTCAAAACAATCACCCCTTGGAAAGGGACCGTCCAGGCGCGCGCCGCGGGCGGTCCGCGCAGGCCCACGTCCGGCGGCCGCGCCAACGCCCGCAGCGCCCGGCCCGGCCCGCCCCGCCCGGCCTGCACCCCCGGCCCCCGCCGGCCCCGGGGGAGGACCTGACGCGCCGCGGCCCGGCCGCCTCGTCCCGGCGGACACAGCCCCCCAGCCGCCGCCGGAGCCTGCAGCGCTGGCGATCCCGGCGCCTCTCGCGGTCGGAGGGGCGGGCGGGCCGGGCCTGCGCCCCTGCCGCCCAGCCAGTGGCCGCGAGGACGCGCGCGCGCACAGCCAATGGGGACGGGCGCCCCGCGCCCCTCCTCCGGACTCCGCTGCGGGCTTTAACCCGGCCCGGCTTCTTCCTCGCCGCGCCCCTGCGAGCGGGCCCAACCGCAGGGGCCGGGAGGCGGGATTTCCGCCGCACGCACGCACACGCGCACCCCGATTCTGGATTGGCTCCGCGCTCAGCCCTCCCGGAGCGCTGGCCGAGCTGGGGGGGCTCTCCAAGGCCTGGACGCTCCTGGGCTGCGCGAACGGGGTGCGGGAGGAGCCCCTTGGAGGCAATACCGCGCGAGGCCGGCGCTGGTCTGCAGGAGCCTCTGCCTGTCTGCTGCGCCCAGGGGACCTGAAGTCCCAGGCCAGGTGTATGGAACTGTTGGTGCAGGAAAATTGGAGACATCAGAAGTTGAAGTACCATTGAACCGATGGGCAGAACACAAATCTTAATGAGACACAGGGCAAGCTAGGGTTATTAGGCAGTTTCAGGGACAGTGCAGGAGGGGACCTCTGAAGAATTTAGGGAGGCTTCAGAGATAAGGACAACCAAGGGAATGTAATACTCTATTAGGAAAAACAGACATCCCAGGACCACGCACAATATTAATACTGTTAACGATGGACCTGGTTTTCTTCAGGTGAGAAAGGGAGGTGGAGACTAGAGAAATGGAGAGTGGTTTAATTTATGGACAACTTAGAAGGGCAGCTGTTCAACTTCAATGTAGAGATGCTCACCTGGAGGACTAGGCCATAAAGATAAAGTGACAAGCATGACAAATGGGGAAAGGGAAAGCTGTTAGATAAGGAATGTGAAATTTCCCCACTTAGTAAGTGTGAGACCCTCTGGGAGTTAACCAATCAGGGAGAGAAAGAGTAAAATTTAAACATAATGAGGGAGAGAAAGTATATATTGCCAATGTAATATCCCCGTACCGGCTCATCTTGGCCCCTCCCAGGTACCTTATACCTGGGAGTCTTTCTTCTTTGTCTCTTTTCTTCCTAAATAAACTCTTCTTTCAAAGACAAGATTTGTCTCTCTCTGCTTACTTACTTCAAAAGATCTGAGGCCTCCCCGGTGGCACAGCAGTTGAGCGCTGGGTTGCGAAGCTGCCCGCAGCCTCTGCGGCGCAGGTTCGATCCCCGGCTGCTCCCCGGCCACAGGAGGAGGGTCCCACATGGCGCGCAGACCTCTCCTGCCGCCCGCTGCTCCCCTCAGCAGTGTGCTTCGGTCCTTCTGCCTGCTCTGCTCCCCGCTCTGGCTCTGGTGAATTCTCTCACCCTCCCATGCTTCTGACTATACCCAGTGCATGTATAAACAAACAAACAAACAAACAAATAAATAAATAAAACATGCCTCTATTAAAAAAAAAAAAAAAAGATCTGTGAATTTCTTTCTAGGGTTTCGCGAGACAAGAACTCATGGTAAAGCGGCGGCAGTTGTTACACACGCCGGCATCATTAAATGTAAATCGTTAAGGTTGCTGAAAGTGTGTGCTCTGGTCATGATGGAATTAAACTACTAATCTGGAGAAGATAGCAGGTCAATTCCAACCACTTGGAAATTAAATGGCACACTTAGAAATAACCTATAGGTCAAAGGGAAATCATAAAGGAACAGGAAAGCATATAAAATATACCATCAGATTTTATGGGATATAACTAAAGCATTCATTATTGAAATTTACAGTATTGGGACTCCCTAGTGGCGCAAGGGGTTAAGACGCAACCTATGAAACTTACCGTAGCCACAGCAGAACAAGTTCTATCCCTACCCAAGGAGATACCCATGTGGCGCAGCAGACCTCTCCTGTCTCTCCTGCTGCTCCCCTCAGCAGTGTATTTCAGTGGATCTGCCTATTCTGCTCCCCACTCTGTCGCTGGTGAATCCTCTCACCCCCCACACACCTCTGGCCTGTACCCCCGTTCTTGTATGCATCAATAAATAAAAATCTTATTTTAAAAAATAAATTAAAAAATTTACAGCATTAACTGTTTATCTTATAAAGGAAGAAAGATCAATTCCCTTCAACAAAAAAAAAAAAAGCTTCCATTTTAAGAAACTAGAAAAAGAAGTACAAGATACACCCAAAACAAGCAGAGGGAAAATACAATAGAAGAGCCAAAGTAAATGAAATTGAAAACGGAAAAACAAAAAATTAAAATTAAAGACTGGTCTGTTAAATATATTTTAAAAAAATGTGATGACTGATTAAAAAAAAAGAAACAATAAGTTTCCAATATCAGGAATGCAAAAAAGAGCACTAACCACCACACAGACTTCGAAACCACTGTGAGGAAATACTAGTTACAATTCAATACATATAGAGTTGACAATTTCTATGAAGTGTGCTAATTTCATGAAAGTTATACACTACCAAAACTCACTCTAGAGAAATAGATCACCTGAACTGGACTATATTGAATTAAATTCATACTTTAAAACCTTCCAAAAAAGAAATCTCCAGGCCCAGATTGTTTAATCGATGGATTCTAACTCTACCAAATAGTTAATAGTTAATTTTAAAAAATAAGTCTATAAAAACTCTTCCAGAAAATTGAAGAGGAGTAAATATTTTCATTTTATAAACCTTAGTTCCATGTTCCAACATGAGATGTATTGGAAAAGGCCTGGAGATATTAGAAAAAAATCTATCTGATCCTATTTGGGAAGACCAATCCCACATTACCAAGAAGAAATCAAAAGGGAAACTAAAAACACTCTTGAGAAGAGTGAAAATGAACACACAAAGTCCCCAAACTTATGGTCTTCAGGAAAAGCAAAGCTTAAGGGGAAAATTTTAACTGTTTATGCTAATATTTGAATAAGAAAAAGGATCTCAAATAGGAATCTAAGTTAACAGCTCAGAAACTAGAAAAAGAACAAGCTAAGGAGACCAAACTAAATTTAAGCCAAGCACAAGGAGTGAATAATAAAGACTACGGTGGAAATAAATGAAATCGAAAAACTCATGAAATCAAAAGTTTGATCTTTGAAAGGATCAACAAAATTGGCAAACGAACTGAACAATAGAAACAGGACTCCCTAAAATCAGAAATGGAAGAGGGGACATTACTACCAACCTTACAGAAATAAATGGTACTGTAAGGGAAATCTATGAACACTCATATGTCGACAAATTAGATGACTATGTTGTGATTTACAGTAAGTACATTTTATCTTTATCTTTTTTTTTTAAAGATTTATTTATTTATTTATACAACCACTGGGTACAGTCAGAAGTGCGGGAGGGTGAGAGAATGCACCAGAGCCAGAGCAGGGAGCAGAGCAGGCAGAAAGACCAAAGTACACCGCTGAGGGGAGCAGCAGGCGGCAGGAGAGGTCTGTCGCGCCATGTGGGACCCTCCTCTGGTGGCCGGGGAGCAGCCGGGGATCGAACTGGCGCTGCAGAGGCTGCGGGCAGCTTTGCAACCCAGCGCTCAACCGCTGCACCATCGGGGAGGCCCAAGTACATTTTATCTTGATCCCCATTTCCAGAACAGAGCTCCTAAAATTCTTAGAATTTCCTGTGAAGAGATTGATAAAGTTGTCTTTTGTTATATTAATTAGGTGGCTTTTGGTAAGTACCTAAAAAATGAGGGCTGTTTACCAGAGGAACCATGTGATTAGAAGGAAGCCATTTGCCACCTCACCTTGATCTTCAAGGGAGAGGAGAGAGGTTAGAGGTTGAAACAATCACCAATGGCCAATGATTTAATCAACTATAATGAAACAGCCATTAAAAACAAAAAACGGTTTGGTGACCACAGGGGAAGAGCAGTGCACCTGGAGAGGGCATGAAAGCTTCAGACCTTTCTCCACATCTTGCCCTATGCATGTCTTGAAGCCATCTGACTGTACCTGAGTTATAGTCGTTTATAACAAGCCAACAATCTAGTTATTAAAATGTTTCCATAGTCTATGAACTGTTCCAGCAAATAATAAAACCAAAGGAGGGAGCTGTGCAAACCTCTATGTTTGGTTAGTGAGAAACCCAGGTAATAGTCTGAACTTAAAATTAGCATCTGAATTAGGAGGCAGTTTTATGGAACTCAGTCTGTAAACTGTGAAATCTAAGGCTATCTCTGGTCAGATTGTGTTATAATTATAGTTTTTGTGAATTGTAGAATTTATAGAATTGCAGAACTGCAGCTAGTGTGAGCATTGCTTGGTGCGTGGGGAAACCCAAACCCAACATTGGAATTGGTAATCATATTCATTAAATATGAATATTCATTAATAAGCTACATGGAATGGAGAAATTCCTAGAAAGATATAAAAAAACCTTAAAATGACTCAAGAGTGGAAAAATCTGGGTAGAACTATTAAAAGCAAAGTGATTGAATTAATATTCAAAAAACTTCTCAAAGAGTTCATGACTAGATAGCCTTATTGGTGAATTTTACAAACATTTAAAGAAGAATCAGCACAAATACCTCACAAATTCTTTCAAAAAACAGCAGAAGAGGAGGGAACACTTCCCAACTCATCAATATTATCCTGAGTTAAGGTCAATATTATCCTGATACCAAAACCGTTCAAATACATCACAAAAAAGCCATAAGCCAATATCCCTCAATAAAGATGCAAAAATTGTCAACAAAATACTAGCAAACCATATACAGCTATTTTTTAAAAAAGTACATATCTGAAGTGGGATTTATTCCAGCTTTGAAAGGTTGTTTCAAGATATAAAAAACAGGGCCTCCCTGGTGGCACAAGGGGTTAATTAGGACACAACCTATGAAGCTATCTGCAGCCACTGCAGCATGAGTTCGATCCCCAGCCAGGGAGCTAACCCACATGGCACAGCAGACCTCTCCTAATTTGCATGCTGCTCCCCTCAGCAGTGTACTTCAGTCAATCTGCCTGTTCTGTTCCCCACTCTCTCTCTGGTGAATCCCTGCACCTCTGGCCTGTACCCCAGCTCTTGTACGCATAAATAATCTTAAAAAAAAAAGATATATAAAACACCTTATTCATGGGGAGAGGGAAAGAAAGCACCCTATTGATCATCTCAGTAAGCATTTGACAATGTCAAATGGGCCCACCGGACACTGTAGCTTGCTATAGTTTGCTTAGAAATGATTAGACACAAACCTCTATACTAAGTATAGAAGGGAACTTCCTCAGGCCTCTCTTGTGGTGCAGGTGGTTGAGTGCAGCACTGTGAGGCTCTCCGTAGCCTCTGCAGTGCAGGTTGATCCCGGCCAGCCTGGGAGATGCCCACATGGCGCTGCAGACCTCTCCTGTCTCACCCACTGCTCCCTTCAGTAGTCAATCTGCCTGTTCTGGTCCCCACTGTCTCTGGTGAGTCCTCTCACACTCCTGCGCATCTGGCCTGTGCCCCAGTTCTTGTAAAGATAGTTGAATCTTTTTTTTTTTTAAAAGGGAACTTCCTCAGCCTGATAAAGGACATCTACAAAAAACATATTCAGCATTATAGTTATGTTGAAAGACTGTAAGCTTTTCTCCTAAGATCAGGAATAAGACAAGGATATCTGCTTTTGCTACCTCTATTCAACAAATTCAATATGAGATTCTAGCTGGGCTAAATAGGCATGAAAAAGAAATGAAAGGCAGGGAAACTTATGTGAAAAGAAGTAAATTATTAGCAGATTATATGGAAACTTATGAAATACAAAAAATTATTAGAGAGTGGGAACTAATTTTTTTTAATTTTAAAAATGAAAAATTATTAGAGCTAATAAATTCTGAAAAATTGCTAGAATAAAGATCAATATTTAAAGACCAATGTTATTTCTATTTATCAACAACTCAAAAATAGAAGAGAATTCGATTTATGAAGGAATCATTTGATTGAGGGCTGCACAAAGGGACTCTGACTAGGTTCCTTCTACCTCTGAGAGAAATCACCAGAGAACTAGGCAGTGGTGAGCCCACAGCAGTCCGTCCTCTCAACTGCTGGGAACCTGGCAGAGCATATACTTCACCAGGGGGCAGCAAACTGCCAGCATGGTTAATCATGCAGGGGACAGCAAATTTTCTTCTGAGAAGAACCAGATAGAAAATACTATATTTCTTTTTTCTTTAATTGCTGTATCTTTGGTTTGTAATACTATGTAAGTTTCAGGAATACATCCCTACCCCATCCACCACCAAAGAAGCTCTATAATCATTCAGCACAATCCAGTCAAACCCCTCCACTCATTCCTACCTCCTCCCACCCGCTTCACATCCTGGTAGCCACCATTTTGTTGTCAGAGTCTAAGTGCTATTTTTGTTGTGTTTTGTTTCCTCATGTGCTTTGCTTCTTTATATTACTTTTTTAAAAAAGATTTATTTATTTATACATACAAGAACTGGGGTACAGTCCAGAGGTGCGGGGGTGAGGGGATTCACCAGAGACAGAGTGGGGAACAGAACAGGCAGACTGACTGAAATACACTGCTGAGGGGAGCAGCGGGAGAGCCAGGAGAGGTCTGCTATACCATGTGGGTAGCACCCTGGCTGGCTGGGGATCGAACTCATGGGGCAGAGGCTGCGAATTGCTTCATAGTGTGGTGCTTAACCCCTTGCGCCACCAGGGAGACCCCGTAAAAACCTGTTTGAACCAATTTTATCCATTCAGAATTTCATATCAACTTTGCAAATTTTACTTATGGTTCTCAGAAGTATAAACAAGAAATGGTCCAGGTCAGGTTGATCGCAAAAAATAACCTGGTTAACCTTTATTTTTTTTTTTTTTCTTCTTAGGGAATTTTCAGGGTTGGACTTCCTTTGTTTTTGATTTTAACAGACTCTAATTCCACTGTCTCCTCTTTACATTCCTTGCCCATTAATACAGTCTATCCCAAACCCTCAATGTGGACCCACCTGTAGCTTGCTACAGTTTGCTTGATCCATAGTATAAACCTTCTGGTATACCCAAATAAACTCCTCTTTTTGACAATTTTGAGCTAGCCTCAGTTACCTCTATTGGTCAACAGTAGCAACATGGAAATTGATTATAAACAGGAAATTTTGTATATTATTGGAAACAAGTAAAAACACACATATACTTGTGGGAGAACACCTAAGAATAATTAGGTTAGTGCTGTGGGATCGAGTCATTTTTAAATAACTATTTACACACTTTCTGTAATTTTGATATGTTTTATTAAAAATCATTGAGGAAATTAAGTTGATCACAAGTTCACAGCTCCAGTGTTGTGGTAGCTAACTTCACCTCATTCAGTGGTCACAATTAAAATGTCCACCTCCTGTTGGCCTCCCAAGCTCTGGAAGGAAGGTGAGCCCAGGCAGGTTTGTATCCTCTGGGCACACTGCTGGTCCCAAATATTGCATGGGAATTCCGGCTGATAAAAACTTATCGGTTGTTGGGTCCTCCCCTGGTGGCAGTTGAGCACAGCGCTGTGAAGCTGCCCGCAGCCTCTGCAGCACCGGTTCCATCCCTGGTTCTGTTATAGGACAGGGAGAGGGGCAGCCCAAACCCCGCAAACCTGCCTATTCTACATGGGTTCTGCCATCCGCCGCATCAACACAAAACATAGGAGACTTTAATGGGAAGGAACTTTAATAAAACTAGGAAACAATACAGGTAAGGCAAAGAGTCTAGTTTCTAAATGAAGCACCCAAAGTTACCCGTCCCCTCGTGGGTAAAAGTCCATCCAAATGGGATTGGCCCAGAACAAGGCCCCAAAGCCTGCTACAAGTCTAAAGCATCTTCCAGTGGGGACCCACAGCAAAGGGTCACAAACAACCGGACAAGCCCGGAAGGAAAAGAGCAAAATCAACATCAAGATAAAAGCTGCCATGGTCACCTCCCCACGGGTCTCACCCACATCTGTGTCACCCAGTCCACGACCAAAAGACAAGCGCAGTTTCTTTACGTGTCTCTAGGCTCCATGCGCCTCCTCCAGGTCTCCTGGCTCCATCCTGCTTCCTTCCTTCCTTAGTCTCTTCTTCTGCTTCTCCTCTTCCTGCTCCGCTCCACCCTTCCTTGGGTGGGGCAGGGAAGCTGGAACCTCCCCCTTTCCTGGGGACCACCCTGTTACAGTTCCATCCCTGGCCGCTGGCGAGGGTCCCACATGGCACAGCAGACCCCTCCTGTCTCGCCCGCTGCGCCCCTCAGCAGTGTATTTCAGCCAGTCTGCCTGTTCTGCTCCCCACTCTCTCTGGTGAGTCCTCTTACCCTCCCGCGAATCTGGCCTGTACCCGGCTCTTGTATAAATAAATAAATAAAAATCTTAAAAAAAAAAAAAAGCACTTATCTATTGTTTACCTGAGATGCAAACTTAATTAAGCATCCCGTATTTTATTAAATCTTGAAACCCTAGCGCCCCACATGACCTCCTTGCAGCTTTCTCCATCACAGCCTCCTCCTGCCTGCCTTCCCCCTGGCGCTCTCCTCACTAGCTCTCCCCACTGGTCTCCTTCAGGCCGGGGCCGTGGCGCCCCAGGACCACAGAACCTAGACCCCCTCCCGCAACAGCGGAACCCCGGGTCGCCCCCACGGCCTCCCCCAGGCAACGCCCCCATTTGCCTCTTTCCAGGCCACGCCCCGGGATTCTCAGAACCCTCTCGGCGCCAGCCCCGAGCCCCCTCCTCCTCCCTTTCCTGATTCCGCAGTCCTAGGTCTTTGCACCCCCAAATCCGCATCCCTGTACCAGAGCCCTCTTCACCCACACATGCCAGTACCAGCCTCGCGATCCCCAGAGCCCCAGAGCCCGCCCCACCCCTCAACACACACACACACACACACACACACACACACACACACACACACACTCAGGTCCAGGCTCGAGTACCCCGAAACCGTCCCCCCTCCCCCGTCCGGGCTGCTTGGGTCCCCGGAACCTCCCCCACAGAGGCGTCCCGGCTAGCCGGGCCCGGCCCCTCCCCTCCCCTCCCCCTCCCCCTCCCCCTCCCCCTCCCTCCTCTCCCCTCCCCCCCCAGCCGGCCCGCGGAGCCCGTCCCCGCCCCCGCCCAGTCCCCACCCGCGCCCTCCGCGCTCTGCCTCCCCCACTCCGGCCCGGCCCCCGCCCCCGCCCCCCGCCCCCCGCGGCCGGCCCGCCGGGGCCGCGTCTCGGCCCCGCCCCCGGCCCGGCGCGCAGGCGCAGCGCGGAGGGCGGCGCGGGCGGAATGGGGACTGCGGCGGCGGCTGCTGCGGCGGCCGGGGAGGGGGCGCGCAGCCCGAGCCCCGCCGCCGTGTCGCTCGGCCTGGGCGTGGCCGTGGTGTCGAGCCTCGTGAACGGGTCCACGTTCGTGCTGCAGAAGAAGGGCATCGTGCGCGCCAAGCGGCGAGGTGAGGGGCCCGGGCTGCGCGGGGGGGCGGGGCGCAGGGAGCGGCCGCCGCGCCGCGCCGGGGGAGCCGCGGCAAGTTGGGGCGCCCGGCGGGCGCTCGCCGTCGGCCCCCGGGACCGGCTGGCACCCCGGAGGGGCGGCTGCGAGGCCGGGGAGCCTTCGGCCTCGGCGCGCGGGCGTGGACGCGCAGAGCCGCCCGGCGCGCCCGCCCGCCCGCCCTCCCGCAGCTCCGGAGGCGGCCGGGGCCGCCCGCGCGCACAGCCCGGAGCCGCGGCGCCGGCGCCGCCTCGCGCCCCGGAGACTGGACGGGCCCCGTTCGGTGTCTGGGGTTCCCGCGGCCGAGTTCTCGCCGGGCGCCCACTGCCTCCCCTGCCTGCAGCCGCCGGCCGGCCTCGGGGTGGGGCGCGCGCGGCGCGTCGCCGGCACCCGCCGCTGTCGGGGCGCCCGGATCGGGCGGGGGCCCAGCGCCCCTCCAGAGGGAGACGCGGCCCCGGCCCGCGCTCTGCCCCCCGGGGGTGCCCGACCTGCTGCTTGCGCGCCCCCGAGGGCGCAGGCCGGCGCGGAGGCAGGAGCGGCGCGCCTTTCGGGCGGGATCTCCGCTTCTCTGAGGCTGCGGTTCTGGGGGGGCCTTGATCCCTGGTTTAGACGTGAACCCTCCGATACGCGATCTTCCATGCGAGGAGAACACAAAGAAGATTTAAAAACAAAACGAAACAAAACCCAAGTGGGCCTCCTGAGTCTTTTCCGGGTGCTTACACCTCACACCGCTCTTGTGATCTGAGAAGTGCAGCTGGAGCTGAGTTTTGCTTTGCCTCTGTCCCTCATGAGGAGACCTGAGACAGGTGACTGAAAGTAGGGTTTTTTTTTTTTTTTAAATTTATTTATACAAGCACTGAGTACAGTCAGAAGCGCGGGAGGGTGAGAGGATTCACCAGAGCCAGAGCGGGGAGCAGAGCAGGCAGAAGGACCGAAGTACACTGCTGAGGGGAGCAGCGGGCGGCAGGAGAGGTCTGCGCGCCATATGAGACCCTCGCCCGCGGCCCAGAATCGAACCGGCGGTGCAGAGGGCGCTGGCAGCCTCGCAAGCCCAGCGCTTAACTGCTGCGCCACCTGGGAGGCCCAGTAGAATTATTATTATTATTTTTTTTAAGATTTATTTATGCATACAAGAGCTGGGGTACAGGCTAGATGGGTGGGGGTGAGAGGATTCACCAGACACGGAGTGGGGATCAGAACAGGCAGATTGACAGAAATACACTGCTGAGGGGAGCAGCATCAACATTTGCTGCATGTGCCCTGTGGGAACGAACTCTGTGCTGCAGAGGCTGCTGTTAGCTTCATAGGTTTTAACTTAACCCTTGTGCCACCAGGGAGGCCCTGAAAGTAGGATTTAGCCTCATGCTTTGGAACTGAAACTCAACGATGCTTCCAGAGGCACTGAGAAACTCCTTTGCTTGTCAGCTGGGTTCTCACAAGAGTAGTTTGAAGAGCTCCCCAGGCAGGAGCAGACCGCCAGGCCCTGGATTATGAGAGGTAAACCCATTGAATGAATACTCCAGATTCCAGAATGCGGGTGAGACTTTCTTTGAGTGCCCTGGATCGGCAGCACCTTCAGCAAAGAGATTAAAGGGGCTGACAATCCCAACAGAAAATGAGTTTACAAATAGTTATTTAAAGAATTCACCTTTGAAGTGAAAACATTGCAGTGTTTATATAAAATCTAAATAAAACCAAGTATAAGTTCCCAAGGATGCAGATGTGTCTCCAAGGTAACAATAACATCTGGCAGTGACACATTCTTCAGAGTGCTCCTGTTAGCTTGATGGGCTTCGCTGATGGGAGAAGTATTTCCTGTGACTTAAAAATAAAGAACACATGTGCCCTTAATAGGATGGGCGAGAAGGGCTCTTCACCTCTGTGGTTACCCTTCCCAGAGTACCCCATCCAGACTGACTGTGAGAAAAACATTGTATAGACCCCACAGATCTGAATGGAAGAATAGCCCACAGAACACCAGTCCTGTCAAGGTTGTAGTCTGAGAGGTTGTCACAGCCAGATGGAACTAAGGACCCTTGAAATAAGCCACTAAGTACAAACTGAGTATAGACTTTAGTTAATAAAACAATAAGTTATTATTATTATTATTATTATTATTTTTTTTTTTGTGGGACCCTCACTGGCGGCCAGGGAACGAACCGGCGCTGCAGAGGCTGCGGGCAGCCTTGCAACCCAGCGCTCAACTGCTGTGCCACCAGTGGAGGCCCAAACAATAAGTAATTATTGCGTAAAACAAAACATGTTACTTCAGCTCAGCTAATGTGTTCAAGGGAATTTTTTTAAGACTTATTTATTTATACAGGCACTGGGTATAGTCAGAAGCATGGGAGGGTGAGAGAATTCACCAGAGCCAGAGTAGGGAGCAGAGCAGGCAGACTGACGAAGTACACTGCTGAGGGGAGCAGTGGGCGGCAGGAGAGGTCTGTGCGCCATGTGGGACCCTCGACCCTCGCTGGTGGCCGGGGATCAAACCGGCCTTCAGAGGCTGAGGGCAGCTTTGTAGCCCAGTGCTCAACCCCTGTGCTACCAGGGGAGGCCCAGTGTTAAAGGGAATTAGTGAATAAGAAAATAAAAAAATTAGCCTGAAAAAATATTTTTGATGCTGCTATTGACACTTATACTATGCTTTAAGTTGATGGATGTGGAAATGCAATATTCCTTCATTTCATATTTCACCCATCACCACCGCCGCCACTGATTCAAGCTGGCAGGCTTGCTCCTGGTGGTAGAAGACAGACTTATAGTCTTGTTGCTATAAATTTAGTTCTGATTTGTTGAAGATACCCATGAGTTCCTACTATGTGCCAGACAGGCACTGCTGTAGGTATTGAGGATGCTCAGTTTTAGAATCTACTGTAAAACCTTTTCCCACCTCCCCTGACAAGCAGCAGAATTGACCCTTATGGAAGGACTGAAATAAGGAGATGGAGGAAAAGAGGAGGTAACTAAGAATTGAGGAGCAAAGTTTTTGAGTTAAGGGAGACCTGATAGCTGCTTCTGCTGTAAAAAGCTCTCTCACTACAAGTTTCAACTTTAGATGAATTGCCACATAGCAGTGAGACTAGAGAGTCTCAGCTTTGGGGAGCCAGGTTTTGATCACAGCCCTTATGTTGGAGGTTTAGTGGGGAGACTACTGCTATTACCGGTGTTCACTGACTTTTTACAGGGCTTTCCCCATGGATGATGTATGGGTCTTTAGCAGTCTCTCCATAACACGACCACAGGCCCAAATCTTCAAAGCACAAGCCTCTGGGATTTGGGAGATGTATATTCTCATGAGAGCTGGGTTTATTGCATAGAAATTAGAGTAGTTCTTGCTTAGGAAGTAGAGGAACAGCATGATCTGCTAGCACATGCCACTTGCAGATAAGCGTCCCATCCTTGGTGTTTTCAGTGTTTTCTCTGCCTTCTGGAACAATTTTTTTTTTTTTAATTTTTTTTTTTTATAGAGGCATGTTTATTTATTTATTTGTTTGCTTGTTTGTTTGTTTGTTTGTTTATACATGCACTGGGTACAGTCAGAAGCGTGGGAGGGTGAGAGAATTCACCAGAGCGGGAAGCAGAGCAGGCAGAAGGACCGAAGTACACTGCTGAGGGGAGCAGCGGGCGACAGGAGAGGTCTGCGCGCCATGTGGGACCCTCCTCCAGTGGCCGGGGAGCAGCCAGGGATCGAACCGGCGCCACAGAGGCTGCGTGCAGCTTTGCAACCCAGCGCTCAACCACTGCGCCACCGGGGAGGCCCAACAATTTTTTTTTTTAAAGATTTGTTTTTATTTATGCATTCAAGAGCTGGGGTACAGGCCACAGGGGTGTGTGTGTGTGTTGGCGGGGGAGGATTCACCAGAGACAGTGGGGAACAGAACAGGCAGACTGACCAAAGTACACTGCTGAGGGGAGCAGTGGGCGAGTCAGGAGAGCTCTGAATTCTGGAGTGCAGCAGGTGAAGGTGGAGAGGATGGGACCTCCAGCTGCCCAGAGAGCTGGTCACTGCCAGAGTAGGGGGAGAGAGGGGGTTGGGAGTTTTCTTTTCTGGGACAAGCTTCATGGATACATTCTTAGAGCTGTGAGCTGTGTACTTGAATTTGCTGGAGGCTTTTGGCATTTTGGTTTCCCTCTGCTGCAGTTCCTGCCTAGGAGTCGTAGTTGAGAGTTCTTTATCTTGCATCTTTCTGTCCAAGTCACAGAGCACACCTATTACAGGTACAAATACCTGTCATGTACCTGTCACAGAAGGATGCTTCTCTGCCCTCAGGGTGGGTGGGGGCAGCCTGAGTCTCTGAAAGAGAGAGAGGCAAGAAAACTGCAGTTAAGGGGGCCTCCCTGGTGGCACAAGGGGTTAAGACATAGTGCTGTGAAACTGTCCACAGCCTCTGCAGCATGAGTTGGATCCCCGGTCAGGGAGGTGACCCACATGGTGCAGCAGACCTTTCCTGTCTCACCCGCTGCTCCCCTCAGCAGTGTATTTCAGTAGATCTGCTTGTTCTGTTCCCAACTCTGTCTCTGGTGAATCCTTTCACCTACTGCATTGCTGGCCTGCACCCCAGCTCTTGTATGAATAAATAAATCTTTAAAAAAAAGAAAACTGCAGTTAGGGTGAGGAGAAAGATGTTCTTGAAGAGAAGGACCGCCCTCCTTTCAGTTTTTGTATCCATAAGGGTATAAAACATCCACTGTACAGTCAGTGATGGTTCCAGTAAATATTTGATAAACAGATGAAGGACATAGAATATAACTTGCTCTGTGGGGCAAGGATGGAGAATGCTGATTTATATTAGACTCTTATTTTCTCTTTGAAGCACAGAATGTCATTTCCCATAGAAACTGTGAGAAAGTTTATCACAGGGTTTATTGTGTGATGGTCAGTGTTGTGTGGGCTAACCTAGAAGTTTAACTGTTCATAAACAATTTCATTTTTGAAATATTGCAGCATAAATACAAAGTGTCAGCTGCACAGATCTTAAAGGTACAGTGTGATGGTTTTTTACAAACCAATATACTTATCTAACCAGTACCCCAGTAAAAAAGATTATTTCTTTGTTTCCTTTTTCATTCTATCCTTCCCACACCAGAATGTCCATGCTTTTGATGTCCATTTGCTTGGATTGAATGTGTTTTGCCTGTTCTTGAGCTTCATATAAATGTAATCTTACCATATATATTTTCTTTTTTTTAAGATTTATTTATTTATTTATTTATACAAGCACTGGGTACAGTCAGAAGCACGGGAGGGTGAAAGAATTCACCAGAGCCAGAGCGGGGAACAGAAAAGGCAGACTGACGAAGTACATTGCTGAGGGGAGCAGCGGGCGGCAGGAGAGGTCTGTGGGCCATGTGGGACCCTTGCCAGTGTCTAGGGATTGAACTGGCTCTGCAGAGGCTGCAGGCAGCTTCGCAGCCCAGCGCTCAACCACTGCGCCACCAGGGAGGCCCCCATATATATTTTCTTATGTCTACTTTTCTTGCCCCTCTCTGTCTCTGGTGAATCCTCCCCCCCTTCCCCCCACCTCTGGCCTGTACCCCAGCTCTTGTATGCATAAGTAATCTTTAAAAAAAAAAGGTTCATTTATTTATTTATGCATACAAAAACTAGGGTTCAGGCCAAAGGTGTGGGGTGGGGGGGTGAGAGGATTCACCAGAGACAAGAGTGGGGAATAGAACAGGTGGATTGACTGAAATACACTGCTGAGGGGAGCAGTGGGCGAGTCAGGAGAGTTCTGCTGTGCCATGTGGGTAGATCCCTGGCTGGGGCTTGAACTAGTGATGCAGTAGCTGCGGACAACTTCATAGGTTGCGTCTTAACCCCTTGTGCCACCAGGGAAGCCCTCTGTTGTGTGGTTTTTGGCTCTGCCTAAGGAGCCCTTGGCTCTCCTCTGGTCACAGTGGCATCCTCCTGTGTGTTCCTCTAGGCATTTTGTGGCTTTAGCTTTCACATTTCAGTTGGCAAGCTGTCTTGAGTTAAGTTTTATGTATGACTGAGATAAGAATCATGGTTTAGTGTTTTCCCTGTTGATATCCAGTTGGTTTCAGCACCATTTGCTAAGAGAATTTCCCTTGGAATTTTACTGCTATTTAAGTCCATCATCTCACTTACGTGTGTGGGTCTATTTCTGAATTTTGTTCTGCTTCATTTTATGTCTATCCTTATGCCAGTTCCATACTGTGATGATTATGTAGATTTATAGTAAATCTTAAAATTGGATAATTTAAGTCCTATAAAGTCCTTTGTTCTTCTCTTTTAAGATCACCAAACTATTTCTTTAAAAAAATAAGTTCAATAAATCTAGTAGCCAATGTACTAGAGAAATCCAAGTACTAAATCCATTCATAAGTTGGTGAATACCAGTGCTTAAATTGGTCTTATTAATACGTGGTCCTGTAGGGAAAGAAAACTTCTTGATTGTTAGTCCCTTTTAAAGAACTCTGGGGCTTCCCCGGTGGCGCAGCGTGTTGAGCAGCGCTGTGAAGCTGTTCACAGCCTCTGCAGCACAGGTTCGATCCCTCGCCGGCCAGGGAGATACCCACATGGCATGGCAGACCTCTTCTGTCTCGCCCACTGCTCCTCTCAGCAGTGTTTTTGTTCCGTCTGCCTGTTCTGCTCTCTGCTCTGTCTCTGGTGAATTCTCTCACCTTCCCGCGTGTCTGGCCTATACCCCAGTTCTTGTATAAATTAAATAAATCTTAAAAAAAAAAAAACCTGTAAAAGCAATATAGTATCCTTTTTACAATGTAGCTTCATTTTATCATCATTTACTTGGCTCTTATTTCTTTTTTTTTTTTTTTTGTGGGACCCTCGCCAGCCAGGGAACGAACCAGCGCGCCGCAGCAGCCTCGAAACCCAGCACTCAACCGCTGCGCCACCAGGGGAGGCCCTTGCTTGGCTCTTTTAAAGTCAATGCAGGGCCTCCCCGGTGGCGCAGCGGTTGAGCGCTGGGTTGCGAAGCTGCCTGCAGCCTCTGCAGCGCCCATTCGATCCCCAGCTGCTCCCCGGCCACCGGAGGAGGGTCCCACATGGTGCGCAGACCCCCTGCAGCCTGCTGCTCCCCTCAGCAGTATACTTTGATCCTTCTGCCTGTTCTGCTCTCCACTCTGGCTCTGGTGAATTCTCTCACCTCCCTGTGCTTCTGACTGTACCCAGTGCTTGTATAAAAAAATAAATAAATCTTAAAAAAAAAATAAATAAAGTCAATGCAACAGCTAATGCGGTAGGGACATAGTCAGCTAATGCGGTAGGGCCATAGTGAGCCACTCTGGCTTTGCCTTTAGCAGTAATCGCTATTGTTGCTCATAGAAATATGCCCGAAAGTAATTTTTCTGTGGTATAGTCAGAAAGTAGGAGCCTCCCTGGTGGCGCAAGGGGTTAAGACACAGCACTATGAAGCACTACCTGGAGCCACTGCAGCACAACTTTGATCCCTGCCTAGGGAGGTGACCCATGTGGCACCACACCTCTGGCCTATACCACAGTTCTTGTATGCATAAATAAATAAAACTTTCAAAAAAAAAAGTAAATAAACTAGAAAAAGGCATGTGTTTTTGTGCTGGGAAGTCATATTTTAAAGAATTTATGATGCACATGTATGACCAAATGGAAGCTTTAAAAACTACAGGTCTGTGGTTAGATAGCATCCCTGCCAATTCATATTATCATCCTGACAAGCCTCTTTTGTATCTACACAGCACTTCTTTGTCTAGTTCAGCTCTTACAAACAACCATTCAACTCTTGATTAACATTCAAGATTCCCAATATGAGGGAAAAAACGACCCTAGACCTTAGCTCTTTTTACCTCTTCAGCCCACACCTAGGAGAGGAGGGGAGAGCAGGCGTGTAGTCAAACAAGCAGTTTCTTCAGGCTCTACAGTTCTTAGGCTCTTCTTACTGAGGACAGAGGATCTGAAGAGTCCAGACGTTAGCTGGGAAGAGAGGGAGCGTGACCATAGAGTTGAACAGGCGCCTCCTGAGGTTGTCAGTTGAGTTGCTCTGGGTGGACAGTGATGCTTGAGAGTAAAACTGAAAAAGCCAGTGGTTGTAGAACCTAAGAGAAAAATATCTATGCTGGCTCAAGAACTAATATGGAATGCAGGTTCCCAGGTGCTCCTGACTGCAGGAGGAAGGAACCTGGGGTACCAGCTCAGTGAAAGGCTGGATGGGCAGGACCCCGACCTCCATCAGGCAGAGCACAGGGGAGGTTACTGGACTGAGGCCCTGCGGGACTACGCAGAGGAACTTCCCTTTGGTCTACAACCACAACCTGAAGGGCAGGTATCCAGCCTTGTTTTTTTTTTAAAGATTTATTTATTTATGCATACAAGAATTGCAGTGTAGGCCAGAGGTGTGGGAGTGAGAGGATTCACCACACACAGAGTGGGGAGCAGAACAGGCAGATTGACTGAAATACACTGCTGAGGGGAGCAGTGGGTGACAGGAGAGGTCTGCTGTGCCATATGGGTCAGCTCCCTGGCCGGGAATCAAACTCATGCTGCAGTGGCCACGGATAGCATCATAGTGCTGAGACTCTACCCCTTGCGCCAACAGGGAGGCCCAGAAAATATGACTTTTTAGTATACCTACAAGCAGAGGGATATGGCTTAAAAGGTGAGGGTCCCCAAAACACTTCCTGGTCAGAAAAGGTGCATTTTCTTATATCTAAAAAGGAATGAAAGTGTGCCTCACAGCTTGTGAACATTCTCCCCACAGGTGCCTGTCATGCAGGCAGGGGGAGGGCTAGATATGATGGGGAGGCCTGGGTAGCTGCCTGTCCCTAGGGACCTATGAGGGTAACCCAGAGGAGCTCGAGGGAAGGCCTCTGTCCAGTGTCACAGCATTTTGTGAGGGTAAGTGTCTGCTTTCTACTATTTTCAGTTGCCAAAAGAACCATTTCAGAAGGCGTCTACATCATGGAGATTTAATCTGTTTCAACAGCAAATCATTCAACCCTAGGCTAATAACATTATCATAAAAATGGGGTCTCCCTGGTGCTGCAAGGGATTAAGCACCCCACTATGAAGCAATCCACAGCAATCTGTGGCCTCTGCAGCACGACTTCAATCCCCGTCTGGACAGGAGGCAAGGCAGACCTCTCTTGTCCTGTCCGCTGCTCCCCTCAGCAGTGTATTTCTGTCAGTCTGCCTGTTCTGTTCCCCAATCTGACTCTGGTGGATCCTCTCACCCCTCGCATCTGTGGCCTGTACCCCAGCTCTTGTATGCGTAAATACATAAATCTTTAAAGAAAAAAAACAGTATTATAAAAATGGATCATAGTGACTGTAGGAGAGAACTGGACTGTGAAGACCAAATCTCATTTGAAACTACATACAAAACTTCAGGGCTGGGCCTCCCCGGTGGCGCAGCGGTTGAGCGCTGGGTTGAGAAGCTGCCCGCAGCCTCTGCAGTGCTGGTTTGATCCCCGGCTGCTCCCCTCAGCAGTGTACTTTGGTCCTTTTGCCTGCTCTGCTCCCCGCTCTGGCTCTGGTGAATTCTCTCACCCTCCCGCGCTTCTGACTGTACCCAGTGCTTGTATAAATAAAATAAATAAATCTTTAAAAAAAAAAAAAAAAACTTTAGGGCTTCACATACTGCTATGTATAGACTAATTGAAACATTCTTTGTAAGGTGAATACATAGTGTGGCATTCATTATTTTCTTATTTAAAAAAGATTTATTTATGCATGCATATAGGAATTGGGGTACAGGCCAGAGGTATGAGGGGTGAAAGGATTCACCAGAGACAGAGTAGGGAACAGAACAGGCAGACTGACTGAAACACACTGCTGAGGGGAGCAGTGGGCGAGTCAGGAGAGGTCTGCCTCACCATGTGGGTTGCTCCCTGTCCAGCTGGGTATCAAACTTGTGCTGCAGAGGCCACAGATTGCTTCATAGTGCGGTGCTTAATCCCTTGCGCCACCTAGGGAAGCCTGGCATTCATTATTTTCAATTTTGGTTTTCATGTAAAAAAGTCCTGTGTTATGTAAGTAACTTGTAAACCTCTTGCTCCATGCTTTCCTGACATTTTTATCTCTTCTTTCATAGGTACCTCCTATTTAACAGACATTGTCTGGTGGGCAGGCACAATTGCAAGTAAGTCTGGTCTTCCTGTCTTCTGTCTTTGTTGAGATCAGTCAACAGTCTGGCGGAGGGGGAGGTGGGTGTGATGAGTTTGGCTTCATTCTTTGGAATGAGGACCAGGAGGGCAGAGGCAGTGGACGGAGAAGTGGGAGGGAGGAGCAGAGGCTCTTGTTGTCTGTGATTTAGGCCTGAATTCCATCCGGGTCACAGGGTCCTGGCCCAGAAGAATGAGAAAAGTCGTTGCTTACTCATCAGTGGTTGGGCTGTTGGCTTTTTTTATTTTATTTTTTGAAGATTTATTTATATAAGCACTGGGTACAGTCAGAAGCTCGGGAGGGCGAGAGAATTCACCAGAGCCAGAGCGGAGAACAGAACAGGCAGACCGACGAAATACATTGCTGAGGGGAGCAGCGGGCACTGCAGGAATGGTCTGCGCGCCATGTGGGACCCTCGCCGGCGGCCGGGGATTGAACCGGAGTGGCAGAGATGGCGGGCAGCTCGCAGCCCAGCGCTCAACCACTGCACCACCAGGGGAGGCCCGAGTTCAGAATTTTAAAGAAAAATTGTATGCATTTCAGCAATACCCTGAGGTTTATTGGTCACAGATCTCAGAAGCAAGAAATGATCTAGTCAATGTTAACTGAAACTGGCTCTTTGTGCAGCCTGCCAGGTAGGCATGCTCACTCACACTTAGTGGCCAGCAGTGTGTCTCTGTGGCCCCAGCAGCCACTGGAGCTGGTCCCTGACCTGCGAGTGGATATGGGCAGCTCTCCATGAACCGACTTGAAACCATGATGTGTTAAGGAGAGTGTAAGCACATTCTGTATGACACCCACTGCCAGTCGTTGCTGGTGTAGGAGAAATTTTCAGGGAAATTCCCTTCTCACCGCTTTTGGTGCCTTTGACTGGCTAAATAATAAGATAAATATTAACAAGAGAAAAGACAAATTTAATTGTGTGTTCATGGAGGCCCATAAAGCATGGAGCCTTGTGAGTGACCAAAGCAGCTGGTTTGTATCTAGAAGAACACAGAACAAAGACATTCTTGAGAGTTTTGGTTGGAGATCTTAATTAGCTTAGCAGCACTTGTTTACACAACTTCCAGTCTCTGCCTCTGATAATAAGGGTGTTTTCTGTCTCTATGCAGGGAGGGCACCTTTCACTTAGAGAGTCATTTCCTGCTTTTAGGGGGAATCAGAGGAGGAGGAGGATCAGAGAAAATTCCAGCTTTTAGGAAAAAGTATCACTTATGATATCATTTGTTGGTTGACTTTCTTTTTCAGAATAATCCATATGTTACCTTGACACATCTGGGGGTGGCCAATTCCCAAATTGGCAATTTCCACAGAGAATTGAAACTACTCCCTCAGCCAGTTGGTCCAGGGAAGCTGTGGGGCCTGCTGTTCCCTGCCTAAAGACCCTTAAACATGCAAATAGTGCCCCATATTTCCTTCCTCACAAGTAATGGAAAAGAACCAGCTCTTTGAGCAGGGCCTTGCCAAACCAACTGTGTGATCAGGGCCAAAAGAGAACTGTGTAGCTGCAAGCAATACCTTTGTGGTTCTCTCAACAGTGGCTGTTGGCCAGATTGGAAACTTCCTGGCTTACACGGCGGTCCCCACAGTCCTGGTGACTCCCTTGGGTGCCCTCGGAGTGCCGTTTGGGTAAGAGCTGGGGTTCTGTGTATAGAGTTTTAATGCATAGTTTTAGATATAAGAAAACTTTTTTTTTCCTCCTTCCAACTGTATTCTTTTAAATGTAACATTGGTTTTTGACTGTATGTGATTCAAAGGTACAGGATCATGTCATCATACCCTAGTCCACGGTGCTCCCTTCCTCATCTTGTAACCTCAATTTCACAGTCAGTTTTCTAGGGTTTGTTATTGGTCTGGGAAAGCATTTTGAATATTTCTGTTAAAATAATAAAAATAAAATTAAAAGTGAAGCTAGGTTTACAGCATTCCACTCATTTTCCCTTTAAATTTAATGTGTGAATTATCAACTTTTCTTTTAGACATTTGCTTTAGTATATGAATATGAATGAAAGTGTGCCATTCTCTTGGTCTTTAGAAGATTTCCTAGAGACTAGAGTCTTCTGCACCTTGGCAAGTGATTCTGTGAAATCATTATGCACAATTCATCCGTTGATGTTCTATTTGTGCTGTCTGGCACCCCTGGACAGACACTGTCCCCCAACCCCCAGGAATTATGGAGTTTGGGACAAATGTGGCTTGGATGCCAATGGATGTGAAATAGGACTTGTGACTCACAGTAGGCAACAGCAGACGGGTTTGCCCAAGGACAAGGGCCCTGGTTTGGTGAGATTATAAAGGCATAAGGAAGGACTTTAGGTTTTTATTGTAGTTAGGTGGTGAGACAGGTAGAATTTCCATGCTCAGGCTGGTCTTGACGGTTTGAAATTACAAGCGAGTATCATGGGGCTGTGGACGGGCCTAGGGGTGTGAGCAGACTTTCTTTTATCAGGTTGCCCAGATGTGGGGCGAGCAGGAAAAGGGAGGAGTGTGAGGACTGTTCGCTACCACTTATTACAGATGGCCTTTTTCTCTTTATTTCACTTGGCTTACATACAAAGATGATTTCGTGAGACATTTATTTATTTATTATTTTCATTTTTATTTATTTATTTATTTTTATTTTTATATTCCCCAAACAATTGCAACCCCTTTATTTTGACACCAATCCCTCCCCCCGCCCCCCTCCCCTCATAAAGTGTCTCTGTTTCATAGTTGTTTGTTCATTATGATTTTCACTTTCTTATAGTTATTCATTTTCCTGGTCCCTTATTTAAGTTTTATAGATTCCTGCTATGAGTGAGACCATCCGATATTTTTCTTTTTCTTTCTGGCTTATTTCGCTGAGCATAATCCCTTCCAGTGCCATCCATGTTGCTGCAAATTGCATGTGTTTATCTTTTTTGAATGCTGAGTAATATTCCATGGTGTATATGTACCACATCTTCTTGATCCAGTCATCTATTTTTGAGCATTTGGGCTGTTTCCAAAGCTTAGCTATTGTAAATAGTGCTGCTATAAACATAGGGGTGCAGGTGCTCTTTGGAGTTGATGATTCTGTGTCCTTTGGGTAAATACCTAGGAGTGGAATTGCTGGATCATATGGAAGCTCTATGTTTAGTAGGTCAAGAAATCTCCACACAGCTCTCCACAGTGGTTGGACCAGTTTGCACTCCCACCAACAGTGCAGGAGAGTTCCTTTTTCTCCACAACCTCGCCAACATTTGTTGTTGCTAGTTTTTTTAATATGTGCCATTCTCACTGGTGTTAGATGGTATCTCATGGTAGTTTTGATTTGCATTTCCCTGATTACAAGTGATGGTGAGCATTTTTTCATATGCCTGTTGGCCATTTGCATTTCCTCTTCAGAGAAGTTTCTTTTTAGCTCTTGTGCCCATTTTTTGACTGGATTATTTTCTTTGTTGTTGTTGAGTCTCATCAGCTCTTTGCAGATTTTTGTGATCAGTCCTTTATCATTAGTGTTGTGTGCAAAAATGTTCTCCCAGTAGGTGGGGTTTCTTTTAGTTTTTGTTATTGTCTCTTTTGCTGTGCAGAAGCTCTTTAATTTGATGTAGTCCCAGCTGTTTATCATTGCCTTCACTATCACTGCTTTGGGTGATGTGTCTGTAAAGATGTCTTTGATGTGCATATCCTGTAGTGTTTCGCCTATTTTTCCTTCTATGTATTTTATGGTTTCAGGTTTTATGTCTAGTTCTTTAATCCATTTTGAGTTGGTTTTTGTGTATGGTGTGAGGTAGTGGTCAAGCTTCATTCTTTTGCATGTAGTGACCCAGTTTTCCCAGCACCATTTATTGAACAAACTTTCTTTGCTCCAATGCATATTCTTTGCTCCTTTGTCAAAGATTAGTTGACCATAAATCTGTGGGTTTATTTCTGGATTTTCTATTCGATTCCATTGGTCTGTGTGTCTGTTCTTGTTCCAATACCATGCAGTTTTGATGATTATGGCTTTGTAGTATAGTTTGAAATCTGGGAGTGTGATGCCTCCATTCCCTCCTTTTTTTTTCAGGAGAGCTTTGGCTATTCGGGGTTTTTGGTGATTCCATATGAATGTCATCAATAATTGTTCTATTTCTTTGAAGAATGACATTGAAATTTTTATTGGAATAGCATTGAATCTGTATATTGCTTTTGGTAGGATGGCCATTTTAATAATGTTTATTCTTCCAATCCATGAGCAGGGGATGTCTTTCCATTTCTTTGTATCTTCTTCTATTTCTTTTAACAGTGTTTTATAGTTTTCTTTGTAAAGATACTTTACCTCTTCTGTTAGATTTATTCCCAAGTATTTGATTTTTTTTTTTTGTTTCGATAATAAAGGGGATGATTTTCTTCATTTCTTCTTCTTCAGATTTATTGTTAGTGTATAGGAAGGCTACTGACTTTTGCGTGTCGATTTTGTATCCTGCCACTTTGCTGAACTGATTGATGAGTTTAATTAGTTTTTCTATGGAGTTTTTGGGGTTCCCTATGTATATTATCATATCATGCAAATAGTGATAATTTGACTTCTTCTTTTCCTATTTGGATTCCTTGTATGTCTTTCTCTTGTCTTATTGCTCTGGCTAGGACTTCCAGTATTATATTGAAAAGCAGTGGTGAGAGTGGACATCCTTGTCTTGTTCCAGATCTTAATGGAAATGCTTTCAGCTTTTCACCACTGAGAATGATACTGGCTGTTGGCTTGTCATATATGGCCTTTATGATGTTGAGGTATGTTCCTTGTATCCCAAGAATTTATCATGAATGGGTGTTGCACTTTGTCGAAAGCTTTCTCAGCATCTATTGATATTATCATATGGTTTTTATATTTCTTTTTGTTGATGTGTTGGATAACGTTGATTGATTTTCGGATGTTGAACCATCCTTGTGTCCCTGGAATGAATCCTACTTGGTCGTGGTGAATTATCTTATGGATACACTGTTGGATTCTGATAGCTAAAATTTTATTGAGGATTTTTGCATCAGTGTTCATTAGGGAGATTGGCCTATAGTTTTCTTTTTGTGTGTTGTCCTTGTTCGGTTTTGGTATTAGTGTAATGTTGGCTTCATAGAACGTGTTAGGTATTATCCCTTCCTTCTCAATTTTTTGGAAGAGTTTGTGAAGGATAGGAACCAATTCGTCTCTGAATGTTTGGTAGAATTCATTTGTAAATCCATCAGGTCCTGGGCTTTTGTTTTTGGGGAGGTTTTTGATTACCATTTCAATTTTGCTGCTTGTAATTGGTCTGTTTAGGTGTTCTATTTCTTCTTTATCTAGCTTTGGGTGATTGTAGAGTTGTAGGAATTTGTCCATCTCCTCTAGATTGTTGAACTTGTTTCCATATGACTGTTCATAGTAGTTATTAATTATTCTTTTGATTTCTGCTGTGTCCGTTGTGATTTCTCCTCTTTCATTTATGATCCTGTTTATTTGTGCTTTCTCCCTTTTTTCCCTTGTGAGCCTGGCTAGGGGTTTATCTATTTATTTTATTTATTTTTTCGAAGAACCAGCTCTTGGTTTCATTGATCTTTTGGATGTTTTTTTAGTTTCAATTTCATTTATTTCTGCTTTGGTTTTTATTATTTCTTTTCTTCTACTGGTTTTGGGGTTTTTTTGTTGTTCTTTTTCTAGATCTTTGAGCTTCGAGATTAGGTTGTTTCTTTGAGTTCTTTCTTGTTTCTTGATGTGAGCATCTATTGCTGTATATTTTCCTCTTATTACTGCTTTTGCTGCATCCCATACATTTAGGAAATTGGTGTCCTCCTTGTCATTCAATTCAAAGAATTTTTTAATTTCTTCTTTGATCTCCTTGTTAGTCCAGTGGACTTCCAGTAGTGTGGGTTTCAATCTCCATGAGTTAGGAGAGTACCTTGCCTTCTTTTTATGGTTTATTTCTAGTTTGATGCCTTCATGGTCAGAAAAGATGGTTGGTATGATTTCAATCTTGGTGTATCTGTTGATGTTTGTCTTGTGCCCCAGTATGTGATCGATCCTGGAGAATGATCCGTGTGTGCTTGAGAAAAATGTATACTCAGATTTTTTTGGGTTTAGTGTTCTATAGATGTCTGTTAAGCCCAAGCGCTCTAGATCCTTATTTAGAGCTTTAGTGTCTTTACTTATTTTTTGTCTTGTTGATCTATCCATTGTTGATAGTGGTGTGTTGAAGTCTCCCACTACGTATGTGTTTTCTCTGATGTCTGTTTTCAGAGATGCCAATAGTTGTCTGATATATTTTGGTGCTCCTTCGTTTGGTGAATATATGTTAATGAGTGTTATTTCTTCTTGAAGTATTGTCCCCTTGATCATAATGTAATGACCACTGGGGTCTCTTTTTATCTTTTTGAGTTTGAAATCTGTTTTATCTGATATGAGTATATCTGTTCCTGCCTTCTTTTTTGGTCCATTTTCTTGTAGAATTGTTTTCCATCCTTTAACTTTGAGTCTATTTTTATCTTTTGCAGCTAAATGTGTTTCCTGGAGACAGCAAAAGGTTGGGTTTTGTTTCTTAATCCAGCCTGAGACTCTGTGTCTTTTTATTGAAGAGTTTAGTCCATTTACATTTAGAGTTAGTATTGATATGTTAGCATCTGTATTTGCCATTGTGTTTGTCTTTCCTTTGATTTTATTTATTTATTCTTTTAATAACTTTTTTTTTTGGCCTTCTTTTGATGTTATTCGTCCCTCTGAGGTTCTGGCTTTAGGACTCCTTGTAGTATTTTTTGGAATGGGGGTTTAGTTGTAATGAAATTCCAGAGTTTCTGTTTGTCTGGGAAGGTCCTTCTTCTTTCTTCATAGAGGAAGGAGAGCTTTGCGGGATAGAGTATTCTTGGTTGGCATCTGTTTTCTTGGAGTCTGTTGACTATGTCCCTCCACTCTCTCCTTGCCTGTAGTGTTTCTTTGGAGAAGTCTGATGTCAGCCTGATTGGTTTCCCTTTGAATGTTATCTGTTTCTTCCCTCTTGTCAGTTTCATTATTTTTTCCTTGTCTTGGATTCTTGGGAGCTTTACTATTATGTGTCTTGCTGTATTTTTCCTTTCGTCATGGAAGTTTGGTGTTCTTCTTGCTTCTTGTATATCAATTTTCAGCTCCTTCTTTGCGTTTGGGAAGTTCTCTTCAATTATATCCTTGAATATTTTCTCTCTTCCTACATCTCTCTCCTCTCCTTCTGGGATTCCTATAACTCTTATATTTCCTTTCCTCATGGAGTCAGATAGTTCCCGAAGTCTTTCTTCCGTCTTTTTCCTTTGTACTTCTCCTTCCTTTTCTGTTTTAGTTCTTTTTATTTCTGTGTCTTCAAGAGTACTTATTCGTTCTTCCATTTCATCTATTCTGCTTTCATTGCTTTTCCCAGAGTTCTTTAGCGCCTCCATTAATTCTTTGATCTCCTGCATTTCTTTTACTTCCCTCTTTAGGGACTCAATTTCATTCTTCTGGTCATTAATTATTTTTCCCTTATCATTGTTTTCCTTTATGACTTCTCTCAGTTTTTTAATCATGGCAATTTTAAATTCTCTATCTGGAAGGCTCAGAAGTTCTTCCAAGTTACTGTCGTTGCTATCTGGTAGATGGTTTTCTTTTTGCGGTGTGCTTTTTTTTTGAGGAGTTGCTGGGTTGCATGTGGTTTTTCTTCTCTCTACTGCCTGTTTTCTAATTTGCCGTATTCCTTGTGACACTGTGTTGCTGGTACTGGCCGGCATCTTGGGCGACCTTCCCAGCTCACCTCTGGCTCCTCTGGGGAACTTCTGCTGGTTTCACACAGTCTCCACCAAAGAAAGGTCCCTGCTGCAAATGCCAGTCCTGGGGACACGCTCCCCTGCACGCCCGGTCTGCCCCAGTCGTGGGTGCCGCTCCCCTCTGGGCTGGGACTGCAGGCTAGAAGGCGCCTGGCATGGGCAAGCCTCCCAGTTTACCTCTGGCTCATCGGGGAGCCTTCTGCTTGTTTCACAGTCTCCACCAAAGAAAGGTCCCTACTGCAAAATGCCGGTGCCGGGGACGCGCTCCCCTGCACGCCCAGTCTGCCCCAGTCGTGGGTGTCGCTACCCTCTGGGCTGGGACTGCAGGCTAGAAGGCGCCTGGCATGGGCAAGCCTCCCAGCTTACCTCTGGCTCCTCGGGGAGCCTTCTGCTTGTTTCACACAGTCGCCACCAAGAAAGGTCCCTGCTGCAAAATGCCGGTGCCGGGGACGCACTCCCCTGCACGCCTGGTCTGCCCCAGTCGTGGGTGCTGCTCCCCTCTGGGCTGGGACTGCAGGCTAGAAGGCGCCTGGCATGAGCAAGCCTCCCAGTTTACCTCTGGCTCCTCGGGGAGCCTTCTGCTTGTTTCACAGTCTCCACCAAAGAAAGGTCCCTGCTGCAAAATGGCGATGCGGGAACATGCTCCCCTGCACGCCTGGTCTGCCCCAGCGGTGGGTGTTGCTCCCCTCTGGGCTGGGACTGTAGGCTAGAAGGCGCCTGGCATGGGCAAGCCTCCCAGCTTACCTCTGGCTCCTCGGGGAGCCTTCTGCTTGTTTCACAGTCTCCACCAAAGAAAGGTCCCTGCTGCAAAATGCCCGTGCCGGGGACGCGCTCCCCTGCATGCCCTGTCTGCCCCAGCGGTGGGTGTCGCTCCCCTCTGGGCTGGGGCTGCAGGCTAGAAGGTGCCTGGCATGGGCAAGCCTCCCAGCTTACCTCTGGCTCCTCGGGGAGCCTTCTGCTTATTTCACAGTCTCCACCAAAGAAAGGTCCCTGCTGCAAAATGCCAGTGCGGGAACGCGCTCCCCTGCACGCCCGGTCTGCCCCAGCGGTGGGTGCTGCTCCCCTCTGGGCTGGGACTGCAGGCTAGAAGGCGCCTGGCATGGGCAAGCCTCCCAGCTTACCTCTGGCTCCTCGGGGAGCCTTCTGCTTGTTTCACACAGTCTCCACCAAAGAAAAGTCCCTGCTGCAAAATGGCGATGCGGGAACGCACTCCCTTGCACGCCCGGTCTCTCGTGAGACATTTAATAAATAACTCACAGCCTCTTGTGAACCTATTTATATTGTTTTTACCTTTGAAGAAATTATTTAAAAACAGGCTAGAAGGGAAATAAGCTCTAGATACTTTGAATTCTGCTGGATTCCAAACAGACCCTCAAATTCTTGGATAGAAGTGCATCCATGATGGATGTATTTAATTATATATCTTTTTTTTTTTTTAAAGATTTATTTATTTATCTATCTATCTATCTATTTATTTATTTTTTTATTTATACAAGCACTGGGTACAGACAGAAGTGCGGGAGGGTGAGAGAATTCACCAGAGCCAGAGCGGGGAGTAGAGCAGGCAGAAGGACCGAGGTGCACTGCTGAGGGGAGCAGCGGGTGGCAGGAGAGGTCTGCGCGCCATGTGGGATTCTCCTCCGGTGGCTGGGGAGCAGCCAGGGATCGAACCGGCGCTGCAGAGGCTGCGGGCAGCTTCGCAAGCCAGCGCTCAACTGCTGCGCCACCAGGGAGGCCCTTAATTATATATCTTAAATTCATATCGCCTATATGTTTCTGTGGCCTAAAAACACAAATATGTTTTTCACATGTGAAGCTTTGGGAAAATATGTTTGTAGCTTGTTGCCCTTATCCAAATATAGACCTAATTTCGCATGTGACTTGATGTCACTTTGCATTTTGGATGCCTCAGAAAAGCTGGATTGCATGATTGGCGCTCATACTATTAATCACTACACCAGCTTCACGCTCGAACTCTTTCCTCTGAAAAACAATTAGGCAAAGGAACGACCAGCCCTGTGATCTTTGCACATTGAACATGTAATGTTTGTGTAATAAAATGCCTTACTGCCTTAATTTCCTTAGAGCTGTCCTCATTGACTTTGATAATTAAGTCACCTCACCAGATATGTTCGCTGCCCCAAGTCTTCAGGAGATGTTTCTCACCCAGAGAACCACGTAAGATGATATTATAGGTAAAAAGACTGTTCAATTCAGGATCCCAATTTTTAAAAAAAAAGTGAAATTAATTTGAAAAAAAGTAAAGCTAACAGTGTTGGCATATTTTTTTTTAAAGTTCTATTTTTGATAATGTCAAATAGATGAAGTTGTCAGAATTACATAGAAATGGAAAGGAAAAAAATGAGTATCAGTGAAGTAGAATAGAGCACCCTGCAGTAGATCCATGTTTCTCTACAGTGGTTTAATGTTTGATAAAGTAATCATCCCAACAGTACTCTGTTTTTTGTTTTCTTTAATTTTTTACATCATTGTTCATTTTTAAACAATATTTGCTTCCCCTCACCCCCTCAGGTGTAGTCCCCATAGAATTTCCTTCACCAGTGCACCCGTGCACCATCACCTCAGTCCCCTGCGCTCTTCCTCCCTCTCCCTCCTCCTCCCCCCAACAGCACTTTTATTTTATTTTTTAAAGATTTATTTATTTATGCATATAAGAGCTAGGGTACAGGCCAGAGATGAAGGGGGTGAGAGGATTCACCAGAGACAGAGTGGGGAGCAGAACAGGCATATTGAAATACACTGCTGAGGGGAGCAGCGGGCGAGACAGGAGAGGTCTGCTATGCCATGTGGGTTTCTCCCTGGCTGGCTGGGTATTGAACTCATGCTGCAGAGGCTGCGGACTGCTTCATAGTGCGGTGTTTAACCCCTTGGGCCACCAGGGAGGCCCCCCAACAGCACTTTTTTTAAAAAATTTTTTTAAAGATTTATTTATTTATTTATACAAGCACTGGGTACAGTCAGAAGCACGGGAGGGTGAGAGAATTCACCAGAGCCAGAGCGGGGAGCAGAGCAGGCAGACTGAGAAAATACACTGCTGAGGGGAGCAGCGGGCGGCAGGAGAGGTCTGCGTGCCATGTGGGACCCTTGCCCGGTGGTGGGGATCGAACCAGCGTTGCAGAGGCTGCGGGCAGCTTTGCAAGCCAGCACTCAACCGCTGTGCTACAGGGGAGGCCCCTCAACAGCATTTTTAAAAGTGGTTTTTAAAGCCTTTTTTTTAAAAAAAGATTTATTTTTATATAAGAACTGGGGTACAGGCCAGAGGTGTGGGGGATGAGGGGATTCACCAGAGACAGAATGGGGAACAGAACAGACAGACGGACCAAAGCACACTGCTGAGGGGAACAGCGGGCGAGACAGGAGAGGTCCACCCCGCCATGTAGGTATCTCCCTGGCCGGCCGGGAATCGAACAGGCGCTGCAGAGGCTGCGGACAGCCTCACAGTGCTATGCTCAACCTGCTGTGCCACCAGGGAGGCCCGGTTTTTAAAGCCTTTTAGTGGAAATTATTTCCAAATTAAAGGAAAGTTACAAAACTAAGAATAATCCAACACCCAAACACGCCCCATCCGGATACACCAATGGTTTATGTTTTATCCTATATGCTCCGTTTGCTTCCTCAAATCCCATTGTTGCTGTTTGGGGCTGGAAATTCTTTGCCACGAGGGACTGACCTGTGTGAATATTCAGCATCATCCCTGGCCTCCATCCAATAGGTGCCAGTGACACCCCCTATTCCACAGGCCTCTGCTGCCTACAGCTGTGTGGTGGGGGTGGGTGGGAGGTGCCCCACACTCTTCTCCAAGCCCTCGGGGAGCTGTAGGGCATACCCTGGTGTGGCAGGACGGGGGAACCATCGCTGTACCCAAGCAGTGCACTTGGGTGGCAGGTGGGGAAACTCCTGCCTCTGTGGCCCAAGGGGATGCTGGGCTCAAACCCAGCTGGCACTGGGGGAGGGTTGCCTATAGGCAGTGGAGCTGAGGCTGCTGAGGCTGCTGAGCCTGGCTGTGGGAGCTCCCCCGAGGCTGCTTGCGCTGTCTGGGGTGAGACAGCCGGCAACTTGCGGCCTTAGAAACTCTTTGTTTCTCCAGCGTCCTGTTTGTTAGATAAACCCCATTGTAGTTGCACCCTGAGCCTGAATAGTCTTGAGACCCCACATACAGTGACCTGTCCCCATCCATGACACTGTCCTTTGGCACTGTCCTTCAGTACTGTTTTAATAGTTTGATTTAATAAACTTTAATGAATTTTTTTTTGAAGGTCCATTTTAGCCTCTTATCTTCTGAAGGAAAAACTCAACATCTTGGGCAAATTGGGGTGTCTGCTAAGCTGTGCAGGTTCTGTCGTGCTGATTATCCATTCCCCAAAATCTGAGAGTGTGACCACTCAGGCCGAGCTGGAAGAAAAACTGACCAACCCAGGTAACCCTTTCTGGCATCTCAGCAAGAGCTGCCCTCTCGGGGATGAGCCTGCAGGGGTCCCAGCCAACCCGAGGGCCTTCCAGACCCACTGAGACCCTTCCAGGCCCTCTGTTCTCCCTCCAGCACCGGTGTCTCTCGGCTGAGCCCCATCCTTGCTCACGAGTGTTCCTTGCTCACGAGAGCTCGGGTGCGTCTGTGACCCAGAGGAGGGGCCTGGGTGGCTAAGCTCCTCCGCAGCTGCTCCTCTTCTTCCCCACAGGCCTTCCCACTCTGCCTCCTCCAGGCCCTTTCCCCACTCCACCTCCCCAGTCGGAGTGTGGTTCGGGCTGGGGGGGAGGGGATGTTCTTGAGATGAACTGTCCACAGATAACAAGGGAGGACTGTAATTACATTTGGGGGGAGTCAGATTTTTGACTATGTTGAATGAGTATCCCTAATCCCTGTGTGGTTTAAGGGTCTAATATGTATCTGTGATAGTAAAATTTTATAGGGGTGAACCATTAGGGGGAAAAATATAAAATGATTCCTTAGGGGCTTGATGAGGAAAATAAAGGGTTGAAAAAGAATGATGTAAAGTTAGAGTCTTGAACATTTTGAGGGGTACAAACTGCTTTTTCTTAAAAAATAGATTAAGGTTGATCCCATGAAAACAGCTTTCCTGGCTGCAGGCTTTTCTTTCTGAGCCGTGCAGTTCACATAACTGCTGAGACTCACTGTCCACGCACCCTTCCAGCTTTGCACCCATGCCCACCACCACTCTGCCTACTTTTCCTTCCTCTTCCTCTGTGCTGCTCACCTTTGGGGTGTGGCCCCTCATGCTCCCCTTCCTCAAAGGCATATCAATGCCTGGGACTCTTGTGTAATGTCCAGTTTTATTCTGTCCCAGCTGGACAGCCCTTTGCAGCACTCCCTTGGCATGAGAGAAAGCCCAGCTGCGTTTCCTGAAATGAAGCGCGCACCTGCCTTCGGCGGCTTCTGTTGCCACTGCCACCCACCCCACCCCCTTCTCTCTCTGCCCACCACTGCCATCCCCATTTTGTAGGTCCGGCTCCCAAGCAGTGTCCGTGTCCTTCCGGTTCTCCTGCCCTGTAGCACCTTCCTGAACCTTCCACAAGAGCAGGGCTCACATTCCTTTTGTCATTGTTGGAGATGAGGAATCCCCTGCTTGCTGGGGTGCATATTCCAGCCCTGTTGGTCCAGCTTTATGACTTGTGAAGAATACAGCCTCGGTCCACACTACTTTTAACACAGTCAACATAATGCCCCCATTGTCATAAAGAATTGGCATGATGGTTACTTTACAATCCAGTAGAACTCTCAGGTGTAACCACAGAAGATCCCAAAACCAGCAGACCCCACACCATGTATGGAGTTGCTGAGAATCTGGAAGCTGCAAATACACACTGATATGGAGGTGTCGTGTTAACTGATTTAACCACTCAGAGGTCTTGTTATCCACTGTGGGAATCCTCTGAAATGGAGAGTAACTCTCGATGCTCTGAAAAATTCAGTGTATATTAAATCCATGCAAAAGTTACTTTGTTTTATACTTAAAATAGGCTCTAGGTCTAATTATTTAAAACGTATTTTTCATTTACGAGTCCGAGGCGACAGAGTAGGAGGACTTTTCATTGTGGGGAACTGTCTGCACATCCCAGGGCCGGGCCTCTGCCCAGTGGACATGACCCCTGTGACTGCAGCAGCCACAGCAGCCCTGCAGTTTCCCCACATATTCCCTATATGACCCTTTTGTTTCCCCACCTCAACCCACACCCCCAGGAAAATTCTGTTTGAACTGACTCTCAAGTGAGAAAATCCATCTTTTGAATGACTTAAAAAACATCTCAGAGGATTGTTGTTACAAAAATGTAATAGAAAGAGGGCTTTTTTATTGATATGTGGGGAATAATCTTTTGGAATGAACTCAGTGGGGCTGGTAGGCTCCACCAGGCCTCAGGGTACCCGCCTGCCGTCCGGGGTGCTGTCACAGCTGTGGCTGTACGTGGTGGTAATGGGGGGCTCCCTGCTGCACCCCTCCTAGTCACCGTGTACTCTGTTTTCCAGTGTTCGTCGGTTATCTGTGCATCGTGCTTCTCATGCTGCTGCTGCTCATCTTCTGGATTGCCCCGGCCCACGGGCCCACCAACATCATGGTCTACATTAGCATCTGCTCCTTGCTGGGGAGTTTCACCGTGCCTTCCACCAAGGGCATCGGGCTGGCAGCCCAAGACATCTTCCACAACAACCCCTCCAGTCAGCGCGCGCTCTGCCTATGCCTGCTGCTCCTGGCCGTGCTGGGCTGCAGCATCATCGTCCAGTTCAGGTACATCAACAAGGCGCTCGAGTGCTTCGACTCCTCCGTGTTCGGGGCCATCTACTATGTCGTGTTCACCACGCTGGTCCTGCTGGCCTCGGCTATCCTGTTCCGGGAATGGAGCAATGTGGGTCTGGTGGACTTCTTGGGGATGGCCTGCGGGTTCACCACTGTCTCGGTGGGGATTGTCCTCATACAGGTGTTCAAAGAGTTCAATTTCAACCTTGGGGAAATGAACAAATCTAATATGAAAACAGACTAGGATGCAGCAGGGGGTTGGGTGGCTCGGGAACAGGACGTGGGTGTGGTTTCTGGTCCTAATTTGATGTGAAGTAGAAGAGACCTGAATCTGGTATTGGAGTTGCCTGTATATTAATGGGTAAGCCAGTGAACACTGGGGGAACATTGTTCAGCACCAGGGTGGGGGTTTGGCCCTCTGCAGGAGGAAGTGCTAATTGGTTGTCCAGGGGTCATCTCTCTCTGAAGAGAGCAATCTCATGTTTTGCCATTAACCTGGAAGCTTTCATGAATTCTCTTTCCTTTTAAAGCATTTTAAACAATATTGAAATAGAAAATAAAGATGGGCTCTTTCTGGGTAGACTTTATAGGAGAGCAGGTAGTCTTATGTAGAAGATTGCTTTGGAAATGGGAGAAATTGTCATCCTGAAACCTGACTCTGTACAGTAAATTTGTAATTGTGTTATTTTGATTTAAGCATTGAGCATGTGTAACATTCGGGTACCACATCCAAATAGGTATATACATTTAATTGTTTTTATTCCTCTAACAAGCTCTCCCACCCTTCCCACCCCCCACACACACACTCCAAGAAATTTTAATTGCCAAGAGAGAGAAGTGAATGGATATGCTGCACTGTTCCATTTGCAAGATGACTTTCCAATAGCTCAAATCAATTTCAGTGCCTTTATCACTTGAACTATTCACTTAATTTGACTATTAACTGTGTGTATGTTCTTTTAGATAGAATAATGCAACCTCTTTAATTATACTTTAATATTTCACTATTCGAAATATAAATGTTTAAAGCAGTTAAAAATAATATATATTTAGTTGTTGGAAGAGAGTCAAGACTAAAAGCTACATTAGAGCAAATTGACCCTTTTAGCATGTAGTTATATTCCAATTACAGACAATTGGCTTAAGTAGCATGAGGTATTTTATTTACATTTAATCTATCTAACTGGGATCCAGTATCAAATATATCCACTTTCTCTTTTTGCAAGCTTTGTTGCCACTCAGAAGAAATAAGTTATTTAATTTTATTAATAAAGCTGTGAAATGAGAGAGTAACTGTTCAGTAGCACTTAGTGAATTTCCTAAAGTAAAGAAACAAGTTAAAGGACTCAGTTAAGCTAGTCTCTATTATGTGTTTTGAATTTTCAAAAGAAGTTTTAGCAAAAATAAAATCAATTGAGTTATCTCACTGTTGTTTGAGAGGTCAGAGAACTTCAGCCTCTCATTACATTTCTGAAATGGAAAATAACCATTAATTATGCTAGTAGTTGGATCCAAGAGGTTATTCATTTATCTACAGTAACCTTCCCTGTGTATTAATTGGGAGCAAAGCACAAAATGATGCAGATATTGTATCAGGTGATCACATATTTCATATGCAGTGTTTTATCTAAATAGAGAGCTATGCCACGTTGAAAGCTGGGATTGGGTAAGGTAGATTTGGTGAAGTAGAAACTTATGTATGAAATTAAGTATGAAATTTAGTAACATCCAATGAAAATTACTAAGGAAAAAATTATTTTCAGGCAAAAAGAACATTTTTAAATTGAAAAAAAAAAAAGTCATTTCCTAAAGAGTTGAATACAGAGGCTGAAGAAAATGGGGATAGGTTAACAAAGAGCAAATCCCCTTTCTGAATTCAAAGTACATGTAATGATTGTGGTTTGTCAGTGATTTGTGAACTATGAGAAATGACAAGATTATTATTTTTTAAATCAGTATTTTTAGGAATACAGGCCTTAACTTATTGAACTGAACTTTCTGAAAAAATAATGTAGCAGTATTAATATACTTTTAGGCATAAATATAGTTTCATAGGTAAGGAATTTGAGGTATTCAAAGAATACAAGCATAAAGGAAAATTATCATGAGTATTTTGTTACAATTTACAAGCAGAATTTAATTTCAAAGCAGAGTTGGTCTTTGTTACAGTTCATCCAGGATTATCCCATGAATCCTCAGTGGTGATATTTTCTTGATGATCTTCCTATGATTTTTTTCAGAGTAAAACAAAATCTCTGTATTAATGGCTCGACCCCTCTTGAAGGTGACTGGCCCCCAACAGTCAGACCAAGTTTATGTCTGTCCAGCAGATTACTTTCATAGGATTCACAGCATTCCTTCAGTGGAACCAAGTTCACATTATCGTTTGTATTTCAAGGTGGAATGAGCCTCAGAGTAATCTAAAAGCCTAAATCCCAATTTTAACATAAAGCATATAACTTACGGTTTAATACAGTTATTTTATAAATTGATGTTTTGTCATTCATTCTGAATTGCAAAGAAAAAGCCGTGAAGTGGGAGTTTTAGAGGCGGGCTTAGAATGAAGGAGGCTCCCCCACTGGCCTGGTTATAAAGCAAATGAACACTTTCCTTCCTATACTGTTTATAGTTTTATATCTGCTGAAACTAAGAAAAAACACCTGACTACTTGATTTCATGCCTTCTCTAAAATCACATTTCTGATCACAGTTTGCAGATTTATTCTGCTTGGACACTTAAATAGACCATTTCTCTCCTACCTGGACAAGGCCTTGTTTTCTCATCTGAGTCTTTGCATTTAAAAAGGTGACTTCCTGTTCTGCTCACTGATGAGAGATAGGGCCTACTGAGGATCTAACACAAGTCAAACATTGAGATTATCCCTGAGTGTTTTTGCCATTCTGAAAGATGGCTCCATCTCTATGGAGAAGGTTTTGGAGGGGAAGGGCAGTCTGCTCCCTGCCACCTGTGGGCTGGGAAGTGCCCACAGCTGGAACCTAGGGAAAAAATCATCATACAGATGTCTTTATTGTCTCTGCACATTAGAATGTTAGTGAAATATGCTATGGTGCACTTGGTTCAGCAATAAGAAATAGTCTTTTAATTCCTATTTTTGAAACCTATTTGTTATATTCAGTTTTAGCTTCAGCAGTTAATTTCAGGAATAGTAGGCTGATCTTTGTTCTTTTTCTTTGGGTTTCATGTTATTTTCTGATAGAAGCGAGAGTAGTTAAAGTGTGTCATCACCTCCTGTCTCTTCAACAACTAAGCTCCTCGTGAATACTGTACTCACTCCTGAGGCTAGTTCCTAAGCATCTGTACATGCTTGAGATGTAGTGTCTTCCAGGTGTGGATGAGATTTCAGAGCATGGAGACTGAGTGTTGGGAGCACAGTCACAGTGACCATGACTGTGTGGCCTGGTTCTTGGTAGGAGGTGATCACTGTCTCCTCCAAGCTGCTCAGTTAATCTGGAAGGTCTGAGCATGTCCTCTCTGGGCAGCCATCCTCTTCTCTGATGCCAGCTAGACACTCCTGGGGGCTTCCTGTGACTGAACAGGAGACTGGAAGAAAGGAGAAAACTCGGGGTTTGATCTATTCATGACTTTCTGCTTGGCCAGTGGTCAGAAGAAGTTGTCCTTCTCACTGTGTGTGACCCCACAGAAGTAGTTCACTCACGAAGCAGGAATCTTGCTGTGCCACCTTCTCAGGGACCAAAAAATAGAAATAATTCCTTAGTGTTAACCTTTCCCCCCCCAAGACTTGTCCATGTTAGTTTTTCGGGTGTTTAACTTATAGCCGTAGCTAGAGGTCTGTTAACTCCAGTTGGAAAGAGAAAAGATCAAGTTGCACACCAGTCACAGCATAAAACAGTTTTCATATAAAATACCTCGATTTTCTGCATTCCTCACTTCTGCCTCACAATTGTACTGGTGATGAATTTTAAAGGTCTGTCCTTTTCACATCTGGCCAGATTTTTATACCTCCATCATATACTTGAAAAGATTAAAAATTATAGAAAAGGCAATGAGAATTTTGGCCCAGTATCACTACTCTGTTCAGACACATTCTCACATGCTATTAAATGCAACAAGTGAATTATATTTTAAGAATATGTAACTTTATGTTACATAAAAAAATGCCTAGGACAAGACTGATACTCAGTATAACAACTTCAGTTATGTAAACAAATACCAATTTCAGATATCCCATGTGATCAAAAGTGTAGTCTAGGGCTCAGAGCATGAGCAGGGGAGAAGCATTTGTTTGTTCTTTATTTTCTCTTGAATTGTGCAACTACAGGTGAGTCACTTAACCTTTCTGTGCCTCAGTTTCTCTACCTCTAAAGGGGTGGGATGGTTCTCCAAATCTATGTTTTTGATCGAGAGCTTGCACTTGTAGCATGTGCCACGGTCTCCCAAGGGAGCGAGTTCGGGACTGCTCTTGAGTGACACAGTGGAAATTCACTTGGCTTGCCCTGGGCATCCCCGTCTGCTTGGGACCACGCTATAGACACGATGCTTCAAGCACAGAGCGAGCAAAGGCAGCACTGTAAAGTTTGCATGACTCCATGAAGCTTTAATTTTCCTTTTTTTTGTTTTAAGAGGAAGTGTTTTATATATTCTGTTGTAAAATATGGAAAATTAAACAGGGACTTTTAAAGGCTGCACTGAAAATTCACATTTTGCTGGTGTGATGAGCTTCTCTGACATTCTGCATAGGTTTGACTGTGTTATGTAGAAGATTCAGTGACCTGTAGATCAGATCTGTTCTATTGGTTGAATTTGTAGTGAATGTTGCTGAACTTCCTGCTTCCAAGCAGCTCAACCCCGGCCATGAATGACCCAACCCCAGGTGAATGTCAGGAGCTCCCAAACCACTAGTGCCAAAGGGTCATTGAAAAGCTCAGAACATTTCTTTTTTGAAGAATATAAATAATTTGCCCCCCACCCCCATGTTAGTGTTTTTGCATTTTGGAAAAATTTAAGGGTATTTTTCAGCAGCATTCCTGAGTGTTTTTTGCCTTTTTAAAAGAATATTATTTTCTTTTAAAATGGAATATAGTTGTTAAAAAAGGATGAAGACTAGGTAAAAATGTAAAATGTTGATCAGTTGCATAAAAGTTTTTTTCATGTAAATGTGTCAGGGGAGCTTCCAATTAGCATACATACCACACATTTTGTCAATGGCTAAGAATTGCTTTTATTTTGCTTTATAGAAGTAGGCATAGCATGTTGTAACTGCCTTATGTAAATAGGCTATTTATTAAGTTTTCCAATAATATTTATTAATCTGTATGTGTTTTAAAATAAAATAACTTATTTCTAGCTGAACAGTCGTTTTTTTTTACCCATCACTTGAAATGTTTGTCTCAGGTTCAAGAACACTCTTACTTCCTCAGATATTTCCCATTTTCTTTGTAGAAACAAATGATCTGAGTCTTCATAATTATGCAGAAAATGTCCACCTGTGCCTATTTTAGGAGCAAATTTATTATGTGTGAAGGAATTCACCACCCAGTGATTACCTTCTGATACAATGAATTGATGGCATTATATATTTTTTTAAAGATTTATTTATGCATGCAAGAACTGGGGTACAGAACAGAGGTGTTGGGGGTGAGAGGATTCATCAGAGACAGAGTGGGGCAGACTGACTGAAATACATTGCAGAGGGGAGAAGCGGGAGGTCAACTCGTATTGCAGAGACTGCAGATAGCTTCATAGTGCTGCTTCTTAACTCCCTGTGCCACCAGGGAGACCCCAAAAGTCAGCTATATTTTATCTTTTTTTTAAAAGTTTGTTTTTTTAAAGATTGATTTATTTATTTATACAAGCACTGGGTACAATCAGAAGCGCAGAAGGGTGAGAGAATTCACCAGAGCCAGAGCAGGGAATAGAACAGGCAGACAGACGAAATACACTGCTGAGGGGAGCAGCGGGCGCGGCTGGAGAGGTCTGTCGCGCCATGTGGGCCCCTCGCTGGAGGTCGGGGATCAAACCGGTGCTGCAGAGGCTTGCAGGTATCTTCGCAGCCCAGCGCTCAACCGCTGCGCCACCAGGGGAGGCCCAACTTTTACACATTTTATGGTAAATAACACTATTTTAGAACAGAAAATTAAAGAATCATAACTCATTTTAAATATCCAAATATCAAAAATCATCTAAATCTTCATTAATGTCTTATAAGTCATTTCATTAAATAAGAGGAATGTTTTATTTGAGCAAATTTTTTCCTTTTTGTATGCAAAGAATTATTTATTTATTTAAAGATTATTTATGCATACAAGAGCTGGGGTACAGGCCAGAGATGTGGGGGGGTGAGAGGATTCACCAGAGATAGAGTGGGGAACAGAACAGACAGACTGACTGAAATACACTGCTGAGGGGAGCAGCGGGTGAGATAGGAGAGGTCTGCTTCGCCATGTGGGTTGCTCCCTGGCCGGATGGGGATCGAACTCATGCTGCAGAGGCTGCGGATTGCTTCATAGTGCGGTGCTTAACCCCTTGCGCCACCAGGGAGGCCCTGAAAATATTTATTTACTTAAATTTTTATCAAAGTATACGTGCACAGAAATCAGGAACAGACATTTTCACGAAACACCAAATGTTTCTATAGATAACCCTTTCTACACAGGTTTTTGGGGTTGTGAAATCAGTGAAGTGCCAAATTCTCAAAAACATGCCCTGGTTGGTTACTAATATGGAACTGTTAGTTCTAACTGCTAGTGAAGCTAGTGATGAACCTGAGCTCCACACCTAGTGATGGGCTGGGAGGAGGCTGAGAAGGGCACCACACATAGTTTAGGGATCTGCACATACACACATTATTTCACTTGTGACCTGTTTGCTCTGAGTTAACTTTCCAGTCCAGGAGGCGCCTGCAAGAGTGATGGATGCCATTTCTGTCAGAGACTGAGCTATCCCAGGAGTGAAGTGCTCTCAATCCAGATGCCAGCAGAGGTGGAGCTGCTGGGAAGACGGGACACCTCCCAGAAGTTGTTAACCGCCTGGAGTGAAGGCTGTTCACTGATAATTAACTGTCTTTGTTGAACTTACTATAAAATAGCCTATTAGAGATGAGATGTTAAAAAGGTTTTTCTTTGGGGCCTCCCCGGTGGCTCAGCGGTTGAGCGCTGGGTTGCGAAGCTGCCCGCAGCCTCTGCGGCGCCGGTTCGATCCCCGGCTGCTCCCCTGTCACCGGAGGAGGGTCCCACATGGCGTGCAGACCTCTCCTGCCGCCCGCTGCTCCCCTCAGCAGTGTACATCGGTCCTTCTGCCTGGTCTGCTTCTGGCTCTGGCGAATTCTCTCACCCTCCCGTGCTTCTGACTGTACCCAGTGCTTGTATAAACAAAACAAACCAAATAAATAAATAAATAAATAAAACATGCCTCTATTAAAAAAAAAAAATAAAAAGGTTTTTCTTTGTCTGTCTCTCTCTCTCTCTTTCTGCATACATGAACTGGGGTGTACGCCAGAGGTGCAGGGGTGAGAGGATTCACCAGAGACAGAGCAGGAAGAGAACAGGCAGATCTACGGAAGTACACCGAGGGGAGCAGCAGGCAAGGAAGGAGAGGTCTGCTGGGCCATGTGGGTCAGATCCCTGGCCTGGGATTGAACTTGGTGCGGCAGTGGCTGCCAACATAGCTTTATAGTGCTGAGACTTAACCACTCGGGGGGGGGGGCGCCTAAGTTTTTTTTTTTTTTTTTTGTTAAGAGCTTAAGCTATCTCATGATCTATGCTTGCGCATTCACAGTATATATAGTACATTAGATATTAGAAAACTGATTTGGGTGCCTCCCTGGTGACCCAGGGGTTAAGTTGCAGCACTATCACCCCTACAGCCTGAGTTCAATTCCCAGCCAGGGAGCTAACCCAGATAATGATGCAGCAGAACTCTCCTGTCTTACCCACTGCTCCCTTTAGCAGTGCATTTCAGTAAATCCACCTTTTCTGCTCTCCACTCTGCCTCTGGTGAATCCTCTCACCTCCTGCACCTCTGGCCTGCACCCTAGTTCTTTTACAAAATAAATGTTCAAAAAAAGTGATTTGGGCACTTAAGGAGCCTGTATCATTAGCAATGTATACACTTATAAAAACAATGCGTGTGGGCCTCCCCAGTGGTGCAGGGGGTTGAGCACCGTGCTATGAGGCTGTCCACAGCCTCTGCAGCACGGGTTCAATTCCCGGCTGGCCAGGGAGAAACCCATATGGCACAGCAGACCTTTCCTGCCTCGCCCGCTGTTCCCCTCAGCAGTGTCCAGTCCATCTGCCTGTTCTGCTCCCTGTTCTGTATCTGACGAATTCTCTCACCCTCCCGCGCCTCTGACTGTACCCCAGTTCTTGTATAAATAAATAAATCTTTAAAAAAAATTTAAAAAAGAAAAAAAAACCCAAAAGCAATGCATGTAATGTGACAGTAAGTGTCAGGTAGTGGCTGGGTTAGTGAATGTAAGAGAAGCCTGTTAGCTACAACATGAGAGAAAGATGGTTAGATGTGGCAGAGTTTTGCTTGGGATGATGAGAATACTGGCAGAAAAAAAAAAAAAAACCTAGCAAATTCAAATTCATTTGTTAGGTTAAACTAACAATTTCTAGACATTCTTTTACTTTCATTATGATTATCTGCCTCCTAAAGTTACATGTTATGATTTATTGCTACATACCAGCCCATTTCAAACAGTGGTTTAAAACATCCTTTTTATTTATTTTTTTAAAGATTTATTTGCAGGGAGGGGATGGTAAGAGGACTCACCAGAGACAGAGTAGGGAGCAAAACAGGCAAACTGACTGAAATACGCTGCTGAGGGGAGCAGGGGGCAAGACAGGAGAGGTCTGCTGCTCTATGTGGGCTGCTCCCTGGCAGGCCAGGGAATCGAACTCATGCTGTAGAGGCTGCGGACTGCTTCATAGTGCGGTGCTTAACCCCTTGCGCCACCAGGGAGGCCCTGTCACTGGCACAGTTTTAAGGACTTTACCTACTGGCCTCATCTCTGGCCTCAATCATGGGTCAGTGGGGCAATTTACCAGTTGCTCTACTCCAGTAATCTGCAAACTCGTCTAGGCTTCTCATCATGATTTAGGTTGGGAACCACCACATTTTCTGGGCTAAAGACAACCCAAAGAGCGAGGCAGGTTCAGGGGATGGAGTAAGGCTGCAAAGTCCTGTAGAATGTGTGGAGACAAGGATGGGTAGAAAGCCAGAGCCATTTCTCACCAATCTATCACATCATCAGAGAACAACTTGCCAACAGTTTCTCAATACTCAATGTAATTCTTTACTTGGCTATGTCATCTAGGTCCAACTTGAATGAGACAAAAAAAAAGATGCAAGAAAGGATCCTCTGATCGGGCCTCCCTGGTGGCGCAAGGGGTTAAGCACCACACTATGAAGTAATTCACAGCCTCTGCAGCATGAGTTTGATCCCCAGCCTGCCAGGGAGAAACCCACATGGTGAGGCAGACCTTTCCTGTCTCGCTCGCTGCTCCCCTCAGCAGTGTATTTCGGTCAGTCTGCCTGTTCTGTTCCCTGCTCTGTCTCTGGTGGATCCTCTCACCCCCTGCATCTCTGGCTTGTATCCCAGCTCTTGTATGCATAAATAAATAAATCTTTAAAAAAAAAATTAAAGGGGCCTCCCCTGGTGGCGCAGTGGTTGAGTGCTGGGCTGCAGCAGCCTCTGCAGCGCCGGTTCGATCCCCGGCCACCGGCGAGGGTCCCACATGGCGCGCAGACTTCTCCTGCTGCCCACTGCTCCCCTCAGCAGTGTACTTCGTCAATCTGCCTATTCTGCTCCCTGTTCTGGCTCTGGTGAATTCTCTCACCCTCCCCCACTTCTGACTGTACCCAGTGCTTGTATAAAATAAATAAATAAAAATCTTTAAAAAAAATAAAGGATCCGCTGATCCAGTTCTAAAATGCACATTTGTTGTCTGGTTGCCAATCTCACAGATTAAAAGCTTTAAAATTAGAAGCTGCATAATCACACCAAAAGCAGGTGGTCAGGGGCTGTGTAGTGTGGACCATAACAATCTAGTAAGATTACATTCTGAAAAGAGCCCATTATATTTGGCATTTTCTGGCTCAATATGTTTTAGAAATGATTGTATTTCATATAATGGTGTTTTTCTTTTTAGTCAAAAGCTGGGATGATATCTGTAAAAGACATTTCCACCAAGGCATTGATTTATTGTCAATATTAAAATAAATCTGTATTATTTTAGGCCTTACACCCTATTTCACTAGTTGCTTTTCCCTCCTTCTTATAAATGACCCTCTGTCTTTGTTCCTTTTAGAGGAAATCATGATGGTGGTGGTGGTTGGGAGGGCGGGGTCCCCAGGGAATTTCTCCATTGCAAGATATCTCAAGGCAGGATGTCCATCAATGGGTGTGAAACAGAGCAAATCCCCAAGAAGAGAATGACCTGGTAAAAGCAAATACTTAGAAACAGCAAAAACCACTTTACTTATATTGAGAAAAGGGAGTGAGGGGGAGAGGGTGGGTGGGAAAGAGCGAGGGAGGGCAGGCGAGAGAATGAATGAATTTATAGGCCAGCCTGTAGTTGCAAGGATGTGGTCCTTCCTACCCCAAAATGGCCAGACATTCCATGGGCACCCCTGTTGAGTGTTTTTAAGTCCTACATAGGCACTCAGCTCTGCTCCGAGTTCCCAAAAGACCTCCTTCAGGAATTCTTCACAGCATGCTGCCAGTTATAATGCAAGATAGCTGAGATATTTGTAGCTTAGAAATGGAGGCAGAGTTTGGAAAGCTCACTCTGCTATGAGACTCCCACCTCACCAGCTCGCCTCTTCTAACAGGTGTCCTACGTGTTTCATGAAACAATAAATCTCTGCCCCAAGTGAAAAAGGACCGACTTCCACAAAACCACAAGCGCCCCAAGAACGCACCTACTCCAGGATTTCCATGAGTGAACCTTCGGGATGAAGGGGCCCCACGCTCGGCCCCGCCCCGCCCCTCCGCGGCCCCGCCCCGCCCCTCCGCGGCCCCGCCCCGCCCCCTGAGCCCTCAGCGCGGAAGCCCCGCCCCCTGCCCTCTCGGAACCCTGGCCCCGGGCGTCGCCGCTGACCGCCCGGAGAACTCGCGTTTTAAGTAAGCGCCATACGTAGAGTACTTAGATTTTGACCACTGGGTCCGCAAACGCTATCCAGCAAAACAATGCCTCCAGCCTTCGGCCCCTCGGCCCGCCCTCCACTCACCAGCGCGGGACGAGGAAGCCGGAGCCCACCCTAGCGGGCGCGGGGGCGGGACTCCGCGGGCGGCACTGCGCACGCGCGCGCAGCCTCTTGCGTCACTCGGCCGCGCCCAGGATCTCCGCGGCTCTGGCCTCGGGCGGGGCTGCGACGGGGCCGGGGGTCGTCGGAGGCAGCTCCCCTCGCTTCTTCCCGATGGAGGAGGCGGCGCGCGCGGCTGCGGTCCCGGATGCGTGCCCTTCCCGTTGGACCGAGACGAAGGCGCCGGCCGCGCGAGCGCAGAACGGGGTGGCCCGTGCGGCCTGTGTGGGGGTGTGAGCGGAGGTGACCCGGGCCGCGTCGCGGAGGGGAAGCCGCGCGGCCGCCGGGACGGGGTGAGGGCCCCGCGCGTTCACGCGTCTGGCCGGCGCCGCGAGGCCGGGGCCAGCCCGCCGGGCCTGGGCGGGACGGGCCCGCGGCGCCCTGCCTTCCCCGGGGGCTCCTGGAGCACGTGTGTGCTGGGGAGGGAGCGCTGGTCCTCGCGCGCGGCGGCGAGGAATCCCACGGCCGACGAGCTGGTCATGAAGTCCCGCGGAAACCTCCCTTGGTTTCCAGGGCGCGTGTCGTGAAGTTCATTGAAATGGTTTTATTTTGCTGCGGTGAGTTTTGGAAGATTGTCTCCGCTATTGCGGAGGTAGTAACGGAGAGCTGAACACTCTCTGGAAGTCTTCTGTAGCTTGAACGTGCTGTTTTAATTTCCTGGCTTTATTATGAAGTTACCGAGGCCTCTCCTGTGCGTACAGCTGTGCAAAACTCAGTGTTTCCTTCTGTGTGTCTTTAATCTCTTTGCTAGATTTTTTTTTCCAATTCGTTTAATACAGGACTGCGTCTTGTCCGGTTTCTATTTGTAGAAATTCTTCATCATGTGCCCAGTTTGTCCTTTTTTTTTTTTTTTTTTTTTTGGTGAGAGGAAATATGAGAGAATGGAATTCTTTATTTCTTTCATTCCAGGATGATGTGGCGAAACAGGATGTTAGGCCAATTGAGTAGGCTTTATGTTAGTTGGTAATAAAGGGAGTATAGAGGTTAGTAACGAAACCTTTAGAAATAATGAGTAACTTCATTAGTCTTTTTGCCTACTTCTGTATTTTCTTCTTTCCAGGCCGGAACTACTCTGCCAGGGTTTAAAACTTTAAATGAGAATAAAGGGTAGTATTTACGAGGAAATGAGAATGAATAAATCATCTCTAACCTCTTCCAGCCTTTTTTTCATAAGAGAGACCATATTAAACTTACATGTAAGTTAAATTTTAATTTATAATGAATGTTGCTAAATTAGGTTGGAGATTTAGTTTCTGTAGTATTTATAAAGTACTGTTTTATAAACATAATTAGGCAAATGACAGGTTGGAAAAAAATTAAAGCTAAGTAGATAACAGTAGATATCAGGCAGGAAGACTAAGAACTCTTGAAGTTTTAATATTATGTGGGCAGCCCAAATAGAAGTAGAATTCAGTGGACACTTAGGTACCATTTCAGGCTGTATAACTTTCTCTGTGGTCCTTTGCATGTGACTTAACTTCTGGGAGATTTGCTTTCTTTAGCTATAAATTGGGGGTAACGAATGCCTTCTTTTCCTTGTTGTATGTATTACAACTAGTGTATATCAATCACCCAGAACAGTATAGTAATAATTACACTAGTTTTCAGGATATTTGTATTGTATAAAAATACCCTGCTGAGATATTCTCCTACCCTTGCTCTCTCACACTTTCAGTCTTAGATCTCTCCCTCCCTCCTTCCCTCCCTCTCTTGCTCCCTCCCTCCCTCCCTTATTGGTTTGTAGCTTTGTAGAAGTTTCAGGTGCACACAACCTTATACTTCCACATATGTATTTACTGCATTGTGATCAATACCAAAAGTGTAGTTTCCATCCATCACCATACATTTAACCCCATTGCCAGTTTTATCCCCCACTCCCACCCCAGCTCCTGGTTCCACTCTGGTAATCACTTTTCTGTTGACAGAATGTAAGAGTTATTGTTGTAGTAGTCTGTCTTTTTTTTTAGATTTGTTTATTTATACATACAAGAGCTGGGGCACAGGCCAGAGGTGTGGGGGGTGAGAGGATTCACCAGAGACAGAGTGGGGAACAGAGCAGGCCGACTAACTGAAATATACTGCTGAGGGGAGCAGCGGGCTAGTCAGGAGAGGTCTGCTGCGCCATGTGGGTCAGCTCCCTGGCCAGGGATCAAACTCATGCTGCAGTGGCTGTGGATAGCTTCCCAGCCCTGTGCTTAACCCCTTGCGCCACTGGGGAGGCCCTAGTATTCTCTCTTGTCCTAGAACACTGCATACTCTGATCACTCAGTGATTTTGCACTTGCTTCTTCCTCTTTTCTTTTCGCATCTTTTCAAGCCTTTGCTCAGTGTTACCTTAGCCACTAAGCTTCCAGCCAACCCTAGTTAAAATAGCCCTCCAGCCAACTCCCCAATGCCTGTAAACATGCTCTACTATTCACCGTAGCGTTTATCACCTTCCTATGAAATGTCCTTATGTGTGTTTCGATCAGAAGGTAAACTTCACGAGGGCCAGGTTTTGGTCCATTTTATTTATTGCTACCCCAGTTTCTGGAATACAGCGTGAACTCATAGAAGTATTTATTGAGTAATGGGAGAAACATACCATTTGTCCATAGGAGCCACCGCTGACTCACATGCATAAGTAACCTTAATACCTGCCAGAAAAGTATCCAAAGAGAGATGTATATTAAAGGTTAGGAAATTCAGAAAAGATTGATTACACTGGTTTTTGGAATCAAAGCAGGGCATCATTGTATTTTAAACGGGGTCCTGAAAGATGAAAGAAATAATATATACTAAGATAACGAGGAGGGAAAGGAGTAGGTAAGAATGGCAGAAGTGGGGCCTCCCTGGTGGCATAAGGGGTTAAGCCCCATACTTTGAAGCAATCCACAGCCTCTGCAGCATGAGTTCTATCCCCGGCCAGCCAGGGAGCAACCCACATGGCACAGCAGACCTCTCCTGACTCGCCTGCTGCTCCCCTCAGCAGTGTACTTTGGTCAGTCTGCCTGTTCTGTTCCCCGCTCTGTCTCTGGTGAATCCTCTCTCCCCGCCCCCCGCCCACATCTCTGGCCTGTACCCCAGCTCTTGTATAAATAAAAATAAATAAATATTAAATCTTTAAAAAAAAAAAAAAGAATGGCAGGAGTGTGTGATCTTGGGTAGGACACAGGGTGTGTGAAATACATAAAGACAATCCCTGATTCACAACGGTTTCACTTGCTGATGGTGCAAAAGTGATAGTTATTCAGTACAAACCCTACTACAGGTCTTTTCCTGGGCTAGTGACATAATACTTTCTCAGGCTATGGTTAAACTGCAGCTCCCAGTTATTACTTAGCCACATAGGAAAACAACTAATATTCTGCAGACTATTAGCTTTTGGTACAATATTTAATAAATTGCATGAAACATTCAACACTATTGTAAAATGAGCTTTGTGCGAAATGATTTTGTCCAACTGTAGGCAAATGTTGTGTTATGACCATATTTAAGGTAGGCTGTGTTAAGCTACAGTATTTGACAGGTTTGGTATATTAAATGCATTTCCAACTTAGGATATATTTAGTTTACAATGGGTTTATTGGGACTTAGCCCTATTGCAAGTTGAAGAAAATCTGTAGAATTGGGAAATAAAATTTAAAAGGCAGGTATGGAATAAATGATGAAAGGTCTTTAGTAACTGGGTTATAAAATGTGGACGTCATTCTGTAAGTTGTGGTAGCCATTCCAAATTTTTTAAGTTAGAGGGGCTGGCAGAATGTTTGATAGAGCAATGTGGAGAGCCGTGTGTTGAAGCTGGCTTGGAATGATGAGAAACAAGGCGATTCAGGGCTGTGCTGCAGTAGCCGCCTTGTGTCCTCAGCCCTTGTGTCCAGTTTGGGTGACGGGGGTACTGCAGCAGGTAGGAGAGTTTCATATGCCATTTGGGCATCTTCCACCTCTGGGGCTACGTGGGGGAGGCTGAGGATGAGTAGCATTGGATTCTAGACCTGCTTTTGCTGAGAGCTTTCTCATGCTGCTGAGACGTTGGCATCTTTGTGGTGGTTTTCTCTTTATGAGGCCCTGACCTCATACCTCGTCAAGCTTTTGTGAAAATTAATTGTCAAAAGTACAATGACAAGTTCAAAACTATAAAAACATACTTCGACTGGGAAAATTTTTGAAGTCAGCTAACATTAGTAATTGTGTTGCCTCGTATTAGTCATTTTGTAAAAGTCAATTATAACTTAGACTTTCCTTATAGATGGCAGAATGCTGGTCCATTTCTTTTTCTGTTTCTTAAATTAATGTATTCTCCATATTTTAGAAGAAGGTGGACCAGTGTCATAATTTTACCTTTTTTGAGATATACTTCATTTTTGATACACTTGCATTTAATAAAATTTAGTGTTGTAAGTATTCGTAAGTATTAGTAAAATCAGTTGTGAATATTAAGTTGATTAAAATTTAGAAAGCTAGAACTTCTATCAGTCTTTAAAGGTATGTTTAAAATTTAAATAGGTTATTTTCAGTTTACTTAAGCAGTGGACTCCTTGAGGACAGGCACTTATGATCACTTTCATGACGCCACTGCTTGTCACAGAATAAGTGTTCAGTACTTGTTTACTGAAGGACAGCCACAGATAAGTAACAGTACTGGGGACTAAGTGTGTGTATGTTGGGGGCAGGGTGGCAGCTTCTATCTTAATTCTTCTGAGAGAGGAGATGGACAGATTACCACCTGAAGTTTGTCATTTCTGATTTGGGGAGCTTGTTGAAGTGAAACTGTTTTCTTGTTTAACTGTCTTTAAACCTGACCCTGCCTCCGAGCAGTCCTTAAGAATTAAAAAATATCTCTATTTCAGGCTCTCCCAGCGTGATTGACCTTCAGTTACAGGGAGTGGGAGCTGTACATCACTAGATCTGAGAATAGTGAAGCAACTCATTCCCTTCTGGACATTCACACTGATGTCCTGTTTTCAAACTGTAAGTCCAATGAGAGAATTTATTCATGTACTTTGTGGCTGAGGCTGCTTTATCATTTGGCTTGCAAATTTTATGTTACTTGCAAGACTCAGCACTCTCCCCACCTCTTCCCACCCCCAACTGGTATAGTTCCATCAGTGAACAAACAAAATAAATAACTAAATGTAATTATAAGTTCATTCATTCATTCATTCATTCATTTATACAAGAACCGGGGTACAGGCCAGATGTGTGGGAGGGTGAGAGGATTCACCAGAGACAGAGCGGGGAACAGAGCAGGCAGACTGACGAAACACACTGCTGAGGGGAGCAGCAGGTGAGATAGGAGAGGTCTACTGCGCCATATGGGACCCTCGCCTGCCGGCTGGGATCAAACTGGCACTGCAGAGGCTGCCGTACAGCCTCACAGCGCGGCGCTCAACCGCCTGCGCCACCAGGGGAGGCCCATAAGTTAATTTTTTTTCAAATTTTTAGGTTTATTAGGGAAGGGGGAAAGGGAAAAAGAGATACCTGTATAGGTACAGGCAGGCAGGGAGAAGAGCCGCCTAAAAAAATCTTATAAATCAAGTTAGCTACTCTAAATGAGTGCCTTTTGTGGGGAAGTCACACAAAGAGACAAAAAATTGTCATTAAGGGTCTTGAAAGAGTTTGTCTTTGAAGATAGAACAGTAATTGAGAATTAACTTTTATGAGGATGGCTATAAGTAAGTATAAAGGAGAGAAAATACCTGTGGGCTAGAGCTGTTGGAGAAGTCTTTGTAGCACTACTTGAAGTGTGACCTACGGGCAGGAGGATGGGCTGTCTGTGGCATGTCTGCACAGTGGTGACATCTGTCTGAAGGGAGCCACATCCTGTGTTGCCAAATGTAATGGGCTGGAGGAGTTTAATTCTCACTGTGGGGACTCATCAAAGCCAACTGGTCAGAAAAAGGCCTTTTCTCTAGTGTGTGTTTGAATATTTCCATAATAGGTAAAAATAAAAAGGAAAGTAGATTTTAAATAGCATCATGAAACCTTATGTAAAATAAGTAAGTCTAAAATTGATATAAACATAATAAAGGTAGGAACAATCACTTTAAGTAATCTTAGGATAAAATTATGATTAAAAAAATTTTTTTTTAAAGATTTATTTATTTATGCATACAGAGCTGGGTTACAGGCTGGAGATGTGGGGGTGAGAGGATTCACCAGAGACAGGGTGGGGAACAGAACAGGCAGACTGACTGAAATACACTGATGAGGGGAGCAGCGGATGAGACAAGAGAGGTCTGCTGCACCATGTGGGTTGCTCCCTGGCCAGCCAGGGATCAAACTTGTGCTACAGAGGCTGCGGATTGCTTCATGGTGCAGTGTTTAACCCCTTGCGCCACCAGGGAGGCCCTATAATTGCTTTTTTAATTACTCTCTTTTACCTTGGTGAGAGGGGATTCCCTTCCTGTGACACTGGACAAAGGAGAGGGAGGATGGTTTATCAACCATTTATACTCGGCTGGGGGAGGATATGCACATCATGTAGAGCCACACTGGATGTGGCAGAGCTAAGGACCTGGGACTGGAAGACAGGCTCTGTGGTGAAAGGAGTTTGAGGTGCCCCTTGACTGCTGTAGGGAGATATGACTGACTTGCTCTAATATCCTATGAACTGGCAGAGCAATGAAGCCCACTACTCAGGAAAAAGCAGGAACTGTGCCTGCTTCCTAAAATAGGAGCAGAATGGGGAGAGGAACTGGTGATTAGGACAGGGAGCGCCCTCCCAATTTCACCAGACGTCAAAGGTAGTCCTTAATATTGGTTCTTAATTTTAAGAAAATTATACCACATGTCTACATAACTTGCACTTAGTGAAAGTTACACTACTAGTAAATACTTATATATTTGCTATTAAAAAGACAGGTTTATATAAGTCTGAATTCAGATTTATGAGACTGTCATTATATTGCTGTTGCAATTGAAGATAAATCTGAATTGTTTCTTAGGTGTCTTCTTTGTAGATAATAAAATTCCACATTATTGATAGCAGAAAATTCAGACTATAAATTATTTTGTTCTGTTCAATTTTCGGAAAGAAGATTTATGAACCCTGGAATATTAAATAGTCATTGCTTCCTGAGGAAAGTTAGGTGACCTTTGATATACCAGCCACATGGGATGAAATGTTTTGATAGCTAGGCTTATTTACTCTCATTTTCTTAGACCTTACTACTTTTTAAATATATATATATTTTTTTTTTTTTTTAATAGAGGCATGTTTATTTATTTATTGTTTGTTTGTTTGTTTGTTTATACATGCACTGGGTACAGTCAGAAGCGCGGGAGGGTGAGAGAATTCACCAGAGCCAGAGCGGGGAGCAGAGCAGGCAGAAGGACTGAAGTACACTGATGAGGGGAGCAGCGGGCGGCAGGAGAGGTCTGCGCGCCATGTGGGACCCTCCTCTGGTGGCCGGGGAGCAGCCAGGGATCGAACCGGCGCCGCAGAGGCCGCGGGCAGATTCGCAACCCAGCGCTCAACCTCTGCGCCACCAGGGAGGCCCTATATATATATTTAAGATTATTTATGATTACAAGAACTGGGGTAGAGACCAGAGGTTTGGGGGATCAAACTTGCACCGCAGGGCCTGCGGATAGCTTCACAGTCTATGTTCTACCCCTTGTGCCACCAGGGAGGCCCCCAGACCTTATTACTTTTATCTTTGTATTTTCATTTGTATGTAGTGCTGTCACTTCCCAGAATGCTTTAATAACCTTTTAAATGGACCGTGGTTTTCTATGAATGGCCAGTGAAGAATAGGCAACTTTATGTTTTGGTGTCAATTAAATACCACTCCATTCATCTGTGTTCACCCAGAAAACATATTAAGATTTATTTTGAGACCGAACTAGCTAGGTGCACAGGATAAATAAGGTGACTCATGTGCAGGAAGTTGACACAAGTGATAAACAAGTGATGTGGCATGTGATAGAGATAGGGTAAGCACACTTTCGGTGCTTACTAGCGTATAGAAATAATGCTTGTCCCTAACCAAATATCCCCACATTCTCTACTTCCTCCTCAGCTTTTGTTTAACCCTCTCTACAAACTGGTTGTCACAATGAGGTTCTATCTAGACCTACTCCAGGAAAGCCAAAGTTGAGGCTTGAAGTTACCAATGTTTGGCACTTAAAGAAGGCAGTAGCTTTTTTTTTAATTTTTTTTAAAGATTTGTGTATTTATGCATACAAGAGCTGGGGTACAGGCCAGATGTGCAGGAAGGTGAGAAGATTCAGAGACAGAGGGGGGAACAGAACAGGCAGATTGACCGAAGTACACTGCTGAAGGGAGCAGCGGGCGAGTCAGGAGAGGTCTGCTGCACCATGTGGATTGCTCCCTGGCCACTGGGGATTGAACTTGTGCTGCAGAGACTGTGGACAGCTTCATAGTTTGCATCTTAACCCCTTGCACCACCAGGAAGGCCCCAGAAGGCATAGGTTAAATTAAAATGTTAGTGACCTTATATCTTGTTTAGCTTTTCTTTCTACTTATCTCAATGTCTGTTAAGGTTGTGACTCCTCCAAGGTCATACACCCAGCTAGAGGCAGAACTGGGACTCCACTCCCCGCCCTCCCCCCCCCCCCATCCCAGAACTTATCTCAGTGTATTTCTTGCCTTAGGCCATTGGGATGATTGGATCTACTTTTCCCCAATCATTGATGATAGATCAGATCTGTAATGGCTTCAAGTAGACATTTAATCTTATCCATCTTGTATGTGACTAACATAAAAACTTAGACTACTTCCTTTACTTGCGTTTTATCTAATTTCCCTGTTTCAGTATTATTTAGATATTGAAGTAACCTTGATTTTGGGTCTTGCTAATGATTTCTGGATGCCAATCTAGAAACTCTTGAGCCTGTACTGTGTGTTTTAAAAATATTAATATGAAAATGTCCAAATATACCTAAAAGTGAATACAGTGAGCCCTGATGTGCCTAACACCTATCTTTTTTTTTTTTTTTTAAGATATATTTATTTATTTATACAAGCACTGGGTACAGTCAGAAGCATGGGAGGGTGAGAGAATTCACCAGAGCCAGAGCGGGGAGCAGAGCAGGCAGAAGGACCAAAGTACACTGCTGGGGGGAGCAGCGGGCGGCAGGAGAGGTCTGTGCGCCATGTGGGACCCTCGCCCAGCGGCCGGGGATCAAACGGGTGCTGCAGAGGCTGCAGGCAGCTTTGCAGCCCAGCGCGCAACCGCTGTGCCACGAGGGGAGGCCCCCTAACACCTATCTTTAATAGTGATTCCCATTTTCTGCAGACAAGTTTTTTAAAAATCTAATGGGAATCTTATATTTACCCATAAAAAGCTAGTCAGTTGTGCCAGGCAGCTATCTCAGTGGCATGTAGCAATAAGGTCATGTTCGCAGGTCAGTAGGTCAGCAGTGATGACTCAGGTTTGCTTTTCATGTGGTGATAGCAGAGTGCTGAGGGGCAAAGAAGTAGACGGGGCCTCTTAGACCTAGCCTTGGAATGGGCACCTGTCACTTATTCCTGCCTCCTGTTGCACAAAGCAGGACACCTGACCAAGCCACAAATTAGGGAGCTATTGGAACCATGATGTATTGAATATCTCATCAGGCAAAACAAACAATGGCTCTTTTATCTGAAATGTTGATCAGTGTGGTAATACTATTTACCACAAGCACGGTACTTACTGCCCCTATCTAACTGTTCTTATCTGCTTCCCCATTGAAGATTAAAAGATTTTATCCAGAGACCTTAGTCTAAATTTATGTCCATAGCCTATGCTCAGTAAATACCATTTGAGTGGGTGGATAAAGTAATTGAGGGACTAGATGGAGAGGAAGTGAAGTTGCTTTGGTTAAAAGTGAGTCTCATAACCTGAAAACTTGAAGAATGGAAAAACTGGCTTGTCAGTGAGGATCCTGCCTGAATTGCAGATTAGCTTTAATTAAATTGTGGGTCTGAAAATCTCAAGACATGGCATAAAGTTGGACTGGCAGGTTACTGCTGAATAGTTTTTTCTTCTGCTTCCTACACTTTGCTTTAGTTCATTTGTCAGCAGAGTTCATGAATTGGCCATTTGGGAAGAAACTTGCCGTCTTTGGAAAGCCTCTGCTCTCCATCTAGTATTGGGGCTTGACCCCTCTAGCAGTATGTCCTCCTCATGTTCTCTAAAAAGTCCAACAGAGGGCCTCCCCTGGTGGCACAGGTGGTTGAGAGCAGCACTGTGAAGCTGTCCACAGTCTCTGCAGCGCGGGTTTCATCCTGGCCGGCCAAATGCGGCCAGCCGGCCAGGGTCCCACATGGTGCGGCAGACCTCTCCTATCGCGCCCGCTGCTCCCCTCAGCAGTGTGTTTCATTCGGTCGCCTGTTCTGTTCCCCGCTGTTTCTGGTGAATCCTCTCACCCTCCCACGAATCTGGCCTGTACACCGGTCCTTGTACATACTAAAAAAAAAAAAAAGTCCAACAGAACCACAAACATCTGTCTGTAGACTCATCCTCTGCTGAGAAAATAATGTGAAATCTGCCTTCTTCCTCTGTGCCCCAATAGGTGTATCTCATTAGAGGTTTGTACCCTTGACCACCTTCACCTGTACTTCCCCCCACCACTCCTCACCCTCTGTCTCTGGCAACCACCAATGTCTCTGTCTGCGACTTCTGTTTTTAAAGATGTTTTTTATGTCATGATCTCATCTTTTGTCATAAATAAAAGAAATATAATTAGATTAGCATGAAATTTAAATAAGTGTATTTTTTAAAAAGATTTATTTATTTATGCATACAAGAATTGGGTTGTACGCCAGAGGTGTGGGGGCGGAGGGTGGGGGTGAGAGGATTCACCAGAGAGTGGGGAGCAGAACAAGCAGATCTACTGAAATACACTGCTAAGGGGAGCAGCAGGTGAGACAGGAGAAGTCTGCTGTGCCATGTGGGTTTCTTTCTGGCCGGGGATGGAACTCGTGCTGCAGTGGCTGGCGACAGCTTAATAGCGCTGTGTCTTTAACCCCTGTGCCACCATGGAGGCCCTTTAAATAAGTGTATTATCAGTTGTAATTATAGAGAAGATACTCTTCCTTTATGAAAAATGGAGTAAAAATTGAATTACATGTGAGTGAGCTATCATGTTCGTTCTCTGAAACTTGCATTTTTTTTTTTTTTTGCATTGTAGATTTGAAAAGTAGGTCATCTTGCCTCCAGCACCAGCAATTTCTCTGTTTTGTGATCAATGTGATTCACAGGAACTTCTTAAGTAACAAACGAAATGACCCAAGGGCGTGGAAAATATGACTTTTATATTGGTCTGGGATTGGCTATGAGCTCCAGCATTTTCATTGGAGGGAGTTTCATTTTGAAAAAAAAAGGCCTTCTGCGACTTGCCAGGAAAGGCTCCATGAGAGCAGGTAGGTGGTGCCCTGTGTGACTCTGAATGATACCATGTGTCTTAATGTACTCAGACTCTGTAACTGAAAATCTTATCTTCATTTCTACTGTGCATATTGAGCCTGTGCAAGAGCTTGTAGATGTTTGTAGAGAATCAAGTGTTGATTTGTAATGAGAAAAATGAAAAGTAAAGAGATTGTTTATGTTTAACGACAGTGGAAATAGGGACTGAAGCCCAGGTAGCATTTAGCCTTTTTTTTTAAATTTTGATGTATTTTCCAAGAAGGAAGGAAGAATAGAAGCAATCTTATTAACGGCTAGGATCTTCGTCTATAATAGAAGTTCTGGCTTTTATCCTAGACAATTTTCCTGATGATCTCATGGGTGGGAAGGAAAGACAGGACTTCCCTGGGTTGAAGAGTACTCAGTTCAATGAACTTCTAAAGGGTGATACAAGTTGTTTCTCCATAAACTGCTGATGAGTCACAAGACTGGGGGTGATTAACTGTCACTCTGATTTCTTCACTTGGTGCCTTCAGAACTCCAGCATTCTGTTGTGTTATATGCTATGTGCCATCAGTTAGTCTGCCTCAATTCTAAATGTGGTTCTGACCTATGGGGAGACCTGCTTTGGCAGTGAAAAATACCAACTTTTCCCTCTCCCCAGTGCCTTTTCTGTGACCAAACTTACTAAGGCAGTCTTGAAACAATTAGCCTTTACTGGAGTTTACGGGACAGAACAGAGTATTAGCATGCACTGCTTGAAAAAGTATATCCCTTATTCATGGGTGTAAGGCAGACATTGATTGTCCATGGTCAGTTTGCTTGCACTGGTTTTTCTCTTTTGAACACTGGTTTGAGTACTGATTGCTTGATTTTATTATTAGTTTAGTTGGGAGGGAGTTCCAGAGAGAAAGAACGATGAGCATCCTTATTAGCCCCAGACCATGAGCAGTGCTCAGTCTTACTTCTGGTCATTATAGGACCCCATTCTCCAAGTGTGCTTCCTCATAAATGAGCTTCCCCACACCTAAATGACTTACCTGCTTTCAGACTAATTAATTTGAAGTTTGGCTACTTCTTTTTGGTTCATTCCCTTTACTTTATTGAAGCTGAGTTTACAAAAGAATGAAGTATGATTTGAATGTAAGGATTAATTTAATTCCTTCACTTAACATTTTCATATTTCCTTTTCTAAGATAAAAAAATTATCTGAGAAACTCTGTCATATAATCATGATGAAACCTTTATTTAAAGTTGTAATAGTCAACAAGTGAGATAACTTTTAAATCTGTCATTACTGAAAGTTGGCATAATTTATAGAAGAGTCTACTGGTTTTCCAAAGAAGTGAAATGATTTTTCATTCGCAGGTCAAGGTGGCCATGCATATCTTAAAGAATGGTTGTGGTGGGCTGGACTGCTATCAAGTAAGTATGGAGAATGTTGCAGGAAAACACAGTTATATATTGAAATGTTTGCAGGTATAATTATAGTCTCCCCTTACTAGCGTATTTTAAAACTAAATCCTATTTTTTAATGAAAATAATATGTTGGTGCCAAATACAAAATATCCTAACTTGTGGCGTATAACTGAAGTAATTACAGTAAAATTTATGGTTTAAAATACACAGAATTGAAAATAAGAAAGGTGAAGTATCTAATTATAGGACAAGAATGGTGAAAATAAACCTCAGAATGCAGTATGATGTAAATAAATACAGAGAAGAGCTAAATTTATTTAAGTGGAAAACAAAGGTTAATTAGTATATGGTCAGAATTGACAAATTTAAACTGATCAAGAAAAAGAGAAGGTGGAATTGTTAGCGGTACTTGATTTAATCTCATGTTGTAGTTCAGGTGTTGTAGATTTTAACTGGATGAACAGTTTTGTTCCAGTAAGTATAAAAACTTAGGTAAAGTAGACAAATTTCTAGAAAAGTAAAATCTGTCAAGACTGAAGAGGAAATAGAAAAGTGGAATATTTCTCTAAATAACATAATACCTCAAGCAAGTTAGACTTACCCTAGCAATGCAATGTTGGTATAACTTTGGAAAACCAATTACTATAATAGCCATGAAATTGAAGGAGCAGAATTACATGACTGTTTCTGTAAAATTCAGCAACTATTCATGATTACAAAGAAACCATTTCAAATAAATAAGTAAATATCCTTAATATTATAAAGGGTTTCTAAGACAAAACCAAACTAAATAATCACACAATTAGTACCAAAATAGGGAAATATTAAAGGCTTTCTTCTTGAAACTGGAATAAGTAAATGACCTTATCATTCTTTCAACGTTTTACTGGAATTTCAAGCCAATACAATAAGGGAAGAAAGGAAATTAGAAAGGAATATGTAAGTTCCTTTTGTGATAGTGGTTATAAAAATCCAAAGAATATATATATAGAGATTATAAAGATTGAGCAACATTGTTAGATACAAAGTAAACATGTAAAAACTCAGTTGTACTTATATATATCATCAACAGTTAAAAAATGAAATGTTTACATTGCCACCTGCTATACTTAAAAATAATGGGATACGCTTCATTATAAATCTGAGAAAAGATAGGGAAATGCAAATTTAAAAGCATAATAAAGTAACCAGTTCTCTGTGAACAGCATAGCAATTGTTCAAATTTGACAACAGCAAGTGTTAAGGAGACTGGAACGCGGAGCTGTCATACACTGCTAAGTGAAACCTGGCATAACCATTTTGGAAAACAGAGAGATCAGTTCCTGCCTGGTATGCGATTCTCCAGTGACTTTTCAACTGATGAAATTCTTTCCTGATCGCACAGGCATCCTCTGTGATGTGGCTGTGACTCTCCTGTCACTGGCTTACTTGCCTTCAGACGTGCCAGACATGGTCTTGAGTAAGGGTTTTGTACTTGCTGTTCTCCTTTCGTGGGGTGCTTCCCCCAGACAGCTTGCAGTGAAACCCGAATCATAGCCCACTGGTCAGGTTCCCATCAGAGTGCTCTTGCCAGGTACCTTAGTCCTTCCCTCCCTTAGCTTTTCTTCATGGTACCGTGCGCACTGGACATGCACTTGTTTGTCTGTCCTCCCTCACTAAAATAGAAGTTTCATGAAAGCAGTGTCTTGGTTTTGCTGCCCTGCTGTATTTTCGGTTCCTAGAATGGCACCTGGCACATAGGTACCCGTGAAGATATTTTGGGCGATGTTTTTAAATAAAAGTAGAGTCAGTGAAAAAGACTTGAGACTTTCACTGCTTTTAATTGATTTGCAGTTGTTGTCCAAGGATATAAATATCTATTAAAATTTTCTGTTAAACTTACCTGCAAGCATAAATTAGATCTCTTCAATTAAAATTGTAGATTTGTGTCATTTCTAATTGGTGTGTACTTGAATGTTGATAACTTACAGGAGATCCCTTAGGAATAGGTGGGAGAAAATAAGAAAGTACCTAATATAATTGAAGTATTATGTAACAATATGTGAGTAAATGTAGACATTTCCATTTTGAGTAAATATGGTCATATCTGAGAGGTTTTTTTTTTTGTCCATCCTAGTGGGAGCAGGTGAGGTGGCCAACTTTGCTGCGTACGCCTTTGCACCAGCCACCCTAGTGACACCACTAGGAGCTCTCAGTGTCTTAGTAAGGTAAGGACATCACGCTTCTGGTGTAGAAGCAGCAGTCGGCATTTCAATCTGAAAAACACTCAGTGCCATTTGATTACACATGGTCAGCATAATTTAAACAACCTTAAGGACTTTTTTTAATGTTGAGTAATAATTTGCTTGTAAAAAGTTACCTTCTGTGCGTGGTAAGCTGCCAGTTTGTGGGAGAAAGTTCCTTTTTGCTTTGTCTTGCTTGTAATTACAACCAGCAATAATTCTACTTTAATTTGAAATATTTTAAATTCTAAGTTGTGCCTGTTAAAATATTGATCATTTGACACGTGTGCTTTTGTAGGTGACTGTTGGTGATGGATAGACTATACCCACTACAGAAAATCATTGATGGGTGGGATCCTGAACAGTCACCCTGGGCACTTGTTTGGAAGGAGCGGTTACACACTTTCTATTATTTTAGTGGCTAGCTCAAAAACTAAACCCACAGTGAGATTTGGATTTTGGTTACTATTTCCAAAATCTGGCATTCTGTCATTTATATATATATTAAAAAAAATACATGTTATATAATTTTTCAAGATACAAGTAAGGAAGGATATATATTATGGTACATGTGTTTTACCTTTAATTTTTTGTGTATTTTGCCATTCTTAAAAGTTTACACTGTATTCTTAGATTTGGCTAAAATAAGCTATAAAGTATTAAAACTTGAGGACTTAATTAGTAGTCAAATTATAAAGAATTACATAAACATATTAAGAAGGATGCATCAAGCAGTAGGGATAAATTAAAGATGAACAAATTTTAACTATTGTCTTGGATGTAAAATAGTAATTAGGGCCTCCCCTGGTGGTGTAGCGGTTGTGCGCTGGGCTTCGAGGCAGCCCGCAGCCTCTGCAGCGCCAGTTCGTTCCCCGGCTGCCGGCGAGGGTCCAACAAAAAAAAAAAAATCTTAATTAGGTAGTAAAATTGTACAAAGCCTTGCTGTATTGGCTTTCTACGGTAGAAAGATGGTCACTCTACTGGTTTGGTGTATAGTGATGCAGGCAGTCCCTGAGAAACTTTCATTTTATGAATGAGTGTGCATTTTCTTTACCTTAGCTCAAAGCCAGACTCTTCCTAAGTTCACAGTACTCTATTTTGAGTTCAGTAATTTAAATTCTGGGTTGCTTTGATATTTAATAATGAAAAAAAGTTGCTGATAATTTTAATGTTCTCTGTCTTTCTATTTTAGTGCCATTCTCTCTTCATACTTTCTAAATGAAAGACTTAATCTTCATGGGAAAATTGGTTGTTTGCTAAGTATTTTAGGATCCACAGTTATGGTTATTCATGCTCCAAAAGAGGAGGAGATCGAGACGTTAAAGGAAATGTCTGACAAGCTAGGAGATCCGGGTAAGAACTAAAAGGGAAGTTTATTAGTCCTATAGTATTTTACTTTTTAATCTTTAGCCACATAAAGAGGTAAGTTATTTTACCTGATCAGTGTTTTCCTCTCCTTGCCCTAGCCCCTAATTCCTTGTTTTTTCTAGTCTGTAACTGTGTTTCTAGACAATTTGCTTATGTTACTACTTCTTCCTTGACTTTAGGCATTACCTCTTCTGTCTGTTCAGTTTAAGGTGTTTACTTATTTTTACTGCCTGACTTATTCATTGAGATAACACCAGTTGACAACATTGTGTATGATTTAGAGGTAAAGGATCACCCTCTTCACGTGTCATTACCACACCTCACCCACCATCAAGACACCCATAGTCCTCCACTATTGTCCATTGTGCTCCCTGCCCACTTTGCTCTCCCCCCTCTGGTAGCTTTCTAGGGTTTGTCATTGGTTGGGCTTTATCTGACCCTTTGTTTTGTTTCTCTGTATTCCACATGTAACAAACACCATCCAATACTTGTCTTTCTCTTCTTGACTGACTTCGCTTAGCACAGTCCCCTCCAGTTCTAACCACGGAGTTTTCTATACAAAAAGAGTTCATCTTTCAGTATAGTTGAGTTCACTACAGAACTTTCATTCTCGATACACAATACTTATCCTTTTTTGCATGACTTTTGATCATTTTTTGCTTAGTTTTTTATGAATGTATCAGAAATCCTGAAGCTCTTCCCCACTGGTCTATTTCTCCTGTCACTAACTTACAGAACACTAGGTTTTCTTTCTTTTTTTTTAAAGATTTATCTATTTGTTTATACAAGCACTGGGTACAGTCAGAAGCGCGGGAGGGTGAGAGAATTCACCAGAGCCAGAGCGGGGAGCAGAACAGGCAGAAGGACCAAGGGTACACTGCTGAGGGGAGCAGCGGGCGGCAGGAGAGGTCTGTGCGCTATGTGGGACCCTCCTCCGGTGGCTGGGGAGCAGCTGGGGATCGAACCGGCGCTGCAGAGGCTGTGGGCAGCTTTGCAGCTCAGTGTTCAACCACTGCGCCACCAGGGGAGGCCCACAGTAGGTTTTCTTTTGGAAATCTTTTTAGCCAAAGCATGTGTTTCAGTCCTCAGTCTAAACTGGTGTCTCGGGGTCTCTACCACAGTTGTCATGGATTTTATTTCACCAGCATCCTGGGAGATCCCCTTCAACTTTTATTTTTTCTTAGATCTTTTATCTTCTGATCCTGGGTTTGCCCCTTTGTTTTGGTTGAGCCACTCTTATAGGAGACAAAGACACAGAAGAGATTTTTGGGAGTTTGTGTATGTCAGAATATCTTCATTTTACTGCGACTTTATTGTCTGTCTTATGTTGATTCTTTATCTTTTGTATGTTGTCATCTTTTGTCGTTAGAAACTGTTAGGATATCCTCTGCTCTTGTCTGAAATTACCCACTAACGTGCTTAAATGTGAATCAGTTTCTGTCTGTTGTGTTAGATGCTTTTTTTTTTTTAAGATTTATTTTTATTTATTTATGCATATAAGAACTGGGGTGTAGGCAGTGGTGAGAAGATTCATCAGAGACAGAGTATGGAGCAGAACAGGCGGATCTACTGAAATACACTGCTGAGGGGAGCAGCGGGCGAGCCAGGAGAGGTCTGCTGTGCCATGTGGGTCACCTCCCTGGGCAGGGATTGAACTCACATGGCAGTGGCTGGTGATAGGTTGATAGTGCTGTGTCTTTAACCCCTGCGCCACCAGGGAGGCCCCACTTAAACTTTTGACTAAATAGAAATTTTCTCTGCCTTTTCTAGGTTTTGTGATCTTTGCCACACTTGTGGTCATTGTGTCCTTGATATTAATCTGCGTGGTGGGACCTCGCCATGGACAGACAAACATTCTCGTGTACATAACTATCTGCTCTGTGATTGGGGCATTCTCAGTCTCCTGTGCGAAGGGCCTGGGCATTGCTATCAAAGAGCTGTTTGCTGGAAAGCCTGTGTTGCGTCAACCCCTGGCCTGGATTCTGCTGCTGAGCCTTATAGTCTGTGTGAGCACACAGATTAATTATCTGAACAGGGCGCTGGATATATTCAACACTTCCATCGTGACTCCAATATATTATGTATTCTTTACAACATCAGTTTTAACTTGTTCAGCTATTCTTTTTAAGGAGTGGCAAGATATGCCTGTTGATGATGTCATTGGTACTTTGAGTGGCTTCTTCACAATCATTCTGGGAATATTCTTGTTGCATGCCTTTAAAGACGTCAGCTTTAGTCTAGCAAGCCTGCCTGTGTCTTTTCGAAAAGACGAAAAAGCAATGAATGGCAATCTCTCTAATATGTATGAAGTTCTTAATAATGATGAAGAAAGCTTAACCTGTGGAATTGAACAACACACTGGTGAAAATATCTCTCGAAGAAATGGAAATCTTTCTCTTTTTGAGAAGGATGTAATGTTAATATAGAATTCTGTTATAAAGTGAATTTGATTATCAGAATGTGTCTGAGAAGCACTGTCCTCAATGTTCTCCAGAGACAATCTTTTTTAAGGGTTCGCTAATTGGGACCAAGAAATTACTTTTCTTATATTTAAATGACGGTAGCCCACTAAAATGACCTCAGTACATGGCCAATTTCTGTTGTTATTGGGGGGTATTTTAAAACTTTCCTTCACCAAAATCTAAATGCATTAATGAGTTTTAAGTCTATAAAAGTGCTTTATTTTTTCATTGGTGATGAAAGTCTGAAATGTACATTTGTCATCCCCACTTCATCAATCCCTGACCATTTTAAGGCCTTTTTATTTAAAAAAGAATGAAATTTCTTAGCACAGTATCTTGTCACACACCTTACTTGGAAAAATGGCTCCCAATTCAGTGATTTTAATTTTGAAAATGACAGTTTTGAGAATCTTAAGTTATTGAATGAATGAAGGAGACGCATTTGAGGGCCTTTCTAGATGGCACCTAATGGAACCCACCCACCTGAGTCTGAGTTCCTGCTTTGCAGCCTGGATGGTTTTATTTCTTGGCTACTCTAAGCTTGATACTTGGAAAGTTGATTACCATTTTATTTCAACTTTTGTATTTTTCAATATATTTTCATGAGTTACCGTCATTTAGATCTTCTAACTACCCTAGAAGACCAGGGGGAGTTTCTTAAATTTAGCCTATAATAAAGAAAGTAAAGTTCTTTTCTAAGTCTGAATGCTTAGAACAATCTTAAAATGTTTGTAAAATATGGCTTCTTTGTACCAAGTATTTTACTTTAAGAGTTTGTTTAGAACTCTGTGTATTTTGGTCTTTTAAAAACATCCATGAAAAATACTTAGTGGAAAACTTCAAACATGCAAAAAATGTACCATTGTACGGTGACCTCCAAGCAACTTCAGAACGATCCATTCATAGCAAATTAATGGCCCTTAAAAAAAAAAAAACGTTGACCAAATTCGTGTCCTCGTGGGTAGTGGAAGAACACGGGCTGTTCCCACGCCACTGCTTCCACCCTAGGTCATTCACAGTGGTTGACCTTGACCCTGCTCTATAACCAGCCACTGCCGGCCCCTCACTGTCCTTGTTTGGGGGGGGCATGGGGTCCTCACATGATGACTGATGGCATTAATATCAGACACAGATCTCCGCTGGATTTATCAGGGCAAAGTTGAGTCTCTAAGTTTCATGACATAAATGTTTTCCCCCATTATTTTTAGACTTTTTTTTCTAATTGCCTCAACTCATGTAATTTTAATACCACAGATATATTGTATATTTATGTACTGTACCTCTATCTGTGCTTTGTTCAGAATTGAGTAAAAACCAATTTTCACCCCCTTGGGGGTAATAATTGCCCTAATCGAGAATGCACAGATTAATAATGATAAATTTTTAATTACCATCTCACAGCACTTGAAATTGTGTTGTACATAAATTTTTATTACATTTTATTGTGGTTTATAATTAAATCTTACAAAACTCAGTAATATGAGCTATTTAAATTAGTCCTTAATCTTAAATTTTCATCATTCTATACTTTCAGTATAGGGTGAGCACAGATAGTACCTCTTTATCTGTAGTAGCAGAATACTGGCCCCAGGGTTATTAGTTCACTTCACCTAAAGCAACATTTTTAGAAAGAAAAATTAAAAGGGCCTCCCCTGGTGGCGCAGCGGTTGAGCGCTGGGTTGCGAGGCTGCCCGCAGCCTCTACAGCGCTGGTTCGATCCCCGGCCTCCAGCAAGGGTCCCACACACAAAAAAAAAAGGGAAAATTAAAAAACAAGTACCATTTCACAGAACTCAAGGTTAAGCAGTACAACACATAGATTCTGTGATCTGTAGCAAGTGCGATGTTCCTGGACTTCAGTGCTGTTTCCAAAGGCATAGGGACATTACTCCCTCTCTGGATCTAGTCTCACTCCAGGCTGCAGGTAACCTAGACTCTGCGCTCTGAGTCTAGTGCATTCAGTCTGTGCGTTCAGGTAAATAGAGAAACCTGCCCAAGTCCTGGGCACAGGATCAGAGGAAATGAACACTAGAGGTTTCATTAGTTTTATTTCTTTAATCTTTAATAAATCATACCTCACAATTTAGGTTTTGTCACAACTGGGTTTAGTTGGAGTCAAAGAATTTCATTCACTTTTCTCAAACACTGACACGAAAAAGGGACGGGAACAAGGACTTAGAAAAGATTATTCATAAAAGACACCAAAAAATTCCCTAAACAGAAGCAAAATAATTCTAATCAGCACAGGGTTTCATTACAATTAGCTGGTAGTAAATTCCTTGTTTAAGTCCATAAATCTCTCCTTGAACATTACTGACCCTTTGCTATGGGAGGAGTGGATGAGCCCAGCAGCACTTTATGACACAGCTAGCTTTTGGAACATTCCATAGAAAAATGGGAAATAATTTTGTAAGAACATGACAGCAACTATTAGCAGCCAGTAGTCTCAGTTTCTAATTACCAAAAGCATATACAATTTTAGTCTAGAAAAATAAGTCAATTTTATAAAATTAAGCTTTTAGATTGAAAAGCACCCCCTTGCACAGAGATACTGAAAAATAGCCCTAAAAACCTCACTACATAGTTTACGGAAAGGAAAACATGCCCTTACAGTTATTAAATGCAGTCAGTACGGGGAAATCTTCGAGAACAGGTGACTGCCCTCAGCTGCTGGCCAGGGACTGGTGGATGGGTGGCTGAAAGCAGCGGACGTGCTCCACAGGTGTGCTCTCCCCATCGCCTGATTTCAAGTATTTGTCCAAGATAGTGATTATCTCATCATTCAGAATCTGGAACTTGCGAATTCTCTCCACCATCTTCTTCAAAGGCTATCATAATTAAAAATCAGTATTTTAATATTTTCTCAAAAAATGACTGCAAACTTGACATCTACCCTCTTAGGCAGCTTACTGGGACAAGGAATCTATTTCTGCATTTGAACACATTTCTCTGTTGGTTTCATGCTACTAACTGGAGAGTCTTGTTTGTCCCATTTATACAGCCTTACTCATTCAACAAATGGGTATTAAGAACCTGTGCTAAAAGCTGGGAAGATTACGATAATGTGGTCAGTGGGGAAAAACCAGTAAACTAAGTTTCAGTGCTCGGTTTACTTAGGATGTTTTGACAGATTGTCCTATAATAGAACAGGGTAAAGAACACATACACAGAACAGCAAAAACCAAAAAACACGTGGTTTTCTAAAAGGATACGCAGGAGGTAGAGCAGAAGCCAGGACTTCCTCAGGCACGGGTTCCCACAGCAGCAGGGCCCGCAGAGCTCTCCGGGCCCTGCCTGAGCAAGACGGACAACACATGCAAACTCCTCAGAGAGCTAGAACCCTCTAATTAGGCTAAAGTGGCCCCAGGTTACTAACAGCCCCCGTAGATGAAACATAAGTGAAAGTAATCAGAGAAAAGCAAATTAAGTTCAATCAAATAGTCTAAAAAAACCACAAAAAACAAAACTTAAGAGTTTTAGGTAACCCTACCAGAATTAAAGGTTAGAATATAAAATAGGGGGCCTCCCCTGGTGGCGCAGAGGTTGAGCGCTGGGCTGCGAGGCTGCCCGCAGTCTGCAGCGCCGGTTCGTTCCCCGGCTGCAGGCGAGGGTCCCACACACACAAAAAAAAAGAATATAAAATAAAGGAAATAAAAAAGAGATACCTTCAGTGAAGATAAAATTATCAATTAAGATTTGAAGAAGAACCCAATCAAATCTTTAAAATCATTAGCTACCTGAAGAAGGTACTTGGTACAGCCCAGAGAGTCAAGGAAAAGGTGTGAGAGAGAAAATGGCCCCTCAAAGATGTCTGTGCCCTAACCCCTGGGGCTTGTGAATGTTAACCTTCACATTCTCACAAAGGGAAGAGACTTTGCAGATGTGGTTAACGTGGTGGATTTTATTTATTTTTTTTAAGGTTTGTTTATTTATGCATACAAGAACTGGGGTACAGGCCAGAGGTGTGGGGGATGAGAGGATTCACCAGAGACAGAGTGGGGAGCAGAACAGGCAGATCTACTGAAATACACTGCTGAGGGCAACATAGGAGAGGTCTGCTGTGCCATACGGGTCAGCTTCCTGGCTGGGGATAGAACTCATGCCTCATGCCTCAGTGGCTGCCGATAGCTTGACAGCACTGAGACTTTAACCCCTGCGTCACCAGGGAGGCCCAGGTTATGGATTTTAAGATTGGGAGCGTATGCTGGATTACCCAGGCGGATCCACTCATCCCATGAGCAGAGAACTTCCTCTAGCAGAAGCGGGACAAGAAGCAAGAGAAGTGATGTGGGCTAACAGCCAGCCAGGAAATGGCCTCCATCCTCCCACTGCCAGGGAGCTGGATTCAGCCACCCACCTGAATGGGCTGGTAGCCTCCAGGAGCCCCATGGACACTGATTTTGGCCATTTGAGACGATAAGCAGGGAAGCCCCAGAGCCAGGTTGTACCCAGACTTTTGCCCAGAGAAACTGAGTTAATACATGGGTGTGTTTTTTTTTTTTAAGATTTATTTATTTATTATTTATAAAAACACTGGGTATAGTAAGAAGCGCGGGAGGGTGAGAAAATTCACCAGAGCTAGAGCGGGGAGCAGAGCAGGCAGAAGGACCGAAGTACACTGCTGAGGGGAGCAGCAGGCAGCAGGAGAAGTCTGCGCGCCATGTGGGACCCTCCTCTGGTGGCCGGGGAGCAGCCGGGGATCGAACCGGCGCTGCAGAGGCTGCGGGCAGCTTCGCAACCCAGCGCTCAACCGCTGCACCACCAGGGAGGCCCAATACGTGGATGTGTTTTTAATCACTAAGTCTGTGGAGAGTTGTTATGGGGGTAATAGAAAATTGCTACGCTAGGGTGAGAGATGTGAAGACCAGAATAAGATCTAACATGTCTAATCGTCAAGTCCCAAAACAAGAAAGGCTAAAATATTTGAAAAGATAATAGCTGAGTATTTTCTTGAATACAATTACAAAGAATACACAAAAAGACACACGTTATTTTAAAAGCAGTTAAAAAACACTCTGGCTGAAACAAAGGAAGCCCGAAGACTACAATAGAATGTCATCATCTGAGAAGGCAGATGCTGGACAGCTCTATAAAGGGGAGCACCCTGACTCTCAGCAGTGTATTTCAGTCAGTCTGCCTGTTCTGCTCCCCACTCTTGTCTCTGGTGAGTCCTCTCACCCCCTGCACTCTGACCCGCACCCCAGCTCTTGTATGCATAAATAAATAAAAATAAATCTTTGAAGAAAAAATGAAGTGGGACAGATCTATGTACCTTGAAAAGGAAAAATAGAACGACGAATACATTACCCGCCAGCCTGCTTTACCCACCCCTTCCGGTTAGTATCATTTTGTGAATGAGAAGAAAATGTCAGCTGCCAGCACCTTCTGTAACTGCGATGGCAAACATCCCCAGGAAAACTTTAACTTCTATAAATAAAAGGCAAGCTCTTCGGTGAAACTTCCACATACCACGTTTTTGATAATCTCATCCTTGCCGTCGTGTTTCTGGACTTTAAGTAAATGGTAGCAGAAATCCAGCACAGCAAAGCGCCGCTGCTGCCCCAGCAGGACGATGATCATGCAGCCCGCCCAGTGCAGCCCGTCGCCGAAGCACTGCCTGGAAACGAGCAATCGAAATGGCGATTAAGAAAAAGTCAAAGTCTTTCACGAGTCCGTCTCCAGCCGTCAGCCAGAGGCCACTCGCCCCCACGCCAGTCCCTGCAGCCGCTGGGAAGGGCCAGGAAGGGGAAGCTGAGCAGCCGGTGGTGGTCCTTGGTTTGGTAAATACCTCGAGGGGGTCCTCCTGGTGCACTGTTTCCTGAACTTTCTTTAGATCATGGACCCTCCATGACTAACTTCATGAAGGTGTGGACTTTCCTTCCACAAAAACGCACACCCGACTTGCTTAAGTTTCCCTGGCTTCAGAGATTCCTAGAAGCTTAGTCCTGTGCCACATTTGGGATGTCAAGCAAGAACTGCTCTGAAGTGGTTTAAAGCAGCTCAGCAAGTTTCTGGCCCATTTCCAGAGGAATGTGGTCTTCTGTTAGCCTAATGCCCGCTGCTGCCCGCCCCCAGGAACACCCACTCACTCGACCGTGAACTCGTGTGTCCCCACAGGGATGCAGTAGACAAACTGCATGGCGCTCCACAGTCTGTGGAACTCGACGCACTCGTCCACATGCATGACCCCGTTGCTGGGCAGGGGCCCGCGCCAGATGGGGTCGTCCAGGAAGGTCCGGATGCGAGTCAGGATGACCTCAAACATGGACAGGCCGCAGCAGAGGCGCTCCTTGGTCAGCAAGTCCCCCTCTCTTGCTATTGCAATTTGCTGCATGAGGGATGGAACATTATGGATCATGGGAGGAAGCTGAAGAGCTGGAACCACACTACTCCAGTCCTGTCTCTGACTCAACATGAAACTATCTCTACTTGCAGAAAAGGATTTACAGAAACAAGCACCAACAAAATAAGTATGTCAGCTATTACCTACATGTCTTACAAGACTGGGTATTTTCAGTCAAAACTGTTCAATACAACAGCGTGATCTTGCTTCCAGGGGGTACTTGGCACACTCTGGAAGCATTTCTGGCTGTCACAACCTGGCGTGGGTCTGGTGGCATTTAATGGGTAGAGGCCAGGGGCAGGGCTAGACATCCCACAACCCACAGGACTGGCCCCCGCACACAGAATTACCTGGTGCAACAGGGCAAAAGCGCTGAGGCTGAGAAACCCTGAAGGATCACAGGTGACACTGGAGAGCGGGACTCTACCCTGACACCTTCCCCCTTTCTCAGAGACACCCACTTTCTTCTGTTCCTAAAAACCCATGAAAAAGCTTCCGTCGTGAAGGAATGGACAATAGAAACAAATACCCTTTATTGGGTACACCTCAGTGCAGGTGATGGTCCGGGCCCTTCCCACGTTTGGTTCATTCACACATCACAACCACCCCACGAAGAGGCCCTGTTCTGACCCTGAGAAGCAGCCTATGGGGCTAAGTGGCCTGTCCAACCTCGTGTGGCCTCCCCCACACCTGGCCTCAACCCCACCATGGCCCAATGAGGACGCCCAATGGCGCCAGTGACAGCGGTCACGGCATGCATACCTGAGGGGTCCCCAGTCTTTCGATTAGGGGGACCAGATGCAGTGGGGCGTACTTTGATTCTAGTCGTTTCATCTTGGCATCGAGTCTCTCTCCCTCTGCAGTGGAAAACATATTTTATACTCTTCCTGTGTCTGAAAAACTATTGCAGAAGTTTAATTTTATCAAAGCAAAGTAATGAAGAAAAATTTTTAAGTGAATGTATATGCAGACTCTACATTAAAACCTTTCTAGACCTGGCTCATTCGATATTTTAATTCAAACTGATGGAAAGGATTATCTGCTCAATAGTCACTGTTCAAAACTTATCGAAAACCAGAAGTAATCAATACCCATCATCTCCTACAGGATGACCAACGCCACCACTTTTTTTTTTACAAGAGACAGCATTTCTGTCCTAAATATTTCAGCAATGCCAGGGCCTCCCTGGTGGCGCAGCGGGCTGGGTGCAGCGCTGTGAAGCTGTCTGCAGCCTCTGCAGCACGGGTTCGATCCTGACTGGCCGGCGAGATACTCACATGGTGCGGCAGACCTCTCCTGTCTCACCCGCTGCTCCCCTCAGCAGTGTATTTCATCTGTCTGCCTGTTCTGTTCCCCGCTCTGTCTCTGGTGAATCCTCTCACCCCCCCACACATCTCGCCTATATCCTGGTTCTTGTATTCATGAATAAATCTTTTTTTTTTTTTAAAGATTTATTTACACAAACACTAGGTACAGTCAGAAATGTGGGAGGGTGAGAGAATTCACCAGAGCCAGAGCGGGAAACAGAGCAGGCAGACTGACAAAGTACACTGCTGAGGGGAGCAGCAGGTGGCAGGAGAGGTCTGCGCGCCATGTGGGACCCTCGCTGGCGTCCAGGGATTGAACTGGCGCTGCAGAGGTTGTGGGCAGCTTTGCAGCCCAGTGCTCAAATGCTGCGCCACCGGGGAGGCTCTGCATGAATAAATCTTAAAAAAATTTTTTTTCAGCTATTCCACATTCATTTGAAGAGGCCTAGAGATGCTCTTCCAGTTACTCCCAGTGATGGCTAAAGAGCACCAACCTCAAACATGCTGTCAGTGCCCTGGCCGCACAGACCATGCACCTGTACCTCCAGGTCAGAGGGGCACGCTCACCTTTCACATGTACCCGCGGCAAGATGTTCTGGAAAGGGGCTGCGTGCAACAGGTCACACACTTCTTCTAGAGACTAGAACAAAGAGAGAGATCTCGTGAGGAATCTTATCCCACAGCACATGAGCCTCTGGTGCAGAGAACAAGGCGCATCTTGGCACTGAGTGTAAAGAAACCCTCTAGGAAGCACTGTCTGACAAAACCCTCCGGAATGGTGGAAATGTTCTTTGTATGTGCTGTCCAGTACGGTACCCACCACCCACATGTGACTACTAAGTTCAGGAGTGGTGGGGACCAGTTGGGGTCTCCATGGTGACAGGATCTGCCTAGCAACCCCATGACAGGAGAAAATTGAGAAACGCAGGTCCTGATGGGAGGTGGTCAGCTCTTGGACGTGTCCACAACCAATCTCAGACCCCCAACAAGTGAGCCAGCGCATTTTCCCTCTTCATCTGTGCCAGTGGTAGCCTGTCCAGCCCCTGGGGCCCCAGCGGCCTGGCATGCCCTGAACTGTGCACAGGGCTCCCCGGCCCCGGTGGGCACAGAGCACACCCCTGCTTCTGCCAAAAGTGGAGGCCCTGAAAACAAGAGGCTGCTTTACAAAGCAACAGAGCAAAGATCTCCCCAAGTAGGTCTAAAGGAGCAATGTGATTCTTACTGAAGTGCCAGTGAGCTTTTTCAACACGCTTGGCAAGATTCTCAAACTTTCCAGGCAGAGCAAAGATCACTGACAGGCAATAAACATGAAGAAGAAGGTAGGGAACATGTTATCTAGACTAACATCCGTGGGTCTCCCTGATGGCGCCAGGGATTAAGCACCGCACTGTGAAGCAATCCGCAGCCTCTGCAGCATGAGTTCGATCCCCGGCCAGCCAGGGAGCTACCCACATGGCGCAGCAGACCTCTCCTGACTCACCCGCTGCTCCCTCAGCAGTGTATTTTGTCAGTCTGCCTGTTCTGTTCCCCACTCTGTCTCTGGTGAATCCTCTCACCCCCCACACCTCTGGCCTGTACCCTAGCTCTTGTATGCATAAATAAACAAATCTTTAAAATAAATAAATAAATAAAAAGACTTGTGTCAGAACCATAAAGAGAGACAACATGTTTTTATGTGGCGGACATACACGTGGACCAATGGATGTGGCAGAAAGTCCAAAGATAGACCAGGGGATCCACAGAAAGTAGGCAAATAACAGGGTGACCCCAAGGAAAGGGTGGGGGGCCTTCAGCCACTGGAGGAAGAATAACTGGTTATGTCAGACAGAAAAATGAAACTTCCTCCACATCTCACCTTACACACAAAAGCCCTTACCGGAAGGATTATAAACATCAGCACCTTCTGCCCCGGGCTTGGGGGCTGAGCACTCACCAGGCTCTGCTCAATGAGGAGGCAGAAGAGGACAGCGTTGCCCACCTCCCGAAGGTTCTGGAAGCACACCGTCTTTAGCTCCGCGTACTCAACAATGTCCTTGAGTTGGTGGTGGAAGAACTCCAGGATGCCTGTGGTAGCAGAGTGACCATTGGGGTGGGGAGGCTTGACGGGGCTGAGCCGCAGAAGGGGCAGCTGGGGCCCATAACAGGGAGCTCGTGTGCTGGGCAAGTGACATTCGCTGGGCCCTGCCTCGATGCTCAGAGACGGCCACAGCCCGTACCTCAGCACCTTTCCTGAAACTGGGCCTCCATTCCAACACCTCTTTCTCTTTTAACATTAATCTTCCAGGGAGGCACCCCATTACAAGAATAAATGAGACTCCAGGCGCGCAGACCTCTCCTGCCGCGCCCGCTGCTCCCCTCAGCAGTGTATTTCGTCAGTCTGCCTGTTCTGCTCCCCGCTCTGGCTCCAGTGAATTCTCTCACCCTCCCGTGCTTCTGACTGTACCCAGTGCTTGTATAAATAAATAAATAAATCTTTAAAAAAAAAAAAAATTTCAATGAACATTTAAAAGAAAAAAAAAAAAGCTACAAAACTAATGGCAGTTTTGTTGAGACAGGGTTCCTGTAGCCCAATTTCATGACGAGCGATACTTTCTGAGATGACCTAGGATAGGTACACGCAAGCCTTGGCAGGCAACATGGGCCTAGCACTGACTTCTTTTCCTGGGGCCTGTTAACGCTCACCCCTCTCCAGGGGGAGGCTGGGGCCTGGCCCTTGTACTCACCAGGAGAGCCATACTCGTGCCGGGGCAGCCGGCAGATCTTGGGCATCACCTCCATCAGCGTCTTCACATACTGCAGGATGGTGCCTTGCAGCTGAGGGAGACACAGGTGTCAGGGCCAGTCACCACTGTCAGGAGCTTGTGGCCAGCGCGTGGTGAGGGCACAGTCACCACCAGGACTGAGAAGCGCCCTGGCTGGGAAAGGAAATCCTACCCACAGACAGATAGCAACCTCTGCCAGGGCGACGACACGGCTCACCAACCATACGCCCTAAAACACACTCCTCCTCTTTTAGGGGGCAAGGGGTGACCGCAGGTGGGCAGGGCGCTTGGATGAGCACAGAGGCCCAGGGGAGCCACATGCTACTGTGGGTTCCAGATGCCTCTGTTGGGTGTGGTCCAGTGCCAGCCTTGGACCACATCACCTGTGCTCCTAACATCTTCCAAGTTACCACGTGTTTGGGGACTGAGGCTCTGGCTGGGAGTCCTTCTGGGCCGGGGGGTGTGGGTGGTTAAAGAGTCCCCACTGTGCCAAAGAGTCAACTCTTCTACATTTTAATTGATTTTTGATCCTGACCTACATGGTTACAGATGTGCAAGCTTCTCAAAATTCCACCAGCCTTTGCTTTACTCTCTTCATGACCATACCATTTTGGATGGACAGCTGCTTTAAAGAGGTTGCCAGAAATTCAGTCTCAAGGTTTCTCCTGGCTACTATGTGAATCACAGGAAAGATAAGAAAAATCTATATTTGGCAATAAAGTCAAAGATGTGGGCTTAGTCATGGAAAGATGAGTAATGAAAAAAAATAAAGACAAAGATTATATGAAGTTCTCTCCTAGTTAATAGAAATAAATCACCTATAGAAGACTAAATCTAGGGTCTCCCCTGGTGGCGCAACGGTTGAGTGCTGGGCTGCGAAGCCTCCTGCAGCCTCTGCAGCACCGGTTCGATCCCCGGCCACTGGCGAGGGTCCCGCATGGTGCGACAGACCTCTCCAGCCGTGCTCGCTGCGCTCCTCAGCAGTGTATTTCGTCAGTCTGCCTGTTCTGTTCCCCGCTCTGGCGAATTCTCTCACCCTCCCACGCTTCTGACTGTACCCAGTCCTTGTATAAATAAATAAATAAATCTTTAAAAAAAATCTAGAAATGATTCTCTTTCCCTTTTCAAAAAGACTTAAGAGATTTCTAAGGGGCCTCCGTGGTGGCACAGGGTTAAAGTCTCAGCGCTATCAAGCTATCATATCCACTGTGGCATGACATGAGTTCGATCCCCAGCCAGGGACCCACATGGCACAGCAGACCTCTCCTGTCTCGCCTGCTGCTCCCCTCAGCAGTGGGTTTCAGTCAGTCTGCCTGTTCTGCTCCCCAATCTGTCTCTGGTGAATCCTCTCACCCCTCATACCTCTTGCCTACACCCCAGTTCTTCTATACATAAATAAATAAAAATAAATCTTAAAAAAAAATTTCTACACATAACTTCTGACCTCAACCTAAAGTCAAACAGAGGAGTGTCTGACTCCTCGGCTCATGACCTAACGCTTGGCCCCCAGGCAAGGGGCACACGTCGTCCACCTCATCAACGCCAGTCAGCTGTGCTGAGGTCAGACGCTTTGCCAGCAGCAGCCCCCTGCCCAACCACCTACCCCTTCCCCAGAAACAGCTCAGAGCTCCGTGTGTACTGCTCCATTTCCCTCAGCAAAGGTATTTCTTTGAAATCTGTGTTTTAAGAAAACTGATATTTCAGAAATGGAAATGGGAATCTTCCCAGAAATGTCTCCTTCTATGCACTCGCTGACTGAAATGCAGCCTGGTTTCTACCTTCTATCTCTAGAGCACAGTTTTTTTTGACAAGTCTGGGCAACAGCAGTGTTTCTTCAGAAAAGTGGGGGAAGGGTAGGAGGGGAGATACTTCTATGTAAAAATGCAGTCTTTTCTTACAAGTAAGGCAATATTGTGGTTAACTTGTCTGAATGAAAATAACATGGATCCGTTCTCATGAACTAAGAAAGATGGAGGAAAAAAACAAATGATTTAGGATCAGAAGCACTTAAGAGTTAAAATGAGCCCCTTCAATGTTAAAATAAAAAAAATGGAAAAAAAAAATTTAAATTACAAAAAAAAAAAAAAAAAAAAGGGACCCTTCATCAGTTAGAAGATCACAGAGAAGTCTGGCCTGTTCCCTGCCCCCTCACTCTGATAAATCCAAAGCTTTGTGGTGGAGGAAGGGCACTCATGGGACACGTACCAGGCTCTTGACAACCTTGAGCAGTTCCTCCATGACCACGGCGATGCCCTGGTAGCCCAGCAGCCTACAGATGACCTGGAAGTGTGGAGGCCCCACAAAGTTCCGGTAGCTGCCATAAATGCTGGAGTAAGCCAGGTTCAGAGCCTGGGGACAGAGAACAAAAGCGCCTGATGAAACCTCCAGCTTTCAACACAGTCCCTGCACACGTGAAGATGAAGACCACTGTTCCCAGGTCACATTCAACACACAGAGCCCTGCAGTGGAGGAATCCAGAGAACTTATGTCTAAGGCTGCCCTCCCTGCCAGGTTTGTCTTCAAGCAGTTATGAAAAACAGCTTGCTAAAAACAGAAAAAAGACAGTAAGTATTTATCTCCCTCCTCAGCGCTTCTTTCACTGCATCCCACAAATTCTGATATGTGGTATTTACATTTGTTCAGTCCAATGTATTTATTTCCCTTGAGACTCGCTATTTGACCCATGTATTATTTAGAAGTATGTTAATTTCCAAGTATTTGATTTCCTTGTTATCTTTTTGTCACTGATTTCTAGTGTGATTTTGTTGTGGTCCGAAAACCTTCTCTGTATCTGCCTCACATACACTGCTCAACTCTGACACCATGTTTGGGCACCCTGCCTTTTTCTTTAAGAAGTATCAGATGACATGCATAAAATGCATGGCAATGTGAATGTCACTCAGCTGAACTTCTGTTCAAGTTCAAACAATCTAACAAAAATACCAGTTGGGTTTTAAGAATAGAAATGACACATTTTTCAAACAGGCTAAAATCTGTTACATCTTTGAAGTTCAAGTTCAGTCATAGGTAGTTGCTTTAAAGTAACAATGAAATGCAATTCAGTTCATCTTTCTTTTCCCTGAAATCAGCACCTGCTCTGTAGATGCCTCCAGGTACACACAGTTGTGAACATGTACCCAGGCCCCCCAGGAACTGGGGGCTCACTGCAGCAACTTCCTGTAAGCAGAAACCTGGCTGTCTGCTTCCTGGAGGAAAACCCTGCAGAATGAAAAGGTGTTCCCTGAGCCTTTAGCACCACAGTGAACACACAGATACATCAGTGCTGGTGGGGAACCCATTCAGAACCAACCCCATGAGCCCCCCTTCCCAGGAATGCACCCCTCTAGAAACCTGGGGGTGCTGGCCTCAAACCCCTTGCCCAGGTGCTGTGCAGACCCAGGGTAAATCACCAGGATAGACCTTTGCTCAAAGGTCAATGCTTCATGACTCCTTGTGACCCTCTCCAAATGCTGGGGGGCGGGGTATAAAGGGGAAGGTGTGAAGGGGAGGAAGCAGGAAGCAGAGCAGGAAGAACCACCTAACTTCTCAGTTCTGCCTTCCCACGGACTTTATCATTACTTTATCAGGGTGTAATGAAAACTTGCTCTGCATTCATGCAGAAGGGCAGGATTAAACATTTCTGAATCAAGTTTATACCAAATCTTCCAGTTATCAGGTATCCAAGAAATGCTTATCTTAGTCTATATGTTTTCATAAAAACACAAAACTTCTTTTAGTTCCAAGGAGCTAAAACACTAAATTTTAACTTCAGAAGGGAGGCATGATAGAGCTTATTTTAATCCTTTAAACAAGGTTCTAACTCATGCCCCTTGCAAGGGGTGGAGTAGGAGGGTGCAGCCCTGGATACACCAGCCTGAACTGGAGCAGTTTGCCCACTTCCAAGGCATAAGCACCCCCCAGTACTAAGTTCAAATTTCCCCTATAGGGAGTGGAGGGGAAGGTAACCAAGAGAATGGGCACAAGAGCTTCCTCCTCTAAGGAACAGAGGATTAGAGAAGAATGCGGTAGAAATATTTTTTCTACTTCTTAGATCCAGCTGGTACCTTAGAAAGTGTCCTGGTGTGCACTGTGTGTGGCTGGCAGCCCTTAGCTCCCCATCTATGTCCTCTGTCATGCCCTCCCCACACTGGAAAGGGGGCGGGTGGGAATCCCAGGTTTGTCCCTAATGTTAGTTTCACTCAACTATAGGCACCCAGGCCATGAGAATGGGTTTTTCTTCGGGACCACAGAGTGAAAGTCACCTGGGTGTGGGGAAGAGGCAAAGTCTGTTAACTGCCTGGGCTTCCAGCCCCACCCTCACCTGTCTGACCCCGGGCCCCTCAAGTGGCAGTAGTGAGCCAGGAGCTTTCCTTCCCACCTCCTGTCTCTGAGCAGCTGCTCCTGGGGAACTGAGTACAAGGGAAGGGAAGAAGGGGCTGGGACAGGAAGCTCCTGCCCACACATCTCCAGCTCCTGCCTCCTCCCTCCCCTTCCTGCTGTGCTGACCACCAGCCCAACGTCCGGTCTGGATATTCTGACTCCTGGACAGCCATTTGCAGGGCACAGATGACTTGAGTCTGGGACTCCCCGTCCTAGGGGAGTGAGCCCTGAGACCGTGACTGGAACTTAGTCATCGTACAAAAACATTACTTAATATTAGAAAAAAGACACTCAGTCCCAGAACACGGCAGATGGGACAGTGATGGTTGCTCTTCTTGAAAACAGTTGTTCAAATCCCAGACAGGGGCCTCCCTGGTGGCGCAAGGGGCTAAGATGCAGCACTATTAAGCTATCTGCAGCCTCTGTAGCACGAGTTCGATCTCCAGCCAGGGAGCTACCCACATGGCGCAGCAGACATTTCCTGTCTTGCCTGCTGTTCCCCTCAGCAGTGTATTTTAGTCGATCCGCCTGTTCTGTTCCCCACTCTGTCTCTGGTGAATCCTCTCATCCCCCAACCTCTGGTCTGTACTCCAAATCTTGTATGCATAAATAAATCTTAAAAAGAAACAAACAAACAAACAAACACAAAACCCCCCAAATGGAAGCAGTTTCATCCCTCAATTCTTCCTCCAACCCTCCCAGTCCCCACACCTCCCTCTCAGCTGATCTGGGCCTTGGAGGCCTGCCTGCTGCCTCCTAGCAGAGCCTGGGCAGTCCCCACACTTTTTAAAGCAAGAATACAGAGCAGAGATTCCTAATAATACATAGTCTGGGCAAGAATTATGACCTCTTGAGAACCCTGACTCTTCTGTCTTTGCATTCACCATGGCTCATGAAACCCTCGAAAGGGCAGTGGACACAGGCCCCAGGGGGCCTAACAGGGTGCATGAAGGACCAGACACCACGCAGAGCACACAGGGCCTCCCAAGGTCGGCAAATAAATAGTATCACTTCCAGCTTGAAGTTCCATGTGTCCTTGCAAAATAAGCAGTTTCTATTTCCACTAACACTGGTTTCCCACCCACCCCCATCACCCTCTACTCAACACTCCAGCTTGTTCCTCCAACGATGACACCTGCCCTTTTCTTCTAGGCTGACAGGCTGAACACTTCACACGGGCATATTAGCTTATAAAGGGTGGTGAGACTGTGCCCAAGATGGATGGCAGATGCACTAGGAGGACATCAGAGCCCAGATGCTGGAGGCAGGGGCGGCAGAGCAACCTGCAGACACAGCTGGCCAGAGACTAGTCAGAATTTTACTGTATATTTTACTCTGCTTTGCATCTGTCCTCTTTTTATTACACAATGTCTGTCCCTGTCTTATTAAGTTGTAAGAATGCCTAAAGTACTAATAATATTAACCCGTAGTATTATCTTAGTAGTTACAGATCCAGTCACCCTCAGCCTGGAGCCCTGTCTTATCTTTCTAGACAGGCTGTGTGGTTTTAACCTGCACAAGTCTCACTGTGGATGCAGAATGTCCCCAGTGCTTTCCTGTGCCTCTCCTTGCACCTGGAGGGACTGCCCTGGTGTATCTTGTCGCAGATGTGGCTGAGACTCTTCCACATACTTTTTTTTTTTTTTTTTTTTAATTTTTTTTTTAAATTTTTTTTTTTTTTTTATAGAGGCATGTTTTATTTATTTATTTATTTGTTTGTTTGTTTTGTTTATACATGCACTGGGTACAGTCAGAAGCGCGGGAGGGTGAGAGGATTCACCAGAGCCAGAGCGGGGAGCAGAGCAGGCAGAAGGACCGAAGTACACTGCTGAGGGGAGCAGCGGGCGGCAGGAGAGGTCTGCGCGCCATGTAGGACCCTCCTCAGGTGGCCGGGGAGCAGCCGGGGATCGAACCGGCATCGCAGAGGCCGCGGGCAGCTTCGCAACCCAGCGCTCAACCGCTGCGCCACCGGGGAGGCCCTCCCACATACTTTCTTATTTCTTAGCTTGATGTTTTTAAACTTTGAAATGTCCTAACAATCTCACTCACTTTAGTGCCCGGGTGAGGCTGAACCTGGTTTGCTACTCCCCACATGGCTGGCAGCTGTCCAGCTCAATATTACCTTTTAAGGAGGTAATGGAAAGGAAGGAAAAAATAGCATTAAATACATGGCAGGGTACATTTAAATTATTACCACTAAACTCATTTAAACTAAACTTCAAAACACACTTCATTGTGAGCTTAAAAACTGACATGAAAATGAAGAACCTACCTTTGATCCATGCAAATACTGAGGCTGTGCATTAGGCTGTTTATCTCTTTGAAATTCTTGAGAAAATGGTAATACTGTCCGAACAAACCTAAACAGAAAAGATTTTTTTCAAAAGAAAACCAAAAATTTAATAGTTGTTCTTCAAAATTCTGTACTTCTCCATGACCCATCAATTAAATCTTGCTCTCAGTTAACTAATATGATCATCACACAGGAAAATTTTAGGAAATCAAAATTAGAATGAATTAGATATAAGTATTTTGAATATCTTAAGTGTATTTAAAACTTCAGAATCACAATGAGAACACAATGGTCCTTCTGCCATGTAAACATTGTCCCCCAACTCAGGAGAAAGTCTGCTCTGTTGGTACCAGACCCATTTCAAGTATAAACCAGCCCTTTTTTTTTTTTTTTTTTTTTTAAAAAGATTTATTTATTTATACAAGCACTGGGTACAGTCAGAAGCGCGGGAGGGTGAGAGAATTCACCAGAGCCAGAGCAGGGAGCAGAGCATGCAGAATGACCGAGGTATACTGCTGAGGGGAGCAGCGGGCAGCAGGAGAGGTCTGCAAGCCATGTGGAACCCTCCTCCGGTGGCAGGGAGCAGCCGGGGATCAAACTGGTGCTGCAAAGGCTGCGGGCAGCTTCGCAACCCCGCGCTCAACCACTGCGCCACCGGGGAGGCCCAAACCAGCCCTTTTGATGAGTGGTGAGGACCAAGCACTTGGCTTGCAGGTCCTCCAGGTGTGGCCCTGCAGGAAAGGATCAGGAGGGCTGAGGTGGACATCGATGGCCAGTTAACAGGAAGAACGAGCAAAGTGTTTATAACCACATTCACTCAGGCACTGCAGCATGATAACAGATTAGAATCCACTGAAAAATAAAGCTTGGATTTTAAAGCAGGAACACCCAGATGGCTAACATTTTCAAACTGGAAATGTTCATTTAAATATAAAACTTTTACAAAGAAGTAGAATAAAAACATTTGGATTTGCAAACTATTAAAATCCATGAAGAACACATTGCACTTTAATATATAAAGAAGGGATGTAACTTAAAATATTGCTGATGCATGAAATGAACGTGCGTATCTGTGGAGCGACCAGCAGGCTGAGCATCATGATGTCAAGTGTCTGGATTTGGTTCTTATCCTTTGAAGAGTGTTGAGGTTTGGGGAGCAGGCTGGCTGCTAGATTACATGCCCATCAGGTGAATCCTTTCATGAGGTATTGGGGGTGGGCACAGTAGCCACTGTCCTCAGGCTAGCAGAAGATGGGCCCTCCTGGCAGTTTTACTAAAGGTTGAGTAATCAATGAGGTCTTGCTGGCAGTGAGCTCTGGGGATTATTCAGAGCTGTTCTCTGTCCTGCCTCCTGAATCACAACCCACAGCACAACATTCAAACAGACTAAAGGGTCCCTTTTTGTTTGGGGAGCCATTTCCCTGGGCAGCTCTCTTCTCTCCCATACTCAGTCAGTCCTCTAATTCCAGTTGTCCCAGTGTCCCCGATTTCCAAGCCATCTTGCAAATCTCCAAGCAAGACTTCCAAGCTGTGGATGAATGCTCCCACTTCCACATCACAGCCCAAAGACACTTCTGGGCACAGAGCCAGAAAAATCACAGGGTCAATCCATTTGTTTCTATTCCCTTAGAGAAACGCCCAACGTCTGAAAATTTTTTTTCAGTTTTTCAGTTGTTTGAGAGAGTCAATCCAAACCCTATTCCTCCCAAAACACCATATTCCTCCTTTTATACACCATATTTTGACTATTTATATTCCCAGTCTAAAGGAAAAAAAAATTGGAAATTTTGAACTCTAGTTAGTAGGTTTGTGTTCAGTGGTAAGGATTAGTAATTCTGAAACTATATTTTACATTTTCTAGAAATAAGCAAATGAATAATTAGGCTAAGAACAGTGAAACAAGAAACAATACAAAGTTGAAGGAAGTTACGAAAGTGGAAAGTGAGAATATTAGAATGAACTCTGTGGTGCTGAACCAGAGCTGACGATACTAGCATGAATTTGTGGTTTTAATGTAAAGACAGTGACAGACAGGTAAACACACACACACACACACACACACACACACACACACAGAGTGAGTCTAGCTGTATCTCCCCAAAAAAAGATAAGCTAAAGTCCTAACCGCCAGTCCTCAGGGTATGACCTTATTGTAGATGTTCTGTTAACTGTTCTCTTAAAATGAGGTCACTCTAGTGTAGTGTGGGTCCTGAATGCAAATGACTGGCATCCTCCTCGTAAGAAGAGGAGACACAGGGAGGAGATGGCCAAGTGTCTCAGGAGGGCAACACTGGAGTGAGGCAGCTGCAAGCCAAGGAATGCCCAGGCCTTTGCTGGCCCCAACTAGATGGCAGGAAGGGGCAAGGGAGGAGTCTACCCAGAGTCTTAGAGGGAGCACTGCTGAGCTCCTGCATTTTTAGATTCCTAGACTCCAGAACTGTGAGAAAAGCAATTTCTGTTGTTTAAAGCTTCCCCTCCTGTTCGTGGTTATCTGTATAGCAACCACAGGAACCTAATACAGTACACAGGTATGTATTTCTGAGCTCTGACCACAGGGCCTAGAAACGGTGAAACCTTGGTAGCAAGCAGCACACCCCTGTGGGAACGCCCTGAATCGCATGGGTGGAGGAGAGGGACATGGCTCACCTCCATATACAGGATGGCCCAAACGCCCTTGGTTGACTTGGGGCTGCACCCGCAAAGGGAGGAGATGAGGGGAGGGGAGGTTGACAATCCCATACACTAGAAATTATGGGGAGGGAGGCACAGAATCTGGACATGGTGCAGGTCCTGACTCCGTATTAGATACCCTGTGGCAGCAGCGTGGGAGGATCAAGCAGCACACTCACCGGTTGGTGGAGCCATTGTAGCAGTAGTTGGGCAGAAAATCATAGTTGAGTTCCCAGAAGACGTGGAGGGTGATTCTTCCATAGGGTGCTGACACATTGTGGTTGGCCTCCCGGAACATAGCGTCGAAGCTGTCCAGCGTCAGGTACCTGCTCAGCAGTTTGTGGGTCATGCGGTTAATTTCCAAGAGGCCGTCCAGCTCCTATGGAATCACAGAGACAGGCATGTGGGGACAGCACTTGACCAGTACAGTGGCCTCCACTTCCACATGGGCAGTGTCATGCAGAGGGATGGATGGTAAGGGGCTGCATCGGGGTGGCAGGTGTGGCCAAGACTGAGATGTAGTGGGGGTCTGGCAGATATCACGAGCTTGTTTCTCACACCTAAGTTTATCACAGCCTCCCCATTGCCTTTGAAACGCCCCTCCTTGCCACCATCTCCCCGACAGGCCACCCGTGGTTACCTGTGTACTGTCCACCGTCACCTCCATACACAGGGCAGAGACCATGGCTTGTGCCACCAAAGCCCAGCCCTGCCCCAGCTGCACTGCACACTGATTCCCCAGGTGTCAGTCTCTCTAGATACCTGAGTTATGGTGTAGGCAGAGCTGGCAATTTCATCCACAGGATTCATGCTCACACGGATTGTTCATAAAACCTGCCTACGTCTGGGCTGTCCACTGAGACAGCCGGTGACCATATGTGGCCCTCAGCACTGGAGACAGGATTGGCCCAAACAGAGGTGTGGTGCATGAGAGATACACACCAGATGTCAAAGACAAAAGAGTGTAAGACATTCACCCCAATAATACTGCCATGTGGATTACACACTGAATTGATAATTTTTGGATATATTGGGTTAAATAAAATAATTATACATTTATTTCACTGATTCCTTTTTCACTCTTTAATATGACTATGAATAAATTAAAAATCACCCATATGATTTGCATTGTATTTCCATTGTGCAGAACAGACTGGTGGTTGCCAGAGGTGGGGGTGGGGGTTGAAGAATATGGGGGAGGGCGATCAAAAGGTGCACACTTCCAGGTATGTCACGGGGATATGAAGTACACATGGACACTAGTTAGCAATAATACTGTATTGTGTATTTGAAAATTGCTAAGAGACTAGATCTTAAAAATTCTCACCACAAAAAAAAATCTGTAACTATGTAAGATGATCACCTTACAACATAAATAAATATCAAATCTGAATTAGTATGTTGTATACTAATTTGTCAATTATTATCTCTAAAAAATACAGCTGAAAAATCATATAAGCCAATGACAACTCAAATGCCATAGCTTGTATCACACTATGTTTCCAAGAACGCCCTTGTGAGTCTCAGCCCCAGGACAACCTGGTAGAACATGGCTCAGTCTCTATGCAAGCTACTCAAAGCAAGGTACTGTGCCCCACCCAGGCCTCTCCTGTTCTAACTGAAGTCACTTCTCAAGTAATGATAATTATCTTGCAAGGTCTTGCAAGTCTAACACCATTTGTATGTAGCTGTTATTCTTGGAAGACCAGTCTGGCTTGGCAAAAATCCTTAATTTGCATTTCCTTTCCCTGGCTTCTGACATGAAGAACTGGAAACGTTATGAGGACAAATGCATTTCCCTTCCCTGAATGCTCTACTCAGATACTCAAAGGATTTTTTTTTATACAGTCCAATACTTTTACTGCAGTATTTCTTGGTGTTGGTGATTTTGGGTCAGTTCCACAGGTCTGTGATATATGTTTTCAATATATTAGAAATCATCTTTTATTTTACCAATGATATTTGTTCCATCCATTGCATTGATTTTCTTTTTCTGAGACCTCAGTGATATGCATGTTGATCTTGTCCTCTATATCATTCTTTCTCAAATTCTTTTTCCTGTCTCCATTTCTTTTTGATTTTTAAAACTTTCCTCCTTTCATTCATTTGCCTTATCAAATATGTCATAATTAGGTGTAATATATTTAAGACCAGGATTATTGGTTGAGGTCAATTTAGAATTGTGGCTACTAAGGATAGTAATAAAGGTGTCCAGGTTGGTCAAGCTCAATTAGTGCATTGTTTGGCTCCTATGCAAGAATTGCACTTAACATTAATTCAAGTTATCAATAAGGACAAGAGTAAAATTAGCTTTAGTCTTGTAACCAATGTCCCCGGAATCTGCTAAGTCTGATTAATAGGGAGAGTACTTACAACTATTGATGTCAGGTCTTCACTTTCAAATCGTCCAATTGCCAGTTCCAGAGACTTGTACATGGCTGCTGAGACACGCTGAGTAATCAGACGATTGAGGTCTATGGACCTGCCAAGGAGCTGGGCGAGGGTGAACAACAACAAAAAGATAAAATACTGTGTAGAGAAATATATCTTCCAGAAATCAATTCCAAATGGTCAGGCAAATAAAATGTGCTTCTAAAAGGACACAGAAGAAATTTAAATACTTACATAAAATTTTACATATTTATAAGTTCACGCATGATCAAATACCCTACTTTCGTGGAGTTGAAATTTTGTTAGTCAAAGCCTTTACATGCTGATGTGTGCACTGAATTTACACTAACATCACAAGCAGAAACCCCAACCCTCACTAGAGACCCTGGAGAATTTGTCTGTCAGTCTTCACTCGTTCAAACAGTGTCCAGCCCCAGTTCCCACAAATATACCAGCCTCACAAAGCTAACTTCCATGGAGTTACAGGGATGAATAAGATACAATCACTCCATCTCTATTTCACGGTACTTAACAGCACAGCTGAATCTCAGTATTATTTCAACAACATAAGATATGGATAAAATCTGAGTGAAAAAAATGGCCCAAAATATCAGTGGTGGTTATCTGTGGATGGCCAGTAGAATTATATTTTATGAAATTTTTTTTAAAGATTTATTTATCTATGCATACAAGAACTGGGGTATAGGCCAGAGGCGCAGGCCAGAGGTGCAGGGGGTGAGAGGATTCACAAGAGACAGAGTAGGGAACAGAACAGGCAGATTGACTGAAATACACTGCCGAGGGGAGCAGCGGGTAAGACAGGAGACGTGTGCTGTGCCATGTGGGTAGCTCCTTGGCTGGGGATTGAACTTGTGGTGCAGTGCTGTGCAGTGCTGTGTTCAACCCCTTGTGCCACTAGGGAGGCCCTATTTTGTGAATTTTTTAAGAGAAATAAGAAATGAGTACTATATGTATATTTTTTTGTTCTTTTGTGCTGGCCAAGAGAAATCTTGTCTCTGACACTGAGTGGACAAGCCTTTGTTCTTAAGATCCAGCTTCTGGGCCTCCCTGGTGGTGCAGGAGTTAAAGACAGCACTATCAAGCTATCACCAGTCGCTGCAGCATGAGCTCAATCCCTGGCCAGGGAGCTACTCACATGGCACAGCAGACCTCTTCTGTCTTGCCCGCTGCTCCCCTCAGGAGTGTATCCTTTCACCACACCCCCACACCTCTGATTTGCACCCAGTTCTTATATGTATAAATAAATCAATCTTAAAAAAAAAAAAGACCCAGCCCCTGTGCTCCTGGAGAGAAGCAAAGTACTTTGGGGCTCAGGGAGGGCAGGCACAGGGCACTGCAGGCCTTCCCATTTGCTTCAGGTTATTCAATAGAAGCTTTAAAATCTTATTAACATTTTATTTTTTATTATTATTATTTTTTAAGACTATTAATTTATACAAGAACTGGGGTACCGGTCAGAGGTACGGGAGGGTGAGAGAATTCACCAGAGACACAGCAGGGAGCAGAACAGGCAGACGGACCAAAGACACTGCTGAGGGGAGGGGTGGGCGAGCCAGGAGAGGTCTGCCATGCCATCTGGGTTTCTTCCCAGCTGGCCGGGATCGAACCCATGCTGCAGAGTCTGCAGACAGCTTCACAGCGCTGTGCTCAACTCACTGCGCCACCAGGGAGGCCCTTATTAACGTTTTATAAGGATGTTTCCACAGTCACAAACACACAGCATATACTAAAACCCAGCAAGCCCTTCGAACACCTCCTTGTTGCGAAGCTCCTTCCAGTGGGGCTCACCTGCACGTGCCTCTGCTTAAGCAGAGTCTCGTAGCGGTTAGATGGCGGGAGGTGGATCGTAGCCCCCTGATTCTTGCATTCAGACCGTAGCCGTTTATCAAGAAGCAAACTAGTACAGAAGGAAGGAGGACATGTCTCAGGAGCTGTGAATTTTAATGCAAATATATATCCAATTATGCAAGATTTCATACCAAAATCACAAACCAGATACTCACCTTCCTGCCATAACCTTGTAATATGCAAATATCTGGTCTGCCAGCTTGTAAACAAATTGGTCAAAGCATAGGTTTACCTGCAGAAAAAGAAAGCAGGCGTTAGATATTGATTCCCTAAATCAAGATCAAATAACACAACATAAATCTTTTGTTACAGCAACTAACTGAGGTTCTCTTTGGAAAATAGAAACAAGTAACAACAGCAAATCAAATATATCATGGCGTGGCCAGAGTGACCATTAGGCAGCCACTGAAAATTATGACAGGGACTTCCTCACTGCTGGAGAAAAATGCTCCTATTCTCTTATTTTTTTTTTTTTAAAGATTTATTTATTTATTTATACAAGCACAGGGTACAATCAGAAGTGTGGAAGGGTGAGAGGATTCACCAGAGCCAGAGCGGGGAACAGAACAGGCAGACTAACGAAATACACTGCTGAGGGGAGCAGCGGGCACAGTAGGAGAGGTCTGCGCGCCATGTGGGACCCTCGCCAGGGGCCGGGGATGGAACCCGCACTGCAGAGGCTGCGGGCAGCTTTGCAGCCCAGCGCTCAACCACTGCACCACCAGGGGAGGCCCGCTCCTGTTTTCTTAAAAGCAAAGGAATATGGAAACATCTTTTTATCCCCAGAAAGGATAATGTGAACTGCATTTGGGGTCACCACTAGGTGTAGGGGGCTACATCTGCCACCACTAGGAACACCCCATTAGTCACTACCTCTGGCCTCCCCTGCAGTGGGGTCGACTGTGCCAATCAGATCAGGAGATGGAGGGGAGACACAGTCGTGTGACTTCACCCCACAAAATGCATCCTCCCCTGCAAATGGGGCTCACATCTACCCCCAAAACTGTGAAAGTGACACCATGTACATGGAGGGTGGCGCATCCTGCTTTGCTCAAGAGCCCACACACCTCCTGCAGAAGAATTTTGTGGTGGTGTTCACAGGAAGAACACAGATGCACCAAGCAATCTGCTGAGGTTCAATTCTCCTACATCTTTTTTTTTTTTTTAAGATTTATTTATTTATTCACACAAGAGCTGGGGTACAGGCCAGAAATGCGGGGGGTGAGAGGATTCACCAGAGACAGAGTGGGGAACAGAGCAAGCAGACTGACTGAAATACACTGCTGAGGGGAGCAGTGGGCGAGACATGAGGGGTCTGCTGCACCATGTGGGTTGCTCCCTGGCTGGCCAGGGATAGAATTCTTGCTGCAGAGGCCGTGAATTACTTCATAGTGTGGTGCTTAACCCCTTGCGCCACCAGGGAGGACCAATTCTCCAACATCTTAAGTTAGAGAACAAGATCCATCTCCATAGCTTTGCATAGTGACCTAATAATTCTACTTACAGTAATTTGTCCTCAAGAAATAATCCAATGTAACAAAAATTACATGCAAGGAGGTTGATCAAAAATGACATGTACTGAGCAAACATGAAAAGCAAAACAAATGAAAAATAGGGAGTGGCTCAGGGCATCTATGGAGCACAATACGCCTGCTCACAGAAGACAGGGTCTTAGCAGGTGCTGTGATAAGAAGGAGCAGATCACCCCCCAGAGTCTGTGCTGTGACTCCATCAACACGTGTAGATACGTCAAGAAGAAGTAGCAAGGTTCACCCAGGGAAAAAGGAAATTAAAAGTGTATTTCCCTTGAAGGAAAAAAAAGAAAAAGAAAAAGAAAATTAAGGAAAGTTCATTAAGGTCGTCCTCACCTCTGCCTCAATCTCGTCATAGAGAAACTGCTTGTTGAACTTGGTGAGGGCGTAGTGGGCGCTGTCGTTGTACAGGTCCAGGGAGTACAGCACGTACCTGCGGAGGGGCGTGTGGTCAGCCGGCTCCCACGCCTCTTTGTCCCCAGCCCCCAGGCCACCAGAGTCTAGCTTTCACTGTTTTCCCCAGACATGGGTATTGCCTAGGAAAAGCAATACCTTCAAACCCCAAGCCCCAAACTCTGTTACTGTCGAGGGCCTGTGGGCACCTGTCCACTAGCTGGGAGACTCCACAGGTGGCCGTGCCTACCCCGGCCAGGCCTGGGGCACTGGGTGGGACCACAGGGTCTCCCACAACTGCATCTTCTCACTTCTTTCAAAGTTTTTCACCACCAGTAGGCAGTATTTTTTCTAACAAAACTGAGTTATTTTCTCATTTTTAAGAGTGAGCTGTTTGACTTAAGAAGAAAAACACATGTCCATGTCCTGCTGACTGTACATGCTCACCTAGCATGGCTAAAAGCCCCTCTCCCCTGCCCACTGTCTAGATACAAGCCAGCAGCCACCTTCTGAGGGTGCCAAGCTGCCCCCATTTCACCGGGGCAAGGCCATGTGAGCAGCAGAGGGGAGGGGAGAGGGGAACCCAACCAAGGGGTGTGACAGAGGCACTGGGCCTCATGCCCTTCATACTCTAACAGAGGCTGTGTCCACTCCAGAGAAGTGCAGGCCATCCCCCTCCCTCTGCAGTCATGCCTGGGAGCTGACAGGCAGGCAGAGGTTGCATGGCTTCCAATGTCCTATGAGCAGACCACTGGATCCATCCCCAATCTGGACATCACAAGACACCCCCTTTTTAATTACACTTCCTTGCACAGACTTCATATTTTGAAAGTCTCTGACCCTTGCCCCAGTCCTGAGTCCTGAGCTCAGAATGTAGCTCCTCTCCCACATTCACCTGTGTCGGAGGCTGTGCCTAGGGGCCTGGCCAGCCACATCTTGCCTCTCTCACCCCAGCTGAGTCCCTGGGGACTTGCCAGCACGTGGGCAAGTGGGGCTCACTTACTCCAACCGTCTGGGCTCCCGATGTCAGTCTGAAGCCCAGATACCTGTTAACTTATGTTAACCTCTGAAGTCTTACCCCAAGAATTCTGACTTCAAATGAAATGCTGAGAATGGTTTCACCCCCATCCCCACCTCCCAAATCCTCCAAGGACCCCAGTCACCACAAACAGAGAGCAGAGATACAGGAGGGACACTCACTCCATCATGGACGCCTCCTTGGTCTCCAGGATGTGGTCAGTCAGGATCCACGGCATGGACATCTCAATGGGGAACTGGATCCTCCTGCCCATGGTCAGCTCCAGGAAGAACTCGCGGAACCACAGCTGTGAAAGGTCACAGCACTGCTGCAGCGTTTCTTGAAGGATTCAAAGGACACCAAGTCAATCTTCCACAAGCACAAAGGACTCAGCAGGGTGACTGATGGGGTCCCGTGCCAGGCACCGGCGCCCTCACTCTCAGCCCTGAGCCGGGTGGGAGGGCACGTGATGAGAGGGGATGCCCCCAGGGGGACAAGACATCGTGGTATCGCTGCTGGCAGAGGAGCAGAGTGGCCTCGGCCTGCCTAGCAGACAGGGCACCTGGCATGACATCCCCGCCCACCAGTGGGATCTCACCAACCCCCTGAGCCGCTTGGTGGAATTGGGAGAAAAAAATATCCTTTTAAAAGGAGAAGAAAAACACTATTTTACTTAGGATAAAGACGCAGCATTACATGAATACTCAGTGCAAGTCTATTTCGTGCAAAATTGAGAGATTTTTAAAAAAGGTTCCCATTCTTTCAGAGTGGAAAACAAAAACCTCACTGTATACTTCAAACCTGCAGCCGCCCAGCCGGGACAGAGGCCCCTGCTCTCGCACGAGGCAGCGGCACAGGAGTAAATGTGCTGACTCCACGATGGCAGAAGGCATCCACGCAGCACCCTGGCCAAGCATCAGGTCACCTACCACCTTCCACCCATGCCTGGGGGCCCATTTCTGGTATGCATCACTGTCTTGCTTGCCAGCCAGGCAATGGATTATGTTTGCCTGTTTCCGACCCCGGAGGATTACGAAGACTTTGTATTCATGTTGCAGGGCCAGCCACGGAGCCACAGCCCTCACCCTTCTACAGGCCTCGCCACGTGGAGGGAGCCTGTGGCTGGCCGTGCATTTAAAGCGACAGGTGAGGGAATGCCACAAAGGTTACGACACAGGTCACCGTGTGGGTGCAGGAGGGGACCGGAGCGGGGGAAGGTCAGGCAGGTGGAAGCGTCTGGACGGTGTTAGCGGTGTTAGAACATGCTGGGCCGGACGCTGGTCAGCAGTGTCTCTTACCACTGAAATTTATCAAGTGGGTGTAGAAGAATGACTCTCGATGGAATTTTTCTATGTCCAATATGGTGGGCCCCTCAAGGCTACTTCTCAAGGTTTTCTTGGAACCACTTTTGTCTGCAATGAGGGACTCTAGCATGGTTCTCACCATGTAAAGCTGCATTATCCAGGGAGAATATTTGTGGAGGAGAAAATACACACGGTACATTAGTTACGCCAAACTCCCACTGGCCACCAGAGAAGGACGGCTCCGCTGCACCCTGCCCGGAGCCGGCCTGGGGGGCAGCCCCCGCCAAGCCAGCTCCCCAAAAGGGGGCTGGGCGCCCAGCTAAGCTACTGCTGCCTGGGAGGAAGAGCTTGTTGCGGAGCGGTTCACCTCCGTGCCGGAAAGGTCAACAAGAAAAACAAACAATGTCTTACCACCGAAGGTTAAAAGAGGCGGATAGATGTAGGACTGCCTCAGAAACGCGTGTACCACATGCAAGAGCCTCTCCATGCCTAGAGACTTGAGCTGCCTCAGCAGCTCGGCAGAGCTCAAAGACTCGGCCATGGTGCGCACCAGGTACAGCTAGACACAGACAGACAGACGGGAGAGGCGGAGAGAGCGTTAGTCACAAACACGCACGACATGGGGCTGGGGCCGCACATGGGATCCACGAGACGCAGGGTAGGGAGGGCACGTGCGATGGGACAGACCCAGGAGGGGCTCGAGGCCGGCCCTGGACTTCGCAAGGTTCCGTATTAGAGCCAGCATGCACTTTGCTGTTAATTCTCCAAAAGGCTGGCAGAAGAGATTATAAGAGCCTCCGACAGAGAAACGAGGAGGAAGTACCAGGTCCCAAAACGGGAGGATAGCAGAGGGGCATATTAAATGGGGGTAGGAGTCGGGGGGCCGAGCATGCCAGGGGAGAGAACAGCTTAAGACCAGGGAAGCACGAAAGCAACACTATATTATTTCCAAACGCCTTCTCTTTAGTTATGATCATTTCTAGGCCTCAAATAAACATCCTAATTATACATTTAAACACCTATCAGGAAACACAGTGTAAATATAGACACAGTTTCACCCGCGTTTTGAGGACAGGAGCTGAAATGCTGTCAAATTAAGTTCTGCCTGTAAATGGCCAAATAGGAGAATTCCAGATTGCCTCGGGAGGGGAACTGAGGAGCAGGAAGACACGGGCAATACTTGATCTGCCCTGACAGACAGCAGAGACAGCATTTTACTCCCACCCCAGCTTACTGCCCTCCCAGTTCAGAGTCAGTCTGCTCGGGGTATTGGGGGAGGTAGGGGAGCAGGGGGGACGAGAACCTGCGTGCTGGAGGGTCCCACAGCTCGCCGGGGCACTTTGATGTCAAAGCCACTCTTGGGGTCCTTCTCGCCACGCAGAGCTGGGTCGTTGAAGGGCTCGTGACCCGTCTCCCAGTCACACACGGTCTTCCTGATGGCCTGCAGAACACTAAACAGCCCAGTCCATTTATGGGACTGGCCCAGGACATGAACAGAACTGTATTTCCTGGCCTGACAGTTATTAATTCACTCACAAAACCCTCTTGGGATGGGGGTGTAGGGGTGGGGGTAGGATGGAGTAATGGACCAACTCAATGTGAAATTTAAATTATAGATTGCTCTCTTGGGAACCTAGAGGCGTAGTTCCAGTTTGCATCAGCTGGAAGTGAAGTTTTATTTCCTGAATAAAACTGACTCATGGCAGGACAGAGAGAGGACAGGCCACAGAATCCACCCAAGGAGAGACTTCCTTGCAGGCAATCCCCCGTTTTCTAACAGGAACCTGAGGTCTCCACCAGGGTTCTACGTATGGAGAACCCCATGAGCTCCACACTCAGGGCAGATGCACCCACACACCAGGCCTGCTCACACAGGAAGAAGGTTCTAATCAAAACCTAAGTTACTTCTAGACTGCAATGCATACTTTACAATGCAGTGGGGCTTCTATTACCAAATGGGAAGCATGATTTACAACATTCTCCACTAAGGCCTAAAGGTGAAAAAACAAAAGTCCCACAGCATAACACATTTTATCAGTGCTCAAAGTCATACCACACCAGGTGAAAAATACATCAATTATAAAGTATCAAAATGAACATAATAACTTTGTAGGGTCCTGTGGGTTTCATTTTACAGAGATGTCTTTGAAAGACAACTTTATATAAAAAGCTAAACATTAAGAGAAAAGAGCTGAAGATCATGCTGGTTTCTCTGCAATATGCATGTGATATCTGACCAATATGTAGACAGGACAAAAGGAACAGAAGCAGAAATGCTGCAGATAATACTTTGTGTGGGATGCTGGGCCAGCAGAATTGTCACCAGGCCTGAAACATCCTCCCTCTGCCCTGAGATAAATACGCGATGCCCCCTGGGTCCCCAGTCTGTGTAGAAAGGCACTCTGTGATTGATGTCTTGCATGTTGACATTAACAAGTGGACCCCCTGCACCACATGTGGAGGGAATTCACCAAGAGGGTGTCTTGTCTTCAGGCTGAAGATAAATGCGCTGAATGTATTTATGAAAATGTGACTCTATGACTATTTAAGCCTAAACTGACCCTACTACTTTGCATGCTGAGTGCCAGAAGGTGCGTGCAGGGGAGCTGACCTCTGGATGACATTCTTCTTCTTCTTGATGGCCTGCCGGAGTGGCTCTCTAAGGGTGACCTGGGAGAAGTCCTGCAGCGCAGCATACACAGTGTGCCTGATGGCATGATTGAACACGCTCTCCATCCTGCCCATCAACACCTGCAAGCCCTTGATCATGGCGATCACCTGCAGGGAACACATGACTTTCAGCGTGCCAGTGTGACAGGAGATGGCTCATTCTGACATGCCTCATGTGGGCTGGAGCCTCGGCCTCCCTCTATGCACAGAGCCTCTCTGCACTCTGCCTCTGCAGAAGCTGCCCTTGAACTCTCCCTAAGAACAAGGAGCTCAGACTCGGTCAATAGTTCAGGCCTCCAGGAGCATGGAGGGCAGGGACGGATCTGCTCTTCCTGCAGCCAACAGGGCCTTGAGTTTGGTAAGAAGCTCAAAACAGTCCCAAATCCATAACAGCACACCTTCTTGGAAAGGACTTCTGAAATGAAGGAGGAAGAGAAGGTGGAAGAGGTTGAGGGAGAAGAAGATGGAGAGTGGAGGAGGAAGCAGAAGGACAGAAGAATGGAGAGGGAAGGGGGGAGAAGAAAAGAAAACAGGAGAAGAAGGAAAAAAAATGATCCAGAAAAGCAAACATGTAAGCAGGTGAAAAAGAGAAATTGCAATTTCTGTAGCTCAAATCCTACCTGTTAAACAATATCACATGAATTAACATGCATGAAAGACACAGTTGATGTGTGTAACTAATTAAAGTCCCTCCCTGGGATGGCATCAGGACCACACAGTCCTCACTGCACACTCATGTTTTCTATTTTTTTTTTTTTTTTGCTCTGGGGATTTGTTTGATGACTCTTGCTTTCCATGAGAGGGGAAGAAGGGAAAATTTGTACTGGAAAAAAAGCAAATCCCCAATTCAAATTCAACTGAATTCAAATTCAAACAAATTTGAATAAAAATGAAAATACTGCAGTCTAATGTATGGGATGTATGAAAAAGTGATCCTTTGACGCATACATTGAAAGAGTTCTAAAAGGCTGAAAATGAAATTAATATCCCAAATTTCTAAAAAGAACAGCAAAAGCACCACTGCCAACAAAGTAGAGGAACATGTCTAAAAGCAAAATTAATGAGACAGAAAATGATAGGAGGAGCCTCCCTAGTGACGCAAGGGATTAAGACGCAGCCTATGAAGCTGTCCACAGCCACTGCAGCACAAATTTGATCCCTGGCCAGGGATCTACCGACATGGCATGGCAGACCTCTCCTGTGTCGCCTGCTGCTCCCCTCAGCAGTGTATTTCACTCACTCTGCCTGTTCTGACCCCCACTCTGTCTCTGGTGAATCCTCTCACCCCCCCCCCCCACACCTCTGGCCTGTACCCCAGATCTTATAAGCATAAATAAATAAATCTTTAAAAAAAAGAAAAAAAAATAATAGGAAACAATATTATAGAGGGAGGCCAACAAAAGTTGTTTAAAAGATAAATGAATAATAAAATTGATAAATATCCAGCAAGACGGATCAAGATTAAAAAGAGAAGGTACAAATTAACACGATTTAAGAATGAAAAGGGGGATATTACCACACAGTTTACAGGTGAATGGAATACAATTAAGTATCCAGAAATAAACCCTCACATTTATAGACAGATGGTCTGAGAAAAAGGCATGAGAACAACTCAATGAGGAAAATACTATCTTTTCAACAAATGGTCCTGGGACAACTTGGCATCAACCTGCAAAAAATAAAGTTGGATTCCTGTGCAGGAAAAGATTATCAAACACTAAAGATTCGCAAGAAAGTCTTATCTTCAAAACTGGCCCTTGGTTGTCTCCTAGGAACTCTAAACCACTGCAATATTCTGCTCACAAGAAAGTGTGCGTGTGCTGAGGCTTTGAACCACTGCAGCACCAGTGTCACCAGATAGAAAATGCCAACAATGGGCCTCTCTGGTGGCACAGGGGGTTGAGTGCAGCAAGGTGGGGCAGTCCGTAGCCTTTGCAGCACGAATTCAATCCCCAGCAGGCTGGCACAGCAGACCTCTCCTGTTTCACCTGCTGCTCCCCTGAGAAGTGTATTTTGGTAAATCTGCCTGTTCTGCTCCCTGCTCTCTCTGGTGAATGTTCTTATCCCCTGCAACTCTGGCCTGTACCACACTTCTTAAAAAAAAAAAGAAAATGCTGGACTGCCGGGGAAGACTGGGCACGCAGGGGAGTGCGTCCCCGCATCGCCATTTTAGAACAGGGACCTTTCTTCAGTAGAGACTGCTTGAAACCGGCAGAAGGCTCCCAGAGGAGCCAGAGGTGAGCTGGGAAGTTCGCCCAAGATGCCGGCCAGTACCAGCAACACAGTGCCCCAAGGAATACGGCAAATTAGAAAACAGGCAGTAGGGAGTAGAAAAACCACATGCAACCCAGCAACTCGTCAGGAAAAAAGCACACCACAAAAAGAAAACCAGCCCCCAGATAGCAACGACAGTAACTTGGAAGAACTTCTGAGCCTTCCAGAAACAGAATTTAAAATTGCCATGATTAAAAAACTGACAGAAATCATAAAGGAAAACAATGATAAGGGAAAAATAATTAACAATCAGAAGAATGAAACTGAGTCCCTAAAGAGGGAAGTAAAAGAAATGCAGGAGATCAAAGAATTAATAGAGGCGCTAAAGAACTCTGGGAAAAGCAATGAAAGAATAGATGAAATGGAAGAACAAATAAGTACTCTTGAAGACACAGAAATAAAAAGAACCAAAACAGAAAAGGAAAGAGAAGTACGAAGGAAAAAGACCAAAGAAAGACTTCGGGAACTGTCTGACTCCATGAGGAAAGGAAATATAAGAGTTATAGGAATCCCAGAAGGAGAGGAGAGAGATGTAGGAACAGAGAAAATATTCAAGGAAATAATTGAAGAGAACTTCCCAAACGCAAAGAAGGAGCTGAAAATTGATATATAAGAAGCAAGAAGAACACCAAACTTCCATGACGAAAGGAAAAATACAGCAAGACACATAATAGTAAAGCTCCCAAGAATCCAAGACAAGGAAAAAATAATGAAGCTGACAAGAGGGAAGAAACAGATAACATTCAAAGGAAAACCAACCAGACTGACATCAGACTTATCAAAAAGATAAAAAGAGACCCCCAACAGTCACTACATTATGATCAAGGGGACAATACTTGAAGAAGAAATAACACTCATTAACATATATTCACCAAACAAAGGAGCACCAAAATATATCAGACAACTATTGTCATCTCTGAAAACAGACATCAGAGAAAACACATACGTAGTGGGAGACTTCAACACACCACTATCAACAATGGATAGATCAACAGACAAAAAATAAGTAAAGACACTAAAACTCTAAGTAAGGATCTAGAGAGCTTGGGCTTAACAGACATCTATAGAACACTAAACCCAAAAAAATCTGAGTACACATTTTACTCAAGCGCACACGGATCATTCTCCAGGATCGATCACATACTGGGGCACAAGACAAACATCAATGGATACACCAAGATTGAAATCATATCAACCATCTTTTCTGACCATGAAGGCATCAAACTAGAAATAAACCATAAAAAGAAGGCAAGGTACTCTCCTACCTCATGGAGATAGAAACCCAAACTACTGGAAGACCACTGGACTAACGAGGAGACTAAAGAAGAAATTACAAAATTCTTTGAATTGAATGACAAGGAGGACACCAATTTCCTAAATGTATGGGATGCAGCAAAAGCAGTAATAAGAGGAAAATATATAGCAATAGAGGCTCACATCAAGAAACAAGAACTCAAAGAAACAACCTAATCTCAAAGCTCAAAGATCTAGAAAAAGAACAACAAAAAAACCCCAAAACCAGTAGAAGAAAAGAAATAATAAAAACAAAAGCAGAAATAAATGAAATCAAAATTAAAAAAAACAATCCAAAAGATCAATGAAACCAAGAGCTGGTTCTTTGAAAAAATAAATAAAATAGACAACCCCCTAACCAGGCTCACAAAGGAAAAAAGGGAGAAAGCACAAATAAACAGGATCATAAATGAAAGAGGAGAAATCACAATGGACACAGCAGAAATCAAAAGAATAATCAGTAACTACTATGAACAGTTACATGGAAACAAGTTCAACAATTTAGAGGAGATGGACAAATTCCTACAACTCTACAATCACCCAAAGCTAGAAAAAGAAGAAATAGAACACCTAAACAGACCAATTACAAGCAGCAAAATTGAAACGGTAATCAAAAACCTCCCCAAAACAACAGCCCAGGACCTGATGGATTTACAAATGAATTCTACCAAACATTCAGAAATGAATTAGTGCCTATCCTTCACAAACTCTTCCAAAAAATTGAGAAGGAAGGGATAATACCAAACACGTTCTATGCAGCCAACATTACACTAATACCAAAACCAAATAAGGACAACACAAAAAAAGAAAATTACAGGCCAATCTCCCTAATGAACACTGATGCAAAAATCCTCAGTAAAATTTTAGCTATCAGAATCCAACAATGTATCCTTAAGATAATTCACTATGACCAAGTGGGATTCATTCCAGGGACACAAGGATGGTTCAACATGCGAAAATCAATCAACGTTATCCAACACATCAACAAAAAGAAATATAAAAACCGTATGATAATATCAATAGATGCTGAGAAAGCTTTCGACAAAGTGCAACACCCATTCATGATAAAAGCCCTTGAAATTCTTGGGATACAAGGAACATACCTCAACATCATAAAGGCCATATATGACAAGCCAACAGCCAGTATCATTCTCAATGATGAAAAGTTGAAAGCACTTCCATTAAGATCTGGAACAAGACAAGGATGTCCACTCTCACCACTGCTTTTCAATACAATACTGGAAGTCCTAGCCAGAGCAATAAGACAAGAGAAAGACATACAAGGAATCCAAATAGGAAAAGAAGAAGTCAAACTATCACTATTTGCAGATGATATGATAATATACATAGAGAACCCCAAAAACTCCACAGAAAAACTAATTCAATGCATCAATCAGTTCAGTAAAGTGGCAGGATACAAAATCAACACGCAAAAGTCAGTAGCCTTCCTATACACAAACAATAAATCTGAAGAAGAAGAAATCAAAAAAACCATCCCTTTTATTATTGAAACAAAAAAAATCAAATATTTGGGAATAAATCTAACAAAAGAGGTAAAGGACCTATACAAAGAAAACTATAAAACACTGTTAAAAGAAATAGAAGAAGACACAAGAAATGGAAAGACATCCCCTGCTCATGGATTGGAAGAATAAACATGATTAAAATGGCCATTCTACCAAAAGCAATATACAGATTCAATGCTATTCCAATCAAAATTTCAATGTCATTCTTCAAAGAAATAGAACAATTATTGATGACATTCATATGGAATCACCAAAAAACCCCGAATAGCCAAAGCTCTCCTGAAACAAAAAAAAAAAAAGAAGGGAATGGAGGCATCACACTCCCAGACTTCAAACTATACTACAAAGCCATAATCATCAAAACTGCATGGTATTCGAACAAGAACAGACACACAGACCAATGGAATCTAATAGAAAATCCAGAAATAAACCCACAGATCTATGGTCAACTAATCTTTGACAAAGGAGCAAAGAATATGCATTGGAGCAAAGAAAGTTTGTTCAATAAATGGTGCTGGGAAAACTGGGTCGCTACACGCAAAAGAATGAAGCTTGACCACTACCTCACACCATACACAAAAATCAACTCAAAATGGATTAAAGAACTAGACATAAGACCTGAAACCATAAAATACATAGAAGGAAATATAGGCGAAACACTACGGGATATGCACATCAAAGACATCTTTACAGACACATCACCCAAAGCAGTGATAGTGAAGACAAAGATAAACAGCTGGAACTACATCAAATTAAAGAGCTTCTGCACAGCAAAAGAGACAATAACAAAAACAAAGAAAAACCCCACCAACTGGGAGAACATTTTTGCACCCAACACTAATGATAAAGGACTGATCACAAAAATCTGCAAAGAGCTGATGAGACTCAACAACAACAAAGAAAATAATCCAGTCAAAAAATGGGCAGAAGACGCGGCCTCTGCGGCGCCGGTTCGATCCCCGGCTGCTCCCCGGCCACTGGAGGAGGGTCCCACATGGCGCGCAGACCTCTCCTGCCTCCCGCTGCTCCCCTCAGCAGTGTACTTCGGTCCTTCTGCCTGTTCTGCTCCCTGCTCTGGCTCTGGTGAATTCTCTCACCCTCCCGGCTTCTGACTGTACCCAGTGCATGTATAAACCAAACAAACAAACAAATAGATAAATAAATAAGACATGCCTGTAGAAATTTAAAAAAAAAAAAAAAAAAAAAAAAGGGCAGAAGAGCTACAAAGACACTTCTCTGAAGAGGAAATGCAAATAGCCAACAGGCATATGAAAAAATGTTCAACATCACTTGTAATCAGGGAAATGCAAATCAAAACTACCTTGAGATACCATCTTACACCAGTGAGAATGGCACATATTAAAAAAAATAGCAACAACAAGTGTTGGCGATGTGGTGGAGAAAAAGGAACTCTCCTGCACTGCTGGTGGGAGTGCAAACTGGTCCAACCACTATGGAGAGCTGTGTGGAGATTTCTGGACCTACTAAACATAGAGCTTCCATATGATCCAGCAATTCCACTCCTAGGTATTTACCCAAAGGACACAGAAACATGAATTCCAAAGAGCACCTGCACCCCTATGTTTATAGCAGCACTGTTTACAATAGCTAAACTTTGGAAACAACCCAAATGCCCTAAAATAGATGACTGGATCAAGAAGATGTGGTACATATACACCATGGACTATTACTCAGCATTCAAAAAAGATAAACACATGCAATTTGCAGCAACATGGATGGCGCTGGAAGGGATCATGCTCAGCGAAATAAGCCAGAAAGAAAAAGAAAAATACCGGATGGTCTCACTCATAGCAGGAATCTAGAAAACTTAAATAAGGGGCCAGGAAAATGAATAACTATAAGAAAGTGAAAATCAAAATCAACAAACAACTATGAACCAGAGATACTCTATAGGGGGAGTGGGGGGCGGGGAGGGGAGGGATGGGGTCCAAATAAGGGGGTGCAATTGTATGGGGAATATAAAAATAAAATTTATAAAAAAAAAAAAAAGAAAATGCTAACAGTGTAATTTATGGGGACCATCTGTTTTTGCTCTGGAATCTGAGGTCAACCAAGTGGGCACTGCATGTCCCTATTACTGACCCCCAATAAAAACCCTGGACACCAGGGCTTGGGTGAGCTTCCCTGGTTGGCACACTTCACGCATACTGTCATCCATTCTCACAAGGAGAATTAAGCACATAGAGGACACACAGAGTTTGCACCTGGTCCCTCCTGAACTTCATCCATGTGCCTTTTCCTTTCACTGATTTTAATCTTTGTCCTTTTCCTGTAATAATTATTACACAAAATTGAGTAGAGAGCAGATACTTAGTCTGGTGGGATCTTCTAGTAAATCAAGGGGTCTTAGAGATCCTAGCACAACCCCACCACTCACCGTATAAAAAAAATTAAATCAATATCAATCATATGCATATTTATTTATTTATTTATTTAGGATTTATTTATTTATTTATTTATTTATTTATTTATTTATTTATTTATACAAGCACTGGGTACAGTCAGAAGCGTGGGAGGGTGAGAGAATTCACCAGAGCCAGAGCGGGGAGCAGAGCAGACAGAAGGACCAAAATACACTGCTGAGGGGTGCAGTGGGCGGCAGGAGAGATCTGCGCGCCATGTGGGATCCTCGCTCCGTGGCCGGGGATCGAACCAGCACTGCAGAGGCTGTAGGCAGCTTCGCAGCCCAGCACTCAACTGCTGCGCCACCAGGGGAGGCCATCAATCATATATTTAAATGTAAGAGGGAAAACTATAAAACTCTTGGAAGAAAACAGGAGTATACCTGTGAACTGGGTTAGACAACCATTTCTTTAGCTATGATAGCAAAAGCTCAACAACCAAGAATAAATAAATAAACTTACCTTTATCAAGCTTAATGATCTTCAAGCTTCAAAAGAATTATGAAAGTAAAGTAAGGTTGTGGAGGAGAAGGAACCCTTGTACCCTTGGTAGATGTATAAATGGTACAGCTTCTACAGAAAACACTGTGACTATTCTCCAACATTCACAGCAGCCGAGATACAAAGTCAACCTAAGTGCTCACTGGCGGATGACTGGATGAAGAATACGCACAGTGGAACAAAAATGAGCTAAGCACAAAAAGATGGAATCTTCCCATGTGAGACAGGGATGGACCTTGACGGAACTGAAGTCAATGAGAAAGAGAAAGGCAAACATGGGCCTCCCCAGTGGTGCAGCAGTCGAGCTTTTGGCTGCGAAGCTGCCCGCAGCTGGTTCAATCCCCAGCCTCAGGGCGAGGGTCCCACATGGTGCAATGGACCTCTCCTGCCACGCCCGCTGCTCCCCTTAGCAGTGTACTTCGTCAGTCTGCCTGCTCTGCTCCCCGCTCTGGCTCTGGTGAATTCTCTCACCCTCCCGTGCTTCTGACTGTACCTGGTGCTTGTATAAATAAATAAATCTTTAAAAAAAAAAAAAAAGAGAGAAAGGCAAACACCACAGGATTTCACTCATATGGAGTATGAGGAAACAAATGAAAAATCAAAAACAAACCCTCAGATTCTGAGAACAGGATGGTGGTTACCAGGGGTAAAGGGCCATTGAGGGAAAGAGAAACTGGTGGAAGGGTCAACTGGTGGGTGCGAACAGAGAACCAGTGACTCAGCCCACGTTCTCTCACTCCCCAGGCTCTGTCTCCTTCCTCTTATGTGCCGAGACCCAGAAGCTGCTCCCCAAAGCTGCTCCATGCTCCCAGACACTCACAATCAACCTTCCCTTGGGGGGAGCTGTCAACTCAGAGAGGAAGACCCCCCTCAATAGCATTCTCTACTTTCACAAGTATGATGGAAGAGAAGACAGCTTGAGGCTGGAGTTGAAGGAGGAAGAGAAAGCAGACAAACCGCACCTCTACCAGGGCGAACTTCTCCTCGCTGGTGTAGTTGTAGCGGGTGGCACGCTCGTACTCCTCAGCATTGTCTGGGCAGTCCTTGTTGGAGTACTTGTCCGTTGGGTGCACGAGTTTCCATGAATACTGGTGAGAGGGGAGAGGTCACACCGAAGGCAGCACTTAACTACCAGTCTGATGCACATAAGTGTGCCCCCTGCTGCCCACACACGGCACTTATTTTCATGCATGAATACCTATACACACACAACTGCACACTCAAACACAGGTGTGCATGAGTGCAGGTACCCACGCTGCACAGGTACATAGTGAGTGTGCACACACACCCATGCATGCATGCTTACATAACACGTGCACGCGCGCGCGCACACACACACACACACACACACAGAGTCTACCTCCCTAAAACTGAAAAGGAGTCTGGCTGTATGATTTCATGATTTCAGGTTTAGAAAATACATCATTTAAAATGGTCTGGATATTTTGTGTTGTATAGTTAAGACTCGAGGCATTTCATTATTTTAAAAAGAGTTAGCTTTTAAATGATCATGTATTCAGTCAGTTTAATAATTTTTATCTGATCAAAACAAACAACATTGGAGAAAGTTTATTTATAGGATCTGTAAGCATCCTATTTACAGGTATGCGAATCAGAAACTATTATGCCAATGTAAACAAAAGAAACCAATGGCTGGAACTCCAGAGAAATTTTTTTTTTTAATGAGAATTAAAAATCATTACATGGGCACTAACTTAAGTCTATCAATATATTTAAAAGACAAGGCCCATTATTATAACACACACAGAAATGTACTTTGAGTCATCTTAGAACCATAAATTCAGACAAGTCTTAAATCATGCACATGTTCCTGAAAACTGACTTTCAGTGAAATGACATAAAAGGAAACCTTATCCTGAAGTAACAGCATTTCATTTAACTCTAGCATTTCTTTGCTCTCATCAACGTTAGGAAAAAAACACTGAATGAGATGACATTATCTGAGGACCTGCTGTGTGTTCTTGTTTGCCAGTGGTAAAAGAATAAATCACTTTTGACCCAAAAGACCAGAGTTAATACTGAAAAAACATCAGTTTCCTGAACTTCCGTGGAGAAGCGAGTGCCAGCCACCTACCACTTCCATGACATGGGCGCTCCACTGAGACAGGAGCTGCAGACCCTGCAGCGCCAGGTCGAATAGCTTCCGGTACTCAGAGTCGGTCTTCTGAGCTTCCTGGCGGCCTGATCCTGTGACAACCTGGAGCAAGACACAAACGTTGAGAAGTCACCCTTTATTTAAAAAAAAAACACTATGTGCTTGGCGCCCGAGCAATCTACACCAAAGAAACAACTCGCAGAACACAGAAATGATGTGAGAATGACACACCCTCATGCAGCAAAAAGCTGGTAAATGCAGTGCCCAGACTGTGGGCGTCCTGGGCCCTCAAGGCTGAGAAAGATCACAGCTGATCAGGGTATTAGAAACTAACACATTAACCAGGTGCCTTGCATGTATCTGCTTACAGTAAACGATGAAAACTTAGACTGAAAAGTGGCTACCTAAGGAGAGGAAAGCACAGGATGGAAGGGGTGGCAGACTTCTTTGAATGTACAGCCTTTTAGAACCTCACTGTTTATACGGTCACTACAGAAAATTATATTAGGGGGAAAGAGCAATCCCTAAAACTCAAAAGCAAAATGAAACGATCTGAACTGGGCACTGAACGGGCATCAGTTCTGCACAGAAGAATCAGACAGAGTAAAGTGCCTGACAATTAGGTTTTCTGATTATAAAGGAAGTCTGACATTAGGCTTTTGGTGCTGAGGCATCAGTTACAAAGACAACCGACTCAAGTCAACTTACTGCCAGCTGTGTGACAGTCACCAGCTAAACTAAAGAACCAGGCCACCACACTCATGAAGCTCCCCAATCAGAAGTTTGGGTTGGCCTACGTAGCTGACCAACCCTGAGCTTCCTCTCACAAAACTTAATTTCCACTCTTAGGTTTGAAATTTGCTACTTAAATGAATCCTCAAAACCCCAGCACCCTGCACTCAACCCCAATAAGGGCAGAGCCCAGATCCGCTGTCCCTCCTGCTCTCTACCTGTGACCTTGCTCTGTCCTTGGAATCTGCTGTGTACCCTCCACGAGCTCTAAGAAATAAACCTTATTTTTCCCCGAAGGCCCTTGACGGTTGTTGCAGAGGTGGGTACTACAAATGTTAGGAACTATAAGGCCTGTTCTAGTCACAGCTCTGACCCCAGCTGGGGCAATGTCTGTGGGGGCTGCCACAGTAGCATGGTTTAATAAAAAAAGCATCATCAGTGGACTGAGACCAACACAAAACCACTTCAAGTTGCTTTGAAAAACAATGATTTAACATCCCTAGAAACCTAAGGACAAGATTAACTGCAAAATCAATCTTAGATTTTAGTAATTACATTGCTATTACAATATATATTATTTTAAAGCTTTTTTAAAAAAAAAGATTTTATTTATTTATGCATACAAGAGCTGGGGTACAGGCCAGAGGTGTGGGGGGTGAGAGGATTCACCAGAGACAGAGTGAGGAACAGAACAGGCAGGTTGACCGAACTACACTGCTGAGGGGAGCAGCGGGTGAGTCAGAAGAGTTCTGCTGCCCCATGTGGGTTGCTCCCTGGCCAGCCAGCCTGGCGGGGGGATTGAACTTGTGCTGCAGAGGCTGCGGAAGCTTCATAGGTTGTGTCTTAACCCCCTTGAGCCACCAGGGAGGCCCCAGCATATATTATTTTATATAGCAGTTCCCCCTTAATCACAGGAGATACATTCCAAGAGCCCCAGTGAATCCCTGAGACTATAGATAGCATCTAACCCTACATGTACTGTATTTTTTCCTATACATACATACCTAGAAAAAGTTTATAAATGAAGAACAGTAAGAGATTAATGACAACAATAAAATAGAATGATTATAAAAAATATACTATAATAAAGGTTATATGAACGTGGTCTTTCTCTTCCTCAAAATATCATATTGTACGTATTATTTTTAGATCGTGGTTGACTGTCGGGTAACTGAAACCACGGAAAGCGAAACCACAGGTAAGGGGGAACTATTGCATTACAATATGTAACTATATTGTTTCTAATAAGTATATTTCTATTACAATACATTATAATATTACATATCACAATACAGAACTACATTGTTTTGAGTAATTATATTGCTATTAGCAGTGACAGTACTGCTATTTTTAAACTGTTGAGTTTATATTGAGATATTAAGTCAAAGCATCCTGAAATCATTAAGAACGAGGAGATTTAGCATGGAAGAAGGAAAAAAAAAGAAACAAATTGAAGTAGAGTGATTTCAAAACAGTATTTAATGTTAACTGATACAAAAAGCAAAGGAATCCAGCTTTGACCCTGTTTCCCAGAGAAGTAAAGTGCAGCTGTTCTACTATTCCATCCTGCTGTAGCCCTAACCTCAAGCCATCTCCCTGCCTGACCCTTTAAATCTCCCCTCTGCCCTCACCAAGGTGGGGACATGCCTTGGGATTGTCCCATGGCCACGGACCCAAATCATGACTCCTATTCTTGAAAAATCACCTTTCCTGACTGTATTACAGCTTGACCATCTCTCGGTAGACACGACAGTCCTGCAGCACTAACTGCTGAACCCTGACCCTGACCCTGACCTCACTGCTCTGCACACCAGGATTTGAAAAGTGATATTCTGTTGCTCCCCCATACTCAGACCCCCTTCCACCCACCCATCATGAGCAGTGCTAGCTGGAGCCATGTGTGACAGGTAGGGAGGGTGTAACCCACCATAGCAAGCCTGGCTACGGAGTGGGAAGGAATTAAAAAGACCCACAGCCAAGGAAACATCACATGTCCCTATGCCCAACTCTAGACCTTTCTCTGGATGTCAGATGCCACACTGACCCCCAAGGTTTATGCAGCCTCTGGGTTGGGGACAGCTTCCTTATAGATACAAAAGACCATGAGTCAGAATCACCCCTCTTTTCTCAGAACCTCCGCACCCCTCCTAGCAGCTTGGAACCATGAGATCAGACTAGGAAACGCCACATAATTCATGGTCTCTTCCTCAATCCTTTCTTTTGGGATCCCTAATGTTTTCCTGAAAAAAAAAAAAAAATGGTAATTTTGGTATAGGTGAACAGAAACAAACAATGCTAATCCCACTACCTTGTTCATTAAAAAAAAAGGGGGGCGGCCTAAGTATTTGATAGTAAAATATGCTTTCATGGTAACAGAAGTCAACATTTCAGTGCAGAGAAAACAGTGACACTGCAGGGCCCCCTCTGTCCTGGGGGGCCTTGAGTTGTTGGGGGAGTGTGGGCGTTGGTGGCTCACCTCACTGTTGCTGTATCGAGCCAGCTCTGAAATGAAGCGCATGTGGTCCTCCCGGATCTGGATCATCTGCTCGCAGATGTTGTACTGTGGGCTGCTGCCAGATGACGTGCACGTCCATCTGGGGGTGATGGGGATGCACATGTTACCCGACAGGGCCCACACAATGCTATGCATCACAGCATGGCTCTCTGTGGTTATAACTGTGTTGCTTAAGGGTCAAGTGTGCTCACTATCATTTGCTAATTGTGAGCTATAGAGCCCTTACAGCTGGTGTTGGCCAACTTTCTCTGTTCAAGGCCAGAAATTAAATCTTTTAGATTTGTGGGCCAAGTGTCTCTGTCATAGAATCATCCTTTTTTTTTTTATTTTTTTATTTTTATTAATTTATTTATACAAGCACTGGGTACAGTCAGAAGCATGGGAGGGTGAGAGAATTCACCAGAGCCAGAGCGGGGAGCAGAGCAGGCAGAAGGACCAAAGCACACTGCTGAGGGGAGCAGCGGGCGGCAGGAGAGGTCTGCGTGCCATGTGGGACCCTCCTCCGGTGGCCTGGGGTCAGCCAGGGATCGAACCGGCACTGCAGAGGCTGCGGACAGCTTTGCAACCCAGCACTCAACCGCTGCGCCACCGGGGAGGCCCATCCTTTTTTTTTTTTAAAAAAAAAAACAACCCTTTCAAAAGGTAGAATGCTCTCAGCAACAGAAACCTTACAAGAGAGGCCTGGGCTCCAGCCTCAGGTGATAGCTTTGTAACAGACCACTGCAAGACACGAGCAAACACCTACCCCCTACCAGGCTGGTTGCTAAGCATCCACCAGCTCAGAGAACTTGCTTACACTTGCACATTCTTGACCTGCACTGTCTGAAAGAACTCTGGGATGATGGAAAAGGTCTGCTGCCCAATAGAGCAGCCACTTACACTGCCGAGCATTTGAAATGTGGCTGTGCTACTAAGGAAATAAATTATACTTTTTAAATGAGTTTCAGGGTAAATAGCCACACACCTAGCAAGGCATTCCTATTATGCATTCACTTACAGATGAGTGGTAATGTCAAAGGTATTATCTCTAGATAAATAAGTAGAGTGTTAGAAAGAACAATCAGAATACTGCAGAAGGCAGCTCACTCTCCTCCTACCGAGATTTATTTTCCTCATAGTGGGCGCTGGTCTTGATGTATCTTGACAATTCTATTTGCATGTCCCCGAACAACGGAACCACCTGGAGTTGCTGCATTCAGAAAACAAAAGGGAAAAAAATAGGGTCATTATGTGTGTTCAATTACCAAATACATAATCACAAGAAGAATGAGTAATGCTAATAATTACTGTGGGCTGAATGCAATCCCTGCAAATCACTTCTACAAAAAATAAATAACCTCCACATTTACTTTAAGAGGAACAAAATGCAGTTTAAGAACCAGAATTCACAAAGCCAATTCAAATATTAAAATTAACCTAACTTGCTGTAGAAACATGGTCATTAAAAAAAAAAAAAAATTTCTATATACTAACAAACAACTAGAAAACAAAAATTGGCAATAACATCAAAAAAATTAAAAATGTATGATAAATCTAACCAAATAGGCAGAAGATCTCTAAACACAAATATTACCAAAAATACTAGAGAATTTTTAAAGTTCTAAGCAAATGGAGAAATGTATCAGGTCATCTATTGGAAGATTTGGTAATTTAAAAATATCAATGCTCCCTAAATTGAGCTACAGAGTAAATGGAATCTTAAACAATATTCCAACAGGGGAAAAAAATTTCCCAGAGGAAAATTGGGCAGTGAATGTATGTGTGTACATGTGCATAAATCAGCAAGTCAATTCTAAAATATATTTCAAAATATGAAAAGACAATAACAAAGAAAATGTTAAAGAAAAAAACTGGAAGGCTTTTTGATAAGCAGGCCTAATCAAGACAATGTGACCCTGGAGCATGAGTAAATACCAGTAGCACAGGACAGAACCTAAGACAGCCACACACACACAAACCTGCTTTATGACCCAGGTAACAGTGTAGTGCAGTGGAGGTTGAGGGTAGGTGGGGGCAGATGCTCTTTTCAGTAAAGGACACCCATGCCCAGAGTTCAATGCACATCCATAATGGGGAAAAAATACCCACGTATGTCAACTCCCTACCTCACACCACACATAGAGACCAGCTGCAGAGGGACTAAAGCTCTAGATGGAAAAAGAAACAGTAATGCTTCTAGAAGGTAACACAGGAGAAAAACAGGAGTCTGCTATTTGCAAATTTCTTAAACAATGAAGATCAACATATTGGACTGCATTAAGAATGTCTATTCACCAAACAATACCTTTAAGAAAGTGAAAAGAAAAGCCACATACTTGTATCTGCCAAAGCACATGTACCCAGAACATATAAAGAACCGCAAACTAACATAGGAAAAAAGAACAAGAAACTTGAAGCAACTTCACAAAACTGAACAAACAAAAGGTTGATGTAGCATGAAAGGTCATCAGGGCAATGTCAACTAAGGGAAACTCTAGACAATTAGGTCACCAAGAACATACGGTGCAGGAGCCCCCATCACCTCCAAAAGTGACATTGTCAAGTGTTGGTGCGTATGTGGAGCATTGGGAATGCTCCCTCACTGCTGGTGGGAATTCAAATCAGCACAGCCATGTGGGAGAATCATTAGGTTCTACCTCTTGGCACTGAAACCAGTTGTGCCAGTGAGCCCCGGTCCCAGTCCCAGGCATATGTACAACAGAGCAGCAAAGGCACACAAACCAGCACTGCTCATAGCAGCTAAAACCCAGAAACCACCTTCCTTCACCACAGCAGCAGGCATATATAAACAGGTACAATCATGAAATGAACTGCTGCGCCACAATGAAAACCTGAGGACTGCAGTGGCTGGGTGTGCGGGGATTCTCACAGACAAAGTGAGTGAAGCAGCCAGATGCAGGATCACACATGGCACAATTGTCTTCACCACCAGTTCAAACAAGGCAGAACTGATACAGGGCAGGAAAAGGGAATGTAACATACCTTGAAGTACTTGTCGATTTTGGATAAGTTTATTCTTTTCTTGGCATCTAGTTTATAGATGTTGCTGACACTCCCATCCATCAAGTACAGACCAAACCCCATGACCTGAAAGTCACAGAATGGACAGAAAACTCAGACCTTTGAGGTTAATTACCCCAAGTATGAATACTGCTACAGCTCTTAATTTTTTTTAAGATATATTTTTATTTATTTATGCAAACAAGAACAGGGATGTAGGCCACAGGTATGGGGGTGGGCGTGGGTGGATGAGAGGATTCACCAGAGTCATAGTAGAGAACAGAACACGCAGATCTACTGAAATATACTGCTGAGGGTGAGACAGGGGAAGTCTGCCATGCCATAGGGGTTAGTTCCCTGGCCAGATATCAAACTCATGCTGCAGTGGCTAGTGATAGCTTGATAGCACTGAGACTTTAACCCCTGTGCCACCAGAGAACCGCAGCTCATTCTGAAATGATAAAGCACTCTTCTTCCAAAAAGTACCTTTAAATAGCTAATAAATAAATAGCCCTTCACATCCTTTTTCTTTCACATAGGTCATTTCTTGAAGCTACTTCAATGTCCCACAGGTACATACAGTCTCATCAAGTACAACGTAATACTAAACAGTTTCAACATGCACCCACAGCCAGGGCTCTTCCACAGACAGCGCAACCAAGAAGTCATCAAGGAGCACTTCGCTGGACAGCGCTGCTCTAGTCCCACCCCTCCAAGGTGCTCTGTCGGGGGAGAGGACCTGGGCGAAGCCTGTGTTGGCACACTGGCAGGGAGGGCTCTGGGCCCGAGGAATACCCAGTGCAGGGACCTGCGGGGCTGTCCTTGGCCAGGTGGTGGGCAGAGCAGAGGGAAGGAGGAAATGCCCTCTCATCTTCCTTGTGAGAACGTGGTTGAAAATCTCCCCAATGGGAAACAGAATAATAAAGAATATGGTGAACGTCTTGTTCTTGACCAACAAAAGTCAATTATAATCACGGTGACAGGAATATACTGAATTCCTAGGACTTACATGCTTGACAGGTCCTGACTAACCTCAGCTACCAAGTGCTAATGCTGAAAGTGGGCCCTTGACCCAATACCTGATCCACCAGCACCTTCTCCAGTGGTGTGCGTGTGACCCATCAGCATGGGGTCCAGCCTGACACACTCTCACAGGAATGTGTTGAGAACCTGAGAGCAGAGGGTATGTGCGACTTGGGTGCCATCCGGAAGGCACAGTGGACAAAAGCGGAGCCTCCAAGAAGAGACATGGGCGCTCCCACCCCCACATACCTTCAGCAGCATATGCTTCTCGCTGGGTGTCAAGTACATTCTGTTCTCGTAGTAATCTACACACAGGTTCACGATGTCTGCAAGCAGCTCTTCGTAGCCAGAGATCACTTCGAGCTGCTGCTGCAGAGACTGGAAGACAGAGTGGGGACTCATGCCCTTGAGGGCTCCCTGCCCTACCCTCCTCCCCAAGATGCACTCTAAGACATGCAGGTCTTACCTGTGTGATCTTGTTGTGGTTGGCCAGGAACATGGACAGATTCTGTGATTCCTGGATGGACTGCGGGTCTGCCATTTTCCGTAAAAATTGAGCAGCTCTTTGGAAGCAGAAAAATAGGGTTAATTAACTCACAAGTGTAATGATTATTAAAAAACAAAATGAAAGCAAAACTGGAATATCAGGATGACTTTACTCTCGCTATAATTATATGCAGAATTGTGAGTATTAGAAGCTGGTCAAGGGTTTGGCTTCCTTGCCTCCAAGGTTAGTCTCTCACCAACCTGGACAGCTCACAACTCCGCTATCCACAATTAATGGACTTTCTCAGAGATGTGGTGGCGCCACCCAAAGGCGTACCTCAAAGGATAGCTTGCACACTGGCCTGACCCCTGGGCTCCATGTCCCCAAATCTGAGAAAGTCACAGTCCCTGTGACTCCTAGGGCTTGGCACGAAAGTCAGTTGGCACCATTCAACTTCATCAGAGCCAGTGGGCTGCGACGCCACCCACAAGTCAGAGGCCACAGCCAGTTCCACAAAGGTTTCAAGACAGAATCCTGGTCCCTCCATCAATTTGCAGTTCCATCTTGATCAAACTCCCCAAAGATTCTGGCACTAATGCCAACATGGAGCATAGGTTTTTCCACACCACAAAGCAGTTCTCTAACACCAGCTTCATAGCCTATGGTTTGACTCCAGTCTGACACTATCTATCTGGAGATAGCATCAGAGCCTACAAATAAGGGGCTACAAACGTACTTCCCCGCCCCCCACCCTTCAGACTCAATTACAGGTCTAGTTTGTCATCTGAGCTTCTGCCTCACAGCTACGGATTGGAGGTCCCAACAATTCCCTCCTTGGGTCTGATTCATTTATTAGTGTTAGAATGGCTCACAGCACTCAGAGAAACATTTTACTTAGTAGATCACTGGATTTTTTTTTAATGAAAGGATGTAACTCGGGAACATCCAGATGGAAGGGAGGCACAGGGCAGGGAGTAGGAGAGGGTCACAGAGATGCCATGGCCCTCTGAGCGCCATTCTCCCCAAATTTCCATGTATCCACTAACTTCTCTGAACCCCATCCTTTTATGCTGTTATGGAGGCTTTATTGCAAAGGCATTACTGATAGTCACCACTGGCCACTGGTAACTGAACTCAATCTCTAGCACCTCACCCCAAGTCGGAGTGCAGAGGTGGGAGGGGGAAGGGGCAGTGAAAGTTCTAATGGAATGACTGATTTTTCTGGTGGCCAGTCCCCATCCTCAGGTAACCTAGGGGCTTTCCAAAAGTTGCCTCATTAACAACGAAAGACACATTTTTCACTCTCATCACAGGAAGCCCTAAGGGTTTAGGACCTTTGTGCCAGAAATGGAGGAGACAAAATAACGTTTTCCTTAGTATACATCACAATATCACAATATCTCCTGAATTCATCTGACAACAGCTGTCCAATCTCCCCATGGGGCTGAGCAGAGAAGGACACATGCAGAGGGATGTGCACACTCACGTCCAGAAAAAATGCGAGGCAAATGCTGCGCTTCCATGGTCAAGCAAAGGAGCGTGAGGTGGGGGTGTGAGGACTCTGCACATCTAGTGCAGAGTGGAAACTGCTCATATAAGGACATGTTTGTGTAGTCTAGAACCTTGGGGATTTTCCTAAAGAAAAAGTCCCATGGCAAAGACTGATACAGCCCCCAAGTCATTTCCTTCCCTTCCTCCTTTGGAATAAACCTTTAATTTCCATGGAGCAGCCATGTTCCTCATACCGACACGACCCTGGCTGACCCATGAGGTATAATGCCAAGCGGTGTAAGGAGCTGGGAAGTTTATTTATAAGGGATCATGTGGGCCCCTCTATGCATCTTCTGTAGCTGGACTCCTTCTTGTAGCTTAAAACCTCTTAGAATAGAAAAATAGGACTAAGCAGAATTAAATTCTACCCATCCTTTGTTCTCTTTTCTCCCTAATCCCCTCTCCGTGATTAACTTTTTATTTTATTTTTTTTAGATTTATTTATTTATTTATATAAGCACTGGGTACAGTCAGAAGCGAGGGAGGGTGAGAGGATTCACCAGAGCCAGAGTGGGGAACGGAACATGCAGACTGATGAAGTACACTGCTGAGGGGAGCAGCAGGCAGCAGTAGAGGTCTGCACGCCATGTGGGACCCTCCCCGGTGGCCAGGCTCAAACCTGCACTGCAGAGGCTGCGGGCAGCTTCGAAACCCATCGCTCAACAGCTGCACCACCAGGAGAGGCCCTTCTATTTTATTTTATATATTTTTTACATCATTTTTCATTTTTGCACAATGTATGCATTTTCATCTTGGTTATAGTCCCCATGCAATTCCCACCCCCCCCTTACCTTGACCCTACTCCCTCCTCCCCTCCCTCCCGCCAGCCCCCCCACCCCGTGCCTCTGGTTTATAGTTACTTGTTGATTTTGATTTTTACTTTATTATAATTAGTCTTTTTCCTGGTCCCTTATTTAGGTTTTCTAAATTCCATGATTAGCTTTCAACACGAAACTAATGTATTTTTCTCCAACCATTCCCAGGAACCTTGAAAACTGTGCTGTGTCTCCAACAATAATTTCCCGCGCCCCTTCAAAATGGACAACATCAAGGGCATGGGCTGGCCAGGCTGCTCACCCCAAAGGAATACTTGCCCTCCCCACCCCACTGAATAAGACACACACCGTAATTTACGACGCCTGCCTGTGGAGCTTCAGACCAGCGTCTCCCCGGACCTGGGAACACGCGTCCTTCACCCCCTTCACGCCCGCACATCCTTGCATTCCTCCCGGGGAGGTACAACCCCAGCTCCCCCCATTCAGAGAACTGGCTCAGTCCCGCAGACTCCCTGGGTGGCCACCTTGAGTAAACGTCTCTGTGAAAAGACATTCTCGGGGGTCAGAGGTTTCTGCGTGGGTGAAGGGCCCTGCTGGTGGCTGACACTCCCCCCTGCTGACTGGAAGGCGGACAGGACAGCCTGGGCGTGATGACCGGAGTGACCTCCAGCCTGTGGGCGTGGCTGGCAGGTGGCAGGAGGTGGAGCTTTGCAGGCCCCACCCCCTGCGCGGGGGCCGATGGGAAAAGGGGCGGGGCTGGGGCTGCTGAGGGCTGTCTGTAATGGCTCCTCACCAGGGGTTCAGGTGCCAAAAGCTCCCACTTGGGGTCAAGTTCAAAAGCTCCCCCTTTGTTGACTGGCTGCATGTCGGGGGAGGAGCCCGATAAGCTCCACCTTGTACCAGCTAGTTGGCCATGAGCACTGGGTCGGAGGGTGGTCCTCACGGATCCTCTCACAGGCATGCAAGCGGCCATCTTGGCCACCAAGCAACACATGAACAGCAGAGCCCTGGGGGGCGGGAGCCCGGGGGCCTGAACCCCCCCGGGGCCCTGCTGGGTCACAGGCCACCTGCCTCCGGACTTTTCGAGGAGGGGGCTAGGGGAGAGAGAGAGAAATTGCAATCTATTTAAGTCACTGTTACTGCTTTAGGTCTTAAATCATACACAGTTAAGCCTAATGTTAACTATTATAGTGACATTTCTTTTTAAAGTGTTTTAATTTCCCCCATCTTTCCCTCTTTTTTAAAGTAAAACAATCTTTATTATTATTGAAGTGTTCAGTTTATTGGTATTAACGGTTGCTGAGGCTTTGGGGGTGGAGACTAAGGAAGGGATCAAGGATAAACTGTTCTCTGTTTTCCTGAAGCTTCGTTATAACCATATGGGTTATCTTGGCATTGACACTCAGAAGAGGTTGTACTGGTAGCTACCAGATGGGTACAGATAAAATATGTGAGAGTGGGTGTAAGAGCTGGGGAGAAAAGGGGGCTACTGTCTGGGAAAACAAACCAACAGGGGGTCCCATATAGAGGTCAAGGGAAAAGGCCACTAGAAGGGCTGTAGGGGTGCTCTCTCCTAGCCTTCCCACAGAGTAGTCCCGTCTTTAAACTGTTTAACAGACAGATTTTGGAATAAAAGTACTGCGAAGGGGAAAAAAATGCTTATTTTAAAATTAAAAATCAGGATGCTGTCCACCTCCCCCATTTCCGTGTGTCGAAAGTCTAGAAAGCTGCTCAAAATCACACAGGAAGTGATACGTGCAGAAGTTGCTGTCCCAGGCTGGGCCTGTCCACCCTCCTTGCTACAAAGCCCAAACTGCCCAGTCACATGTACTTGAATCCCACAAACACTATTATAAAATAGGAATAATTCTGAAAGACCTTCCTGTTTGATTTCAGGTGGTTAAATAGATTAACTCCAAGATCTCTAGTCTTGAAGATCTAGGCTTCTGCACAGAACTGATTCTTTTTTAATTTTTTAAATTTTATGTATTTTTTATATTATTTTTCATTTTTGCACAATGTATGCATTTTCATCTTGGTTATAGTCCCCATACAATTCCCACCCTCCTTGTTTTGATCCTGCTCCCTCCTCCACCCCCCCCCCCCATAGTGTGTCTCTGGTTTGTAGTTGCTTGCTGCTTATTGATTTTGATTTTTAATTTATTATAATTAGTCTTTGTCCTGGTCCCTTATTTAGGTTTTCTAAATTCCTGCTATAGGTGAGACCATCCAGTATTTTTCTTTTTCTTTCTGGCTTATTTTGCTGAGCATGATCCCTTCTAGCTCCATTCATGTTGCTGCAAATTGCATGAGTTTATCTTTTTTGATTACTGAGTAATATTCCATGGTGTATATGTACCACATCTTCTTGATCCAGTCATCTATTTTGAGGCATTTGGGTTTTTTCGATAGCTTAGCTATTGTAAATAGTGCTGCTATAAACATAGGGGTGCAGGTGCCCTTTTGAATTAATGTTTCTGTGTCCTTTGGGTAAATACCTAGGAGTGGAATTGCTGGATCATATGAAAGCTGCCATCTTTAGCAGATTGAGGAATCTCCACACAGGTCTCCATAGTGGTTGGACCAGTTTGCACTCCCACTAGCAGTGCAGGAGAGTTCCTTTTTCTCTGCATCCTTGCCAACATTTGTTGTCGCTAGTTTTTTTTAATATGTGCCGTTCTCACTGGTGTGAGATGGTATCTCATCATAGTTTTGATTTGCATTTCCTTGATTACAAGTGATGTTGAACATTTTTTCATATGCCTAGTGGCCATTTGCATTTCCTCTTTGGAGAAGTATTTTTTTTTGAGCTCTTTTGCCCATGTTTTGACTGGGATGTTTACTTTGTTTTTGTTGAGTCTCGTCAGCTTTTTGTAGATTTTTGTGATCAGTCCTTTATCATTAGTGTTGTGTTCTGCACAGAACTGATTCTAAGTGATGGAGTGTGAGTACTGATTTCACAGACAAAAGGCTTGAAACTGGGGTGCTCTAGCTCCACTCTTGCTGTGTCAGGCACAAATCTCTGGCACCTGGTGCTAAATTGCATGTCAATTTTATTTTGAAGACACAGCAAGTTACATGATTTCAGATGCAGCATAACTACAGCCCACTCAGCAAAGTAAAATCCCTCCCAATATAATTGCATAGCTACGATACCTTCTCTAGTAGAGGAAACAGAAGTCAGCATCTCATTCCAGCCAAACAGGCCTTCAACAGCCCCAGCAGACTCTCTGCAGAGAGTCCACTATGAGATAACCCATTTTGCTCTGTCTCACCACCCTCTCTCTTCCCGTCACCAAGTGCCCCTCAAGTTTTCCAAAAGTGTACTGCTATGCCACACCCACCTTTTCCACTCCTGTTTTCTTTAAACTAAAACTCTCACTTTGAGATTCCTGCCCCTGATGATTTCCAAATGAGTGCTGGTGATGCCATCAGAAATTAACCAGGCTCAGCAAGCCAGGATGTACTGGGGTCAAGATGACCCAGGAGGAATAACAAAGTCTGAGGGCTGAATGTGACAACTACCAGAAACATCAGCTATGACAAGCTGTTGCCATGGGCTGCTGGCTTATGACTGACTTTGTTTAAATCAATATAAAAAGACCAGCTTGAGAAGAGATGTCAGAATGGCTTCTTAGGGGGTTATGCCCACCATTTTCTCAGATTTGCTGGCCACTTTCAGAAAATAAAAGCCAACTTACAGATTCAATTCCTGTCTCTGCTACTAGCGTCTGTAGTAACAGGCAGCACCATGAACCCAGCCTATACCTATCAGTGGTCCAGGGGATTTGGAAGTTCCATGTGAACCCCTGAGTCCACAGGCTAGTGCTTCTCACTATTGTGATAGTGTACACCTACCAGTGAGTGACAAGCAAGTGTCCCCTAAGGCTGCAGAACCCATCTGCCCCTACCCCCCGCCAAGATACCATCCCAGTCAAAGACCCCGCAGTGACCCCAGCACCCTATGAGTAGGAACAATTCTTGTATACATCTTTCTTCCCAAGGGCACAGAGTGCCTGGAGGTCTTCAGTGGACACTGAGAAGTGACTAGGACACCAGAGCCCCCACTAGCTTCATGGAACCACAATATGCACTGCCCACAAGAATGCACTGCAGCACCCAGGCTCTGACCCTTGGAGCACATACCCCAACAGTCCCAAAACTGGTAAACAGCTGCCACCGGCCAGCAGTGACCATTTCAGCACACATAGTGTGCAAACCTGCTATGAGCTGGGCAGGCCGTTCCCCAGGCACCACCCCGCCTCCCCACTGCCTGTGCGCTGGCCATGGCTCACCGCTTGTACGCTGAGTGGTCATTCTTCACGCTGCACTTCATGTTCTTCAGCTCGTCCAGCACAGCAAACATGTTGATAAACTTGCCCAGCGTGATCAGGTAGGCTTCAGACACAAAGTCCTTCCTCCTCTCGGCGTGGCACAGGCGCCTCACCTCCCCACAGAAGCGCTCGATGGCGTTTCTCTGGGTCGAGGAAAGAAAGGCAGGAAAGTCACTGTAGGGGATGAGCTGACCCCACCCCCAGCTTCAAGCTCGGGGTCTGGATTAACTGCTACTCCCTGAAAAACTCTCACCAAATGGGAGTTTACAAATGGGTATTTACAAGCCAGGTGAAGAGGCTGGTTTCTATAAATAAAAGTCCACACTGCTCTGTCCTGCCACAATCGTTTATTTTGCACTTTACCAACTATGTCCCTTTAGTAAAAGAATTTTGTTGATCAAGCCAGCAAAGTTACTGAGCAAAATGTTCCTATAAAATAGTGGCTTAGCTTTCTGAGGTCAAAGTAGGGAAGGGGGCCTCCCTGGTGGCGCAAGGGGTTAAGACACAACCTATGAAACTTAATGCAGCTGCTGCAGTACGAGTTCAATCCCTGGCCAGGGAGCTACCCACATGGCGCAGCAGACCTCTCCTGACTCACCCGCTGCTCCCCTCAGCAGTGTATTTCAGTAGATCTGCCCATTCTGTTTCCCTCTGTCTCTCGTGAATCCTCTCACCCCCCACACCTCTGGCCTGTACCCCCATTCTTGTATGTATAAATAAATAAATCTTTAAAAAAAATTATGGAAGAGGATCCTCTCTCTCTTAAAAATTCAACTTCAGAAGGAATCAATAAGAAAAGCCTTCCATGGGCCTCCCTGGTGGCGCAGCGGTTGAGCGCTGGGTTGCGAGGCTGCCCGCAGCCTCTGCAGCGCCGGTTCGATCCCCGGCTGCTCCCCGGCCACCAGAGGAGGGTCCCACATGGCGCGCAGACCTCTCCTTCCGCCCGCTGCTCCCCTCAGCAGTGTACTTCGGTCCTTCTGCCTGCTCTGCTCCCCGCTCTGGTGAATTCTCTCACCCTCCCGCGCTTCTGACTGTACCCAGTGCTTGTATAAATAATAAATAAATAAATCTTTAAAAAAAAAAAAAAGAAAAAAAAAAAGAAAAGCCTTCCAACGTTTCCAAATTACATCTTTCCAAAGCCAGCAAGCCCCTTCCAAAGCCTGCTTCACCAAAAGGCCAGAGAAGTCAGGGCCAGGCCCAGTGGAATGGAAGGTCAGGCAAGGCTGAAGGAAAGCCTCCAAAAAAGCCAGAGGGCTCAAGAGCACACACTGGCAGTAAGATAAACACTGTACTTGGAACCGACAGAACCAGTCTTCACGAAGGAAATACGAATTCGTTCTCAAAGAGAGAGAAGTGAAACACAAAACAAGCACTTATTCTGAAGGGGCTGGTCAAGCTCTAGGCTGTCACAGGCGTTAGTTCCCTACTGTCTCAGAAAGGACTTTAATTTACTGCACTTTGTTTAGTGAGTGCCATGGTGATGGTGGGTGAAACTTTGCATCCTACTTCTCTGCATTAAAACCCCTGGATTATCTTGCTGTTTTACCTGGAAGTACATAAAGTTCATCAGTTTTGTGACTTCAGGCTCCAGGACCTCCACAGTTTTCTCATAAATTTCCACTCTATTGGGCTGCTCATTACATTTCACCTGGGAAGAAACAGGAATGACATAAAGATGTCAGCCAACCTAAACAGGGGAAGATGTGCAAGGGTTGCTGGCACCAGCTGCCTGGGGACAGAATGGGGAAGCAGCCAGGTCTGACTGGAGTGGCGGGGAGGGGCCAGCTAGGGATAAGGGTGTGGCCAGCAGAGATGAAGGCAGGGCTGGCTGGAAGGGACAGACGACTCGGTGGGGTGTGGCCAGTAGTGATGGGTGGGGCTGGTGGGCGGGCCCAAGGCACCTGTGGGATGGCCCGGGAGCAGCTCCTCCAGGTGTACAGCATGACAGCATACTCTTGACCTTCCTCTAGCATCTCGTTCTGCAACGATCCACAAGGCAAATCAAAGGTGAGAAGGGGGATGATCATGAGAAAATCAATGTCAAAGTGCTACAATCCAAAGAACCAGAAAGCATCTTGATTCTCTCTTTAAGGGAGAGATAAGCAAGCACTAATCTGTGTGCCAAGAGACAGCGACTAAGAAGATGCAGATACTGCAGAAAGAGATCTTTGAGTACTTAACTGCTCTAGCGTCTACTTCTTTCCTATTGCTTCCTTTGCTAAAATTTGCAAAGATGGGGCCTCCCCGGTGGCGCAGCGGTTGAGCGCTGGGTTGCGAAGCTGCGCGCAGCCTCTGCGGCGCCGGTTCGATCCCCGGCTGCTCCCCGGCCACCGGAGGAGGGTCCCACATGGCGCGCAGACCTCTCCTGCCGCCCGCTGCTCCCCTCAGCAGTGTACTTCGGTCCTTCTGCCTGCTCTGCTCCCCACTCTGGCTCTGGTGAATTCTCTCACCTTCCCACACTTCTGACTGTACCCAGTGCATGTATAAACAAAACAAACAAACAAACAAACCAGCAAACAAATAAATAAAGCATGCCTCTATAAAAAAAAAAAAAAAAATTTGCAAAGATGTTCTTTAAAATATCAAGGTCAATTTGACAATGTTTTTAAGATGCTTTCAACTGTTCACAACCTTAGGATTTTCACTTAGAAGTTCATTCCAGCATTTTTTTATTATTAGGAAAAAAAGGGGGATATAAGTAAACATGCAGAAGTTGTTCAATTCTGGACATTTACAAAATGGGCACGCAGCCATTAAAATTACTTTTTCTAGGGCCTCCCCGGTGGCGCAGCGGTTGAGCGCTGGGTTGCGAAGCTGCCCGCAGCCTCTGCAGCGGCGGTTCGATCCCCAGCTGCTCCCCAGCCACCGGAGGAGGGTCCCACATGGCGCGCAGACCTCTCCTGCTGCCCCGCTGCTCCCCTCAGCAGTGTGCTTCGGTCCTTCTGCCTGCTCTGCTCCCCGCTCTGGCTCTGGTGAATTCTCTCACCCTCCCGCGCTTCTGACTGTACCCAGTGCTTGTATAAATAAATAAATAAAAATCTTTTAAAAAAAAAATTACTTTCTCTAGCACATTTTAGTGACATGGAAAAGTTTATGAAATCATTAAAATACATTTAAAAACAATCATTAAAATACATACAATACAATCATTAAAATAACAACTAATTCATGCATGTAATCTTACTTCTGTGTGAAGGCACAGCGAGTTAAGTGCAGCTATGTAAGAGGGAGAAGGGGCTTCCTCGAAATGCTGACAGACTTTTCTCAGGGACACAAATGATACATTTTCAGAAAAGTGTTCAAAAGTTCAGTCATTTTCTTTTTTTTACCTGACATCAGCATTATCCACAAAATACACATTTGCTGTTTAAACGTGCCCTTCCCACAGGCAAACAAAGACACGAATGGGAATTACCATGCTAGAATGAACAGTTGCTTGTTCGATGTATCTTGCAATGCCAGTGACAAATGCATTTCTGTCTTCAAAGTTAGTGTTGAAATTTGGCTGAAAGAAAAGAAAAGTCATCACATGGAGGTCAGCAATGCAGGCGGTTTGCCCAGTGGCCACCAGGACCCACCTGGTAGAGCAGCGAGGATGGCGGGGGCTCAATGCAGGGCTGCTGGTCGGGCAGAGGTAGCTCTTCCAGGAGGTCCACGTTGGACAGCGCATCCTCCAGTGTCACCTGGGCCGCCATGCTGGCCTAGAACAGACCACAAATCCGCCTATGCTATGCGGAAGGCAGGGGCACCCCAACAATTCTGGGGTAAGCTCATCAGGCCCCCACTCTGCTGTCTCCTCCCATGAAGACACTGGGATGACTGAGACAACCACGGACTATCCATCCCTGGGGCTGAGTATCTCTCCTGGGCCTGCCCACAGCAGGGCTGTGAGTCAGGGTAGTGCCTCCTGGCCCCCAGGGTTGTCAGGTACTAAACCACCACATGTGCAGTCAGTTCCTGCCACCCTTCCCACCTCTGGGCTGCTGCCCCTAGCGGAATTCTGAGAAGGGCTGACAACCTTCTCATTGGACTGGAGGGAGCACCCCTTCCAAGGTCACGTCAACCCCAAGGAAGCCAGCACAGCCTCTAAGGAGGCAACCTGCTCCCCTGCAGGCAAGTCTTCTCAGATGGTCACACTGTTGGGCCAGAGATGGAGGGGGCCAGGGTCCTGCCTCTCAGAGCAGCCTGCAGGGACAATGAAGGAGTGGAGGGGGTGGGGAGATGACAGACACGCAGGTAAAGCAGGGAGCGAGGGGACTGTCAGCAAAGGATCTAAAGCACAAATGCCTCAGCTGGTGTAGAGAAGCCTGGAAACAGAGGCACTATAACCTCAATACCTCTCGGTATTGGCTTCAGGGGAGAGAGCGTCCCAACGGAATGCTGCTCTGAGCAGGGTCAGGATTCCAGGAGTAGCTCGAACCCCAGACAAGGCACACTGAGCAGCTCTGAGCCAGACAGTAAGTGCAGGGCAGCTCCATGCCTTCTGAGGACACAGCAGCCGACAGGCAGCATGGGAAACTTAATGGAAGGAACATCCAGGCAATTCTCCCAGCACTGGCCCCAGACAAGCAGAGGATGTGGAAGTACCAGGGGAAGATGGCCACAGCTCCGGTGCACTGGTTCGAGAGCCAAAAAGAGAACCTCAGGGCACCGGAAAGCCCCAGGGGCAGTGCAGAGAGGAAGAAGCTCAGAAGAGCAGCCCACAAAGTTGCTCACACACTTGAGGTCCACCCCAAGCTGCACAAGCATGGATCTAACCCTCTACATCCCAGTCCCTGAGAAAACAGTCGGGTCCAGTCAGGATACTAAGAGGCTCTGAAAACAGACCGACTATGAATCACAACCCTTCAGAAGGTAGGTCAGAATTTCTGCCTAAAGCAGACTGGGTTGATTTCCTGCTAAAGTGAAAACATCCCTGGATTTAAACAGGCCCTAGAGTCTCCTAGTATAATATCCAATATGTCCAAACGCAATCCAAACTAGTCAGCACACAAGAACCAAGAATGTCTTAACTCATATGGGAAAAGATGAGCAACAGATTCCAACGCTGAGATAACACATTATAATTGTGTACCACCCTTGAAGGCAAGTATTACAAGAATGCTCTAAAAAAACAATAACACTCCCAAACTAAAAAAAGTAAAAGTTACAAATAAAGTAAATCTTTACATAGAGAACCAAAATGGAGTTTTAGAAATAAAAAGTATCATGGTGAAACTTTTAAAACTCTCTGCATGAGCTCAAGAGCAGAGGAATGATTCAGTGAACAGAGCAAAAGTGACCTAACGTGAATGACAGAGTGCGGAGAGATTGAAAACAAGGAAACGCCTCAGGGAGCTTTGGGCCTAGATGGTGTGACACTGTGTCAGCAGAGCGCACTGGGTGAGCAAGTGTGTGGTGTTGTAAAAGTAACTGAAGACAAGGATGAAAACATCCTAGATCTGACAAAAAAAAACTTTTTAAAAATACTTATTTATTTATGCATACAAGAATTGGGGTACAGGCCAGAGGTGTGGAGGGTGAGAGGATTCGCCAGAGACAGAGCGGGGATCAGAACAGGAAGACTGACAGAGATATACTGCTGAGGGGAGCAGTGGGAGAGACAGGAGAGGTCTGCTGCACTATGTGGGCAGCTCCCTGGCCGGGGATTGAACTCATGCTGCAGTGGCTGTGGATAGTTTCATAGGTTGCGTCTTAACCCCTTGCACCACCAGGAAGGCCCTTGACAAAAAATTTTCATCGAAGGCCTCCCCAGTGGCGCAGCAACTGAGCGCCGGGCTGCGAAGCTGCCCACAGCTTCTGCAGTGCCAGTTCGATTCCCGGCCGCTGGCGAGGGTCCCACATGGTGCACAGACCTCTCCTGCCACCCGCTGCTCCCCTCAGCAGTGTACTTTGTCAGTCTGCCTGCTCTGCTCCCCGCTCTGGCTCTGGTGAATTCTCTCACCCTCCCGCGCTTCTCACTGTACCCAGTACTTGTATAAGTAAATTAATTAATTAAAAATTTTTTTTCATCGAAAGATTCAAGAAGCTCAATGGCTCCCAAGCAGGATAAAGGCCATACCCAGACACATACACATCATAGTTCAATGACTGAAATCTAAACAGAAGAGGAAACGATGTTGAAAGCATCCACAGAAAGATGCTTGATTATCTAGACAGTGACCATTTGAATGCTTGTGGATTTCTGCTCAGAAAGCAGGGAGACCTGAGGAAGTGGAACAACACTTTCTACTCCTGAAAGAAAAGAAGTGTCTACCCAGCATCCTACATGGGGCAAAAATATCCTTCAGGAAAGAAAGATGAAATAAGGACATTCCCAGAGGAACATAAATTGAGATAATTTACGGACTTGCTAGAGCAAGTTGCAAGAAAAATGATGCCAGATGGAGACTTGGGACATAAAGACCCAAGAAAACTAAACAAAAAAATCAACAGTGATTGAACAGAATATACATCTAGAATTCTTTAAAAGACTCGTGGTGGCTGAAAACAAAAGCTGAAATATTGTCTGATGTGTTTTTTTCCTTATATATAAGTATAATAAGTGACAACTCCAACACAAAGGGGGAAAGGCAAAAGAACCTATGTGGTATTAAGATTTCTGTATTCTACTGAAAGTACTAATAGTATAATAATGATTCTATGTGAACTGAAAAGTTAAGCATCTACTTTGCAACTCCTAGAGTGACCAAGGTGGGCGGGGGTGGGGTGGTGGTACCATACAAAGCAATGTAATTCATTAAAAAACATCATTTAGCATAAATTAGGATGGAATACTAAAAAATGCTCAAATGACCTAAACGAGAACATGAAAAGGAAACAGAGCCATGGAAAACTAGGGAGGTCCAGGGAGAAGTTGGTGTTTGAGACCCAGAAAAGGGCTCTCTCTGATTCTGTAACCAATTTCTATGTGTGGGTTTTTTCTACACCAACAATTCTCCAACATCAGCTGAGTGTCTGACAATTCAACTCGACTCTGACATTGTCTCCTCAGAGAAAGAGTCAGAGCCTCCAAGTTAAGGGATCAGCCCTATAAGACTGCCTGCCTTCCCCCCACTCTGCCCACATCCCTTCAGAGACACATCCAAATTGTCACCTGGCTTCTGACTTCATAGCTCAGAGGTTCCAAAGTCCCCTTCCTTGGGTTTGACTAATTTGTTCTCACAGAACTCAGAGAAGCACCAGTTTATTATGAAAGCGCATAACTCAGGAACAGCCAGATGGAAGAGCACAGGGCAAGCTACGGGACAGGAGAACAAAGCTCCCGTGTTCACCTCCTCCCAGCACCTCCACCAATCAGAAAGCTCATCAAATCCCAACCTTTTGAGTTTTTATGGAAACTTCCTCACAGTGTGGTTGATGAAATCACTGGTCACCGGCAATGGGTTCAACCTCCAGTCCCTTCTCAGGGAAAATATGGGGGTGAGAATGAAAGTTCCAACCCTCCAATCACATGGTTGGTTCCCCTGACAACCAGCCCCCATTCTCAGGTGCTTTCCAAAAGCCACCTCATTCACATAAATTAAGGTGCGACTAAAAAGAGTTTGTTATGAATATCAAGACACTTCTAACTTTCTTATCACTTAAATTCCAAGGATGTTAGGAGCTCTGTGCTGGACACAGGGGAAGACATATATTCCTTACTATAAGTCACAAAATCATAGGTCCCACCAGAACCCAACCATACTGCTACCCTAACACAGATCTAAGGCTTCTATCCTCCTGTGAGAACTGTGAGTGATAAATGGCTTATAGGGCCTCCCTGGTGGCGCAAGGGGTTAAGCACAGCACTGTGAAGCTGTCCGCAACCTCTGCAGCAGGAATTCGATCGCTGGCAGGCCAGGGAGCTACCCACATGGTGCAGCAGACCTCTCCTGTCTCGCCCACTACTCCCCTCAGCAGTGTATTTCAGTCAGTCTGCCTGTTCTGCTCCCCACTCTGTCTCTGGTGAATCCACTCACCCTCTCACCTCTCTGGCCTTGTATGCATAAATAAATAAATCTTTAAAAAAAAAAAAAAGAAATGGGTTATAAGCCAAAGAAAGGGGGAGGGGGTCAGATAATAGACCGAAATGTAAACATATCAATAATTACATTAATCATAAATAGCCTAAACATACCAATTAAAAGACAAAGATTGTCAGAATAGATTAAAAAAATTCTAGCCCAACTACATGCCATCTACAGAAACTTATCTGAAATCTAATGACATGGGTAGGTTGAAAGTAAAAGGGGGGACAATAAACCAAGCATTTGTCAGAAGGAAGTGGGAGTGACCATGTAACTATCGGACAGAGTGGACTCCGCAGCCAGGGAATGACTAGGGATATGACAAAAGAGCTTCAACCTACATGGAGCAGCACTGACAGAACCCAAGGGAGAAGTAAATCCACAGTGCAGTGGGGATGCCAACAATTCTCTGCCACTTACTGACAGGAAATCAGCGGGTGAGCACCACCACCACCAACTGGACCTCTGTGGATTTACAGAACACTCCTCCCAGAGCTATTCTGTACATTTCGAAGACCTCCCACATGGGCCACAGGTCCAGTCACCCCACCCCACCCAGCACCCACGGACCCTCCTGCCTTTCTCGCATCTGAACCAGGTTGCTGGTTCAGGAGAGAGACTGGGGAAGAGGGCCATAGACTCATCCCAAGGAAACATCAAATGCCCAGCTTATTTCAAGTCAGTGCTTAAGGGCATTATTCTTTGTATAGACACAGCAGTACTTGTGTGGTTTATACACATGATGAACATTATTTAGCCTTCAAAAGGAAGAAAACTGAACACGGGCTACAACATGGACAAACCCTGAGGACATTTGGGAATAACAAATGTGAATTACACTTGAGTCACCATGCACATGCATTCACACACATGTGCACACATGGTCCCAGGCTGCACACCAAGCATGCACATGCACAGAGTCCCAGCTTCTCACCCTGTGCACACATATACATTCACACACAGTCCCTGCCACTCACCATGCACCACACACACACAGTCCCAACCCTGCCAACACGTTGATCTCAGACTTGCAGCCTCCAGAACTGAAACCACATATTTGTGTTGTTGAAGCTGCCCCGTCTGTAGTATTTGTTCTGACAGCCTGAGCAAATCATCACGGAGCCAAGAATGAGTTGAACAGAATTGCTCAGGCAGGATAGGGCCCCTACGCCCTTGCACTAACACTGCTGACTGCCTGGTAAGAACAGCCACGTGCTGGCGTTTTTCTGATGGTGCAACAAGATGCTCAACGCAGAAAACAGACGGCCGGGACAAGACAAAGGCTGGCTGGACTGGCCCCAGCCTGGGTCACCAAGTGCTAGCCTCAGCACTTCCTGCCCGTCTCCCCACAGGGTGGACTGCCTGCAAACAACGTGCTCTCCTCTGTCTACGTCTTTGGGCCACGAAAATAGGACCTTTTCCTCCCCTGACTGATTTTCTACCAGCAGCAGTTTCCAAGACTCAAGTTTGCTCCCAAATCCCACAGCTTGTCAAGCTTATTATAAAAAGGAATTCAAATATGTTAGGAGACTGTTATTTAACAAGTCATCAACTAACTTAATTTGTAAGTTACGGAGTTTTAAAAATAATGTCAAAGGACTACTGATCACACTTGGCTGTTCTTCCAGACACTGTTTTAGTGGAGCACAGGATTCCCACTGTGAAAGGCTGACATCTGGGAAGCCATCTTTGGAAGGGAGTCAAGGAGATGCTACAGAGGAACTGCAATACCCATCTCCTTGAACTAGGCCGGAGACCTTTGGGCTAGCTCAGAAAGCATTGTTTGAAGAGACCACACAGACAGCTGTCTGAGAAGTCATCCAGTTGGGAGCACTGATGATGATGGACTTGTACTTGGGGGACAGAATCACTCAGTCCCCTTTTCATCCTTGACAGAATCAGTAAAACCAACTTTGCATTGCCAAGAACAGTTCATAGTTTAGATCTATTAACACTAACCTACTCTTTAACCACTTAACTCAGATTGCTTTTCTCTTTTCATAAAACCCCCTGATTTTGTCCTTCCTTGGGGTACATCATAGGTTTCTACCCAGAATCTTTATTTATTTTTTAAAGATTTATTTATTTATGCATACAAGAGCTGGGGTGTAGGCCAGAGGTGCAGGGGGTAAGAGGATTCACCAGAGACAGAGCGGGGAGCAGAACAGGTAGACTGTCTGAAATACACTGCTGAGGGGAGCAGTGGGCAAGACAGGAGAGGTCTGCTGCACCCTATGGGTCAGCTCCCGGGCAGGGGATCAAACTTGGGCCGCAGTGGATGCCAATAACTTGATGGTGCTGACATTTAACCCCTGCACCACTAGGGAGGCCCCTACCTTGAATCTTTACATGCCCTGGCTTTCTTATGGCCTCCCGAATTTCTGGTCTTACACACGGTCAAGGACACCTGTGCTCGCAGCTGCTCAGCGCCCTCACTGCCAGTGGATGGACCTGGAGCTCTGCAGCCTGGGCTAGGCCAGCATGTCACCCCGCACTGTGCTGCATCTTCCCTGCTTGTTCTTCACCAGCCACATCACAGGGGAGCTGTGCTTGGGGGTCCTGGCTGGTGGACGGCACAAACCTCCCTGGCAGGGCCAAAGGAGAGGGTAGGCGATGCTGTGACAAAGGGCGCCCTCAGTCCCTTGAGCTCCCAGGGGCACAGTGGCCTCTTCCGACTTCACCCACACCTCCGGTCCGAGGTGAGGGGCACCCAGGGCCCAGGGGTCTATTCTGACTCAGCCAGGAGCAGCCACACCTATTGGCACCCTGAACCCAGCCTCAGTTTGGTACAGGGTACAGTCTTCAAATTCTGCTGCAGGTCTCCATAAGGGGTCTGGACATACTGGTGGCCTGACACAGACCACCCACCTTCTGGGCTACGTGGATCCTGCTCTGTGTGAGCAGATGGAAGACGCTACTGAGGCTCATGAGCAGCAGTGCTGCCAGGAGCAGTCTTTCCTCTCACCCCTTGCTAGACCTGGAGTCTGAGTGACCTGAACTGGGGTCTGAGCACAGTGCTCTCAGCACCACAGGTGGGCATCAGGGACTACAGGTGGGATCAGGGGCCCAGCAGGGATCAGAAGACCCCAAGAGGGGCCAGGAAACAGGGAGAGGGGTCAGGGGACTGCAGATGGGGTCAAGGTCCCAGGTGGAATCAGGGACCGAGGTGGGATCCGAGAACCTCAGAGGAAGAGATCAGGGAACAGCAGGTGGGCAAGACGTTGGGGTTCTCAGTGCCAGACTAGAGGCCCCACAGCAGTTCATCTTCCTTTTGCCCTCATGTGCTGCTGTCCACCCCTCACTCAGATTCACCCTGAAATCGCCCCCAAAAGTTGTCCTCTTATCCCCCTGCCCCTGCTGTGGGGTCATCCCTTCACAGTCTGGTGGGTGAACTGAATGAGGCTCCGAGGCCCCCAGCTGCCTGGAGCTCATTGGCCACAAAGTAGGGGACAGAGCCAGCTTGACCCCAGCACCAGGCCTTTTGTGCATTCAAGGTCCAGGCCAGAGTTAGACCAAGAAATGACAGTGGCATTCACGGGGCAGGTGTGGGGAAGCCCTTGCGGGGGTGGGGGGGGGGGGGGTAGGGTCAGGACAGAGGCTGAGAGAGTACCCGTCCCTCCCCCTAGCCCCACACTGCCAGGGCCAGGGTAAGGAAAGGTAAGTCACGTCCTGTAAAACCGAATAGTCACCCCGCACTTTGAGACAAAGAACAGTGAATAATAGCACTTCTTAAAAAAAAAAAGGTGATTTGATTGTTTTTCTGTTTCTGGGCAGCCTGAGGGTGGGTGGGTGGGAAGAAAGGGAAGCCGGCAGTTCAGTGAAAAGGCAGCAACAGACGAGTCCCTAATAACCCAAGTCTTAAAAAAGAAAGAACATTTAGGGTGCAAAGAACAAACAGAAATGAAAGCAGCGAGACCGACTCCCAACCTGGCAGTGTGGCTGTGCCAGGAGATTAAAAGGGGAAGAGTGAAGTGTGAGATGTGCATGAATGTGTGTGCCTGTGTGTGGATGAGTGTGTGCACGCAGAGGTGTGTGTGCCTGCGGTCAGCCAGTCTCCCTGGGAGGACACAGGCTCCACAATCAGAAAACTCGTTGCACAGACAAGACAAACAAACGTAGGAGTCAGACAGGTGCACTGAGATGGGCCTCGCAGTGGGGTGAGAGGACAGGAGTCTGGGGAGCTGGCAAGGAGGGGCCACAGCCTAGAGTTAAGAGCACAGCATGGGGGGGTCTGCTCCTGGGGGGCCCTGGTCCGGTTCACCCCCTGCTAATGCCTCAGGATGACCACAAGGCTGGGCCACACCAATGGGGCCCGGCCTGTGAGTGCCCGGTGGGGTGGGGTCTCCCGGGCTTTCTCTCGTCTGAGCAGGGACATCCTCAGCCTGCAAAGCCCTGGGGCAGGTCATGGGCCATGCAGGAGGCCCTGGTGTTTCACCAGATTAGAGAAGCAAGTTCTATCACCATAGAGATGTGTTTCTATTCTGTCACTGTCCCCCCAGTAGTGTTCTGGAAACTGAAAACACTTCCTGGTTGAGTAATCTGCTTGTGCTTGGAAGGACATTTGTCTACCAGTGTAAAAGAAAGAAAACGAAGAACAAGGGGGAAAAATACAATGAAGGTGGAACCCAGGGGCAAATGGGCATCGGTTGGAGGACACTTGCTTGGAAGGTAGTGTTAAAAACACTAAGTGAAAATGCTTAAAACATGAACAATAAGCAAACTGCGCTTCTGAGTCCTTCTGTGTCTAAAAGCAGCTTCTACATTTAACTCTTGAGTGAATCAGACATTTAAATCCAATAGGTCTATAAAACGTAACTGTCACCAAACTCTTTGAAACTAAGAACAGTGAATAAAAACATTCAAAAAACACATGATTTGATTGTTTTCTCTGTTTCTGGGCAGCATGAAGGTGGGTTCTTTTGTAGAAACTCAGTAGTTTCACAGAATCTCTAACTCTTACCAAGATACCCTCTTGATGAGATAAATTAATATCCATGAAAGCAGAAATGAAATTAAAACTAATGTGCTAGGAATGTGCCTATTAATAAAGATTAGATGTCCGGGGATAGGAACCAGAAGGGGGTCGGGCAGTGTGTACGTGAGCAGCAGTGAGTTGGAGCAGCAGGCAGTGGTGTCCATGGCAGCAGCCAGGCCGAGGCCAGGCCCAAGTGCAGAGACTCAGGGGTGTGGTGGCCCAAACCCAATATAGCAGGGATGGCAGGGACAGCGGGAGGCAACACCAGCACCACTGCAGGTGGGGAGGTGCCCAGCAAAGCGGGGATCCCTCCAGGGCAACCTGGAGGAGGGAGGTTCAGTGTCAGACTCAAGTGAGGGTGTGTCCTCCACTAGAGCCAGTGAGTGGAGCTGTGCACGGGCTAAAAGGAGTCATCTTTGTTGAAAATAGAAACTGCCAGGGTAGCTCAACACCAAGGTTGCAAAACATGGTAAAACCACTGGCAGAAAATGCGGAACTGACGCCTTTGATGCCCATCAGGCGCCTGCAGTGCCATCCCCAGACAACACCCCGTGCATCCGTAACACCAGCGAGTGTGGGGGGCCTGTGTCTAGACAGGGGCTCTGATGGAAGTCTTCCCAGTACCTCCAAACTCGTAGTTTTTCACTTTACAACTTGAAAGTATCTGGCTTGTCCAACTCCAGTTTAGCGCAACCGTGGAAAGTAGGAAACGTTTCTGCATCGATTTTCTTCCTCTTCTACATGCAAATAATGGTACTTCCCAGTAAAGTAGAAACATCCAATTTTTTCATGCAATCTGCTCACATGTAAAATAAATCATCTGAGGAAGAGAAGCACATTGCATGGAACTGCTTCTTTCTCTCTCCCAGGCTGAAACAATGTGCTTTTCTGCACTGCTATCCAGCTTGGCCTCCAGCTGGTTCCCCAGAGTAAGGGGAGGTTGGGGGTAGGGAGGGACAGGGGATTGGGCCTCAGAAGAACTGTTACATCAACAGAGAAGCCAACCAGGTTTGCTTGAAAATCAGGACAATAAAGTGTTGAAGCCTCAGGTGGGTTTTGTGCAGAAATCTTTTTTTTTTTTTTTTTAAAGATTTATTTAAAGTCAAGTGAGGATTTTACCACGTTTTGCAACCTAGGTGTTGAGCTACCCTGGCAGTGTCTTTTTTTTTTTTTTTTAAAAGATTTATTTATTTATTTATGCAAGCACTGGGTACAGTCAGAAGTGCGGGAGGGTGAGAGAATTCACCAGAGCGGGGAACAGAACAGGCAGACTGAAGAAATACACTGCTGAGGGGAGCAGCGGGCGTGGCAGGAGAGGTCTGTAGCGCCATGTGGGACCCTCGGGGATCAAACCGGCGCTGCAGAGGCTGTGGGCAGCTTCACAGCCCAGTGCCCAACCGCTGCTGCGCCACCTGGGGAGGCCCTACCCTGGCAGTTTCTCTTTTCAACAAAGATATGACTCCTTTCAGCTGGTGCACAGCTCCACTAACTGGCTCTAGCGAGGACACACCCTCACTTTTTTTTAATAAAAGAACTGGGGTACAGGCCAGAGGTGCGGGGGGTGAGAGGATTCACCAGAGACACAGTAGGGAGCAGAACAAGCCAATCTACTGAAATTCATTGCTGGGGGAGGGGGGCAGTAGGTGAGTCAGGAGAGGTCTGCTGCACCATGTGGGTTGCTCCCTGGCCAGCCAGGGATCAAACTCGTGTGGCAGAGGCTGCTATTGCTTCATAGTGTAGTGCTTAACCCCCTGCGCCACCAGGGAGGCCCTTGTGCAGAAATCTTGACGCTCTGGGCAGCCCTTCCCTTGGGGACATGGCTCTTGGCCCCTTGGCCTCAATGCACAGACACTGCGGCCAAAGTCAGTTGCCCCCTGGGGGTGATCTTCCCAAATTACAGGGTCTGGCTCCTTCTTACATGCCCCCCCCCAAGCATCCTACTACAGCCCCACTTTACCCCCAGCCCCTCACCAACCGGAGCCCCCAGACTGCACTCGCAGTGGCCACTTTCCTTTTCATTCCTTTCAGCTGTGCAAGCAGGACTCTGATCCTGCTGCTCTTCCTGCTGACACCTGCATAGGCGCCTTCTGCCTACAGCTGTGGTTTTCAAGCCATGTTCCCTGGAATCCTGGGGTACCCATGACAGCAAAGGAGAGCGGCCCCACCTTTGTTTCATGCACTGGGATGCCTCCTGAGATTTGTATGGCAAAATTACTATGATGTTAAAGTCAATCCATGAATAAAAGGCAGGAAGGGGTCGGGGATCATTAACTCCTAAGCTCAGTCAAGGACTCCTGTACCCCGGCTCCACCTGACACGGCTATACCTGTGCCATGTCCCAAATGCCCCTGTGGGGGCCCATCAAAAAAGTGGAAACACTCCACGCAGCTCCCACAATTGAACACCAAGCACACAGGGGGACACCTGGTTCATCGCCCCATTTGAAGGCCTTCAGACTGGGCAGGTTTCTCTGTGATGGGTGGCTGCTGCCCCCACAGTCCGGGATGCAGACATTCAGCACCTGTCACTAGTGACTGACCACTTCCTGTGACTGTGGCCACGTCCTTCATGTTTCACACAGAACTCAGTGAGTGCGAACGTGTGTACAGACATCAAGGCTAAATAAGCCAGCTCGGCACGGTCCTCCTGATAAGAGAAGCCAAGCCAGGGGGGCAGTCTTCAGGCACTTGGGGGCTGGTCACATAGCAGAGGAAGGGCACTACCTACCTCCTGAATGGGCAGCAGGGCTCCCCATCCACGCTGAGTCAGTGACAGCTTAGTGTCCCAGGAAACCCCCAGGTGACACTCACCTAAGTCTTCCAACCTGACCACCTGACACAGCTGTATCTGTGCTAAATGCAGGACACCCCACAGCACAGCTGATATGCCCCCCACCGCCAGCAGCCCAAGCTGCCCCTGTGCTGCCTAAGCATTACATCAGGTGCTGGTACCACCTAAAGCACTTCACAAGCAGGGTGGCTGCTCATCATTCCCGCTGCTTGAACTTGACTGGGAAGGAACCTGCCTCTACCCCGCCCACCCCATCGTGTGATGTGCTCCAACAGGCAGGACCTGCCCTGGCTGAGGAACAGGTCCCACAAAGATCCAGCACCCATCCCGTGTGCACTGGGCTGGCCCTGCCATTCTCCCAGGCAGAGGGAGCTGCGGAACACTGACCCTACTGGAGACTTCACATTGCCTATAAGTGCCCCCCTACCACCCACAATTTCTACTTATCACTAGTCAAGCCATGTGGGCTAAAAGTGTCTGCTTCAGTCTGCTGTTGTCCTTGTGTATGGGAGCCCTGGGTCCCAGGACGCTGGCATCCCAGGAAATCTCCGTCCCCAGAAGTCCTCCCCACAGGCAGGAGTCTCCAACTTCCCACCCCCAGGCACCAACTCTACAAGTGCCAGGTTTGTGAAGGGGAGGGAACGCAGGAGGAAGAGGCTACTCAAGAGCCAGAAACGGGACTGGTCCAGTTGGCTACCTCCAGTCCCCTCCAGGACTGCAGAAAGTCTGTCCTGCCAGTTAAGCAGTGCCTGCTCTGGGTAGCGATGGGATAAAAGCAGACAGCAGTTCACAGAGCTCCCGCCTGTCTACCCCACCACTGCAGATACACACGCACCACCCAAACACTTGAGAGAGGAAACAGCACCCAGGAGCCAGACATGGCCTGCCCTCCCAGTGCTCCCCAGCTCAGCCCCGGCAGACATCAACAGGACACCTTCCACCAGGCTCCATCATGGAGAGCCGTCTGTGCCGGGGCCTATTCTCCCTTCAACGGACACATAAATGCTCACCAAGAGCTCAGGCCCAGCAATGCCTCTGAGCCTTCCATTTGTGCTAACCACTTAAGTTCACAAATTTTTCTCTTCCCAAGAAAAAAATCTAAGATTGCTATCTTTGGGCAGAAAAAGGTCAGTGTGAGTTTTTAGAAAACTTTTCCAGCAGCGCATCCCAAAAGGGAATTCTTAAACTGCATAACTGTCTTTAAAAGTGTGGCTAATCACCCAGCAACTCCAATTCTGGGCAATTTATCTGAAGAAATCGAAAACACTAATTCAAAAAGATACCTGTACCCCCACTGCAGTATTATTCCCAACAGCCAAGAAATGAAATCTACCCCAGGGTCCATCCGTGGATGAATGGACTTAGTGGTGGTATATTATACAATGGCATTATTCAGCCATTAGAAAAAGAAGGAAATCCCACTGTATGGGACACTATGGATGAACCACAAGGGCATTATGCTAAGTGAAATAAATGAAAAAAAGAAGTCAGACAGACTGCATGATATCAGCCCAGAGTGATAAGAGGAATGTAAACAGGCCAACAGAAAGCTAAGCTCATAGGGGCCTCCCCGGTGGTGCAGCGGTTGAGCGCTGGGTTGCAAAGCGGCCCGCAGCCTCTGCAGCGCCAGTTCGATCCCCGGCTGCTCCCACATGGCGCGCAGACCTCTCCTGCCGCCCGCTGCTCCCCTCAGCAGTGCACTTCGGTCCTTCTGCCTGCTCTGCTCCCTGCTCTGCTCCCTGCTCTGCTCCCTGCTCTGCTCCCTGCTCTGGTTCTGGTGAATTCTCTCACCCTCCCGCACTTCTGACTGTACCTAGTGCTTGTATAAATAAAAAAAAATAAATCTTTAAAAAAAAAAAAAGAAAGCTAAGCTCATAGATTCAAAGGACAGACTGGCCGCTGCCAGGGTAGGGAGTGAGGGGGGTGGTGGGGGAAATGGATCAAGGTGGTCAAAAGGTCCATACTTGCAGTTATTAAATAAATAGGCCACGGAGCTGTACAGCGTGGTGATTAGAGTTAACAACACCGTATATCTGAAAGTTGCTGAGAGAGTAAATCTGAAAAGTTCTCATCACATGAAAAAAAAAGTGAGCTGATGGCTGTTAACTGGACTTACTGTGGTGATCATTTCACATTAATATACAAATAGCAAAGCATTTTCTTACACACCTGAAACTAACGTAATGTTACAGGTTAATTACACCTCAATTTAAAAACAAAAACAGAGCTGCGGGTACCTGTGCCTCACCGCAGCAGCATCCAAGCATCACTTTCAGTTTTACACTTCAGGACAGGAACAGCATCAGGACGTTCTTTTAATTTGCATCCCTTTACTGCTGCTGAAGTTGAACACATTTCTATACAAAATCACTCAGGGTTTTGTTTTGTTTTTTTCTTATGTGCCTCGCCAGCTTGGCTTGTTTCCCATCATTTGGTCCTTAGAAAGCTCAGTGTTTTTAATAGTGCCATTCTCACTGGTGTAAGATGGTATCTCATGGTAGTTTTGATTTGCAAGAAGATGTGGTACATATACACCATGGAATATTACTCAGCATTCAAAAAAGATAAACACATGCAATTTGCAGCAACATGGATGGCGCTGGAAGGGATCATGCTCAGCGAAATAAGCCAAAAAGAAAAAGAAAAATACCGGATGGTCTCACTCATAGCAGGAATCTAGAAAACTTAAATAAGGGACCAGGAAAATGAATAACTATAAGAAAGCGAAAATCAAAATCAACAAAAAACTATGAACCAGAGACACTTTTAGGGGGCGGGGGCGGGAGGGGAGGGATTGGGGTCAGAATGGGGGGGCTACAATTGTATGGGGAATATAAAAATAAAATTTATTATTTAAAAAAAAAAAAGAAAGCTCAGTGTTTTCCTCGTGGACGAGGACAGCCACCCACTAACGCAAAGATGTCCATGCTGTGAGTGGCGGCAGCACAGCCCCCGGGGCCAGGTTACCTGCTCTTTTATGTCACTCGTTTTTTGTCTGTGAAACTTCAGTTTAAAAGTTTGACCATATCAAACTTGCAGGTTTTTCCCTTTGCAATGTCCTCAGCCAGCCCCAGCCCGGGGAAGGAGGCAGTTCCTCACCCATGAGCCCACTGAGAAATCAGATGACTGGGGTCTGGAAAGGAGTTTTGAGGCACAGCTAATCCCAAAGCTTAAAAGTCACCTAATAAACTTAAAAGTAATATCGGGATCCCTACAAAGTTCAGTAAGCTGGCGGATGACAGGAATTTTTTTCTCAAACCTCAGAGGCACAATTGCCCCTAGACCCTGAGCTGCTGTCAACCCTTTGATGTTTACAATCAGGTGAGCCATGTGCACGCATGACAAAAGCGGGGCCTGCCCCACACCCACGGTGAACCTCACCTCCCTGTCCACACACTGGGCACAGAGCCCCTGCTTTCCTTTATATAAGCTGCATCTCCTCTGTACACATTCTGAAAAGGCACATTTCAGTCTTTGTAAAAGGTCATCACGCTATCTGCACCCCTCTGCCTCCCTCTCTTCTGTTCTATCGCTGAGCTGTGTCTGTACTGTCAGGCTGTTCGGAAGGAGCTGTTTAGACGGGCAGGCTGTTCACTAGGTCTGTTATTCCCACATATTAATATAGCACAGTATATTCCCTAGGGCAGGAACCCATAAACTTTCTAAAAAGGGCCCAAAGCTGGCAACTGTCTCCTGGGTAAAAGAACATTCCTATTTAAGAAACATACACGAGCTGTTTAGGAGTGGAGGGGGTCAAATAGATGGAAAAGAGTCATGTCTGTTTTTGTGTGATCTGTGTTCTGTGTTCAATTTTTATTTTTGCAACATTTTATGAGTATGAAATTTACTTTTAAAACCGAAAAATGGAACACACACACACACACACACCCCCTTGGGGAAAGGTGTGTCTTCACTCCTTGAGTGGAGGTGTGCTTTTGGTGGCTCCTCACTGCTGGCAGGTCACACACTCACAACTGCTTCAGATGTAATGGACCTTTCTAACCAGAGCACCTGCCTGGCAATCCCTGTGTCTGCCTGGAGGAAGGCTTCCCAGAGGCTACACTCACAGAAGGAAGGTCCAGCCCGATAGGCTCCTCGGAGGCGGCCCAGGAACCTCGCACCCAAGGGCAGCGTTCTCAGAGACGCTTCCAGGCAAGTCAGCCCAGAGTGAACTCAGCTTTACTACTGTAATTACTATGGTCAGGACGCTTCAGATCTTTGCAGGGTGCTGGCCTTTGTTAAAAAGAAAATAGTCAGCTCCAAATTTTTTTTTATTTGTTCATTTAATTAAGTATCCGTCAAGTGCCTATTCTGCTCTCAGTAACTTCTAGGCTCTGGGAAGCCGAAAGTGAAACTTTCCCATCCCTGGCTTGATCTTCTCTCTTATATGTAAGCCCTGGAGTCTAGTAGGTTTTTTGATTTTGTGGATTTTTACAAGTCCTGGCGTTTAATTCTGGAATACAGCAGCCTATTCTCCCCTCAAGAAATGTCAAAATAGGGGCCTCCCCGCTGGTGCAGCGGGTTGAGCGCAGCGCTGTGAAGCTGTCCGCAGCAGCCTCTGCAGCACGAGTTTGGTCCGTGGCCAGCCAGGGAGCTGCCCACTGGTGCAGCAGACCTCTTCTGTCTCGCCCGCTGCTCCCCTCAGCAGTGTATTTCAGTAGATCTGCCTGTTCTGCTCCCCACTCTGTCTCTGGTGGATCCTCTCACCAGAAAGGATTCTGGCCTGTACCCCAGCTATTGTATAAATAAAAAATAGACCTTTAAAAAAAAAAAGAAATGTCAAAATAATGACTTGAATATTGGTTTCAAAGTGGTGATTCTTTGAGTTCATAAAAAGTGAATCATTTAGGTTTGTTAAGTTACATCTTTTGTAACATTAGACTTAACAAATTCCTACCATTTTTGTACTATCAACTTGAAATTTTTAGTTTCAGTTATTTACTCATTTTACACTTCCCAAGTTTTTAGGAACTGAAAGAAACCAGCTTATAGAAAACAATGAGAGGTCTCAAAAATGCAAATTCACTTCTACTTGTGACCCAGAAAAAAGCAGCAAACTCAGATACCAGTTTATATTCTTTGAAAAGAACTGTCTCTTGGAGATTTGTACTCAGGTCTCTGTGAATGTGATGGAGTTGCTCCTCCCCTGTCGGGAGGGCTCACAGGTGAACAGATGCCCCAGAGAGGATCCTCACTGTGACAGTTTTCTGTGCCTCTGTACATTTTGGGGTCCCCACAAGGAACAATATGATATGCAGAGGGTACCCCAGTTATTATGGTTTGACTTACACCTACTAATTCCATCATGCTATAAAGCCACAGGCCTTCAGGGTTGCACCTTGAATTCTGAATTAGGGCGCTCTGCTGTTCAGTTTCAGTACAGTCTTCAATAAATTACAGAATATTCAACACTTTATAATAAAACAAGCTTTGCATCCGGTGATTTCACCCACTGTAGGCTAAGAATGTGTAAGTGTTCTGAGCAGACTAGGCCAAGCCATGATTTTGGGGTGGTTATGGTGTATTAAATGCATTTTTGACTTATAATACTTTCCACTTAAGATGGCCTATGGGGCGTAAGCCCATTTTAAGTTGAGAGCATCTGTATGTGTATGTGAGGTTTCACGTTTCAGGTTGACTAGATTGTGCAGTCTTTCTCTTGTCCTTACAGGGGAGGCAGCTACACACAGGGCTCCCCACCCCAGTCAGGGGATAGGGGTGCTGATGCACACCCCAGTGGCCTGATAAGGGTATTTCCCCTCCTGCCTTGATCTTGGGGAAAAAAATCAGGAATCTGAGAGTTCCAGAAGCTTCTCAAAGCCCTTTCCAGAATCACAACCAAACCCACACAACCTGGGGCCGCCCAAAATGTGTGACTGGAATACAAACACTACACAGCCAACCGGGCACAGGGCCGCACCACAGTACAGGGCAGGAATCATGCCCTGTGCCAGCCCCCAGACTACGGTGATTCGGTAAAGGCATCCTCCAGTGGGCTCACCCATTGTCACCTCCAGTGCACGGGGCGGGCGGGGGAGGGAGGGGGGTAGGCACAGCCTCTCTCACTTGCGTGCAAGTTCTGATAATGACACCACGTGGGACATACTCCCTGGCCCCGGTAGGGGAAGAGCCAACAGTGCTGCCCTCCTCTTGCGTGGCTGGTAGTGCCAAAGGGCTGGGACCCCTTCCAATTCCACCCTTCACACAGGGTTTACCATCAGCATGCACTTAGCAATCTATGCTGGAGGAAGCAATGACCTAAATTATAAATTGTTAAAATGCAGAATAAAAATTATCCCCTGTGGCGGTTAATTTTGTGTCAACTTGGCTATGCTATGGTATGATTCAGTTTGTGACCCAACACCATGATGCTGTGAAGGAACATGCGATGCGGTTAAGCACTTACACCAGCAAACTGAGTGAAGTCGATAACCCTCCATAATGTGAGTGGGCCTCATGCGAACAGTTGAAGGCCTTATGAGAAAACAGACTGAGGACTTCCAGCCGGAAGGGGCTCTGCCTTCATTCTTCCCTGGGCGTCCAGCCCGTCTACTCTGAATTCAGACTTAGCAGCCTCCTCTATAACCGTGTAAGCCAATTTCTTAAAATATCTCTATGCAGGGGCCTCCCTGGTGGCACAAGGGGTTAGGACGCAGCACTACGAAGCTATCCACAGCCACTGTAGCATGAGTTTGATCCCCAGCTAGGGAGGTGACCCACATGGCGCAGCAGACCTCTCCTGTCTCACCTGCTGCTCCCCTCAGCAGTGTATTTCAGTCAATCTGCCTGTTCTGTTCCCCACTCTGTCTCTGGTGAATCCTCTCACCCCCCACACCTCTGGCCTGCACCCCAGTTCTTGTATACATAAATCTTTAAAAAAAATATGTACGTATGTATGCACACACACACATACACGGTAAGCTACATACACATACATCATATTGGCTCTGCTTTTCTAGAGAATTCTGACAAACACACGTACCCCCCACCCCATCAAAGCAAAAGAAAAAACACAAGTTGTGTACAAAACCTTCTAGGTGTGCTCTCCAGAGCAGGGGGAGCTGTTAAAGTTTGTGAAGAGATGAAGCACAGGTCCAATTGATGTACCTTAGTTACACAATGATCTCTGGGGGCAGCTGACCCCAACAAGTCAAGGGCCCAGAGGGTTTTAAAGCTCTTGGGTTTTATAGAAACTGGTCCCTCTAGGTAGAATTTGTGGAAAATGGAGAAACTTTTAAAATGAACATTATCTAAAATGAACATTATTTAAAATGAAATTTGAAATTTAAAACCATTATTTTAGGGCCTCCCCGGTGGCGCAGCGGTTGAGCGCTGGCTTGCGAAGCTGCCCGCGGCCTCTGCGGCACCGGTTCGATCCCCGGCTGCTCCCCGGCCACCGGAGGAGGGTCCCACATGGCGCACAGACCTCTCCTGCCGCCCACTGATCCCCTCAGCAGTGTACTTCGGTCCTTCTGCCTGCTCTGCTCCCCACTCTGGCTCTGGTGAATTCTCTCACCCTCCCGTGCTTCTGACTGTACCCATGCATGTATAAACAAAACAAACAAACAAACAAATAAATAAATAAAACATGCCTCTATAAAAAAAAATAAATAAAACCATTATTTTAAATGTATATCAAGCTTTAGACAGGGGCCTAAATATGAGGCAAGTCCTCGTCACCACATCTGAAGAGAAACTGTGGTACTTCAGAGCCAAGTGTACCTTTTTCTGGGAAGACATTCAAGGATGAATCAATCCCATTCCGCTGTTCTGGCTAGGTCAAGATGGGCACATGGAACGGTCTTATCATCTCTGGGCAAAGAATTCCCCAAATAGTGTGCTGGGAAGGATGAAAATAGGACCTGATGAGTTTGGCTAGTGGAGTACCTGAGTTATCAATACAAATCACAAAGATGCTGGGTTCAGGGACAACTGTTAGCATCCACCTGTCTTATCCACAGCTAACAAACCTGAAACCACAGGTCAGGGGCCACTATTTCTGTCCCAGAAGTCAAGCCTGGAGGTGAGACAGTCTGACACAACTAGATGGGAAAGAGCTCAGGTAAATGAGTGCTCGGGGGTTTCTGCTGAACAACACAAATGCACACCAGGCTCAGGTCAACACAGAGGGAAAAGAACACTTCCAGATTTTCTTCAGACCATGTTTCTCAGAGGTGTTTGACACAAAGAAGTTCATATAGATGCAAATCTCATCCCTGGAATGCTCTGCAGTCTTCCCATTAGATCACCAGAAATCAGGTCAAGAGCTGTCTATGTAATACGCGACTGTGGGTTCCCCACTGGTTCCTGCAGAGCTGCTCTGGCTAGCAGCCACAGGCTCTTGAGATATAAGGTGCAAAAGAGGACAAATAATAAAATGGCAGGTGTAAATCCTACCATATATTCAAATGTAACAATTCAAAAATACAAATAGGGTAAAACTAAAAGTCTGGGGAAAAATACATCATGCAAAGAGTAATGAGAAATGGCTATACTAATTTTGGAAAAATAGACTTGACAAAAAATGTTCCAAGAAACATGACAAAAGGGTCAATTTATCAGCAAAATAACAACAATTATAAACAAATACACCTAATAATAGATTCATAATATATGAAGCTGCAGAGGGTAATATCTTCTATGTACAAAATCCTAATGATTCTACCAAAAAACTCCTAAAGCTGATAAACAACCTATAGAATACTAAAGGAACACATAAAAATCCGTTGCATTCCTAAACATTAGAAATGAACAATCCAAAAGGGATATTTAAATAAAAATTCCAGGCCTCCCTGGTGGCGCAGTGGTTGAGCGCTGGGCTGTGAAGCTGCCCGCAGCCTCTGCAGCGCCAGTTCAATCCCTGGCCGCTGGCGAGGGTCCCACATGGTGCGCAGACCTCTCCTAACGTGCCCACTGCTCCCCTCAGTAGTGTGTTTAGTCGATCTGCCTGTTCTGCTCCCTTCTCTGTCTCTGGTGAATTCTCTCACCTTCCCGTGCTTCTGACTGTACCCAGTGCTTATATAAATAAATAAATAAATTTTTTTTTTAAACATTTAAAAAAAATTCCACTTACAATGTCATAAGAAAAAAAAAATTTAAGAATTTAATCAAGAAGGAAAAAGAGGGCCTCCGTGGTGGCGCAAGGGGTTAAGACACAACCTATGAAACAATCTGCAGCCACTGCAGCACGAGTTCAATCCCTGGCTGACCAGCGAGCTACCCACATGGCGCAGCAGACCTTTCCTGTCATGCCCGCTGCTCCCCACAGCAGTGTTTTCAATCTGCCTGCTCCCTGTCTCTGGTGAATCCTCTCACCCCCTCACACCTCTGGCCTGTACCCCAGTTCTTGTATGTATAAATAAATAAAATCTTCTTAAAAATTAAAAAAAAACTAAACCCAAGGGTTAAAGCTATAAAACTTATAGAGGAAAACATATGGGAACTGTTTCAGGTCACCAGATCTGGCACTGACTTTCTTGGATATGACACCAAATGCACTGGCAACAAAAGAAAAAAATAAACAGGACATCAAAATGTAAATTTTTATGCATCTAAGGACACTATCAGAAGAGCAAAAGACAATCTACAGAATGAAAGAAAATACTTATAAGTCATGTATCTGATAAGGGGTTGATACATACATGCACCAACACACATACATACAAATCTACAACTCAACAACACAAACATGGTTGAAAAATGGACAAAGGACTTGAACAGACATTTCTCCAAAGAAGGTAAACAAACAGCAAATAAATACATGTGCGAGGATGTTCAACCTCACTAATCATTAGGAAAATACAAATCAAACAAGACTCTTCACACTCATTAGAATGGTTATTTTCAAAAATACAGAAAAATAAGAGTTAGTGAAGATGTGGGTATAATGAGACCCTTGTACACTGCTGGTAGGAATTCTGTTGGGGACACTATATGGCAATTCCTCAAAAAATAACAAACATAGAAACATAAAGGTATGACCCAGTAATGCCACTTCTGGGTATATACTCAATAGAATTGAAAACAACGCCTCAAAGACGAGTCCCTAACCCAATGTCCACAGCAGAATTGCTCACAACAGCCAAAAGGCAGAAACAGCCCAAACACCCATCAACAGATGAATGGATAAAGCAAATGTGGTAAATGCATTCAGTGGGACATTATTCAGTCACAAAAATAAGTTAAATTCTGATTCATGCTTCATGGATGAAACTTGAAGACTTTATACAAAGTAAGTCAGATACAAAAGGGCAAATATTGTATGATTCCTCCTACATGAGGTATTTAGAGCTGTCAAATTTGTAGAACTAGGAAGTAGACCAGTGGGTGTTAGGGGTTGGGGAATGAGAGAATAGGGAGATATTGTTTAAGGGGAGCAGACTTTCCAGTTTGGGATGATGAAGAAAAAATGGAGATGAATAGTGGTGATGAGTGCACAGCAATGTAAATGCATTTAATGCTACCAAATGGTACTTTTTTTTTTTTAATAGCTTCCTCTTTAAGAGGCTTTATTTATTTATTTGAAGATTTATTTATTTATTTATTTATTTATACAAGCACTGGGTACAGTCAAAAGCACGGGAGGATGAGAGGATTCACCAGAGCCAGAGCGGGGAGCAGAGCAGGCAGAAAGACCGAAGTACACTGCTAAGGGGAGCAGCGGGTGGCAGGAGAGGTCTGTGCACCATGCGGGACCCTCCTCCGGTGGCCGGGGAGCAGCCGGGGATCGAACTGGCATCCCAGCGGCTTCGGGCAGCTTCGTAACCCAGCGCTCAACCGCTGCGCCACCGGGGAGGCCCTAAGCTGTACTCTTAAAATTGGTTAAAATGATAAATGTTCCATTATTTATATTTTATCATCATGGAAAAAAAATCAGGTAGGGTGATTCCCCTATTGATTTTTGGTTTTAAACATGTTTTTAGCAATTCTAGGTTATTTTCCCTGTTATATAAATTTTTGAATCAGTTTACCTTTTATCTATATAAAAACCCTGCTGAAACTTCTTTAAAAATCAGGGGCCTGGGCCTCCCTGGTGGCGCAGCGGTTGAGCGCTAGGTTGCAGTTCGATCCCCGGTCGTCAGCGAGAGTCCCACATGGTGCACAGACCTCTCCTGCAGCGCCCGCTGCTCCCCTCAGCAGTGTATTTTGTCAGTCTGTCTGTTCTGCTCCCCGCTCTGACTCTGGTGAATTCTCTCACCCTCCTGCGCTTCTGACTGTACCCAGTGCTTGCATAAATAAATAAATCTTTAAAAAAATAAAAATCAGGGGCCTCCCTGGTAGTATAAGGGGTTAAGATGCAACCTATGAAGCTATAGGCAGCCACTGCAGCACGAGTTTGATCCCCAGTCAGGGAGCTACCCACATGGCACAGCAGACCTCTCCTGACTCTCCCGCTGCTCCCCTCAGTGTGCGTCAGTCAATCTGCCTGTTCTGTTCCCCACTGTCTCTGGTGAATACTCTTACCCCCGCACCTCTGGCCTACACCCCAGTTCTTATATGCACAAATAAATGAATCTTTAAAAAAAAAAGACAAGACACTGAAAGTCACACAGTAAGAAGAACAGAGGAAAACACTGTCCACCTGGGGAGCCATGAGCCAGGTCTGGTGGACCAGTAGCTAAGCAAGCTCAGTGTCTTCAAAGAATCCAGGGGAGTGAGGCAGTAGGTATGCGAGGGTCAGATTCCAGGCACTACTGCTGAAGGGAAGGTATTTTTGGCAAGTTTTCTCATTTTTCACTTGAAGTGTGTGGATCAGATAGCTGGATTCAAAGCTGATGATTCTGCCACTTACATGCATGTAAACTTGGTTATGTGCTCATCATCATCATCATCTCTGTTACTTTCCTCAGCTGTAAAGTGGGAATCAAAACTGCACCTGCCTTTGAGGACTGAGAATAAGAAGTAGGTAAAGTACTCTGGAGTTAGCCAACTATAGCCCACCGCCTGTTTCTGCAAATAGTTTGATCAGAACCTGGAGATGACATTTGTCTCTGCTGATCTGGTGTTAACAGCATGGAATGCGACACCAGAGCTGTAAATGTTCACTCTCCGGACCTTTATTGGACCAGCAAACCTGGCTGAGAACAATGTGCAAGTTCACAAGAAATGTTAGGTATGCTTTAAAAAAAATTCACTTTCAGAATGATAAACTTGAGTATGTGCACAAGATATAGATATAAGCATTGGTAATAGTGGTGACAAATGTGAAATAACAATGTCAATTAATAGGAGGCTTATTAAGGGCCTCCCCTGGTGGCACAGCGGTTGAACACTGGGCTGCGAAGCTGCCCACAGCCTCTGCAGCGCCAGTTCCATCCCCGGCCCCCGGCGAGGGTTCCACATGGCACGACAGACCTCTCCTGTCTCGCCTGCTGCTCCCCTCAGCAGTGTATTTTGTCAGTCTGCCTGTTCTGTTCCCTGTTCTAGCTCTGGTGAATTCTCTCACCCTCCGCGCCTCTGACTGTACACAGTGCTTGTATCAATCAATCAATCAATCAATCATCTTAAAAAAAAAGGACTGATTAAATTATGCTACATCTATACTTAGAGAACACTAGATAGCCACTAAAAAGAAAAAGGGAGGGAGGGCCTCCCTGGTGGCGCAGAGGTTGAGCGCTGGGTTGCGAAGCTGCCCGCAGGCTCAGCAGCTCTGGTTCGATCCCCAGCTGCTCCCCGGCCACCGGGTGAGGGTCCCACATGGTGCGCAGACCTCTCCTGCCGCCCGCTGCTCCCCTCAGCAGTGTACTTCGGTCCTTCTGCCTGCTCTGCTCCCCACTCTGGCTCTGGTGAATTCTCTCACCCTCCCGTGCTTCTGACTGTACCCAGTGCTTATATACATAAATAAATAAATCTTAAAAAAAAAAAAAAAGAAAAAGGCAAATGTGCGCACATATACTGTCCATGCTAACATGTAAAGATCTTCAAGTAATCTAAAACTATTAAGTCAAAAATGATGACAGCTACAATATAATCTCACTGCGTTAATGAAAGGACACACACAAAAATATCAAAAACCATATGTATGCAAAGAAACCATCATAAACTACAAAAGAAGTACTGTCCGGGAAGTTCATTTTCATACAGTCTGTAAGGAGCTGGAGTTTTGTGATTTTTCTCATGGCTTAAAAATATTATTTGAATCTCTTAGATCGTCTCCTAGAAGTACACTTTTCAAACCTTTATGTCACTGCCCCTTGGGGACAAATTACAGAATATGGATGAATCCCAAATACCTCATGCTAAGTGAACTAAATGAGACTCAAAGAACACATGTGGCATTCTGGAGAAAGCAAAACTGCAGGAATGAAGACCAGCTCAGTGGTTGCCAGGAGTTGAGGAGTGGGGGGTGTGGGAGGCGGTGTTACACTGCAAGGGGCAGACGAAGGCATTTGGAGAAGTTGAAACTGCTTTATGTCTTGGCTGTCATCGAACCTACAACATGGACAAATTGTCACTGTGCTTAAAAATAGGCAAAAAACAAAAGACTGAGCATCTAAAAAAAAAAAAACAAAAAAACAACTCACTGAACTGTACACCAAAAATTTTACTACATGTAAGTGATAGTTTCATACATGATGATTTTCAATTTAGGGTATCTGTTTGGTGCTTATTTTTCAGAGTAACTACAATGAAACTGAATAAATTAAAAACCTTTCTTAAAAAAAAATTTTACTACATGTAAATTTTACTATAGGTACATCTTAAAACAAACACATACCAAAAAAAAAAAAAAATCCCAACGCGAGAGGTACATGCTCTCTGAGTGACCTATCTGGAAACCAACAGATGCATTAACACAGGAAATGTTGCCACCACAATTCCCTGTTTGTGTCTCTCCCGGAGATGGAGTCGGCCGGGCCGGGGGTGGGCGGGAGGCAGCCAAACCGCATCCGCACGGTCCTCCCATTGATCGCATTCCTGCAAATGCATCCCTGCCGCCGTCTGCGTTTATTTAGCTGATTCCTCTGTCAGTCCCTGTGCCTGCAGATCTAGCTTTCCTTCCACAGGAAACCAGCGAGGACCTGCAGGGACGAGGGCAACATGCGTGGGTCCCGCTCCGGGGTTTGGGGGCGCCGTCCCCCAGCTCCCCGAGTTGGCGGCGAGTTGTCAAGCTCAGCAACCTGAGCTGCCGCCCGGGCATCGCCGCTGCTCCAGCCCGGGGGCCGAGACACACGCCGCGCTCACGGAGCAGCAGAAACTGCCCGACGGGGCTCGCACCCCCACTGGCAGAAAATAAACCCTCGGAAATCTCGGCCGCCCACACGAGCGCAAACCACCCCGCACGGGTCCCACGAGCCACCGCTGCCCCCTGTGGGGAGCGGCCAGCGTCCAGGGTGGCCCTCGTCCGCGCGCCCCTCCCGGCCGAACCCAACGCCCCTGAACCCCCACTTCCAAAGGAGCCGAGCACCCTCTCTCTGCACCCCCGGAGCGCGGCTCATGAAGCGCACGCATTCCAGGCTTAAAGCACTCGCCGCAGAAGGGCCGGGCGAGCGGCGCTGCCCGCGGAGCCATCCCGGCTCCTAACAAAGCCCAAACTCCTCTCTCCAAGAATCCGCAAAATGGTTTCGCTCGCCCAGACGCCCGCTCCCTCCCCGGCGGCGCAGAGGCGAAGCCCGGCCGGGTCTCCCCGGCACCCCCTCCCAGCCCGCGGTCCGCCCCCACTTTCCAACAATAACTGCGGAGCGCACCCCTCCCCGCTGGCGCGCTGCCATGTGCCGAGCCGCGGGGTCCCGGGGCGCAGGGTGTGGGGGCGCAGGGTCCCGGGCCGCAGGCCGGGGGCGCGGGGGACCCCGAGGGCCGGGGCGCGCGGGCCCGGGCGCGCGGGAGCCGCGGGGCCGGGCGCTCCCGGGAGGCCGCGCCGCCGAGAGGCCGCGCCGCCGAGGGCCAAGTTCTGGCAGCCGGCGGGGCCCGGAGCGGCCGCCGCTGCCCGGTCCGGTCCGATCCAGTGGGCCGCCCCGGCTCCCCCGGGCCCGCGGGGCGGGGCGGGGCGGGGCGGGGGCGCCCACGTTCCTCACCTGGGTCCGCGGCGGCGGCTCGGGGTCCCGGGCGCGCGCTGGGAGTTTCCTGCCCGAGTGACTCACCCGGGCGGGCCGGGAATGCGCCAGGAAACACCGGCCTCCTCCCCTTCCTCGGGGCGGGGGCTCTCCCGGCTCAGCCCCTTCCTCCCGGCGCTCCTCCCTCCGCGCGCGCCGGGGCCCGGGCGCGCCTCGCTCCGCGCCGGGCGCCCTCCCGACTCCCGCGGCCTCGGAGCCGCCCGGGCCGCGCGCCTGACCCCGGCGGCGGGGAGAGAGGAGCGGCCGCCGGGACAGCGATCCCCGGCGGCCGCGCCGCGCCGCGCCTCCCCGCCCCGGGGGGCAGGTCCTCGAGGGCCACCTGCTGGCTTAGGCCCCCGCGGCTCTGCGGGGCCGCGGGCGGATCCTGGCGCTCCCCCCGCTCCGCGCGTCGAGGGAGCCGGGGTCTGCGCGCTGTCCCGGGGCGGCTGCTCCGTGGGCGCAGGGTGGGCGGGATCGCGGCGGAACGGACGCTGGGGGACACCCGGGCCCCCCACCCCGGCCGGCGCCCCACCTCTCCGAGGAGGCGCGCTCACCTGCGCCCCGCGGGCGGGAGAGCTGCGAGGGCAGGTGCGCCAGGTGTGCGCCGCAGGAGACCCGCCAGCTAGGGGCGGTGGCCGCCTGAGCGCCCCGCGGAGATCCCTGGGGTGCCACCCATGTCCCTGCCGAGCCAGGACAGACGGGTGCGCGGGCTTGTGGGAAACGCTGACACAAGAAAACGTGAATTAGTTCCAGAAAACTGGACACGCATCGTAAGGAAATATTGAGTGGAGTCACTTGTCACAATGCTTAGAAGTAAAATTGCTCTAAAGTCCCTCAACACCCCCCCCACTCCCTCTTTACGCACCCACCCGCATCCCAATGAAAAACAAAATTGATGGGTATGGGTATCAAGTGTTCGAATTTGGCTACTAGAGGGTGAAAACCACAAGAGGTTGCATTACCCACTGGCTGCCCTCTAGGTAATGCAAAAAAGTTACAGGGAGTGGATTCTGATTATTAGACTGAAACCTACCAGAGAACACTTTTTCTGGAGGCCCTTGGAGGTCCCTTACTCTCCAGCAAAACGTGGGTTTTGTTTGAGTGACTTTCTGGCTCCCAACCCACACGTTTCAGTCAGCAGATCACTGCTTCTCTCTTTCTGCCCTGGGCTAAGTGTTACAGTTAGATTCCAAAAGTTCTTTTCTTTTTTTTTTTTCCCACATGAAAGTAAAGTGATGGAATACAAGATATGCTGTGATCATATTAAAATATTGCACTCCCTGGTGGCACAAGTGGTTAGGTCTCCAGAAGCTCTACGCAGACACTGCAGCATGAGTTCGATCCCCGGCCAGGGAGGTGACCCACATGGCGCAGCAGACCTCTCCTGTCTTGCCTGCTGCTCCCCTCAGCAGTGTATTTCAGTAGATCTGCCCGTTCTGTTCCCCACTGTCTCTGGTAAATCCTCTCACACATACCCCGCCCCCTGCATCTCTGGCCTGCACCCCTGCTCTTGTATGCAAAAATAAATAAGTCTTTTAAAAAACAGAATAAAATATTGCAATCCCTAGAGCAATTAATGAAAATTGGATCATACTATCCATATGATTATTAACATCCTTTCCTATTGAGGTAACCCTTTAGTAAGTGGTCACGTGACCACTGAACATGAGATAACTGGCACACAAATATCTTCTCATTCTTTGCCCAGCCTAACATGTCTATCCATGTGTCTCTTCCCCCCAACGCTTTGTCATCAAGTTTCCAGCCAGGTTCCTCCCATGGCCCTGACCAGATAGCCAAACATTGGCTACAGTTTCAATATATTCTCAGACCTCTGGCATTTATCCTTCCAGGCACAATCAAGTCGAAGCTCTGCCCACTAAGCCCAAGGATTTCCCTTCACCACTGTACTCCAGGAATGTCCCAGAGAGGGCGCCTGCATGCAGTGCAGAACCAGCCATAAACCAGGTGCCAGGTTTTCTTCCTTAGGCACCTGCTCTTGGAGACAGTGCAATGACGTGATGGGTGAAGACTGGGAGAGGAAGGGCATGCAGCAAAGATGGGGCCATGGGATTTTTGTCCACTTCCTCATGCAAGTAAGCTGCGCTTTCAAGGCCTTCCTGAGTCCTAGTGTGTAGTTACACCTCCATCTGGTGACAGTTCACAGCTGTGTGTGCCAGCTTCAAGATTTGATGGGTCAGACTACAGCTCATAATGGGCAGTTCAGGTCAGATAGGAAATTGAGGGCCCATCATTAAGTGTTTAGTCTCTAGTTAGGCCCATTGGCAAGCCAAAGGCTGGTTCTCAAAAGGATGGTAGGTGTTCACAGAGGCAGGCTTTGCTTCCAAATCCTAAGGCTCTGGGCTGTGGCTCACCTTTTGGAGCTTGCCCAAGGCTCCAAATAGCAGCCCATCTGCCACTGGCACTTCTCAAAATTAGCACTTTTCGGTCATTGAGTAATTGGAACAGAGTGTCACACCAGATGAGGAACATCTTGTCTCCAAATCTAGAGTATTTCGCTAGGTGTTGTGCCTTTTTTGTTTTTTGTTTTTTTGTGTTATGGAAGGGTCACCATGCAGCAATTCATCCTTCCACTTAGAAGGGATATATCTACATGCTCCAGACCACTAGACCTCTAGAAATTTCACTGAGGGACTAGATATCTGAACTTTTTAAAGATTTATTTATTTATGCATACAATAACTGGGGTACAGGCCAGAGGTGCCAGGGGTAAGAGGTTCCACCAGAGACAGAGTGGGGAACAGAACAGGCAGATTGACTGAAATATACTGCTAAGAGGAGCAGTGGCAGGTAAGGAGAGGTCTGCTACACCATGTGGGTATCTCCCTAGATGGGGATCGAACTTGTGCTGCAGTGGCTGCTGATAACTATAGGTTGCATCTTAACCCCTTGTGCCACCAAGGAGGCCTGATACCCAAATTTTCATGGGATTTAATTCCTACCTATTTATTAACATGCAAATGCTTTACTATATGTCGAGTAGTTGCTACTTCCCCATCACCAGGTTCAATCAGCATCGTACCATCAATGTCTGAGGCTAGAGTGACATTTCATGGAATGGAAAGGCAACCTTAACCCTGCAGACAACACTAAGATGTAAGGCTAGAAAACGGACGTGCTCCTGAGGGAGGGAGTGAGGGTGCATTGCTGACCTTACCAGCTGAGAGCAAACTGTTTCTGGTGATTCTTACCAAATGATATGGAGAAAAACACACTTTCCAGCCCAATAGCTACATGTCAGGTATCAGGGGATGTGTTAATTTGCTAAAGTAACAAAACCACATCTGGAACAGCAGCTGCAATTAGAGTTATCAGCTGATTACTGATAACAGCTGACAACAGTCTGTTGTCATGTTACAAGATTTCGCTGGCTTCTGCACAGGCCAACAGTTGAGTTGAATGGGGATGCAGTGGGAATCTTTCAAGTCCTTGAAGATGGCACGGAGTCTCTGCAATCCCTCCAGGAAAGCCATATTGCTTTAATATTTATTATTTTCCTAGGAACAGGCAGTTCTAGCAGCTTCCATTTGGCATTTCCTACAACAAAAGCCTTCCTATTTCCATTGGCTCCAAAGGTCAGGGAGCCAATGTAGAGACTCTGGCAGCTGCTGACTATGTCTGTTCCAATGAGGCATTCTAGAATAGGGGAAATGGAAATTACCATAAGACAGGGGAGGGACCCACTGTGAGACTAACATGACTAAAACCAACATGACTAAAACTAACATAACTGAAACTTCTTCCACAGATCACTAACCCCCCCAACCGCCCCTCACAACCTTTTGCACTGACTGGAGAATCATGGTGCTGTTTTGGGGTCTCCGGAAATCAGAGCCACTCCTCCATCACAAACTCCTCGTTCTGTCCCACTCATTCACTGTAGTCCTTTTTTTAGCATTTTATTTTATATAATTCTTACATCATTTTTCATTTTTGCACAATGTATGCATTTTCATTTTGGTTATATTCCCCATACAATTGCACCCCCCCTTATTTTGACCCTAGTCCTTCCTCTCCCCACCCCCCCCCATAGTGTGTCTTTGGTTTATAGTTGCTTGTTGATTTTGGATTTTTATTTGTATTAATTAGTCTTTTCCCTGGTCCCTTATTTAGATTTTCTAAATTCCTGCTATGAGTGAGACCATTCAGTATTTTTCCTTTTCTTTCTGACTTATTTCGCTGAGCATGATCTCTTCTAGCTCCATCCATGTTGCTGCAAACTGCATGTGTTTATCTTTTTTGATTGCTGAGTAATATTCCATTGTGTATATGCACCACATCTTCTTGATCCAGTCATCTATTTTTGGGCATTTGGGCTGTTTCCAAAGCTTAGGTATTGTAAATAGTGCTGATATAAACATAGGGGTGCAGGTGCTCTTTGGAATTAATGTTTCTGTGTCCTTTGGGTAAATACCTAGGAGTGGAATTGCTGGATCATATGGAAGCTCTGTCTTTAGTAGGTCCAGAAATCTCCACACAGCTCTCCATAGTAGTTGGACCAGTTTGCACTCCCACCAGCAGTGCAGGAGAGTTCCCTTCTCTCCACACCCTCGCCAACATTTGTTGTTGCTAGTTTTTTTTAATATGTGCCATTCTCACTGGTGTAAGATGGTATCTCATTGTAGTTTTGATTTGCATTTCCCTGAATGCAAGTGATGTTGAACATTTTTTCATGTGTCTGGTGGCCATTTGTATTTCCTCTTTGGAGAAGTTTCTTTTTAGCTCTTCTGCCCATTTTTTGACTGGATTATTTTCTTTGTTTTTGTTGAGTCTCATCAGCTCTTTGTAGATTTTTGTGATCAGTCACTGGAGCAAAGAAAGTTTGTTCAATAAACAGTGCTGGGAAAACTGGGTCGCTACATGCAAAAGAATGAAGCTTGACCACTACCTCACACCATGCACAAAAACCAACTCAAAATGGATTAAAGAACTAGACGTAAGACCTGAAACCATAAAATACTTAGAAAGAAATATGGGCGAAACACTACATGACATGCACCTCAAAGACATCTTTACAGACACATCACCCAAAGCAGTGATAGTGAAGGCAAAGATAAACAGCTGGGACTACATCAAATTAAAGAGCTTCTGCACAGCAAAAGAGACAATAACCAAAACAAAGAGAAACCTCATCGACTGGGAGAAAATTTTTGCACTGTAGTCCTTCTAGAGAGTTTCCAGGGCTCTCCATAATCAACAGGACCTGTTCTCTCTCTCTCTCTCTCTCTCTCTCTCTCTCTCTCTCTCTCTCTCTCTCTCTCTCTCTCTCTCTCTCTCTCTCTCTCTCTCTCTCTCTTTTGTGGGACCCTTCCGGGCGGGCGGCCAGGGAATGAACAGGCGCTGCAGAGGCTGCGGGGCAGCCGGGCAGCCTCTCAGCCCAGCGCTCAACCGCTGCGCCACCAGGGGAGGCCCAGCAGGACCTATTCTTTGTTTGACAGTGCTCCGAGTTCCACAAGCCACTGCAGCTTCCTTTTCTGTATATAGTTTTCTGATTATAAAGTAATACATATTTATTGTGGAACACTTCTGAAAGACACGTAGTCTCTACCCAGAAAACATTTTCCTCATTGAAATGTTTCCATGACAACTGTCTGCATCCTTATTTCTCTTGGTCAGACCTGTGTTAAGTTGCCTCCTGGATTTTTCTATCCTCACAGGCACTCAAGTCTAAGTTTTTTTTTTTTTTTAAAGATTTATTTATTTATGCATAGAAGAACCAGAGTGTAGACCAGAGGTGTGTGGGGTGAGAGGATTCACCAGAGACAGAGTGGGGAGCAGAACAGGCAGATTGACTGAAATACACTGCTGAGGGGAGCAGCGGGCGAGACAGGAGAGGTCTGCCGCATCATGTGAGTAGCTCCCTGGCCAGGGACTGACCTCGTGCTGCAGTAGCTGCGGATAGATTCATAGGTTGCATCTTAACGCCTGGCGCCACCAGGGAAGCCCCAAATGTTTTCTAAAACAGTTTTAACCCCTACCTCCTTTACTCCAAGTATGCTCAGCTCCCTTTGTCATCATCTGACCCAAGGGCACCAGTTTTCATTCAGGTGCCCAACTCACAAAACGCTCACCCTTGACTCCTCTCCCTGATCTCCATGTATCATAAAATCCTCTTGGTTCGTTTCCTTATTAAATAATTAATCCGAGGTATTGTTGTCATTATTATCTATCGGTATTGCCATGAAACATTAAACAGAGGTTCTCTATTGACAAAGTGACTCTGATTGATGTAGGAATTTAGGAAGAATTTCCCAGCATACACATCTGTACTGAGCGGTCCTGGCTTCCGCATTACGGTCCTGTAGGCCTTTGGGACAAATGGGTCCCTGCAAACTTTCAAATCCCCCGCTGGAGGCTGGGATCAGCCCGTGTGAACTTGGGAGTCCTGGACCTGAGACAGTGATTAAGTCAGGAGCCCAGGATTTGCTAATACCAGAGGGGGTTCCACTGGGTCTCGGCGCACCCCATGGGTGCAGTCTCTGAGCCCTCCAGGGACTGGGTTGCAGCATTTGCCCAATTGTGCCACCTCCCGCCTGCGGGGAGGTCCAACGGAACATCCTCCTGGGATACCCCCGACCAGAACCCGAGAGAACAGGTGGAGCAGGTGCCCTGAAACAGGCGGGGTGGAGCTTCTGGCCGAGGGTGGGGCTTTTGGCCAAGGTGCAGCTGTGAACCGCATTCTTGCCAACTGAGCCCCTGCGGGTGGATGCCGCACCCAGTGGGGCTGCAGGACACTAACCCAGGCATTTTTTTTTTAAATTTATTTATTTATGCCTACAAGAGCTGGGGTACAGGCCAGTACTGGGGTGAGAGGACCCACCAGAGACAGAGCAGAACAGGAGGATCCACTAAAATACACTGCTGAGGTGAGCAGCCAGCAAGACAGGAGAGGTCTGCTGTGCCATGTGGCCATGTGGCTTGCTCCCTGCCAGGGATCGAACTCGAGCTGCAGAGGCTGCGGACAGCTTCACAGAGCTGAGCTTAACCCCTTGTACCATCAGGGAAGCCCCTGATCCTGGCATCTTACATGCCACAACCCTCCAGCCTCACCCCCTGGGATGCAAGCAGGGGTCTTGGCCTTAGCCCAGGCCTTCCAGGAGTGGGGATAGGGGGTGGGGGGCAGGTGCGAGGGTAATTTTAGTCCTTCCATTGCTTCTCCTCCTGCACCTTCGTGGAATGCACTGCTGGTGCAAACCCGGGGCTGATTTCAAACCGCAAGGCCCCAGGTGGGTCAGTGGTCCTGCAGCCAGGGGTGCCTCTTCTGTTCTTTCACTCCCCCCCAGTACCGCCCCTTCTACTTCTTGTTGTGACTGTCATCATGGTTATTAATAAGTGTTACTTTTAGTGCTATTACTACCTCTTGGTTATTTATTTATTTATTTATTTATTTATTTATTTATTTATTTATCTATTTATTAATACAAGCACTGGGTACAGTCAGAAGTGCGAGGGTGAGAGGATTCACCAGAACCAGAGAGGGGAACAGAACAGGCAGACTGATGAAATACACTGCTGAGGGGAGCAGCAGGCATGGCAGGAGAGGTCTGCGTGCCATGTGGGACCCTCGCTGGTGGCTGGGGATTGAACCGGCGCTGCAGAGGCTGCGGGCAATTTCACAGCCCAGTGCCCAACTGTTGCGCCACCAGGGAGGCCCCTACTTCTAGTATTTATACACTGAATACATTTATCTGCAAAGGTAGCAAGTGTCCTGAAGGTAAGAAGGGGAGGGGTTCCCCATGAGACCTTGAAAATTCTCCAAGTACTTCCCTGGAGGGGACTGTTTCATCTGGGATGTGGTGGAGGCCAGGAAAAGGCTCCCTGGCTCACCTGAGTCCCTGGGGTCCCAGTAACCCCAGGTGCCTTTCTGGCAGGATGGGGAACAATGTCTGTGACTATTTTTATATGTCCCCAGGGAGCCCAGAAATTGGTCCTGCTGGCATGGAGGGCCACCTCCATCACAGAAGCTTGGGCAGAGTATAATTTTGGGAACCACTTGTTCTGGCCTTTGTCACTCCCCACAACATGGCAATTACCTGAGGATGCCACCCAGCAGCCCTTGGCCCAGAAACACAAAGGGAAATTTCCAGGTCTCTGTAGGGGGTGGGCTAGAACAGATGGCAAAAGGGCAGCCAGATGAGCAGGACTGAGATTATTTCCCTTCTGCAGTGCATAGTCACCCCAGGGGAGGAGACGCTAAGTCCTTGGTTGCTGTTCTCCCTTCTCCTTTGTCTATTGCAACTTAAATGCTGAGATATACAATTACTGTGGGTATGAGGGAAGAAAGAAGACAAAAAGAGGGTGGGCGGTGGCAGGGGAGAATGGCACCAGGAGGATGGGAACTGACTCTAAGGGCCTGACACGCAGACCTTTTACCTCAAAGCAGAGCATTCTACAGGTCCCACCTGGCCTAGTCAACTGTTAAATGACCTTTCAGATTGTTCCGAAGGACCCCAAGTGAACATTAGTTGTGGGTTTTTTTTATTAATTTTAAAAAAAAACAACAACAACACAGAATTTAGGGGCCTCTCTGGTGGCACAAGGGGTTAAGACGTAACCTCTGAAGCTGTCCGCAGCCACTGCAGCACGAGTTCGATCCCCAGCCGGCCAGGGAGCTACCCACATGGCGCAGCAGACCTCTCCTGACTCGCCCGCTGCTCCCCTTAGCAGTGTATTTCAATAGGTCTGCCTGTTCTGCTCCCCACTCTGTTTGGTGAATCCTCTCACCCCCTGCACCTCTGGCCTGTACCCCAGCTCTTGTATGTATAAATAAATACGTCTTTGAAAAAAACACAGAATCTAAAATGATAGTGATATGCCCCCTTTGGGGGTCACACTTGCACCTCTCCATTTGAAGCCTTCTTGTTATATACCTGGAAGGAAAGAGGGGAAGTGGGGTTAGTCCTGGGGAAGAGCACCAGTGCCTCTGAGGGCAGCTGCCTCAGGGGAGGGACTTCAAACGAAGGAGAGGGGACCTCAGGCAGGGGTGGAAAGTCTGCTTTTGCTGCCAATAAAGATGCAGCAGAATTTTTTTACATTTTATTTATTTATTTTTTGAGTTATTTTTAAAAATCATTTTTTTTCTTATATTGCTGTCACCCCCATAGTTCTCGGCCACCACATCACCTGTGAGCCATCACCGTATTCCCTTGTGTTCACTCCTCCCCTGGTCTGTCCCCTTCCGCTTCCTCCTTTACCGTAGGCCTCAGTTCTATGGTCATCTTGCTAGTTTTCACTTTTTCTTGACCTTTTGTTTGGTTTCTCTGTATTCCACATATAAGTGAGACCATCCAGTGTTTGCCTTTTTCCTTCTGACTAATTTCGGCTGGCACCATCCCTTCCAGCTCCTTCCATGTTGCTGCAAATGACATGAGTTTGTCTTTTTTGATCACTGAGTAGTATTCCATTGCATACATATATCACAACTTTTTTTATCCATTCGTCTATTTTTGGGCATTTGGGTTGTTTCCATATCTTGGCAATTGTAAATAGCACTGAAATAAACACCGGAGTGCAGGCTTCCTTTTGAATGAGTGTTGTGTCCTTTGGGTAGATCCCTAGGAGTGGAATTGCTGCATCATATGGCAGATCCATTTTTAGTGTTCTGAGGAGCCTCCACTCAGCTCTCCACAGTGGTTGGACCAGGTTACATTCCCACCAGCAGTGTAAGAGGGTTGCTTTATCTTCACAACCTCTCCAGCATTTGTCGTTTTCGGTTTTTTTTTTTTTATGTGGGCCATTCTTGCTGGAGTGAGGTAATAGGATGCAGCAGAATTTAGGGGTCTGACACCCCCAGTTTCATCAGGCTTCTCCCACATTTGTCCCATGCTAATGTTCAGAATCCCATTTCTTCTCACTCAATGTCCTGACTTTAATGAAAGAGACCCAGTGAGGTTGGGAATTCGATTTCTGATGTAATTCAGTCACTCACATGGCAAGTTCATGGGTTTCATCTTCAGAAATCCTGGGTGGCCTCCCCAGTGGCGCAGCGGTTGAGCGCTGGGTTGCGAAGCTGCCCGCAGCCTCTGCAGTGCCAGTTCGATCCCCGGCTGCTCCCCGGCCACCAGAGGAGGGTCCTACATGGCGCACAGACCTCTCCTGCCACCTGCTGCTCCCCTCAGCAGTGTACTTTGGTCCTTCTGCCTGTTCTGCATCCTGCTCTGACTCTGGTGAATTCTCTCACCCTCCCGTGCTTCTGACTGTACCCAGTGCTTGTATAAATAAATAAATAAATCTTAAAAAAAAAAAATGAAATCCTGGGTCTGCAACTCCAGGAAATAGTATTTCTCTCAGGGCAGATATAGAAGCAGGTAGGTGATTTATGCACAGTTTGAGCTAGGAATGCAAGGTCTTCAGCTACTTCTTTACTTTCCCACCTTCTCTGTACAGTTAGGAGCAAACACTAAATTCCATTTACTCATTTTTTTTAAAGATTTATTTATTTATGCACACAAGAGCTGGGGTACAGGCCAGAGATGCGGGGGTGGGGGGGGCGGTGAGAGGATTCACCAGAGTCAGAGTGGGAACAGAACAGCAGATTGACTGAAACACACTGCTGAGGGGAGCAGCAGGAGAGACAGGAGAGGTCTGCTGTGCCATGTGGGTAGCTCCCTGGCCGGCCAGGGATGGAATTTGTGCTACAGAGGCTGCGGACTACTTCATAGCGCGTTGCTTAACCCCTTGTGCCACCAGGGAGGCTCCCCCATTTACTCCTTATTTTAACTAAAATGTTCTAAGGTGGCAAATATTTGATCACCTACAACCTCACCTTCTAACATTATTCAATTATAGATATCCACCAGTGAGATCTGTACAACTCTTTTGGGTCAACCGTGCTGAGGAATTCTAGTGTCGTAATCACCAGAATAGGGGTCATTAATGGGCTTTAAATCTAACCAACTCCAGAAAACCCACACCAATTCAGAAAATTTAGTCATAAGATTATTTCTCTGCCACTGTTTCCAGCACCAAAATATCCATGAATAAGAGTTCAACCAAAAAGACAGAAACACTGGGAGATATATGTGCACATATAACACATTAAGAGCTTTAGAATAGGGCCCTCTCTGGTGACATAGGGTTAAGGCTATTTCCAGCCACTGTGGTCTGAGTTCGATGCCTGGCCAGGGAGCTGATCCACATGGCATGGCAGACCTCATCTGTCTCACCCTCAGCAGTGTATTTCAGTCGGTCTGCCTGTTCTGTCCGCCACTGTGTCTCTGGTGAATCCTCTCACACCCCCGCACTTCTGGCTTAGACCCCAGTACTTGTATGCATAAATAAATAAAAATAAATCTTAAAAAAAGAGCTTTATTATAAAGAACTTGCTCACATGATGGTAGAGTCTCAAGCTAAGCAAGTCAAAATGTATAGGACAGGCCATCAGGAGAAAGATAGGAGACAGGCTGGAAGTGAGGAGCAGGAAGCTGTACTGCTGTCCACATGCTCTCAGAAAGGGACGACCACAGGCAGGATGGACTCCACGGACATAGGCTGCAGATGTCCCAGGTGGGCCGGAAGGGAAGATCCAACTAACAGACAGGAATTGTAGACTCAGCTGCTGTCAAGCGTCTGGGAATGCAAAACATCCCCTTACAGGGTTTCCACTAATTAATTAGGCCCGCCAGGAAAAAGTCACATAATTAGGGCTTTAATTACATTCATAAAATGACTTTCACAGCAGCATCTAGATTAGTATTTGAATGGTGAGCGAAGATGTGTGCATACTACAAAATGAAGGCTGCCCTCACTTCTCTCGTGCCAAATTTAGCCAACCGAGCCGAACATCAGAAACCTACTGATCTACCATTAAAGTGTTCATTACTTCACTGCAATATACATAACTAGAATAAACTCCTACTTATTTTTTTAAGGTTTATTTATTTGTGCATACAAGAACTGGGGTACAGGCCAGAGGGGCGGGAGGTAAGAGGATCCGCCAGAGACAGTGTGGGGAGCAGAACAGGTGGATCTACTGAAATACACTGCCGAGGGGAGCAGCGGGCAAGACGGGAAATGCCTGCTGCGCCATGTGGGTATCTCCCTGGCTGGCTGGGAATCGAACCTGCACTGCAGAGGCTACGGACAGCTTCATAGCACAGCGCTCAACCCACTGTGCCACCAGGGAGGCCCCACCATTGATTTTCTTATGTTAAACCACTTTTGCATTCCTGGGATAAATCCCACTCAGATATGTTGTGCAACTCTTTTAATATACTGCTGGGCTTAGTTTGTTAGCATTTTGCTGAGGATTCTGACATCTATACTCATTAGAAATAGTTGAGTTTTCTTTTAATTTGGTGACCTTGTATCAGAGTAATTCTGACAATGAATGAATTAGAAAGTGTTTATTATTTTTCATCTTCCATTTTTGGAAGCATTTGAGAGGGATTGGTGTTAATCTGTTAATGTTTGGTAGAAATCACCAGTGAAGTCAACTGATTGGACTTTTCATTGATGAAAGATTTTTGAAAAATTATTGTTTGACTCTTGTTTCTTGTTATAGGTCTTTTCGTTTTTTCGATTTCTTCTTGAGTCAGTGTTTGTAGTTTGCATTTTTCTAGGAATTTCTGTTTCATCTAGGTTATCTAATTTGTTGTCATATAATTATTTATAGTATTCTCTTTTAATCTTTTTCATATCTGTAGGGTCATAATGCTCCCAACTTCATTTCATTTCTTATTTTAGTTATTTGTATCTCTCTCCATTCTAGCTGCAATTTGCATGTCAATTTTGTTGATCTTTTTGAAAGAATCCACTTATGGTTTTCTTGATTCTCTTTGCTTTAGTCTTCTGCACGTTGTTTATGTCTGCTTCAATCTTCATTATTTCCTCCTTCTGCTGTCTTTGGGCTTTACTTAGTTGCTCTTCTTTTTCTAGTTCCTTGAGGTGTAAAGTTATGATATTGATTTGAGCTCTTCTTTGTTAAGGTAGGCATTTACTATGATATTTTTCCCACTGAGGAATGCATTCCCTGAATCCCTTAGTTTTAGTTTTTTAAAAATTAAAAAAAAAATTTTTAAAGATTTATTTATTCACACACATGAGAACAGGGCTATAGGCTAGAGGTGGGCGGTGGGTGAGAGGATTCACCAGAGACAGAGTGGGTATCAGAACAGGCAGATCTACTGAAATACACTGCTGAGGGGAGCAGCGGGCGAGACAGGAGAGGTCTGCTGTGGGTCACCTACCTTGTCGGGGATCAAACTCTTGCTCCAGTGGCTGTGGATAGCTTCATAGTGCTGTGACTTAATACCTTGTGCCACCAGGGGGGCCCCAATATTGTCATCTTTGTTTTGTTTTGCCTTGTCATTCTGATAGGTGTGTGATGGCAAAGAACTTTGCTGACATTAAAAAAGTATTTACTTGTAAAAATTGTGATATGATTTATATACAGTAAAATGCACAGATCTCAAATTTTTGGATCAATGAGTTTGGATAAGTGTATACACCTGTGTAATTAGTAAAGTTATAGAACATTTCCATTAAGTCAGAAAGTTTCTTCTTGCCTTTTTAAGACTCCATGTCCTGCCTGCAAGTAACCACTGTTCTAATTTCCATCACTGTGGCTTTTTCTGTTTGTTTCCTTTATATAAATGAATTCATAAAGGATGAATTTCTTTATTATACTTTTTATCAGAATAAAGGTTTTGAAATTCATCTGTCTTGTTATATGGGTCAGCTATACATTTAGGGCCGTTTTGGGTTCAAAGCAAAAGGGTGCAGAAGGTATAGCAGAGATTTTCCATGTACACCCTGTGCCCACACAGACACAGTCTCCCCCACTGTTAACATCCTCTACCAGAGGGCACATTTATTACAACAGTAAACTGCAGTGACATAGTATCACTCCAGGATCATAGTTTACACTAGGGTTTACTCTTGGTATTGTGTACTCTCAGGGTTTGAACAAATGTTTAATCACACGTATCCACCATTATTGTATTCTAGAAAATAGTGTCAGTGTCCTAAAATCCTGTAATCTACCTATTTACTTTACCTTCTCCCTGACCTTTGATCTTTTTACAGTTTTACCTTTCCCAAGGGCCTCCCCGGTGGCGCAGCGGTTGAGTGCTGGGTTGCGAAGCTGCCACAGCCTCTGCAGCGCCGGTTCTATCCCCGGCTGCTCCTCAGCTACCGGAGGAGGGTCCCACATGGCGCGCAGACCTCTCCTGCCGCCCGCTGCTCCCCTCAGCAGTGTACTTCGGTCCTTCTGCCTGCTCTGCTCCCCGCTCTGGCTCTGGTGAATTCTCTCACCCTCCCGTGCTTCTGACTGTACCCAGTGCATGTATAAATAAATAAATAAATAAATAAATAAATAAATCTTAAAAAAAAAATTATATAGTTGGAATCACCAGCTGTTCTAGAACCATTTCAAAAGTTTCCTTTCTCCATTAAATTTTTTGGCATTACTTAGTAAAAAAAAAAAAAAAAACCAACAGTAGACTTATGTAGATATAAATCTATTTCTAGACTCTATTCTGTTTCATGAATCTATTTGTCTATCCTTTGGCCAGTGCTATGCAATCTTGACTACTGCAGCTTTATAGGAAGTCTTGAAATGAGGTAACACAAGTCCTCTAATGTTGTTCTTGTCCTCAAGGTGGCTTTGGTTAGCCTAGGGCCTTCGCATAGTCATATAAGTTTTAGCAGCTTTCACATTCCAATTCAGCCTGCCCAACTACTCTGCTGGGCGTCAAAGGCTCAGCTGCGTTCTTGTCCTTCTATAGTCACCATGTGTGGCAGACAAGGTCTGCTGCCAAACCCACCTTCACCCACCACCCTGCCAAGTTCAGCGAGCACACAGTTCTTTGCTCTTAGGATGGCCTTGTTTCTCTTGGAATTCGGCTGAAGGTTTCTGGATAGTCTGTACTAATACCATAGAAAGAACAGGGTTTATTTTACTTTGTTTTTTCTTGTTAACTACAGGAGTGAGGTTCTAGTCTCCTTAATAGCCTAAAGTGGAAATACTTTGAGCATTTTCTGAGAGAATTTGGATCAAGTCTCAGATGAATCTCTGATAGTGAATAAGAGTGGGTAAATTAAATCTCAGTATTTGAAAAGGCTAGGACTCGAGGTGCCTTAACTAAAATTTCAGCTTCCTGGCAAATAGGTTGACCACCAAAGAAAGTTGCCTGTCCTCTCTTCCTCCCTCCTGGAAGGTGGACAGAGTCTGCCAGCCAGCTTTGACCAGGCAAACATAGGCAACTGCACAGGCCCACAGCAGGTCTCGAAGGGATCAGTCCCGAACAACGTCAGGTGCAAAGTCACTCACCTACCTCTGACCTCTGCACCATGATGGGAGAGAGACTGAACTCCTATTTTCTTCGTGGAAATAGAAGTTGAATAGATAGTGTCCTGGTCCCTGTTACCGAGTTGAGTCTATACTCTCAGTGGTCTTCAAACATGTTGTCTCCTAGACAAAATTTTTAGAAGTTTGTATCCCTTCATGTATTTTTAAGTTTGTATCTATTTATTCATTCTTTTCAGCTTGAAGCTTTGCAAAGGATGTAATTCTCTATAAGTATTATCACAAATACTTTTAGTCTTCATTAAATTTTCAAAGCTACACATAAGCTATGTCTATAATTTATGGTAAATGTCGCTCTATTTAATGTAATAGACAAAACCAGTTCTTACTGTCAAATAAGCAAACTCAGATTACTTCCCATCAGAAAATGTCTTTTTTTTTTTCTTAATTTTTCAAAGATGTTAACTCAGGCTAACCATGTCACTTTAAACCCTCAGTCTAGGATTAAGAGCGATTCCTCGTAAAACTTTTCATGCCCACGTAACATGTGGAGGGTCTTCCCCCACTGGTACATTCACCCCACTGGGAATGGACTGTGCCAAGTAACACAGTCTAAGCCTTATTGATGGTAGCAGCTTCCCATCATGGGGCGTCCTCTTGAGTTCCCCTCTCAACTCCAACATTTGATCCCTCAGGTGACACACCCCACTTCTCCAGCACTGACGCCTAACATGCCCCTTATTCTGTTCTAGTCACGTGGTCTTGGGCACAAGCCCCTTCCTTTCCTTTCCCATTAGAGGCATGCCTTCTCCATTTCTTTCCCTCCCCTCTCCTCCCTTCCCTTCCTCCTTTCTTAGATTTATTTATTTATTTATGCATAAAGACCAGACGTGCACGGGGTGAGAGGATTCACCAGAGACAGAGCAGGGAACAGAACAGGCAGACTGACTGAAATACACTGCTGAGGGGAGCAGCGGGAGAGTCAGGAGAAGTCTGCTGAGGCATGTGGGTAGCTCCCTGGCCGGGGATCGAACTTGTGCTGCAGAGGCTGAGGATTGCTTCATAGTGTGGTGCTTAACCCCTTGCACCACCAGGGAGGCCCCGCCTTCTCCATTTCTATAACTGAAATAACATTTCAAGTATCACCCACTCCAGGTGCTTTTGCTGTTCACTTCATCTAGGAAAACCTCCTAATTTGGTTTTACACATTATACTTTACAACAGGATAAATTCTGGTGGAATAAATATTTAATGTAAAAAAAGAAAACAAACTTAGATTTCTAAAGAAGAGAATGGGAGATTTAAAAAAAAATGGGAAGGTCATCTTTTTTCTATGAACGCGAGCACATTGCTCATAGCTGTTCTAACTCCCGCCTGTAATTCCGACATCTCTGGTCCTGATGCTTGCTGTTTTTTGTTTTACTATTTTGTTTTTTATTATGCTTTGTAATTTTTTGTTAACAGTAGGACATGTTGTACTGGGTAGAAGGAACTGAGATAAATAGGCTTTTTGTGTGATGCTGTTTCTCAGGATCGGGGTGAGAAACTGTGCTTGCCATTTGCGATAGCAAAGGCTAACATTTCCTCTGGTGTCCTTGTTTTTGTCAGAGGTGCAGGGGGTGAAAGGGTTAGGTTCTCTTAAAGACTTATGGAGTAAAGTCTCAACTCGCAGTTCTTTCAGTTCTGAAAGGCCCATTGATGTGGTAGCCAAGTGTGGGGTGGGGAAAGACTTGTAGTAGTGATTTAGTCTTTTGGTGAGGTTGTGCCCTGGCTGTGATCTTCTCAAGTGGTTTTCAGTTATCTTCCCCTTCCACACCTGCACAGGGGAGGTAGGGGTTGGGGTGGGTATTTCCCTTCCTCCAGGTTAGCTAGGCTCTGGTAAAAGTTCCTCTTCACCTGTACCCCTGTTTACCGCAGCACTATTTACAATAGGTAAAACCTGGAAACAACCCAAATGCCCAAAAATAGATGACTGGATCAAGAAGATGTGGTACATATACACCATGGAATATTACTCAGCCTTCAAAAAAGATAAAGTCATGCCATTTGCAGCAACGTGAATGGAGCCAGAAAGAATTATGCTCAGTGAAATAAGCCAGAAGGAAAAAGAAAAATATTGGATGGTTTCACTTATAGCAGGAATATAGGGGAACCCAATAAGACATCAGTGTTAAAAAAATAACAGTACAAAACACAACAAAGCAAAAACAATTATAAATCAGAGACAGCCTGCAGGGGAGGAGGCGGGAGAGGGATCAGAGGGAGGGAGGGAGGAGCACAGGGGACTGAGGTGATGGTGCACGGGTGCACTGGGGAAGGAAACTCTATGGGGACTACACCTGAGGGGGTGGGGGGGAAGGAAATATTGTTTAAAAATGAACAATGGGGCCTCCCCGGTGGTGCAGTGCTTGAGCGCTGGCCTGCAAAGCTGCCCGCAGCCTCTGCAGTGCCGGTTCGATCCCTGGCTGCTCCCTGGCCACCGGAGGAGGGTCCCACATGGTGCGCAGACCTCTCCTGCCGCCCGCTGCTCCCCTCAGCAGTGTACTTCGGTCCTTCTGTCTGCTCTGCTCCCCGCTCTGGCTCTGGTGAATTCTCTCACCCTCCCGCGCTTCTGACTGTACCCAGTGCTTGTATAAATAAATAAATCTTTAAAAAAAAAAAGGACAATGATGTAAAAAATTAAAAAAATTACAAATTAAAAAAACCCCACAATTCCCCAATGAGTGGTTGTCAGAGGGGAAAGGGGTAGGTATGTTGGTTTAAAAAAAAAATAAGAGTAAAGAGGGTCAGCTGTATGGTGGTGGATGGAGACTAGACTTTTGGTGGGGCTCACTCTTTCATAAACAGAGACGTTTGTATGTTTTTTGTCAAGTATAAAGAACCTCACCAAGAGAACTCAGGTCACCACTGTTGAAATTCAGCTTCACGACTGCTTTATGGGAACAGACACGCCCATTAATTTCCACAGGATTCTGACTTCGAGGACCAGACCAAAAGAGATTTTGTGAATCTTAGTTAGGTTAGACAGTATTTTCTTGTGATCTGAAAGTAGCTTTTTATCCTCTGGGGTTTGAAGGCTGCCTCAGTGAATTTCTTCCAAGGCTTCTGAGTGAAAGCCCTCTGGGCTGGTTCCCAGGAGGTGCTGTACCCTGGCATGGCCACCTGCATGCAGGATGTGCTGATGCCGCAAGACGACTAAGGTTGTGTTCAAGGGCGAGGGGAGGTGGTGCTCAGCTCTGTGACTATTTGAAATTCAGTTGTTATGGTTAAAATTGGTAAACAGGGCCTGCCTGGTGGCCCAAGGAGTTAAGACGCAGCACTATGAATCTATCCACAGCCACTGAAGCACAAGGTCGATCCCCAGCCAGGGAGGTGACCCACATGGCGCAGCAGACCTCTCCTGCCTGGCCCGCTGCTCCCCTCAGCAGTGTATTTCAGTAGATCTGCCTGTTCTGCTCGCCACTTTGTTTCTGGTCAATCCTCTCACCACCCTCCCCCCTGCACCACTGGCCTGTACCCCCGTTTTTGTATGCATAAATAAACAAATCATTAAAAAAAATTGGTAAACATAGTGCTGATGTAAATGCTAGACATCCCAGGAAATATAAAAAGGAGATGTGTAAAATGTGGTAAGCATAATTTTATTTAAATATAACTGACTAGCTCACAAATATTGCTGAGAAGTGCCAAATAATAACCAACAGTTGGTCTTAGGTGAAGTTGTTGGCTTTTACATTTGATATTGGAACTAACCAGACATATAAAAAATACATTTTTTGACAGCCAAAACTAAGACAACTTTCTGGGAAGATGGCATCTAAAACTCTCTATAAAAATTCTGTGACCGAGCAAAAGGAGAACAAAAGAAATTTAAAAGTTTAAATTATTTTTAATATTAAATTCTATTCTTAAAAATGATATAATTCACATTTAAAGGCATAAATACCATATAGCTATAGCTTACAGTAAGAAATATAATTGCAACAGCCTGTGTACATTTTGCATTATTGATACAATATATACAGCCTATACATTCTCTAATAGTCTCCAGAGAAAACAGGTAGTAAAGACAGTAACAACCCATCTGTGTTGATAGTAGGTAAGTTTTAAAAATGAGCCAAACTAAAGATTCTGCATGTGGTCAAAATGCAGATTAGGTCTGTGATGTTTACTGCATTGAGATCTTTAACTTTGTTCCATGCCGGCCATGAGGGACAGTGCTAGAGATTCCACTGTGGGAAGAAGAAAAGATTTAAAAAACAAGTTTAAATATTTATTATTTTATTGTATAATAAAGATACTCTTCATTTATTAAGCAAAAATTTAAAAAGTATGATTTATTTCTATTTCAGACCTTTTAATTCTGAAAACAAAAACTCTAGGCATTTCTGTGAATAAATCACATTTGTCCCATATGTCAAGCAATCTGGAGGCCGTTCCTAGCAAAATGCCATGCTGTAACCACCAATGGAATCTTACTGGCATAATGATCACCCAGTGCAAAAACAGACAAATGCAGCGGTGTTTCCTCCAATACAATTCTACCCAGTATTTAAGAGGATGCTCAGCTACTCCTGAAGAGTATATCCACAATTTGAATATGCAAAAGTAGGAAAGAGATCATTAACCCTGCATACTTCTCCAAACCCCCCCCCCCCGCCACAAAGAGATATTACTTTGTTCTTTGTCTCTGTAGATTAAATAGCTCTCTTCTCCCTGTGACTCACCCCACGGATCTCTGCCTGATTCACACCCTGCTCTGAGCTGTCAGACCTGCATTTCCCTATGATAAGAGGTAGCCTCGGGAGTTTTAAAATTGCTTAAAAAAAAAAAAAAAGCAAAACCAGCCCTATCTTTTGAAAAGGAATAATTACAAAGACTACACGAACTAGTAATGTGTGAAATGTATTCTGCTGTGTACTTTATTTAATACATTTTAGAAAACCACCAGTGTAACAAATGACGCACTAGCTAGAAAGCATGATCTTTCATCTCCTGCTTTACATGTGCATTTATTCACCCCACTGTGACAAAACAAAGCATGGACCACTGCTGAAGGAATTTCCAGGTTTGAAAATGGTGAACAATTCTCATTATTCATGAGACCAGTATCAAAACAGTAACACATAACTGAGCTTCGAGAAAAAATGAAATAGTACTCACAATGGGGAAAGGATCCTCGGCAGACAGCTTTGTTTAAAATGGTTACGAGAAACATATGGCAGTTTTTAAAATCAGATTCCATTTTCTCTATAGATTCCATTCTAGGAAGGAAGGCAAATTTATTTAATTAATTGAAATTAAAAAAATTTCCCCCCTTATATCCTTGTTCGTTTTTATACAGTATTTGATTTCTCCCTTAAGGTGTAGTCCCTGTGAATCTCCCACCACGTCACCGTAGTCACTTGTGCTCTTTCATTCTGTTTTTGACCTCCCACTGTACCCGACTGTATGTCTCAGATCTTTAATTTGCCCGCTAGTTTTGCTGTTTTGTTCTGACCGAGAAGGTAAATTTTAAGTACGTGCATAAGGGGTTAACAGTAGACTAAAAAATATCTTTGGAGTAATTTCAAATGTTCTTTAATATTTTAGAATCCTGAGTCTAAAGATTATAAAATATAAAACATCTTGTCCTGTTTTAAAATAAAAACTTTCCAAGTGTCTGAAGGGAAGGTTCATGAGGATATAAAACTGCTGATTCAGGATGGTAACAGCTATGGAGCTAGGACTGGGACATTCCCTTTTCCACTGCACGGTTCTTTTTTACAAATATATCTTTAGGAAATAAGGAACACAGCAAAGATATAATACCCTAAATTTAAAAGCTGCTTAAAAACTCTGACACATGAAATATCAAACATACATAGAAGTACAGTTGTCACCACCCCAAGCAACTTAATACCTCAGCCCCACCAGGCTATTTAGAAGCAAATCTGAGACATTACAGCATTTCAGTTATAAATATTTCAGTGTCTGTACATTAGAGAAAGTCTCCTTTTAAAACACAGACATAATACCTTTACTTAAAATTATTTAATGATTTTTTAACATCAAATAACCAGTCAGTGTTCAAATTCCACATTGCTTGTTATTTTGCACTTTTAAGTTTTAATCAGGGTCAACTTAATTTCCATACATTTCGATGGTTGATATGCTTAAGTCCTCACTACCTGCTTTTTTCTTACAACTCACTAGCTGAAGAAATTGAAACAGTTCAATTTTGGCAAAGCATAGGCAATGGTGTTACTATTTTCTCTTCCACTCCACAGTGCCATGGGAAGAAAAATGTGCTTCTCACACGATGAGACAATAATAACAGCAATTTTCACCCCTGCAATTATGAGTTTAACCTACTAACTTGGTTTTTCATTCAGAGTGCTATGACACAGCCATAGTGTCAGGTTTTAGATTAGCACTATAATGAGGTTCCCCTCATTATGGACGCAGACTATGTACAAGCTATTATCCCAACAACCCACTGGTCAGACTTGCACTTTTATTTCAGGGAAAATAGCATTATCACTGCATTAATTTTATAAACAAGACATGGACAAAGTGTAAGCTGCACAAAGTAACAGTAGCGGGTGGTGCTCTGGGTAGAAGAGTAAGTTCCTGGACCCTCACTGTCCTGTGACTTCAGGGCTCTACCCTTTCTATGTGACAGATGTGAATGCCAAACGTTGTAAAAGTAACACACAAGAGTATCTTTCATAGCTCATCTAAAATACAACTGTGGATTATAATCTAGCATGTCAAGAATTTGCTTTAAAATAATTCAGCACCTATGACTGGGGGTGGGTGAACAACAGAAAGTAGAACTGGTCTATGTGGGCAATTGCTGAAGTGGGGTGATGGCATCCAGGCTTTACCTTTTCCTCCATTTCTCTGTATGTTTACAGGTGTCCATAATGAAAATTTAACAAAACCTATACAACACAATAAGAATGTGATCCAAGAATATTTGCTGGTTAATTTGAAAACTTAAGGTTTTTCTTATTGCTTTATTGCTCATAAAAGATTTGCACACTTGGTGCTGTTCAGTTTAGATGAACTAATCCTTCTCTGAAATATAAGTGGTATGTGATGTGTTACCCCAGATGGACAAACAACCTCCCAGAATGAAGCTAGTTAGAGGAGGGGCTGAGATGGTCACAACGGAGGCTCCACAAGCCACATGCTTACCGCCAAGCTCCCAGGCCCGCCTGCCAACCTTCTGCAAACATGAGTGCCAAGTTCAACACCTTCATGATGGCTTCTTTCACAAAGCTGACCTGGAGATCAAAGCCAGGGACTCAACACAGGTTCTTAAACTATATTAGGCTCTGACACCAAAACTTCTACTTAATTTAAATGAGTCAGAGAAAAAGCTCATTAGAGCAACGACCTGCCTTTTATGTGTAAGGAAGAGCTTGAAGCTCCCAACAAAGTGCATTGAGCATCAGGCCATATGGCTACGTACTAGAGACCCAGGCTGACCAAAAGCCACCTGCCATTTCCCGGGGCGCCGCCTAAACTCCCCATAATCCCAAAGGCTATGAGATGATTTAATTCTATACAACCAAGCTAGGCTGGACACACTTTCTGACCAAAACACAAGTATTCCACAAAAGTAGATCCAATTATTTCAATAAATACAAGCGCAATATAGTGTGTACAAGCTGTCACGACACAGTTCTTGTTTATCTCAAGTAATTTCTGGTAATAAGGCACAAATTTGCAAGCTCATTTGATCTGGTCCTTTCTTAAAGACTATTATGTAGAATAGATGCCAAATTGGTATAAAATTCCACAGGGACAACCTCCCTTGGCCAACTTCACTTCCTGCTTCAGTGGCTAAGTATGCAGGTAACATGCCACGTACCTTTTCTCTCAGTAGACATCGGTCATGAATGGTTGACAAGTATCTGTAGTGAATTTTAATCAACTGATCTAAATCTTTGGCTTCCTCAACTTGATGCTGAAACTCTAGCCCGGTACTGTGAAGAATCTTGGAAGAGAAAGATGGCAAGTTTATAACCAGTAGACTTCTTTGAGGACTTGTGTGCCAAACACAAAACTTTTTACCATTCCTCCTTTATTAATTATATCTGTCAGATTTATAAAGTATTATTTAGAGTCTGGGTTTTTAGCCTTCTTACTAATAGGCTGTTCCCTGAAGGGAGGGGCAAGTATATCAAACCATACAGAAAATGCACTGATTTTCAAAACAAATTATCAGGTAAACTTGTTAAATATAAATTTATATTATAATACAGATACATTAGACATTGTAATTATCTAATATAGTACAGATAATTATAATAAACATGTATACTTTTATAAGTTGCACTATTCATATATTGGTTTTTTCTTTAAAGGCAACATAGATGTACTTCAACTAGAAAACAAAAACAAATGAGGCAAAAACCTGGACTTCTACCGCTTAACTCTCAACAGTGAAGGGATACGGCTGGCCTTCTGAGACCGCCAAGGCAGCCACAGAGAGCTCTGCCACGGCCACCGTGTGTGAAACCCAGGCTCCAAAGGTTATCATTCATCCAAACAAGATAGGTGTTAGAACTTAACATATAGAATGACTATGAATGAGGTTTTTTTCATGAATGATTTTAAACCCCAAATGAGTACTATACTCCAATAATACTGATACTATTCAAATGCACGAACTCCTCTGTCAGTGTTTCTCTAAAACAACTTTTAAGATCTATAAGCAAAACAGTTTCATTTACTTTGAAATGGGTTACTTCTTGTTTTAAGAAAATGAAAATAGAAGTAATATACACTTTCATTAAGTGTAATAATCTGGCTACATCTTCCTCCTTACACACCACACCAACCTGATAGATTTTAGCTGTTACTGAAAACTGAAGACATTTTCCAGGGGAAGTTCTGTCACACTGATGAAATTTTAGGGACTATCAGCAAGTTCCGAAGGCAATTCCCAAAGAGGGGCTCTGGGAGCGCCTGTCCCAAGGGGTTGCTGGAGGGAGGGCCAACAGGCTCAGCAGGCCCTGGATATACGTCCACTTTTAAAAAATATTTCCCCCATTGGCACATTATTTTTAAGGTGTGCTATTTTCACACTAACAGTATATAAGCATTTTATGGTTTCCTTTGAATTTATAAATGTATCACAACTAACTCTCTATGAATAGTGAGCTGTATACAAGGTGACAGAGTTGAGCAGACGGACAGATACAAACCCTGGTCATGATGTAGTTGTGCAAGCTGTTCACAAAGTGCATGAGCTTTACTCTTAAGAGGAACATACGATGAATCTGCTGCCTCACTGGTTCCTTCTGTGGTCCAAACTGAGCAGCTATGTCTTGTTCACATACAAGTCCTTCTTTAAGTTGTGGTTTTTCAGCAGTACTAGCAAGTTCTATAAAAAGATTGAAAAGGCAGAATGGGGGGAAGAGGAGCTTCTCAAACCCCACCAGTACTACGGCACAGGGCAATTCTGCAAAGGGCACTGCAGGAGGGACCCCATCTTCACCTCTGGAAGGTGAAGCTGTGAAAAGTTCCCTATATCATCTGCATTATCACTGCCATTAAAATGTAAATGCAAAGTCCTATTAACTTGCCATTAAAAACGTTTGCATAATCTAAGAAGAGTATTTATTCTGGCTAGGTTCCTTACCAGGTTATTTCAGACTAATACAACTTCTGGATATTTCATTCAGGAAAGTTAATTCTGAGGTCTGTAAATCTGCTGCTGCTATAAATACAAGTTATCTGTATACCCATAAAATATGACCAAAGACAACATGCTTCCTTTTTTCAGGTTTAAAATGAAATTATAATTTATCTGTTGAAAATACATCTTACCACCAAATAGCAAAACATCCAGACTATATTTTGCCCACTTTATTTGCAGTAAAAGAAGGAACACTTGATTATAAATTTTTTGACATTCTGAACTTATAACAATGTCCACAGGCCATGGGACCTATGAAAACAAAAATAGGAAATTAGAATAGAAAGTAACCTATTACTTCCATGTTTTAATTTTTTTTTTCCAAAGATTTATTTTACTTATACAAGCACTGGGTACAGTCAGAAGCGCAGGAGAGTGAGAGAATTCACCAGAGCCAGAGGGGAGAACAGAGCAGAGCAGGCAGACTGATGAAGTACACTGCTGAGAGGAGCAGCGGGCAGCAGGAGAGGTCTGCGCGCCATGTGGGACCCTCGCCCGGCGGCCGGGGATTGAATCGGCGCTGTAGAGGCTACAGGCAGCTTCACAACCCAGCGCTCAACCGCTGCACCACCAGGGGAGGCCCTGCACGTTTTATTAATTGAAAACAATGTTCTTACAAAGAATATCAGCACATACCTTGTAGCTCAGGGTCAGGCCATCCAAGATATGAACAGGGAGTTTCTTCTTAGCTGTGTCAACATTTTCAAAAGATATAGATAGACTACAAGAAGAAATTTCAGTTTTAGTTTTTGAAAGTGCTCACATAAAAATCTTTTAAATCATTAGCATTACTAACATATTTCAAAAGAGACACTGTAGGGCCTCCATGGTGGTGCAAGGGGTTAAGACGCAACTTATGAAGCAATCCACAGCCACTGCAGCGCGAGTTCGATCCCCAGCCAAGGAGCTACCCACATGGCGCGGCAGACCTCTCCTGTCTCGCCTGCTGCTCCCCTCAGCAGTGTACTTCAGTCCATCTGCCTGCTCTGTTCCCCACTCTGTCTCTGGTGAATCCTTTCACCACCCCTACCTCCACCTCCACCCCCACCTTTCTGGCCTGTACCCCAGTTCCTGTATGCATAAGTAAATATTAAAAAATAAATAAAAAGGCCACATCCCCTAATGTCATTTACAGATTCGATGCGCTGCCTCTTCCAGATCCCCGGGAGATTTTAATTAGGAAAAAAAAAGAAAAAAAAAGAAAGAAAAAAAAAGATTAAAAAAAAAAAAGAGAGACACTGTATTTCATAAAAAGAATGCAACAGTTCCGATAAAGGCATTATTTCCTAGCATATATTCCAGATTAGGAACTTGATATTAGAAATAAAGATGTTTTATTTTTTTTTTTTTTTAAAGATTTATTTATTTATTTATTTATTCATACAAGCACTGGGTACAGTCAGAAGCGCGGGAGGGTGAGAGAATTCACCAGAGTCAGAGCAGGATACAGAACAGGCAGAAGGACCGAAGTACACTGCTGAGGGGAGCAGCGGGCGGGCCATGTGGGACCCTCCTCTGGTGGCCGGGGAGCAGCCGGGGATCGAACCGGCACTGCAGAGGCTGCGGGCAGCTTCGCAACCCCGCGCTCAACCGCTGTGCCACCGGGGAAGCCCTAAAGATGTTTTAAATAGGTTTTGGTAAAAAGAGAAGATATACTTAATAATTGTATTAATTAGGAAGAAAACAAAGTCAGAGATAAAGATGTAACTGCAATAGCTGGATGCTTCATTTTGGTAAACCTCAGACACCAGCTCAGAAGGCCAAGTTTGTGTTGTAGGTGGAGGGGACAGAGGGTATGTGGGGCATGAGCACTGACAAGAATGGGTCTCTTCTGAAGTGTGGGGTACCGCTTTATCCACTCCTTCTGGATGTTGGTTTGAATGTGATCCTCAACAGAGAGCACCAAACACAGGGTACAGACATTTCCCTTCACTGGACACTGTGTGGCCTCGTGTTCTTGTCTGGTGCTCAAAGTCCTGTCAGTGGACTGAGAAGTTATGTCACATTCTCAGGTTATAGAGGCACAAAGTCATGATGCTGGTTGTGACCAGGCAAGGTAAAAGGGTAATGCAGACGCAGGAAGTGAGCCCTAGGAACAGGGATATAAAAGGTGGCACAGTGTCTATGAATTGGCTGACTCATTTCACGTCTCAGGCACTGATCAGACATTTTTTCAGCTTGAAATATGTGTCCACTAAGTGCTTAATAGGTACTTGCTGACTAGCTTAATTGTTAGATGGCATGCCAAGCAGGAAATAGAAAACTGATCCCTTCACCCCTTACAGGGGCTCATAGCCCAGAGCAAGTATGCAGAGTTATGCTCCAGTCATCAAGCAGAAATCAGGCCCACACCCAGCCAGTCCGTGTGGAACTCTGTAGCACAGAATATACCAGGATATGTGAAGGGAAAAGCACACAACAGGAGGAAGCAGGAAGGCTCAGAGGGAGGAAGAGCATGGCTCTTAGAGAAATAAAAATGCCCCCGGGATGTAAAGTGTGTTAGGAAGAGTGGCATGTCTTTATGTGTCTTTCTTATGAGAGACGAGGCTGGGCAAACAAGCCAGACAGTAGAGCTCATTCTCCTTCATGAGAAGCATATGTTAAGAGGCACCAATGAAGAGTCCAAGAATGAGTAGTGGTGGAATGTGTTACTGATGGGGTCTGGCTAGGTCAAATGGAAGGGGATGAGCTGAGATACAAAGGGAGGGAAGGTAGCTTAATAGGGTGCTGAGCAAGCGCTGAATGGGGAAAGTCAGCCTGAAGGCAGAACCAGCCTGAAGGCAGAGACTCAATGTCAGGGACGGGAGAAGGAGAAGGGATGCAGGGAGGCATAGCCTGTCTTCAGGCACGGGGATGAACAGTGGTGCCTCGGCCAGAAGAAACAAAGGATGGCTTGGGAAGAGGAGATGATGAGCTCAGTTCTAGACACATGGCATTTGTGTATTGTCACCAGCTGCTGGCTATGCAAAAACCTAGGTTAAAGTTATTGATGTGCAGGCCACTGGGGCTGCTGAAGCCAGTACCATGGACTGGAACTATCCTGGAAAAAGTGCTGAGGCAGGAGAGAGAGAAGCTATGCCCAGGGCAGGGGAAGGGGGATGGACCTTCAAGAGGCTGCTCAGAGCAAGGTTGTGGGAGGGATACAAGTTGGGGGCACTGAGTGGGCAGGAGAGCAGCTCTGGCATTGGTGCTGGGACTTTGCCAACGGGAGGGCACAGATGACACCATGAACCAGGGAGCCACAGCAGAAGGGGTACTGCAGGGTAGCTCCTTTGTCCTGGGCTAATCTATCAATGGAACACAATCTCGATACAAACTGGAGGAGCTAGACAAGTTGATGGCAAAATACATCTGAAAAAAAAAAAAACAAAAAAAAAAACAAAAAAAAAAAACAAACCAAGAATACCCATAGCCAGGAAAGCTCTGTTAGTAACATAGAATGATACTGACACATGGATAGAAAAATCAGGCTACAGAAATGAAACAGGCTACAGAAATCCAGAAAGGGATCTAGGTGCAATGAAAATCTGATGATGAACGAGCATCTCAAATAAATGGAGTAAGATGGATTTTGAAAAAATACGTAAGCCACGGGAATCAACTACAGTCATTTGGAAAAGGACAGAACCAAACTGATTTCTCACAGTTTGTAGCTGGATAAATTCCAAATGGCTCAAGATCTAAAATGCAAAAAATTCATTCAAGCATTAGAGAGAGAAAATGGGTGAGTTTTTTTTATAACTTGGGAAAGATTAAAACTTTGGGTATGCCATAAAATGAAACAGGTCTGTAACACAAAACAATCATTATCCATCAGCAGCATAAGATGACAAGTGTCAAGTTGGGAAACATGTAAAAAGCTTCTAAAAATGAAGCCAATTAAGACCAACAACCTGATACTGATAGAAATAGTGGCAAGAGGTATGGATTGTTCAGCTTAAAAGAAATGCAAAAGTAAACCTCTGGAATGATGACTAAACTCATGAATTCACTCATAATGAGAAAAATGTAAATTAAAACTACACTGAGATGTGGTTTGTCACCATCAGACTGATGACACCCCAAAAGTTTGACATCTTCTGTTGGTGAGGCTATGGAGAAGCTACTCTGCACATTGCTGGTAGGAGTTAGAAAAGATGCAGACTTTAGGAAGAGGACTTTGGTGCAGCTGGCAGAAGCGCACATGCTTTCCACTCTGGGGCAGAATCACACAGCAGTACCATTCGAGGAATACACTTGTAAACAACACTGGCAAATGGGAAGTGAGACGTATAAGAGCAGTCATTGCAAACACGCATAGCAAGAGAACTGAAACCCGAAGGCCCAACAATAGGACAGCTGGCTGAATGAACAAGGCGGAAAGTCAGCTGTGATGAGCAAGGACAGGCTCACTGTGGAGTGGGTCCAGGACGTAATATTTATGTAAGAAAAATAAACCAGGTGTCAGAGAGTGTACACTGCATGCTGCCTTTTGTGTAACATGTGAGGAGGAAAAGGAATACATATACATGTGTTTTTGAAAAGTAGGTGGATAAAGCAAAGTCTAATACAAAATGGTTATTTATAAGGAACAGGGAAAATGGGAAGGACTAGAAGCCAGATCTCCCTAAAAGTACCTTTGCATCAACAATTTTAACTTAAGAAACATACAGCTATGTTACATAACTAAAAAATAAAATTGAATCAAGAGGAAAAAGAAAACAAAGAAATTCCTAAAAGTAGAAATAAAAAAAAAAAAAAAGGACTCCAACCCTCTATCAGGTTGGTGGTATAATTACATGGAGAAACATTCCAAGTGACCTTGAAATAGAGGATTTTGATGACTTGAAAGTACAAGAAAGGGAAAATAATCACAAGTATGCTTTACGTGCTCAGAGTGCTTGGTGCTACTCTTATTTCATTGGAACTACTATTTATTATAGAACAAAGCAAATATGTATTTATGATAATGTGCTACTAAGTACTCAAGGGAATAGATACAAATGAAAATCAACTAAGTAAAATCCTATAATCTGACAAAGGAGTCACGACCACACAATGTGAAAAGGAAAATCTCCTAAATACTGGGAAGCTTTAACAGCCACATGCAAAACAATGAAATTAGATCTTTACTCCATACATAAACACCAATTCAAGGTGGACAAAAGACTTGGATATAAGACTTGAGAACATAAAACACATAAAAAAAAAACACAGGCAATGCTCTCTTGGACACCAACCGCAGAGATGAATTTGGGGACACAACTCCAACTGTAAAGGAAACAAAAACAAAAGGCAACCTGTAGACTGGGAGAAGACATGTGCATATCACTTATCTGACCAGAGGTTAATTTCCAGAACATATAAAGAACTTATACAATGCAGCAGTGACAACAAAAACCAACTCAATCAAAAAATGGGCAAGAGAGCTAGACATTTCTCCACAGACAACATTCAGATGGCCCACAGGGACAGAAAAAAATGCTCAGCATCACTTATTATAAGGGAAACAAGTCAAAACTACACAGACATATCTCCTTATCCCTGTGGGAATGGCCTATATATATATAAAAAAAAATCTGGAAACAACAAATATTGGCCAGGATGTAGAGAAAAAAACATCCATCTATTGTCGGCAGGAATGTCTCCAATGAAAAGGGTATGGAAATTCTGCACAAAACTAAAAATGGAAATATCATATGATCCTGCAATGCCACTGCTAAATATTTACCCAAAGGTTATGAAAACACCAATACCAAAGGCATTATACACTCCTCTATTTACAGCAGCATTATTCACAATAGCCAAGACACGGAACCAACCTAATGAGTCTCAATGCCCCGAGACATGGCTAGATAAAGAACTTGTGGAATATATGCACAATGGACTACTACTTAACTATTAAAAAAAAAAGATGAAATAGTGCCTTTGGGGACCAAACGGATAGCTCTTGTGATCATGCTAAATGAAATCAGTCAGAGAGTGAAAGACAGTTCCTGGATGGTTTCACTCATTTGAGGAATATAACTGATCAAAGAAAACAAACTGACAAAACACAACAAAAATAACTCTATGACTCTGAAAAACAGAGTGGTTACCAGAGGGGGTTGGGGGAGGGAGGAGTTGGTGGGAGAGGGACTGTGACAGGGCCTGGGCACTGGAGCTTGGTGAAAGGGGAGTGAAGCATGTGCACACATGGAGGTGTGGAGTTGTAATCCCCAAATTATATAGTTACATAGATTGGCAAATCAAGAAAGTTTGAGAAAAAGAAATATCAACATGAGCTTAAGATTCATATTTTCTCCTTCTACATATTTCTGGGCTTATCCACCAAGAAAGCCCAGAGTCGGGAAGACACGGTACTGGTGATGCCCCGGTACCCAGATCGGGGGATCTGTAAGACAAGACAAGACAAGTGCTCCTGGGCAAGGGGCACAGGTCCACGGAAGCCAATGCACAGGATGGCCTGACAGCAGTCCTGATGTCCTGATGGCAGGGCACTATCCCAGAACACTCGCGTCAAAGGACTCATCACCTTTGGGTGATGATGGGATAGTATGAGCAATAACAGAAAAAAAAAAAAAATTAAATAATATTAAACATTAATTATTTTATCTACTGCTAAGTAGTGGATAGCTGGTCACCCAGTGTTGCTATGAGGAAGAGGATGCCAAGGGTAGGTAGTAAATGTTACCTACTACTTAGTACCTTCTTACCTCTCCTTCTGAAGGGCCACTGAGCGTGCCAAGAAAGGAAGGCCGGCAGGGTCATGGAACAGGAAAAAGGCGCATTAAACAGAGTGGAAGATAAGTCTCTGCTATACTAAGACTTAGCATAGCAGTACCAACCCACAGAGCTCAGCAGCTGACTACAGGGGAGCAGAGGGTTGGTCAGTTCCATGGTCGGGGATGACCTAATACAGTGGTATGCAAACCCCCAATTCCGCCTATTAAGTGTGAACATATTTCCCATCTCTAAACTTGGGCTGGCCTGTGACTTGGTTTGGCTAGCAGCAAGCAATGGAAGCGAGGGTCTGTGAGGCGCTGAGGGCTTTGCTCTCATTCTCTCAGATACCACCTGAGACCACCTCAGAAAAGGCAGCCATTCATTGCAGGGCAAGGGCTGAGGAGAGGGGAGGTGTCATGGCTAGCAGAACCCAGCCACACAAGGGGGGGCCACTAGACCCTGACCGGCTAGATGGTCCCATCTCATTGCCTCTCCTGACTCAGTCACTCAACTACCTTCACCTCAGTTTTCTAATAGTAAAATCGCATTAGTAAAATACATAGGACTAGTGTGAGAATTAAAAAAGGTAATATAAACATTCATAGAAGAGTTTTGCCACGTATTGTTTTATATTTAAAATAAAAGGTGCTGCCTAATAGTTTACCGCAGACTGTCCTCAGGATAGCGTTGTCCTACTGCTTCTTGGAGCTGGACGTTAAGAAAAGACACATTCTGCCAGGTTTCTTTTTCTCTAATTTTATCAAAAATTGATGTGTAGAAGTCATACATAGTATCACCACCTTCCATTAAGAAAAAATTTCTCATGGCCTGTAAGTACTCAACCAGCCTGAATGGAGAGAAAATAAGCGATACAATGAGCTTAAGCTCTTAAGACAAGCTTCTGGTTCACTGCTAGGTTTTGCATACTCCATCACAGTGAGAAAGAGGTTTACACTCCACACTTATTAACACTAGGAATAACTAACACCGCTTAAAGACTTGATAAAATATTAGTATACGTTTTACTTTAATCAAGAAGAAATGTATAATATTGTAGGAAATCGGGCAGTCTTATTAAAGGGTAACAAGGTTAATTCAAGTCCTTCCACAAATGGGTGAATTTCCACTGCTACTATTTAGCATATTTTTTCCTATGCATTTGGAAAAATATAGTTTCTACCATATTATATATATTATATCCTGCATCTTAAACTTTAAGATCATTTACATTACTTAAAACTATGTAGAAGCATAATTAGTATGAGCCTTACAAAGTTCATAAATGAATACGTAAAATTTTTTGGATATGTCATAACTTAAAGAACTAGTCACCTATTACATTAAGTCATTTCATGCTTCCCCTCTGAGAGCAAACTTTTTTTTTTTTTTTTTGAAAGCATCATCTATTTCTTTTTTTTAAAGATTTGTTTATTTATTTATACAAGCACTGGGTACAGTCAGAAGCGCGGGAGGGTGAGAGAATTCACCAGAGCCAGAACGGGGAGCAGAGCAGGCAGAAGGACAGAAGTACACTGCTGAGGGGAGCAGCGGGCGGCAGGAGAGGTCTGCGCGCCATGTGGGACCCTCCTCAGGTGGCCGGGGAGCAGCCGGGGATGGAACCGGCACCGCAGAGGCTGACGGGCAGCTTCGCAACCCAGCGCTCAACCGCTGCACCACCGGGGAGGCCCTGAGAGCAAACTTTTTGATGGCCAGTTTTCTGCAATAAGCTTTTTCTTGTATTTTTTCTTGTATTTCATTTGCAAGGATAGATTCTCAGAAATCAAGAACTAAATTTCACAACACAGTTAAGACATTGGTGGCTCACTAATCCTCTCAAAAGAAAACTGCTTAGGGCTTCCCTGGTGGTGCAAGGGGTTAAGCACCACACCACAAAGCAATCCACAGGCTCTGCAGCACGAGTTCTATCCCCAGATGGCCAGGGAGCAACCCACATGGCGCAGCAGACCTCTCCTGTCTCGCCTGCTGCTCCCCTCAGCAGTGTATTTCAGTCAGTCTGCCTGTTCTGTTTCCCACTCTGTCTCTGGTGGATTCTCTCACACCCCCCGCATCTCTGGCTTGTACCCCAACTCTTGTATGCATAAATGAATAAATCTTTAAAAAATAAAAGAGATTTAAAAAAACTGTTTATTGCATATCCATTTCCTACTCTAAACAAAATTAAATTTTTATAAAAAGTGAAATAAAAATTGACTTTAAAATAACTTCAACTGCAGAACTGGTAGGGTGGAGTTGGGGAGGGAATGCGGGAGAGCACCCAATGGGCTATGTTGGAGAGTTACTGATGCTTGGGTAGTGAGTATGGTATGGTAACTAACAGACATTTGAAGAGGTGTAAACCTCTATCCCTAAAATACATATACAATGTTGTAAGCCAACATTATTTCAATAAAATAATTTTAAAAAGGGAGATTTCCATATTAATAAAATGTAGTAAAATCAAATTTATCCCATTAAAAGAAGTTTTTCAACTGTTCTTAAAATACAATACACTTAAAGTACTGGCTACTTCCAAAACTGAAGGACTCCACTGTACCTGTAATCTTTTTTTAGAGTGCGCATGAGGTTTCCACAGCAATCAAGATACTGCTTGTCAATATGAGGATATAGGCAAGACCTCAGCGTTAATTCAAAGGTGTGACACGTCACAGACTCTGATGATCTGTCCACACATATATCTCCACCAGCAAACTTCTCATGAAAATCACTCTGTTCCAAATACAACCTTTAAAAATAAAAATAAGTCTTTTTAACAGCTATTGTCAAGAGAATTCTCTTACATGTCAGAGTCCCATTTTTACCTTTAGTCCTAAAAAATTACCAACAATTATAGAAAATCCTGTCTCTCAAAATAGCCTTTGAGTGAACCAGTCATTCACAGAGTTGCTGCTATGCCTTTTAGGGTAAAGCACTGACTAGGTCTTTCTAGGCTTCAGGTAATAGGGTAATTTGTGGGCACTGACTTATTTCATCTGGCGAAGTGCCCCCAAAATATCTGAGCATCAAGATTCGGTTCATGCAGAGGGAGGATCTAACTAAAGGTGTGTGTGATGTACCTCCTGACCTATGCTTTCCAAATGGCTTCTTTGCCTGTATCCAGAAAAGAGATAAGAGAGGCAGTCTGTGGGTTTCCACAAATAGAGAGGCAACTACAAATAAGTGTAAGCACTATCTTCTTGTATTCCATCCATTAGGAAGGATAGGCAACAAAGATTTTGTTTTTTAAGACTGGAAAGCCCTACCTGGCAGAAACAAACAATTACTAAATATTGCACAGATCTTGCCCTTTCAGTCACTGAAAATCCTGCAGGTGTGTGTCACCTTGCAAAGTTAATTGCCAACAGAGGATCGTGAGCATCATCCAGTTCCAGATGCCTCTCAGCAATGGATTGCATCTTTATTAGGTTCTCTTTGGTTGCTTGTTGCTCGGTGCAGTCCACGGCAGTGGACTCGTCTCCATGTCGCAGACGTGACTGCACAGATTCCAGAAAGAGGGTATATAAGCTTTTTCTGTCTGCATCTGAAACAAAGAATTATGTAATGTGAATCATGTTCTGGTAAATAATATTAAGAAATATCAGATAATTTTATCTCAGGATAGCCTGTGTTTTTCCATTGGTCTATCCCTGTTTCTTTATATTATAGTGCAACTAAACATTTTTGTATCCTGTTAAACAACTGCAAAGTTCATGGTTAAATATCCAAAATATAAACTAACTTTTCAGGACAGAGTGAAAACCTAAGAGGATACTTGAAAGTTACCATCATGGTGGATTAAACTATAAGAACACTAACTGAGTCAACTTTATGGGAAAAAAACACTTCTGACAGTGGCAATAACACAATGACAGTAACATTACATTTTATTATTCAGTCAAAAAAAACAACAGTATTATTTAAGGTAGGTACACTAGAGTAAGCAAAATAATTCAGGTAATTGTAACGTGATTTACAAACAAAACAACTAAGTTCATATGTATACCTTTAAAGCCTTTTCAGCTGATAAAATTTAAAGCAGATTGCATTAGAGAAGACAAGATATTATATCAAGATTTTCTTGAAATCTATGATCAAATCTGAATAGCTCATCAACAAATTCCTACTTGTCAGAGTCCATGGTCCTCAAAAGCGAAACACCACACCACATGGCATGAAGCAATGTCAGGACTATGCTTAAGCAGTGAGGAAAACACACGTGGAATTTATTACCACCGCCTTTCTAACAGTGTGATGTTTCCAATGAGGACATCTTTGTTTTTAATCAAGAACAGCGTGACCTATTACTTTGCCTATTACCTATTACAGCTAAATAATTTTCATGAAAATAAAAGGTTTTGTTAATTTTTAAGCTACAAAATAATCACGTATCTCAAAACAAGCAAGAAGGGAGAGCAATGGTGGGTGTGGGGAAGATACACGAGGAAGGTCTGATACCTCTGGCTGTGGCCTGGCAGGTGGTGCCCTCTGAGCACTGCAGATTCTTCAGTAGCTGCATAGACTTGCCAGCCATTATGATCTGTTTCAGCACGGGCTTGAGGAAGGACACCATAGTGTGCTGCCTGCTGGAGGGCCCCTGGTCACTGCCTGAACTCGCACTCGCATTATCACTCATTTTTTCTTCATTCTCTGTTTTCTCTGATACGCTGTATAATGTGTACGTTGCATACCAAAAGTCTCGGTGATTGACTGGAACATTTTTGTTTCTATAGAGATTCAAAAGAATTTTAAACTTCAACTTTAAAAAAAAAAAAAACCCCAAACAACACAATTCTATCTTGAACACGCTGTCCAGGTATTCTGAAACACAGTAAGGCCAATTATTGTAAAACAAAGCAATCTTTAGGCAAAATGGGGCAAAGGATTGTCAGACTTCAGTTTAACATTGAAAAGTGGATACTCTGAATGGCCTAAATTAAAACAAGTAGAAAGTTCTTAAATTGGAATTAAATAAGTGATAATTTGGTTCTCTTTAAAGGTAGAATAAAAAAGCTTATCCATTTCTCCATCTCCTGTGAAAGTAATCTCCGTTTTATATCTTTATTTCCATATAGATTCTTTTTTTTTTTGAAGATAAGAAGAGAAACTTCTTTTTTTTCTCAGAGTAGACAATTGCTAGAGAAATTTCGTTTTTTTTTTTATTTTATTTTTATATTCCCCATACAATTACAACCCCCTTATTTTGACCCCAACCCCTCCTTTCCCCACCCCCCCAACCCCCATAGAGTGTCTCTGGTTCATAGTTGTTGATTTTGATTTTCACTTTCTTATAGTTACTCATTTTCCTGGTCCCTTATTTAAGTTTTCTAGATTCCTGCTATGAGTGAGACCATCCGGTATTTTTCTTTTTCTTTCTGGCTTATTTCGCTGAGCATGATCCCTTCTGGCTCCACCCATGTTGCTGCAAATGGCATGTGTTTATCTTTTTTGAATGCTGAGTAATATTCCATGGTGTATATCTACCACATCTTCTTGATCCAGTCATCTATTTTTGGGCATCTGGGTTGTTTCCAAAGCTTAGCTATTGTAAACAGTGCTGCTATAAACATAGGGGTGCAGGTGCTCTTTGGAATTGATGTTTCTGTGTCCTTTGGGTAAATACCTAGGAATGGAATTGCTGGATCATATGGAAGTTCTATGTTTAGTAGGTCCAGAAATCTCCACACAGCTCTCCATAGTGGTTGGACCAGTTTGCACTCCCACCAACAGTGCAGGAGTGTTCCTTTTTCTCCACAACCTCGCCAACATTTGTTGTTGCTAGTTTTTCTAGTATGTGCCATTCTCACTGGTGTAAGATGGTATCTTATGGTAGTTTTGATTTGCATTTCCCTGATTACAAGTGATGTTATTTCCATATAGATTCTTAACAGGACTGCTTTTAACAACAAAGTGATGGATACTCATCACCCTCTAAGAAGAGTCAGAATCCCATTTTCACAAAACTTTTCATATGAGATCAATGAAACAGGACAAAAGAGTCAATTAGAGAAAGGACAATTCATTTACACAAGCACTGTGTGAAAAGGGCTACCTTTTTAGAGCACTAAGGACCTAATATTATCCTTCTTGATGAGTTAACTGGATAGCTGTGAATTAATGAAACTAAACAAAATGCCTAACTTAAAACAGTTAAAAAGTTAAGAGTACAAACAGCTCTACCTTGTTACTTACATGAATTCTGTTCAGAAAATAAATTAGCTGAAGGGGTTCAATACAAATGAATCAATTTTTCTTAGTCATTGTACTAAAATACTAAGAAATTTTAGAAAAAGTAGCTAGGGCCTCCCTGGTGGTGCAAGGGGTTAAGTTTCAGCACTATCAAGCTATCCACAGCCACTACAGCACAAGGAGCTGACCCACATGGCACAGCAGACCTCTCCTCAGCCTACTGCTCCCCTCAGCAGTATATTTCAGTCAGTCCGCCTGTTCTGTTCCCCACTCTGTCTCCAGTGAATCCTCTCACCCCTTGCACCTGTGGCCTGTACCCCAGTCTTGTATGCATAAATAAACAAATCTTTAGGGCCTCCTTGGTGGCACAAGGGGTTAATCACCTCACTATGAAGCAATCCACAGCCTCTGCAGCACGAGTTCGATCCCCAGAAGGCCAGGGAGCAACCCACATGGCACAGCAGACCTCTCCTGTCTCGCCCGCTGCTCCCCTCAGCTGTGTATTTCAGTCAGTCTGCCTGTTCTGTTCCCCACTGTGTCTCTGGTGAATCCTCTCACCTCCCTGCATCTCTGGTCTATACCCCAGCTCTTGTATGCATAAATATATAAATCTCTTAAAAAAAAAAATCTTTTAAAAAAAGAAATAAAAAGTAGCTAATTTGGTAAGATAAGGACATTAAGAAGTATATTCTATAATATTTTCATATCTTTTACCTTACTGAAAATTTATAATGTAAGTAGTTGAAACCATTTGATATCATCTAAATTAATTTTATGGGAAGCAGTACACCTTTTACTGTTATTAGCCAATCATAAAAACACTATTATTCAAAAATATAATTTCCTGATAAAAACTGTGATATAAAACTCAGAAAAAGATATTTTTGGTCAGCAACTTGTGTATTCTATAAAAAAGCAACAGGACTTGCCTATGGTGACAAACAGCTATCATGTGAACAGCTCTCCCTCAGTATCATCTGATGCCAATGAAAGTGCACACTCTCCACATGAGAGGACAGACGTAAAAGCAGCACCCAGCATGCCTCCCAAACTGCAAGTTGCCAGCCTTTACCTTTGGATGATGAACTCCCTGGCGCTGTCACACAGATGTCCATGCACGATCCACTCATCCACAATCTGGAGGTAGGGCCGTACCGTTTCCACCCAGAGAGAGAACAGCAGGGAGACCTGGGGAGAGCGTGCAGGCCTCTCAGAACTCCCTCAACTCTCGATGAAATGTGGTCTAAATATTTCAGAAACGCCTTTAAAAAAGTGATCATATTTCTGTTTTTTCTTACTTCAACAAAGTAATTAAAATCCAAAAAACATACTATAAAATCCTTATGAGAAATTCATGTAAAAACAACAGTGACCATATAGTCTGTGGGCCACACTAGGATCTTCTTGAGAATGAAGGTTACACAGGCACAGCAGGTCTAACCTGGACAGTCTATGCTGGGATACAGTTATCTCCTCTACTAGCAAACTGTCCATAAAAAATGAGAAAATGATTTAATTCTACTACAGTTCCCAGCAGAAAAAAAAAATTGTATAACTCCAAAAAGGTCAAGTTCCTGTATATTGAACTATAGTACTAAAATGGTAAGAAAACAAAGGTACACCAATAAATTAGGAAAAACAACTAAAACATGTACACAAACAAACCTACAACTTTTTGGTAGTCTATATAGCTGATTTTTTTTTTTAAATTGTGGGAAAAAGTTATATAACACAAAGTTTACTATCTTAACCATTAAGTACACAGTTCAGCAATGTTAAGTATATTCACACTTTTATGAAACAGACTTCCAGAACATTTTCATGCTCTAAAACAAAATCTCTCATCTATTAAACATTTCTTTCCCCTTGCGCCCCAGAAAACCACTATTCTGCTTTCCATTGCAATAAATTGGACTACTCTAGATACCTCATATAATAGGGTTATATTTTATTTAAGAAATGGCTACTGCAAATACCTATGTGAACTAGGCGTTTTCCACATCTTGCTTTTGTATTTTGCTTTGTACTTGTCTCAACATCTAACAGTAATAACAAAAGCCTAACAGTAATAACAGTAGTAACAGTGAGCCTAACAGTAATAACAAAAGCCAGTTTTCTATAACCTGGAATTTGGAAGCTAATTTAAAAACTCTGATCACCTATCTGACACTGTGATTTAAGCACCATTTTTACAAAGAGCTATGACAGGCTATCCCACCTCCCCTTTGGCAGAGCAGGATGCATGCATTTTAGACTAGACAAGGGTCCCACATACGGTTTGCTCAGAGGCTTCTCCAACATTGTCATACTCAAGAATGGCCTTGTACAGTATGTTGAGAAGGTGAGATGCTCGGACAACATTTCGAGTGTCAGGTGGAACTTCTGCAACTCCAGTACTAAACACTTTGTTTAGAACTTTGAGCTGAGCCAGTCGAGGTGACAACTTGTCCACAACTATTGCAAGAGTTATTGTTGTGTCTGCAAATAGCAAGCAATCAAACTCATTAGCAAGGACAAAAATACATGCATTCAAAATGTGATATAAGTGTTAAGTCATTTGTGGAAAGACATATCAAACTGGAAAGTGGTAGGTTTTACTATCATATATAAAAAGGAATGAATTTACTTAAAAAGATCATTCAACAAAAAAATATATAAAGGAACTAACAATTCACGTGATTTTTAAACATCTAGAGACACTCAATCTCATAATAAAACAATGTAAATTAAAACTACCCTCGGTAAATAAGACTACAATGGGCTAGGGTTTCAGTGAGGGAAGGGGTAACTATGAAGGGGCAGCATGATCACCTTCCATGGAGACAGCACAATTCTGCATCCCCACTATGGAGGTAGTCATAAGAATTTACACATGCGATAAAATTTCACAGATTCACATTCAAAGACTATTCACCCCGAAACCCCCTCCCCTCGACCAAAATCAAGTTCCTGCAAAACTCACTTGTGTGAAACCCACATCAAGTAACTGCAGTAAACACTGTGCCAACGTCAGTTTCCTAATTTTGGTAATATACTGTAATTATTTAAGGTGTTACCATTGGGGGCTGAGTGGAAAGAACAGGGGGGCCTCTCTACTATTTTTATAGTAGTTGAAAATAGTTGGGGGGCGGGGGAAGTATACTGGATTTCCATTGTATACTTAAAAGTTTGACACTAAGAGTGTGCAGTAACAGGTGTTCATTTACACTGATGACAAGAGTACAAACTTACTGACCTATATACCTCTGGAGCACAATGAGGTCTCTATCAAAGACAAACAACCCACCACTTTCCCTTTGACCTAGCAATTCCATGCCTAAGAATTTACACTACAGATAATTTGCCCCACACATGTAAAATCACTTAAATGTAAGTGGCTATCACTATAGCAATGCTGGCAATAGCAAAAGTCAGAAATCTGAAATGTCCATCACAAGTGGATTGGTCTATGATACATCCCTACAATGAAACACTCAATTTGTAAAAAAAAGTAATGAGAAGGGGCTTTACTTACTTGTATGTATGATCCTCATAATTTAAATTAGAAAACAATGTGAAAGAGTTGTGTGATGGATTACTAGGTATGTGCACATGTACATACACTGCCTGCATATATATAAACTATTTCTGGACGGCTACATAGAAATTGATGTCTTGGTTTCCTTTGGGGAGGGGAACTGAGTACTTGGCTGGGCAACTGGTACAGGAGGAAGAATTTTCACTGCAAATTCTTCTGCACTATTTGTACTTTTGGAGACAAGAAAGGTTTAAAATATAAATTTAAAATAACTTACAAAATGAATGCATTCAAAATTATTTGCCATGTAATTAATTTTTTATCATTTAATAATGCAAATGGTACTCAAAATGTGAGTTAGGTGTTTTATGAGTAAAAGGGAAAACATGTAAATACCATTATTGATGATGGACTTCTCAATTTCTGTCAGTTCCTCTTTGAAACTAATGAAGTATTTGTACAGGGCCCACATGAAAGCCTGGTATGTTCTAAAGGGAGCTTCAGTGGACTTTTTAGGAATGGAACCATTTCCAGGTAACATGTTTTCAGAGCTGTGCCCCATGACTTCATCAATGAATTCCTGGAGCCGAAAAACAACTTGGCCATAGGCAGCGATTTGTTCCAGCAATGATCGCAAGCAGCTCTATAACAGAAACAACTGCAGTTACTTAAAGTTGGTTTTTCTTAAGCACTGAGACTCATAGTCCCCTCACTGTAAAATACTTTTGGGACTGTTTTAAACAGTATGTTGAGTAGAAGACAGTAATAAAACAAATATTTAGTTTAAATTCAAAGGAAATAGTGTAAGCACTGATTTCTACAGCATACAGGATTATAGTTTATACTGAAAAAAAAAAAACACATACAAGGTAAGTGTACTATAGGTAAAATAAACCCAACAAAGAGCACATCCCACCACTATCCCAACATAGGAAAGGAATCAGAAGCAGAAAACATAAATCAAAACAAAATATGACTTATACAAATAATATTGGAAGAATTTTCTAAGCACTAGGAGCTGTACAATTCAATTTCTCTTTTACAATCTTCAATATATTTGACAGTTTATTTTAATACTACAAATGTTCTAAAGTTTTATTACCATGGTTTAAATAAATCCTATCAATTCTAATTATAATAAATACAAATAACTTACATGTGTCAAGTGTGTTACTATAATATTGTTTCTCACCGTTACTTTCCCATCTATCAACTGAAATATAAAGAGCTTTTTTACCCCTGAAAGTAACCTGAAATAAAATAAAAAAGATGAGTGTACTTTAAGTCTACAAAAATTTTCACTACAGTAATGCCTTGAATTTTTAATAAAAGGTTGAGAATTGAGGAGGGGAGCAAAGAGGTCAGGTAATAAGAAAATCGAAGATATCAATCCTTTTTATCTGATTACCTCAGGACTCAAGATATTTCAATATCATCTTGGAGAAAAGTTTAAAAACAGTGTTGTCAAAGAATTTTCTCTACATGTGTATGATGGTCCAAAGAGATCTTCCCATCTTTACAAATGTCAATATTATACTTTATGGCACAGAAGGCTAGAACCTGGAAATCCTAGCAGCTGAATGACACGCTGCAGTTCTCATTTTCATTTTTGTAATGGAATCTATATTCTTGGATTCCTGGTTTCCAGACATAGGCGCAGACTACCTCTTACTGATAACCTCTTCCTAGGAACCTGCTCTGAACTCAAATATTTAAAAAATGATGGGCTTATCTAAATCCTATATAGCACCAAGCTATTTAAAATAGAAAAAGAGGTAAATATACCAAAATCTCACAATGTCACTCAAATCTGAAGTTTAAGCTTCATGAGAGTCCCCTAATCCAAGTTTAGGTGCCCAATGGGAGTCATACCTAGTGGTCTTTTTCTAGTTTGCATGTGAAACCCCCCTAAACACCTCTCTTAAAAAAAACCAAAATTTTGCATCTCACCAATAATTTCTCAACCATGAGTTAGGCTAAGAGGTCTCACCGGGCCTCCCTGGTGGTGCAGGTGGTTGAGCGCAGCGCTATGAAGCTGTCCGCAGCCTCTGCAGTGTGGGTTCCATCCCGGCCAGCCAGAGAGATATCCACATGGCGCGGCAGACCTCTCCTGTCTCACCTGCTGCTCCCCTCAGCAGTGTATTTCCGTCAATCTGCCTGTTATGCTCCCCACTCTGTCTCTGGTGAATCCTCTCACCCTCCCACACATCTGACCTGTACCCGATTCTTGTATGCATGAATAAATAAATCTTGGGCAAAAAAAAAAAAGAGGTCTCACCATAGGGTTTCCCGAATAGCCTGTGTCTCAGTAACAACTACTCTGTCGTCTGGCACATACAACGGGTCACTGATGTACAAATGTTGGTCCCTGTTAGACAGCCAACATCAGATGTCAATAAAGAGGTTTCTCATTAAGCAAAATGGCAACTCTAAGAGAATATATGCAATTTAGCAACAATAACAAATAAGTACAACATGAGCTTTAAGTGCCCTCCCATATTCACTTCTATGCACCACCAAAATACCCTCAGAGAAGTATTTTTGGAGAAATTCTAACTGTGACCTTTATTGCTGACCTAGGCAAATATTTAAAACTGTGTATTTTTGCTTTGTGGAAAACTGCAACTATTTTTATAATAAATACTTGAAGAGAGAAATCAAATAAATGGCCAAATATATACCAATCCATTCACCTTGATACAAAAGACGTAGTTAAATAATAATTTCATTAAAAAAAATTACAAATGGTTAAATTACAATTGTTAAGAAGGTTAAGTTTAAATTTCTAGGAAGTACTTGACTTAAATCACAAATCAAAACCCTATATTAAAAAAAAAATCAGATTCTTCTATCATTACAATAAACGAGAAATTTAGCTTCTTACCAGACAGCAGCTAAATTGGAATGCAAATGCAAACTATGAGGAAATCTTGATGACCCAGTTGTCCAGTACTGACGGACCACATGCTGCTCCAGCCAGCTTCGGCAATCTGACTCATCTATCAGAAGGAAATTTATTAAGTTTATTTTATAAGAATCAGGTAAAGAAAAAAAAATATATATAAAAAATATATTTGATCATCTTTGTCACAATATTTGGACTTATGAGTCCCTTTAAATGTTCAACTAAAAAAGTTTCTTTAAAATAATAGCTACCTGAAAATATTTATATAATCTCATCAAGTAGGGATGATATTGGGAGCACAGGTCCATGAGCATCGCACTAAGTAGAGGGGAGTGAAGGTAGACTGGGGTCTGTCCACAAGAGGGCAACAATGGAAATGTGGTGTGACAAACCACAGAACCCAATGCTGCAGTTAAAAGCAGTGGAAGAGAAGTTCAGAGAGCCAATCAACCAATTTAAAACTGAGTTAAATGAAAAGCATAACAGAACAAAATTTATACACGGCCTAATATCAGGATGCAATTTTTTTATTTTTAAATTTATTTATTTGTATATATTTTGCATTATTGTTCATTTTTCATATAATACTTGCTTTCTCCTCTCAGGGGTAGTCCCTGTAAAATTCCCACCACCAATTCACCAGAGCACCATCACATTGTCCCTTGTGCTCCTCCCTCCCCTGTTTTGATCCCTTTCCCTCTCCCTCCTCTGCAGAATGTCTCTGATTTAGAGTTGCCTGTGAATTTTGTTTTTTATTATTATACCAGTGTGCAATTTTAAACATGGTATACCACAAGAGCACTCACAAGAGCGCAACATATGTGAGAATACAGGTATTAAACACAATAGAACTGGTTAAGTGGGCTGGCAGAGAAAGGAAAATGGAGTGGAAACCAGAAATAGCAGGAGGGAAGAAAATGACTAAACTAAATGGCTCTGTAGGGACTACTGCTGACAATGTGTTCTAAGGTGACTAATTCACACTCCTCCTAAAGATCCAACTCAATTGGAATTAAAAACAAAAACCAGAAATGATTAGGATACAAAATCAACTTTGGTTGGTTAATGTTCATTCGGCAAGGTTCAAGCACAGTCAACAGGGCCAGGTCACTAATGCCAGCTTCTGGGGAGAACTTTATGGTATATGAGCCTGGGAAAACCACTTAACTAGGGCTTGTTTCCTTATCTAGAAAATGAAAAATAAAGTCAGATGATCTAATTTATAAGGTTGCTTCTAGCTCTTTCTAGATTGTACCAATTCGTATTTCTTCACTACAAACTGAAAAAGTAGACACTCGAATCAAAGCTCTTTTCCTTTTATTTGGTTACTAACTTGAGCAAAGTCCATCTTTCTTCAATAAAAGATACATTGGAACATGTAGGACTAACAAAGTTCTTACAATTATTAAAAAAAGAACAAAACTGCACTCACCACACACGTTTCAACATTAACTCTATAGAGTTACTGCTTAGCTACTAGAGAAAAAAATCTACATATGGATTAAAAATTTGTTTTATAAAGAAGGCAGGACTTATCAACATCTTAAATCATATGGAACTAATTCTCAAAGCTTGCCCTTCCTTCTAGAAAATTCCTCTATTTAAAAAAGATGCCAGATGGGGGCCTCCCCTATGGTATAGTGGTTGAGTGCTGGGTTGTGAAGCTGCCCTTAGCCTCTGCAGCGCCAGTTCGATCCCCGGCCGCCGGGCAAGGGTCCCACATGGCGCACAGACCTCTCCTGCCGCCCACTGCTCCCCTCAGCAGAGTACTTCATCAGTCTGCCTGCTCTGCTCTCCTCTCTGGCTCTGGTGAATTCTCTCACCCTCCCGCGCTTCTGACTGTACCCAGTGCTTGTATAAATAAAAAAATCTTAAAAAAATAAAATAAAAAAGATGCCAGCATCTGTGACACAGTACCTTTCCAGCTGATGCAAGGCCCCGGTTTTCTGTTTTGCTCTTGTTCATCTAATGGTGTCCTGTCCACCTGAATCCCAGAGTCCTCTCTGCTCAGTGGTTGTTGATCATCTTCATCTTCACTTTCTTCAGACCAATTCTGATTAAAATAGGAAATATACCTTACCCTTAGAGTGTATAACAACTAGAGTTATTGAGATTAAAAATATTTCAGAAGAAAAGCAAAAACTATTCCAAATTACATTTTCCTGAATGTCCTGAAAATTCTTACTATAGGAAAGAATTATTTTGGGTGGCAAAAATCTCAAGATTTATAGTTCCTTAGGGATACCTGTATTCATGCTGTTGAATTTCCTACTACTAATGATTTGGTGCAAAAACTTAATATATCTTCCATAACAAATACTTTCATTTAGTTAAGCGTTCCTATTTTAGTCAAGTTGTTCTACAGAAGAAAGAGCCATAAAAGTCATCTGTATCACTTGACATGTATTTATATTTTCAATAGTAAAGCTACTGCTACTTACTGGTGTGTCTACATTTAGACCAAGGTTAATTTCTTCACCTTCCAGCAAATATTTTCCCCAGTCAAAATCATCTTTCTTTTCTAAAACATAACAAAAGAATTGCATCAGCTTTATCAGAAACACACAAAAACATACCCTACAACTATAGGGAAAAGGCTAACAAAATGTAAAATGTATTCATGAAATAACTGAAATAATTTATAAATTAATATTCTAGTACATTTAAATTTCTAATATCTGTGATCCCCAGGTGATTTTTTTTATATTAATTGAAAGCAGATAGTTTACAGTCAGAACTTATTTAAGTTTCATAGTTACACATCTATTTTTGAACTATCAATGTCTATTAATAAAGTAATACAACGAATTTCTCTTTCATTTGCTATATGTAAAAACACTTGGTAACATACCCACTTCTTTAACTCTTGGTGTTTCCACATAATTGCTGTTTGAAGGAGAATCGGACAGACACAGAAGAAGTGACAGTATGGAATAGTGTGTATCTGTCTTTAAAACAAAAAATGAACAATATGAATTACTGAGGTTGATAAGAGCTTTCTAAACTAGTTTCAGTAAAGATAACCCAATGACAGTTATAGCCTCAGTAAGTGTCCTGATTTGAAAAAACATGAGCTTTGCCTAAATAAATCCAATCTCTACATTTTTTTCATAGTTCAAATGTGGACACATAAGGAGATACCACTGTGGCCTTTCCTTAAGTTGATGGGCAATTAAAATCTAAAGCTCCCTTCCTTGGGAAACAAATCCTCCAAGTGTAGACAAAAGCAATGCCTAGCAATAACAGAATACTCCTTGCAGGTTACTGTGTGCAGAAAGGGTTAACTCAGGAGGTCTGGGTTGCCCAAACCCCCACATATCTCAAAGCTCTTCCAGACTGGCCTCTGACTGGCTCCCTAGAGAAAGAACTTCTGAATCCTTGGACCATCCTGCTGCGAAGAGCTATTCTGTAGGCTGTATCCGTGTGACCAGACAATTTATGCCAACAACATGACATCTGGTAAATGCCTCCTTTTGTGGGCTTAAAAGTCTCTGCTTGATGTCTGAGGGACTGGAGATTTAGTAAGGTCAGCCACAGGACATTGCACATCCATATGACTGAACCCCAATGAAAATCCTAGACACCAAGGCTGACCTTCCCTGGTTGCAACACTTTGTGTTGCTACAGACTATCACTAGGAGAATTAAATGCATCTCTATGTGACTCCACTGAGAATCTTGGACCCAATTTTTTCTGGACTTGCCCTATGCACCTTTTCCATTTGCATATTTTAAACCTGTATCCATTCACTGTAGTAACCCTAACAGTGAGGATAGTAGCTTTTTTTTTTTGAGTTCTACGAATCCATCTAGCAAAACATCAAGTCTATAGGTGGTATTGGGGAATCTAAGGTTCAATATTAGTGTTCTGAACAGCTCCTGGTATCCAGTAAGTAGTAAACAGGTAGTTATTATTACCAAGTGCTGAGAAGCTATTTAAAATTTTAACCAGCCAGAAAGTGCTACCATTTGTGCCAATTTCTGATCTCAATTTCCACAGCTGATTGGGGCTGGAAATTTCCAGATTATAGTCTAGCCCATGGACAATACTGAAATAGAATATGCTTAAATATTAACATAAACAAGTTGACAATAATCAGAGAGGAAATGATGAATATACAGCAGACATCTCATACTAGAAGACATACCTTTACTTCTTTTATGTTCGGAAGCGATGCATTTAAAAATTCCTCAGTTAATCTCTTCCAACTAGCAGCTTTGCTGAGATCAGAATGGATGATGAACTTTTCATAAATTCTAAAATATATTTAAAAAATCAACGGATAGTTATAAAACTATGTAAACAAAAGCCCTATAAGAACTAACTTATTTCTGTATACATACATATACACAAATATATAAAAGTGACTTACCCTTCTATTATCTTTTCTACTTTGTGGCTGTTGACATCCAAGAAACGATGAAATCTAAATGATAAAATGGAATTGTCATATGTATCTCACCATCACCTTATACTTAATTATACTGATATATTTCTATGAGTGCATCTCTCTCTCTCTGAATTTCTTCCACCATCCAGGCAAACCATCACCACATATCAGAGACTGCTAAAGCGCCCTTTCGCAGCATACAGGTGATATTGAGTCTCCCCAAATTGTCTTGTGGTACTATTGTCTTCCTGTAATGCCCTAAGCACATCATAGCACTTAACATCAGGGGTTCCTTATCTTTTCATGCCATACTGAAGCCCAGTGTAGCCTAGGGACCCCTTCTTAGAACAATGGTTTTAAATCATAAAATGAAATACAAAGGAAACCAAGTACACTTAAATATGGCTGTGAAATATTTTTTAAATTTTGTGATACATTAAAACACGTATTTCTTTATTAAAGTATTATATAACAAGATGTAGCATTGGGTCCATAAATACCATTCAAGTAACAGCAAATATTTAGAAATTTATGCAACAACCATAATATGTGAAAGAGGACTTCTACTGATGACAGACTCATAGGTTAACTAATACTGCTGTTTTCATTCACAATTGAAAGGAAAGGCTACTTTTCAGAGGCCAGGATCATTTTCATTTTTTCTTGTTCAAATTCATCGCACTTGAATTCTATCATCAGGCACTCTGGTTAAGAACTTCTATTCAACATTTATGTAATTAACTTTTGTCTCTGCCTTAAGGATGGAAGCTATATCCAACTGTTTCTGTCTTTCTACGGCCCAGAACACGACTGTAATTTTTTAAAAAGAAAACAGGCATTGTTCATAGATAGTATAGCTCATTCAACTCGTTTTCCATTTTTTAGTCTCAAACCCAACAATCTAAAAATCACACTATTAAATAACATATTTAATTCTATTCCAGTAAATGACTGAGTGGCACACCACTTTACCCAGTATGATTTAGTTTCTCAATGTGTAAAAGAAGACAGTAACTTCCAACTCTAAAATGACACCAATTTTCCCACTGCTATTAGGAAATGTGAATAGAAAAATTAGGGAAAATGGCATTAAAATTTCTAATAGTACCTATTCAACATTGTCATGTTACATTTTAAAAACTGAGTTTATTGTTTCAGAAACTTGTTATTGTCTAATCTACATCTTCCATAAAGAAAAATAGGAAAGCAGTTCCGACTTGACCTGTATCTAGATACAATTTTATAAATTAATTACATGAGAAACTATAAGTTGCTTAACTTCTAATTCCATTAGATGGTTTTTAATGTGCCATGTGCCAAGAACTGTTCTACGTGCTGGGCTCAAAACCAAGCTGACCAAGATCCCTCCCCTCTTAGAACTTGCATTCTAACCGGAGGTAGAGGAGGACACACAGCCAACTACAGGTTAAGGTATCCAATGTGTCATGCTAGGCTTTTTGTAAAAAATAACAGCGAGAGCAGCGTCGGGGCTATCTGGAGTGATCCGAGAGGGGAGATGGAGTCGGTGAGAAGAGTTTTAAGCAGGGTGTGGCCACTGTTTCGTTCAAAACGTCACCTACCCACTCAATCAAAAAAATGATGCTTCGTGCAGTGCCCCACGCTATGGAGTGGGTGGAGCAAACAACAAATACAGACCCCTTCTCCCGGGAGACCCACCCACAACAATCCACTGTTTTACGAAGCGCGCGTCCCCTGTGAACGGGACCCGCGCGCCCGAGGGCCCCGAGCAGCGCGGAGATGGCGGGACCCTGGGTGGGGGTGGGGGGTGGGCGGGGCGGCCCGGCCCCACCTGACCCCTTAGGGGCCCCGGCGCCGCGTCCCACACCTGAAGTTGGACCAAGCGAAGTGCAGGGCAAGCTGGAAGTTGGGGTCCGCCTCGTCTTGGACGCCCGCCAAGTGGCGGACGAGCTCGCGCACGTCGCGGTCCTGCTGTCTGTCCATTCGGCCGCAGGGCGGCCCGGGACGGTCCATGACTCCCGCCTCCGGCCGCGCACAGCCGCGCGGAGCAATTAGGTCACGCCCACTCTCGCGAGAGCTTGAGTTCCCGCCGCTTTGCGACTCAGTGAGTCTGCGGCGGCTCTCGCGAGAGTTCGAGCTCGCGCAGTGGGGGACTCGGATGTAGCGCGACAGGCGGCTGGCGCCCAGCGTTGTCTTCCTGGGGAGGAGTGTGGGGAGCTGCTCTGGCGGGCCCGTTGCTGATTGTTGGGCATCACTCAAGACACCCTTGGGCTCCTCTTTCCAGCTGCGCTTGGGTGGGTATATTTGGGAATGTCCCCGAAGAGTTGTTATTATTAATCAGGCTAATAATGGCTAGTGCTGGTTGATGAATTTGGGGGGACACGAGCATTCAGGCCTTAGCAACCACCTGAAACATTGACTGCACGAATCCCATAAGGAAAAAAATCATAAAGACAAATTCTACTAATGGGAATTTATGTGCTCTACCTGAGCAATTTTTTTTTACCATTATTGTAATATATATTTTTTTAATTTTACTTTTTAATATATTTTTTACATCGTTCTGCATTTTTTAAAACAATATATACTTTCTCATCTCATTATAGTCCCTGTGAAATTCCCACCACCAATTCACCCGTGCCCCATCACCATAGTCCCTTGTGCTCTTCCCACCCGTTTAGATCCTACTCCCTTCCCCACCCCCTGCAGAATGTCTCTGGTTTATAGTTGCTTGTTGATTTTGATTTTCGCTTTATTGTAATAACTTTTTTTCTGATCCCTTATTTGGCTCCTCTGCATTCCTCCTGTAAGTGAGGCCATCCGCTATTTTTCTTTTTCTTTCTGACTTATTTCACTGAGAATGATCCCTTCCAGCTCTATCTATGTTGGTGCAAATGGCATGAGTTTATCTTTTTTGATAGCTGAGTAATATTCAGTAATATAGCTGAGACGTGTATATATACCACGTCTTGATCCAGTCATCTATTTCAGAGCATTTGTGTTGTTTCCATAGCTTACCTATTGTAAATAGTGTTGCAATAAACATAAGGGTACAGGTGTCCTTTCGAATTAATGTTTTTGTGTCCTTTGGATAAATGCTTAGGTGTAGAATTGCTGGATCATAGGGAAGCTACATTTTTAGCACATTGAGGCACGGCCACACAGCTCTCCATAGTGGTTGGAACAGTTTACATTCCCACCAGCAGTGTAGGAGAGTTCCTTTAATCTTTTTTTTTTTTGACAAATAATTTTAATTAGAATGTAACTGAAAGGTTTTGGTGCAGTAGAGAGAGAGAGAGGGAGGGAGGGAGGGAGGGAGAGTCAAGCCTAGTTTCTGAAAGGCAGAGATTTTATTGGCTCTCAGGCAGGCGCGGTTCACCACCCGCGTGGAGGTCAGAGAAGTCTGCCCTTTGGAGGGATGAGGGTAAGCTTTCATAGGGCAGGGGGCTGGCCTTGACCGGAGGTGGAGAATGCAGAGTGAAGTTACTTTTCAGAGGAGTTGCTTTTCTCTCGAACTGTTTGTTCCTTTCATGACTGCTTATCCGCACCCTCCTCCCCGCCCCCCAGCTGGTCTCAGGGATGCAGGTGGCAGCAGTTTCAAGTTCCCCTTTCCTGCCCCATCCCTGCCCTGGCCTCGAACTTACTGTAAAGACAGTGCTATTGCATAGGTTTTTTTTTTTTTTTTTTTTTTGATGTAGAATGAAGTCAACTCAAAAAAGATCTGTTACAATGAGTTTGATGGGTACTTTCATAATCTATATCCTTACAGATATAAAATATAATGGTTCAACTTTGTGCTTGCCAGGGAGGAATGATTAAAAAGGTCAACATGGCATCACCTGATGATAGTAGCAACATCTAGTACCTGAAACACATCGATGCTTTTTGTATAGTCATATTAGAGTCAAGGATATTTATTTTCACATCTGTTACAACTGATTGCAAAGGAGAAATACTATTTTCTTATTTTCCAAGAGATAAACACAGAGCATTCTCTCCCCGCCCCTCTCCCCCCTCCCCCCAAGTCCCAGGAACTTGTGCAAACCTATATAAGATGTGAATCATTCACATAATATACAAAACAGGAGAAGCCTCTTCAGGTTTTGGTTTTTGGTTTTTTTTTTTTTTTTCAATCTGGAATGCTGGCTCTTTCCAATTAGGCAACAGTTCTTCATTCTTGTAACCTGGCTCAGAGCTGCTGCTGCTCACTGCGGATCTGGAGCAGCAGACATGGTTTCTTTTTAGGCTTCTTTTCCATTGGTGTTTTTCTACTTACCTGTCTGACCGGGTCATAAAATATAAAAGTCATTAACAAGGTCAAATATCAGGAGCACAGGGGACTGAGGTGATGGTGCACGGGTGCACTGGTGAAGGAAATTCTATGGGGACTACACCTGAGGGGAGGGGAGAGTAAACATTGTTTAAAAATGAACAATGATGTAAAATTTGATCAATAAAAAGACAAAATATAAATAAAAAAGCATTTTTCCTCTAAAAAATAAAAAAAATCAACGTTGATATTTGACTTTGCAGAGGTGTCTAAAAATTCTAAAAATCATTCATCCCTTCCTGAAATTTAAAATGTGGGCTCCAAGCTCCAGCCCAATTCTCTGCTGCCGCCACTGGTATCACAGACGAATTCTGGCCTCGCCACCCACTCAATCTGTTACAGGGCAGGGAGATGGGCAGCCCAGACCCTGCAAACCTGCCTATTCTAAATGCGTTCTGCCATCCGCGGCATCAACACAAAACATATGAGACTTTTATGGGAAGGAACTTTAATACAATAGGAAACAGTACAGAAAAGGCAAAGAATATCTTTTCTAAATCAAGCACCCAAAGTTACCCGTCCCCTCGTGGTTAAAAGTCCATCCAAATGGGATTGGTCCAGAGCAAGGCCCCAAAGCCTGCCACAAGTCTAAAGCATCTTCCAGTGGGGACCCACAGAAAAGGGTCAGAAACAACCAGACAAGCCCGGAAGGAAAAGAGCAAAATCAAAATCAAGATAAAAGCTGCCATTGTCACCTCCCCACGGGTCTCATCCACATCTGTGTCACTCGGTCCACGACCAAAAGACAAGCACAGTTTCTTCACGTGTCTCTAGGCTCCATGCGCCTGCTCCAGGCCTCCTGGCTCCATCCTGCTTCCTTCCTCAGTCTCCTCTGCAGCTTCTTCTCTCTGCTCAGCTCCACCCTCCTTTTGGGTGGGGCAGGAAACCTGGAACCTCCCCCTTTCCTGGGGACCGCCCTGTTACACATTTACTGGGGTCCCCTACCGATGGGCCCTCCGCCGCTGGCACTTACTTATCCAAAGCCCTCACAGCGGCCGGTCTTCCCTGAGCTCTGCAGGACAGCTGACCCTGCAGTGCTGGCCATTCTCAGGGACCTTCTCCCTCTGCCCCGCACAGTCCCACCCCTGCAGATACCTGGTCAGCGTGGAGCCAAAGCCAGATGACCATGAGAATCCCTTGCTGAACTCACAAAGCCTTGGCCAACCCCAAGGAGCACACTCCTTCCAGGCACGCTGACCAAAGCCAAGTTACAGTCGCCGGTTCCTGGGGCAGGATCCTGTCTCCTAGCAACGCAGAGGCGGGAAATTGGCAAATTTGGGCGTCAGAGAGAGACAGTAGTGTTAGCCAATGGGGGCTCGGACCTGCTGCTGACGATCTGACCACTGGGAAAGGTGAGGCGGTTAAGCAGAAACCTGACAGTAACGCATCAGGGCAAGATGGAAAACAGAGGCTCCTGCTGAGCCCTTGTGACGGTAACAAAATATTATCTGCAAATATAATTTGAATTTAAAAACAAATCTTAACGTTGCTTACCTTTCTAAGCCCACTAGGCTTTCAGGTCCAGCAGCCTGCTGTGGACCTGGCAGATGTATGTCCTCTAGGAGCCCTGGACACCATAGCCAACTGGGGGCAAGCGGCAGCCATTCCCCGGAGCTCAGCAGGGACTCAGGGAAACACATATTAATACTGACTACTTACCCATTTTTGCTTTACTTTTGCTAGTTCCTTTGGAAAGAAGTGCCACATTCCTGGCAGTCAATGATCAGGATTCTTTGGGATCACAGATGGGTGATCTGTAAGCTCAGTTATGGAGAAACCGAGGGGACTGATGGATTCTGAGTGAGAAACTGGACTTCGGGCATGTTCAGGTAGGAGTAGCCTAGATCCAGTAGCTTCTTGAGTCACCAGCACCTTCTCTACATGTAGCCCATGTTCTGGGTGCCCTCTTCTGCCACACACTTAGGCAATCTTAAATAGCAGAGTGGTTATTGAAGAGAGGAAAATAGAAATAGAGTAGGGGACTCTTAAGGTTTCATCACTCCACAGATAATGAAAACCTTGCAAAAACTGTCAGAATTATCTTACTGGAACTCAGGAAAGTAGTCAAAGGTTTACAGGAATGAAATGACTGCTTGATCAAGAAAAATGGGGGTGACACAGTAGAAGAGCTTTGTGGCCCATACACTTATGTTGCCCTACCTGCTTCCTTGCCTCACTAGTGATCTTGGAGATGGCAGCCTGCTTTCTCTGGGAGGGTTGCTGGTTCTGGAGGGAGCAGAGTGGATCTTGTTCCTAAAAATTGCATTAGTCTATTGGAGGGCTCCCTCAAGGGGGATGCAAAGGGCCTGCCTTTATTTGTCCTAACTCAGACTCTTGGGACAGAGAAGCAGCTAAGGAGCATCTGGAGGAGACTTTGCTATTGAGCTGATAGAGTTCAGTGTCTCAAAGAGAAGTAACAGTGGCTAGGAGGAAAAGTTGGGGGTGAGATAGTGTTGTGGCACGGGGAAAAATTCCCCCACCTTTCTGGGTTCCTCTCAGATTGTTCACATAATCAAAACAGCACCAGAGAGTTTGGTAGAAGGAAAAAGATTTAATCAGGTGTGCAAAGGCTATTTACATTGATTTTGAAGATTCCTTTCTAATTGGAGAGACAAGAACTTAAATCCCAATGAGTAGGTCAGGGCCTGGGGCGCCAAGGACAGAGGAGAGGTCTTCACATGATGAAGAGGGGATCACTTCATGTTTACTCTGAAGGGAAAGATGGGTTTCTCAGATGGAGAGCACAAATGCCACACCTGGATGATACTCCCGTTAGGGGAAAGGCAAGAACTTCTTGTGAGCTGCCATTTATTTTTGCTCCAAATAAGTGGCATGTCCTGAGGAGGCCAGCTCTGAGAAGGGGAGTCTGTTTTGAGCACCTTATGTACTTTGGCAAGTGAAGAGTTTTGGAAAGATTTGCAGAAACCAGGCATCTAGAAAGCTATGCATGTATGCAGGAGAGGACGCAATCTCAGAAATGACCTATGAGCCTCAGCTTTTAGCCTTGACTTGAGTTCAGGATCTCCTCGGGCTGGCCGTGAAGGCTGAGGCAGAGTTGTGAGCGCTGGTGAAGCCCCGGTGGAGCGGCTCCATGCAGAGCGGTGTGCAAGGAGTGCAAGGCTACTCTGTCTCCTCTTCCTCCTCCTCCTTTTGGAGTCTACACATAAGAAAAGAAAATATTTACAAATATAGTTGAGAAAATTAATTTTTTCCCTGTCGAATGGATCCTGCTTTCCTGTCTCTGTAGGCTTTTTCATTTTTGTTGTTGTTGTTGAACACTGGCCATTTGAATCCAATAATGTGGTAACTCTGGAAATAAGTTTCTCCCCCTTTCCTGTCCATAAGCTGTCTCTGTGTGGAGGATCAGACTCAGGGGTAAACTTAAGGTATTCTCAGATCTTCTCTAAGACTTTCTCTGGGCACAGATGATCACTTTCTACTTTTCCCCTTAGATGCGCTCTACCTGGTTAGAGCACTTCATGACATGAGGTGCTTGATGATGTCCTGGATTACAGTCTCAGAGGCCCGAGGCAGAATCCAGCAGATAGGTATCTGCTGTGTAGTCTCACCATCACCAGTGTCATCCTCAGGGATCTGATCCAGAGAAGCTGCTGGGGGCACTGACCTGAACATACACATTGGAGACTTTGGCTTTAGGGAGTTCACTGTGGGCCATAAACTGAATATTTTGAGTGGAAGCTGCCCCCTCCTCCCTGCCCCCCTCAGCCCTGAGGCCCAAACTATGACGCCCACAGTGGGTGTGTAGAATTAGGAGTTGTTCTCTAGTTATGGCCACTGGGACTCTGCCTTTGTGGGGAAGACTTTAGGGAGCATGGCAATGGATACTGAGCAGAAAATATGACACTCTTTTCCTTCTGTCATTAGAATGTGAAAATCTGCTGATGTTTCCTCACCCTCCACTCCAGTGTGGTATTTAGAGAATATCTAGAGGGGCCTGTGAATAAACATGGGCCAGGACGAAGAGCTCAGGCTTTACATTGAGCCACCCCATGACTACAAGGACCCCTGTTAAGGGAGGTGTTGCTGTCCATGGACTATGAGCGGGACATAATCCAGGAACTTTCAATGGGCCAGAAGCACAGTGACGCAATGGCCGGCTTCACCGAGCAGTGCCTGGGCTGCTCTCCACACCTGGGGAAGCTTCAGAGACTACACTATCCCTGGGCACTGCTCCCTTCCCCTAATCTTTTCTGTTTGTGAGGGAGAGTATATGGTTCTTGCAAAGTATTTGGTTCTTCCAAATCTTAAAGTAAAATGGCTGCTCCACAAAGATATATTCCAGACGCTCTGTTTTCCGTCATCCCTGAATAAAATCGGGACCATGTGTGCTGCAGCCTGATAAGCTTGTAATCATGTTGTACTTGGAGTCAGGCTATGGAGAAAATAACAAGAGTTATCACAGAAACCCCCAGCAACAACAACTGTAGTACCAAAGGGACATGGTCATATTGCAGGGCAGAAATGCAGAAACCATGTGATACCTTTCTACACTAACATTTTGGTCCATGGCTGGGTGAATAGCATCTTCGCAGGATGAGAAAGTATGGTAAACTATAGCGTGGAGAAGTGGCGTGGGGGTGGTCTCCCAATTCATCTTCAGGGGTCATTTCACATTGCTAGTTTCCTGAGTGAAATTGAGGAGGTGGCCACTTCTACTGTGATGACTTCTTTTTATAATGGTACAAAGAAGGGCACACACAGCACAATGCCCCTCACTTGCTGTTGGAATATCAGGTCAGCTTCCTGAAGGAGGTGGGGCTAGTGCACCCCGCACAGGGGTTTGACCACAGGTCCTCTGGGCCTAAGGAAGCTGGATAGATAGGCACATGCAAGAAGTGGGGGGGGGGGGATCAAGCTCAGGAGAGGGGATGGGGCAGCAAAACTCTCACCCCACCCACCCATTTCCAGGCCTACCCTCACTAGTGCATTGTGCTCTGGATGTCTAAACTTAAACCTCACCCAGCTCAGGACTTGGAAGGGAGTTCTCTCCAATAACTGGATGCTCTGCTAATGAATTTCTCCAGCTCTGAGCTTTGGGCTTGGCTATCTGGGCCAGTGTCTGTCTCTGATCTCCTTAGTTCAACCATAGTTCTACAGAAAGTGCTTTGGGTTTGCTGGAAAGTGGGAAATTTGCTGCAGGGAGCCAATGGAGTGACGCAATGACCCTGTGAGAGGAGGCCTAGGGAGGACTGGGCACTGGAAGCAGGGGTGGGGAGAGAGAAGTGAGGACAATGAGGAAAGTGGAGGGAAGAACTATCAGGTGAGAGAAAGGAATCAACAACACCTTAAAGACTTTTGACCTGAACTGGAAGTCACTGTGCCTCACTTTACCCTGAAGTCCTGCCAGCACCTCCCCAGTGGGTCCTGAGGAGACCCAATTCTATTTAGATGGGAAGCAGAGCCAAGTCTAGGGGAGGAATGTACATGTGCATTAAAGGTCAGATATTTTAGGAGGCTCAGGCGCCCCCTGCCAGGGAGGAAGGGGCAGTGCAGGATGTGGGAAGTTGATAGATCAGTACCTGTAGGTCCCTTACCTGTAGTCCTGCTGAATCAAATTTTGGAAATTGAAACTGAAATGGAGCTGAATATCATCTGTCTTTTCCAAAAACAGTAAAGAAACATTTAATTGCAAAGCATACTGAATAAAATGAATGCAGAAACAAACTACAGATCACATTAAAATTCATTCAAAATTATCCATGGACCAACTTAAAATACAAAGTTGTAAAATTTCTGAAACACTTATTAAAAAAATCTACATGATCTTGGCTTTGGTGGTGAGTTTTAACGCAAAATACCAAAAGCCAAACCATAAAAGAAAAATAATGTTGAATTTATTAAATTGGAAATTTTCTGTTCAGTGAAAGATCTTATTCAGAGAACAAAAAGAGAAGCCACAAACTCGGAAAATGTATTTGCAAACACTTATCTGATAAAAGATTTGCATTCAAAATATACAAAGAACTCTAGGAACTCAACAATAAGAAAACAAGCAACCTCGTTAAATATGGATAAAGATCTAAACAGACACCTCACCAAAGAAGATATAAAGGTAAATAAACATGATCAACATCACATATCATAGAGAATGTAGGGGCGCAAAGGAATTCACCCTGCACTCCTGTTGGTTCTTCTAGGCTGGTTAAAGATCAAACAGATACCAGAAACAATGATAAGAGAAAGTCAAGAAGTTTAATAATGAGAATACCTTAAGTTTACCCCTGAGTCTGATACTCCACACAGAGACAGCTTATGGACAGGAAAGGGGGAGAAACTTATTTCCATCTTAAATAGCTAAGACAGAAGGGGGTCAGTTACCTCCCTGGGAGGTTACCAGGGAAGGCACAGTAGGCAAAGGTAGGACTGTTATGTAGATTGAAGTCTTGCTCTCTCCATTGAGAAGAGTTAAGTTCTTCCAGGTACACTGAGGGCTGATACCCACAGGGAGAGAACTTATCTTTCACAAAAGAGCAACCTCTACTCAGTTTTCAGAACTCTTATGAAATCAACCTTTTTCCAAAGACATATTTTTGGGATAGAGACCTTTACTCTTTTATAAGAATTACAAATGAAAGTGACATTGAGCTAGATAGAACTGCATACCTGTTATGGGCCTCCCTGGTGGTCTAGGCATTAAGTCTCAGCACTATCACCGTTACAGCCTCAGTTTGATTCCCTGACAGAGAGCTCACCCACTTATAGCACAGCAGACCTCTTCCGTCTGCTCCCCTTAGTAGTACAATTCAGTGAAATCTGCCTGTTCTGTTCCCCACTCTGTCTCTAGTGAAACCTCTCACCCTCTGCACCTCTGGCCTACACCCTGGTTCTTCTATAAAACAAAAAAAGAACTGCATACCTGTTAGAATTGCTACCCTATGAAAAAATGCCAATATCAATCGTTGGAAGGTGAAAAACAACAGGAATTCTGCTTCATTGCTGGTATAATGCATGTTTAACCACTTTGGAAGACATTTTGGCAGTTTTTCCAAAGCTAACCAGGTTAGTGTTTAGACAAGTGCTTTGAAACACCATGTCTAAACAAAAACTAACATGCAATTATGCAAAACAGCTCTATTCATAATGGTTAAAATTTTCAAGAAATCTGAAAGTTCTTTAGTAGATGAACGCATAAGCAAATTGAAGTACATCAGTGTGGAGGGAACATAACATGCCACCCAAAATATACCTCCTTAGCATAAAGATTATGTTAAAGAATACAAAGAACAGACAAAATGGAGTCCTTGATGCTGGTCCACCATCCAGACTTAAAAACCTAATCTACTGCAGTTTCAATCTCTGTCAAAAGTGTAACTTTAGGGGCCTCCCCGGTGGCGCAGTGGTTAAGTGCTGGGTACGAGGCTGCCCGCAGCCTCTGCAGCGCCGATTTGATCCCCGACCGCCTGGTGAGGGTCCCACATGGTGCGCAGACCTCTCCTGCTGCCCGCTGCTCCCCTCAGCAGTGTACTTCGTCAGTCTGCCTGCTCTGCTCTCCCCTCTGACTCTGGTGAATTCTCTCACCCTCCCGCGCTTCTGACTGTACCCAGTGCTTGTATAAATAAATAAATCTTAAAAAAAAAAAGAAAAAGAAAGAAATCTATTTAAAAAAAAAAAGTGTAACTCTAAAACAATCAATCCTAATCAACAGCACTGATGTAGTCTGCATGATGCCACCCCCTGAGGGAAGGTTACATTACCTGAAAAATAATATTTCCTTCCCCACCCTCTTTCTGTCTATAAATGTCCTGTATTTTGTGTAAACCCTTGCAGGGTCTAGATGTGAATCATGTAACACAGCCTGTGAGGTCTCTAAAATTCGTGAGTTTTGTTTTAACAGTTATTTTGGTCTGAATAAGTTTTAAAAACTACGGGCAGAAGAGCATCTCTGAAAATGGAGTAGAAGTTGCTTATGGTGGTGGAAATTTACATTGATCAGGGAAATCTGAATTCGTATGCGTGTTCCCTCTCTATATCAGGAATAGAAGGATGGCTAAATCCTGAGAAACTTATCAATGGAGAAGTTCTGGACATAAACCAACAAAACAACCACTTCCTTATTTATTGTGCTTTGCCTGATGAGCTCCCATAATTGGTTTTCCCTATCTCTTAACACTTTTATTTTGTTTTTAGCTGAAGATGATATTTGGAGTGATGGCTTGGGCCCTTCCTGGGTGTTACTCAGTTTTCTTGGATATCTCCCATGTATACATATTACTAAACTTCTGTTTGTGTTTCTCTTGTTAATCTGTTTTATTTATTTATTTTTTATTTGTTAAATTTATATATTTTTAAAGATTTATTTATTTATGCATACTAGAACTGGGGTACAGGCCAGAGATACAGGGGATTGAGAGGATTCACCAGAGACAGAGCGGGGAACAGAACAGGCAGACTGACTGAAATACACTGCTGAGGGGAGCAGCGGGCAAGTCAGGAGAGGTCTGCTGTGCCATGTGGGTTGCTCCCTGGCTGACCGGGGATCAAACTCATGCTGCAGAGCCTGCGGATTGCTTCATAGTATGATGCTTAACCCCTTGCGCCACCAGGGAGGCCCAATCTGTTTTTTTTTAAATTATGAAATATCTAGCCAAGAACATAAAAGAGTAGAGGTAATATTATTTTCCCTCACTATATATGGACTATTCAGCAATAATAAGGAATGTACCACTAGCCCTTGCAAAAACACATGTCAACCTAAAATTTCACATGCCAATTAAAATGACAAAGCACTTTTATTTGAGATCAATGATTTGCAATCTGGGGTTCAAAAATTCAAGCAGAAAACCTAAAATGTGAGGAACAAGAGGGACAAAGTCAGGGGTTTTTATGGGAATAAAAGGAGGCAAATAGTTAAAGAAAACAGTTTATTTGTATGAATTATTTTTGTCTATACAGAATTGGCTACTCATTCTGGAATTTACTAAGTCTATCTTCCACTGCATTTCCATATTCATCAGTTCTCAAAAACTACTTGCTTCATGGTTTCTCAAGAAATTCCTTTTGGGCCACTCTAAAGCTCTTTGGCTTATTCAAATGAAGCAGGTAATATAATTTTTTTATAATGGCTCCCAAGCTCCATTTTGAAAATGGCCTCACAGATGTCAACTTTTTACATGGATGACTCTTAAAGATAGGTACATTACTTCCTGAAAGAATCCAGTCTGAAGAAGCTACACATTGTTTGATCCCATTGACATGACATATTGGCAAAGGCAAAACTATAGATTTGGTAAACAGATGATGGGGGGAGGGGTTGAAGTATTTCATATGATAGTTTAATGATGGATCCCTTTCACTGTGTTTGTCAAAACCCACAAACTTTTATAACCAACAAATAAATTATAATCTATTCAAATTATGTTGTCTAGGATATGGCATGTCATAGGATGGAATTACAGAATCTGACAAAGAACATAATTGTATTAGAAAAGCATGAAAAACTTACTCTTTGTCATGGGGGAAAAGGTGCTGACCTAAGTAAGTTTGGAAATGAATGGAATCTGTGGGCTAATGGAAAATGTATTGTACATAAACTGTTTTATGAAGTTCTTTCCCATGGGGGTAGTAGCTAACAATTCTGAAACCACTATATCTATAATCTGGAATGGAGCAATGAATTAAATGAATGACAGATGCTGAGAGCCAGCTTTTCCCACTGTTGGAGGGGGAAGTGACTGATACTCAAGGCAGAAGGTTACAGTATGCATTGGATAAGAACAGCTTGGAGAGACATCACTATAAAGTCATCTACATTTTAATATGGATGCAGACAGCTCTACATAGAAATCTTTGTAATTAGGTATCTATGCCAGGCTGGAAAATATACCTATCTATATTTCCTGCATGGTCACTGAGCACATTTCATTCCCATAATAAAGTTTTTTTAATACCATTCCCTAATAAAATAGGGCTCTTTGAAGAAATGGCTGATACAGGGACTAAGATAGTAAATATATGATCTGGGATAATCTTAAAATATCAAAAAAAGCAAGTACCAAGGTGTGGAGGGGAATCCCACAAAGATGGAATTAAGTCAAAGGAAAACAGTCTGTGAAAAGTTGACATAAGCGACCCATTTTGTAAATGCATTTTTATACATTCCTCTAAGTGTTCTGTTGGATGCAATAAGTCTCTATTATTTGGCTTTTAATTTCTCCTTTCTAGTTTTCTACAGAATTGTCACAATCAATAAATATTGACAGAGCTTCAAAAGCAAATCGATACACGTGTTCAGTGTTTGAGTCGTGGTTTTGCCTCTTTTTGTGAGATCTTCCTGGGCCCCCAGTGTTTGCAGTCTTGGTCCCCCTTTATGGGAGTAGTTTGTGCATTAGAGACATGCATGAAAAATGCCTGACTTAACGGGTTCATAAAAGTAATTTTTATTATTTTATTAATGTTCCAAACAGAGACTGGATGGCTTTGCTGCAGCAGCCTCTCGGGATTCTTAGAAGTTCAGGTAGCTTAGTTGTTCCGACCTCCCAATTACAGAAATGCTGATGTGGACATACCAATGGGTAAACACTGATTTCTCCAGTTTCTTCTGTAAGGAGTGGCCTGAGTATAATTGTACAAGGTCAAATAACTCCATTATCTATTACTAACCTGATGAAAAAAGCCAATTTATAAGACAGTATTGGGAGAGAGGTTACCGACCTGAAATTTGAGAAAGTAAAGGGTAATTTCCTGTGTTCTCAGATTCAGCCTGGGTATATTGTCACAGCCACTCTTCCATGGACAGCCTGACAGTATCACAGGGGAGACCATGAAGAAGCCTCCTGTCAGGGGCTAGTAGGGATGACCGGGCTGAATCAACAGTCAGAGAAACACTGATGTATAAATCAGAGAGGAACCATTTAAGCGTGGCCCTCCTTTGGTTTGGGATGGTTTTGACTTTGAAATGAGAAAGGTGACACTGTAGGGGGCCTTCCCTGTCAGCGTGGGAAACCACAGGCTTTGGAGAACCCTGGACCTGCAAATATTTGGGCTTATTTCTTCCACACACGGATAATTCCTTAGTTCCTTTGCATACTTAGCCCACTGCATTTTTATTATGCCTCTGCTCCAGAAGCCCATTAAACATAGTGCACATTCACACACATCAACAATAACAACCCAAACCATTGCTTGTACAGTTAATAGAAACCAAATGTCCCAGTAGCTTGCCACTCCACATATTGTGTGTTCCTTTTTTCTCACCGATTTAAGAATGTCTCCCTGAGCTAATTTTCTTCTCTTCCCGGGTGCGCTCCACCCCGGGCCCCTATTATTGTCTAAGAGTCTTTGTCAACCACACTTAAAGGCTTCCATCACCTCCAGGATGAACTTGCCTGCCTTGTTTCATTACTTGCATGTCATTCTTCACAGACAGGGACTTTGACCTTCTGAAATCCCTGCTGGAGATAAAATACCTAACCCAGCAGTCCACAGGAGAGGTAACGGACAGTTTCAGTGCACACAGCAGGACCTCTTGAAGGGTCAAATTATTAACATATGGGGGAAATGTGGATTGGATGATCAAATGCAGGATGTAACGCGCTTTCTAATCGGCCTTTAGCACCGGGTGGCGGGGGGGGGGGGGGGGAGGGCATAAATCCTGGGCATGAGTAATGGTTCATGGCAAACAAGGGATCCCAATTTGAGATTTTTCTGTAAAGCACACAAACGCTGTTATTCCTCTCTTTATGGAACTTTTGGGCACTTCAGTCCCACTTTAGACAGCCTTGCTCCTGGCCTTTCTCTATAATAGCACTTTTTGGGTAAAAACTGCTGTCTCTTTTCTTTTCCTACTCTCTCTTGCCTTTTCATATCCCAGTGTTAGGTTTTCTAATTCTTTAAAATATTACATGGGGTCATCCCTGGTGGCGCAAGGGTTCAAGACGCAACCTATGAAGCTATTTGAGCCACTGCAGCATGAGTTCGATTCCCTGCCAGGGAGCTTCCCACATGGCACAGCAGACCTCTCCCGCTCGCTTGCTGCTCCCCTTAGCAGTGTATTTCAGTCAGTCTGCCTGTTCTGTTCCCCACTCTGTCTCTAGTGAATCCTCTCACCACCCACCCCCCCCCACACCTCTGGCCTGTACCCCAGTTCTTGTATGCATAAATAAATAAATCTTTAAAAAAATAAAATATTACATGACTGACTAGAAAGGCAGAAGTTAACAGGAAGCCTTGTAGGTACCTGAGGTGCATATACCCCATCACTGACTTAGATCTCGAAGTTACCAAGTTAGAAGGTAGAGGAGTCAGGAACACAGTGGAGAAAAGGATGTCCTTGCTCAGAAGGAAAATCTGCTAACCCATTGTTTCAGAAATTTCAAGTTTCTAAACTTTCTGAAAAATTTGTGAATTTAATTGTGGGTGTTTTAGACAATAGTTTAGTGATCAATTCAGATTTCTTCATTGGCCCCTTCTTCCTGTTGTTCGCCCTTGGCTGTCCTTGCTACTTACTCTCTGAAACAGGAAAGAAAAATGCAGCTCTCTTTTTTCCCAATTTTGGAGTTCATTAACATTTTCTTGGGACTGGGAGACTGAAATTCTGGGTAAGTGAGTTTTGGGATATGGACTCAGGTAGAATAGTGTGATGGTTAAGAGCAGGGGATTAGTATTAGAAAGACCTAGACTTAAATTACTTGAACTGATAACCAAGCTTGTCTGATTATAGGCAAATTCATTAGACACTCAGTTTTAATTTTCTCATTTATAAAATGAGAACAGTATTAATTTCATAGGATTGTTAAGGGGATTCAGTTAGCTATGTTCCTAACATAACATCTATTAAGTGTTCATATTATTATTATTATTATTGTTATTATTATTATTATTCTGCTATGCCCCGTGGATTTGCTGCATTTGGAACGTTGATTAGTTGGAAAACTGATGATTTCCCTTTCTTTCTCTTTTCCTTGTTCAAACAGGCAGGAGGCTACTACTCGAATGATTGATTTTGTGGGCGCAGTTCACATCACTGTGTCGTTAGAGACAGCAAAATTTCATTAAGCAGATAAAGCAAGTTCAGATCAAATGGACAGTTTTTTTTTTATAACTAGTCAGACTTGGGGAGGGAATTCAGTAGTTTTTGCCAGGTGTATTTGGAGGTGCTTGTAGGAAAGACACAAAAGAGAAAATTTTGATTCTGGGTTATATTTCCTAAGTATTTCAGAGCCCCCCCCACCCAATCCCCAACTCCTCTAGGACCCACCATATATGAACAACGAAAATATTAAGAAGGAAGTAGTGATCACTTGATTTTTTTCCTCCTAATTTGACCAATTCAGTTACCAATCATCATAGTTGACTTTGAATCTGGCTCCTCTAGGGTCTGAGGGCTTGTTTCCCAGCCCACGTCACATGAGAAAGTAGCTGTGAGCTATTACAGGACTCTTGGCCTACCTGCCTGGTGGTTCCTGATAGCACGAGCATGGGCATTTCCAGAACTCTCTCAACTTACTGAAAGTATTGAGGAGTGGGAGTAAGAGCCTTCAAGTTCTGTTCCTAGGAGCTCTGGAATTGCCCAATTCAAGGCTGGTGTCAAGCTAACTTAAGTCGGGAGGTTAGTAGCCTTAGAGCCCACAGAAGCTACTTAACCACCACTGCCTTTGTTCTCTTAATGCCTCTGGGAGCTTTGCTGGGCTGATTGTAATAGTAACAGTAGTAGCCAGACTTACTGAACACTGCAGAGGGTTTGAATTTGTCCAGTTTGTCCCTGTCCATATGGGTAGGCCTTCACTACCAAGCAGGAGGCAGGCCCCAGTGAGGAAGAGCCTTGACACAACCAGGACTGAATCCCAGATTTCTCATTCCTTGGCTGGTCCTCTTCATGTTACATGGTGTTAAAGGCTCTCTATATTTTGGATTATTAAACTTTAAGTGGCTTATAAAACCACTCCATTTTACTTGCCCTGCAGCTGGGTGTGATTAGCTTAGTAAGCACCCTCTGTCTGCATACCTGATGCAGGGGGGGCAGCAAGCCTTTCTGTATCCTCTGGAGAATCTAGACCCTGCTGCCGAAGTTGGCTTTATGTAAGTGCCAGTGCCCATTGCACATGAAATACATCGGGGGCTCTGCGAGCAGGGCCCATGCATGAGTATTTTCTAAAAGCTCCCAGGTGATTCCCATGGCAGGTCTGAGAATTGTTGGCTGAAGGCAACAGTATGAGTCCATCTTGGTCCAATGTGTATCTTAGCTATGCTTCCAGAGAGAGAGAGAGGGGTCCCTGCAAATCATTTTCTACAGCACTTGGCACAGGGCCACAAGAAGGAATCTCAAATTTTTTCAGATGCCACTATCATAGTTTAGGAATTTTAAATTTAGAGCCAATCCATGGTTTCTTGGGGGGTGGGGAGGAAGGTTTGCATTTCCCATGGCTGAATTATGTACTTGTCAAATGAGCATTTTCCCAGGAGGGAGCACATTGTTTCTTCAGATTCTTAAAGCCTCCAGTAATACAAAGACGGTTCAGGAGTTTAGAAAAGTCACCTTATTGATTATTCTAAAAGCAGCAGCAGAACATAGAGAGTCCAGGATATTAGAACTGGAAGAAACTAAGGGTTCATGACCTGGGAGGCAAATGACAGTGACCCAGAGGCTGTTGGAAATGCTGATGCTGGGGGCATAGGCTCAGAGGTTATGACTTTATAGGGGCAAGGGTATCAGTGCTTTAAAAAAATTCTCCAGAGTCTCAGGAACAGCCAGGTGAGAACCAATGGTCTGGTAAGACCCAATATGTTTTCAGATGAAGAGGCCAAGGCCCAATGGGATGTCTGCATCAGCTTGTCCCTATCCATGAGTATTATAATAAAATGTTAAAATTTATGTACACAATCTCTTACAGATCATACATGGAACCATTTACAGTTGAGAGAAATGTAAACAAATATCAGCAAAGTTTCTGATTAACAACAGGCTATTAATAGTTAAATTTTAGGGGAATCAAAAGTTATAAGTGGATTTTCAACTGTGTGGTGTTTACCACTCCTAACCTCTGAGTTGTTCAAGGGACACACACACACACACATATAGTGGATGGAAATTTTTGCTTTCTGTGTAGCTGTCTCCAACTTTTTTTGTTTTTTTATTTTTTTTATTTTTATAGTTATTTATTTATTTATTTTTTAATAGAGGCATGTTTTATTTATTTATTTATTTGTTTGTTTGTTTATTTGTTTTGTTTATACATGCACTGGGTACAGTCAGAAGCGTGGGAGGGTGAGAGAAATTCACCAAAGCCAGAGCGGGGAGCAGAGCAGGCAGAAGGACCGAAGTACACTGCTGAGGGGAGCAGCGGGCGGCAGGAGAGGGTCTGCGCGCCATGTGGGACCCTCCTCCTGTGGCCAGGGAGCAGCCAGGGATCGAACCAGCGCCGCAGAGGCCACGGGCAGCTTCGCAACCCAGTGCTCAACCGCTGCGCCGCCGGGGAGGCCCTCTCCAACTTTTTTTATAGAGGAGAGGTCAAATTTCATTTAAGACCACTTTTTATTTTTTTTTCAAGAGCTGGGGTGTAGGCCAAAAGTGGGGTGGATGTGAGATGTCTCTTCATCAGAGACAGAGTGGGGAGCAGAACAAGTGGATCTATTGAAAATACACTGCTGAGGGGAGCAGCGGGTGAGACAGGAGAGGTCTGCTGCACCATGTGGGTCAGCTCCCTGGCCGGGGATTGAACTCGTGCTGCAGTGGCTGCCGACAGCTTCATAGTGCTGAGACTTAACCCCTTGCGCCACCAGGGAGGCCCTTAAGACCACTTTTTATATCAACTGCTTGAAGAGAAGATAAAACTGAGCATCTGAATGATGAGCAACCAAGCTGATTAAAAAAGAAGACAGACAAATAGTGTGTTTGGTCAGGAAAAAAGAAAGAAGAATAGAGAAGGAAAGACCGGGAGAAGAGCAGCAGAAGGAGGAACATCTTAGAAACAAGAATTGTTAATGTCTGAGTTGTTTGCATTTGAAATCTAAATCTTCACATCCTCCTAACACTATAGTAAAAGCCTGTACAAGTGTCTTATGCAAGTGGGATTTATTTTATTTTTATGTTGTGCAAATGAAGGAAAGGGATGTATTTTCTGTCAATGAGAAATGAGAGGTTCCTGAAACGGACAAATTCAGTAGAAGCAGGGGCCCAGAGCCAGCGAGAAGCATGAGCATGTAAGCCCTTTAGGAATTCCTAGAAATCTTTTTTTTTTTTTAAGATTTTTTTTTTAATTTATGCATGCAAGAACTGGGGTATAGGCCAGAGGTGTGGGGGCTGAGAGGATTCACCAGAGGCAGAGTGGGGAACAGAATAGGCAGACTGACTGAAATATCCTGCTGAGAAGAGCAGCAGGCGAGACAGGAGAGGTCTGCTGTGCCATGTGGGCCCCTCCCTGGCCAGGGATTGAACTCATGCTGCAGTGGCTGTGGATAGCTTCATAGGTTGTATCTTAACCTCTTGAACCACCAGGGAGGCCCAGGAATTCTTAGAAATCTTGAGGAAGACCTTAACATGCCATTATTTACAGAATGAAGGGTTGACTCCAACTTCCCTGAAGCTTAATGGGCTGGTAGCCATAGCTGATGTGTGAGTGGCCTTTAGTGTGGGCCCCAGCATGACTGGAAGCACCTGCCCATTGTCAGTCTGTGACTGATGCACTGTGAACTCTCTGTGGGTGACTTTGCAACTGTCTCCTCAATTTTTCTTCTCCATGTCTGGATTTTGCCACATTTCTCTCACTATCAAGAAAAATTGTTAACAAATGTGGAAACCAGGCAAATAAGTGGGTAGCATGTCCTCTCAATGTTATCTTTTTTTAAATTATTATTTTTTTTTTAAATTATTTTTTTATAGAGGCATGTTTATTTATTTATTTATTTGTTTGTTTGTTTGTTTATACAAGCACTGGGTACAGTCAGAAGCGCGGGAGGGTGAGAGAATTCACCAGAGCCAGAGTGGGGAGCAGAGCAGGCAGAAGGACCGAAACACACTGCTGAGGGGAGCAGCGGGCGGCAGGAGAGGTCTGCGCGCCATGTGGGACCCTCCTCTGGTGGCTGGGGAGTAGCCGATGATCGAACCGGCACCGCAGAGGCTGCAGGCAGCCTCGCAACCCAGCACTCAACCGCTGCGCCACCGGGGAGGCCCTCAATGTTATCTTGTCAGAGGAACAGTGAGCCTGAATGGGGGGATAGCTGGGAAGCAGCAAGATGGATATATAAATGGAGGTGGAATGAAGAAGGGGAGAGGCATGTGAAGATATTTGGAAAAGATATTTAGAAGATATATGCAGGTGAAAGACACATGGGGAACCTGCTTCTGGTTCTTGGCAGAGACAATGGCAGCTGTTATCTTGACCTCATGGTGGATTATGAAGTATATATACATATATTTGCCTTTTATTAATTTTAAAATTTTTTTACATTGTTGTTCATTTTTGTAAAGTATTTGATTTCTCCCCTCAGGTGTAGTCCCCATAAATCTCCCACTGCCACATCACCTGCGAACCATCACCATGGTCCCCAGTGCTCTTCCCACCCCTGTTTTGATCCCTTTCACCCCCCTCCCCTGCTTTAAGCCTCAGATCTATAGCTGCCTACAAGTTTTGACTTTTTCTTTTTTTATGATCCTTTGTTTGGTTTCCCTATTTTCCCCCTGTAAGTGATAACATTCGATATTTGGGCAGTTCTGCTGCCACTCCTTGCACAGAATACCCCCGTCATTACTTCTCCATACCATTTACAGTATAATGCCTGCTACACAGTGCTGGGCACAAAAGAAATCACTCCGTACCTCTAGTTCTTCTCAGCCTGGATGAATAATCAAAACAGCATCAGATGTGTTAGCAAAGGAAAAATAATCCATTTAATAAATACATATGGAGAATTAGCATAGTTGAAAATTCTAAAGAATAATAAGGCAGACCAGGAATATTTACCCTGCAATTTGGGCTATGAGACTTCAAGGACAGAGGGGTCAGACTTCACATGACCCACAAGGAGGGAGGGGACCTTATTCTTAATCTAAGAGTATTATTTGATAGACAAAACATGTTTACTGACAAATCTAGAACTTGATAAGACCCCCCCCCAAAAAAAAGCATTATTCTATGTCACAAAGGGAGAGCAGTGATTGCTTTTTTGATTAAGAATAAGAGGAGGATTAGGACTTGAAGACCTCTTCTATCATAAGGAAAGGCAAAAATAGAGAAGAACAGAAGTTTCTTGTAGTCTTTAGGACCCCAGGGTCAGCCTGGAGGCTCCCATTGTTGACCAGGAGGACCAGGAGGATCATGTTTAGACTGGAGGCTGTTTGGGTAGAACAGAGGCCCAACACTGGTTCAGTCTGGAGGTTGCCTAGGGAGGCCAGGTAGCCCTCCCTGGGCTCAGGCAGAAGACTACTCATGTTGACAAGCAGGCTGGCCCCAGGCTCAGAATGGAGGCACCTGGTGTTGACAAAAAGGCCTGCCCTGCGTAACCTGGATCTGCCCAGGTTGACCAGGAGGCCACCCTGAGTTCAGTCTGGAGGCTGCTGAGGTCAACCAGGAAGACCTTCTTGGATGCAGGCAGAAGGCTGCCTAGGCTGACCAATAGGACGAGTGCAGGCTCAACTTTGAGACTCCCAGGACAAAACAAAGCCCACCTGGTTCTGCCTGGAGGCTGCTGAGATTGACCAGGGGGTCCTTTCTGCACTTGGCAGAAGGCTGCCAAGGTCAACCAGCAGGCCAGCTAAAGGCTCAGCATGGAGGCTCCTGGGATAAACCAGGAGGCCCAGCCAGGCTCAGCTGAATCTGCCTATGTCGACCAGGAGGCACTACCTGCTTCTGCCTAGAGGCTGCCATGGTCGACCAACAGGCCAGGCAAAGGCTCAGCCTTGAGCCTACTGGGTTGAAAGGAGGCCCTCCAGGCTCAGCCTGGAGGCTGCTGAGGTCGAACTGGAGGTTGGAATGGCCTCAGCTTGGTGGCTGCCGAGGTTAACCAGGAAGCTTGCAGGGACTCAGCTGGGGGCTGCCAAGGTTGTCCAAGAGGCCAGCTAGAGCTCAGCCTGGGGGTCGATGAAGTTGACCAGCCAGAGGGATGAAGTTGGCCAGCCGGGGCTCAACCTGGGAGCTGCCAAGGTCCACCAGGAGGCCGGCCAGAGCTCATTTGGGAGCCAATGAAGTTGACCAGGAGGCCTACCTGGACTCATCCTGGGAGCTGCCAAGGTCGACCAGGAGGCCAGCCAGGACCCTGATTGGGGGCTGCTGAGGTCGATCAGGAGGCTGGCCAGGGCTTAGCTGGAGGCTGTCCAGGTTGACCTGGAGGCCAGGTGGATCTCAGGCTAGGGGCTCCTGAGATCGGCCAGGAGGCTGGCTGGGAATCAGCTTGGGGGATACCAAGGTTGACCTGGAGGTCCTGAACTCAGTAAGGGGGCTGCAGAGCCTGACCAGGAAGCTTGCCTGGACCCAGCCTGGGGGTTGCCAGTGGAAAAAAAAAAAAAGCAGGCCTCTATTTGGCCTGGGGGCCCCTGAGTTCGACCAGAAGGCTGGCCAGACTCAGGCTGGGGCTGTGGAGGTGGACTCTTAGGTTGGTTGGGATCAGCATGCCCCCCCCCCAACCGCTGCTGAGGTTGACCAGGAGGCCGGCCCGGATTCAGCCTGATGGTGGGAAGGGGTGTCAAGGTCGATCAGGAGGCTGGCTGGGACTCAGCCTGGAGGCTGCTGAGGTTGTCCATTAGGCCTGCCCGGACTATCCTGGGGGCTATCAAGGTCAACCATGCACATGCAGGGTCTCAACCTGGGAGCTGTTGAGGTCAACCAGGTGGCCTTAACAGGGGGGCTGCCAAGGTTGCCCAGGAGACCAGCTGGAACACAGCCTGGTGGCTGCCAAATCAACCAGGAGGTCAGCTGTGGCTCAGCCTAGGGGGTGGGGGGTGGGGTGGCTCCCGAGGTTGACCAGGAAGCCCACTGGGACTCATACCAGGCAATGCTGAGATTGACATGGGGCCAGCCTGTACTCAGCCTTTAGGCTGCTGAGTTCAATAAGGAGGTAAGCACAGACTCAGCCTGTGAGGGCTGCCGAGTTCGACCAGGAGGCCTGTCTCTGGTTCAGGCTGGAGGCTGCTGAAGTTGATTAGGAAGCAAGCCCTAGATTCAATGTGGAGGTTGCTGAGGTTGACCAGCCGGAGCCCCAGGATCAGCCTGGAGCTGCCTAGGTTGCACAGTAGCCTGTCTTGGGTTCATCCTGGAGCTTGCTGAGGTGAACCAGGAGGCCCATCCTAGGTTCAGGCTGAAGCCCACCAAAGTTGACCAGGAGACCTGCCCTGGGTTTATCATGGAGGCTGTTGAGGGTCAACCAGGAGGCCTGCCCCGTGTTCAGCCTGGAGCTGCCAATGTGGACCAGAAGTCCCACTCTGGCTCAGCTTGGAGGCTTCCATATTAGAGAAGGATTCCCAGTCCTGGTTCAGCCTATATGCTGCTGAGGTCATCCCAGTATCTGTCCTGGGCTCAGCCTGGAGATGTCAAAGTCCACCAGGAGCCCATCCATGGTGACAGAGTCTAACGAGGTGGACCAAGAGACCTGCTTGGGCTTAGCCTGGAGTCTACCTAGGTAGAGTAGTAGTCCATCCTGGGCTAAAACTGCAGAATCCCTAGGCTGTTCATGCTGGTACTAGGCTTTGCTTCAAATTTCCCAAAATTAACTACAAGCCTGATAATGTCCTGTACCTGGATTAAGCCTGGAGACTCTGAGAAAAAATTGACTGCTGATCCAGTGCTCAGCCTTCTCTAAGAGTATTATTCCACAGACAAAACATGTTTACTGATTAACTTAGAACTGGATGAGACCCCCCCCCCAAACTGCATTCTTCTAGGTCATAAAAGGGAGAACAGTCATTGCTATTTTAAGATAAGGAAGAGGCTTGGACATGAGGACCTCTTCTTCCATTAGGAAGGCAAAAACTTTGTGAAGAACAGAAGCTTCTCATAGCCTTCAGTCCACTCACAGCTCTCAAGCAAAACAACCTGCATTCTGTCCATAATGATAGCAAACACCCAAAGAATGTCCTCTAGTTCCCATACCAAGGTAATCAGAGGCCTATTCTGGACCCGTTTAGAAAAACTTACCTGACCCTTTTGGGGAGACCGATCCCACAGTAGTAATTACTCAAGAGGTGTTGATGTTGTGGCGATTTATTCCCTTTTCCCTGTCTGCTTTGAATAGGCTCCACTCCTCTGACATGGGGACCGGCTCTAAGCCTTCCAGAAGGACACCCTCCTGAAGGCGCAGGGGGCATCCAGGAGTGGCTGTTTCTGCTCTTCTCCCAGTGAGGAGACTGGGTGCAGCAGCCAGAGAAAAGTCAGTCCCCATCAACTTAAAGGGCTCCTTTAAGTTTTTTGCTTAGGGTTCATGGCGATGGCTTAGCATTCAAATTAATTGGGATGTTAAGAACCACAAAACACACCCCATCCATGCCCAGCGCGCCCCCCCCCCCCCCCAGCTTCAGGGAGCCTGACTTAACACAGGTGAGGCAGGTCTGGGTATCAGTATTTTAATAAAAGTCTTTCAAGGATTCTCCTGGCAGCCAGCACTGAGAACCACCAAAGCAGCGGTGGCTAAGCCTGCTTGGAACCCCAGGCTGCTCTCCCCGAGGACTCTTCTCTCCCTCCAAGGTGGGTCACTTGAGCTCTGTTCAAAGTGCCTCCCCAGAGCCGCTTCCTCTGTGGAGGGCCTGTGTTAGGCTTCAAGGTGGGCCCCGAGGAGCTCCAAAATCCACAGAAAAATCCCAATTCCGAAAAAACTCTCATCTTATCAGCGATCTCCCTGCTCCGTGCACAGAAAGCTTTATTGTATGAGGTTTTGCTCTGTTTTCTTTTCTAAGCTCGAGGTTCCTGGCAGACTGTCTCAGAAGCAGAAGCTGGCTTTGGTAGAGTGCCACGGGGTTGAAAACTGCAATTTTTAAACAATTTTCTAAAATTTCCCTTTTCTGCTCGGTCCTTGGATCCCACGGCTGGCCTTGCACTGCTGATCTGCACAGTGCGCTTTGCTGGCGCGTGCTCCGGGCGCTGCTCCTCCTCCCACCTAGAAATTCGCGGTGCTCTGGGAGACTGGGTTTCCCTGAGAGTTCCTCTCTGGCCGCTGCCATCTCAGCCTTGCAGCTTCAAAGCCCGCAACATCCTATTTTTGTCTTTATCTGCTCTCCATGACCTAACCCCACAGAGGGGCTCCGCAGTGTAGGCCTGCAGTCAGTGCAGGGTACCCCCATCACCTGGTGCCCACTCTCTCCCTTCTTCATCTCCCTCACACCAGACCTTCCTCTGGAGAGCAAGCTCTCTTCTCAGGTCCTGCATCCCTTTTATTCAGACTAAGGTGGCCCTTTGTGAAGGGGGGTGTGGGGCTTTGCACAAATATTTAATCTTTTCCAATCTGCCCTTCTGCACCGCCTGTCAGTTTCTGGGGTTAAAATCTCTGTTTGCTTTAGCTAGTAACAGGATACTGTTTTGCAAAGTGATGCAGAAGTCTGATTACTTATGAATCCTGGCTTTATTTTGCATGAATGCTTTTCAAGGCAACTATAGATTTATTTTTTCTTCCTTACCAAGAATTATGTTGCCAGTAGCGGCGTGGCAGCCAGCAGGCAGGGAAATCTAGAGAAGACTTTAACTTTTTACCCTCTAGGTTGGAAATCTCAGTAACAGGGAGCTAGTAGAACAAATGGCCACAGTTTTACTGGCGGTTTCTTTCCTTTTCCCTTTCAGAAACGTCACTCTTTCACACAAAATGTAGTTCTTCTTATTGAAGTGTTTGTGGTACTTGTTAGAAATCACCTGTTGAACAGACTGGAGAAAGAAAAACGTAGAACCAGAACAGTGGTAACTGGGGTTGACTAAAAGCCTGGTTTGTACCACGACCTTCTGCTAGTGTTGCTCATCCTTAGCAAGACTGTGTCTGGCAAATATTCTATTCTTATTTTAAGGGGGTGAAACAACACGTTAACCACATGCTTTGGATTTTTCAGTAGAGTATTGAGTTTAAACATTCTCTTATAATATCTGAGCAGAAGGCAGACAATGCATCATAAACTGTTCAATAATGTGGCTTGATGTCTTATTTCTAGTCTTGATTCAAGTCATCTCCCAATCAGTCAAAGCTTCTATGGAAAGATAGCTGGTGGAAAACATGTATAGAAGATTTTTGGTGAAGTTTAGAAGAGAATAAGCAGTGAGAAGAGCAAGACTCATTTTCCCTCAAAAATTGATTTATGGGTTTGATAGATTAAATGGATATTGGGATCAATTTGGAACTTTGACCACTGGGGATAAGAGCAGCAGCTCTGTGCCTTACTCCCATTAGTGTAGGCAGGACGGTAGAGGAAGCAGGGGATTTCTCTCTGGCAGTGTTGAGCTGAGGAAAGAATCTGTGTGCACTGATCAGAGAAAACATAACCTAATGCTCCAGGATAGAGGATGGCAAACTCTGGTGATTCATCTAGTACTTTTCCTCGACTTGGGTCACATTATTATATTTTTAAAGATTTATTTATGTAGGCATACAAGAATTGGGGTCTAGGCCAGAGGTGTATGTGTGTGTGTGGCAGGGTGGGGGGGTGAGAGGATTCACTAGAAAGAGTGGGCAGCAGAACAGGTGGATCTATTGAAATACACTGCTGAGGGGAGCAGTGGGTGAGATAGGAGAGGTCTGCTATGCCATGTGGGTAGCTCCCTCGCTGGGGATCAAACTCAGGCCACTAATTATTATTTTTGTAATAATTAGTACTCTCTTCTATTTCAGGCATTCACTGGGAGCTTTTGAACATATCCTCTGTGGATGGGGGGTGAACTCCTTACCATTATTTGGACTATTATAGATACTAAACTTGGTTCCATTTTGCCTTTTCAAAATTGAGATGGATCAATTGTAGTAGTCCAGGCTCCTCTCAAGGCAAAAGATCTGGTAGGTCAATTGCTGAGTTACTTCATCACCTGCCACAGTGGTCTAGAGTCTTCTCCACACTTGGTCTTAACACATACCTCTATATTTATGATGCTCCTTTGAACAGTTTATGATTTTCGTTTATTTTTGTTTGGCCCCCAACATTACTTACTCCCCCCTGTCCATTTTTCTCCCACTCCCTATTCACCTCAATGCCCTTACTATGTTTAATAATGTCCATTAGTCTTTATAAATGTTTTACTTTATCAAATCATCTGCAAGCTGATCTGCCTTGCTTTGCTGAACATAATTCTCTCAAACTCTTACCACTTTGCTCAAAATGGCTGCACTTTATCTTATGGTGGAATAGTACTCCACAGTGTGGCGATGCTAAATCTAGTTGTTTATGGATGGACGTTTAGGCTGTGTCCATGGTCTAGCTGTTGTCAGCAATGCTGCTGTGGACATTGTAGTATGTGAAGTTTTTTGGGTTGATGGTTTCATATCCTCTGGATAGATACCCAAGATAAACTTTTCCTCAGGCACACACTGGGTGCAGGTGGCACAGCAAATGGACTATATGTGTCCATAGTCCTTCTTGGCACAACCATTATTCCTTCTTTTCTTGGTCAACTTGGAAGCCAGGGCCCGAGAGACCAGAGATACTTTCAAAAAATCAATAGCTACTTCAGGGCCATAGGAACCCGGCTCCTTATAATAAAGAGGGAAACTTTGTTCCTTTCAGGGCTGCAACATTTTGTGGTGACTTTCAAATCATAACAGTGTGCTTCTTTGAAATGCTTGAATCAAAGTCAGGATGAAGTGAGACATTTAAATTAAAATATTTATTTCCTTAAAAGATAGCTTAGTTTCCCACTCTAACTTTGAGAAGGGATATTTGGAGAATGGGGGACAAGATGACATGAGCATTTTGACGTTCATTACAAATTCTCATGAGTTGTTGCAAAAATATCCTTGGCCCTTGGTCCAGTCTCAGCTTAGGGAAACTTCGCATCCCTTTTTCCACTCAGACAGGTCTCTCCCCTCGCAGTGTTTCTTCCAACCTTGCCTGAGGAAGAGAGGGAAGCAAGAATAACAGAAAAAAAACCAAGATAATCCAATATTCTTAGATTGAAAAATAGTAACCAAAATAACAAAGGGCATCCAGGGTTTAGTTTCATTTGCTTTGACATCCAAGGATTCCATCCTTTTGCTTTTCTCTCCCTGGCTTTTTCCTAGTCCTTATTAATTTTAGCAATAAGCAAGCAACTCTTTAAAGATGGGTCATTTAACACAAAAACATTAATTCAAAAGGATACCTGCACCCCTATGTTTATTGCAGCACTATTTACAATAGGTAAGCTATGGAAACAACCCAAATGCCCCAAAATAGAAGACTGGACCAAGAAGATGTGGTAACAGATACACAGTGGAATATTACTCAGCTATCAAAAAAGATAAACTCATGCCATTCACAGCAACATGCATGGACCTGGAAGGGATCATGCTCAGTGAAATAAACCAAAAAGAAAAAGAAAAATACCAGATGGTTTCACTTTAAGGAGGAATGTAGAGGATCCAAATAAGGGATCAGGGAAAAAAAAGTTATTATAATAAAGTGAAAATCAAAATCAACAAGCAACTATAAACCAGAGCTATTCTGCAGACGGGAGAAGGGAGTAGGATCAAAACAGGTAGGAAGAACACAAGAGACTATGGTGATGGACACTGGTGACTTGGTGGTGGGAATTTCACGGGGACTATAACTGAGATGAGAAAGCATATATTGTAAAAAAAAAAAATGAAGAACGATGTAAAAATCTATATAAAAAATAAAATGATTAAAAAAATAAAGATGGGTCATTTAAATACTCAAATCTCTGAAAATTTGGGTTCTCCAAGTGGGTGACCTTATTAGCAATGTTCATGAGAAATATAGCTGCAGAGATGGCTATGAGCAGTGGCTAAACTTGTGCACAATCCGAGGGAAGCTGTGTACTTCCTAGGGAAATTTCCTGCCAAATCGTCATGCAGCAGATACGAGTATTTTTCTCTCGCTGCTGCTTGTTCTGTCTCCCACAGAATGTTGCCCTGAGCTACAAAGTCTTCTCTGAATCTCGAGCAAACTCAAGCTTTCTTCCTATTGTGCACTGATGTCATTGATGCTTTCAGTTCACATTAGAAAGCAGCTCTCCATCGTCTGGAGATGGAGAAAGCAATCATGTAATATCATGATTCAATATTATTTCTCCTCTCTGTAAGAATCCTTTCTACTATGTTCACTGCTCATCCACACACCAATGGCAAAAGGAATAGAGAAGATCTCACTAAAATTGTTGGACCACTCTGCAGAGGTGAATATGTCCATGTTCTGCTGCAGCTGTGATAAACAGATACACTGTAGGCTTGGCCCATGGCAGTCAATATCTCCCAAGAAAGACTCTTACCAATAGTTCATCCCTTCTGTCTCTTTAACAATTTTCTTGGCACAGATGATTGCATCTGTGAGGTCGTCGGTGATCAAGGCTGTAAGAGAGAGGAATATAGGGTTAGCTGAGACTTTGCTATTTGGGAGGAATTAACATTTTCTTCACTTTTCTCACTGATTTTTGGAACAGGATTGTTGGAAAAATTTTGAGCCATGGTATTTTTGTTATCCTTTTTGTTATTCTTGTTGTTGAGCTTAAACATTTATATTTATTTATTTTTTGTTTCTAGACCATCTACATCTTGGAGGGGGAGGGAGAGATCAAAATAGGAGGGAGGAGCACAGGAGTCTATGGTGATGGTTCACGGGTACCTTGGTGGTGGTCATTTTATGGGGACAACACCTGAGAGGAGAAATCAAACGTACAAAAATGAACAATTATGTAAAAATACATAAATGAAAATAGAAAGATTGCATATTATGGATCATTATAATACCAACTTATTTTGTAAACTCTTGAAAATGAAGTATGCAGGTTTATTTGCTAATTACATTGTTTTCTCAGATAAGCTTAACTAGAAGATAAAGATGGTAATAGATTTTTTTTAAGATTTATTTGTTTATGCATACAAAAACTGGGGTACAGGCCAGAGGTGCAGGGGTTGAGGGGATTCACCAGAGACAGAGTGGAGAACAGAACAGGCAGATTGACTGAAACACACTCCTGGGGGGAGCAGTGGGCAAGTCAGGAGAGGTCTGCTGTGCCATGTGGGTAGCTCCCTGGCCGGGGATTGAACTCATGCTGCAGTGCCTGCAGATAGCTTCACGGGCTGCGTCTTAACCCCTTGTGCCACCAGGGAGGCCCAGTAATAGATTTCTTGTAAACAAATTTATTCTAAGCGTGGCTTTAAAAAATTAAAACAAAACCCTATTAACTGGGAAAAAATTAGCAAAAGATATGATCTATAAATAACAAATTGAAGCAATATATGCAAAATCATTGGCATTTGGGACTCAATGAAAAATAAAGCTGTACTGGCCTTTAGAAGTCATTCACTTTGTTTCTAGAGAGATAAAAATTTAGAATAATAATAGCTATTACTAATAGCTAACTTTTATAGAGAATTTGCTTTATGTCAGGCATATGCTAGCTCTATCAATAGATTTATAAATTATTTCCATTAGTCCTCAGAATAGCCATATGGATGAGTACCAGTATTTCCCCTATAAATTAAGATCACACACCTAGTAAATGAGTCGCATTCAAACCTAAGGCTTAAATTCTATTCTTTGAATCTTTCATTTTTATTTATTTATTCATACAAGCACTGGGTACAGTCAGAAGCGCGGGAGGGTGAGAGAATTCACCAGAGCCAGAGCGGGGGTCAGAACAGGCAGAAGGACCGAAGTACACTGCTGAGGGGAGCAGCGGGCGGCAGGAGAGGTCTGCGCGCCATGTGGGACCCTCTTCCGGCGGCCGGGGAGCAGCCGGGGATCAAACCAGCACTGCAGGGGCTGTGGGCAGCTTCGCAACCCAGCGCTCAACCGCTGCGCCACCGGGTAGGCCCCTATTCTTTGAATCTTTGATTCAATAGATGCACTTAACAAGGACTGCATCTTACAAAATACTATATGCTAATGAAGCTGGTAATAAAATTATAAATACTATATTAATTTTCAACTGATTATTCATCTGGGAGATTTTTTCAAACTTAAGTTCTTGGTATCTGATACAGGTTTGAAATCCTTTGAAACACCTCGTTTCATGTACATCAGAGCTTACTAAGTGCTGAGCTACTGTGGTTTGTGTTTGCAAATGGCCAGGGCCAATTTCTTAGGAGACTTGGATTCAGTAGGGTCTTCAGCGGTGGGAAACACACAGATTGCATATATGGAAGGGAGGAAGCAGAGAGAAAAGGTAGGCTTGGAGCAAGGCTCATAGGACAGTTTGCTAAGTGGAAGACACACCAGCACAATAAGTGGATTAGGGGCTGCAGGCCCCGGTGGTGGAGACCATGTAAAGTCAGCCTTCTACTTTGTTATAGCATTTTGTTTATAATTAAGATGTTTTAAAAATATTAGTTAGGCATGACTTTGTATTTATTGAGAAAAACATTATTAAAGGAGGTGGGGGCTGGGAAGTGACAATGATGCAGAGCGAGAAGCGAAGAAAACACAGTAAAATAGCCACAGAGGGGCAGCAGAGGGGCAGAAATGAGTTCTGAGAGCCAGTATTTATGATCTCGCCAAGAGCTCTTTCTGCTCAATTTACTTTAAATAAACAGTTCTGTCCAAACATGAATAAGAAAAAGACTATGTTAAACAGCAGAGTATTATTTAATTGAATAGTTTATCCTTCCACATCCAGCAATAGAAATCAGCAGCAATCTACATAAAAAGAGCTACTTATGTTCAGGTAAGTTAGTTCTACTTCCAAAATCTTTGTCTCTCCTCAGTATCCTCCTGCCTCCCAACTAAAATATCACTATCATACTCACAGTTTATATCTCTTTTCTCTCTCAGATACCAGGTAGAAATGAGAAACAGAGATTTATATAAGTGAATTAAACTAGATAGAAGAAGCAGCAATCACATCTTTCTTAAAATGTCTCCTATTTTAATGAGGTCTATGCTGTTGGAGGAAAATGAAGATAGCTTCTATTATTATATGTGTGTGCCTATGTGTATATATATGTATATATCTCTATCTATCTACCTCTATCTCTATAAATAACATAACTTCTGCTCAAATAGTTGGGGAAGGTAGGCAGAAATTTTAGGAATACAGTTTGGTATGGGAATGAGGAGATGGCAGAGCTTCAGAAGATGGGCAGAAGTACATGTAGCCTGTACAGATATGATATGTCACATACCTCATAAACATACCCTGAAGCTAATGTCTCTCCACCTTTCCATGACAAATGTCCCTACTTCTGTAATACATGGGACAGAATGACACTGACCATAGTTAAAGTCTCTCTGGCCTGAGGGTGAGGGAGACCAGTCTCTGAGAAGTGATTAGGATATAAAGTCTGTTTTCTATTTTAAAACTGTTCCTAAAAATCCCATGTTCATTATGATGAGAAACCAGATATGAGTGTTCCTTCACCTCTAACCATGAACCGTCCAACATTTTAATTTCCTAGAATCCAAGATTGTCTTGCAGATATACATTTGCCCCAGACTTCCTTAATTGGAACTAAATTGAACAATATTAAATTAGTAAAGTGTATGTAAAGTCAAGCATGGCCATAATGGAGTAACAGATTTTCTCTTCTACTGTAAACAAGTAGAAAAGGACACACAATTTATGAGAACATTATTTTCAGGCATAAGAGAACAGGCAATGCAGGAGAGACAGAAACCAAATGAAGTGAGCCTTATACTTGCCATGAATTTCTGCCCAAGGCCACTTTCTAGACCAGGAAGGTAGAATGCAGGCAAGAGATGATAATCTAAGTGTAGGATACACATACCAGAGGCTAAGGCAGCTAAAATTTGTGGAGAATAGCATCTTGGAGGTAGAAATTTGTATAGGGATTCCACTCAGTCTTTGGATGAAGGCTAAATTTGGTGTGCAAATGTGAAACTCCATGATGCTAGCTGAAGGGCGCATACCAGGGGCCCAAATAATAGTGTTCACACACAATTGGAAAACTTTTGATTTCTAACTAGGCAGAGAGAAATCTTCCTGAACCTCTGGTGCATACAGAGACACTAAACGAGCGATACCTTGGTAGTAAGATTAAGCTAATCCAAACATAAAGACTACTCTTGAACCAGATGAAATTTAATACTTTTTAAAGAAAGACAACATAGTCTAGTCACTTAGCAATATAACATACAGCGTACTTAGTATCTAATAAAAAGTTATTCGATGTGCAAAGAGGCATGAAAATGTAACCAATGTCTAGGAGAAAGATCAGTTAATGGCAGAATTGATTGAATTAGCAGAAAAGAAATTTAAAAACAATGCTTATAAATGTGTTTATTTATATCAAGGACTTAAAGGAAAGCATGAACTGAATGAGAGAAATGAAAGGTATAAAACAATTATCTTGTACTAAAAAATGTGCTATCTGAAATGAAATATTTAATTGATGGATTTAATAGATTTGGCACTTCAGAAAAAATATTAAAGAACTTGAAAATATAATAATAGAAACTATTGAAAATATAATATCAAAAGAGAAAATGAGTCATAAAATTGAAGACATCCAGTGACAACATCAAGTAATATAACGCATGTGTCATTAGAGTCCTAAAAGGATCTTAGAATGCTTAAAAATTTTCCCAAATAGAGGAGGCAAAATGGACTGTAGTGGAGGACTCTGGGTCCTTTGGTGATGCGTGTGATGTGGTGACATATATCTGGACCATATGATTCTACACCTCTGAAATACATACAGTGTTGTAAACCAATGTTACCTCAACAAACAATTTCCCATATAAATTAATGGAAATTATTTCTTTGATTTATACCATTTCCTCTTATGAAGACTTTATGGGAATGCTCTACTTTCAGACAATGGGGGAAAACTATACAAGAGTTCATGTCTGATACATTTTGCTATCCTCAATTCTATTCTTAAGTAATTGAAGTAGAAGACTTGGAAGTGGATTCCAGCTTAGTTTCCAGTGTTTAAGAAATGCACCATAAAGTGTATTTGTCTCGTTCTGTACAAAGAAGCATATACTACATCATTTGAGTGAATTGCTTATGGAAATTAGTTGGCAAAGAGTTTTCTACTTATCTAAGTATTTTATGTCTATGTAGGAAAGGGTAGAAAAGACCATTTGTTCATCACCCTGTTTTCATGCCAGGCTTCATAAAAACCATTCTGTAAGAATAAGTATTCCTTGGACAAGTAGGCCACAGGATTGTGAGCGTGACCTCAGGGAACAATTGAATAATTTATTGGCTTTGTACAGACCTACTTGCACATATGAACTCCACATTTTAGTGAAAGCAGAAAATGGGTGGAAATTCTATTACCAGCTTTCCTGTCTTTGTCCATGAGAATGATATTTTTAGAAAATCGAAACTGTACCTGAGCAAGCAACATGGCAATGGTTCTTCTCCTGTAGCTTTGCATGTCTGCACCACGTGAAACTGTTTATCTGGAAAATGCCATAATCAGTGCTCCCATCCTCCAGAACTGTCTGGGCTGTGGTGTTATAGTGGCTCTCATAGTACGCCATGCAGATCCCTAGGGGAAAGCCAGAAATGGCAGCCAAAGAAAAGCATTGTTTTTTTGCAAACCTATTCTGTGGGGAGGGCTCTCTTTTACATGTTATGACAATGCTCTGCTTTCAACAAAATTCTGGGAAGGTCAGGGCAGCAGTGCACCTATGGGGTCACACGAAGTACAGGGATGGCACCTTGGAAGCAGCACCCCTAGTCAGTGGCTGACTCTGGGCTAGACTGGGTTAGGTCTGCCCCCACCAATGGCAGCAAGAGTGGCATTGTTTTCTCCTTCTGTTTGTTGCTGGTTCATTAGTACAGGATTCCAGGAATGAGGACATGAGAGTCAGGGAAGAAATAGAGGAACCGCTGAGAGCTGAGGACATGTGAATCCTAGCAACCATGCCTGGTGGAGCAGAACATGGAAAACTGCAATCAAACTGAAGGGAGTTTGGGTGGGAACTTTAATATTTTGGGGGTGGGGTGGTTGGAGGAGGGGGAGCAGAGATTAAGAATAGAAAGAGAACGCGAAAGGAGAAATCTCACAGTTTCCAAGGCTAAATCCCCGGTAGTTGTCCAGGCCAGCTCTTGAAAATATTTTTGCCAGTTTACAGCGAGTGTAGATTTTGGGCTCAGTGACTGTGACTAGGCAGCCGATCAGGACCAAGATGCTGGTAGCACTCATCCCCAGGCCTGTTGGAGGCACAACCTGTCAGAGATTGGGAGACCAGGTCAGACACCCTTGCTTTGTCTTGAGTCCTGAGATTAAATCTATTGCTGATAAGAACTTCAAAATGTGCCATCCACAGTGATGGGTGACCTTGTCACTTTTAATCATTCAGAGCCAGCTTCAGGGCAAAACAAAGTATAGAGAATATACGGTACAGGGAAGGAATGGGTGCAGGCACTTTTCTTAGTACTTTTCAACATGGATATTTTCAAGTAAATGTTATATTCCTGGGATCAGACAAAGACAGAAACTTTCCTTCATGGACAGCCAGATGGGAAATCCATTTCTAGAATTCCCATTTTTGCTCTATGGATAGAAAAAAAGATGAAATACAAAGACTTAAGCATTGCCTATATATATGGAAATTGATACCCCGATTTCAATCAGAGATGAAATATATTTGCATCTGCATTGTTAACTTTAAAGACTTATCGTTTGTGGGCTTATTGAAGGGAGTAGATTTAGCACCTTCTTTTTCTTGCATTCTCTTTTCTTGATACTTTTGAAATGTGGGAGTGTTGCTTCAAAAATATCTGTTGTACAATAAAGGCGATTTTTTTTTTAGTTCCTCCATGGGGAGGTTCTCCTATAAGCCTGGTGTCAATTGATAAGCAAGGGGGGGGGGTTGGAAGATAATGGGTCTCAAAGGAGGAAAGTGTTAATGATGGGAGTAGAGAGGTCATACAGGTCCCTCCCTGAATTGTTTCAAATGATAGGAAGATCAAGAACTCCATTCTTTGCTGGCTACTGGTTTTTCAGAAGTGCTTCCTCTCAAATAATCTGCTTTACCCTCCCTAGAAATTTCTAGGCAGGTACAGAAAATGATACTGATGTTCAAACATAATTTCATCCAGTATCATTTTTTGCACCTGCCTAGAAATTTCTAAAATATTAGTTTCTTCTCTTACCTATAGGCTCCCCAATGGAAAGACAAGGCTAAAAACAGGGCTGAGTATTGAGCAAGGTCAGAGAAGAGACTCACTATGAGGCCTTGAGAAACTAAGCATGCCATTTGGGGTATGGAAAGTATATACTGGTAATAGGACAGATTGGGAAACTAGACCTGCTTTTATAAATAAAGTTTTGTTAGAACATAGATCCACTCAGTAACTTATTGTGTTTGGCTGCTTTTCAGTGTTGAGTAGTTATGTTAGAGGCCAACAGACCACAAAATCTAAAATATTTATTGTCTGGCTCATCATAGAAAATGGCCCTGGTGTACAGCATTGAGATATCGCACACCCTCGCATTGTACCAGTCACTGAGTGGGAGACAAGGTTTTAGTCATAGATTTAACAAATTAAGTTGATTTACATCCTATTCCTTAGAATTTTACAGGTTTCAAACAAATCAAAGCAAATGAAATGAAATCCTATAGCAATGGAAACCCCTGGTGCAGTGTTCTACATCCCTAAATCTAGGGGTTGCCACTGGTGGCTCTTTGGGATGGGCACCTTCACCAGACTAATTTAGGTCTTATTAAAATAGTCAAAGTCCTGTTGCCTGTCTCAAAGGCATTTCACAGGTGATTCTGTGGAAGACACACTACTGTACTTACTCAATCAGCGATTGGCAGCTGGCGTGAGCTTCCTGTGTCCCATAAAGCCATTTCGGATTCTTACAAGGCACAAGTAATCCTGTCCTCAACCAAGAAACTTTCTTTAGAGCCCCAGAGAAGGAAGGATTCTTAACTCTTTTGTTTCCTAGAGATTCTAGAACCCTACTTCTTTGGACTGTAGGCCATAAATCTTGCACTCATGTACTCTAATGCAGTTGATAACTGTATCTTGGGCCTTCCTCCCTCACGTTTCTTCTCAATATCCTTCCTCCCTCTCTTGTTTCTTCTCCTCAATGTCCCTCCTCATCCAAGTGGGATAGGAAGTGGCAGTCTCCAAACTGTCACAAATCCCATGAGTAGAGATGGTTGAGCATGTACCCCAGTAGGTACATAGCAGATAATACATTAACCCATATTTCTGCACTCATATGTTACAAAAGTGATAAACATAGAGAAAACTAAACTTGAAAAGGATGAGATAGCACCACTGCTTTTTTTTTTTTTTAGGAGTATTTTTTTTTTTTAAGAGAGGCATGTTTTATTTATTTGTTTGTTTGTTTGTTTGTTTATACATGCACTGAGTACAGTCAGAAGCGCGGGAGGGTGAGAAAATTCACCAGAGCCAGAGCGGGGAGCAGAGCAGGCAGAAGGACCGAAGTACTCTGCTGAGGGGAGCAGCGGGCGGCAGGAGAGGTCTGCGCACCATGTGGGACCTTCCTCTGGTGGCAGGGGAGCAGCCGGGGATCGAACCGGTGCCGCAGAGGCTGCGGGCAGCCTTGCAACCCAGGGCTCAACCGCTGCGCCACCGGGGAGGCCCTGCTTTTCAACATAATACTGGAAGTCCTAGCCAGAGCAATAAGACAAGAGAAAGACATATAAGGAATCCAAATAGGCAAGGAAGAAGTCAAACTATCACTATTTGTGGATGATATGATAATATACATAGAGAACCCCAAAAACTCCACAGAAAAACTAATTAAACTAATCAATCAGTTTAGTAAAGTAGCAGGATAAAAAAATCAACACACAAAAATCAGTAGCCTTCCTCTACACAAAAAATAAATCTGAAGAAGAAGAAATCAAGAAAACTATTCCTTTTATTATTGAAACAAAAAAAAAAATCAAATACTTGGGAATAAACCTAACAAAACAAGCAAAGGACCTATACAAAGAAAACTATAAAACACTGTTAAAAGAAATAGAAGTAGACACAAAGAAATGGAAAGACATCCTCTGCTCATGGATCAGAAGAATTAACATTATCAAAATGGCCATCCTACCAAAAGCAATCTACAGATTCAATGCTATTCCAATAAAAATTTCAATGTCATTCTTCAAAGAAATAGAAAAAATATTGATAAAATTCATATGAAGCCACCAAAAACCCCGAATAGCCAAAGCTCTCCTGAAAAAAAAAAAGAAGGGAATGGAGGCATCATGCTCCCAGATTTCAAACTATACTACAAAGCCATAATAATAAAAACTGCATGGTATTGGAACCAGAAAAGACACATGGATCAATGGAACTGAATAGAAAACCCAGAAATAAACCCACAGATCTATGGTCAACTAATCTTTGACAAAGGAGCAAAGAATATGCACTGGAGTAAAGAAATTTTGTTCAATAAATGGCGCTGGGAATGAAGCAATAAATGGTGCAAAAGAATGAAGCTTGACTACTACCTCACACCATGCACAAAAACCAACTCAAGGGGCCTCCCCTGTGGCGCAGCGGCTGAGTGCTGGGTTGCGAGGCTGCCACAGCCTCTGCGGCCCCGGTTTGATCCCTGGCTGCTCCCCGACCACCGGAGGAGGGTCCCACATGGTGCACAGACCTCTTCTGCCACCCGCTGCTCCCCTCAGCAGTGTACTTTGGTCCTTCTGCCTGCTCTGCTCCCCACTCTGGCTCTGGTGAATTCTCTCGCCCTCCCGCGCTTCTGACTGCACCCAGTGCTTGTATAAACAAATAAATAAATCTTTAAAAAAAGAAAAAAACAGGGCCTCCCCGGTGGCGCAGCGGTTGAGCGCTGGGTTGCGAAGCTGCCCGCGGCCTCTGCTGCGCCGGTTCGATTCCCGGCTGCTCCCAGGCCACCGGAGGAGGGTCCCACATGGCGTGCAGACCTCTCCTGCCGCCCGCTGCTTCCCTCAGCAGTGTACTTCGGTCCTTCTGCCTGCTCTGCTCCCCGCTCTGGCTCTGGTGAATTCTCTCACCCTCCCGCGCTTCTGACTGTACCCAGTGCATGTATAAACAAAACAAACAAACAAACTAGCAAACAAATAAATAAAGCATGCCTCTATTAAAAAAAAAAAAAAGAAAAAACAACTCAAAATGGATTCAAGGACTAGACATAAGACCTGAAACCATAAAATATATAGAAGGAAATATAGGTGAAACACTACATGACATGCACCTCAAAGAAATCTTTACAGATGCATCACCCAAAGCAGTGATAGTGAAGGCAAAGATATACAGCTGGGACTACATCAAATTAAAGAGCTTCTGCACAGCAAAAGAGACAATAAGCAAAACAAAAAGAAACCCCACCAACTGGGAGAACATTTTTGCATCCAACATTAACAATAAAGGACTGATCACAAAAATCTACAAAGAGCTGATGAGACTCAACAAAAACAAAGAAAATAATCCAGTCAAAAAATGGGCAGAAGAGCTAAAAAGAAACTTCTCCAAAGAGGAAATACAAATGGCCACCAGACATATGAAAAAATGTTCAACATCACTTGCCATCAGGGAAATGCAAATAAAAACTACAATGAGATACCATCTCACACCAGTGAGAATGGCACGTATTAAAAAAACTAGCAACAACAAATGTTGGCGAGGGTGTGGAGAGAAGGGAACTCTTCTGCACTGTTGGTGGGAGTGCAAACTGGTCCAACCACTATGGAAAGCTGTGTGGAGATTCCTCAACCTACTAAAGATAGAGCTTCCATATGATCCAGCAATTCCCCTCCTCGGTATCTACCCAAAGGACACAGAAACATTAATTCCAAAGAGCACCTGCACCCCTATGTTTATAGCAGCACTATTTACAATAGCTAAGCTTTGGAAACAACCCAAATGCCCCAAAATAGATGACTGGATCAAGAAGATGTGGTACATATACACAATGGAATATTACTCAGCATTCAAAAAAGATAACCACATGACATTTGCAGCAACATGGATGGAGCTGGAAGGGATCATGCTCAGCGAAATAACCCAGAAAGAAAAAGGAAAATACCGGATGGCCTCACTCGGCAGGAATCTAGAAAACCTAAATAAGGGACCAGGAAAAAGAATAACTATAAGAAAGCAAAAAATCAAAAACAACAAACAACTATGAACCAGAGACACACTTTGGGGGGGGCGGGGAAAGGAGGGATTGGGGTTAAAATCAGGGGGTTGCAATTGTATGGGGAATATAAAAAAAAATTAAAAAAACAAGGATGAGATAGAAGTGAACATTTAAAAATCTATTAAGAACACAAGATGAGGGTCTCCCCCGTGGCGCAGCGGTTGAGCGCTGGGTTGCGAAGCTGTCCGCAGACTCTGCAGTGCCCGTTTGCTCCCCTGCCGCCGGGTGAGGGTCCCACATGGTGCGCAGACCTCTCCTACCACCCGCTGTTTCCCTCAGCAGTGTACTTCGGTCCTTCTGCCTGCTCTGCTCCCACCTCTGGCTCTGGTGAATCCTCTCACCCTCCCATGCTTCCGACTGTACCCAGTGCTTGTATAAATAAATAAATAAATCTTTAAAAAAAAAAGAACACAAGATGAGACTCCACCATCTCTTTGCTCCACCATCTTATGACCATACCATTTTTGTGATTCCACTATCTTGCTGCCCCACCAGCTTGTGGACCCATAAGTTTGTGACTCTACTGGTTTACCACCCCACCATCTTGTGGCCCCACCATCCTGTGATTCCACTAACTTGTGGCCCTACCATCTTATTGCTCCACCATCTTGTTGCCCCACCCTCTTGTGACTCCACTATCTTATGGCCCCACCATCTTGTTGCTGCACTATGATGAGTCTCTACCATCTTGTGACTCCATCATTTTGTGGCACTACCATCTTGTGACCCAACTATCTTGTGATTCCAAGACTGTGGTCCTTGATTTTAAGACTTAATGTGGAGCTTTGCTAATCTAGAGAGAGTGCTGTTGGTGGAAAGATAGACACATAGATCCATGGGGCACAGTTGAACCCCAGTGATAAATTCAAATATAGGCAGCTGAATTTTTACAAAGGTACAAATGAAATTAATGAAAAGTAAGCCTTTCAACAAGCGGTACTGGAAAAGTTGGCAGTCTAGTTGCAAAACAAGAGAACAAAAACAAACCAACAATAACATGATAAAGATAAGACAAGATATCTTGAATGACATATTTTATATTAAATCATCTCAAATTTATCAATATAAAATATAAAAAACTATAAAATTTTTTCTAGATTTTCACCTAAATTTAGGTGAAAATCTGTACTAGCTTGAATTTGGCAGAGTTTTTAAATATGACACCAAAAGTATCATCCATAAAAGGAAAAAAAATGGATAATTTAGACTTGATTAGAATTAAAAACTTTGGTTTTGAAAGATTCTGTTATGAGAATGAAAAACACAATATTAGAAATATTTACAAATCACCTGTTTAAGGAAGGCTTGGGTCCAGAATATAGAATATAGAAAGGAGTCTTAAAGTTGCACCAATAAGCAAGCACACAAACAACCCAATTAAAAGTAGGTAAATGGGCCTCCCCGGTGGCGCAGCGGTTGAGCTGCCCGCAGCTCTGGGTTGCGAAGCTGCCCGCAGCCTCTGCAGCGCTGGTTCAATCCCTGGCTGCTCCGCAGCCACCGGAGGAGGGTCCCGCAAGGCACGCAAACCTCTCCTGCCACCCGCTGCTCCCCTCAGCAGTGTACTTCGGTCCTTCTGCCTGCTCTGCCACCCGCTCTGGCTCTGGTGAATTCTCTCACCCTCTGACTGTACCCAGTGCATGTATAAATAAATAAATAAATCTTAAAAAAAAAAAGAACTTTAAAGAAAAATAAAAGTAGGTAAATGATCTGAAAGTGTGTTTCGTTAAACAAAATATAAAGATGACAAACAAGCAGTTGTAAACATCATTCACCATTGGGGAAATGTAAATTAAAACCAAATTGAAATACCATCGTATCTATTAGAATGGCTAAAATCAATCAAACAGACAATACCAAATGATGTTGAAGATGCAGGGCAACAAGAAATCTCAATTATCACTGGCGGAATGAAAAACTGTAGTCACTTGGGGTAACAGGTCAGCAGTTTTTACAAAGTTAAACACAGACTTAGCAATCAAACTAATAATCACACTCCAAGATACTTTTCCAAGCAAATCAAAACCTTATGTTCACACAAAAACAAGTTAACCAACATTTATAGCAACATTACTTATAATTAATGAAAACTGCAAGCAAAGAGAAGTCCTTTAACAAGATAATATAAAAATGTATCTATTCAATGGATAATATTTATTCAAATGTAGTATAGTTGCTCAACAGCATAGAAGAAACAAGCCATTGATCCCCACAGCATGAATAAATCTCAAATGCATTTGGCTAAGTGAAAGAAGCAACCCTAAAGACTACATATGATGTGATTCCATTTATATGACATTATGAGAAAAGCAGAACCATGGGGATGGAAACTGGTTGCCAGGGGTTAGGGGAGAGGTTGACTACAAAGGAACTGCACAAGGGAAATTGCAGATCAATGAAGCTATTCTCTATGGTACTGGAGTCATGACTCTATGATTGTCAAAACCTATAGAACCATGCACCACAAAGAATGAACTTTGTTGCATGCAAATTAAAAAAAAAAAACCAAAAAACCAGGATGTTGGGTGATGCCAGGATAGAACGCAGACTGTGACAAAGAAACCTAATTGTATTACAAATGCATGACATAACCTCATTGAATGGGGTTGAGGGAAGAGTTTCTGATCTGGGTAACTAGAAAACAGTGTTTTGTCTAGATATTTAAGTCTAAGGGCAAAAAGATGTGTATATCAACATTATAATTTAGTAAATACCCTTTTGATAGGAGGAAGACTTAGCAGTTCTCAAGCTACATGTTTACTAGGTTTAAACAAATGAGCAATTAAATTATGGATAATGGGAGCTAAACTTCACACTGTCAGAATAAGAAGTTACACATAAGTAAAAGAGGAAGACTGGAATGAACCCAGTGGCCCTGAATTAGAGATTCTCTCTCTCTCTCTCTCTGATCTATCCACCCATCCACCCACCCACCCACAATACACGTATTCATACATAAATGTATACAGACATACCTATATTTATTCCCCTATCTATGCTTGATATCCTTGATGGGTATATCCTTTATATATCAGCAAATAAAACAATATACTTGGCTTCTATCCTCAATAGGAAAAAACAGGTATTTCTTTTTTTTTTTTTTTTTTTTTTTTTTAGAATTCAATGGTTTTTAATATATTCTCAGAGGTACGTAACCAGATGTGTAACCATCACCACAGTCAATTTAGAACACTTTACAATCTCAAAAATAAATGCTGTACCCTTTTTATCACCCCTCCAATTCTCACAAACCACCCAACCTCCCAACTCTAAGCAACCACAAATGCACTTTCTTTCTATAGACTTGCTTCTTCTGGACACTTATGTATATAGGATAATATAATATGTGGTCTTTGTGACTGTCTTCTTTCACTTTGCATGAAGTTTTTTTTTTTTTAAATTAATAAATTTTATTTTTATATTCCCCATACAATTGCAATCCCCCCATTCTGACCCCAATCCCTCCCCTCCCGCCCCCCCCCCCCAAAAAGTGTCTCTGGTTCATAGTTTTTGTTGATTTTGATTTTCACTTTCTTATAGTTATTCATTTTCCTGGTCCCTTATTTAAGTTTTCTAGATCCCTGCTATGAGTGAGACCATCCGGTATTTTTCTTTTTCTTTTTGGCTTATTTCACTGAGCATGATCCCTTCCAACGTCATCCATGTTGCTGCAAATGGCATGTGTTTATCTTTTTTGAATGCTGAGTAATATTCCATGGTATATATGTACCACATCTTCTTGATCCAGTCATCTATTTTTGGGCATTTGGGCTGTTTCCAAAGCTTAGCTATTGTAAACAGTGCTGCTATAAACATAGGGGTGCAGGTGTTCTTTGGAATTGATGTTTCTGTGTCCTTTGGGTAAATACCTAGGAGTGGAATTGCTGGATCCTGTGGAAGCTCTATGTTTAGTAGGTCCAGAAATCTCCACACAGCTCTCCATAGTGGTTGGACCAGTTTGCACTCCCACCAACAGTGCAGAAGAGTTCCTTTTTCTCCACAACCTCGCCAACATTTGTTGTTGCTAGTTTTTTTAATATGTGCCATTCTCACTGCTGTAAGATGGTATCTCATGGTAGTTTTGATTTGCATTTCCCTGATTGCAAGTGATGTTGAACATTTTTTCATATGCCAAAACAGGTATTTCTTAACTGTATCTTCTGAGAGAACCTAGGAAGTGTGACTTTCCACAACCAGGAGTACACTAGCATCCAGATCTTGCTTCAAGTATCATTCTTCAACAAAGGGAATCAGGACTCCTTAGAAAACTGGCTTACTTTAGGATTGGGGCAGGAAAATGTAAGGCAAGTCTGGAGCATCTTTTTAGTGCTAGAAGTTAAGAAAGTGCTCAACAAAAAAGTGAAAACAAAAGGGGGGTGTGTATATCAAAAGAACTGAGAGTCAAATGGAAAGAATTTCATGACTAAAGCTGTGACAAGTTGAGCATCAAGATAAATAACTATATTTATTGGATTTTAACTCAGAGTTGTAATATTTGTAGCTATAAATATCTTTCAGCACACACAAATATAAATGATTGAATAAATAAACATATGGGGAGAAGGTATGAATCTTACCAAAGAATTCTAAGTAATCTATGTAGATAATCTTCCCTCCAGGAAATGGAAGTTAATTGTCCTCCCTTTGAGTAGGGTTTGGATTTAGTGACTTGCTTATAATTTACTTATGGAAAGGGAAAATGGTATCTTTATTGTGGGGCACCCTGGTGAACCCCACATTAATCCATGAAGAAACTTAATCTCATCAGTGAAAGAGTCATGTTATATACCCCCTGATATGCTGTAATGGGAAGGACAGTTCATCTTTGTGACTCTATTTCCCCAAAACCATTACTCAGTCTAATCATGATAAAATAAGTCAAACCCCAAATGAAGGAAGGTATTTTATGAAATACCTGACTGGTACTCTTCAAAGGTGTCCCTCATGAAAAACAAGACTAAGAAATGTTACAGCCTGGAAGAATTTAAGGAGGAATTGTGAGTAGATACAAGGTATTCTGAATTGGGTCCTAGAATAAAAAAGGATAATATTAGACAAACTGGTAAATCCAAACAAAGCCTGTAGTCAATGCTGGCACCTATGGCAGTTTCTTCATTTGACAAAGATGCCAGCATCTGTTGCCAGAGATGCCAGGGCTAGAAGAAGCGCTTTTATTTATTATTCCAAAATGAGTCTAAAAATCAGTTAGTTCACATACTACTGAGAGCTGCTTAGAAAAGTTGAGCAAGTTTTAAATACTTGTGTGATATGGTGATTTATAATAGGAAATATATATTTGGCCTTTGTCCCTATTTCTGGTATAGCTTTCCTAAAACTCTTAGGAATTTCCTAAGTGGTAAGTACGATAAAGGTGCCTTTTATTCAGAACAAATTCCTTTCAACCACATCAGAGTTTATGTTAATGAGATGACTTTTGGAAGCACCTAAGAAAGGAGGGGGGGGTGTTAGAGAGTTGGCACTTAACAATCTTTCCCTACACTTCCAAGGAGGGGAGAGAGCCTGGGAGTTGAGCTCAATTCCCAATGTTGAATGATTTAATTATCGTGCCTATGTAATGAAGCCTTCATAAAAACCCAAAAAGGATGGGGTTTTGGGTTTGGAGAGCTTCTTGGTTGCTTAACATGTGGTGGTGATGGGAGAGAGTTACAAGTGAAGAGTGGGGAGCTCTGATTCCTTCCCATAAACTCACCCTTGCTGTAGGCATCTCTTCCAACTGAGTACACACACACACACACTCACATGTGTGTGTTTATGTATATAGACACAGCTCAATATCACATTATTTTCACAAAATAAGTTTGTAGGACTCCAGTCTAAATTTGCTGGGTGAACACTGGCCACTAAAATTAGAGTCAATAGCCTGGCTTCACAAAGGGAGGACATTTTGATCAAGAGTCTAAGACCGCTACCCACAGTACTTCCTTTGAAATATTAAGGAAGATGGATAGAACAATTAAAAAAATTTTGGTGTATCATTTTCTACCATATGTTTGTTTATTTTGACAGTTTCCTCTGCCATATCTAGGTGTGAAAAGTCATGAGTAGAAGAAACTAGAAAGTTGAGAATGTAAGGTCTTTGTTCAGCCATAGAAAGGATGAAATGCAGCCATTTTCAACAAAATGAAAAGAGTCTGAGAGCATTATGGATGGTAAAGAAGTCAGAATGATAATAACAAATACCGGACAATTTGATCAAAAAACACTTTTAAAACTCAGTGGACATCAATAAACGCTATGAGGACTCTGAGGTAAGAGGCATGGAGGAGGGAAAGAATTATAAGGGATGGTGGTAGGAGGAAAATAAAAAATAGAAAGTCTGGAATCAGATTGCCAGGCTTTGAACTTAGGTCCTGCCAACTACTTATTATTACTTTAGCTTCTTTATCCCCTAGTTGTGTCATCTTAACAAATGGGATCATAATAGTACTTGCTTTGACAGAGCAGCAGTGAAGACCAAAACTGGCAATTATTAATAAATTAATACTATCAGAATAGTATTAGAACTATTCTAATAGTATTAGTTACTAGTATTAGAACTAGTAACAAGAATTTAGTGGCTATTACATAATTTGTAGGAATCACTGCTATGATCTATCATTACCATAGTGAAAAAAGGTGAAGTCTAAGCAAAAACATCTGGCGGGTTTGATAATTATCTTGATGAAGAAATGTGAGGCCATTTAACATAAAGATTCATTCATTGAAAGGCCCTGACATGTTTTCTAGTTAGAGTTCTTAGTCCAGTGCGTTGGGAGGCCTGAAGATCTCCTGTAATTGTATGAAGAGTGATTTATATGCATTTTTTTGAGGATAGACTCTAAATTTGACCCAATCCTCAAAAGAATCTAGAACTTCTCTACACTGCTAAGAACTGCTACTTTAGAGTCTGCTCAAGTGAGGCTAGCCAGGCCTCCCTGGAGCATTCATCTGTCCCTGCTGCAGACATGTGTGAGGACAGGCCGTGGAGCTTTCATTGTCTTATAGGTCACACTAATCTTGCACTGAGTCTTTCTCACTATTTCTATCCCTCGACATTTTTGACACTTGCCAAATGTACAATGAAAGTTCTGCAGTGTTCTCAGACACTCCAAAATCCTTTCGGGCATGGATCAGGACCATAGGATAACATCGATTACTCCAGGAAACACAAATTTACTAAGCTTTGGGGCACCCCAAGAATTTCTTTAGTTGCTTGAGCTCTAACCCTGGGAGAATCTGTGTGTGTTCAGTCCATCCCACCACATTTTTGCTACTTTCTCTCTCACAAATGCCTCCCCATTGGTAGACCTCTTTTTTTTTGTCATCATCTTTGCAAAGCCCAGTTTTCCTCTCCTATGTCAGCATGCCATGCTATAGCCATTTCCAATTATTTTAAAGTCCAAGATAAATGCAGAAAGAACTTGCACTGTGGCTGAACTCTCCTTAACGTCTTGAAAGGAAAATGTCTGTGTGGCATGACTTTTTCCATCATTTAATCCAACTGTGCACTCTCAGAAAAACGAAAAGCAGAAAACTAGCAGGTTTGCAACTGCTGGTTCTGGTCAATGCAAAGTGGTTGTTATGGTGCATCACATAACCAGGGTAGGGGGCACAGGCTACCCCGCCTCTGTATTGGAACGCGTCCCCCTACAGGAGGGCCCCATTTCTGCTGGAATCTGATCATATTGTTGCCATTAAGTGGAAAAGAAGCTTTACAGGAATAATTCTAAGGATCATGATTCCCTTGCTGTCATTTATTTATTATATCTGAGGTTTGCAGTAATTTGTAAGCCTGTGTTTAAAATTCCAGTTAACGTTTATCTTCATTCTCAATACTGGCAGACTCTAGTGTGAGAACGAGATCGTCTGCTGACCTTTTCAGTGTATAATTTAGATTCAGGAAAAATCACAGTAACGAATCTGGATTCTTGAAGTTTATAAATGAATGAGAAACTATTTATAAACAAATAACAAAACCAATCAAAATGAGACTTTTTTTTAACAGGAAGAAACTCTAGGAATGTTGTAATCCAGTGCCTCCTTTTGCAGATCAGAAAACTGAAGCTTGCAAAGTTACCTCATTGCATTTTAATGTGGAGCACAAAGATTGACTCCAAGAAAATCTTCAGTAAGTGCTTGTTGAATGAATAGTTGTGATTAAGTATCTTGCTATAAAAGAGTTTTCCAGTGTTTTGGCACCTGGTCAGAACTTAATAAATATTGAATGAGTAGGATTTATGGAAGTTTAGCTTAAAAATGAATAATAATCAACTACCATTTAATCCAGACATGAACTGTGAAGGGAAACCACTCTCCACACACCAGCCGCTGTCACTGGTGTGGTCAGCCATCATTTTCTTTTCTGAACATAGCAAAGCATAGGGGAATTCTAAGCAAGAACGGCAAATCATTTGTGTTGCCCAATACCCTTTGCAGAAGTTCATTGCAAAGTGTACTTTTGTTCACAGTGGCCAATCTTGATTAAGAGCATTCTGTCCCCATTAGACGTTGCCGTTTCTTTTTTAAAATTAATTAATTTATTTATAGAAGAACTGGGGTGCTGGCCAGAGGTGGTGGTGGGGGTGAGAGGATTCACCAGAGATGGAGTGGGGAACAGAACAGGCAGACTGACGAAATACACTGCTGAGGGGAGCAGCGGGTCAGACAGGAGAGGTCTGCTGCACCGTGTGGGTAGCTCCCTGGCCAGGGATCAAACTCAGGCCATAGTGGTGATAGCACTGAGACTTAACTCCTAGGCCACCAGGAAGGCCCCTAGAAATTGCTTTCTTCCTTCCTCCCTCCCTCACTCACTCCCTCCCTCTCTCTCTTTCTCTTTCTTTCTTTCTTTTCTTTCTTTCTTTCTCTTTCTTTTTTATTTATGTATGCATACAAGAACTGGGATACAGGCCAGAGGTGTGGGGGGTGAGAGGATCCACCTGAGACAGAATGGGGAGCAGAACAGGCAGACTGACTGAAGTACACTGCTGAGGGGAGCAGCGGGCGTGACAGGAGAGGTCTGCTGCCCCATGTGGGTAGCTCCCTGGCCAGCCGGGGGATCGAACTCGTGCTGCAGAGACTGCGGATAACTTCATAGTGTTGTGCTTAACCCCTTGCACTACCAGGGAGGCCCTCTTCCACTATTTCTTAGAACCCTTTGCTCCTCCTGAACCCCTGAGTACTCAGCATGCCAGCCTCCATTTCTCCTCAGAGAGCGGTGGCCAGCAGACTGATTTCATAAGGTACACCCACATAGCCATCTCCTCACTTTATAACTACTCCCCATAAGTACCTGGCACAGGCTTTTACACTTTGTCTTACATATCTTAACATTTGATGAGAAGATAGTGCTGGTTGCAAACCTGGATGGGTTTTCATGGTAGAATTTATGGCATACATGAGGTTGCATAAGAAAAGTCAAGAATCCAAGACTGCATGGAAATTCCATTTGCTAACCCAGATGTGGTAATAATATTTGATATTAACTCAGCCAAGCATTTCATGAATGTTAAAAATCATGGGCACTTCTAGAAGGTTATTATTTCTAATTTCTTTTGGGGATTTGAGGAAACTTTTGCTCCTTTATATTTTTTCCTTTGGTAAGTTGGTTTGAGGAGTATTTAAACCTCCTGTTCCTAGTTCCTATACCATCCCTGCATTTTCCTGGTCATTAGCATTTCCACTAACCAGTGGGAAAGGTAGGAAAGGAGAAACCAAATTGGTCTGTTTTGTTTTTAAGGCAGTTCTTATAAAAGATTTCAAAGGAGGAGACTTTGAAATGATTGCTAACAATGAAGTTTGGGGTTCCTGTGGATTTTAATTGGTTATGCCTTTCCTGTTAGAAAGGATAATCAGATTTCATTTGTTTTTCGTTGTCCAGAACGAGCCACTGGCTTGGGAGATTAATTGAAGATACTTACTAGGGCCAAGGGGTTTTGGCCCTTTATGCTTTAAAGATACGTTCTTTTATAACTAATTGCACATAACTAATAACATAACATGTGCTTTTGTTTATTAAAAATTAGCACAACTTACTTGTTATCCCCTTTAAAATAACACTGTGATATTTTTGCAAAACAATACTTCTCACTTTTGAGGGGGTTTGATGACTCAGGGTTTTGCTTTTCACACCTTTAATTTGTTTGGAAACATACGGGTGTCTGTGGCTGTGTGTATGCACACTCAGTATGAAGCAAATGCTGGGATGCTGAGAAGTTTGCAAGTCAAGTTATTTTGTAGTCTTTGGAAAGCCCGAGACTTTTAAAATGTAAGAATGTTTTGAAATGCTAAATTTATTTGGCTTAAACCATCCAAGGACTAAATTTGTATCAGGCACTCTCCCTCCACCTCTGCAGCCCTGGGTCTTGGAGAGCAACCAGGAGACACATGTGAATCTGCTAGGGAACTAGGCTGGCCCCGGGCTGGGTTTCCATAACCTCAGGGCAAGGTGAGGAAGAGCATGGCCTGGGAATCTGCCCCAGAATATGAAGTGGAAAATCTAATGCTTGGCATCACCCCTACCCCCGAGGAGGAAAACATGCATAGAGAGCAGTCAGTGCCCCAAGGGAATGTTCCTTGCCCTGGAGACAAGGTCCAAGGGTGACTTTATGTTTAAGTATCTAAAATAGAGTCACAAAGTCTTACGCATGGAGGGTGACCTGAATGTTTCTCTTCTTTATATCACAAGTCCAAGCTTGACTTTGTACATCGTGTATGCAAGAAATATTGTTCTGACTTTCCTTATGAGGATTCGGAACATTCAGATACTATTGATAATTATAAAAAGGTATGAATTAGAAGTGATTCCTTAACACACATACTTCTATTTGTGGAAAAAGACATATTAATGTAGTTTGGCTTCATTTGCAGTCCAACTACACGCGTGCGCACACACACATATGTATGTTTGTTGGATTTATAAATTAATTCCCTGCTTGCAGACAAATGTCAAACAACTTAGTGTCAGGAACTGTACTGAGAAACAATGTGGGTAATATTTTTACTTTATTTTGTACCAGCCCTTGTCTTTGTGGAGAAAAAATTCTATTAGCTTTCTTTTATGACTGCCAGCAGGGTATCTTGGAAAGAATAATATCTTAAATAGAGTTTTAAAGGCTGGGGATCCAAGAGTATAAGTAACAGCCGGGAGCTTTGTCAGAACTAACTGCTTCCTTTGCCTCATAAAACTGCTATCTACATCAATCTATGTTTATTTTTCTCCTGCTTTTTAATTTGCTTAATGGACTTCAGCTGAAGACTTTCCTCAATGTCTGAAGAAAGTAAAGTCTAATAAACCCCTGAGGTCTTAGCCGTCATAGTTCAGCACTTTTGGATTGTTTTGTCTGACTTTCATCTTTGCTGCTGCAGAGACTGCGCTCCGAGCACTCTGGACCTAACCCGGAGGAGCAGGGGCCTGGGAGCCATAAACAAGACCAGTCAGGCCAGTCAGCTCTTAGCAATCCTGAGTCTCCTCTTATCTCCTCCCATCTTGTCTGTACAACAGTCTCTGCCAATCAGTCCCCTATCTTCGTAGCGTGTGTGTGCATTTTATCTTTGCTTTTATCTCTCTTACTTTTTCCCACACTTTCTTTGACTTATTCATAAACCAGAAAATGATAGAGCCCAACATTTCAGCCTACCAGGCCAAGTGCTGGAAGAGTTCAGCCTGACGGAAGCCTATTCTCTTGGAAATGAACATTATTCATGTGGGAGAAGAGGAAAAAAATACTGTTTGTTGGAGGATCAGGGGAAGTTAAGTTGAGAGAAGTCAGGTTGTCTGAGGATGGCAAGGCTGAAGGTAGAGAAATCTGAAGTCCTGGAGTCTGATTCTCAGATCACTTTTGTCAGAAACATCTGGCTGACTTGTTAAACCTCCAGGTTACTGGGTTTAAAGACCAGGGCTACCAAATCAGTTGTTTCTTGGTCGGGGCCTAGGAATCTGCATTTTCAGCAAACACTTCAAGTGATTCATTAGAAGGTAGAGAATCATTGGCTAAAAGAATAGAGAGACTTGAAATTCAAGAATTTAAAATGTTCTTTTATTTTTAACTTTCTTTTAATTTTTAAATGAGTTCTTTAAAAGCAACATATTTTAATAGGTGGTCATTTTACATGTCTTATATTTATTGACACATTTGGGCTTCTTTCTACCACCTTGATTTTATTTTGACTTTTTTTTTTGTACTTTCCTGACAATTATTGAATTGATAAAGCTTTTTGGTGGTGGTGGTGGTGTTGGTTGTTTTCGATCTGCCTTTTTCTCCCTTATCTCAGTTTGAATATTATAGCTTGCAATCCTTTATTTCTGGGTTAAATTGGGTAGAAATAACTACAGATGTAGCATTTTCCTCCTGATATCTTTGTCTACCTCTCAGACCACACAGATGCTGTTAACAGGAAAGTAAGCTTTGCATATTTCCATCTTATCTCCCTAGTGCACTCACAGGATTTTAGTTATTGCCATCTGGAATTTCAGGCCTATCTTTTTAAAGACAAAATACCATCAATTATTAATATTTTACTATCAATAGTTAGCTCTATGAACATATTTTACCAATATAGGTCACTTGCTGAGAACTATATATTCCTTAGAAATTCAGAAAGGGTGTGTGCATGGTCAGCATCCTATTTTTATATGAGAGTCGTATTGGATTCTCATGATTGAAAGATCTTTCATCTGGAACAGACTGACAGTTCCTTTCTCCATCTCTTTAGGATATTATACCTCTGTCATCTGGTATCTAGAGTTGGAGAGATGTTCACTGTTACCTATGGGCAAACTGGCTTTAGGATGACTTCTAGAATCTTACCTTCTAGTGTTCTAGTGCTCACTCTCTTATATAATCTCATTTGAACAAAGGTGACTTGCCCCCACCTCCAAAAAAAAAAAAAGAAAGGCAAGGGAGGTGGATTGTCACTGCTAGAAATACATTCTGTCATATCAGACTGCCTTTCTAGCAAACTGGCTGCAGAGCAAGCAACCATGAACCCAATAAATGCCAGGAAACAAACTCTGCTAGCAACTTGAGCAAGTCTAAAAGTGAGTCCTTTCCCAGCTGAGTCTCCAGATGAGAACATAACCCACCTAGATTGTAGCCTCATAGAGAACCCAGTTAAGCTGTGTCCAAACTTCTGACCCACAGAAACTGAGATGAGAAATGTGTGCTGTTTTAATCTGCCAAGTTTGTGTTAATTTTTTATGGAACATAGAAAACTAATACATTATACCAACTATTGCTTATTTGTAGGTAATTTGTCATTCTTCCCTTAGGACTTCTGGAAATTGTCTCTTTTTCTTTGATGTTCTATAGTTTCACTGCAGCATATCTAGGTGTGGTTTTATTTTTCTTTATCCTTTCACACTTGGCATGCACTATATAGATGAGGGTTCTTTTCTCATTAAGTCAGTTGTTCAAAAATTGCCAACCCCCATCTTTATATTCCCAACTTCTGGAATTCACATTGAGTTCATTATGGAGGGTCTTAATCTATCTCCAGATTACCTGACTTCTCTTCCATACTTCACATTTTTCATCTGTCTGTGCTTCACTCTGAATCTCTCAGTGAAATCTTCCAGCTCTGTAATTCTGTAGTTTGACTAATCTAATATTTATTATCCCATTCTATTTAGTATTATATTTCACTTTATGTATTTTTGTTTGAGTTCTAGTCCTTGTCTTTCATAATCTTTCCTGTTTTAAAGTCTAGTATTTCTGTTTTGCTTGTTTCCATAGTATTTTGTTCTTGCTTTAGCTTTCAAGCTCACGCTGAGGAGGATGTGTGTGTGTGTGTGTGTGAGTGTGTGCAGGCATGTGCAGGCATGATTTTTTTTCCTGTCTCTGTGTCGATGCCTCTGTGGATCACTTAATGTTGCCTTCATCCTCCCAGGTCTCTGGTTCAGAACCATTTCTTCTTTTGGTGTGTCCTGTGGGGAAGCCACAGCTCCCTTTCCTGAGTCAGCAAGCACTTGACCACATCAAGACACTATAGTACTTCCTCCCATTGATCAGGCAGTAGCTACTTGTCCTGTAACAGCCCAGCATGAAGTCCCCACCCAAGTGGTGGATACCCATCTTCATTCATGGTTTCAATCTTGAATTCTGCTTAGCTGTGTATCCTGTTCTATTCATGGTCTGCCCATGCAGTCATTCATCATGATTACAATTTTAAAAAATTAATTTATTTTAATCTAATAGCACTGTGTGCTTGGAATACAGACAGAAGATTAAAATGTGCCACCACAACATCTCTTTGGTGGAGATTCCAGGAAGCACAATTATTAAATGTTCTTACTTTCATATTTGGTTAGGATAGAAAATTTTCAGATCAATTGCATGCATCTTAGAATCACTGATCAACTTCTCTGTTGTTTTTAGAGGGAGAACCCACCTTGTTAGGTTATAGTTGGTAGTATTAGAGTTTATTAGATAAGGTATTGAATTATGTTTGGCATATATACGTGTATATATGTGTGTGTATACCTTTAGGAAAAGTCAAATTTAAACTAGTTGTAAGCTAGTACATGCAGGTACTGATTGAATTTCTGGAAATAAAAGTTACAAAAAGCATTTTGAGCCATGGAGCATTACAGGATAGAGTGGACACCAGAGAAAGAATGAGGAGCAGTTGGGAGCATAATAGTGGGAGCAAGACCAAGATTGGTTGGAATTGAATCCCAGCTCCTTTTCCTACTTCTTACACAATCTTGGTCTCTTTGTGCCTTTTTTCCCCATCTGTAACATAGGGAGAATAATGGAACCTTTACAGAGCTGTGGTGAAGATCATGTGAGTCTATTTGTGTGATGTGCTCATGTATTTCTGGTGTGGGTAAGTGCTCAGAGAAGACCAGCATTATTATCAGATCTGCAGCAACTACTGAATTGGTAGTTTTGAAGAGGACAGTTGACTTTTAGATATGTAGGAGGTCGTGTAGCTGTTAAAAATAATCAATTTCTTTGTGACAATAAATTTTATGTGTCAACTTGTCTGGGCCATGGGTGCCCAGATATTTGATCAAATGTTATTCTGGTGTGTTTGTGAGGGTGTTTCTGGATGTTATTAGTGTTTGAATGGGTAGACTGAGTAAAACAGATGGCCAGCTTCAAGGTGGGTGGACTGCATTCAATTGGAGACAGTGACTAGAATAAAAAGATTGAGTAAGAAAACTGGTCCTGCCTGACTGCCTTGAGTTGAAACTGGTTTTTCCCTCTTTAGATGTGAATTGATACATTAGTTTTTTTTTGGGGGGGTCTCCAGCCTGCTAACCTTGGGACTAGAACATATACCATTGGCTCTCCTGGTTCTCAGAATTTCAAACTCTAACTGGAAACATACCATCAGTTTCCCTGGGTCTCCAGTTTGTTAACTGCAAATCCCAAGTTTGGGACTTGCCAGCCTCCATAACTGCATAAGTTAATTCCTTATAACAAATAACAAAGTATATAAATAGCATATTGGTTCTGAGAACCTGACTAATACACTTTATTTTCTGGTGTGTTTTTGTTGAGTGTCTGTGTGTGTGAGTATGTAGGGTGTTGGTTAGGTTGTGTCAAGCATTATCTTTATTCTTGGCTCTTGACTTACTGATGTTAAAAAATATTAACATTAATATCTGCAGGTCTTCTGAAATCTTGTTGCAGACCTGGAGTTCAACCTGATCACAAAGGGTTCATTTTGCTTGTGAATTATTCTCTTCTGTCAATCTCATTTCAGATTTGAAGTATGAAGCAGTGCTGGTCCAAGTCCCTTGGAAACCTGTTTTTTTTTTTATTTTTATTTTTAGTTTTTGTGTAGAAGAACAGGGGTGTAGGCCAGAGGTATGGGGGGTGGGAGTGGTTAGAGGATTCACCAGATATAGAGTGGGGAGCAGAACAGAAGGATTTACTGAAAGACAAAGGGAGCAGGGGAGCAGCGGGTGAGACTAGAGAGGTCTGCTGATCTGTATGTGGGTCAACTCCCACCAGGGATCGAACTCATGCCACAGTGGCTGGCAATAGCTTGATAGCGCTGAGACTTTAACCCCTGTGACACCAGGGAGGAAATAGTGGGTGATAGTGCTGAGACTTAACCCATAGGCCACCAGGGAGGTCTGAAATCCATTCTTGATGCTAGGCCTCCCCTTGTTAGGGGGAAAAGGCGGTCCCAAAGCAAATTCCATACAGGCTTTGTGGACTCCACCCCCACCCCAGGTCAAAGCCAAAGACACTGGGAACTCCAAATCCCATCACCACCAAAGGGAAGGTGGCTGGGACCTGAGGGTGGGGTTAAGCAGCCAGGTGGATACAAAAGGCAGACACGTGGGCTTTGGGGGGCTCTCTCCATTTTTGGGCTCTCAGCCAGCTCGCAGCGTCCGGCCAGCTCTGAGAGTGACTTTGGGTTTCCAGGTCGTCGGATCGGGTAGGACGCATTAAAGACTTTATTTCCCTATTTTCTCCCTGAGTTGTACATTTTCCTTATTTCCTTTCCTCTTGTAAATAAACCTTTTATTAACCTTTTGTGTGTGTCTGTAGTAGAGTATTCATAAGTCCCTTTAAAGCGCGCGGGTGAGGACCCACAGCCAGGAACCCGTTTAATATCGGGGTTGCTCTATAACAATTTGGCGTCCAACGTGATTTAGGACAGAGCCATCCGTGGTTAGTCAGCCCCATGGGGAAATTGGGCTTCCCTATGGCACTGGCTACCATAAGCGCAAATGCGATTTTGGTTTCTCCAGTGTGTTTGTTTCATATAACAGATTTGCTGTTGAAAAACTGGCTTGGGCTTTGTGAAGATTCTGTGTGTTTGTGTGTAATTTGTTTGTAGTGACTTGCTAAGAGATTTTGATTTTGTGGAAATTGTTCTGTGCCAGTTTCACCCTCACACATTATTCTCCTTTTTCTGAATTCTTTCATACCAGTTTCTGGGCACAGTGAGTGCCTTTTAGGCTGTCACGCATTTGTAAAATTCTAAAAGTAAACCTGCCTTCAGGGATATTAAGACTGCTGGGTGACTGTCTCCAGCCCCTTAGGACTGAGGCGTTGCCTCAGTCCTTCCCAACACCAGGTCCTCAGTAAAATGTGGGAGTAAACAAATCCTTCCTCTACTGTAATTATTCAGTTCCACAATAGTTGTTCTTTCCAAAATACTCTTCTGTTTCTCACTGGCTTTTTCACTTTTATTTTACTTTATGCCAATGGTTTTTAACCTTTTTGGGTTGTCTCCTCAGAAGATGATGAAAACCATAGCCCTACAACAATGTATAGTCACACTAAATATGTAAACATGCACTGGGAGTTCACCCTGAAGCCTGACATTGGCCTGCCTAATGAATCTCCACATTAGATGGCTGTCAGCACACTTCTTCTTTGGCAAACCTTGTTCGTTTCTGCATTTCTAAGGAAGCCGGAGTCATTCTACTGCCATTTATTCTCCTACCCAATGGTTTATAAATAAGATTCTGAGGTATCTGTTTCAATCTGTGGAAAATGTTTCATTGCTGATTAAATATCAAGTGAGGAAAGCCAGAAGTAGATTTTCTGAAACTGGAAATATCTTTGTCACATCCTTTCTCAGGGAGCTGCTTACCAACTGAGAGATAAATATACTGAATTTAAGATATCTTCATCATGATTCTACTATTTTCGAGAAAATCTTATACTTCAACTCCCAATACTAAAACCCCATCAAAACACATAAAAGGTTTAGTTCTGTGTCATTGCCTTTGTTTTTTTCCTTCAAAAGGTATTTTTCTTTTGGGCCTCCCTGGTGGCGCAAAGGGTTAAGCACAGCACTGTGAAGCTGTCCACAGCTTCCGCAGCACGAGTTCGATCCCGGATGTCCAGGGAGCAACCCAAATAGCACAGCAGAACTCTCCTGTCTTGCCCGCTGCTCCCCTCAGCAGTGTGTTTCAGTCAGTCTGCCTGTTGTATTCCCCGCTCTGTCTCTGATGAATCCTCTCACCCCCCACACCTCTGGCCTATACCCCAGTTCTTGTATCCATAAATAAATAAATCTTTAAAAAAAGGCATTTTGTTTAGTATTTGATGTTCTCATGTCAATATTTTCTTTTAAATGGGTAGATTTTGATGCATTGCCAGGAATATTATTTTCTTAGATGCATAAAGTCATTTTTTTCCTCAGATGTTTTCTTCCAAATATTTTATAGCACTATGCATTTCTGGAGGGTCTCATTATTTTGAAATACAACTTGAACAAGCTGTTGAGGAATGGTATGTCATCCATGTCTTCTTTGTTGCTCTTTCAGGCTATCCCAGAAAAGTGACAACCATATCTGTGGTAAATGCTGGTACAAAGGGTGGTGGGACCATATTCATCTTCCTGGGTCAGATGTCTCCAAGTTTGTACATAGATAATTATGATTTATCAGACTCTCAAAGACAATGCCATTAGCTGAACAACATAAACTTGGCTCCAGGTGGAATTACTTAATACTTAAATTACTTTATTACTGTCTCATTACCTACTCCTTTCTCTAGGAGCATTCTTATTCTCGCCCCTTCTCCCTCCGGGGAAGTATCCAGCATCCTAATAATGGCTTTGCTGCCCCAGGTTGCCTTGTCCCACAGGGCTCAGCAGAGCCACATTCTTTGACTCTCTGCTTTTGCCTAAGTGGTATTGACATTTGCCCCCTGTCTTTTCCTGAAGGCCTATTCTCTATTCTTCGTGCTCAAGTTTAACTATGGTTCACTAATCTTGGTCCCTCTTCAATAAAGTAGCTGCATTTAAAAATGAGTCTTCTGTGATTTATCCTTGAAGGGAAGACCAGTGTTGTGAATCACACTCCCCAAACGGAGGAGCATAGAAGAGACTTTGATTACAGAAGAACTCAAATTACCTCACAAGTAGAAAGTAGACTACTAATGAGGCTGTTGGTGACATTTCTTAAATACTCACCTTTCTTACCAAAGTTTACTTAGTCTTGATTGGAAGTTGTTTAAGCTATTCTTTTCAGTTCACCTGCAAAGTAAACCAGGTATACAAACACAGAGCCCAGCATTTAAGGATCAAGGAGCTCATGGACAAAATCCCCTCATACTAGAGCAATAGACAGATGCTATCAATATCCCTGCCACAGTGGAACATTCATTTCTAGAATAAAGTAGAATTTTTGTGTCTGAACATATCTAAACTGACGTGTGCTAGCTGGAGATTTCTAGATAGTGGGGAGAAAGAGGGGCAGTACCGGGAAGATGCCATTTATTCCTAATACAGACCTTCTTGTGTGACTCTTGTGTTAGCTTTTTATGAAGATTATTTAGGAAGGAAGACCTATTAAAAATGGCCTCTAACTTATTTTGTAGAAAAAAGGAATATTCATGGAATCATAATTTTTTATATAATCAAAGATACCATGACTCTGTGTACCTTACAGAAAGTTCTAGAAAATTTATAGAGTTCTGCTGAAATTCAAGAGATTTTATAAGCACTTTTTATAAGTCAGTAAAAAGACCCCAGCCCCTGCTTCTCTTATTCTTTCAGGTGGTCTCCTATTTCACTTTGCAATAGAGGTATTTTATTTTGTGGGAACCTGTTATGAAAACCATTGCATCTAATAGGAGTGGAAAGCAACTTGTGTGGGAAATCTCTGATTTCCTGTTTCCTCAATGTTTGTGAGGAAGGGCTTTGTAGTGTTCCCAGGCAGAAAGTCACAATTTGCATTTTAGAAATATAAACAAAACAAGTACCGAAAATGAAGATGGGCCCCAGGACCAGAGGACAAAAACAAGACACACACTCAGACACTCTGAGGGTAAGTCAGGCTAAATACTATATTTGGCTCATTGCAACATTCTGACTAGTGTTTGCTGCTTTGAAAATGGATGATTAGGGAGCCTGGCATGCACATGATTTCATTAATTAACCAACACATGCTCTCCACTCTTGGTTGTTTCAAAGAGACTGGAACAAGTCATCTCATCCTTGTTGCTACTTTGGAGACACTTTGCACATGTTTTTTCAATAAAACTATGACATGTAATTTGCTGGGTCAATAGTGGAGCAGAAAAAACATTTCACTTGGCAAACTAATGTCCAGGGCTCCAGATTGCCTTAGAGGCAAAAAAAGTAAGGGTCCATGCTAATTAGACTACTTGTGCTCTCTAATCACTTTCTTTGTTTTCCTTAATCTGTTGAAAATTTCCCCCTTGTTCTGTTCTCCAGTGTTCCTCTGTGTTCTCCCATTCACAACTGGAATAGTTTTCAAAAGAATATAAATCTCATGTTTATGGTTGCAAAGATGAGCAAGGAAGATTCAACGGGTTGGAGGAAAGAACGGATTATTTCAGTAGTTGTCTTTTAACTTTTTCCTAATTATAAAAGTCATATGTATTTAATGGAAAATATAGAAAAAGAATGTGTAAATAATCAAAGTAAAAAGATGAAACTATTAGTAACAGTTTGCCACATTTCTTTCACACATTAATTCACTTAAGGCAAAAAAAGCGCCCATTAGTATGTGATAAAGACTGATGTGGTTTCAGTCTTCAGTAACAAAAAGGATTATGTGCTGTGTATTCCATCTTGTACTTTGCCTTTTTACTTAATTATATGGCATCAATTTTAGTATATCATTAAATATTCTTCTATAATCTGATAATGGCCACATAGTATTTCATTTTATAGACTTATAATTATTCATTAATTAAAATTCTTTAGTTCGATAGCTAGATTTTAAAACTTTTTTATTTTGACAATATTGAAATGAACATTCCTAAATGTATATTTTATGATATGTTTCTATTATGTGTTTGTTGGTTTGAGATCACAATTGGCTATCCTAAGGGCTTCTTAGCTGTTCAGTAAAAGGGTATGTATCCAGACTATTCAGGTATGGCTGTTTATAAATTAATGGTATTTCTAGATTTTAAGCATCTAATTCCAAATAGCAGTTATTGAAAAATGAAATAAAAATGCTATTCTGGTTAGCAATACTCCCCCGCATTTCATTTTGTGTATAGAGGTTTGCATGTATATTATGTGTTTATGCTTTTTAACATTTGTTGCCACCTCAATTTTTGGGAATGCACTTTTTACCAAGGTATAGAGAAACAGGTTTATGTTACCTTAGACAAATGGGACTTATTTTTTCTTAAATAACCAGGAGAATGGGGGCTGCAGAGGGCTCTTTGTGTCGACACTATGATTTCCGTGATCATCTTGACCTTCTCTCGTGGTCACAAAATGGCTGCTCTAGCTCCAGACTTCACATCCTCCTTCAAGAAGAAGGCAAGAAGCAAAAAGTGGGACAGCCTCTTCCTTTTATTTTATTAATTTATTTTTTTAACATTCTGTGCTTGAACTTTATTTTCTAAATGCAATATTTATTGAGATATAATTTAATATACAATTGAGATACAATTAATATATAAAGAACTGTACTTAGGTAATATGAACAATTTGATGCATTTGGACAGATGCAAGTGCTAGTGATACCTTCACCATAGTCAAGGCAACAGACAAATCCAACAATCACAAACTTTCCTTTTTTTCTCCAGAAGTCTTAGATCCCTGACTGCACAGGCTCAGAAAGCACAGCTAGGACAACACAGACACTGGAAGACAAACATTGATGTCAGCAGTGGCCAATACTCTCTGTGAATTCTTTTGCTTTAAATGAGTCTCTAGTTTTAGTACAGGATGAAGGGTATTTATAGTCTCATTTTTTCAAAGTTCAGACATTGGGCCAGGTGTGGTTCAAACAATGGGGAGCCCACCTCCTGAAGTGCCATACATTCTCAGGCCTGGGAGATTTTCCTCTCATGATATATTCCTGGTGGCTTCCCTGCCCATTCCATCATTTTGATCAATGTGCCAAATTCCTGGGCTTGACACATGTGAAGAGATAATTCACATGATCTCCAGTTTGTTTTTGACTCTGTTTTAAAAAATGCAGTAAAACTTTACAGTATGAGCAGCATGACTCAATGTTGTTTCTGGATTTCAAAATATTGAGGTTAGATGTGCTAATGATTTGCTTTGGAGCTACTTTTACAAGGCAAGTCAGGGCTCTTCTTGCCAGCACATCGGAGAAAGGGACAGCTGAGTGTTCATAGCGTGGCCTTTTCTACTCCAGAGCACAGCATATCTGCAGTTACAGAACCAAAGCATGCAGCAGATAGAGCTGGGAGCAGGCCATAATGTAACAGTTGCCACCTCTAGATCATAAACAAAAACAAAAGCCGGTTCTAAACTCGTCTCATCATTGCAATGCATGTGGAAGCAATGGATTTTACTGGAATCATTTAGATGGGCAGAATTTTCAAAAACATCATTTTGATCAATGTGCCAAATTCCTGGGCTTGACACATGTTAGGAGAAATTGAAATACCTTTTCCACTCTCACACACTAGCTACCCCATGCAACCTGTCGCTCTGTCTCTTATCATCTCCTTTGCCCTGATGGTAGGTAGGTCAAAGAGACTGAACTTGGTTGCTGGGACATAATTTCCTTGTTTTGACAAGCAAAGTCTTGACTTCTCAGTAAGCTTTATTTTGACAAATGCTGTAGCATTTATTTCGTAGTGAGGGACGATTATAGAGGCCCAGAATTCATCATCTCTCTGAAATACAACCTGTTATTTATGGAGAGAGTCTGGACCCTATTGCTGCATTTTTCTTTTCTCCTTTTAAAGGTAGAGAGAGAAGACTTTGCTTCATGCCTTTGAGGTTATTTACTCAACTTGCCTAATGGCTGGCTATTGGCAGTACAGCTCAGCAACACTAATGAAAGTGACTTGTCAGAAGCCTTGGCAAAAAACCCCACTCATCAACTTGAGGCTTTCTGTATGCTCTTAATTGGAAAACTCTTATTTAAATTCCCTCTGATCAGAACTTCTTTGGTGTTCAAGCAGGGGATACTGGGCGAAGGGGGCAGTGCCTAACATGGCACACCTGTGCATCCCTTGTCCTTCTCAGCAAGCAGCTTTTGCTGTCTTACTGATTTGCCTAAGATCTTCTATAAATGCTCCTATGTAAGACGGCTTCTGTGGGATTGAGTAAACTGAATTCTGTGACTTTCTTTGCAACATTTTTTTAATGACCTTGAGTAAGTTGTGTAGAGACACGGTGGGTGACACTCCCTACGCTTGCTGTGTATCCAGGGGTCACATGGTTTCTTAACGAGGCCATTAAATTGACTGACAGAGAGAATGGTATAAAGAAAAACGAGTTGAGCTACATTTATCCCTTAAATCTTTTTTTTAATTGAATATTTAAAAATCCCATGACTCACACAACCCCCTCCTAGTCTGATTCACAGTATCCACAAGATCCCTGCGAACTTCAGGTAGCAAGCCCTGACCTCTCACCTAGGGAGATCTAAAGCATTAAACGCCGCTCCCTGCCCCAGCCTCCCGCCCCTGCTGCCTGGGTTCCCTCATCATCTCCCTGAAAGAAAGAACTGGTAAAGGAAATAAAGTCTGCATGTGCCAGAATTCAACTTGATGTCTATTAGAATCAGTGTCCAAGGAAGGAAATGAAGGTCTTGACAGGGTAACCCATGGAATGTGTTTTAAATGAGGTGTCGCAGAATGAGACTTCCCCAAGTGACATGAGACAGGCGTCTCATCTTTATGGCCTTCAAATTTTCACCTCTAAAATGCAGTAAATTTTGCCTCTCTAGACTCCTTAAGGACATTTGTGCACAAACTAGTCTTCTTTAAAAACTGCTGTTGAGTCTTAATGAGATGACTTCATATTCTCTCTCTTTAGGAGAGGAGCAAACATCACTGGCTTGTTGAAATTTCTGATCTGGAACCTTTTGCATTTAAAGTAATTATCAAGTTACTTGTTCTTTGATAGATGTATTTTTCTCAGATAAAACAATCTTACTCTTGCTTCTGTACCACATATCCCAGTGTTGGGTTAAGAAACCATGTCTGGTGGAGCAGCGGTTGAGCGCTGGGTTGCGAAGCTGCCCGCAGCCTCTGCAGCTGATCCCCGGCCACCAGATGAGGGTCCCACATGGCACACACACCTCTCCTGCCGCGCCCGCTGCTCCCCTCAGCAGTGTGTTTCGTCAGTGTGCCTGCTCTGCTCTCCCCTCTGGCTCTGGTGAATTCTCTCACCCTCCCGCGCTTCTGACTGTACCCAGTGCTTGTATAAAATAAATAAATAAATCTTAAAAAAAAAAAAAAGAAACCATGACTGATATGCAGATTCTGCAGGTCCTCCTCTGAGTATACAAGCATGAGTGCATGTGTCTGTGCACATGCACACACACGCAGAGACACACACAAAGACACACACATATACACACAGACACTGCATAAATTACAAATGGTTCTGATATCCAGAAATAGAATGGCACTGGTGATAGAATGATGGAAAAAATTTATCTGCATATCTAAAGCATACAGCATCCTTTCACAGAGGATTCTTATCACTTCTGACTGTTTTTAATTATTTTTAATTAGATGGCCTAGGGGTGCTGGACTATTCAGGTACTAAAGATCCCATTGTCTCAACACTCACCTAGACTAGCTGATCTGAACTAGGGGATGAGCTTTCAGTCTAGAAAAAATAACTGAGCATTAGAAGCTCTTGGGCCGGGGGCTTTACAGACTAGGTTGGAGAGAGTCACCACACCCCTGCCCCTCCTGTCCTGCCTCTGAGGCTGTCCCCTGAAACCCCCATGCTATCAGCATTCTTGGCAGAGTCTGCCTGGGTGATTAATGAGCTGTAGCTACAGCTATCTTTGACAAAAAACAGTGGGCTGCAGGATTAGGGGGTTGGGCATGGGGATTGTAAAGAGGGCTCATTTTTTAGCTATAAAAACATCCCCCAAGGAAAATTTCTAAGGAAGTCCCCTTCGATGCAGCACAATCTAATTATGTGTATGAGGCTGTTCTGGGATAAAGCATTTTTACCATAGGCTAATTTCGTAGAGAATTTCGAGGCAGGAAAGTGAATTTAGGTCTGGTTGTTGCTGTTCAAGTTTTCCAAAGCAGAATCAGCTTTCTTTGGTAGCCCAGGAGCAGATATGCTGAGACTTGTATAAAGAGCGTACATATACAATTTCAGCAATGGCATCAGAAAGTGTGTAAGAGGAGCAAGGGGGAGTTTGCTTGAAAGAAGTTAATTGTCAGGATTCGTTTGCTATTCAAGTTCTCCTGTTGCTGGCCTGGGCAGTATATAATTTGTTCCAGCACAGAGCTGCTCACTCTCTAATCAGATTGAGGCATGCTTCATTGCTATAGGTGTCCTGGTGAAACCCAATCTGGTTATATTTCACTGCCAACATGAGCGATTACATTAGCCTTTTAATATGTACTTTTGTCCACGAAACCACTGCTATAAAAGTTCTCACATTAGGAACAGGTTGTAAATTATCTGCTGCCTGAGTATTGAAACTCCTGTCATTTCTCCCCAAACCCCACAGCATATCGACTGAGTGACAAGTCCAAGCAGTGTGCTGTGTAGCACATTAGGTCATCCGAGGCTTGGCAGCAGCCATGTCTGTTTCAAATGACAACTCCAGGTGACTTCATACACATCAGTCCAAATTCCGACCCTTCTCCCGACTGCTGGAATGGTCAGCTCTTTGCCATGTGTGCAAGCCAATTTTTCCTCCCTTTCCTCTTGGATCAGTCTTAAAACTTTACAGTTATTCCAGTAATGATTTCCCTCATCCCATAAAGAGAGAGAGAAGAGGGCAGAGCCTGGGTGATGGAACGCATGAGGTCTCCTTCTGGCACGGGCATGGAATTGACGTGTCCAGGACGAACATGCCACTCTCCAGGGAGTCTCGCTGAGGACAGAACAGAGCCAGGAGACACTGACTGGGGCACTCTGTGACCTTTGACTGCACCCAGGAGCCATCTGCCTCTTCTGCAGCAGCAGATGGGCTAATGATCCCCCCAGGATATTTTAGATTCACTTTCAGGATGGAAAAACCAAAGCATCACTTGAGCTCATCTCTGTTGTCTTTTAATCATCTGCCAGATCAATAAACTGTTTCTTGAGACTGGATTCTTCAAGACAGCGTCTGGTATAGATTCTCTGCACGGTAATAAGTATGTTGGCTGAAAACAGCCCAGACTTACAATAGGCTTTCTAGTCCAGCTGGCTGAGGCACCGGGCCAGGCTCCCCACGCGCTCCTGCTTTAGAGATGGGGGCTCTGGGTGAAAGCTCCCGGAGGCAGCACCCCGAGTGTGCCCACACATGAGACATTTTAGATGCTGCTGCCCAGGGAAGTGAGGAAGGCAGGAAGTATCTTCTAGGCAGTGTGCTTGCCATGGAACAGTGAGATACCTTCTTCCACATTCTGAAAACAGGCACCGCTCACACCCCACTGTCCTTATTTGTGAGATGTACCCAGGAGAGCCTGGGGTGCCATTCACCTGAACTTCCTAGACTGAAAGTCCTAAGCCACCAAGTGGGACTATTAAAACCTGTCTCATAGGATGAATGCATGAGCAAAGAGATCATGACAATATGTCACTGGGTTTGGGGAGGCAGAAGATGTCACAGCAAACAGGAAAACCTGTGTCATAAGCCTCTCTGTCAGCTACTTACTTGAAGGGTTGGTGCTCAGCCAGGTGAGGAGGGAAGTCTTACCCCACCCACTTGTCTTAGACCATCCATCTCCCAATTTCCAAATACCGAGAAAATTCGTAGGAATTTCAGCACACTACTGGAATATAGTTAATTCTCGTTCTCTATACAGTGTGAACTGGTGCCCTTTCGAGGATCTAATTACCACAAAAGTTGTAGTACTTGCTGAAAATCCAATTATATAAATCACATGGCCATCACTGAACTCTAAAATAGGTGTCAGAAAGAGCAGTCAGACTTATTTTCTCTAGATAAATTGATGTTGGGTCTATAATTTTCCACATCTGTTCTTTCCAAAACTTTCTAGTATTTCTGCCTTGCTGATTCCAGAAGGATGTGCTTGGTCTGTTTATACAGGGAAACCTGGCTCGGATTTTACCAGTCACCATCACTTGACTCTCCTGGCTCACCTGCTGATGAGTTGTAAAGTCCTCAAGTGAGAAAAAGCATACCTGTGAAAGGTGAGGCCAGTGTGCAGAAAGGAAAGGCCTACGGTGAATGATGCTTTGGTCGCAAAAGCCAGAAACCAGAAAGTTCAGGATGAAAAAGGCCTTCAAGCTCCCCTTGTCCATGTGCTGGCACGCACAGGTAAAGAAAGGGCGTCCCATCCATCGGGCATTAGGAAGTGTGCTGGACTGGATGTAAGAAGATACAGGTGTTCTTGTTTTTTAGAGATTCACACCCAACACTTTGGGATGAGATCATAGGATGTCTGTAAAATTTCTTCAGAAAAATGAAACTAGCTGAAGCCAATCTGGAGGGATGTTAACAATGACAGAGCCAGTTGATGGGCACAGAGAGTGCCATCTATCCTTGCCACAGTTCTTACCTTGGAAAAATTCATAGTGAAAGGATGCAACAGACCCAGATCCCACGCGGATGCCGACACTCATTGGCACGTGCTGCACAGTCAGTCCCTTGTCTTCTTTAATTATAGAATCAGAAATTAACTCTCATGATTGTTCTTGGGATATAATGAAGAGATAAATTAAATCCCTTGTAAGGGCTAAGGCTCTACACAATGCAAGCTGGTTACTGATGAAGGGAAAAGAGAGATTAATCAGATACCTGACGTGACAGCCAAGACAGGGTTGAACTTAGCATCGCTTGGCTCCACCCTCTAATTCGCTTCCTCATCGCCCCCCAGGTGTGATTTGGGGTCCCCGCCTCCACAGGCAGGTATAGTCCTGTCTGGGGCGTGGTGACACAGAAGAGGTTATTTCTGGGTTCCATTGCATGGTGTTACTGGTGTGGAAGAAAGGGCTGGGAGAAAGCTTGTGGTAGGTTGGCAGGATGACAAAGATGCTCTTTTATTTCACTGCTGTTCCCTGGACCCTGTTGCTGGCGATGCACGCGCTATTTCCAGCACGGACCACAAACACTTGATGAGGACAGGAGTGGTGATGAAGCCTCCTTCCTCACCTCCTCTGGGCATGATGCTGGCTGACGCCCACACGCACTGCTTTTGCATGACTGGACGTGGTCTTTGCGTGTGTCCGGCACTGCTGTGGTGTGCAGTGAGAGGACACACGCTCCCACTCAGCACCTGTTCCACGTGGGCAGGTCGGGCTGAAAATCCTAATCCATAAAACAGATTAATCCCTGTCTTTTAGATGTTTTGTGAATCAAGTGAGCTCATGAGTATCTCGTTTATGATGTGCTTGGTGTCACAGCAACCGGAAAAGTCTCAGCTCCGTAAACCTTTTCAAGGCCATTTGCAAGGGTGGATGTTGTCAGGTTTCGAGGACAGGAAAGATCCCACCCATTCTCCTTAGAGCATTCTTCTCCCAATTACAGATACACGGCACCTTTATTTATTTAATTATTTAGATTTATTTATTTATGCATACGAAAATTGGTGTATAGGCCAGAAGTACAGGGAGTGAGAGGATTCACCAGAGACAGAGTGGGGAGCAGAACAGGCAGGCTGACTGAAATACACTGCTGAGGGGAGCAACGGGTGAGGCAGGAGAGGTCTGCTGCGCCATGTGTGTTGCTCCCTGGCTGGGGATCGAACTCGTGCTGCAGAGGCTGCGGACAGCTTCACAGAGCTGTGCCTAACCCCTTGCACCACCAGGGAGGCCCCAATCCACGGAACCTTTATAGGCACTTTTTCTCTCCATCACCATCCCACCTCTCAACTCCTTTCAACATCTACCTGTGGCTAACTATCCAGTGGAGACAGACCTACTGGCATCATCTCCACCTTGAGAAGGGACACTTTCACTTCAATGGGAACATAACTTAGCCTCCATGTGAAGTGACATTTCAGACCTGTGTGGGATGCAGGGGGTGAGGATGTGACGAGTTTCCAGCACAGGGCACGTGGCAGGGTCAGGTCAAATTTGTTGAATGCTGGATCTGACAAACAGGCACCCCCCAACACAAGTTGAATTGTCCCTTGACGGCTTTTGCATTTTTTTTCCTTGCCTTTCTGGCACAGATTGGAAGCAACGTCTGTACTCTATGCTATGCTAATCTCTTCATTTTTGAAGCAAGGTAGGAAGGATTTCTCTCGATGAAACATCCCTACAGCCATGGAGAGAAACTCAAAGACGTTGCTGCCGAATGACTTTGCAAATTAAGGCCGCAGCATTGAAATAAGGAAAGCAGGGGATTAAATACATGGGTCCCCCTGACTTTCTGTCCTGGGAGTCGTCACACACCGGCATTTGAAAAACAGATTCCCTTTTGCTTCCGGCCTCTTTGCTGACCTATTTGGGGTTATATATTTGGACACAGGGATCCTAACGACGTCAGTGGAAACCCTGTGGGCAGGTGGAGGGCACGCATCCCGCGCACACCCACACCCACAGAAGTCTTCAAACAGCAGGGCGGAGCGGGGAGCTTTGCTACAAGAGAGGGCTGGTGTTGTCTGAGCCTGTGGACTGCACGCTTCTGTTTTGATCTTTATTACTGTTTCCTTTCATAGAGCAAATTTGTTTTAAAAAAATAAACCTGAAACATAAATATTTCTATTTAAAAGACATTTAGTTTACAACTTCTAGACTTCTGGAAGATCAGAGAAATGATGGGTAAAGCGGGCTCCCCTGCCTGCTGATCGTGTTGATTATTAAGGGGCGTGGGAGAGAGAGGAGCGATGGCATTTCGGCGCCACATCTGAGCACCCCCTATGCTTTGAATAGCAGCCCATCGAGACTTATGCACATGAATACAGGAAAATATATATTTAGGAATTATCTGGTAACCAATGACCAAATTTCAGTGGTGGCTTTCTCTGTGTTTCCCCACCCCCGCGTCTGCCTCTCTGTCGGGTGCTGGCACAGAATCAACTGTTTTCAGGCGAGGCTTTCTGTCTGAGACATGAGGCAAAACTTCTTAGCTTCCTGTACAGCATCCCTTACTTGTTTTTTTTTTTAAACCAAATGTATATTTATATATAAAGCTTTTAGATTAGCTTTAGATTAAATGCATCCAGCTTCTTTGTACCTCAGTTTGCCTTGTCAGTGGGAAAAGCTAAGGCCCTTCCTCAGGAGCCTCAGAACTTCAGATAAATGAGGTTTTTTACTTGATAGTAAAGGCAACATAAAACGGAAAGTATTTATTCCAGGCAAATAAGTTGGAGAGTTTCCTAATTAGATTTGTATTTTGGAAGCACTCTGTGCTCTTTGTATTCTCAAACATGCCACGGGTGGCCTCGCACATGTCTTCTTGAGCTCGATAAATGTGGAGAGATTTCAAGTCCACCCAACCACAGTTACTACAGGTAGGGAACCTGCTAGGGGTTGTGTGCCTCTTTACAATGATTTGTTTAGGAAAGACGGCTCCTGAGATTTCGTCCTGTGACTTCTGCGGGATTGTATCTGGATCCCTCTGGCCGCACTTAGCACATTGTACCAAGCACACTCCTGGGCATGGACCCCATCCCTCCTCGTAGATGATATGATTTTAGGGTGAGATTCATAACAGACTCATTGTTGACTTTTGCCTGAAGAAGTATTTTTTGAAAGAACAGACAATTGTGACATTAAGTGAAATAAGCCATTTTATATTTATGTGCCAAAGACCCCAGTTCTATCTTGAAAACTAGCTGCAGTAGTTACTCCTTTTCCTGTCAGAAACCAACCCCCCATAGTCCCAATTCTTTGTACTCTTTTTTTTTTTTTGTATAGAGGCATGTTTTCTTTATTTCTTTGTTTGTTTGTTTGTTTGTTTGTTTGGTTTATACATGCACTGGGTACAGTCAGAAGCGCGGGAGGGTGAGAGAATTCACCAGAGCCAGAGCGGGGAGCAGAGCAGGCAGAAGGACTGAAGTACACTGCTGAGGGGAGCAGCGGGTGGCAGGAGAGGTCTGCGCGCCATGTGGGACCCTCCTCAGGTGGCAGGGGAGCAGCCGGGGATCGAACCGGCACCGCAGAGACCGCGGGCAGCTTCGCAACCCAGCGCTCAACCGCTGCGCCACCGGGGAGGCCCCCAATTCTTTGTACTCTTATGAGGTGTTCCCGCTACCAGTGATACTTTTTTTCTGAAGCTACATAACCCAGTATAGGGATAGATACAGCAAAGGAAAATACTGGAATGGCTTCAGTCAGAGTTTGAATATTTTCACTGAAGTGATAGATGAGAAAGGCAGAAGAGAAAAGTGATTTTGGGAACAGTTTGTCTACCAGTAATGAGGCAAGCAGACGTTATATTTCTGTATCTAAGACAAGAAGGTGCATAGCAGATTTGTTCATAATAGCCCCAAATTGGAAATAGCCCAAATATCCCTCACCAATAAGATGGATAAATTGTGATGTATTCACACAACAGAATACTGTCCAACACAATAACAAGCCACTGCTCATACACACAACATTGACTGGTCTATAATGCTGAGTGGAAGGAACTGGACACGAAAAGAGCACAACTCTGCGATGAAATCTTCAGAAAGTTCCAGAATAGTCAAAATGTACATTTAGTAATAGTCATCAGGAAAGTATTTTTTTCTGAGGGGCCAGATTTCATGGGAAAGGGGCAGGATGCAGCCCCCCAGGGCTGGAGATGTTCTATACTTTGATCTAGGCGATATCTAGATATGTAGAAAATCATCCAAGTCTACATTTAAAATTTATGTACTACATATATTACAACTCAAATTATAAAAACAAAATTAAAGGAATAAAAATTGCTTTTTATTGAGTGCTTACTGAGTGCCAGGTAAAGTGTTAAGCATACGAGGCTTTAAAAATATCAAATAATTTGCCATGGGTGACAGATTCTCTCAGACTCTGTGAGAGAATCTCGCCTCAAATTGAGCGCTTGCTGATGCCAAATCTCAAACCCCAAGTCTCTGTGTTCCATGGTTCTGGAAAAGTTAATCCTTGGGGGGACTTGGCCCTTTCAGTCTTGGGTCCTTCGAGCTGAGCAGGTGGGCCTGGGAAAGCAACTTTGCCGAAGCCTCTATTTGATAACAATACACCTCTGTTGCCGTATTAGCAGAGCTGTTAAAACATTTCCTTTACTGCTGGTTATGTCAAAGGCCCTGCCAAATCTCAGGGACAGTGGCCCGATTGTTGAAGGAAGGAACTTACTGGAGGAACAGTGAATGGAGTTTTCACTAAGGCGTGGAGGTAAGAACAGAAAACGCATTATTTGTGGTATTCATGTTTGAAGTTCATTCTGGCCGGGTGCTCTTTTGGGGGAAAAAACCCAAAAATGAGGTTTTAGCGCACATTTCCCCTCCATCTACTGTTCTTTCCCTTTGGCGTCATTGTTTCCGTTTTGTCTGTTAAAGGCATGAGGTTGAATTTACACATCTGCTGAGTTATTAATATTTAGTAAATGGACTTTTACTATGTTGATATTTATTAATGAGTCTTCAAATATATGAACCACAAAAAAGAGGAAAAAAGAGAAGAGGGAAACTTACCCCTTGTCTCTGCTTCCTGCCCTGTCCAAAGCACAGGATACTTTCCTGGTCTCTGTGGCTGCTGTCTTGGGCAGTGGAAAATTTCTGTCAAGTTATTCTCATTTAGCAAATTCTGGGAGAGAGATTCCAGCCTAGCTTCCCCCCGAAATAGCACCCCTGATGATTCGCTTATAATTCCAATTGCTGAGCAGACCATTCGCTTATAATTCCAATTTGCTGAGCAGACCATACAGGTACTCATTTCAAGCACTGGAATCTGACTCTATATGCAGGAGACAAGACAACATCGTTATAAAAAACTCAGTCATTTATTAACAGTGTTATCTTGAAGATGGAAACAACCCAAATGCCCAAAAATAGATGACTGGATCAAGAAGATGTGGTACATATACACCATGGAATATTACTCAGCAATCAAAAAAGATAAACTGATGCCATTCACAGCAACGTGGATGGAGCTGGAAGGAATTATGCTCAGTGAAATAAGCCAGAAAGAAAAAGAAAAATATCGGATAGTTTCACTTATAGGAGGAATGTAGAGGAACCAAGTAAGGGATCAGGAAAAAGAAGTAATTATAATAAAGTAAAAATCAAAATCAACAGGCAACTATAGATCAGAAACATTTTGTAGGGGAGGAGGAGGAAGAAGGATCTGGACAGTGTGAGAAGAGCACAAGGGGTGCTTTGGTGCACCGGTGAAACGGTGGTGGGAATTTCATGGGGAAATCATACATTGTACAAATATGAAGAATGATGTAATAAATACATAAAAAAATAAACAAAAACCCCAGTGTTATCTTGGGCACGTCACTCAGCTCCTCTGGGTGTCCTTACGTTCTTTGTCTACCAAGTGGTACAATACCTCAGATGATGTATGAGGATTATACTAGAAAGCTAACTTTCTTAGTAAAGTTCTTTGCACATGGCACTCAGTGATAGTGATTGTTGTGTTGGCTAATTTGTAATAGGATTTGAAAGCCCGAGTTTCCCCTCCCCCAGAAAAGGTGTGATAAGGGCTTCAATGCCAAGTACCTACTTAATGACTTGATTTTCTTTACTGGGTATAAATTGGGGCTGCAAAAGGATAGCCTTCAAGCTCTATGTTCTAAAATTTGCTAGTTTTAAAATTAGAGTCCTACACGGCAATGGGAAACCTCCGTAAACATGAGCAAAATCCGGATTTTCCAAACCCTGAATTGGTTCAAGTCGATCAGAGGTCCTAATCTTCTTTTCAGACAGAAATTCGTGATGCAGAAACAAATGGCAAAGCCCAGTTGCGTTTCCATTACTCAACTCAAGTAAGGCAAGAACTCTGGGGCTGAGAGTGACATTCCTTCCCACTGCAGGTTGGCAATTGTTTCTGCCACAGTCTTTCTTAATCACACTGGACAAGCTTCAGAATCTTTCTCTCTCCAGCCTCCAGGTGGCCCCTGTCAGTTCACCACTTTGGCTTCAGAGATGAGCACTCATTTCTATCTCTGGTTTAGTTCACTGCTCAGGGCCTGCACCCATGTATTTTAATGCTGACATATCATGATTTATTATTTTGTTAATATTTTATTTGATATAATTCTTACATCATTTTTCATCTTTGCACAATGTATGCATTTTCATTTTGATTATATTCCCCATACAATTGCACCCCCCCTTATTTTGACCCTAGTCCTTCCTCTCCACTTTCTCCCCCTCCCCCGTAGTGTGTCTCTGGTTTATAGTTGCTTGTTGATTTTGATTTTTACTTTATATTAATTAGTCTTTTTCCTGGCCCCTTATTTAGGTTTTCTAAATTCCTGCTATGAGTGAGACCATCCGGTATTTTTCTTTTTCTTTCTGACTTATTTTGCTAAGCATGATCCCTTCCAGCTCCATCCATGTTGCTGCAAGCTGCATATCATGATTTAAACAATAAAAATAGTGCAAGCTTTGCTAAATGTGGGCACATATGAATGGTTTTAGAACATGACTGACCAGAATTCGGAATTATGAATATAAACAGAACTCTGCTTAACTTTTCCAGAGCAATTTTCTGCCCTTTCCCCTTTGTCCAGTAGGTGGCACTCCTGAGTGAGGCTTCTTTGCTAAGGGGGTGGATTCCATCCAAACCCAGCTCCTATCTCTGCAGCAGGTGGAAAAATTGGGAAGCTCTGCCTGATGCAGCTGCTTCGTGACCCTGCCATCTGGGTGACATGAGGGCAGGCAGACAAAGAGAAATACAGGGACACTTATTCCAAGAAAGAAGGTGAGGTGGGACTGTGTCCATGGGGAGTGTACTCTTGCTTATTCAAGGACTAAAGCTATGCTTCAAATTCCTGGGGCAATATATTTAGATCATATTAGAAATGACAATATGTAGATAGCTCGGTAACATCAAGGCCATCTAGAACTTTTCCTTCTCCCATTGGTAAGTAATCTTTTCTATCTAGGCCGGATGGCCAGTTTTGTCTAATGCTTTGGGAGGAGCAGTTTAGAATGCACAGGGGACCTTTTCCAACAAGGCTGTGGGTCTTAGACTCACATACTTGTCACGCAGGCTCATGTGGTTTTGCTTGTACAGCAAGGTACCCTCCTGATTTCTTATTTCTGCCATCACTAGCCTTTTCCTTCTACAGGGAAGTGATTTTAGAGACTAATTATTACATACCTGCACCTTCAAGACTGAACTCTTTCAGCTTGTAAATTCATGGAATGCATTTATCTGGTGTGCTTTGTATCACCCTTGCGGGGCATAAACCAACATTTGAAAGAGTTAACCCTGTGTATGTGGAAATCAGACTCACAAACAGATTTTTCAGAAGCTATCATCTTCCAGGGTCCCTGGGAATATATGACTATATGACACCTTACTTTGGATGGCAGTGACAAGGCTGAAAAACCACTGGCATTACAAGGCTACACAACTTGCTCTTGTTTGGCCCCAGTCTAGACCAGAGTTTCTCAACCTCAGTGTTACTGGTGTTTTGAACTGGGTGACCCCTTGTTGTCGGGACTAGCCTCCTGAGCACCCTCCCTGACCTCTCCCCACCAGATGCCAGAGGCACCTCAGCTCCAGGCGTGACAACCCAACATGCCTCCAAACTGTCCCGGAGCTCACGTGAGAGCCACAGGTCTAGGTTAATGTCCTCAGTGAGGGACCCAATGGCTCGTTTTTATCCTGTTCATCAGTACTGGAAGGTCAAGTTCATTTGCTCACAGCGCCTTGCTAGTAGGTTGCTGCTGTGTCTGTTGCCTTGACCGTTTGCTTTTTGGTTTTCCTTCTTCTTTCCTTTTCTCTTTACTGGTTTTCTTCCTGCTTTCTCTCTAGACGATTAATTCAATTTCCAAATATACTGAATTGTCCCCCAAATCGGTCCCATGCACCAGCTTATTTTTTTCTCAGCTTCCCAGACACCACTTCACTGTAACTGGGGAGGCATGGCGGGGGTGGGGGTTCACTAGACTGTGTTTATACAAAGTGGGCTGGGATGGGGGAGTTTAATTTAGTCAAACTCCAGGCTATTTATTGTATAAACGACTTTAGTCAAACAGCAAGTTGTTTTCGAATTCTGTAACTGGGAGGAACCTCTGAGAAAGTCACATCAAGAGCTCATTTTGCAGAGAAAGAAACAGGGCCTCAAGATAATACTGTAACAACGAACACTTAGTGTTACTCACTAGGGGCCAGGCATGTTGTTGAGGGGCTGGTCCAAGCAGTCAGCTGGGGAAGTGGGGAGAGCCACTTCCAAGTTTCTGCAGGCTGTCCCACGCGAGTGTCAGAAAGAAGTACCCCTAATATTTCTGTTCCAGTGGAGGGACCTCCATCTCAGTCATAAACCGGCCTGCCTTCCTCACTAATCCGGCTCCTAGCACATTCAGAAAGAGTCACTAGGCTGCTCAGCCCTGTCCCTTTTCCCCGGGGCACCCTCCTGGGAACGCCAGGGCCTGTTCCTCCCATGGCTGTGCACCTGTGGGTTCAGGTGATGTGGCTACAGCCCCTTCCTCCCCTCCGCCTATGCCTGCGGAGCAGAAGCCAGTGTGACGGATGCATCAACGACCTGGCTCTACTCTCAGTGCGTAATGTGCGAGTCAGTGCGTGTGAGCTCAGCGGCAGCCTGCAAGGCTACTACTTGGCACTTGCAGTTTCTGGAACATTTGGTTGCCAGGCATCTTGATGGTCAGGAGCTAAAGCTGGCAGGAGAACTACTGCTTCAGTGGTTTCTCCCTTCTTTGAATTATTTTTCTTTTCAAAGTAAGTTTTTAAACATAAGTCCTAAATTGTATGCCAAGCCACAGAGTACAATTTAACATTTTGGAGTAGTTATTTTCATTTATTTTTACCTTGTATTCTTTTGTGTGTGATGAGGAGCAGAATGTCTCCAATTCTGTCTTAGCCTCTCCTGACAGATGTGATGAAAAAAGAAATAAGATATATATTTTTAAGATAGTGATCATTTCACCTTACCTTATAAATCAAATTTTAGTGATTTGCCATTTATTTAAAAATTATATAATTTCGAGAGTGCTACTTCACACCTCTTTTTTTTTTAAAGATTTATTTATTCATATAAGAGCTGGGGTGCAGGCCAGAGACAGAGTGGGGATCAGAACAGGCAGACTGACTGAAATACACTGCTGAGGGGAGCAGCGGGAGAGACAGGAGAGGTCTGCTGTGCCATGTGGGTTTATCTCTGGCTGGAGATTGAACTCGAGCTGCAGTGGCTGTGGAGAGCTTCATAGGTTGTGTCTTTTTTTTTTTTTAAACTTACAATTTCTTTTTTTTTTTTTGAAATATTTATTTATTTTTTAATTTTTTTAAGATTTATTTATTTATTTATACAAGCACTGGGTACAGTCAGAAGTGCAGGAGGGTGAGAGAATTCACCAGAGCCAGAGCGGGGAGCAGAGCAGGCAGAAGGACCGAAGGACACTGCTGAGGGGAGCAGCGGGCGGCAGGAGAGGTCTGCGCGCCATGTGGGACCCTCCTCCGGTGGCTGGGGAGCAGCTGGGGATTGTCTTAACCCCTTGCACCACCAGGGAGGCACTTGTGGTGGTAACTTTTGCTGTACAAGCTTTTTAGGTTGCTGTAGTCCCATTTGCTTATTTTTTGCCTTTGCTATCCTTGTTATTGGTGTTGGTTCCCAAATACATCTGTGAGGTTGGTATCCAAGAGAGTACTGCCTATGTTTTCTTCTACATATTTTGTGGTTTCAAGTCTTATATCCGAGACTTTAACATATTTTAAACTCATTTTTGTATATTATATTAAATAATAATGTAGCTTCCCTCCTTCTCTCGCTCCTGCCCATCCTCCTTGCCTTCCTTCCTTCATTTTTTTTCATGTGACTGTCCAGGTTTCCCAGAACCATTTATTGAAGAGACTTTCCTTTTTGTATTGCATGGTTTTGGCTCAAATGTCATAGGTTAACTGTCTATATAAGCATGGGTTAATTTATGGACTCTCAATTTATTACATTTTCCTTTGTGTTTGCTTTGTTCCAATACCATACTATTTTGATTTATTATTGCTTTGTAATATAGTTTGAAATCAGGGAGTGTGATTCCTTCATTTTTCTTCTTTTTTTTTCTCAGGATTGTTTTGGCTAGTTGCCTATGGCCTTTTGTGGTTTTATACGGATTTTATAATTGTTTATTCTATTTCCTTGAAAAATACCATGGGGGCCTCCCCTGGTGGCACAGCGGTTGAGTGCTGGGCTGTGAAGCTGCCTTTAGCCTCTGCAGCACCCGTTCGATCCCCGGCCACTGGCGAGGGTCCCACATGGCACGACAGACCCTTCCTGCTGCGCCAGCTGCTTCCCTCAGCAGTGTATTTCGTCACTCTGCCTGTTCTGTTTCCTGCTCTGGCTCTGGTGAATTCTTTCACCCTCCTGCGCTTCTGACTGTACCCAGTGCTTGTATGAATAAATAAATTAATCTTTAAAAAAAAAAAAAGAAAAATACCCCTGGGATTTTGATAGGGATTGCATTTGAATCTGCAAATTGCTTTAAGTAATATGGTCATTTAATGATGTTTATTCTTCCAATTCATGAATGCGGTATACTGTTTCATTTATTTTAACAATGTCTTGCAGTTTTCAATGTATGTATCTTTTATCCCCTTTATTAAGTTTACTCTGTGATGTTTTGTCTTTTTTGATGTGATTATAAACAGCATCATTTTCTTAAATTCTCTTTCCTCTAACTATATGTAAACTTAATGTTTGCATATAGAAAAGCCACAGATTCTTTTGTATTAATTTGTAGCCAACCATTTTACTGTATTTATTTTTAGTATTTTTTTGTGAAATATTAAGATTTGCTATGTATATTACCATATAATCTAGAAATAGTGATAGCTTTACTTCTTTTCCAATTTGAATTCCTTTAATATCTTTTTTTTGCTTAATTGTTCTGGCTAGGACTTCCATAACTATGTTGAACAGTAGGGATGAGAATGGTATCCTTGTCTTGTTCCTGATCTCAGGGAAAAAGATTTAAGTTTTTCACCAGTGAGTTTGATGTTAGCTGTGAGTTAGTCATATTTGGCCTTTATTATGTCAAAGCATGATCTTCTTAAGAGCTTTGTTCATAATCCATGTTGAATCTTGTCAAATGTTTTTTCAGAATCTATTGGTATGATTATGTAATATCTTCCCCTTTGCTGTTGTTGTGAATTACATTTATTGATTTATGTGTATTGAGCCATCCTTACATCCCTTGTGCGAGTCCCACTTGGTCAAGATATATGATTTTCCTAATGTATGGCTGGATTCACTTTGCCAAGATTTTATCAACCTTTAAATAAATTCCAGTGAGATGAGGTGAGATGACAACAAATACTCTAAAAAGAGCAGGGCCTGGTTAGAAATATTTCTTTATCAGGAAGAGCTGGAAAACTTTTAGAGTTTGACAGTTTAACTAAAAGTGTAGGCGCTCCTGACAAGGGACTGGGAGTATGATCTCTATAACTTCATGGTTCATAGCCTGGCCCTGAAGTTCAGGCAGACTTGATTCTGATTCTGATACTGTCAAACAGTGACTGTATAACCTTGAATGAGTTGCTTATAATGTCATCAGTAAAACTGAAGAACAATACCCAATACGGTTGTATGATCAATTGAAACATATCTTTACTTTTTAAAAAAGATTTATTTATTTATGCATACAAGAGCTGGGGTACAGGCCAGAGATGCGGGGGGTGAGAGGATTCACCAGAGACAGAGCGGGGAACAGATCAGGCAGACTGATGAAACACACTGCTGAAACACACTGCTGAGAGGAGCAGCGGGCGAAACAGGAGAGGTCTGCTGCACCATGTGGGTTTCTCCCTGGTGGGCTGGGGATTGAACTCGTGCTGCTGAGGCTGTGGATTGCTTTACAGTGCGGTGCTTTAACCCCTTGTGCCACCAGGGAGGCCCTGAAACATATCTTTAAGGCAATCAAAATTGTGTCTGGCAAAACTGCCTAATTAAAAAAAAAAGAAAAAACTGCCTAATGAATGGAAACTGTTTTTATTTATTTATTTTTAAAGATTTATTTATTTATGCACACGAGAGCTGGGGTACAGGCCAGAGGTGCGGGGCGGGGGGGTGAGAGGATTCATCAGAGACAGAGTGGGAAGTAGAACAGGCAGATCTACTGAAATACACTGCTGAGGGGAGCAGCAGGCGAGTCAGGAGAGGCCTGCTGTGCCATGTGAGATGCTCCCTGGCTGGCTGGGGAATTGAACTTGTGCTGCAGAAGCTGCGAACAGCTTCATAGGTTGTGTCTTAACCCTTTGCGCCACCAGGGAGGCTCCGGAAATGGTTTTTATTATTACAGATTGGAGAATCTACTAACTTCTTGGTGCAGCACCCTGCAGTCTAGAGTGTCCAGGATTTTAATTAGCATAAGCTGTTCCAGGCAGTTCCTTATGATATTCCATTTTTCACAAGGTACTTTCAAATGTGCATTATAGTCATCTCCTTAGAAGTGACTGAGTGAGGCGCAGCAGACCTCTCCTCTCTTGCCTGCTGCTCCCCTCAGCAGTGTATTTCAGTCAGTCTGCCTGTTTTGCTCCCCACTCTCTTTCTGGTGAATCCTCACTCCCTACACCTCTGGCCTGTACCTCAGTTCTTGAATGCATAAATAGATAAATCTTTAAAAAAAAGTGACTGAGTGAGAGAATTACATAGCCCATGGGAAACCAAATTCAAACCGAAAAGAACTGGCTTTCCAACCTAACAACACATCAAACTTCTAACCCTTTTGGTGGTTAGTATGGAGGGAAGGGACCTGAAACTCATCTTGGTCTTCCTGGAGTCTCAAGTCTTCCTGCACAACTGAAATAATTGCTTTTGTGTCTTGATTATTAAAATATCACAAGGGGCCCTTCAGAGAATTAAAAAGAAGAGGTCACTGGGGTTGGAGAAACAGGGAGAGGAGAGAAAAGACATAAATGTGTCTTACCAACATGTCTTTCCCAGGCAGCCAGAAGATTTGTTTGAGCCATGAAATAATATTTATCCTGCATGCCACTGACCAAGTTCAGCTGCCTTTGATCTATTTCTCCACTGGAGATTTCCTTCTTTCTTTTTTTTTTTTTAATTTTAATTTCTTCTGCCTAGAGGGTAACAAACAAGTAGTGAACTTGGTAGTGAATTCAGAAGGAATTCAAAAGATTAAATATGCCCACAGGATGCAAAATCACTATCCTGACCCCAGGTACCCCTCTGAGGAATCACATCTACCATGTGCACAGTAGCATAGCATTTCATTGGGATCCTGTGAGCGTCCTTCTGGGCCAGGATCATCTTGTATTAAACACATTAGAATAATCTAAACCCAAATTGTGATTATATTATTTAAACATTTTAATCTATTTCAAGCGGATATATTTAAAGTATTTATATTTTCATATATTCAATAAGAACGTTAATAGCAATAACATTGATGATATGTGTAGTTCATGATAATGTGATAATATTATTTTGCTTTTTTTTGTATTTAATCTTTGAAGTCCAGTGTGTATTTGACCCCTAGAACGTGTTGCAAGTGGCTAATGGCCCCCATATTGGATGGATGGTGCAGTTGTAGATGAATAAACGGAGAGTTGGAGATTAAATTACTTATTTTCCTGACATCACACAGCTAGTACTTTTCAGAGAACATTCCAACAGGTCAGTCTGACACATGGGCACAAGCAGATAATAACTGTACTTTATTTTTAGGCTCCTTCAGAAGTATTCCTTATCTCAAGAAGGTGTTTTTGTTTCTCAGCTTCCTAAACGTGTTTCTAGATATTTTGGACATGGGAAAGTGGTATAGATAGGGACCGAAATAAATGAGATTTTTCAGTCAGTAACCATGGTGATGGCCCCTGGAATGTCCCGGTCCACTTATCTAAAGCACCAAATGCCCTGCTGGATTAAGAGTAGCAAATGAAATTCACTTTCAAAGCACACCCAATATACTGTTTGAAAGGTACAAGACCTGCAGAAACAGCAACACGTTCCTTGAAATAGGCAGGCACAGAAAGCATTAACAAGCTTTGTAAGAAGTTGTCAAGGTTGAGGAATAAGATACAGATGTAAACAGACCCAGCTTTTATGTTATTTATTCTATTGATGCTATTTATTTGCTATTTGTTCTGGAAAGTCCTAGAGAAGCACCCTCCTATCCATGACCCTCCCATTCATTGGCCAGAATTTGGGAAAGACCCCTGGTTCTCCTGGGTCTCACTGAAAATGGTAGTGGAGCCAGAACCTGTTGTCTTATTATTGCTCTTAGAGACTCAGTGTGAGCTTGAAAAAACAACTCTCATACTTTGTGCTCAGTTTATTTCACTGAAAAATGGGTCTAGCAAGTCTACCTCATAGAATGGATGTAAGGAATAATAAGAGAAAAAATCCAAATCACTTGAAAGGATCTAAATCACCTGGCAAAAGAGGAGGCACAGAAAAAAGTTTATTATCATTCTCATTACATTATGGTGATTTTTACTGTCACTACAACTAACATCATATCTATTATAGTTGTCAACAGTATTATTGCATGCCTACTTTGTATCAGATGCAGCAAAATTCCTGGCATATAGCAAATTCTTAAAACCATTTCGCCCGTAAGACTGCCAGGGTCTGGGATGTAAACAAGTGGATCAAGAGCCTCCATCTTCACCTTCAACTTGAAGTTTCTCTCTGGAATTAAAACAAGGTCCCTGTCAAACACTTTCCTGGCAGTAAAATTTTGGTGGGAGGAGCAACATGCTAGCTCACTGCACCATTGCTCAGCTCCCGGACCACCCTAATTTCAGGTCTCCATTGCCAATGGCTACATGGAAATCCTCAGGACTGCATTGCCTGGGCATCCTCATAAATTCCGTTGCATTTGCCTAGATATAGGAGATCCCCTCTCCTGCCAGCTCAGCTAAACAAAGTTGGACTTTTTTCCAAAAGAATTTGACTAGAAAAACAAGTTTAATGGGCCTGAGAGAAGGTTTACCCCCTGCTCTATCTTAATTACACATGGCTGAGTAACATGTTACCTTCAAACTTAGAGTCTTCACACAAAAACCTGATATCTCATAGATTCTAAAGCTCAGGAATCCAGGTGTGGTTTAGCTGCACCTCTGCAGGTGCAGTCATCTCAAAACTCAGCTGGAAAGGTCTGCTTCTGGTTCATTTCCTTGTGGGTTGATGGCTGGTGTCCATCAGGTCTTTGTCATTTGGGCTTCTTCACAGGCCAACTCCGAACACTTGGACAGAGTGAGACAGGGGGCAGATGTTTATTCCCTGTCTGAGTCTATTCCAATGGTTGTTTGTACAATACCATCCACCAGGCAGCTTATTAACAACAGACATTTATTTCTCACAGTTTTAGAGGCTGAGAAGTCCAAGGTCAAGGCCCTGGTAGATTCAGCATCTCGTGAGCACCTGCTCCCTCATGGACGGCTATTTCTCATTATTGTCTCACTTGGTGGAAGGGACAAGGGCACTCTCTCATGCCTCATGTATAAGGGCACGAACCCATTCATGAAGGCATAGCCTAATCACCTCCCAAGGACCCCACTTCTAAACATCATCACATTGGACACAATGGACACAAAGGATTAAACAGATGAATTTGGGGGGAACACAATCATTTAGTCCATATCATAACCCAAAAAAAAAATCACAGATGTACAATCTGTCACTTTTGCCATAGTTTATTGAATAGGAGCAAGTCATGAGGTCTGGTTGTCACACACTGGGAAGAGATAACAGGACGGGAGGACCCAGAAGGGCCCAGGGGGGCTCACAGTAACTGCCAGCCACATGGACACAAGGATGTTTTCTTTTTTTTTTTTAAAAGAGGGGGGAGAAACTACTTTTTTTTTTTTTAAAAATTTATTTATTTATTTATACAAGCACTGGGTACAGTCAGAAGTGCGGGAGGGTGAGAGAATTCACCAGAACCAGAGCGGGGAGCAGAGCAGGCAGAAGGACCAAAGTACACTGCTGAGGGGAGCAGCGGGTGGCAGGAGAGGTCTGCGCGCCATGTGGGACCCTCCTCCGGTGCCCAGGGAGCAGCCAGGGATCGAACCGGCGCTGCAGAGGCTGCGGGCAGCATCGCAACCCAGCGCCCAACCGCTGCGCCACCGGGGAGGCCCAAGGATGTTTTCTTGATAAGCAGGGCAGGGCCTTTTGTTCATCCCTGCAGAAGGAAACATGCAGAATTTAGGAGGAATAAGAGAGAGCAGCGAGAATGGAGGTTGGTGGTATAGATTCCGCCTTTCACCCAGGCAGGCATGAGGACCAGCGACTAAAGGAACTGTTCGAGAAACTTTTTTTTAAAGATTTATTTATTTATGCATACAAGAACTGGGGTACAGGCCAGAGGTGCTGGGGATGAGGGGATTCACCAGAGAGAGTGGGGAGCAGAATAGGTGGATTGACTGAAATGCACTGCTGAGGGGAGCAGTGGGCAAGACAGGAGAGATCTGCTGTGCCATGTGGGTTGACTCCCTGGCTGGGGATTGAACTCGTACTGCAGTAGTTGTGGATCGCTTCATAGTGCTGATGCTTAACCCCTTGCCCTAGGGAGGCCCCCTGTTTGAGAACCTTTTGTAGACACTGAACTTCAGCCTATTAGAGCCTATTAGCTCTGGTGACAAAATGTAGCAAGTCATTGGAAAGTGAGGCTCTGGAATTTCTGCCCCTAAGTAAGGGATCCTCCTAGTGACAATGGTGAAGCTTTCTCCAGCGAGCATCAACCATCAGGAGCCAAGCCAAGAAAGCAAAAATGAAGCCAAAGGCACCACCCATTAAGAACCTGACATACCGTGAAAGAGACACCCCAGAGACAAGTGGGGAGACTTGAGATGAGGTCTGACATTGCAGTGTGGAGTGTTGATACACTGTGGTATCAGTTATACCCCTGGGGTGGCCAAGATGCCAGTGAGTTGATTTCCGGAGTAGGAAGGACCCAAGGAGGTCCTCCCAGCAAGAGTAAGTAAGCAAAAAATCCTTGCTTCAGGTTTGCATTCAGGCCTGAGCCTTTTGCTGACTCTTGGCCTAGTAATTTGTTCCCCTCCTTCTTGGCATTGATGCTGGTGGAGTCAGCAATATAAAGGTGTGTTAAAAAAAAAAAAGGTGAAACAAAATTCAAGGGGAAATACCAAGAAAGTTGTAACATGCTTCCTACAATCTCTGAAACTTAGTCTAAAGTGATCTTGGGTAGTGTATCTTAATGGTCACATAAACCCATAAATCCTTTTTTTTATTTTCTCAGTCATGTTTTAGGTTTAAGACTGGACCCAGTTACTAAGATGCCAAGTTATCAACATTACTTAAGTGGGCCGAGAATCTTCCTTCACTGAGAGAGTCTGGGGAAGTAGCACATGTAGCTGAAAGACTGTGTGTTTGGTGTTAGGTAAATCTGCTTTCAAATCCTCACTCTGCTTTTAACCATGGTTCTTGGGGCAAATTACTTAATGCCTCTCAGACTCAGCTCCTTGAGTCTAACTATCCAATAGAGTGAATGAGAAGCATTGTAATGTAGTTAATGGTCACAAGCTGAATGTTTGGGTTTAGACTGGTGTTCAGTTCTGCTTCCATAATCATTAGCTGTGTGACTTCTAAGCGCTAGTTTTATTCCCTGTTAAATGGGCACAATTGTCCTGATCGCATAGGATTGTAGCTGGACTCAAGAGTCATGTTTGTAAAGCACAGCCCAGGCACATAGTAGATGCTCAGTAGGTGCTAGCTTTGACCAACACTAGTAATGCATTATACACATAGAAAGTGAGCGTGGAACTTAATACTTTCCCCCAGCTCCTGGCCATGCTTTACTCCATTGTGACCAGCATGTGTGGCTCCAGGTCCAGCCAAGGGTCACCTAGCCCATCCTTTATTTCATCCTTGGGTGTTCTTCCCCTTTCTCACCATAACTAAGAGCTGGCCCGTTGCTATTTCCTAGAAAGGTCAGTTTATCCTGTAGGCAACAGCTTTGTGTTTTCGTTAAAGGTCTCTTTGGCCTGGAAGGTTGAAATACTACTCTCTCCATCCCATTAAGGTGATTGGAAGCAAAGGCTCTTAGAATTTACACACCTGGGAACAATTGACACCCATGGTGATCGACACACTTGAGGAAAGCAGAGCCTTGGGAATGAGCAGTTTGTCCATTGTTGGGGTGAATTGTTGTATCCAGATTTAGTAAGCAACTGCTTCCTGCCGACTGAGAAGTCTTAGGGAGTTGTGTCATGCTACTGTTGTTAAAACAAAACCCAAACCAAAGAGAACTTGTTATGGAGTCTAAGTAGGAGTAGCCCAAATCATTTATTTATTATAAAATAACTAGTCCCACATGCTAAGAATTACATTTAAGATTCCGAAATTACGCAAGACCTAGTGATATATCTTCTTTATTATCAACAACAGTGGAAGGTTTCTTATTTGAATCAAGCTTTGTTTTATTTTGAAAGTGCTGTCTCGCATGCACAGAACATGTACGCCAGTAAACCCGGTGATGTCTCCCCTCACAGAGAGGGTTTGTTCTTGAGTTTATTGGGAGTCAGCAACAGCACCAATGGGTGAGGCCAAGAACAGAGGGGGTGCAGGTCAACCTGTCCAGTAGAGGTTCTTAGGACCCCAGCCTCAAGTGGAATTCAGCTTTTCAAGGAAAGTTCTGGATTGGGCATTGATTTCGTGGTGTGACACTTTTGACATTAACAAAAGCTAGTTCATTGCATCCACACTGGTTTTGAGTCAAAGACAATGGCCCTTCCCATGGGGAACCCACTGGCACTAGTGACCTCAGTACTGGGTGTGCTATTCTGCATGTCAGTGGCTTGGTGTCGTTGATAACTGATGGAAAGTTGTGAGTCAGCAGGTTCATGGGAAGGCTCTCATGTCTCTTGCATTCTTTTTGGGGGCTTAGGAGCATGCCCTGTCTTGGCCCTTGCAAAGTTGTAGGTATCAAAATTCAATGTTTCATTTTCCCAAGTGAGAAATAATGTAATCATGTCATAATACATATGTGTAAGTCATCATGCTGTATATTTTAATCTTATGCCATGCTCTGTATCATTTGTTTCTCAATAAAACTGGGAAAGGAAAGCAGAAAAAATAAACACAACCCAAGAACAACCCTGCCCCCCGCCCCAATTTGCTCATGATAATATACTCAGGCAGCAGGTAAAGATACTTTTCAAAGCTAACATTCCACTTAATTGTGATAAATATTGCCAACATTTTGAATAGCCTATGAACTTTTAAGAAGGTACACACACAATTTAACAAAAAGCAAATTTTACGATATCTCTCTGGTTTTGTGATCACTTTTTCTCCTGTAAATGAGGATCTTTACACAACAATGTCAGTACTTAAAATGACTGCCTAGAATTTGGTGTGTTTTTTTTTCACCCCCCCACCCCAACTGGTGCCCACTTTGGGTTGTTTTCAGATTTTTTAATACATAATGCTATGACAGGGGACTAGGTGATGGTGCACGGGTGCATTGGTGAAGGAAATTCTATGGGGACTACACCTGAGGGGGTGGGAGGGAAGCAAATATTGTTTAAAAATGAACAATGATGTAAAAAATAAAAAAGTAAGTATTAAAAAATAATTTAAAAATGAACAATGATATAAAATATATATAAATAAAAATACTTCTAAAAAATAAATAATGCTATGATTGAAGAACATCCTTCTACACAAATTCTTCTCATTTTTCTTGGGTCAAAGGACAAATAAATGCATTTAAACATTTTATTCATTGTCAGTTTAACCTGTGAAGTGGTTATAGCATTTGCTACTCTCACCAAAAATATTTAGGGTCATATTCAGAGGATTCCCCCACCCCCACCCCCTGCCAGTTACACTATAACTGGGTAAAAGGAGCAGGCGACGGCCACTATCAGTAAGACGAAGATTCTTCTCTAGCTTCCTACATCTTCATCTGAATCTTCTTTGAATTTCACCTTCAGTTAGGAATTTGGAGCGACTTGGTGGAATCAAGATAAAAAAGAATTACTGTGATCTGGGCAATGAGTACATAACTCCTCACTGTAGAAATAAACAAGCAAGAAAACAGGCCAGAGTGTAAAATACAACAATCCAGTCGCCTTTACACAATGTTTTTCTAAGGTAGCATAAAAATTGGGTCTTATGGATAATACCAGAGAACTTCCTTGAGGATTTTAATAATGATCAGAAAATCAGGATTCCAAAAATAGAAGGATTCAATTAATAGACAAGGGAAATAATAAGCAAAAGAAACCTCTTTTCTTAAAAGTAGTTAGGTTCAAAAGAGGTCTATTTTTATTGTTTGCGTGTGAGTACAGGAAGCTATTGATAATAGTAGTAAAAATGATGCCTGAGATTTCTTGTCCACAATTTTAGCTTCCCAGATCATATTCACATGGACTCAAGAAGAATGCAGAAGGGTAGTAGCCCCATGTGGCTCTTTCCATGCAGATAAGCAGAAAAATGCCATTGATGTGATAAACAGCTCAGGACTTCCTTTTCCGGACAAAGCTGCTGGCCTTTGGGGGACCCTTTGGAGCCTCAGTAAACACAGATAGAGGTGGTATCTTCTACTCCTCTCCAAGTGGTATAAAGAGAAAGGAGAGGTGTTTCCCAACTGAGGAAAGGTTCTCCAGATTTCGTGGGAGGGTCCCCTTACCAGCAGTTGATTATTCCTTAAGTGCAGACACTTTTTGGACTTAATCATGTTCCCCGAATACTAACACCTCTACAGTAAACACCTGATTTATTAGGGAAAATCCACCAGGAGGACAGTCAGCTCCACCAGTGATGGAAATAGAGACTCTAGTGCACATTCTGTCCTTGTCAGTGGTCAGGTCACGTCCGCAATGACTCCCTTCCCCTCATTGCCCCTCTTTGTCTTCTGTGCAGGTGATGCCATCACACTCATTAGAGGCACCCTGTTTTTAGCTCATGGAGCCCAATGCCCATACCTCTTTTATTTCCTCCCACCTCAGAGTCTCCTTTACCACTTCACTTCAACAATCTGCCTGCCATTTCTCCCTTTCACTCTTCAGATTTCCAGGAAAAATCCAAGAGACCTTAGCAAGTCCAGTAAAATCTCTCATGTTCACCTCAAATACCTGTTAACTTCTATCTCCCAGGCACTGTACTAGGCCTTGGGGACAGTCTCTTGGGGAGATAAGCACTTATGCAAATAATTTTATTATTATTTCCAGAGGATTGTGCTGACTACTGGGCTTTTGCCATAGAGGTGATCCCCCAAAATAGTTTGCTTCAGCTTTTCCTGATTGAAACTACTCTGCCGTATTTCCATATATAGCCAACTGAAGAGTTTGAACTTTATCTTGTAGGTAATAGGGAGGTGAATGACAGGATCTTTCTGGTGAGGTGTAATGAATAGGGAGACAAAATTAGGTTCAGGAAGATCCATTTGAAGCCCATTGCACTAAATGCTAATGTAGACCTAAACAAGGATATTGTTTATCAGGAAGGGAAGCAGATTCGAGATCAATATAAGAAGTAAACTGGGGCTTCCCCGGTGGCGCAGCGGTTGAGCGCTGGGTTGCGAAGCTGCCCGCAGCCTCTGCAGCGCCGGTTCGATCCCCGGCTGCTCCCCGGCCACCGGAGGAGGGTCCCACATGGCGCGCAGACCTCTCCTGCCGCCCGCTGCTCCCCTCAGCAGTGTACTTCGGTCCTTCTGCCTGCTCTGCTCCCCGCTCTGGCTCTGGTGAATTCTCTCACCCTCCCACGCTTCTGACTGTACCCAGTGCTTGTATAAATAAATAAATTAATTTAAAAAAAAAAGAAGTAAACTGAAGAATTTAGTGACTGGTTAGCAGTGTGGCAACAGAAAGCCGTGGAATGAAGAGCGAAGAGTGCAGTTTACTTGTTCCTAGGTCGAGCAATCAGGGATGATACTGCCACTCATTAAGGCAAAAATACAGGAGGAGCAGAGTTGAGAAGTTTTGGATATGCAGAGTTTGATATGCTAATCTACACTGAAAGGAAAATTGCACAAGGCAGTTATATCAATACATAGGAATGTGAAGCTGAGATGTACATGGGAATATGAGCTTACCCGGGGCCATCCAGGTGGCACAGGGGTTAAAGTCTCAGCGCTATCAAGCTATTACCAGCCACTGTAGCATGAGTTCAATCCCGGGCCAGGGAGCTGACCCACAAGGCGCAGCAGACCTCTTCTGTCTCTCCCCCTGCTCCCCTCAACAGTGTATTTCAGTCGATCTGCCTGTTCTGCTTCCCACTCTGTCTCTAGTGAGTCCTCTCAGCCCTGAACCTCCGGCCTACACTCCAGTTCTTATATGCATAAATAAATAAAAATATTTAAAAAGAGAAATATGGACTTACCCATTTTTTATATATTGATGACGCCCAATTTTATGAGATTTGGTGAGCTCAGCCAAGGAACCAATAGAGTGAATATAGGACCAAAGAACAAAGCAGGAGAATACCACAATTGAAAGCGAGGGGTGCAGGGGAGAAGAACCCACAGAAAAGATAGGAAAGAAATTCAGTTCAGGTCATGAGTTCCTAAAGGAACTCAAAAGGGCATTTCAAAAAACGAGGAGTAATCAATGGTGTCAAATGAAGTTGATGTTCAGTAATATGAGGAGTGATTATTAGGAAGATTCCTGATGTCCTTAGGAGAAGTGGCAGCCTTGTGGGGACAGAAGAGGGTGCACCTGTGAGCAGAAAGTAGTGGCTGAGGAGTGAGTGAGAAATGCTGCAAAGAAGACAGAAAGCTCAGAGCTCTCCTTTCATGAAGCTTGGCCAAGAAGAGGGTTTAGATAAAGACAGGGGAGTAAGACGAATGAAACAAGATTTCTTTAGAGTCATGGAAGAGATCTATTTGAACAAGCTGAGCCATGGAGAAACAGAGAGGTTGAAAAGAGAGAGGGCATCAAGGGAAATAAGGAAGAGAGGTGGGTTGAGCAAGTCCAGGAGGAGGGCTGGGATTCAGGCCCAGGGGTTGTTTGACCTTGAGCAGAGAAGCATTTTCCTGATATTGCTAGCTAGTCAGGCCTGGCATGCAGGTAGGTGAATTTGTAGAAAAGTCCAGAAGAGAAGGAAGTAAATACTTAGAGGTCTCAGTCTCCTTCCAAAGAGGGAGGACATCGCCCGGGTGAGAGTAGAGTGAACCAAAGGTATGTTGTCCTACCCAGAGGTGGGGATACTCAGGACCTGGATATAGAGCTTGGTGCCACTATCCCTTGGACATTAATTTCAACTCCAGAAAACTCAAGAAGACTTGGAAGAATCCCAAAGGCAACTGGGAGACAGAATTGAACAAGAAGGAGCCAAATAATGGGCCATCAGCTTGTGCAGTAAGATGCAGACCCAAGTCTGTGGTCGGCTGGCTTCCCAGAGGGAAATTGGGTGCTGCCCCGCTCTGGGGCTGTGGGGCTGGTGAACAAGAACACCAGAAAGAGGAACAAGAAAATTCAGAAGGCTTTTGAATGCCTGTGTGTAAAGAATAGGGGGGAACAGAACAGGATGAAGATGGTCCCTGCTTCTAAGAACTTGCTTCTAAATTGTGGGGTACGAGCACAAATAATTAGGGAGTAAATTTTTTTGCTCTGTTTGTTCTAGTCAGGCTGAGTTAAAATTCATTTTCATAGGATGCTGGAATTAGAGGGTGGAGAGGGATCTAAAAATTATGTCTGCTGTCTACCCTCTTCTTAAAGATCCGCAGTAAAGGACATTCCGTGCCCTCCTTTGTAATGCATTCCAGGGTCTCACAATTCTCAAGGAATTTTCATCTTAATGTCAGACTTCAAAAGGACAATGTTGAAAAATTATATTATAGAGTTCAAAAAGAAAAAGAGAAAAAGAAGGATTCATTTCTTTTCTGACTGCTTTAAAATTCTCCCTGCACTTCCAATTGGACATGCTGCTCCACACTGCCTGCAGGCACGTCAGAAAACCATTAAGCAGTTTTGATGTGCTCAGTTCAATGTCTATTGTGTTTCTCCCCAGACACAGCTTCATTTTAGAGGCCAAGAACGCCAGCCTCCTTTCCTGCTGTGCATGTCTTTGCACACAAATCCATGTAAATATGTGGTAAAATATGTATATATTCCACATGTTAGTCAACTTTTATCTTTATGAAATTATTTGAACACTTGAAGGACTAGTGTTATTAAAATCCAGTTTCCATAAACAAAGTCAGTGTTGCTAATGAGCAGTTGAGATAGATGAGTCAATCCCAGTGACCACATTTCTATAATAATTGTTGGATTTTGTAGTAGTTGTTGTTTTTAGGCTCTGCTTAAATCTAGGAAGATTCTGATGTTCCTTTCTCTCTATTGCACTTCCAGTTCCTCTCTGAAATATCATGCCACGCAGGTCAAGATGGTGTTCTTCAGACTTGGGGAAGACAAGAAAAATTGGAGGTAGAGAATTTTCATTTTGGTATGTCCAAAACAAAAGATAATTTTGACATTGGGAAGACCATGAATTCTTTTAATCTTGACTCATTAGAAAGGCAATTACAAAGCTAGATGCCACCAGGCTAGCTGCATCTCATGAACAAAAAGCAAGATGCTTTTTGCTTCTGATTGGTCTAAACAACTTGCAAGGTCCATGCATCTTTGGGGAGCTGTGTTATTCACTCTTGTGGCTTAGTATCCCTCTTTTCTTTCCTGTGACATTAATAATAAGAAGAATATCTCTGAGTAAGTCAGACCAAGAGAGAAGTTGTCTTCATGGGAGCTGCAAAACCTCTCCAGGGAAAGTCATGTCTTCCCTATGAATTTGATCTGGGCCAGGTCATATGCCAACTATAGACTGTTCTAAAGTCATATGACATGTTTATATGTGTCCTTCTATCTTCTTATTACAAGCAGGACAGTATGGGAAATCTAGATTTTTATTTATTTTTTTGAATATGGATGCTTATGTTTAGTTTCATGGCATCTAGCTTTCTTTTTCTTTCTTTCATTTTTTTTAAGATTTATTTATTTTTATACAAGAGCTGGGGCGTTACAGGCCAGAGATGCGGGAGGGTGAGAGGATTCACCAGAGACAGAGTGGGGAGCAGAACAGGCAGATGGACCGAAATACACTGCTGAGGGGAGCAGTGGGCAAGACAGGAGAGGTCTGCTGTGCCATGTGGGCATCTCCCTGGCTGGCCGGGAATCGAACCCGCACTGCAGAGGCTGCGGACAGCTTCACAGCACTGCACTCAACCCACTGCGCCACCGGAGAGACCCTGCATCTAGCTTTCCAATTGCCTTTCAAATCAGCCAAGCTTAGAAGAATTCTTGGTCTTCCTAATGTCAAAATTATCTTTGTTATTTGCTTGGTTGCCTAACAAAGCACACTGGGGGGCAGGTCTAATATCCCACTCAAGTATTTGTCTTTTAGCATCTCAGTATGGTTTCTCCATGTGGCTGAAAGATTCCATATTAACTAAATACAGCAACCCAATCAGGTCAGCTTCAGATTCATCCATCCATTATCCATCCATCCATCCATCCATCCATCCATCCATCCATCCATCCATCCATCCAATAAATACTTCTTGAGCACCTGCTATGTCTAATAGAGAACATAATAGTAAAGTCTTCCCTCTTGGGTTAATCTCACTTTTAACTTAATGTTTTCAGAGTTGAAGTTCCCATGCATTTAGTACTTATTTACTGAACTCTTTGTGTGATGGACTGTGAAGAACTGGCATGCAAGAATTAATCAGGCCACTTTCTCTCTAGGAGCTTACATTTATAAAGAGCTTTTAATTGCCCAGTAGTTTTTGAATTTCAGTGTCTCTTTAGAACAGAAAATAATTCACAGTGGTCCACTTGGTGGCCAGTATAATTTTGTTTTATCTTTTCATCTTAGTACCTTTTAACAGGTCTCTATGAGAATGGAGAAAGTTCTTATGGGAATTCAATAATTCAATTTTTTATTTAGACTAGCCAGAATAAGAATCTGATGATTAAAGTTTGGATTTGGGACTAAAATATTAATTTTGAAGACAACACTAACAGGACTCATTATTAGATTATACTGAATTTAATTAGACCAGTCATCTCTTGACATAAAGAAGGAAAATCCATTTTCTTTAAAATGTGGCAATTTCTAGGAAACTGCCCCCATAATTCTAAATTAAAAGCAGGCTTCTACAAGTTGGATCCATGCCTCCTTTAGCCCTTGGTTTTGTATTTGGTCTGTTTAGTTAGTTAAATAATGGTAACAAAAGAAGACAGGATGGATGATGTTAAATAAAGGGAAATTTAAGAGAGTAATTATGGCATTAGGCCGGGCCAGAAGGTGAGGGTTGTAAGTAATAAGATATCTGCTTTTTAAACAAAGTGCTATGCCTCCATTTGGCATGTCCCTGCCTGGATAAACTGTATATTTTATCCCATTTCCATAGGCAAGAGAAAGTGAATTCCAAGGAGAGTGTTGGGTGAGACATTTATGGGTTTTAAAATATCTTGTGTGAAGTTGCTTAATTCTTCTTTTAAATGAAAGTGTTAAGATTCTAGTGACAAAGAATATTACAAGAAGTGACCCAGGTGTGGGGAGTTATAAAAAGTTTGGAGGGTCACTTTCTATGAGCCCATGTCATGAAGAGTCTATCTGATTATTCAGCATACATTCTGGGTGATGAGAAAATCACCGCAAGAGACTCATGGCAAGTAAGTGCTGGGAGCTTTATCTTTTATTTGAAGGACATAAATAATGGTACCCCATCAGCAATGCTGGAAAGGCTGCTTCCAACGAGGAGTGAAATAATTACTCCTGGAACATACCTTAATGTCCCAACAAAAATTGAAACCACTTTCCAGGATGTTGATGGGAGAGTGGGGGATTCTCCTTAAAATTTTCTAGCTGAGAGTATTTTCTATGAGATTTCTAAATGTATTCTCTCCTGACTCTTCAGGGAAAGTCTGAAGAAATTCTGGGTTGCTGTATTTAGTTCACATGGAATCTTTACAAACAACAACAACAACAACAACAACTCAACCTTGATCAATTTTATGCTGGTTTATTCTATATTCTGTCATTGAATGATGCATTGATGACTTAGCTCTCTTTGGTCCGTTAATTACCCTTATCACAGGCTTTCAACTGTAGAGCGTATAATACAAGATCAACTTTCTGATTAGGGGCCACTACCTCTTTATTCACACATAGCTAACTTACTAGGTGCCCAAATTGGGTTCAAGTTTTTATAAAAATGTTCTTATTTAAACTTTAAACATTAGGCCCATGAACTATATACTATTTTTATCCCTACTTGTAGAGGTGAGAAAATGGGCTTAGAGAGGCTAAATCATTTGTCCATGTTTACCAAGCAAGCAGGAGGAGGAGTTAAGATGAAAATATGGATGAACTAACTTCAAAAGCCATAAATTTCTGCCTCTAAGTCTCTAGGATGTTCCCAGAGTTGAATTTTAATTAATATTATTCGGGAGAAACCAGTAGCTCAGAAAAAGTTATCTGGGTGAAGCAGTAAAATTGCTGAGTGCACACCTAGTTTGAGGCAATTCTGAACCTAGAATGCAAACCTCTTCAGGGTATTTATGGTTTATCTTCTTGAACTGTATTTTGCTGGACTGAACATTCTAAGTAGACTTATATAGACATTATATAAGTCTGTATATATGTGTATTATGTAAGTCTGTATACATACACAGACTTGGCCTATATATTGCAAGTCTTTGCCTGGAGTTGCTTCTCTGCTCTTTTCAGAACAGATCAAACCAATTTTCTCCATGTTCCCTGCTGCCTTCTCAGGGAGATACTGCTTTGAGGATGAGTTTGTGGGTCCCTTCACTGACAGGAATTTCTCTTCAGTGTATCCCCTCCTTGCCAACCTCCCCCCACGCTGCCTTGCCCATCTTGCAAAGTTCTGAGCAGATATCACCTCTTCCACAAAGAATTTTCTGATTCGCCTCCACTCCCCTTTTAGTCAATTCCTCTTTCAACAGGTGGAATAAGTTCTATCTTTTCCAGAATTTCATAAACTTTTAGCTTTATTTTTCCTGTGATTTTTCCCCACAAGTTCTTAACAGTCATCCATAAAAATATCCCCTACTTTTTTAAAGGTAATATTATTCCATCTTGCTAAAAACCTACAGTAACTGTTTAGTAAATAACTGTTTATGCTAACTAAAAGAAATCTGAAGAGGACAAAGAGATAAAATGTGAAAAGTGCATTCAGCATTGGTTTTGCAGCAGTCATTCTAGAGGCAGAGTATACCTTAGCAAGGTAGTGTAAGAAATGAATGTGAAGTACTTACATGAAATTTTTGTGACGATTGACAATATTGCAATTATTGCAGAAAAGTATGACTTTAATTTTGTAAGGGCATATGGGGTTAGGGCAAGTTGGCAGGAATTTTTGAGTGCCTACAAAGAATTGCAAGATAGAAAGATAGAAAAATGTATGAGGCTCAGCTGTCAAGCACACTGTCCAAACCTCTCTCACCCCCCAGAACAGACAGTGACATGGAGGCAGGCAGATGTTGAGGAAGGTGTAGATGCCGGTGCCTGTCTTCCCTATTGGATTTGGACAATGAGATATTAATGACCCTTCCTCTTTCCTTGTATCCCAGTCTCTTGTACCTCCTAACACCCCAACAGCTAACCTCAGCCTAACAACCGCCATCACCAACTCTCAGTCTTCCAGTGTGCTCACTGGCTTCCCAATTCTGATAAGTGAAACTGTATATACATTATTTCTGCTTTACACAGGCTTTGTATTGATCCCATCATTCCTGCTAGTGCTATCTTAATTTTTTTGGTGTGTTTGGTAGGTTATTTTTGGGGTCTGGGAATACTCCAATTTTTTTTCCATGTAAATAAGTATAATTGCATCTTCACTTGACACCACTTCAGAATGCTCTACTTCTGAGTAGCCTGGGAAACCTGTACACACTTTTCTCTTCTGTAGTTAAGGGAAAAGTTTTTTTTTTTTTAAATTTAATTTTTTTTTAATTCTATGTAGTTTTTTTTTTTTTAAAGATTTTTATTTATTTATGCAGACATGAACTGGGGTACAGGCCAGAGGTGTGGGGGTGGGAGTGGTGAGAGGATTCACCAGAGACAGAGTGGGGAACAGAACAGGCAGACTGACTGAAATACACTGCTGAGGGGAGCAGCAGGAGAGACAGGAGAGGTCTGCTGCTCCATGTGGGTCCCCTCCTTGGCCGGGGATTGAACTCATGCTTCAGTGGCTATGGACAGCTTCATAGGCTGCGTCTTAACCCCTTGTGGTACCAGGGAGGCTCCAGGTGAAAAGCTCCAGGTGAGGACTCAGTGACTCAGTCATCATCCCACTCTGTACCTGGCCTATTTCCCTTCACTCATTGCAGGTGCAACTGATGTTTGATAGGTAGAGAAATGACTGCAGAGTGAAAAAGTGTCACACACAAGCTAGATTTCATCCTGCCAGTCCTGGTGGCCATTTTCCATGACTGCTGTCCAGATGACTGTGATGCCTGATGAGATAAACAGGCTTTCTCTGATCTGTGAGGTTGCACACATATGTGCCGTGACTATGTGGGAACAGAGATACATCTCCTTAATGAGGCCTCCCTCAGCTGCAGCCTAAGGAACTCTTGCTCAGAGTGGGAAGCACATTTTCATTCAAGTAATTTTATCCTTCAGAAATCAGATATTCTCTGAATGGTTAAATATGTCATTAACACCAAAGGCTAGCTCTGGTCTTATCAGAACAGGACAGAAACATTTTATTTGGACCATTGTTTCTCAATCAGGAACAGAAAATCTCACTTCATTTCTTTTGCTTTGAAGAACAAAGCCTTTAGGTTTCTTTATTGAGAAAAATCTCTTTTCCTTAAAAAACATAAATCTGTTTTGCTTTTGGTCCCATGTGCCAAATATTACCCACCACCCACCATATCCATCATTAGATCAGTACCTAAATTTATTGCTGAAGCAGGAAATATTCACTCCAAATGAGCTGGCTGGTCTCCTCCTCAGGATGTGGGAGCCAAATGGATCGCTGTGCCTCAGGTGAACCTACTGGCCTAAGCGGATTTGAAGCATTTCCTCCCCGGCATGAAACTTGTCTCCCCCTCACCATGGGCTCCCCACTGGCACGTGCTTAGGAGGCTATCACTCTACATGCAGAGAAATGAAACAAGGCAACAGGGAGGGAGCAGGGAGAGGGGTCTTTCTTTCCCGGGCAGCATAGATGAAAGCCAACGTCTTAACCAGGGTTGTCAGGCAGGGGCCAACTGCAATTTCCACAGCACTGAGGTTTTGAACTCAATATATTGATGGATTTTGAAATCATCAACAATAGCCTGCCAGTCTGCATAACCCCAACTGCTGTAGCATTTCTCAATTTTCTCCTGCCTTTTCTGAGCAATGGTAGAGTGTTTAAGGACAGCTGTCTTGCTTACACAATTTTGGGGGCAGCTTTTCAACCACACAAATGTTCATTTAGTCATTCATTCAATCAATAAATATTTACTGAGGTCATAGACTCTGCCAAGTATCCCGTGCATTAGGGACAGGGGGAGCTTGCTGTCATGAGGCTAATTTTTAAGAAGGGAGAAGATATAAACAAATAAATAGCAAATGACTATATGTAAACACAATCAATGCTATGGAATTCTTCATAGGTGTATGAACAAACCCAAAGAGGGTGACTTGGTAGTTACTTGAAGGAGTCAGGGACGGGGAAGAAGGAGGAGATTTTTGAGAGATAGTCTTTCTAAAGAGATGTTTTCAGAGCTGAGATGATGCAAAGCTCAAAGAAACCATGAACTGCTTTTTGAATGGACTTTAGAAGGGTAAGAACAGAAGCAAGGAGGAGTTAAGAGGTTTTTTTTTTCTCCCCAAAGAGCTCACATATTTACTGCTGAGCTAGATACAGAAGCCATGGAAGCCAACTGAGAGAAACATGTCCCTGAGGTTTTCCGTGTGATGTGGTCGGTGCCCCTGGCCATGCAGCACAGCCACACATGCCACCTCGCCTGGCTCCCCCCACAGACCTAGCTGGTTCTTCTCCCGTGTCCTCTTTTGGAATCGCATCTGATTTTATTACCAGTTTTCATCCGACTCCACTGGGGAATGGGATGATTCTGTTTTGTTTCTTGGCCAGGAGTCGCTTGATCCTGAACGTCCTATGAGAAGGCATGGCGAGGAAGAGATGGCAGTGGACGCAAGAGTGTGGAATCAAGACCATGGGGTAGTCTGTTATTGGTCAACTTTTAGAAATAGGCTGATGAGGAGAAATAGGGAGTTATGGAAGGCTGTTCTCAGGTGAGGGAGATACCAGAATATATTTGTATCCCACCAGGAATAATTTGGTATAAGAAGAGATGGAGGTGATGATAAGCCATAGCACAGAATACTTATGTTTGAGGGCCCCTTGAGTCACCTGTCACCTGGCCCCTGTTCCTGGGAGCCACATATCAACAAGGCTTGAGCTCCTGCTCCCTGTGAAAAACGTGCTACTTTTTTTTTTTTAAAGATTTATTTTATTTATTTATGCATGCAAAAGCTGGGCTATAGGTCAGAGGTGCAGAGGGTGAGAGGATTCACCAGAGACAGAGTGGGGAGAAGAACAGGCAGATCTATTGCAATACACTGCTGAGGGGAGCAGGGGGCAAGACAGGAGAGGTCTGCTGCACCATGTGAGTCAGTTCCCTGGTCAGGGATCGAACTGTAGCTTCATAGTGCTGAGATGTAACCCCTTGCGCCACCAGGGAGGCCCCAAACATGCTACTTTTTGTCCCCTTCCAGCCCTGGGGTCTCCAGTTTCTCCAGGAGAGTGAAACTGCTTCCTTCCAAAAGTCCTGGACTTTTGCAGACAATGATCTAACTGTTCTCTGAGTGTAGAATCCCAACTATCCAGAAACAAAAGCTCTGCCTCACTCTTGGGACATGGGAGTGGAGGAATTACCTTTCATTCTGGAGCAAAAATCCTACAGGTGGCAACAAAAGACCCAGTTCATCAGCTTATTCTCTTCAATTAATTTTTAAATAACTTTCTTGCCCCTTTTGTGTAACTTACCTCATTAATCTGTTATTAGAGTTTCTCTGTATCACTATTTTTCTAAGTCTGTATCACTAGTTTAAATAACCTTTTTGCCCCCTTTGTGCAACTTATCTCATTAATCTGTTATTCGAGTTTCTCTGTATCACTATTTTCCTAAATCATAGTATTTCCTGTTGTGGACATGGTATGATTTGTCTTTGATAATATATTGTTGGATGTTTAGTTTCAAGAAAATTAAAAGTTTTCCACCATGATAAACGATATTGCAATATTAATCTGTTTGCATATCTCTGACCATGCCTTTCGGGAAATTTCCTAGAAGTAGAATTTTGGGGTTAGAGGATAGAACATTTTAAGTACTCAAGAAAACATTGTTAACATAATTTGTGTGATGGTTAATTTGTTGGGTACTTCTGATTTTTTCATCCTACCATTAAAATGTTTTTGCCTTCCCTCGATCATCAGCCTCCCCTCTTTTATTAGGAAGAAAAATAGTTGCAAAATTAAAAGCCTGTGGCTTTTAATCTTCAGAATTGAACTTGGTTAAGACTGTGGCCTCCTTTCTCTCAATGGAAAGAAAAGATCATGAGTTTTCTTGGATAATAACAATTTTTTCTTACTAAACAGTAGGATGAGGTTTATGGACATAAAGCAGAAACATATGGGTAACATTTCCCTAGAAATACTTGAGGGTTTATAAAATAAAAGGAAATGTGTTTGGAAAGCTGTCTTGAGGTTTTATGGTGGTAAAAATGGTTTGAGATAGTCTTGGAAAGTTTCTAGAGATGTACAACATTAATCAACCAGGAATGATCAGCAAAAGCACTTCTTCAAGTCTGGAACTGCAGGTTAGAGGGTGAAGATAGACTGCAGACATTTATAGATTCTCCCTTCTGATAGATGGGCCATGATGGTGCTCACTAACTGTGCGGTGGAGTAGAGACTCACAGGAGAAGAGCTGGAACAAATCACACATGGCCTTCTTAATCAGAGACCCAAGAATAGGTGAGGAGAAGCAATTCAGAATTTGGAATATGGTAGAGAGTATTATATTCCTTTAGAAGCCAATGATTTCACTTCTCCAGCCAGCAGAAACTGTTAATATTGACCAGAGTGGGGAGATCTGATGGAAATCCTCAACTTTGTGAACTGAGCTTCTTATAATTTCTCTTTAAGAAAGGGAAGTTGATTTTATTCTTTTTACCTATTTCCCATTATTGTCTTCTGCCTCTACCTTATCCCAAGGAATACCATTTATCTGAAAATAAGTCCTCTTCAATTATTTCTATTGAATCTTTAGTTGCTGGCTCAACCAGAAATATTTTTATCTTTAAATACTGTTACAGAGTTGGGAAAACAACAAAATATAGCAAAGCAAACTCTCCCTCCATCCACACCCACATACCAATGTTAACTCAATTATTTTTCAGAAATCCCAGAAAATTCCAAGTTAGGTCACTAGGCAGAATGTTTGAGTTAAGATTCTAGATTCAGAGATGTTTTGAGAACTAACTGAGTCAAACTTAGAATTATTTTTGCTTAAGGTAAGTGCAGGCTGCAAAGTAATGTCCGTTAGGGCAAGAGTCTTTCGATGTTGTTCATTAAAAAATAATAGCATCGGCCTCCCCAGTGGTGCAGCAGTTTCAGAGCAGCTCTGTGAAGCTGTCCACAGCCCTTGCAGCGAGGGATCGATTTCCGGCCCACCAGGGAGATAGCCACATGGCACGGCAGACCTCTCCGGTCTTGCCCGCTGTTCCCCTCAGCAGTGTTTTTGGTCTATCTGCCTGTTCTGCTCTCCACTCTGTCTCTGGTGAATCTGCTCACACTCCCGCACCTCTGGCCTTTAGCCCAGTTCTTGTACAAATAAAATAAATCTTAAAAAAAAATAGCATCTAGTACATAGTAGGTACCCCATTCAGTTTGTTGCTTACTTTTATCTTTGTGGTTTTCACTTGTGAGTTCTGAGCAGCATGAGAAACAACTTTAATAATAACAAATATTTCTTCAGTCTTACCTTGTGCAGGACACTCTGCCACGAGAATTATTTACCTGTCTGTTCCTCATAATAATCTTATGGATTGCTATTACTTTTATACCCTGCTATGAATTGGACACTGAGATCAGAAGAAATTAAGTAACTTGCCCAAATCTATACAATTAATAAGTTAATAGCCTTGATGAAAACCTGAGAAGTTTGGCTCCAGGGCCATAATAGAAAATAAAATAATTTTCTTTCAGTAAAACCCATATGTGAAAAATTAAATGTCGCATGAGCTTCATTTTATGGGCAAAATTTAGAGTATCTTGAAGAAACAGCGTGCAGGCTGGAGTTGACCATCTGACTTCTAGGAGTTAGCCCCGATCACTTCTGTGGAGACCCTGTTAACTGAGCTCCTTCACCGGCACACTCAGAACCACTTTGTTTCTTTGCTCTTTCCCCTTTCCATCTGAATTTTCTCCTTCTCCTCCTTTCTCTTCCTTCCTCTTCCCCCATATAGACAGCTTTGTGCATGCATGCACACACACACGCACACGCACATGTGCACACACATACATGCTGAACTATTTAAAAATAAGATTTGGACATTATGAAAATTCACCCCTAAACACCTCATCATGTGTCTCCTAAGAGTAAGGGCATAATCACAGTGCTGTTATTATTCAATAAACTTAACGTTGGATTGATAATATTATCTAATCTATGGCTTATTTTTTATAGTTTTTTTTTATGGGGGGGTCAATCAAAGATGACAGATTGCATTTATATGCCATGCCTCTTATTCTCTTTTAATCCAGAAAATTCCCTTGCATTTCTTTTTATTGTCTGATGTTGGCATTATGCAACAGTTGATGGTTGGCTAGTGGCATGTCATAGAATTTGGATATGTAGAATCACATAGAATTTGGCTGTCTGATTGGCTGTTCTCTTGATTAGATTCAGCTTGTGGATTTTGAGGAAAATTTTGGGTAATGATGAATCTTTCAAATGAATCATAGCAGAAAGTACATGAAATATATTCCTTTGCAAAGTTTAGTTACTTTGTCAAGCAGATCTCTCCATTGTGAAGATAACTTTTCTGTAAACAATTAAAAATCTGAGGGATAATATTTTGAGACCCAGTAATTATCACTTCCCCAACCACTGTGATTCATTGATGATCCTTGCCTGAGTCTTTTAGTATAATTGCAACTGTAAAATGCTTCACCTGAATTTGACGCTTTAGGAAAAGGATTATTTGCATGTAAAAACTTATGTATATCCCAGCCCTGTCTCTCTTTGTCCGGGAATCCTTCTCATGTTATATCTTTTGGGAAAAAGACCTGAAACCTTAGACCACACTGAGGTCTCAAATGATCATATTCAGCAGTTTTACAACCAAGCAAATGAACTCCAGAATTCCATGCCATGCCTTGGAGTACCGATGCAATCTTCTTAATACAGTCTTAAATATCTATCAGTTAAAAAACTATCTGTGGAAATCTGACATAAAAAGATGTTAATAACTAAAAAAGGCAGCTGTTCTCACATAGACCATTACTCTTAACTCATCCTTGCAGTACATTTGGAACTCAATGTGAGTAGTTACAGATAAGGTCCAGCGAAGTCACAGATACTATAACATCACTTAGAAAAATACACACGTGCTGTCCATTGCCTCAGTTTCATCAGGACACAAAATTTCAGACACAGAACTGCTCTTTATTACTGATGGCTGATGAAATATTGAAAGTGAAAATTCAGATTTGGTTCTCAAGTTAGAAACATAAGAAGGTAGTAGGATTTAAAAGGGTGGTAGAACTTAAGATTTTTTTCACTGAAAGAAAAAATCAGAAAATGAAAACCCTTGTGGACATTGAGTTATTATTTTATAAAATTAGATTTACCTCTGGGGAGCACATGACAAACCTTTGAAGAGGCTGAAGTTCTGGTCTTCAACCTTAATACTTCGTAGGGTTTTTGTCCAACTTTCTGTCTTTGGTGTCATTCTAAAAAATGTCATTCAGGTCTAGGAAGTTTTAAGAAAAAAGTTTTCAATTTAAAGTCATTTTCCTCACCCATGCTAGGGTGGGGAGAGGACAGGGAACAGAGATGATGTCTCTAAAGACTTCTAAAGAAAGTGATGCCTGAACTCTGTCTCGAATGAGGTGAAACGAACAAGATAATAGAATGGGGTGAACATTCTAAGCAATGAGCTCTCTCTCTCTCTCTCTGTCTCTCTCTCTCACACACACGCACAGTGTCTAGTTGTAAGCAGTTCTAGTTGAAAATTTTCTAAGCAGTTAAGGTATTTTAAAGATGAGAGTAACATCAATAGTTAAGTTCTATGTAGGTGTAGGAAGAGGGGAAATAGGATGGAGATCAAACAAACAAACAAACAGCACTATCTTCTTTCATTGCTTGCAACCTATACAATTTTCTTTTTTTAAATTTTTAAAATTTATTTTTATTATTTTTTATTTTATATATTTTTTACACCATTTTTCATTTTTGCACAATGTATGCATTTTCATCTTGGTTATAGTCCCCATATAATTCCCACTCCCTTGTTTTGATCCTACCCATACCGCCCTCCCCCCACCCAGTAGTGTGTCTCTGATTTGTAGTTTTGCTTGTTGATTTTGATTTAACTTTATTATAGTTAGTCTTTTTCCTGGTCCCTTATTTAGGTTTTCTAAATTCCTGCTATGAGTGAGACCATCCGGTATTTTTCTTTTTCTTTCTGGCTTATTTCACTGAGCATGATCCCTACCAGCTCCATCCATGTTGCTGCAAACTGCATGTGTTTATCTTTTTTGATTGTTATTCCATTGTGTATATGTACCACGTCTTCTTGATCTAGTCATCTATTTTTGGGCATTTGGGTTGTTTCCAAAGCTTAGCCATTGTAAATAGTGCTGCTATAAACATAGGGGTGTAGGTGCCCTTTGGAATTAATGTTTCTGTGTCCTCTGGGTAAGTACCTAGGAGTGGAATTGCTGGATCATATGAAAGCTCTATCTTTAGCAGGTTGAGAATCTCCACACAGCTTTTCATAGTGGTTGGACCAGTTTGCTCTCCCACCAGCAATGCAGGAGTGTTCCGTTTTCTCCACATCCTTGCCAACATTTGTTGTTGCTGGTTTTTTAAATATGTGCCATTCTCACTGGTGTAAGATGGTATCTCATGGTAGTTTTGATTTGCATTTCCTGATTACAAATGATGTTGAACATTTTTTCATATGCTTGTTGGCCATTTGCATTTCCTTTTTGGAGAAGTTTCTTTTTAGCTCTTCTGCCTATTTTTTGACTGGATTATTTACTTTGTTTTTGTTGAGTCTCATCAGCTCTTTGTAGATTTTTGTGATCAATCCTTTATTGTTAGTGTTGTGTGCCAAAATTTTCTCCCAATTGGTGGGGTGTCTCTTTGTTTTGACAATTTACACAATTTTCAATGAAAATGCCCACTTCAGGGCCTCCCCTGGTGGCGCAGTGGTTGAGTGCTGGGCAGCAAAGCTGCTGGCAACCTCTGCAGCGCCGGTTCGATCCCCGGCCGCCAGCGAGTGTCCCACATGGCGCGACAGACCTCTCCTGTCTCTCCTGCTGCTCCCCTCAGCAGTGTATTTCGTCAGTCTGCCTGTTCTGTTTCCAGCTCTGGCTCTGGTGAATCTTCTCACCCTCCCATGTTTCTGACTGTACCCAGTGCTTGTATAAATAAATAAATCTTTAAAAAAAATTAAAAAAAAAGAAGATGCCATCTTTCATGTAAGTAAACAGTAGCAGCTAGGAGAGATATGTCTGCACATTACCCTTTTACTGTTGCCACACTCCCCACAAACCAACCACAAAAGGTAATAAACACTATCTATGTTAAGTTTCGTCTTCATGAATTACACTTTGAGGTGGCATTGTGTAGTGAGCCAAGCATCAATTCAAGAGAATAGGAAAAATTGGCATGCCCACAAGAATTCTAATAACAATCTCAGACCTTGAAATCTAAAGTGGGAATTTAGCTACCTCAACTTATTACCAGGCGAATAATAGCAATAACACTACCAAAATAGTAACAACAATTAACATTTATTAAATGTTTCTAGTGCTAAGCACTTCACAAAGATTGTTTAATCTTAACTAAAATTCCAGGAAGTATGTTATCTTTTTTCCATATGTGTTTAGAAAATGAGGCCAGAAAGGTTAAATAATTTGTCCGAGGTCACTGAGCTAATACATGGACAAATCAGGATTTGAAATTAGATGTATCTAACTGTTCTTTGACCATGTCTTTTCATCATTCAGTGGCATTATGGAGAGCTAGAAAATATGCTATTGAAGGAGCCCAACACTTGTTATCAGAAAATCTGAGTTTGAACTTAGAAATGTCACTTAATGAGATACCACGTATTATGCTTAATTAGTAGGTTACTTTGAATACACAAGTTTTCTCTCTCACTTTCTTACTTATCAACTAAATGTAGTTAATCACATAAACCTAGTCTACCTATCCAGATAGGTGGGGGATTAAAGTGGCGATGACATGATATAGACAAAAAAACCCATGAGACAATTATAAGGTCTTATTATTTATAAAGTTTGCTTTACTAACATGTGATGACAGAAAAAATTTCAAGTGAAAGACTAGGCAAATGAGATATATTCTAATAACCCTTGGCATTCATATATATTTTTGAAAAACAAGCAAAAAGGATGTCTCCAGCCTCCAGAATCTATGAAAAAGCAATCCTGTGTATGTAATTTCTTGAGCTGGTTTGTTATTCTCTAGATTTTTGGTTATACAGGTAATCATATACAATCACTTTGAACAAGTTGTAGGAAAGTTATGTTCATAAAACAGTAATTATTATAATCTAACATTATGAATAATTATACTAAAATATAAATATATATTAAGTACTTGTTACTGCAGGAAAGAACTTTTTTTTAAATTTTTGAAATGATATTCAACTTTGCTCTGAATGACTCAGCTGATTTCCAGCATACATAGTGAAATGAGTAGATTTTGCTTATGACATGTCTGGTGTCAACATAGTACACTCCTAACTCAGGTTGGTGGGGGAGGTCTAGGCAAATCAAAGTAGTGATTCTTGTTTTTAAAAAATTTTAAGTATTAAAATTTCTCTAGCAAAAGTATATGTACTTAAAAGGTTAAAGCCTTGTCATTCAGAAAAAATACTTGCTCTGATGCCAAAAGATTCCAATCACTCTGGTTAGCATAAGTATTAGATTTACTAATTTATTGATCTTTATTGGAGTTGAGTTAAAATAGAAATCAATTACTAAAGCCAACATTTGAGACTTTTTTGTTCTTTCAAAATAGATCATGGGAGAGGCAGATCAACATGGCGGCGAGGAAACGCTGCGAATAAGATCTCCCATTAAAAAAAAGTTAATAGGGAGGAAAAGCAGCGGGTCCCAGTGAGAACTGGGACACGGAAGATAAACGGGCAACTCCAGCAAACTATCCGAAGAAGAAAGTTGCCATAAAAGAGGACTAGAAGAGAGGAAAGCTCAGAAACCTGCTACCCTCCCCCACCCACAAAGTCGGCACTCTCTGACCAACAGAAAGGAGGAAAAAAACAAACAAAAAAAAACCTGAAACAACCAACAAGAACAAACTACGCATCAAGCAGGACTGTGAGTGGAAAGGAACTATTTCAGCCACCACACCCCGTGAACGGGAGCTGTGGAGAACCCTGCAGGATTTGCCAAGAAGGTGCACGAAGGGCTCCAGGAGCCATTAGAGAAAAACAAAGACTCCCGGAGACCTACAAACAGCCCCAGGCCAGCTGGGAAGCTTGTGTGGAAAAGCAGCGCTCTTGAAAAGCAAACGCAAATTGCGGCTGCCCAGGTCCCCACGCCTGTGACCTAGGCTTGCGGGGAGACAGGCGGGGGGCCCTCACTGAGGTGAATGTCCCTCACTGAGTAACCAGAAACCAGGCGCCCGGACAATGGAGCAGGGTGCAAAAGGCGCCATTTCTGTGGACACTGAACTGGGCTACAGCCCGCGTTCCTGAGGGCTTTGGAACTGAGACTCCGGGGCAAAAATTCAGGGCATGGGTTCCCCACGACAGTGGGGCACAAGGCAGACACAGCACCCCAAAGCCGTTGAGGCTTTCCCCACCACTCCCACTCTGTTCCCCGTCCCATGGGGTGAAAAGAACAGCTCCCCAATGACACTAGGAGAGATCTCTGGCACCACCTAGCAGCCAGAAAAAAATCACCAACACCCCATAGAATAGGGCCCTTTCTTCAGTAAAGACTGCTTGAAACCAGCAGAAGGCTCCCGGAGGAGCCAGTGGTGAGCTGGGAAGTTCGCCCATGCCAGGCCCCTTCTGACCAGCAGTCTGAGCCCAGAGGGGGAGCGGGCACCCATGGCTGGGGAAGACCGGGCACGAAGAAGAGTGTGCCTGAGACCGGGAACTCAGGGAGTGCGTCCGCATCGCCATTTTAGAACAGGGACATTTCTTCAGTAAAGACTGCCTGAAACCAGCAGAAGCCTCCCTGAGGAGCTAGAGGTGAGCTGGGAAGTTCGCCCATGCCAGATCCCTTCTGGCCTGCAGTCTGAGCCCAGAGGGGGATCGGGAACCCACAGCCGGGGCAGACCAGGCGCCCAGGGGAGTGTGTCCCCGCATCAGCATTTTAGAACAGGGACCTTTCTTCAGTAAAGACTACTTGAAACTGACAGATGGCTCCTGGAAGAGCCAGAGGGGAGTGGAGAAGTTCACCCAAGATGCAGGCCAGTCCCAGCAACACAGTGTCCCAATGCATACAGCAAATTAGAAAACAGACAGTACTCCCTACTGCACGCAACCTAGCACACGCAACCTAGCAACTCCTCAGGAAAAAAGCACACCACAAAAGGAAACCACCCCCCAGATTGCAACGACAGTAACTTGGAAGAACTTCTGAGCCTTCCAGAAAGAGAATTTAAAATTGTCATGATTAAAAAACTGACAGAAGTCATAAAGGAAAACAATGATAAAGGAAAAATAATCAATGATCAGAAGAATGAAATTGAGTACCTAAAGAGGGAAGTAAAAGAAATGCAGGTGATCAAAGAATTAATGGAGGCACTAAAGAACTCTGGGAAAAGCAATGAAAGCAGAATAGATGAAATGGAAGAACGAAAAAGTACTATTGAAGACACAGAAATAAAAAGAACCAAAACAGAAAAGGAAAGAGAAGTACGAAGGAAAAAGACCGAAGAAAGGCTTCGGGAACTATCTGACTCCATGAGGAAAGGAAATATAAGAGTCATAGGAATACCAGAAGGAGAGGAGAGAGATGTAGGAACAGAGAAAATATTCCAGGAGATAATTGAAGAGAACTTCCCAAATGCGAAGAAGGAGCTGAAAATTGATATACAAGAAGCAAGAAGAACACCAAACTTCCACGACGAAAGGGAAAATACAGCAAGACACATAATAGTAAAGCTCCCAAGAATCCAGGACAAGGAAAAAATAATGAAGCTGACAAGAGGGAAGAAACAGATAACATTCAAAGGAAAACCAATCAGGCTGACATCAGACTTCTCTGAAGAAACACTACGGGCAAGGAGAGAGTGGAGGGACATAGTCAACAGACTCCAAGAAAACAGATGCCAACCAAGAATACTCTATCCCACAAAGCTCTCCTTCCTCTGTGAAGAAAGAATAAGGATCTTCCCAGACAAACAGAAACTCTGGAATTTCATTACGACTAAACCCCCACTCCAAAAAATACTACAAGGAGTCCTAAAGCCAGAACTGCAGAGGAATGAATAACAACAAAAGAAGACCAAAAAAAAAGTTATTAAATAAATAAATAAATAATAAATAAAATCAAAGGAAAGACAAACACAAGGGCAAATACAGATGCTAACATATCAATATTAACTAAATGTAAATGGACTAAACTCTTCAATAAAAAGACACAGAGTCTCAGGCTGGATTAAGAAACAAAACCCAACCTTTTGCTGTCTCCAGGAAACATATTTAGCTGCAAAAGATAAAAATAGACTCAAAGTTAAAGGATGGAAAACAATTCTACAAGCAAATGGACCAAAAAAGAAGACAGGGACAGCTATACTCATATCAGATAAAATAGATTTCAAACTCAAAAAGATAAAAAGAGACCCCAACGGTCACTATGCTATGATCAAGGGGACAATACTTCAAGAAGAAATAACACTCATTAACATATATTCACCAAATGAAGGAGCACCAAAATATATCAGACAACTGTTGTCCTCTCTGAAAACAGACATCAGAGAAAACACATACGTAGTGGGAGACTTCAGCACACCACTATCAACAATGGATAGATCAACGAGACAAAATAAGTAAAGACACTGAAGCTCTAAATAAGGACCTAGAGCGCTTGGGCTTAACAGACATCTGTAGAACACTAAACCCCAAAAAAACAGAGTACACATTTTTCTCAAGCACACGCGGATCATTCTCCAGGATCGATCACATACTGGGACACAAGACAAACATCAACAGATACACCAAGATTGAAATCATAACAACCATCTTTTCTGACCATGAAGGCATCAAACTAGAAGTAAACCATAAAAAGGAGGCAAGGTACTCTCCTACCTCATGGAGATTGAAACCCACACTACTGGAAGTCCACTGGACTAACGAGGAGATCAAAGAAGAAATTAAAAAATTCTTTGAATTGAATGACAAGGAGGACACCAATATCCTAAATGTATGGGATGCAACAAAAGCAGTAATAAGAGGAAAATATTTAGCAATAGAGGCTCACATCAAGAAACAAGAAAGAACTCAAAGAAACAACCTAATCTCGAAGCTCAAAGATCTAGAAAAAGAACAACAAAAAACCCCCAAAACCAGTAGAAGAAAAGAAATAATAAAAACCAAAGCAGAAATAAATGAAATCAAAATTAGAAAAACAATCCAAAAGATCAATGAAATCCAGAGCTGGTTCTTTGAAAAAATCAATAAAATAGACAAACCCCTAACCAGGTTCACAAAGGAAAAAAGGGAGAAAGCACAAATAAACAGGATCATAAATGAAAGAGGAGAAATCACAACGGACACAGCAGAAATCAAAAGAATAATTAGTAACTACTATGAACAGTTATATGGAAACAAGTTCAACAACCTAGAGGAGATGGACAAATTCCTACAACTCTACAATCACCCAAAGCTAGATAAAGAAGAAATAGAACACCTAAACAGACCAATTACAATTAGTGAAATTGAAATGGTAATCAAAAACCTCCCCAAAAACAAAAGCCCAGGACCTGATGGATTTACAAATGAATTCTACCAAACATTCAGAGACGAATTAGTGCCTATCCTTCACAAACTCTTCCAAAAAATTGAGAAGGAAGGGATAATACCTAACACGTTCTATGAAGCCAACATTACACTAATACCAAAACCGAACAAGGACAACACAAAAAAAGAAAACTACAGGCCAATCTCCCTAATGAACACTGATGCAAAAATCCTCAATAAAATTTTAGCTATCAGAATCCAACAGTGTATCCATGAGATAATTCACCACGACCAAGTAGGATTCATTCCAGGGACACAAGGATGGTTCAACATCTGAAAATCAATCAACATTATCCAACACATCAACAAAAAGAATTATAAAACCATATGATAATATCAATAGATGCCGAGAAAGCATTTGACAAAGTGCAACACCCATTCATGATAAAAGCCCTTGAAATTCTTGGGATACAAGGAACATACCTCAACATCATAAAGGCGATATACGACAAGCCAACAGCCAGTATCATTCTCAATGGTGAAAAGCTGAAAGCATTTCCATTAAGATCTGGAACAAGACAAGGATGTCCACTCTCACCACTGCTTTTCAATATAATATTGGAAGTCCTAGCCAGAGCAATAAGACAAGAGAAAGACATACAAGGAATCCAAATAGGAAAAGAAGAAGTCACACTATCACTATTTGCAGATGATATGATAATCTACATAGGGAACCCCAAAAACTCCACAGAAAAACTAATTCAACTCATCAATCAGTTCAGCAAAGTGGCACGATACAAAATCACCATGCAAAAGTCAGTAGCCTTCCTATACACAAACAATAAATCTGAAGAAGAAGAAATGAAAAAAACCATCCCCTTTATTATCGAAACAAAAAAAATCAAATACTTGGGAATAAATCTAACAAACGAGGTAAAGGACCTATACAAAGAAAACTATAAAACACTGTTAAAAGAAATAGAAGAAGATACAAAGAAATGGAAAGACATCCCCTGCTCATGGACTGGAAGAATAAACATTATTAAAATGGCCATCCTACCAAAAGCAATATACAGATTCAATGCTATTCCTATAAAAATTTCAATGTTATTCTTCAAAGAAATAGAACAATTATTGATGAAATTCATATGGAATCACCAAAAACCCCGAATAGCCAAAGCTCTCCTGAAAAAAAAAAAGAAGGGAATGGAGGCATCACACTCCCGGATTTCAAACTATACTACAAAGCCATAATCATCAAAACTGCATGGTATTGGAACAAGAACAGACAAACAGACCAATGGAATTAAATAGAAAATCCAGAAATAAACCCACAGATTTATGGTCAACTATTATTTGACAAAGGAGCAAAGAATATGCATTGGAGCAAAGAAAGTTTGTTCAATAAATGGTGCTGGGAAAACTGGGTCACTACATGCAAAAGAATGAAGCTTGACTACTACCTCACACCATACGCAAAAACCAACTCAAAATGGATTAAAGAACTAGACATAAAACCTGAAACCATAAAATACATAGAAGGAAATATAGGTGAAATGCTACGTGATATGCACATCATAGACATCTTTACAGACACATCACCCAAAGCAGTGATAGTGAAGGCAAAGATAAACAGCTGGGACTACATCAAATTAAAGAGCTTCTGCACAGCAAAAGAGACAATAACCAAAACAAAGAGAAACCCCACCAACTGGGAGAACATTTTTGCACCCAACACTGATGATAAAGGACTGATCACAAAAATCTGCAAAGAGCTGATGAGACTCAACAACAGCAACGAAAATAATCCTGTCAAAAAATGGGCAGAAGAGCTAAAAAGAAACTTCTCTGAAGAGGAAATACAAATGGCCAACAGGCATATGAAAAAATGTTCACCATCACTTGTCATCAGGGAAATGCAAATCAAAACTACCATGAGATACCATCTAACACCAGTGAGAATGGCACATATTAAAAAAACTAGCAACAACAAATGTTGGCGAGGTTGTGGAGAAAAAGGAACGCTCCTGCACTATTGGTGGGAGTGCAAACTGGTCCAACCACTATGGAGAGCTGTGTGGAGATTTCTGGACCTGCTAAACATAGAGCTTTCATATGATCCAGCAATTCCACTCCTAGGTATTTACCCAAAGGACACAGAAACATGAATTCCAAAGAGCACCTGCACCCCTATGTTTATAGCAGCACTGTTTACAATTGATAAGCTTTGGAAACAACCCAAATGCCCAAAAATAGATGACTGGATCAAGAATATGTGGTACATATACACCATGGAATATTACTCAGCATTCAAAAAAGATAAACACATGCCATTTGCAGCAACATGGGTGGCGCTGGAAGGGATCATGCTCAGCGAAATAAGCCAGAAAGAAAAAGAAAAATACCAGATGGTCTCACTCATAGCAGGCATCTATGAAACTTTAAATAAGGGACCAGGAAAATGAATAACTATAAGAAAGTGAAAATCAAAATCAACAAAAAACTATGAACCAGAGACACTCTATGGGGGTGGGGGGGCGGGGAGGGGAGGGATTGGGGTCAAAATAAGGGGGTTGCAATTGTATGGGGAATATGAAAATAAAATTTATTTCAAAAATAAAATAAAAAAATAGATCATGGGTTCTTGAGGACTTATTAAAACTTGAAAACAATGATGATAGTGTTGAAGAAGAAGCTGAGGAGGGGGGAAGGGAGAGGAAAAGAAAAGGGAGAGGGGAGGAGGAAGAAAGAGAAATAATCAAGCACTTGAGTTTACATATATCTCGGAATAGTTATTAATATTTTATAAATATTAACCTTTTAAACTTCTCAGTAAGCCTGTATGAGACAGTATATCAATTAGCATTTATTGAATAACAAACAACCTCAAAGCTCTTTTTTTTTGTGTGTGTGGAAGAGGTCAGAGATTTATTAAAAAGGAAAAAACAGTTTCCAGAGGGGAGAGAGTCTTGAGTGAGATATCCCTACCTCAAAACTTAATGGTGTAAGACAATGATCATATTTTTGTTCACACTTGTATTGCTCCTCCATTGTTCCGGTTGGGTTTAGCTGGATGGTTCTTCTGGTCTTGATTATGTATGTGGACAGGTGCTGTTTGACTGGAGTCTGACTGTCCAGGTCAACCTCAACTGGGATAACTTGTTTCTGCTCCATGGGGTAACTCATTTCTGAGCAAACTAGCCTGGGCCTGTTCACATGGTGGCTAGGCAGCGTTCTGAGAGAGTGGAAGCAGCAAAACAGCTCAAGGCTTAAGTAAGTAGAGCTGGCACATTGTCATTTTGTCACATTTTATTGTCCAAAGCAACTCACGAGTTTAGCTCAAATTACAGGTGCAAAAATAGATTTCATTGCTTGATGGAAGGAGCTGCAATTTCACATTGTAAAGTGTGTGGGTATAAGGAATGAAGAATTGGGTACATTTTTGCAATCTACCACAAGTAGGTATTCTTATCACTCCCATTTTGCAAAGACGAAACTGGGGCTCAGAGAGGTTATAAATCCTATTGAGAGTCACACAGCACCCTGATTTTCTTTTCTTTTTTTTAATGTATTTTTTTTAATTTAAATTTTATTTTTATATTCCCCATACAATTACAACCCCCTTATTTTGACTCCAATCCCTCCTTACCCTGCCCCTCACCCCCCATAGAGTGTCTCTGGTTCATAGTTGTTTGTTGATTTTGATATTTTCTTTCTCATACTTATTCTTTTTCCTGGTCCCTTATTTAAATTTTCTAGATTCCTGCTACGAGTGAGACTATCTGGTATTTTTCTTTTTCTTTCTGGCTTATTTCGCTGAACATGATCCCTTCCAGCGCCATCCATGTTGCTGCAAATGGCATGTGTTTATCTTTTTTGAATGCTGAGTAATATTCCATGGTGTATATGTACCACATTTTCTTGATCCAGTCATCTATTTCTGGGCATTTGGGTTGTTTCCAAAGCTTAGCTATTGTAAATAGTGCTGCTATAAACATAGGGGTGCAGGTGCCCTTTGGAATTGATATTTCTGTGTCCTCTGGGTAAATACCTAAGAATGGAATTGCTGGATCATATGGAAGCTCTATGTTTAGTAGGTCAAGAAATCTCCACACAGCTCTCTGTAGTGGTTGGACCAGTTTGCACTCCCACCAACCCTGATTTTATCTCTCTTTGGTCACTATTATTTACCTACCACTTTAAAAGAAGGATATACATTGAGTGATATTCAGTTCTGAGTTATTCAGAATATATATGTGAGTGAAACAAGATGAAACTTGTTAAATTCAAATGTATTTGTAAGACTATTTCAAGTTTTGACCCCACCCATAAAGAGCATACCTGTACACTAGTACATGGGAAAATGGTATTCCTCTTTTGAGACAAAGTTGATACAGCAATTTATCATGATTTGAAAGGAGCGAAGTTGGTTTGTTTTCCTTTTGGTTTTTAGTAAAGAGGAAGTTCTGCTTAACCTCATATATCACAAGAAAATCTCATGATTCTTTCCATTTGAAATAGAAAATTGTATTTTCCTTTTCTAGATTTTCTTAAGACCTGGTAACAATTTGAGTACTTAAACTGGGGTGGAATGCTCTTGTTCTCCCATAATTGAAAGGCCGGTGTCAGTAGCTAGAGGATTTCCCTCAAGTCCCTACATGGGCAGAGCACAGATTGGATCCAGCGATCTAACAGTTATAACCCAGACCACCTTACCTAGATGCTTTGTCTCTCTTGGCGTTGCATCTAACTGATCAGCTGGTCATTACTTTGATGAACGAATTCATGGTTGGTTTAGAGCAATTTTTGACCATGAGAGCTGAGGTCCGGTCATTAGAAGAAAATCCTCTGCAGATTATCATGAAACCTGAAACACACACATACTTTGACAGTGTTTTGCTTCATCAGAGGCAATCTGAGAGGCAAATATTCAGAATGTTTAATTGCTTGTTTTGGGCAATGACATGGATGATTTTTATTTTCTTCTTTATATTTTTATTTAGCAGACTAAACTTTCTACAAGAAAGGTGTTGTTTTTATCATCTGAAAAAATAATTAAGAAAATCTGTTAGCGGAGGCAAATGAGTAAAAATGTAATTTGATATCTGCACTAACTATTGTCATTTCTAATTTATGTGGGTTAGAATAAACTATTTTTCATAAAACTACCTTTGAATTTTACATGAAATATACCAGCATATGAAACACCCAGGTGGTTTTAGCCCCCCAACAACTCCCCAACACAGAAGTGCTGGCTCAGAAAACTATGCCTGGCCTGAACTGGCCTGAGCACTGGAACACCCCTGCAGGAGAGGACCACAAATTTCTTCTTAAAGAAAAAAAAATTCAGCTTGACTAGTACTTAGATGAAATTTAGATACCAGAGTATCTCATATTTAAAGCACCCACATTAGGCCTTGACCACCAGGTTATTTCCATGTCCCTCCTTTCCTGATTTCCTTCCTTTATTTATAAAATACTGCAATTTGCTGATAGGTAACACCTTAAACAAACATCTGAGAATTTATATCTTGTGTTTCAAGAGAACTTCATTGTTTCTGGACAACCTCAAAAGTCTTCCCTGACAAGCTCTTTTCCACCCAGGTCTGAGTTGGATGCCTCTTCAATTCTTTTTTTTTTTCTAAAGATTTATTTTTATTTATACAAGAGCTGGGGTGCAGGCCAGAGGTGCAGGAAGGTGAGAGGATTCACCAGAGACAAAGCGGGGAGCAGAACAGGCAGATGGACAGAAAGCACTGTTGAGAGGAGTAGTGAGTGAGACAGGAGAGGTCTGCCATGCCATGTGGGTATCTCCCTGGCTGGCTGGGACTTGAATCCACGCTGCAGAGGCTGTGGATCACTTCATAGTGCTGCGCTCAACCTGCTGCGCCGCTGGGGAGGCCCCTAATTCTATAGAACCTTATACTCTATCCACACTATACTTACCACCCATTTTGGAATGGTGTATTTATGAAATCATTTTCTCCACTAGGATGTGCATTCTAGGGAGAGAACTGAGCATTTTTCATATTTGGATGCCTGACACCAGGACAATGCCCAGTGCACATTAGGTGCTCATTAAACAGCTGTTAAAGGAGAAAGTGAAGAACTTGTATGAGTTACTGGATTTCTAATGGAGTTGCACCATCCCTAGAGGCCAGACCCAAAGAGTAATGTAAAGAAAAGTGACTTGCCTTCTTTCCACTGACATAATCACAGTTGACCTGCAGTTGGGTATGGGGCTGTTTACAAGGGGTATTCTTATACTTTCTGGCATACAAAGGGCAGGCATTAGCCTCCCTGCCGCCTGGTGCCATTAAGTACTATGAGCACACACAATTTTATTATACAAAACAGGACAGGGATTAAGAGACACATCAAGCTTTGTAGACATCAAAAAACTCTTACAAAATAATATTTTGATGAATCAAGGATATGTTAGCAGGACGCATGTGGATTAGGAGTCCCTGGGAGCACAGATGGATTGAGAAAACCTAAAGGCCAAGCAATTGCCTTTATGTGGTTGGAGTTTCTCAAACCCACTCACTGGAGTGTCACATGCAGACACATCAGAGCTTCCTTTCACACCACCAAGCAGGCCAGTGAGGTTTTCTGTAGACCAAGCTGGAGTTTTGTACCGAGTTCATGAGATAGGGTCAGGTTTTCTGGGAAGTTTTCCTTAACATGTATCTTCAACTAGTGGCCCCAGTGGGGTCTGTTCTGCAAGATCAGAGCATGGAGCTTTCAGTGGTAGCCAGGTGGAGGAGATGTTTCAGACTCTGCCAGGGGAGAGACTTGATAAGCTAAAGTGAATGCAAAATGTGGCCAGAAGGGTGTAGAAATCAAATTGGAAGCATAGGAGAATGATGGTATTTGGCTAAAGGATAAGAGAACTTGGAGAGGCTGAACTTGCAGGAGGAGAGTGCCTGTGACAGGCTCTCTGTGGGAGATAGCTTCAGGGCTCCTGTGTCCATTGCCTGGTGTTTGTCATGGATCCCTCCTCGGTTGTCTGCCTCGGACGGGTTCCCATCGTCCATGCATTCCCTGACAGTCTTAAGATCCTACTGGAGAAGGTCACATCTTAGCATTACTGGAAGAGTCCCTTTCTATCTTTCCAGGCAAGAGGCCAACTATTGTAGTTTTTGTTTGAATTCTTTCATTGATGAGGAGCTCACTTCCTTATAGGCTCACTCCATTTCTTTTTTGAACTCTAATTATTAGAGCTCTGAGTCCTGTAACATTGACCTTGTGGGCTGGCTTCTGTGTGCTGTAGAAACAGGTTAGATATAAGAGGACAAACCTGTGATTCCTGTGTGAACCCAACATTTTCCTGCTCCTCAAATTGATTTCTAGACCTTCTACCTTTATGGTCTTTGAATTCACTTTAGCTTATGAAAATCTCAAAGTTTTTAAAAAACAAAACAAAACAAAAACAGACAATTATAAACCAGAGACATCCTTCAGGGAGAGGGATCAGAGGGAGGGAGGGAGGAGCACAGGGGACTGAGGTGATGGTGCACGGGTGCCTTGGGGAAGGAAATTCTATGGGGACTACACCCTGGATGGGGGGAGAAGCAAACATTGTTTAAAAGTGAACAATGATGGGGCCTCCCCGGTGGCGCAGCGGTAGAGCGCTGGGTTGCGAAGCTGCCCGCGGCCTCTGCGGCGCCGGTTCAATCCCCGGCTGCTCCCCGGCCACCGGAGGAGGGTCCCACATGGCGCGCAGACCTCTCCTGCCGCCCGCTGCTCCCCTCAGCAGTGTACTTCGGTCCTTCTGCCTGCTCTGCTCCCCGCTCTGCTCCCCGCTCTGGCTCTGGTGAATTCTCTCACCCTCCCGTGCTTCTGACTGTACCCAGTGCATGTATAAACAAAACAAACAAACAAGCAAAAACAAATAAATAAAGAAAAACATGCCTCTATAAAAAAAAAAAAAAGTGAACAATGATGTAAAATATATATATATATATATAAAATATATTACAAAAAAGAAAATCTCAAAGTTATAATACCCCCAGCCCACCTCTGCTCTAATAGAATAACTGTGTTCCTAAAACACTTCACCTTATTGTTTTTAAATTACCGTGTATATGGATCATCTCAACGAAAAAAAGTTGTTGGTAGTGGGAGGGAGTGGTTAGTAGTTAAGAGTTTCAGGTTGGCAGCTACAAGTTATTTCTTTTCAGCAGGAATTTTAACAATAAAGATCTCTCTAAGTTTGTTGTTTTTTTGCGACCCCAAAATAACAAATAGGTTTATCAAAACTGAAGGGAAAAATTGCTGAACACTGAGCAAATCCCGAATTGCACATGAGCTCAGATAAAAATCAACATGTTCTCAGGCCAGAAAAATGAATTGGCGATGCTGACAATGCCAGCAGATAACACTGCTTTCTGGCAGTGGCGGTGTGTGTGTGTGTGTGTGTGTGTGTGTGTGTGTGTGTGTGTGTGTACCCTGGTCTATGCCACCCTTAGGACTCCTTCCCAGCCAGAACCACACTGTTAGCCAATAAAGTATCTGTAAGTCTCATGAGCAAACATGTTCCATAACGAACTGACTTATAACCAATTCACATTATGAAAACTTGCCTTGTAGAAAAAAAAATTCCATTTGCTCTAAAGCTGTGATTTGACCATCGAGTGATACATAATCCATCATATTCCCTATTCCAAGCATTTCCTCTGAGGGAACCCTAATTTCTTTAAAGTATGCTCACTTTGTCACTGTGTGCAGGGCTGCTGCTTTCAGATGCTTTGGTTGGAGCTTCCCGAACCTCTCTAGCTTTCCCAATACCCACTCGTGGTCTCTCGGCATAGCCTGTCTCCCTGTGGCTGATGCTTTCTGGACCATATGTTGAGAACGGGGAAAACCAGGCGGAAATGGAATTTTCAAGTGAGGTTAAGCAGTGCAATAATTGGAAGCTATTTCTTTGTATGAATGGATTCAATGTACAATTTACCAAGTTGAGTTTGGGGCTCTAACAGCAAACAGAAGTAGGAATTGCTTTCACATGCTGCAGAAAGTGGTGGCTCAGAATCAGGCCAAGCATGTGAGGTTCGGGCTCCTTCCAGCAGCTGCACGTTGCCTTTCCTAGGGGGCTGCAAGGCCCTAAAAAGACGAAGGGGTGGGGGTTGGGCTCTTCTGGTATTCCCACCACACTTGGAAAATGAAGGTTCTAGTCTTTGCAACCACTCGGACTAGGGATTTCAGAAACCAGGGATATCAAAGGCAATTTATGATGGGAAGAAATGGCACCAGGCTAGGAAATGCAGCCAACAGCCTCCCCTCCCTTCCCTGGAGAGCGCTGTGCCCACATCCTGCTGCTTGATCTCTGGGACAGCTCTGGAGGCTGCTGCTTTCCCTCTGGGATGATCATTCTGTGGCTAAAAAGACATCACGATAAAGATGAAAATCCTCTAAAATGAGGAGTTGCTTTAATCCTTGCAGTCTGCCCAACACACCCTTTCTGAGTCTTTACCCCCCGCCCCCCTAGCCAGCAGCAAAAGTGCTGCTACTGCCATTTCTCTGTGTTTGGATGTGAAGAAACCCTCCCCCTGGCCAAGCATTCCTCCCAGGGGACAAAAAACAGTGATGGGAGGATTTATTTCAAAGAAAGAGTGAAAGATGGAGTCCTTAACTGGTGTCACTTAATCTGTGATGGCATAAAGCAGGCTCTTTTCTGTTTACTGGACACTGATCAGAGATAGGACAGCAGCCAGGGAGTCGGAAACTGGAATCGTGAGAACCAAGCAAGGGGGCTCCTCTCCCAGACTAATATTATTGTGCTTCCCTTATATTAGTCGTGGGAGTGATGAAAGCTGCCCGCCAGCCTTCAAAACAATATTATACAGATGGTGCTGGGGTGCAGAGAGAGAAGCCTGGTTCTAAGCCTGTGGGGACCCTCTCCCTGGGATATCGGCTGCCTGACATGCTGGGAGTTGGGGGGACTCTTCCACAGAGACGCTGGGGCTGCAGAGACATGGGATTTAATCTTATCTTTGCCACTGAGAGTGATTTCACTTGGGTTGCTGCAGTCTCTCTAAGCCTCAGCTCCCTCATGTAGAAAATTAAGGGGTTGGCCTAGAACATAGGTCAACTTTAGGGACAACTCCAGGTTCATGGGGCCAATCCCTCATTCATCCATGAATTCATTTATTCATCCAACAAATGAATTGGACTTGGGCCTATTCAATTAAGAGATTAGATTAGATTTTACTCCATGTGCCAATAATATTGTGATTATTTAATTTTCTAGTATCTGTCCAATCAATGGTTTTCCCTTCTTGGACAAAAATCCTAGGGGCCTAGGCAGACAGCTCTGAATGCTGAATTTTGAAACTAATCACCCCTTTTTTTGGATTAAGCATTTGTTAAATGAAAATTATTTATGAGGAAGAGGACCACACAAAGTAATTGCCCTCTACCTCATTTTAATTCCAAAGGTTACCACGTTCTGAACAAGTGGACAGATCTAACAGGGTGGAGAGGAAACTGGGGGAGCAGGGAGGTGCAAGCTCAGGCAACTGGCACCCGGGTGCTGGGACAGAAAGTAGTGAGAGTCTCTTTGGTCTGTGGGGCCTGGGGCTTTGCCGATGCCCCAAGGCAGCAACACTCCACACTGAGAGAGACTGTGTCTGGCTGTTGTACAGACTTAAATAACAGCTGAGGCACTTTTTCTACACTTATTTCTGAATATGGAGAATAATGTCATCTGCAAAGACCCATGGGCCTCATTTCTAGACAGGAAAAATCCCCCTTATTATCTTCTTAAATTATTTCCTGTAGGTTCCCCTCAAGTAAAACCACTAAGCTCCCGCTGATCCGGTTCCCAGTGACTCATGGGAGCACTGCCCCGAGGAAAGGAAACTCAAGCCCCCAGAACTTGGCACAGAGTGATGTGTGTTTCATCACTGGTTGCACAGAAAATGGAGGCACTTTCCTCAAAATCGTGAGAGGAAGTGGGTGTGGCGGGCTTGGCAGGCGCTCCACCCTGCTCCTGGAGAGGGCTGCTTCCCCGCCCTTTTGGGGTGTCCCAAAGGGCGAAGAGTCCTCTTTCACAACAACTGAGCTGAATCCTCCACTTTCTGTGCTCGTGCACAGGGCCACTGCGGCCTTCTGTGTACATTTCAACCTTTCAGTGTCCCGTGACTGATAACATCTGATGTTTCCATAGGTTGTAGTTCTGCCCTTACATATTTATTTGTACGATCTCCTATGCACTTACTGACAGGATCAGCAGCTCCATTTTGCAGATGAGAAAAATAAGACTCAGAGTGGGGCAGTGACTCGGTGGATTCACGGGGCTAGAGAAGGTAGGAACAGCCACGTGAGATGCAGGGTTGCTGGTCATTGCTTAGATTTCCCCAGGCCTCCTTGACCCTGATGAACTGTCAGCGCTCTCAGGGCAGCCCCTGAGCTCCACATTTACCCAGGGCTCCTCCAGGAAGGGTGGCCTCTGTTGTGCTGATGATTTCACAGACACCAAGTGGGCCTCTCCAGTAGAAAACATCTTCTCTCTGAAATCCACAATTCCAATATCCATGAGTCTTTGGAAAGCTTGCAGGTCTCCAGAGAGATGGTTTTAGGAAGGAAGGAGGTCAAAGCATTGGCTCATAGGGGAGGGGAGGCCAGGGCCAAGCAGGGGGAGAGGTAAGGGGCAGGGGTCTGGAAAGGCCTTCAAACAGCCCCCAAAATTGATCTTGCCACCTGCCTGCCCAGCTCACCACTGCCCTATCTCCTTTTCCTGGTGCTTTGCACAGTGAAGTCAGGCCCCAGATCCTGAGACGTATTCATTGGTGGAATCAGGGACCCCCTGATGGAAAACCCAGGAAGTAGTCTGAGAGCTGGCCCCGAGGTGCCCCTTGCCAGCGTGCTGCATGTGAGTTGCCCTGCCTGACTTTCTTGGAAAGTGGGCAGCCTTGCAGGGCCCACATTCCCCACCTTTTTTTTAAAGAGTTTTTTTTTTAAGACTTTTTTTTTTTTTTTTTTTTTTTTTTTTTTTTTTACAATGGAGACATGGTCTAGATTCTGGATTTTGCCCTTTATTAGTTGGTGTGCTTGGACCAGTTACTAAACGTCTTTGGGTCTCAGTCACTTCATTCTGTGAGAATGGTGCTTGCACATAGACACAACACTTACTTGGTGAATAAATCAATCAATGTTATAAATTGCAAATGTAGCAAGTTTCTCAGGTATTTTCCTAGCTCTGATGGGTCATGTTGTGCTATCTCATTAGATGCATTCTTTTTTATTTATTTATTTATTTATTTATTTATTTATTTTTTTAATATTAAATTTTATTTTTATATTCCCCCATACAATTGCAAACGCCCCATTCTGACCCCAATCCTTCCCTCCCGCCCCCCACCCCCCAAAAAGTGTCTCTGGTTCATAGTTTTTTGTTGATTTTGATTTTCACTTTCTTATATTCATTTTCCTGGTCCCTTATTTAAGTTTTCTAGATTCCTGCTATGAGTGAGACCATCCGGTATTTTTCTTTTTCTTTTTGGCTTATTTCGCTGAGCATGATCCCTTCCAGTGCCATCCATGTTGCTGCAAATTGCATGTGTTTATCTTTTTTGAATGCTGAGTAATATTCCATGGTATATATGTACCACATCTTCTTGATCCAGTCATCTATTTTTGGGCATTTGGGTTGTTTCCAAAGCTTAGCTATTGTAAACAGTGCTGCTATAAACATAGGAGTGCAGGTGCTCTTTGGAATTGATGTTTCTGTGTCCTTTGGGTAAATACCTAGGAGTGGAATTGCTGGATCATATGGAAGCTCTATGTTTAGTAGGTCCAGAAATCTCCACACAGCTCTCCACAGTGGTTGGACCAGTTTGCACTCCCACCAACAGTGCACAAGAGTTCCTTTTTCTCCACATCCTCGCCAACATTTGTTGTTGCTAGTTTTTTTAATATGTGCCATTCTCACTGGTGTGAGATGGTATCTCATGGTAGTTTTGATTTGCATTTCCCTGATGACAAGTGATGTTGAACATTTTTTCATATGCCTGTTGGCCATTTGCATTTCCTCTTCAGAGAAGTTTCTTTTTAGCTCTTCTGCCCATTTTTTGCTGGATTATTTTCTTTGTTGTTGCTGAGTCTCATCAGTTCCTTGCAGATTTTTGTGATCAGTCCTTTATCATTAGTGTTGGGTGCAAAAATGTTCTCCCAGTTGGTGGGGTTTCTCTTTGTTTTTGTTATTGTCTCTTTTGCTGTGCAGAAGCTCTTTAATTTGATGTACTCCCAGCTGTTGATCTTTCTCTTCACTATCACTGCTTTGGGTGATGTGTCTGTAAAGATGTCTTTGATGTGCAAATCACGTAGTGTTTCGCCTATATTTCCTTCTATGTATTTTATGGTTTCAGGTCTTATGTCTAGTTCTTTAATCCATTTTGAGTTGATTTTTGTGTATGGTGTGAGGTAGTGGTCAAGCTTCATTCTTTTGCATGTAGCGACCCAGTTTTCCCAGCACCATTTATTGAACAAACTTTCTTTGCTCCAATGCATAGTCTTTGCTCCTTTGTCAAAGATTAGTTGACCATAAATCTGTGGGTTTATTTCTGGATTTTCTATTCGATTCCATTGGTCTGTATGTCTGTTCTTGTGCCAATACCATGCAGTTTTGATGATTATGGCTTTGTAGTATAGTTTGAAGTCTGGGAGTGTGATGCCTCCATTTCCTTCTTTTTTTTTCAGTAGAGCTTTGGCTATTCGGGGTTTTTGGTGATTCCATATGAATTTCATCAATAATTGTTCTATTTCTTTGAAGAATGACATTGAGATTTTGATTGGAATAGCATTGAATCTGTATATTGCTTTTGGTAGGATGGCCATTTTAATAATGTTTATTCTTCCAATCCATGAGCAGGGGATGTCTTTCCATTTCTTTGTGTCTTCTTCTATTTCTTTTAACAGTGTTTTATAGTTTTCTTTGTATAGGTCCTTTACCTCTTTTGTTAGATTTTTTCCCAAATATTTGATTTTTTTTGTTTCGATAATAAAAGGGGTGGTTTTTTTGATTTCTTCTTCTTCAGATTTATTGTTTGTGTATAGGAAGGCTACTGACTTTTGCGTGTTGATTTTGTATCCTGCCACTTTACTGAATTGATTGATGAGTTGAATTAGTTTTTTTGTGGAGATTTTGGGGTTCTCTATGTATATTATCATATCATCTGCAAATAGTGATAGTTTGACTTCTTCTTTTCCTATTTGGATTCCTTGGATGTCTTTCTCTTGTCTTATTGCTCTGGCTAGGACTTCCTGTATTATATTGAAGAGCAGTGGTGAGAGTGGACATCCTTGTCTTGTTCCAGATCTTAATGGAATTGCTTTCAGCTTTTCACCATTGAGAATGATACTGGCTGTTGGCTTGTCATAGATGGCCTTTATGATGTTGAGGTATGTTCCTTGTATCCCAAGAATTTCAAGGGCTTTTATCATGAATGGGTGTTGCACTTTGTCGAAAGCTTTCTCAGCATCTATTGATATTATCATATGGTTTTTATATTTCTTTTTGTTGATGTGTTGGATAACGTTGATTGATTTTCGGATGTTAAACCATCCTTGTGCCCCTGGAATGAATCCAACTTGGTCGTGGTGAATTATCTTATGGATACATTGTTGGATTCTGATAGCTAAAATTTTATTGAGGATTTTTGCATCAGTGTTCATTAGGGAGATTGGCCTATAGTTTTCCTTTTTTGTGTTGTCCTTATTCGGTTTTGGTATTAGTGTAATGTTGGCTTCATAGAACGTGTTTGGTATTGTCCCTTCCTTCTCAATTTTTTGGAAGAGTTTGTGAAGGATAGGCACTAATTCGTCTCTGAATGTTTGGTAGAATTCATTTGTAAATCCATCAGGTCCTGGGCTTTTGTTTTTGGGGAAGTTTTTAATTACCATTTCAATTTCGCTGCTTGTAATTGGTCTGTTTAGGTGTTCTATTTCTTCTTTATCTAGCTTTGGGTGATTGTAGAGTTGTAGGAATTTGTCCATCTCCTCTAGATTGTTGAACTTGTTTCCATATAACTGTTCATAGTAGTTACTGATTATTCTTTTGATTTCTGCTGTGTCCGTTGTGATTTCTCCTCTTTCATTTATGATCCTGTGTATTTGTGCTTTCTCCCTTTTTTCCTTTGTGAGTCTGGCTAGGGGTTTGTCTATTTTATTTATTTTTTCAAAGAACCAGCTCTTGGTTTCATTGATCTTTGGATTGTTTTTTTAGTTTCAATTTCATTTATTTCTGCTTTGGTTTTTATTATTTCTTTTCTTCTACTGGTTTTGGGTTTTTTTTGTTGTTCTTTTTCTAGATCTTTGAGCTTAAGACTTTTATTTATTTATGCACACAAGAACTGGGGTACAGGCCAGAGGTGTGGGGGGGGGTGAGAGGAGTCACAAGAGAGAGTGGGGAGCAGAACAGGCAGACTGAAATATACTGGTGAGGGGAGCAGCGGGCGAGACAGGAGAGGTCTGCTGTGCCATGTGGGTTTCTCCCTGGTTGACTGGGGATTGAACTCGTGCTGCAGTGGCTGGCTAGAGCTTGACAGCACCGTGTCTTTAACCCTGTGCAAACAGGGAGCACCCCCCCCTCCACCTTTTGCTGGAAGCATTGTGTTTCTGTGACTGCCCTTCTTCCTGGGGGAGAAAGACCTACTCTCGGGCCCACGTGCCCTCTGCAGCACACATGAAAGTGGCGGGTGTGACTTGCCCTCAGCGCTCAGCATCGTGCCCAGTCGTGAATGACCTGTGCCTCTCGGCACTAGAGCAAAACTGTCTCTGCTTGCGTCTCTACCTCCACGGAGCAAGGTTGGCCTTCCCTTTCCAGAGCGGGTGGGGGCTGGGGGTGCTACTCAATACCTCCCTCATCCCGCTGGTCCCGCAATCTGCAACTATCCTTGGTAAGGAGCATTCCATTTGCAGGACACAAAGAGCTGCACAGCACAGAACAAAACCCTGGACATAAATGGGGCGGGGCTGCTTCTCAGCTTGTCTGGTGTTTTTATTTTGATTTTCTTAGGCTTAAAGAAGGCCAAGAGTTTGTTTTTACAAGCTTCTCTACCATCATCTGCAGGCTGGGCTCTTTGAAATATGTTTCTGTGATAAAAATCTAAAAAGCTAAACTATAATCAAAGTTGGATATCTGCAAATAATCTGTAATGTAAAACCAGACACCACCACATTGTTTATAATCTTCTTCCCCAAATCAGAGCAGAGTGTGGCTTTTTGCCAGACTTTAGGAGAAATTTCCATTTGTTGAGTTTTTCCCCACAATATGTTGGTGCAAATTGGATATCATATATTACAGTATTTACGCCTACCCTTGCTTGCTTTGCATTTTGTCTTTCAAAAATATATTCTTAGACTTCAAAGTGATAGACATTATTTCTGACTTAGTGTCTTATACTTTATCTTTGTTTTAGTCATTATGTGCTCTCTGGATTGTTTTTTCTAAGTTTGTTTATTCTGCTTTCTCTCCAGGCAAGCAAGACAGATTCTCTATCCTGGTGCCTTTGGAACAGTGAAAAATAAGTCGTCCTTGAGCAGATAGCGCTTGTCTGTGCTAACTGGAGCAGCGCCATGGATGACTCCAGGCAGCCAGTAGGTGCAAAGAGGTGATTACCTGGTTCTTTGGAGTGTGATTCTGGTTCTGAGACTTTCTTTCAAATGAAGGAAGAAGGCCACTCCAGCAGAAAGAGCAGGTTCTCACACAGTACTGGGGCCCACCCTGCCCCCTCTGTGACTCCCATCCTGCTGGGCAGGGAGCAGTTCAGCCACGGTGAGCCCAGCCTCGCAGGGCCTCATTTCTCTCCACCCTCCTGGATTCAGGGACTTGGTAAAAAGTTTGTGCTTCCAAAGGACCGTCTTCGCATGTAAAGAGTAAACGTGGGCTGCGGTGTTGGCAAAACCTGTGTTAGAGGAATGCAGGACATGTTAGCAGGGCAGGTATTAACACAGATTACACGGAGTACTGTCCAGTGCTTCGGTGCCCCAGTGGCGTGCTCACAGACCTGCGGCGGGTGCTGAGGCAGACATGCTTCAGAGAAGTACCCCATGGCGTGGAGTGTGGAAGGGCTTCCCCACCCCCCAAGACCGGTGGATGTAGAGGGATTAATCCCAGGAAAGCTGTCACTTTGTGGCCTCGCCCTTGACTGAGGCAATCTTGACTTACTTCTAACCATAAAAGAAGGTTTTTTATCTAGTCCAATATTTCCCTCACTTCAGACACTTGTAACTGACATTTATGATCTTTGCCTTGTCTATGCATAACGTATGCCATTACTTTTTAATCTATTTCAAATTATGTAACATGTCTGGGAACAGGTATCCCAAAACAAAGAGGAACGATTGTGGGGAATTTAGAACTCGAGCGATTATTTTCTTTTATGTTGCAGTACTTTTCTTTCCTTTAATAAATGAATTGCTCTTTTTTATTGTGAGTTGGTTTCCTTGTAAGTGAACGTTTAAGAATATTTATTTTATAATTCCAGACACACCAATCACAGCTAATTCATCCTTACCCTTTATGATTTCATTAACTGGAATTTGTATTTGAATTAGGAAATTTGTTTTGCAGTGGCACCGCCCAAATCCAGACCCTCCTAGCTGTCATCACATGACACCTTGTGCCTGAGTACACGGTTCCTGTGGCATTGGGAGAGCTCCTCAAATGCAAAAGGAGCCCACTTGCCAGAATTTAGGTTGTTTTACTCAAGTCCATATTAAGCATGACCTCTTCTTGGGCAGTACCCTAGAGTCTGCAGAATAGCTCACATTATCTTGCTTGTTTTCATCACCAGCAACCTTGGGATGGGAACGCTGACTTGATTCACCCCACTTCAGAAGCTTCTTGCCATTTTCCTTTTCACCTAGTTAGGAAGTGAACTCCAAGTCAAAGCTTCTTCATTGTCTCTCAGGATCATCTCCTAAGCCCCTGACAATGTATCAAGTCTGAGGTCACCACTGTCCTTCCTTTTGGAACCTGCCCCCTTTCAGAACCCCTTTCTGCTGTGCTGTGATCCTCAACAGTGAGATAAAGAATATCCCCTTACTGCTTCGGAAAGACCTGACTCTACATGTCAATTTGCCATTTAAAAAGTTAGTCTTTTGGGCCTCCCCGGTGGCGCAGCGGTTGAGCGCTGGGTTGAGAGGCTTGCCGCAGCCTCTGCAGCGCCGGTTCGATCCCGACTGCTCCCCGGCCACCGGAGGGGGGTCCCACATGGCGCACAGACCTCTCCTGCCGCCCGCTGCTCCCCTCAGCAGTGTACTTCGGTCCTTCTGCCTGCTCTGCTCCCTGCTCTGGCTCTGGTGAATTCTCTCACTCTCCCGCGCTTCTGACTGTACCCAGTGCATGTATAAACAAAACAAACAAACAAATAAATAATAAAAAAAAAAACATGCCTCTATAAAAAAAAAACATTAAAAAAAAAAAGTTAGTCTTTTTATTTTTGCACCATTTTCCCAGCCATTTGATTGGCAAGTTCAATTGCTGCTCCAGAATTAAGCTAAATGCCATGAAAAATTCAAGAAAATTATAACCCAGTGTGGGCCAAAGCAAGAGTTCCTATTTACTTATGAGAGTCTGAGCTGCAAAGATCTAGATCTAGATTTGACTTAAAAAATCCTTATTTTATGTAAAAAATACTTCCCTAGGTAGGGGGACATGTGGTAAACTATTTGACTATTTCCAAGTATTTGTATAACACATTTAGGTGCTTTTCATGGCTGTCTTCTCCACTAGGAATGTGAAGATTGGGCTGTGAATTATGATTCCTCACTCAGGCTCAGCCTCACTCAGTGGCCAGGATCTGATCTTTCAGGGTGAGACTCAGTGCCCTTCAGCAGAAGGGAGAAGGGAGGAGGGACGGGAGTGGACTCAGGCAGGCGCTAGACCCTTCAGTCCCAGAAGGAGGGAGCCCAGCTCCGCATCTGCATGTCTGAGTGTCGTCAACTCTGCCCACAGCCTGTGGAATGGCCTGAGAAGCTGCCCACTTGCAAGAGGTCCCTCGTTCTAAGCTTTTCCATGAATTGCCTCTGCTTGATTTGCCATCTGGTGTCACTGGATCTTAACTTCACTACTAAGAAGACAAGGTTGGGCAAGAGGATCTTTGAGTTTCCTTTGAGCTCTAATGCCCTTGTTATTCTAAGTAATCAATGAGTCAAAAAGTGAGCCAATCAGACCAGGGGCTTTGCAGAGATCTGCTCTTCCGTGGCGCTGGTTTCCATTAGCGCCACATGAGACTTCC